>NC_056751.1:52811888-54288314 GCF_019279795.1 Protopterus annectens | reverse complement strand
GTGCAGTTAAACTTTTGAGAGTGAAAGCAAAGCATACGCCACCTTCTAGTCAGAAGGCTGCAGAAGAAGACAACTAACATGGAACGTTATGGTAAGAACATAACTTCTATTTATATTGTAAAACAGTTTTGTGTAATGTGCAGTTGGGTATTTTAAATGTGAGAAAGGTGGGTCTCATCAGTGACTGCTATATATGTTAAAAATATTAAAGTAAGCAAGTACTTTTACTTGCGTAAGATATATGGTCTGTAGAGTGTGACAAAGTAAAGGCTAGACAGAAGCAGGTTACACCTAGTATAACGTTATGATCTGGAACAACTGGGATGTAAAAGCACATTGATCATATATGTAGAATTAAGATAATTTCCCCTTGTATTTACAGGGGTGGATAGCTAGATTTATGCACTTGGATTAATCTGTAGACCAATTTTAAGCAAATTTGCTTGGAAACTGAGGAAATATGGAAAATGGTAAGTTTTCTTAGCTTTTTTTTTTTTTTTTTAGCAAATACTGTCAGTGAGAAAGAAGTCTTCGGGTGCAGACAGTTGGCCGGTAGAAGTCTACATTGTGTTCTGAGTGAAATTTACAAAGATTATTTCATGCATTTGCAAAGAAGTTGGCTATTTTTTTTGTTCTTTTAACTCCGAGACCAGATGTTTGCATATGCAAGCTGCTAATCTTAAGAGTTCTGAACACACACTGCTGAGAGAAATGTAACATTTAAACCTACAGTGGCAGATGGTGGAAAAAAGTTTGAAACTGTACGAAGTGATAAATAGTGGACTCTTCAGCAGAACAGCATGCAATTTTTAGTTCAGTTTATTTATTTAAGGTAATCAGTTTACTTTCTCTTAGGGCTAAAAGTTAATGGTTACTGAAAGCATGCAAGCCATTTTTCAAATCTGGAGGGTTGATAGAGAAGAGTAGATAACAATCAGTGTATGTGGGATCACATGCTATGTAACATACAGTTGAGCATGGATAACCTTAATTTTAGATTAGGTAATGTCAGTAGTTGCAGCCATTAATTTGGGGCAACTGCTCCTATATGGAGAGGTAAACTTTGTTGAAAATGTGCTACGTTTTGTGTGTTTGTTCCAAGTTTAAAGGGGATTGGGGTTCTGAAAATTTACTTTGTGTTTTTTTATTGAAGCAGAAAGTCTTAAAGGCCACAGGGTCAAATGGGAGATGGGAAGATGCAACTGCGGAGAAGATTAGCCTGCCAAACAGTGTGTGCATGTAAGCCAAAAAGTACACATTCAAAAGAATTGCGGGAGTAGTACATTTCTATCCTAATGTCTATTCTGTCCATATTATAATGGAAAGTAAATATCCTTTCTGATAGAATTAAAAAGAGACTAGTGAATTATATTTATCAATGTAAAATGCAAATAGCATGTGAATTTGATAAAGGATTTCAGGATGGAGATTAAGCAGAACATCAGGGACAAAGGAAAAGGAGTAGTAATACTGATTGCTAGCAAGGCTCCAATAGTGATAGAAGATGGAAAAAGGTAGCAGTGGTACATTTGTGGTAGTAAGGAGCTGTTGGCAAGGCAAGAAAATTATGCTGGCATGTATTTATGTTCCACCAAAAACTGCTGCTGTGGCAGTTAAAAATAATTGTGGGAGTAGTAATCATTTTTCAGCAATGAATATTATGTATGGGTGTGGACTGGAACTTGACATGCAATTGTGTGGATGCATCAAAGACACCTAGAAGGGAAAATATATGAAAATATGGTAGATCTCTTCAGAAATATGAGAATATTTGTTATGGAAGCTGTGAATTCAGTAATAGAATCAGAATTTACATATATTCCCTAAGTATCTGAGTTAGACCGGATAGAAGTTATGTTTCACAGGAGCATATGTTGAAAGCTTTGGCACACGACTATTTCACATCATGCATCAGTAAAAACTAAGGTTAAGATACAGGTTAATGACGTTAAAATGAGACATTGGTGCATTCCTACTTGTTAAAAAGAAAAAAAACTTAAGGAATGAGTAGTGGAAATTATTTGAAAGTTGTTGGGGAGATAGACATTTCTTAGGATGGGATAGCTAGTGAGTGGGATAAAATGAAACGGGAGTTTAAAAAAGAGTAGAAATAAACATGGTGAAAGGTAATAGGAATTATTCTGAGGGGCTGACAATGGTTAAAGTACTGCAAAGTAAGTGGAATCTCTGAGAACAAGACAGCAATTGCAGAGTGCTAATGGAAAAGTAGAAGTGTTTAGATAAAATGCATGAGTTCAGAAAGCTTGCTGTTAAGCATTTATTTTTTGATAACGACATAGCACAGTGACTTGGGAAACAGAGTAGAATGGTTGTTGATAAACTTACAGAGCCTAAGACAAGGGAAAATAACTGCTGTAGGGATATTTAGGGAGATCTTGGATATTTTTTTACATTTTTATGAATTTAGAGGATTGTGGTAACCAACAAAAGACACAAATGGCAATATTTGTAGAAGAGTTAATTAAACAAGGGTAGATCGGATGAGCTGGGGTAAAAGCAGTGCTGTAAAAAAATGGAAGTCTGTGAAACCAATGGTATTCCTGTGCAAGTTGGAGGAAGAAAGTGATAAAGATCTGGAGGGATTTGTTTAACAGTATTTAAAAAGGGAAACACCAGTGTCTTGGAAGAAAGCTGTGGTGGCTGCATTACCCAAAGAGGGTAAAGACCATTCAGACCTGTCTTCAGGTAGGCTCGTTTCAATTTGAAACTGTAATTATAAAGTGTCTGTGTATACTAGCTAAGAGAATGGCAAAGGTGTCACCATAGCTGATTAATATGGATCAGCGTGGTTTTGCTGAGGAGAGGCAAAGGTTTAACAACAGTAGAACAATGATGATCCAATGAGAAGCAGAATAAAAGAAAGTACCTCCATTGTTGCTGGGTCTTAATGCAGAGAATGAATTGGCTAGAGTCTGCTGGGATTTTATGGGTAGGGTAATGGAGGCATTTGCAGTATCTGATAAATTAATAAAGTTAATTAAGGGTTCACATTAATAAGGTTAATTAAGGGTTCCTTTCTGACAAGCTGTGTTTGAACAAAAGAACCAAGTAGGTGTGTCCTCTTTCCCCTTTGTTATTGTTTATTTAGACCCATTAGCAAAAAAAAAATAAGGGATTTAAAAATTCAAGGATATAATTGATTGTAGATGATAATTTATACGTAATAAATGTGCAAAAGGACATCTCAGTGTGGTGGAACATTTTGGCACAGCTTCAAGTCTTTTCGGGATATAAAATGAAAATAAAGGCTATCGCCACAAATTATGCACCCACACACATTTGTTCATCTTATTGCGTCCCCATAAATATGGATATTGCTGAAGTGTATAGGGGTATGGATTAAAAAGGCTTCTGTTATGGCAGCTAAGGATATATGGAAAAAGACTAAACAAAAGATAATACAAAAAAACTAAGAAACTGGAAGTTCTTGTTTATGGATCTGGATAGTGACATAAAAGCAGTGAAAATATCTTTAGTCCCTTTAGTATCATGTGCAGGTTGGGCATATTTTTATCAAACAGAGAAGTTGTGGAGAATAAGAGAAGTTGGTCCTTCCAGTAGAACAGAGTGGTTTAGGATTACCTGATTTGAAGGGATATTTGAGTTGTTACACAGTTAAGGTTTATATATATGTGTGTGTATATATATATATATATATATATATATATATATATATATATATATATATATATATATATATATATTATGGGTCCACTTTGTAATTTCGAAACCTCGAACATCAGAATCCCAATGTTCAGATGTTAAACCTCGAACATCAGAATCCCAATGTTCAGATGTTTGAAGTTTTGAAATCTCGAAGCTATACAATTGAGATCGCTCAACAGTGCGGAACAGTAACTTAACCGATCTGAAGTAGTTAACTTCATTTGTGCAGCAACCTATGGGTATCGGATCCGAGCCGGCAGTTTTCAACAGCTTAGATCCGAGCTCCTAGCTCCTCCCCTACCCATAATCCCCTGCCAACCTTCACTGACCCCAGATCTAGTTGGCCGTGCTTGTCATCAGCAGCTGGATTTTCGAGCTCTAGGCTTGGTCGCTATTTTTTGTGAGAAAAATAGAAAAACTTTTTCATTTTCTATCTCTTTAGTGTGAGTGTTGTGTGTTTAGATCCCTTTGGTCTGTAAACCCTAGTTAAACTCTTCTTTTAGTTATTTTTTTCCCTCCCTCTCCCTCACTGGTTCGTCAGGGTCTGTGTGCGCGTGTTGGGGCCTAACGTGTGTCCTCCTTAGCTTAAGATGTCTGAGGCCCCAAAACCCATTTTCTCCAAATGCACCGAGTGTGGCAATAAGCTTTCACCGGCTGATGGCCACACTCGGTGTGTTCTGTGCCATGGGGTTGGACACCTTTCCTCTGGGTGTTCCATCTGTGCGGCGTTCAACCCCAGGGCACTTGAGGACCGGAGGTCCAAGCTGATCCTGGCGGGTCTCTTGCCCCCGGATTCGGCTTCGGCCTCCAGTCCTACCGTGGCTTCCACCGCGGCTTCGGCGGCGGCCACTCCTGCCTCTCTCCCCACGGCCGGGACTCAACCTCCCGCTGTAGACCCGGAGGAGAGGGAGACCAGGAAAGACAAAAGGAGGGAGAAGCACCACAAGCGGAGGGCCGAGGCCTCCACGTCGGCCCCCCCGGCTAAGCGGTCTTCTCCCTCCAGGGCTTCCCGGTCTCCTCCCTCTCGGATCCGGTCTCCCTGTTTTTCACCGGGTCCTGAGGAGGAGGAGACCCGATCTCCTTCGAGGTCATTGAGGCGGCACTCCCGTCCCGCCTTGGTGGCCTCATCGAGATCCACTCGCAGCCTTTCCAATGCAGATTTGGACCGGATGATGCGAAGGTTCCTCCAGGCCCAACTGCAGATGGGAGTGCTCCCCCCGTCCGGGGGGGAGCTCGACCCCTTTCTTTACACCGATAGCTCCTTCTCCGTTCCGCTTCCCGGGCTCGGAGCCGGGCAGCCTTGGAACCAGGGGTGGGTCGGCACCGACAGTCTCTGGTACTTCGGCACCGACGCTTCCCTCAAGCCTGTCGGGTCCGTTTTTGTCGGATCCAAGCTCTCGGAGCCGAGGGCTGAGCTTCGGATCCGAGGGTTTCAGTATGCCTTCGGCGCCATCCAGGTCTGAGCATACTGGTCCGTCGGATCCATTCGCTTCGGCACCGGCCCCGGTCCACCTGTCAGATCCGAGTGAGGGTCTGCTCTCGGATCCCAGAGAGAGCGGCTCTCCCTCGGCGTTCGACGTGGTGGAGAGGGCTCTGTCGACTGCTTCCAGGCCCCCAGTCCTTGCCACGGCTCCACCCTGCACTCCTTCTCTGTTTGGTCCGACTTCCATCACCCGGCCCCAGGGACAGCCGGCTTCAATGTCCCAGGTCGTTCTCTTGGAACAGGATGTTGCTGGTGAGGCCTCCTCGGACAGCCCCCCCGAGGAGATCCCCCACAAGCGGAAGTGCAAGAGGAGGCACATGGACTCCCCTGAGTCCTTGACTGAAGACACGGATTTGGAGAAAGGGGAAGGCTCCCCGAGGATGTCTCCTTTGAAGACATCATGGAAATGCTCAGAATCAGAGGCAGGTGGCCTGCCCCAAAGCCGACCTTGGACGAATCCGTGTTCTTGGAGGCGTTTGAAGCAGGCCCTTCTACCTCTTGGGTGTCCCCTCCGGCCGACCCCCTGGTGGACCTGATTACCACCAGGGCGTGGAAGGAGCCAGACACTGTGGAGCCAGTCCCGAAGCACCCCGACAGGATTCTCAGTCCCCCTGCGGATAGGCCCCATTGGAGCAAGGGTCCCCCGGTAGATGCCATGTTGGTGGCGGCGGCCACTAAGAGGGAACTAGCTCGAGAGCCCCTCGGTCCATCCCCCGGGCAAGGAGTCCCGATCGCTGGACCGCTTAGGGAAGCGGGTGTTTAGTTCAGCGGCCTTCTTGGTGAGGTCACTGAACTATATGGCACACGTTATTCGACTGCAGTGGTATCTTATTAAGGAATATGCTGCGTCGCCCCCGCAGTCCATGTCGGCGGAGGACAGACAGCTGTACTCCACCCGTATGGCCACTCTTAGGTCCATTTCTAATACCTCTATGCGGCTACTATCCCATGCCACGGAGGGAGCTGCTAGAGCCAGCAGAGCAGGCCTTGTCATGAGGCATCAGGCCTGGCTCCGGCATTGTGATTTCGCGGAACCCTTCAAGGCATCTTTCGCAAATGCCCCTTTTGATGGTCCTACCCTATTTGGGAAGACCGTTCGCGACACCCTGGTCCAGAGCGAAAAGGATGGGAAGACGTTGTCTGCCGTAGGAGTCTGCTTCTCTGCTCCCCAGAGGTCCTTCTCCAAGAACCAAAAGGGACAGAAGAAGATGTGGTTCCGGAGGTCGCAACAGTCCCAGTCTGCTCGGGACCCACTGTCCTTCCGCGGCAGAGGAGGACAGGGAGGACGCCGCCCTAGAGGCAGAGGGGGCCCGAAAAACTTTGTGTCCAGAGAACCTTTCTCTGACAGGCCCACGCAGCAGCCCTGAGGAGTTGACCGACTGCTCCACTCTGGAGGCAGTCGGGGGACGTTTCTCGAGGCACCTGGCAGCTTGGGAGTCCATCACAGCAGACCGCTGGGTGCTTCGCATCATATCCAGAGGTTACCAGATTCCCTTCTCTTACCCCCCTCTCTTCCCCAAACACCTCTCTGATGTCCCACCCGATCAGAGGGAGGCCGCAGCTGCGGAAATACAGCAGCTCCTAGAAAAAAGAGCCATACAACACGTCCCCCCAGACCAGCTTGGATCGGGTTATTACTCCAGGTTCTTTTTGGTGCCAAAAAAGACGGGGGACTTAAGGCCAATCCTCGATCTCTCCCTCTTGAACCTGTCCATAACCAAAGTGAAGTTCCGGATGGTCACTCTTCAATCCATTCTCCCCCTTTTACGGGAGAACGGTTGGATGTGCTCTCTAGACCTCAAGGATGCATACTACCATATTCTAATGGACAGACGATCCAGGAGGTTTCTCCGCTTCTGGCTAGGAGCCGTCATTACCAATTCAGGGCTCTCCCTTTTGGTCTCACCTCAGCCCCCAGGGTGTTCACCAAAGTGTTAAGTGTTAGCGGCCCACCTGAGGCTCCAGGGAATTCAGGTTTTTCCGTACCTGGACGACTGGCTCCTGACCGCCCCGACAAAGCATCTACTCTGCACAGCCAGGAACTATTTTCTTCGCCTTGCTCCCTGGCTAGGAATCGCAATAAATACGGACAAATCTTCTCTCACCCCGACTCAGGTCATAGACTTTATCGGGGCCAGGTTAAACACAATCAAGCTTGTAGCCTTCTTAACTTCAGAACGACTTTGGGGCTTCATGTGCGGGCCATCCTTCAATCTTCAGCTCTACCGGCGGAATTGGTCCTGAGGGCTCTAGGCTCTATGGTGGCGGCAATCAATTTATTGCCAATGGCACGTCTGAACATGAGGGTCTTACAATGGACCCTCCAAGTCCAGTGGTCTTTTCGTCACTACCCTCTGAGTCATCCCATTCCCCACAGCAGGGCTTGCAAGAGGGCTCTCGTATGGTGGCTGCAATCCACGGACCTCCAGACGGGACGCCGCTTCTCTATGGCCTCTCCCCTTGCCACGGTGACCACGGACGCCTCTCGCCTCAGGTGGGGGTGGCACTGTTCGGGCAGGACTGTCCAAGGCACGTGGAACTACACGGAGACCTCTTTGCATGTCAATGTCCTAGAGATGAGGGCAGTGCTGTTAGCATTGCAAGCACTTCAGGACCTTCTTCCTGTAGAAACGATTGCAATCCAGACGGACAACATGTTGGTTGTCTGGTACATCAACAAACAGGGGGGAACCAGGTCTTACCCACTCTGTCGAGAGGCCATGAGAGTGTGGGAATGGGCGATCTCCACCAACCGTTTTCTCATTGCAACGCACATTCCGGGACGGTCCAACTTACTGGCGGACAGACTCAGTCGCACCATCCTTTCCCCTTACGAGTGGTCTCTCAATCCTCAGGTAGCGAATCGGATTTTTGCCAAATGGGGGCAGCCCTGTTGCGATCTTTTCGCCTCTCCTTCAAACACCAAATGCAACAGCTATTTCGCTTTAATTCCCCACGTCGGGGAATCCCCAAGAGACGCTCTGGTGCATGCTTGGCCTCCCGGTCTGCTTTATGCTTATCCACCTCTCCCCCTGATGCTAAAGTTTCTACAGAAAGCCAGTTGGTTGGGGAGCAGGATTATCCTCATTGCCCCATTCTGGCCTCGTCAAACCTGGTTTCCTTACCTTTGGTCTCATCTGGTGAATCCTCCTTGGATTCTAGATCCCCTCCCGGATCTGATTTCCCACCCTCTGGGTCTCCCAATCCCGAACCTGGACAGTCTCAAGCTCATGGCTTGGCTGCTCCAGTTCCACTCGTAGCTAGGACTCCCGGCATCTTTTCCCCAGTCAAAGCTATTCTAGTAGCAGCGCACAAGCCTTCTACTAGGAAGATTTACAGTAGTAAATGGAAACATTTTTCTATTTGGACGGAACATCAAAACTTGGATCCCTTCACAGCTCCCTTACCTGCTGTGTTAGACTTTCTATCAGGACTGTTTCACCAGGGAGCTAGCTGCTCCACTGTCAAGGTTCAACTAGCAGCTATCTCTCACTACCATGTCGGACATGAACTGCGTCCTTTGATCACGAAATTGTGCAAGACCTTTCTGAAGGGCACCTTTCTGCTCAGACCCCCAGTAAAGGAAGTAGTACCTCTTTGGGATTTGACGTTAGTGCTTCAGGCCTTGACAGCTTCCCCCTTTGAGCCTGCAGCTTCAGTGGATCTCAAGTATTTGTCATGGAAGACGGCCTTTCTTGTCGCTATCACTTCGGCTAGAAGGGTCTCTGAACTTCAAGCCTTTTGTGTGAAACCCCCGTATCTAACCTTCCACAAGGATAAGGTCTACCTCCAGACCAATCCCTCTTTTCTCCCTAAGGTGGCTTCCGAGTCGAATATCAATCAGTCCATTAACCTGCCAGTTTTCTTCCCTAATTATCAGAACAAAGGGGAATACAAACTACACTCTTTGGATGTCCATAGACAACTTCGCTTTTATATTCACAGGACATCTGGTCATAGGCAATCCGACCAGTTCTTCGTCTCCTTTGCCCAGATGAATTTGGGTAAATCGGTATCTAAAGTCACATTGTCTCGATGGATTTCGCAATGTATCCGTTTGGCTTATGAAAGTTCTGGTAGGCCCGCACCTCAGGGAGTCCCTGCCCACTCTACCCGATCTATGTCTACCTCTGCTGCTTTTAGATCCAGGGTATCCTTAGATGATATTTGTTCGGCTGCCACTTGGGCCTCATCGCATACCTTTATGAACCATTATAAGCTGGACATTATCTCCAGAGGGAGAGCATCCTTCGGCTCTGCAGTGCTCCGGAACATCCTTCCATGACGGCCGCCCAAGGCTCAGGTAGCTGGGGAGTCTGTCCCATAGGTTGCTGCACAAATTAAGTTAACTACTTCAGACTAAGAAGTTATGTACTCACCATAACGTTCCATCTGAGTAGATAAACTTCATTTGTCAGCAACCGTCCTTCCCCCTGACCTTCAGTTGTTTACATTTGTTTTCTTCACAGTTGGTCTTTGAATTTGATAAATCTCTAGCAGTTTCTGCTTTGGGGGCAAACTTGATCTGAGGTCAGTCAGGGTTAGCAGGGGATTATGGGTAGGGGGAGGAGCTAGGAGCTCGGATCTAAGCTATTGAAAACTGCCGGCTTGGATCCGAAGTCTGATCCGATACCCATAGGTTGCTGACAAATGAAGTTTATCTACTCAGATGGAACGTTATGGTGAGTACATAACTTCTTATTCTCTACACTGTAGTGAGATCTCGGAGTTGGTATATTTAAGTTGCCGGGGGGGGGCTTGTCCCCCCCCTGCAGAATCGTGATTTGTAACGCTTTTTTTGTTTTATTTATTTATTTATTTTGTCTGTGTTTCGAGATTTTATAATCTCGACCTTCTGGACGTCGGAATTCTGATGTTCGAGTTTATGAAATTTCGAAATTACATAGTGGACATATATATATGCGTGTGTGTGTGTGTGTAAACACAAGTAGAAGTGGAAAGGGATGATGAATTTGGGAGGGGGTGAGTTTGGGAAATGGGAGAGTAGGAATTTTGATGCAGATCTTTAAGGAGAATAACCATATAGAATACTATATTCATAAAGTAGCAGAAAGTATTCTAAAAACTAACAAATGCAAGAATGGAGAAGAGTTTTTGCCAATAGGGATGATTACAAGAAAGAGTACAGAAAATAGGCAAGAGGGTAATAGAATTTACTAGTGAATACTGGCAAAGGAACAAAGATATTGGGATCATATAACTAAAGAGGGAAATGTAAGAGTGTGATGAGGTCAAGATGATTGGATTGCAGGCTAAAGACAGTCTTCCATAGCAGATGTTTGTATCAGAGTATAGGCAGAGAGCAAAAGGATAAGGGAATCCTAAGTGAAAGACCTCCTCAGGTAGAGCTTTCATTTGAATCTAGAACAGAAGCTGCTCTTAAAAAACATAATTAGTAGGGCATATAAAACATTGCATGTTAACTATAAGAATAAATCAGGGGAGGTTGAAAAATACTGGGAAGAGAGAGACTGGAAAAGCAATTCACAGGGGCAACGGGAGGACGTATGTATGCCTCCCAAGTATGCAGCAAAGTCCAGAAGGTTTATGATTTTTTTACTTAGAATTATTTGCATTGCTATGTCTGTACTTTAAAGAATTTTTCCTAAGGTAGATGACAAATGTTGGAGGTGTGATGGGGAACAAGAGAGATAACTGAGAGCAGAAGTTTTTAGAGTGTAATGAGTTGGCATATTTTACAACTTCCCTGCAAAGAACTCTGTCAGAAATACTGAGTGAGCAAATAGCTGTAACAAAGGAAATCACATTTTTGAGCCAGAACACAGAATCTGAATTGCCAGTGCATAGTAAGGCCTCTAAATTTAATTCTGTTGGCTGCCAAAAAAGCAATTACTAGAAGATGGAAATCAGTTTAAACCAGCTGTATTGGAAGTATTGAATATTATAAGGGAAATAAAAGAATTGGAAGAGACATCTTCAGAAAAGAGGAGGAGCAAATTACCTAGAAATAGGCAGAAATTGCAAAAACAGTACAAGCAGAATAATGTTTAAGTTTAAGGGAAGACAGGAATTCAGCAAATTATGTAATTTTGGACTGATAGTTGTAAGAAAGAAAAAATGTGTTGTATAATCTATGAAAAAAGAAATGTTTTTTACTTTTTAGTTACTGTACATTTGCCAGTGTCTCGCCTCGTAGCAAGACATTGTCCCATTCGATTCTCAGCTAAGAGCGTCTTCTGTGTGGAGGCATACGTGAATGGGGCGTGCCTTCGTTGAAGGTTGTGCGTCAGGGCTGATAACCTGGTACGTAAAAATCCACTACCAATCATTAGCGGACTGGAGTTCCGCTGTGGCAACCCCTAACCGGGAAAAGCCGAAAGACACAAACAAACATTTGCCAGTGTCTTAAGTGACACCTTTTTCTACACCTTTATTAAATTATTTTACATGCCTGTAAGATTGGGTAAGATGTACCCAGCAGTGAGGGGTTTTATGTTAGAGATGCAAGAATAGTAAGAAGGGCCATTGGTCCAGCATTTTCTAGGACTGTGTAGTGCTACAGCCTTTCTTGGAAGATTTAAACAAGTCTGTTAAGTTTATAATCAACTGAGAACTGAACCTTGCAAAATAAATTTTTTAGTAGGTTAAAGGAGACTTGGACAACCCAGTTATATCCAAGCCTTGCTGATTTTGTTACTGATTATTGTCAAAAAGTAGTAAGAAGCACTATTTATTTATTATTTATTTATGTTTGTTTGTTTAACCGGATGGTGTCCAACTGGGCTAGGTAGCCCGTTCTCAGCAAAGACCCCTGGAGATAAGCTCCAAAAGCAAGTAGATAAACAGAAGTTAACTTGTACAGTGATGCTAGTTTAGATGCATACAATAAAAATTTAACAAGAAATGGCAAACAAGTAGAATGCAGTTAAGTATTTTTTTTTTTTTTTTTTTTGTGAGGTTTAGAGAGACTAGAGAAAGGAAAGTTTAGTGTGTCAGTGTTGTACTACGGTAAACAGTAGGTGAAGGGAATTAACCAAGAAAATTAAACATTAGACCATCAGTGTTAGACACAATACAAATGGTGAATTTTATGTATCGTTTATTATTAATTTTCTTTTGTTTACTGGATTTGTCAAACTGGGTTAAATCAAAAAGCCCTTTTCAGCAGAGGCCTGGAGAGAAAACTCCCACGTATTACACACATTTTTAAATAAACATTCAATAATATGTGTGTACAAACATTTAATATTATACGTTAATAACTACAAATGCATTTACTAATTAGGCATTCATTTGAAAGTAGAGGCAGCTGTTACTGTATAAAAGATGCTTGTGCATTAGCAGCCGATGATTAACTTTGAGCATTTGAAAAGGTATATTAGTGGGTTTTTCAGATAGATAATTGCTGATGTGATTACTGCATAGAAATTCAAAGGAATGGAAGTGAGGGAGGATACTAGAAAATGTTAATGTAAGTTAAGAGGTGGGGTGTAAAGCATTTTCACAGACAGTTATATTTAAAGCTGTCATAAGGGTTATACTAGAAGTATAGAGGTGGAGGGTGGGCAGTCAAACTATTACAGTGTAGGTTAAGACTGGTTGTGGGGTGTAACGTTCTGAATGAAGAGAAATTGTTCGACATGGCAAGCTGAAGATAAGTGGCATTTATCTTCGACGTGTAGAGGAGCAGATTTGTTTATATGATATGTGAAGTTTTTGGCCACGGTGGTGCAGTGGTTAGCATTGTCGCCTCACAGCAAGAGGTTCTCCGGTTCGATCCTCGGCTGGAGTGCCTTCTGTGCGGAGTCTGCATGTCCTCCCTGTGGTCGCATGAGTTTCCTCCGGGTGCTCCGGTTTCCTCCCACATCCCAAAGACATGCAGTAGGTGGATTGGACACTCTAAATTGGCCCTAGGTGTGAGTGCTTGTGTGTGTGTGCCTTCTGTGGAAGGTTGGGTGCCGGGCTGACAACTCGCCACTGTAAAACTCTACTGCCAATCATGAGCGGACAGGTGATCCGCTGTGGCGACCCCTAACCGAGTAAAAGCCAGAAGAAGAAGTTTTCGTCGTTTTAAATAAGTTTGCATTCTGAATGGATTTCAGTGGTTTTGGGATGTGGTTCCATAGTTTAGCTATACTGTTTTCATATTGAGAGTCACCTGCAGTATTAAATGATTTGGTTATAGTGATTAGTAATTTTCTTTAGAGTATAATACAACACTACTCCCCCCACTTGAATTTTAAGCTGTTAAGCGCCGGGTAGTTGTCTAGCTTATAGAGAGGTCTGTGTATCGTAGTTAGCTGAGAAAGAGCTAGGTGATGTGGTAGTTCTAACCAGTTTAATTCTCTTAAGAGTTATGCAGTGTTGTGTTCTTTTGTTATAGTTTACTGCAAATTTGGCAGTTTTATTATAACATTTTTCAAGTTTGGACATTTGTGAGACTTGAAGTTTAGTGGAAATTGGGGCAGCATGCAGGAGAGATGTCAGTGCGAAAGTAGGGGCTACATTTCTCCTGGTTATGTCAATGAGATAGTTTTTTACTCCAGCTAATGTAACCTAGTTTTTGATTTTTTTTTTTTTAACCCTGTGATACAATGCAGTCAAATTTCAACATGTCATCTGTGATGGCACCCAGTAATTTTCTGTGGTTTACTTGTGTTAGAGTGTTGTTGGCAGAGACTATTGTGAACAGTGTAGTTTATTGGTGGAGATGTATAGTGCGGAGAAAAGCAGTAATTATTGTTTTTTAGAGTTTAGAAGTTTTCAATAGTCATTTTTGCTTGGAAGTGTTTGTATAGGTATTTTTTGTAACCGAAGTAGACTTCAGGGAATGTTCCCTAGTGTAGATAGCAACTGCTAGAGGTGTGCTGGGAAAGAGAGAGGTAACTAGGAATGTTTTTGCGAGTGTAATAAGTTGGTGAATTTTAAAATCTCCCTGCAGAGTATTCTGTCAAATGTTGGGGAGGGTGCTGAAACACAGAATCTGAATTGCCTAGACATATTAAGTCCTTACTAAATGTAATTTATTTTGGCTGCCAAAAAAGCAGTTACTAGAATATGGAAATTAAAATCTAAACCAACTGTAATTGAAGTATTGAATATTGTAAGAGAGATCAAAGAACTGGAGGTTGGATTTTAGAAAAGGTAAGGTGCAAATTGCATATAAATAAATTTCTGGGAGCAATATATGCAGAATAATGCTCAGGGGGAGGAGCGAGGTTTAATGAAAGGCAGGAATTGAGCAATTTAATTTTGGAGTGAATGACATTTGTGTGAAAGAAAACATATACAGCATATAATGCGTGTACAGAAAAAAAATGTTTATATGGTTTGTTTACTTTTTTGTTAATGTATGTGTGCCTAAGTTTTAAGTGATCATTTAATAACTGTTTAAAAATATTTTAAATATTCTGGCAAGTTTTGCATGTTGTAGAAGGAAAGCAACAGGTTAGAGCAGAAATGCTTGTGTATACTTTTGAGCTTGCTGTGAATGCAGTGTGAAAAATTAGCAGTAGCAAGGATAACTGCAGGTCAGAAAATCTAGTTATTAGAGTGCCCAATTTCAGCATGATACTGAAGTGGAATGCGTTGTTAGCTGAATCTGTTAATAGTATTAAATTTGTGTGATACTCAGTATAAGTCTCCATTTTCTCTGTCAAAGTGTTTAGGCTATAAACTAAAATCCATGGGATATAATTAATTTGAATGTGAGTTTGCAAGTTTGAAGTATTTTAAGTATTGCCCTTGAAAAACACACAATGTAATCAAGTGTGTTGTGCCAGAATGGTTTTGAAACATTTGGTATGATTAAAATGATTCTTTCTGAATGGATACAGGATGTTTCACTGTTCAGTGCAGTTGTTGCTACCACAATTTGTTAATTCTGGAGGAATGTTGGCAAAGGAACCAAGGTTTTGGGAACAAATAGAGAGGGAAAGGTAATAGAATGGAAATATGCCAAGAAGTCATTTGGATTGCAGGTTAGTGATTGCCTTTTCCTATCGGATTGATGTCAGAGAATAGGCAAAGAAAAAGGGAATAGACGAATCCTAAATGAAACACCTGCACCAGTTCAGTTTTCAATTGAATCTAGAACAGAAGCTGCTGTTTAAAACCGGAAGATTAGTAGGGCATATACCATACTGCACAATAAGTATAGGAATCAATCAGAGGAGGTCAGAAAAGATTGGTAAGCGAGATTAGATAAGCAATTCACAAAGAAAGAATGGGAGGACAACTGTATGGCTCCCAAATATCAAAAAAATCTAAAAGAGGCAAGATTTTTGCCTGGAAGTGTTTGCATAAATACTTTAATACCCCAAGCAATCTCCAAAGAATTTTTCAAGTAGATGGCAACTGTTGGAGGTATAATGGGGGAGGTAAGGGATACCCTTACAGCATATGTTCTGAGAGTGCAATGACTTTAAAAATTCTCTACAGAGTACTCAAGTCAGGAATAGTGGGCAAGCAAATGGGTGTAACTAAGGAATTTTTTTTTTTTATCTAGAATGCAGGATATAAACTGCCTAGACATGATAAAGCCTTGTTATGTTTAATTTTCATGGCTGCCATAAAGCAATTACTAGAAAATGGAAATTAAAGCCTAAACCACTGTATGCACTTCAAATAGTGAATATTGTAACATAAGTTTAAAAAAAAAAAAAAAAAAAAAAAACAGGAAGTGGGAACTTCAGAAATGGATAGAAGTAAATTACATAGAAAAAAATGAAAATTGAGAACACTATATGCAGAATTTTTTTTTCAAGAAGAAATGAGGTTTAAGCGAAGGCAAGAATCGAACAATTTATGTTTTGAATATATGGTATAAGACAATATACGTGATTCTCAATGTTTGTAAATATGAACTTAACATGGTTTGATTATATAGACTTAAATGTAAGCTTACCTATATTGCAAGTGGTAGTTCAATAAAGGTGTCTAGAAATAATTATCAGAGTAGTACTTATGATTGTATTGAAAAGACATTCCCTCAAAATACATAAGCTTTTGTAAATAGCAGTTCATATATTCATGTGGCTTAGCAAAATGATGTTTTGTAGAGAAGAACACAGTTGTGGCTTAAAACACTAAGCATTTTGCAGGTATTCATTGATATAATTCTTGAGCAGCACAGACACACATTTAGATGATTACTTACTTGAAGCTGTTTATCATCTTGAAGAGATTCTCCAACCTGTCTACTGGTTTAGGTTGTCATGTTAAGATTTCACCAGAGGCCGTACAAGTTGTACATGATGTGAGGCATTCTGGTTGCACTTAAGGATACAGCTGAGCAAGAATTAAGATGCCTGGAATCAGTGGGATCAATTGTTAAGCAAGGTGAGCAGATTTAATGGTTGTAGTTTGGTTTTATGAAATAAAAGCTGAGAAATCCCTCCCTCCTGGCATGTCTAAAGGTCAGTTTCCTGTGCTTTCTCCTATTAACCTAGTGAACTTGGGCATTCTGAGGCAGTGTAGATCTTGTTAGTTCTCTTCTCTCTTGCATTTAACTAGGTTATTCGCCTAGCACTTCATCTGGTTTCTTGTAGCAATTATTGTAGCACACACAAGTGCTAACAGCACTAAACGTCCTATAAGGAAACAGCTCCAGTAATTATTAATAATGACCATCCCTCCTGGCATGTCTAAAGGTCAGTTTCCTGTGCTTTCTCCTATTAACCTGGTGAACTTGGCATTCTGAGGCAGTGTAGCAACTGCCTCATGTACACAGACAACCCTGTCCTCTTACGTCCCAACACTCAGACTTGTGAGAGATGCACTTGTATATCCAAACTGGAAGACATGCAATCTCCAGCCAAGACTGGAGTAGCTGGTCAAAAGGAAAAGGTCAACACTTGCATCATGCCACAAGGAACACACAGCCCTCTAGAACACCCACCATCACAGCTCTCACATAAAAACACAAATCACACACCCACCTTCGCTGAGGCTGTTAAAAGAAATCTACCCAAACAGCAGAGACCTCCAAATCAGAAACTCACTTGACCGCCACAACACAGCACAGATCACAAGACACATAGCTCACCTACACACACTGTGCCCCTCAACCTAAGCCCCTAAGGCAAAACAGCTTGCCCAATACACTAATCGTAGGTGACTTGATAGTGAGGCACACTGATGTCCCACTCACAAGGTTGAATAAGGAGAAGGTAACACTCCGCTGTCTGTCGGGTGCCAGGATCCGACACATAACACACGCACTTGGGTCACTCCACAACAAGTACAAGTATGACTCTGTCATCGTCCATGTGGATGTGAAAGACCTGAGATGTACCTCCCTGGACTACATGAAAAGATACATGGAGAAGCTCTTGGATTATGTGGCCCAGGCAGGTATGACCCTAGCCCTGAGCAGCATCCTACCGTCACCCAGAATGATACCACAGTACAAGCAGAAAATATTGACTTCAACAATTGCTTAAGTTTCTGGTATCATTCTAAGGGGATCCAGTATCTGTCTGTTTGGGATGACATGATTAACGGACCTCGATGCTTTGCCAGAGATGGCCTGCATTTGTCACCCCTAGGTTTCTGGATACTGGCTAAGGCTGTTGCCACCCCTATAGTGCCTTTTTAGGCGGTGTTTCAAAGACCAAATTACCACCATAACAGCTATAAATAAATGCAATCTGAGGGTCATGCTGCTCAACACTAGAAGTCTAAATCTCAAGATGCACTCGCTCGAGGCACTCCTCAAAATGGAGAACATCGACATTTATGCTGTAACAGGAACTTGTTTTAAAGCAGCAGAAAGCACCCCTGCGGTACCAGGCTGTAACTCATTCCACACCTTTTGGCCCCAGAAAATGGACCAAAGCTCCAAAGGCAGTGGCGTCTCCATATTCATAAAAGATGCACACACTTCCAGACTAGTAGCCCAGCATAACGCATCGGAGATGCTTCAGGTACAACTAACAGTGGGTAAGAATGGGATTCAGGTCGTAGCCTGCTATAGGTCCCCAACTATGTCCCAAAACTTTCATTCCACATTCCTAAGCACCCTGGAAACCATTAGGGTCCAACCCAACACTCTCATACTGGGTGACTTCAACTACCCCTCCATCAATTGGGAAAACTACTCCTGCACCAATACACTTGCCCAACGCTTCCTGAAATTCATTAATTCCAATGCACTGGACCAGCTCATTCTTACCCCCACTAGAGGAAGCAACATCCTTGACCTGGTTATTACTAACTTGGGCAGCCGTTGCTCAACACCAATAGTCAATTCCTCCCTGGTTAGATCCAACCACAAACTAATTATCATGGAAAGCCACATCTCACCCACACCACCAGCAAAGGTAACCACCATGAAAAACTTCTCCAAAGCTGACTTTGGAGTCCTACAAACATATGTGGCTAACTTCACAGGACCCATGCAAATGGAAAATAGGTGCATGACTGCCAAATCATACACCAATGCACTAGCACTATACGAACACGTACATAAATGCATGGAACTAGCTATACCCAACAGAACCAAGACACTCTCCTCCAAAAAAAAGGAAGCCAATCTGGTGTTCCCCTGCCATTAACAAACTCTACAACATAAGGAAGAAACTGTTGCAGAAAAAGTTGAAGTCCCAAGACTGGAAAAACTCCCTTATTAGCCTCAACAAAAAGTTGAGATCCCTCATCAAAACCTCTAAATCTAGCTATGAAGGCAAAATCTTGGCAGACACTAAAAACAACCACAAACCCTTCTACAGTTATATCTAGATTCTCCATGGCAATACCCAGATTTGCTCTGAGTTACTACATAATGGTACCTCCTATACTGAGCCAGCAGATATTGCTAACATACTGGCCGACAGATTCAATGCCAACTTTACCTCTGCCCCCTCCCCCCCACAAAGGACCAATCACAGTACCAGAAGAATGCCAGGCATCCAGCATTACTGCAGCACAGGTTAAAGCTGCATTGTCCAAGGCCAAGACTACAGCTTCCATGGGACCTGACCGTATCCCTGGCTGTGTTCTACATGAACTACAAAGTGAACTGGCAGCACACTTGTGTGCCCTGTTCAGTCACAGCCTCACCTCAGGCTTTGTCTCTACAGAATGACTCACTGCTACAGTCATCTCTCTCCATAAAGGGGGAGCGATTACAGACCCTGGGAATTATCACCCCATTAGCCTGACTAGTCTGATGTGTAAGGCTATGGAGCGCATCATCATGGACCTAATTAACAAGAATATAGGGAATATCCAAACTCTGGATTTCACGTAATTTGTTTTTGTGAAGGGTAGATCATGCCTGCTTCTGGTTGACTTCTATGAGTCAGTCACCAGAGCTGTGGATGAGGGCAAGGCAGTTCATACAGCCTACCTTGATCTGGCCAAGGCTTTTGATACCATTCCCCATTCAGGAATCATAGAAAAACTCACTAAGCTTGGCATCAGCCCCTATGTAACTAGGTGGGTTGCAACTGGCTCACAGATAGAACTCACAGTGTGAAAGTAGCTGACTCCAATTCAGACTGCCGATTAGTCACGAGTGGAGTCCCACAGGGTTCGGTCCTGGGTCCTCTCCTGTTTGGCATCTACTTCTCAGAAGTCCAGGCCAACACAGAAGGACTCTGGCTGACCAAGTTCGCCAACGATTGCATGCTGGAAGCCATTATCAACTCCCCAAGTGATGTAGACACCCTACAGAAAGGCCTCACTGAGACCAATGACTGGTGTCGAAACCATGACCTTAAGCTTAATGCCAAAAAACGCGTCATCATTCCCCTTGAGAAAAACTCAGTTCCCACTAATTACCACATTGATGACAGCCCACTGAACACTGAAGGCGTTATAAGAGATCTGGCGTCACAGGCTGATAACAACCTCTCCTTCGACCACCACATTGCCACTGTGGTCAGAAAGTCCTTCTATGTGACACATCTCATTACCAAGGGTTTTGCATCCAGGAAATAAGAGGTCATTGTCTCCCTCTACTCTTCCCTCATTAGGTCAGTCATCGAGTGTCATGCCTCATTTGGCATGTACCTCACTAAAACACATGCAGCAGGTGGAAAGGCCACAAAAGTACCTCACAAAGAGGATCCTTGGCATTAAACACATGCCCTACATGGACAGACTCAAAAAACTCTAGCTTTTCTCTGTCTCATATCGTCTGTTAAGATCTTTGCTTGACTTACAAAGCCATGTCTGACCCAGCCCTGTTAGAAATGTTGCACCAAAAAAATCCCAATCCCTCCGCACCACACGCTCCAGGGATCTCAACCTCATTACCACAATCTACAGAACATGATGGAGGCACAGGTTTATAACCCAGAGACTGCCCATGCTCTGGAATAGACTCCCCATACATGTCAAGCAGAGCACCTCACTATCCCTTTTCAAGAGAAATCTTGATGAGTGGATGGGAAAAGAAAGTTCTCCCCGGGAATCACTCCAGTGGCTCTACTTAATAGAGCTACCGGGAACTAACAGCGGCATGATGCCAAGGTACTTCTATGGGCTAGGCTTGTAAAGTCTCTAGGGCCATTGGCCTAGTACACACCTGTGAACCTATGAAATATGTACAGATCCCAAAGACTTAAGTGAAAGTAAGAGACATTATCTGCTTCAAATGATTGTAGTAGTTACTATTACATCTGTTGTATAGTTCTTTTCATGCTTGATACTAATCAAGGGCTCTGGTTGATTTAATTAGATGAAACTAGCTAACAGCTGTGCATCTTTAGTACTGTTTTAGGCAAGTGTAGATTTTGAAGATTGCCTTTTGGAATTTTGTAAATTCCTCAAGCTTGTCGTACAGTGGCACAGAGAATTAAAGATCCGAAAATTGTTGAGTGTAATTTGATGGTCTTTTATTCTGGGGTGTCTACTAAATAAGAGAATGGTCTGTGTCTAATTTAACTGCTTGTTTAGATAGGGGGAGGCAAAGGATTTAAAGTTAAATGAAGTGAGTGTCCAGTTTGTTTGCTGCCAGTTACATGAAACTTGTATTGATTTTTTATGGTCTAACTAGATCCATATAGAGCATTTGTGGAAATGCAGAAGCATCTGGGTAAATCTTCATCTCTTATTTACTTGGTGCAGTAGTGTCTAAGTTCAAACTGAAGTTGTCAGATGAAATGTACCTCTTAGCTGCTAGAACATGTATTTTTTTTGATCACTGGACCAAGATTGATGTGAAATGCTTAAAATGTTAGTTACAGAAACTTTTGCATGGATAAGTAATGTGATGCAACCTTTTACTTAAGTAGTAGATGCTAGACAGCTTACTGAACAGTAATCTCTTTAAAGTATATTGAAGAAATATTTTCACAAATCCCCAGCAAAATTACAATGTATATATTTATTGGCCTGCTTGCTTTTTTTTTACTGGGAAAGTCCTTTTGTTTGTCTCATTATATTATACACACAAAGTCCAGCCAGTATACCAAAGCAGTTAGGTTGCTTTAAGGTACGCCATATGTCACGCGTATGCTCCTTGCGAAGCGTAGGGCATAAAGGTGTTGTCTAGATGTACCATAAGAACTTCTTTGCCGCCAGTCCGGATGCCATCTGTGATAGTTAGTCTGATCGCTTGAGTCGTTGCTGGTGTACCTAACCATTCAGATAAGTGCCATATTGGGGTTTTTTTGCTCATCTTCTTTTTTTGCCTTAGCATTTGTGTTGGTGTGAGGTTTCATGTCGTCCAGCCAGTGTGGGAGACCGATTCTCCATAAAGACTGTCACAAACAGTGCTTGTTTTGTCTAAAGCTTTTAGCAAAAGATTCTATGGAAAGTGCTTAACACCATGAGGGTCAGCCATCTTAGAAAAAGAAGGCCAAAAAAGTCAGATCAGATTCTTTGGCTGTGTCTCTTACATCAGATGTCTCTCTCAAGGCTAGTGAAAGCCCACAGGTTTGTCCACTTCCTGGGTTGGATTCTTCTGCTGTGACTGGTTTGGAGGCTGGAAAGGATCCAGCTGCTCACATGCCTTCAGAGGCCTTGTAGTAGACGTCCATTTCAGATGTTCATGGGGAGCTATGGCTGATTATTACTGAATAGCCTGGTGGGGGGGGGTTGCTCAGATACTGATGAGGGAGGAAGTCCTGACTGTGATTATTGAATGTAGGCCTACATCAGAGCCTTCTACTTTTCATAAAGAGGACGTCCTCTTAAAAAAGAACCAGAAGACAAAACATGCTTCTGCTCCTAAGAACCCTCAAAGTGAATGACAAAATTTTACACAGGCATTATTCAGTACTCTTATGACCTCAAAGTCTCCTCAGGGGTCCCAACTTCTCCTTGGTCATCTTCCCCTCTCAAGGGATCTAGGGATCAGAATTCCTCTGAGGAAGAAGAGGATGTGGATGAGGAATCCTTGGCCTATTCTGCCCAGATGCCTTCCCCTCTATGGAGTATGGCTCTGAGGAAGAGGAATCTACTAGTCCTAAATCCCCTTTTGAGGAAATTTCTTTTGGGAGTACCATTGCCAGGGTGTTGGTGGTGTTTAAATCGGATTGTTCCCAAGTGTCTGAAGTGCAGAGAAGATATTATGAGCGCCTTCAAATGGAGTCTTCTAGAACCTCTGCTCTTTCTCCCGGTTTGGCTGCTTTATTGGGTGCTTTTTCTTCTACCTCTCAGGCCCCAGACTCTCAGCTCCCTGCTTCTTAGAAACTAGATTGGTTTTATAAAGTGCCTGATGACTGTAACTTCCTTTATAAGTGTCCATCTGCTGACCCTTTGATCTTTGTGGCATCTGACAAGCTTTCTACTAAGCTTCTTCCTTCTGATAAGGACAGCAGGACTATGGAAAGGCTGGATGAAGAGGTTTATTCTTCAGCTACCCTAGCCTTTTGGTTTGTTAATTATCATACCCGTATGACCAGATATGTTTTTATTCTCCTTTCTCAGACATGTCAGGTTATTTCCAACCTTCCTGATTCTGAGAGCAAGACTTCTGCTTTGTCTTTAAGGGCTTCTTCCTAGGTAGCTCGCCATTTTATTAAATGTAGTTATGATGCAGCAGTTGCTTCTTTTAGGGCTGTTGCTTCTGGCTCTGTATTGAGGAGATATTCCTGGCTACGACTTCAACCTCTGCCTAATATTTAAGGCTAAGTTTATGGATGCTGCTGTGGACAGCAAATGTTTGTTTGGTGCTGCTGCATTTGTTCAAGTCCCTGCAGGAGAAAGGCAAAGAGTTACAGGACCTGAAACAAATTTTTGTTTTGCCAGTGCCCAAGTTCCCAAGAAACTATCATACTAATCCAGCTTTTGTTAGAAGGCAGTCTCGTACTCCTCCTAAAAGCAAGAAGGTAACAATAGATTTCCTTCTCTTCACTGTTGCAGTATTCAGTCCCCCCTCCTTCTTTCCTCTGTAATGGCTATTGTCCCTGCCTTTTGTTACCCTCCTGACTGAAAGGCACTCGCTTCCTTTCCCTTCTGAACTTTTTTCTTATAGATGCAAATGTTCTTTGTTATCCTTGGGGGTATTTTGTTCCTCCTGGGGCAGATCTTTTCTGAGTATTTGTGCCCGTAGGTCACATTTATACCTGTACCATACAAGAGGAGCATACATGTGAAGTACTGTGCCTGTAAAATCTTAAGGCGTTCGTATACTGGACGGACATTGGGCTATCCTTGGCAGGAGATCCCTTCAATGAAGAATATTGCAACAGTGAAGAGACGGACATCTACTGTTATGGGAAGATTTTACACAACTGTACTTGGCTGATAGATATTCCTCATTCTCCTTCTCTCCTATACTGCCAACCCTGGAGGATGTATTGAATGCTGCCTGTAATCACCCTAATACCCAGCTGTCAGTCCCTAAAAAAAGCAAACGTATAAAGTGCCACAGACTAATATTTCTCGTCTGTCATCTTAAAGAAGACCCAGCAGGCAGATCCTCTGCTTCACCTGCCAGGTTAAATAGGCTTTGGTAATCAACTCATGTAGCCTAAAGGTTACTGCAGCAGTGAGAGTGATGAAAATAATTTTGGGTAAGTGGCACTTTATCCATAACAGTAGATGTTTGAATTCCTCACTGATGCGGTAGCCATGCCCACCATCCATCCATCCTCCTGTTCCATCTATTTGTAGTTTGGGATATAAAATTAGGATTTTGTGCGTTTCTACTTCTTTTGATTTGGAAACTTTAGACTCCTCTCTCCCTCTGTCTTTGGATAAGAAAATCCTGAAGAAATCTTCATTCTGACTGCTGATATCCCCTCCTTGAGACTAGCCAATCATCAGAGTGAAGGTGTCTGGTTTTGTGAAGCCGGCCAGTTGTTGTTTCCTGTGCTTGGAAGCAACCCATTTAGCCTAAGGGCTTCTGCATTAATAAGAAATTTGGGCATGTGTTATGGGTAAGTGCAAATTGCACAACTATCATCTAGATGAACAGTTCCATCCTTGTCAACCTATCTACATTTAAACTCCTTGTCTCAGTGCAGACATGTCTAGAGGATTTTTAATGGTTGTGTATTTTGTTTTCCTACTTAATGCAGCGTAACAGAGATCTAAACAGGAAGCTAGTTTAGGGACCTTTAAATAAAAGGAGAGAAGCTTAGCATGGGAATGTTTCAAATGCTGAGCTGATCAAAAGCCTGTGGTTTTGGTGATGAGGGACCTGCACGTCCAGATCTCAATGTTAAGTGCATAACTTTTGATGTGTTGTCCTATCTCACCTTCATTCTTACCAGGATGGGTTCGGATCCGACTCGGCCTTATATACAAGCTCAAGGTCTTCCACTAGATTGTGGCTAAATCTTATCCCAGCATGCACTAGGAAAGCTATCCAGATCTTGTTTGCCGCTAAACAAGATCAGGTGCTTTCTACTCGCTCTGGCTAAGTATACTCCTTTATTGTGATAACTATTGTTGAGAATTGCTATTTCCAATTATTCTGGATTATTATTGCTTTATATAGCTAGTTTGTTAATTCCACTTTGTTTCTGCTGATTTTTTTCTGCTGTTGGCCTTCGTTTTCTGTTAGGCCTATTTTCTCTGTCCTGGCTTCTATTAACACCTTTACTAGCCCGTTTTAGTTAGAGGGCTCATTTTACCTTTATTATTTGTCTAAAATTGCTAAAGTTCATTTAAGTTACAGAACTGCTTTATCCTTGGCCCATTTAAGTTAGAGGGCGTCCCCCTTCTTTCTCTGTTCCGGACATAGCCTATTTAAATTAGAGGGCTGTGGCCTCCCCTTTTTTCCTTTCCTTTACAATTGTGGTTGATTGTTGAACTGCTGTAGTAGTTGCTGTTGTTGCTGCTGCTGTTATTGTTAAAAAAAAAAAAAAAAAAAAAAAACTGTTCTACCTTTTTGCTTAGTGTTATACTTTGTGTTCAGCATGTCCTGTAAAGATTCAAAACCCTCTGGGTTTAAAAAAATGTGAGAAATGTGGACAGGAAATGTCCCTTACTGATAAGACACACTATTTGTGTGTATTGCTTAGGAGCTGTCCATCTCCAGGAGTCTTGTTCAATTTGTCTCTCCTTCAATCACAGGGTTCTTCTGGAAAGAAAAAAACAAATTAATCCTAAGAGGTCTTTTAAAAACTCTCTTCTCGGAAGCAATACAGGAAGGTCCAGGTTCATCGAAATCTGACAAGTCTCCTCCATCTAGATCTGACAAATCTGGGAAGAGATTTTCCTCTTCCAGTGATCCATCAGAACCTTACAAAAAAAAAAATTACAAAAATTTCCTCACCGGATCCTAAGGCTGTCGTATCCAAGAAACTTTCTGCTCTGACATCATCAGTTTTGGTGCCGGAGTTAGAGTTGCAGAGCCAGTCTCCTGTATTGGAGCTGTTCTCTCCTACTGTTAGCTCTCCTATTCTTCAGCCTTCAAAGTCTCCAGCCCCCTCCACTTGGTCTTCCAGGAACTTATCCAACGACGATTTGGATCGAGTGGTATAGAGGCTGTTAAGGACACTGGCACTGGCCAAGCTGTTATTGTATCCAAGCCCGAAGGCTTTGGATCAGACTACATCTTCCCCTTCTACTTCGATTCCTCCTACGATCCGACCTCGGAGCTGGAATGTCCAGAGCTAATATTGGTGGAACCCTCGGAACCAAGACCTATTATGGGATCTTTGGATCTGATCATTGCTCCGATGTCCTCAGCTCCATCGGAGCTCAAGGAGTCTAAGAGCCAATGCTCTCCAGTCGAGTCCGGGGAGGCGAGTTGGATCTGTCAGTTGTTGGATATGATCTTGCCTCTCGGGGCATCGGCTCGGGTGAGCTCAGCTCCTACCTCAGCCTCAAGAGCCGTCCTCTTTGATCCTGGGGATTCCCTCGGTTTCGTCAGATCCAGTGATTTCCTCGGATCAGGGGCGGGGGCTTTTCAGATGATGAGAAGAGTGCTGTCTCCACAGGCAGTTCCACGGTCATCTCTGGATGTTCTTCCCACAAAGGCACCTGTGTCTGCCTCTATACCCGTGCATCCACAGGGATGTGGAGATCCTAGGCCTCAGGATGCCTCACAGGGTGCTCCCCACTCTTCTAAAACTTCTCCAGAGTACCCCTCTAAAGAGGTCCCTCGGAAGAGGCTATGCAGGAGGAAGCATTTAGACTCCCCAGAGGAATCCATCACTTTGGATACGGACCTCGATAAAGCCGAATGGTCCCCATGGTTGCCTCCTGGCTATGTCTCCTTTGGAGACATATTGGAAATACTTATAGAGAGGCGGCTGGAAGTCCACCAACCCTTCAGCAGAGGAGTCCGTGTACCTGAAGGTTTTTGGATCTCACCCTTCTCCCACTTGAGTGTGTCTGCCTTTTGGCGAACTTCTGGATTTAGTTTCTCGAAAGGCGTGGGAGTCTACAGATTCAGTGGAACCTGTTCCCCGGAGGCTAAATAAGTTCATCACCTTCCCCTCAGACAACAACTTTTTAACTAAGGGAGTCCCAGTAGATGCTATGGTGGTGGCGGCAGCCAACAAGAAGAAACTTTCAGAAATGTCATCTTCTGTTCGTTCACCAAACAGGGAGTCTCACACGATGGACAGATATGGAAAGCGCATTTTTTCTTCAGCAACTTTTGCTCTTAGATCACTGAATTATGTGACTAACTTTACAAGACTACAGAGGAGTTAGGAGATGCTCTCCAAGGTTCAGCAGCTGAAGGGGTGTCAGAGAAAGTTTCCTCTCGGCACTCTTCCTGAAATTCAGTGGTAAACTCTTCCATGAGGCTATTTTTTTTTTTGCAGCGGATGATGAGTAGAGCAGCGGGTACAGGAATTTCCCTAAGTAGACCTTCTTTGATGCACCTCTGTGACTTTGCGTAACCCTTTTCTTCTTTTGTGAACGTCCCATTTGATGGCTCATCTCTGTTCGGGCCCACACACTAACCAAGTGTGAACAAGAAGGGAAGACTCTCTCTGCAGTAGGAGTCCGTTTTTCCCTACCTACCAGACCATACCCCAAAAGTCAGAAAGGAAGTGGAAATATGTGGTTTCAAAAATTCCAGAGAGCTTTCCCGGACACTTGGTGAATCTTTCTCCAGGAGCAGAGGGGGAAGTAGTAATGGAAGACGCCGACCATGTGGCAGAGGGGGGGTCTGCAAAATCAGGGTGACAGAGAATCTTTCTTTGGTAAGCCCTTTCAGTGCTCCTGAGTGGAGGCCCGCCTGTCCATCTCTGGAAGCAGCCAGGGGGTGCTTATCTTTGTACCCAGAAGCCTGGCTACTAATAACAAAAGAAAAGTGGGTGCAAAGCATCATATCCAGAAGTTACTCCATACCCTTTTCTAAACATAAAAAACATCTCAGACGTTGCACCCAGTCAAAGGGATCAGGCAACGTTAGAAATTCAAAAGTTGCTAGACAAGAGTCATCCAAACAGTCCCTGCAGACCAAATAGGATCTGGAACTTAAGATTCTTTTTAGTTCCAAAGAAAACAGGGGATTGGAGAGCTCAGCAACCTAAACAAATCTGTAATAAGTTCAAGTTCCGGATGGTAACACTGCAGTCAATATTCCCTTGTCTGGGACAAGACGATTGTATGTGCTCGATACACCTCCAGGATGCGTACAACACACAAGAATGGACAGGCAATCCAGGAGGCACCTGTGCTTTCAGCTGGGAGCCAGTCACTACCAATTTCAAACTCTTCCCTTTGGCCTCACAACCACCCCCAGAGTGTTCACCAAATGCATGACGGTAGTCGAGGCTCACTTGAGGCGCCTAGGATTCTGGGTGTTTCCATATTTAGATGACTGGCTTCTAACCACCACCACCGAGCATCGACTAATAAAAGCAAGAAACACCACCTTGCAGCTCTGCTCCCACCTGGGAATTAAAATAAATTATGAGAAGTCTGCCTTGCTGTCTTCTCAGTATCATTTTTATAGGAGCAGAATTGGACACAAGGATGATGGCCGAACTTCCTCCAGAAAGAGTACAAGTTCTACGATGCTGGGTTGTAAATCTTCTTTCAAAGAGAAAAGCACAAGCAAGGACGGTCCTAAAAGTGTTGGGGACCACGGCAGCAGCAATAAATTTGATCCCATTAGCATGCCTGCATATGAAAATTCTCCAGTGGTTACTGTCCCACAAAATACTGATAATGGAATCTTGCAAAAATAAAAAAAGGCCTTCGTTGATGGCTTTACCCCACTCATGTGACGATAGGCCGACCTTTTGTACTTCCCCAACCATTAGCCACAGTGGCCACGGACGCCTCTCAGATGGGGGGGGGGGGTGTTATTTGGGTAAGACTGTCCAAGACACTTGGCAGGATCACGAGGCCCATGTGCACATCAGTGTCCTAGAGATAAGACCAGTGCTACTGGCATTGTAAGCATTCCAGGACTCTGTTCTGCTGGGAACTATTGCAATACAGACAGACAACATGTCATTTGTATGGTGTATAAACAAACAGAGGAACCAGATCGTACCCCTTTTGTCGAGAGGCCCTAAGATTATGGGAGTGGGTGACCTCCTCCCAACACTTTCTGATAGCAGTGCATATCCCGGGCAAATCCATTGTGATAGCAGACTCGGCAGAGTAATTCTGATGCCTTATGTGGGGTCTATAGTATGTATTCCAAGCTTCAAAATTTTGAACCTCATATGTTCGACAACATATGAATGAAACTTGCAACCTCGAATGTATAATAAAAAAGTTAAGAAGGAAAAAAAAAAACTTGCCTTAACGCTCTGAGCAGGTGGGCAAGCCCCCCCACCCCACCCCCCACGTAAATATACCAACTCCGAGACTGCACTTCAGTGCAGAAATGTGAAATTTTCCCATTCTGCCCATACGGATCCATTGCCTTTCACCTTCACACTTTTCAAAGTTCGATCATATGGTGTTGACAGTATGATATTCGAACTCTGAAACGTTCAGCAGTTTAATAGGGGCCCCTCACGAGTGGTTCCTAAAACAGGAAGTAGTGGAAAAGATTTTTGACAAATGGGGCCAGCCTTGCTGTGACCTTTTTGCCACATCCATGAATGCCAAATCCAGCAGCTATTTTGCCCTTATCCCCCCTTGGGGGGGAAGTCAACAAGGGATGCTCTTGTTCATGATTGGCTCTCCGGTCTCCTTTATGCCTTTCCTCCCTTTCCTTTAATATCCATAGTTCTGCAGAAAGCCATTTGCTTGAGAAAGGACTTGATACTCCTCGTCCCATATTGGCCTCGTCAGATCTGGTTCCCCTTCCTGTGGCCTTATCTTTGGGAGGAGCCTTGGATTCTAGACCCAGTTCCAGACCTTCTGACTCATGCATCAGGAAAGCTCCATCTTTCCCTTCAGACTCTCAAATTGACAGCTTGGCTGCTCTGATTCCAACCATAGACAAGGTTTCCTGACCTCTCGTTATCGGTTAAACACATCCTAATATCTTCTCGTAAGGCTTCAATGAGAAAAATATATAGAAGCAATTGGAAAAGATTTTCATTATGGCCTTCTCATACTCATATTGACCCGTTTTCTGCCTCAGTCAATTCCATACTAGAGTTCTTGGCAAAACTTTTCAATGAAGGTGCGGTCGCAGCTACTATTAGAGTTCAGCAAGCAACGATATCCAGTTTCCATTTAGGTGAATCAGGCCTAAGTATCATGTCTGACAGACTATGGAAAGCCTTTCTTAAAGGCACCTTATTATTAAGACCATCTATCAAAGATCTTGCAGCACCATGGGATTTAAATTTTGTCTTATCTCGTTTAATTATTCCCCCGTTTGAGCCAGCATCATCTTGTAAACTCAAAATTGTGGACATGGAAAACTGCTGTCTTGATAGCAATTACTTCAGCTAGAAGAGTGTCTGAGCTGCAAGCCTTGTCAATAAAGCCCCCTACTTGCTGTTCCATAGAGACAGGGTCTCCTTACGAATAAATCCTTCCTTTTTGCCAAACGTATGTTCAGAATCAAATTTGAACCAATCCGTAGAACTGCCAGTCTTTTATCCAAATTATGAGAATAGAGCAGACTACGTGTTACACCAATTGGATGTACATAGACAATTGCGTTTCTACCAACACAGGACTGAGGACTTCTGGAAATCTGACCAAGTATTTATATCTTATTCAGATTCGAAGAAAGGTTCCCCAGTCTCCAAAGTGACACTCGAAATGGCTTTCAGATTGCATAACTTTTGTTTATAATACTCAGAACAGAGATCTCCCCCATAGAGTTAAAGGCCACTGTACAAGAGCCATTGCAAAATCTTCCTCATTTATGGCTAGATTACCAATTTATACCATTTGTAGTGTGGTAATGTGGGCAAGACCGCATAACTTTATCAGTCATTATGAAGTCAATTTGACCTCCTGGAACAGGGCCTCCTTTGGTTCCACGATTCTGAAGAATATTCTCCCTTGAGCCACCCAAGAAAGATGGTGCTAGGGACGCTGTCCCATCCTGGTAAGAATGAAGGCAAGATAGAACAACAACACATAACGAAGTTATGTACTCACCATAACGTTCCATGTGTGTTTTCCATCTTTGTCTTCATTCTTACATCCCACCCTCCTTCCCCCCAGCCTTTTTACTCCTGTAAGACTGAGTTGGTGCAATTGCATATTCTTAATCTCTGACCTTCTTTATTGCTCTCTAAGGTATTAAGCTGCCCTTATTTTATATTCCTTTATTATAACTGCAAAGAAGATCTGGAGAGCTTTCTTTGTGTATGCTGGGATAGGGTTTAGCCACGAGCTAGTGGAAGACCTTGAGCTTGTATATAAGGCCGAGTTCGATCCTAGGATCGGATCCGAACCCATCCTTGTAAGAATGAAGGCAAAGATGGATAACACACATGAAATGTTATGGTAAGTACATAACTTCTTTTTTTTTTTGTTATATAAAAAAAACTTTGTGCAGTATATGAGCTGTCATCCGTTGTTCATCATGGTCATGGTGATAGTAATGCCTTTGTTTTATGTTTTAGACAACTGATTACATCAATGCCAGCTTTTTAGATGGATATAAAAGAAAGAATGCATACATAGCAACACAAGGTAGGACTGCATTTTACTAAAAACATGTCATTCTGCATGTGCATTTTTCTTTGAGACCATTGCAAATACAACAGTATATCATATTTGCAAAATTACTGTTGTGTGTGCACTTTTACATTAGTTCCATAATCAAATGTCTCAGTTTGCTATGGATTAGCTTGTTCATCATCATTTCTCTCAACTGAGAAATTCCAGATCTGTTGAGCTCTTTCGGTAATTACTGTCTTCTGTGAGAAATGTTTCAGAATCTAATAGCTTTTATTTCTTGCATTCTGCCTTTTTCGGTATTTTGAAAGCCAGGTAGAAATTGGGGAAGTCAGTACCTTCACAGATTCAGCTTCTCTGCAGTGTTTGAAGAGCTCAGGTTTGCAAGTAAGCAGGCTCTTTATGAAGCATTTATCCACAGTCATGGAGGAAATGTCCATACAGACACAATGTTTTGTTATCTTGGTATAGATAAACTACTGATTGCTTGGTTTCTTTATTGTCATTGTGCATAATTGACTGGAGACTCTTGAGTTTAGTTGTCAGTGGGTTGTTTATTTTGCACGCATGGTTATTTTTAATGCGGTGCCCTTGCTGGATTATATGCACTGCTGCCATAGAAGGATTTACATTAAGTAACGGTATAACAATATAGTTTTGTGACCATATAGCATTGCTAAATGTACTTAAAATGCTAGTTCTGGAATAGCAAGTAGAGCAGCTGTAGGGTGTCACATAATACAGAATTAGAATAAACATATTGGCAAAGTTGTTAACACTATTTCCTTTCTACTTGGATTGAAGCTTTAGAGACATGTTAACTGACACGCATAATGTAACCCTTTGCCTTTGAAGATTAAGTAACTGCAGTTTTCTTGCTTTTGATGAGGTGGAATCTTAGATCGTATGAGGAGTTGGTTGTTTACCATTAAATTGGATCATAACTGAACTATCAAATCTGAACATTCTTAGTAGTAAATAAAATGATTAATTTTTATAGCAGTGGGTTTGTGTCAGTCAGTTTAGCCTTAGAAATGCCATCTGCCTCATCTTGTAAAGTCTAGGTGAGGTCCAGAGCTACAATTCTGGTCCTTCTGATTATTTATTGCCCCTCCCCCACTTGTGTGCCTTTCCAGTTGACCACCTGTCTAGCTGTTTCTAGCTTGTGTAATAGTACAACCCCCAACCCCCACCCACATCCGGGGATGGAACCATTGTAATTTGTCAGTGGCTTGGGAAGGAGAAATGTGGACTGAAGCAATTTGCAGTATCATATACACTGCCCTAGTATATTGTATTTTTGTTGCTGACAAGCAAATCACCACACACACAATCATCTAGGCGTGTTAGGATCTGACTTGGAGGAAGTCACATACTGGAATGCAAAACAAGATGTTTGCCAGGGTTTGCACTAAGGTAATCAATTTGCTTTTCAGCAAGCCACAACCTTGCAAGCCCAATTCAGTTCAACAGGTTCAAATAAGCAATGTTCAAGTGGTGAGGTAAACTCCTGACCCCCCTTCCACCACCCCCTCTCCCCCTTGCATGTAAGTTAGTTAAGAAAATTGTTCCAAACCCGTTTTATTTAAAAAAACACAAAGAATGATCTAGCAAAGAGTTTCCACTCTGTGATACCTTAAACCTCTTGTATCAGAGGAAAAAAGGGATATATGCAAGTTACCCTTTAAGGATATTCGGTGTTTCAGCTAAATTAAACGTCCATGACTTTTCTATCACTTTTACTTTTAAGTCTATTTATGGACAATTTCAGGCCAATAAAGCCAAACCCCATCAGCACAGCATAATAGGAATGTTTGACTTTTGGAAACACAGAGTTGTCACACCAAAGTGATATCCATAAACATTGGGGTATCTACAAAATATCCCAGCTAACAAACTAAAACAATGAGTAAAAAGGTCAGACAGAAATGTCAAGTGGTTAAAAAACACAAAAACACATAAGCTTTTTGGATCATGACTTGCTGAAAAGTAACAGTTTAACATCTTTAAATGTTGACTTATTCGTAAGTGTGAAGGAGCATCTGCAGTAGCAAGTGTTCCATAACTGCACTGATGAGAATAAAAACATGCTTTTAGCTAATTATGTTCAACAGATATGATTTAAATGCTTTACATGCATGTCTTGTGACCTTTGTTTGAGAAGCAAAATGGTTTGAATGGTAATGTTCTTCTATACTATAGGAAGGGTGGGATGGCAGTTTGTAGCTGCCTGGGTGCCATTGTTTAATGGGTGCCGATTTGCTTACAGGCAATAACTCCACCTTGTAATGTCAGCTGTCCACATGTCCAGTGCTTATAGGCAGAGGGGACAGGTATGTCACCTAGGGTGTAGAACTGTGTCGCTACAGCTTTGATGTTATAATGTGTAAAATAAGTAAATGAGTCATGGTTGCTACTTTCAGGTATAGGTTAAAGTATCAAAAGATGTTCTTCGTGTTTCACTGTTGCAGTCATCACATTTGGGTTATCCCTGCCAGGATAGCCCTCGGCTGGCCCGAATACCAGAGGCTTAGTGTTTGTGTCGGTTGCTGCCACTTCAGGACTGACGTCAAGTCATTAGTAGTATAAATAAGGCAGCCAACGCCATTGCATCAGTCTTTCTTGCCATGGAGCCCAAAGCAGAAGCAGTTTGCACGAGTGCTGGTCGGCCACTATAAGTTTCGTCTACCGAATTGAAGCTGAAGTCTTCTAAAGCTAAGTACCCCGTTGGGGATCCTTTTTTCTTGCACTAACAGATGTCAGAAAAAGTTATCAATTGTCTCGCCTGTGAAAAGGAAATACCACACCGAGATTTTCATTCTTACTGCATCACTTGCTTAGGCCCAGACCACGACGTCCTCCACTGTTGCTTCTGTGCTTTGTTCAACACCAGAACTGTCCATCATCGGGCCCTTATTGTAGCTAGATATTTTTGCTTACAGTCCTTGAACTCTGATATGGCTTCGGTAAGTCATCTGACAGCATATCTTCCAAAAAAATGTAAAGATAAAGACAGACTGCACAGGTCCAAGCCTACTGACGACGCCCCCGTTAAGCTAGTTGTCAGTTCTCCGGTCCTCAGTGAGGCGCTTTCGCAGCCCCTGATGCCCGCTTCTGTGGATTTGCAGGCCGCTACCGAGACCCTTTCGGAGTCCAGTATGTCGTAAAACTCTTCTTCGACTAAGGATCCTGTGGTCGTCTCTACTTTGGATGGGTCCCAGACCCGCTGAACAGGCATCGGCTTCCGAGGAAGTCCTTCGCACTACCAGTTCTCGACACAAACCGACATCTTCTTTCGCGACTACCGTTCTTTCGAAAATGACCGAATTTCTTAGGCCCAGGGTACGAACCATACTCAAGAAACCAACGACCCAATCTCCGGCACCTGCTTCCTTGCCTCAGTCTCAGATGCTTAAAATGACAGAAGGCCTCATCATGCTGATCAGGGGATGCCAAGCTACGCCTTCCAAAAGGAAAGAGATCTGTCCCCTGTAGTTTTGTTTGAACAGGAGTCCGATGACTCTGATGCATCTGAATATGAAGACATGCAACCCCTCTCTGCTTATGAGGATTCCATTCCTTCAGCCTCTCCCCCAGAGGATTTTTCCTTTGGGGAAACCCTTCATACCTTAAGGGAGCATTTCTCATGGGAAACTCAGGACTACCCTCACTCTAAATAGAGACTCAGGGAATTCTTAAATCTTCCACAGCACAGACCCTTGGCCACCCCCCAGTCCTGGATGTTGTGGAGGATGTTTTCCTTGAATCCAGTTTGACTCCTGACACCCTCCCTCCTGCACCCAGAAAACCAGACAGGTACAATAGTGTCCCTGAGTCTCTCAAATTTCTTTTTAAAAATACTACTGCTGACCCTGAGGTCATTTCTCAAGGGCCTAAAGGAATTAAAACAACCTCTGCTAAGAATCCCTCCCCCTCAGGTAGGGATTCCCAAGCACTAGACAGATGGTGTAAAAAAGTATACACCTCAGCTACTCTTGCTATCAGAGCACTCAGTTGTCAGTTCCATATGCTAAAATTTCACCAACATACCCTGGAACTCCTAAAACAAAAAAATGTCTTCCTTTTCTGCTTGTGCAGAATCTAAAGAGTTACAAGAGTTAATGCATTCTGCAAGTCAAGTAACTAAACACACCTTGCACTGTGGTTTTGATGCCTTAGAAGCTTCTTGCAGAGCAGCAGTCACCAGATCTGTCCTTAGAAGGCATGCATGGCTTAAGGAACAGCCCTTGCTAGACCATGTTCAATCTAAAGTGTTGGATGCCCCCTTGCACAAAGATATCTTATTTGGGCACTAAGGCAGAAGAGGTAATAAAAAAGATGGAAGAAAAAGCAAAATCTATGCAGACAGTTAAGGATTTCTTACAGGTCCAGCCACCCAGGTTCAGCAGGCATTTTCCCACCAAGCACTGGTCCTTTCCTGCTCCCACCAGGCCAGTTCAGCCCAGACCCCGTGGAACCAGACTGCCCAGACAGCAGCCACAGACAGCAGCCACATGGAATGCAGAGATCTAAGCAGTGGACTACCTCCACTTCAAAACCAGAGAGTTCTAAGCCACCCCCTTATGATAAGAACTCAGTGACTCTCCTCCTCCTCCACCCCCTCCCTCTGCCCACCTTCACTTACCCCTAGGAGGAAAACTCTCCTTTCACGCAAGCACTTGGGCCACCATTACCAACGACTGCTGGATTCTCCACATAATGTCCCAGGGATACAAATTTTCTTTCCACACCCTTCCAACTCCAAAAGGGTTCCCATAGCTACCTCCAAACCAGTGAGCAGAGGCGCAAAAGCAAGTCCTTTCCCTTCTCTCTGTGAGGGCATTAGAGCACGTTCCTGCAGAACAGAAAGGCCAAGGTTTCTACTCCAGACCTCTATTGGTACCCAGAAAAGAGGACACCTGGGCCCCCATCCTCGATCTGTCCATTCTAAGCACCTTCCTGGTGATCCCAAAATTCAAAATGATCACCCTCCAGCAGTTGCTACCCATGCTCTCCAAGGATGCTTGGCTAGGCACTCTAGACCTAAAAGAGGCCTGCCGCCACATTCCTATCAGGGAATCATGCAGGAAATATCTCCATTTCAAGGCAGGATCTCAGCACTTTCAGTTCTCTGCACTTCCCTTTGGCTTATCTATTGCTCCCAGAGTTTTCACAAAATGTCTGGCTCCGACCATTGCCTTTTGCAGACAAAGGAATATCCAGATTTACCCATACTTAGACGACTGCCTAATTCAGGCAGACAGCCAGGAAAACTGTTCAAGCACCTGGCCTTTGTAAAGTCCCTACTAACCTCCCTAGGGTACACAGTCAACAAAAAGAAATCCAAGCAGGTACTCACCCAAAGGATTATATTTCTGGGAGCAAGTCTGGACAGAGCTACTCAGATGGCATTCCTTACACCAGAAAACTTCCCTGACAGCCTTCTTCTCTCAACTAGCCACCAGACCCCAGCTATCTGCAAGGAAAATCCTGCAAGTTCTGGGGTTCATGGCATCTTGCATTCTACACATTCCATATGCCAGACTGCATATGAGGCAACTTCGGTGGTACCTAAAAAGCCTTTGGTGTCAACACTCAAAACCTGGAGACTCTTATACCTTGCATCAGAAAAGATTTTCTTTGGTGGGCAACAGGATGCTCCCACAACAAGGGCCTACCTTTCTCACCACCCCCACCACCCAGACCCTCACCACGGACTCATCAGACTATGCCTGGGGTGCACAGCTGGACGGCAGGTGCATACAGGGCCAATGGAGCCCACAGCAAATCCATCCAAGTATGATAGCCATTTCTGTGCATTTAAAGTTTTTTTTTTTTTTATTGTATCTGCTTTATTTTCTGAAAAAAACAAAAGAACAAAAAAAAACTACTTGTTTTCCCGCCTTTCTAAGCTAGTATAGTCCAGTTTTCAGGTTAGTGCTGAATTCAGGGCTGTGCTACAAGTTTCTGTGTTTGCCCATACCTTACTTGGATAGAAGGAAGTTTCTCTGTTCACTGTGAGAGAGGGAGCTTTGAGCATCCGATCTGTCCCTGGAGGAGTGGTTTCAGCCCGTAAATTAGTTTATTGGCCAGTTTGGGCTAATTTCTATCTCTTTCATTTCCCTGCTATAAAACCCACATTTGCGCAGTTTTGCATGCCGGGCAGCACCGGTTAGCTAGGGTATAACTATTCCCGGCTCCACAAAGTCTACTCTTCCATTTTTCCCTTGGAACTAGACAAACTTTCAACTTAAGCACTCAAACCATTCGTTTCTCATACCGGCACTTGCTCAAAACTCATATCAAGCACTAATAAACCTTAGCACTAGACCCCCCCCTATACTATAGAGAAGGACAAGGCTCTCTATTCGACCTTACCAGCCAATCAGTAAAACAGTTCACTGTACCTATCCAGGTATGTCCAAAGGGCAGTTTCAGGTGTACTCTCTGGTCCAACTGGTGAGTCTGGGCTTTCTGAGGCAATGTTACAATTGCCTCATGTACACAGACAACCCTCTCCTCCTTCCACCAAACACTAATACATGCGAGAGATGCAATTAAACAGCCAAACTGGAGGCTAAGCTTTCTCAACCCAAGACTGGACCAGGCAGTCAAGAGGAGAAGGGAATTACTTGCATCACACCACCAGTCTCACATAGACCTATGAAACCAGCACCGGCAAAAAACACACATAAATACACGAAAACATACGCAGAGGCTCTAAATAAAAATCTGCAGAAGCAACAGAGACCTCCAAAGCAGACATCCAAGCAACCTACACCCCCCCAACACAAACCATGAAACACAAACTTCACAAAACCAGTGTGCCACAAAATCACAGCCCTTAAGGCAAAATAACATACCCAACACACTAGTAATAGGTGACTCTATAGTCAGGCACACTAATGTCCCACTCACTAGGCTGAACAAGGAGAAGGTTACTGTTAGCTGCCTGTCTGGTGCCAGGATCCGCCACATAACACAAGAACTCAGGTCACTCCAGAACAAGTACAAATATGACTCTGTCATTGTCCACGTTGGTGTGAATGACCTGAGCCGTACCTCCCTGGACTACATGAAAAGAGACATGGAGGATCATGTAGCCCAGGCCGGTATGACCCTGACCCTGAGTAGTATCCTACCCTCACCAAGAATGATACCACAATATACAGAAAAAAATATCAATTTCAACAATTGGCTAAGCTTCTGGTGTCATTCAAAGGGGATCCAGTGTCTGTCAGCCTGGGGATGACATGCTCGACAAGCCACGCTGCTTCGCTAAAGATGGCTTGCACATGTCACCCTTAGACATTCGAATACTGGCCAAGGCTCTTCCCACCCCCATAGTGCCTTTTTTAGGCAAGGCTCAAAAGACAAACCCACCGCCATAAATAGCACAAGTAACAAAAAATTGAGGGTAATACTACTCTGTGCCAGAAGTCTAAACCTCGGAATGCACACATTCGAGGCACTCCTCAGTATGTATGGAGGAAATCTATATTATGTGCAATAACAGAAACCTGGTTGAAGGCTCCAGAGAGCATCCCAGCACTGCCAGGCTACAACTTATACCATACATTTCGGCCACAAAACCCAAACCGAAATACAAAAGGCGGGGGAATATCCATATTCATCAAGGATACCCACACCTCCAGGTTAGTGGCACAGCACGATGCTTCAGAGATCATCCACGTGCAACTAAAAATGGGCAAAACTGCTATTCAAATTATAGCTTGCTACAGATCACCCACCATGTCCCAGGACCCCCACTCCGCATTCTTGGAAACACTGGGAAACATAAAGGTCCTACCAAACACCCTGATATTGGGTGATTTCAATTACCCAAACATTAACTGGGAGAACTACTCAGGTACAGACTCCCTTGCCCAACATTTCCTAGAATTTATAAACTCAAATGCCCTGGATCAGCTGGTCAACACCCCCTCCAGAGGTGACATATTGGACCTGGTCATCACCAACATGGGCGACCGGTGTTCCACACCGGAGGTCAACCGCTCGCTTGTTAGATCAGACCATAAAATAATCACTCTGGATATCCACATTCTGCCACCACCCCCAGTCAAAGAAACCACCGTGAAAAACTTTTCAAAAGCAAACTTCACATTACTTAAGACCGAGGTGGGAAGTTTCAAAGCCCCCATGCTAAAGGAGAACGCTGTCCAAGCTGAAAAGTCCTTTACTAATTCACTCTACGGGCACCTACAAGAATGCATGGATCGTGCTATCCCAAACAAAACCAAGACTCACACCTCCAAGAAAAGGAAACCAGTCTGGTGGACCCCTGCCATAAACAAACTATACAATAGGAGGAGGAAACTAGTGCAGAAAAGAGTAAAATCCCAAGAAGGGAAGACATCTCTGATCAGTATCAGCAAGAAACTACGTTCCCTCATAAAGTCATCCAAGGCTAGCTTCGAAAGAAAAATTGCCATGGACTCCAAAGATAACCACAAGTCAAGAATGTAAGTGGCAATTCTCAGATCTGCTCGGAGTTGGTGCAGAATGGCACAAAATACACTGAACTGACCGATATAGCCAACATCCTGGCAGACAGGTTCAGTGCAAACTTCACCCCTAAAAGGGCCCATAACTATACCAGAAGAATGTAGTGCCCCTGAAATCACAGGCACTCAGGTTAAAACAGCCCTCTCCAAAGCCAAAAACACAGCATCAGTAGGACCGGACGGTGTCCCGGGCTGCGTCCTATACCAGCTCAAAGATGAACTAACCCCTCACCTAAACACACTGTTTAAACTCAGCCTCTCCACAGGCTACGTGCCCACAGAGTGGCACACAGCAATGGTTATTCCACTCAACAAAGGTGGAGCCACAATGGACCCCGGGAACTATCGCCCTATAAGCCTGACTAACTTGGTCTGCAAAGCTATGGAGCGCATCATCATAGATCTCATTAACAGAGACACTGGAAACCTCCAAACACTGGACCCTACCCAGTTTGGCTTTAAGGGCAGGTCATGCCTCCTAAACCTGGTGGCCTTCTTTGAGACAGTTACCAAGGCTATAGATGAGGGAAAGGTGGTCAACACAGCCTACCTAGACCTTGCAAAGGCCTTCGACACCATTCCCCACTCATGTGTTATAGACAAGCTCACCAGCCTGAACATAATCCCCTAAGTCACGAGATGGGTTGCCAATTGGCTCACAGACAGAACCCACATGGTAAGAGTTGCGGGAGCTAGGTCTGACTCTAAACCGGTTACAAGTGGTGTTCCCCAAGGCTCAGTCCTAGTACCCCTCCTGTTCGGCATATACTTCTCAGAGGTACAGACAAGCACAGGAAGACTATGGCTGACCAAGTTTGCAGGCGACTGCAAACTAAGGGCTATAATTGACTCTCCGGCTGACACAGACATCCTCCAAAAGGGTCTCACTGAGACAGATACCTGGTGTCAAAACCATGGCCTCAAGCTAAATGCCAAAAAGTGCATAGTCATCCCCTTTGGAAAAAACAAAGTACCCACAAACTACCACATAGGTTGTAGCCCCCTAAATATGGAAGACGTAATAAGGGATCTGGAGACCCAAGTAGATAGTAATCTCTCCTTTGATAATCACATTGCCAAAGTGGTTAGAAAATCCTTCTATGTGGCCCACCTAATCACAAAAGGGTTTGCATCCAGATCGAAAGAGGTCATTGGGCCCCCTCTATGCATCACTCGTCAGACCCATCATAGAGTACAATGCCCCATTTGTGATGTACCTTGCAAGACACCTGCAACAACTGGAAAGAACACAGAAGTACCTCACCAAGAAGATCACTGGCCTCAAGCAGATGCCCTATGCAGCTTGACTGAAGAATCTCCAGCTGTATTCGGGTGCATACCGCCTAGTCAGAGGTGATCTCTGCCTGACATACAAGGCCATGTCCAACCCAGAATTGATGGACATTCTCCACCTAAAGAAAACCATATCCCCTCGAGCCACACGCTCCAGGGATCTAAACCTCACCACAACAATAAATATGACGTGCTGGAAGGATAGATTCCTGTTCCAGAGACTTCCCATGCCCTGGAACAAGATTCCATTCTACATTAGGCACAGCTCCTCGCTAACCCTCTTCAAGAGAAACCTTGACGGGTGGATGGGAAACAGAAAGTTTACCCCAGGGATCACTTCAATGGCTCTGCTGGACAGAGGTACAGGGAACTAATCTAAGGGGGTGGCGAAAGCCAACACATTCCAGCTAGGCTTATAAATGCCTTTGGGCAGATAGCCTAGTACCTATCTATGAACCTATGAACCTATCTGCACATCAACCAAAAAGAGATGATAGCTGTCCAGCATGCCTTGATAGCTTTCAAGCCCCATCTCTCCCCAGGGGCTGTCCTGATCAAAGCAGACAACATCACTGTGATGTGGTATATCAACAAGCAGGGAGGGACTCACTCCTACCCTCTCTGCAAGCTGGCCATGACCCTTTGGCACACAGCCTCTGCCATGCAACTCCACCTGTTAGCACAATTCCTACCAGGTTCTCTTAACTCTCTGGCAGACCACTTAAGCAGAACTTTTCTGGATCCACACGAGTGCAAATCAACAGAAGAACCTTCACCCTAATAATTCAGAAATGGGGCACCCCGAAGGTTGACCTCTTTGCCTCCCACGACAACCATCAGCTCAGCAAGTTCTGCATCAGGGAGCATCACTGCATGGCTTGGAAAGTGCATGCCCTGTCCTTCCCCTGGGTCAGTCTATAAGTCTGTGCCTTTCCTCCAGTACCTCTCATCCCCAGGGTACTGCTCAAAATAAAGGAGGAAAAACCAAGAACAATTCTTATAGCTCCAGACTGACCTCGCCAACACTGGTACTCCTTGCTGCACAACCTGTCCCCACTGTCACCATGGCATCTTCCTCAGATTCCAGACCTCCTGACCCAGAGGGAAGGGGAATTCATGCATCCCCAATTGCGGACACTCAATTTGGCAGCTTGGCTTATTCCCTAACACCCGATCAGTCTGCCAACCTCAGTAAACAGGTTGTAGATGTTATACGTGAGGCCAGATGCCCTAGCAGTAGAAAGTCTTACGCTGACAAATGGAAAAGGTTCTGCACCTAGATTCAGGCTTAGGGAGCCAATACAGCACAGCCCTCCCTCCCTCTCATCCTGGATTACTTAGCTGACCTGCTACACAGTGGCCTCTCTTTTTCCTCTATTAAAATTCATGCCTCTGCTATCTCTGCTCATTTTCCCACTTTTCTCACACCCTTTGATCAAACAGTTCCTAAGAGGGGCTAGCAACTTGAGGCCACCCAGAAGAGCACCAACCCCAGCTTGGGACCATAACTGTGTGTTGGAAAATTTCACCTTGCCCCCCTTCGAACCAGCTTCTTCAGCAGAGCTAAAAAAATTTTCCCGGAAGACAGCTTTCCTTCTGGCCATCACTTCAGCCAGAAGGGTCTCCAAGCTGCAAGCACTCATGACTGTGGAACCTTTCATCATCTTCCATGCTGACAGGGTATCCCTCAGGACTAACCCATCCTTCATGCCCAAGATGGTTTCCAGTGTGGCTCTCAACCTAATCCATTCATTTGCTTACCTTTTTACCTAACCCACAGAATAAGGGGGGAAGGATCCTTCACTCTCTAGATGTGCACAGACACCGCAGATTCTGTCTAGACAGGATTAAATCCTTCGGAAAGTCTGATCGATTGCTGGTTAGCTTTGCTGCAGGGCCAGAGGGCAAAGCTATCTCCAAGCAAACAATTTCCAAGTGGATAGCACACTGCATCCATTTCTGCTACAAACAACATGGAAAGCCTCCCCCAAGGGGGTCAGGACTCACTCCACCAGAGCAGCCGCCATCTCTGCAGCTTTTTCCAGAGGAGTCCCCACCAGCGACATCCTGGAGGCTGCCACCTGGACATCTGTTCACACCTTTACCAAACATTACCGCCTGCCTATCTTCTCCACATCCAGGACAGGGTTTGCCTCTGCAGTCTTGCAGGGCATCCTAGCCAGCCCCTAGTTTCCTTGACTGCCTCCACCCATTTCATCAGCTTTGGGAGTCAACCCAAATGTGATGACTGCAACAGTGAAACGCGAAGAACATAGTACAGTTGTGTACACTTACCATAAATGTAGATGTTCAAGTGTATTCGCTGTTGCAGTCCTGGTTTCCCTCCCTCCATCCCCCCTCTTCTTTCTTCTCTTTCCTTACAAGGGACATATTGGTATTTACTTTCTACTGGTGGGGTTCTTCCACCAGGACCTGGTTCCCACTTGAGCGCTCCTGACTGGTTATGGTTAGGGCAAGAAAAACTGATGTAACGGCATCAGCTGCCTTACTTTATACTACTGACGACCTGACGTCAGTCCTGAAGAAACAGCAACCGATGCAGAAATACTAAGCCTCTGGTATTTGGGCCGGCCGAGGGCTACCCTAGCAGGGATAACCCAAATGTGATCACTGCAACAGTGAATACACTCGAACATCTACATTTATGATGTGTACACAACTGTACTTTATCTTGATTGAGAACTACGTTTGTCAGTTTACTGACAGATTTAGTTGTTTTCATAATGAAGCATCAGAAGCTAAAAGCACTGAGCCATTTTATCTATGCCAGTAAAGCAAACTAGTATTTTTCAGTATTTTATTACTCCTTTTGTGGTGTGAACAGTGTATTTTTGATCTGGATCTGAAAAATGAATGCTTTCACATTTCCAGTGAATTCTGTAAGGGCATGACTGTTGGATATGCTAACTGCCATTTAAGGAAACTTCATTCAGTTAATTAAAAATGACATTCTGACTTTTAGCAGGTTTTCATCAGCATCGTAATTCAGCATAACTCTAATGCAGGTATATAGATGGGAAGTCTTCGATCAGGTGGGGATGGAAGGTGATCGTACAAAGCAAGATCAAGATTTCTTGAACTGAGATTCTAAGATAACAGTGGTAATGTAAGCAGCTAAAACAGAGCTGTGGGCAGAAAAACGTTTAAAACAGCAAAAGCCTACAGATTGAAATTGGCGATGATGTCTGATGTCCAGAAGGTCAACAAAGAAGAGAAAACATGACGTAAAATGGAGAGCAACTGTGAAATCTCAGGAGACTGAAAGCAGTGTGATGGAGCAGAGGTGGGAAAAGCAGATGCTAATGACACCTGATGGAGAAAACTAGTCACCCTATAGAGAGATTGGCCAGATATACTCCTGAGATTGTCAAAGTTAGTGGTTTGCTGTTGAAATATGTAGATAAATAACAGAAAGCTGCAGAAAACAGAAGAACTAGAGAAGAAATAGAAGGCATTCCAGGACAAGTAAAATATGAGTAAATAGCACAGAAACTGGCCGAATTCGAGGATAAGTCACGCAGATACAACCTGAGGTTTTCAGCAGTACTATTACAAGCTGAATGGAGGGATTGTAAAGACTGAGAAAATGTCTCAGCACATTGACTGGACTTTTTATTTCTGATATTAAATTAGAGCGCAGAGAGTAAATATTCACTTTCAGACTGAAGTAACTGAGACCTGTATTGGTTGAACTGCAGATATACTAGCTAAATGAGGAAATTATTTCTGTTTTGTGGGGGGAAGTGAACAATAAATTCTGTTTTGTAGAGAAAGGGAACAGTCTTAAGGTTGGAGAAAGAAGGGCTTATGTGAATAATGACTTTTCATTGCAAATACTAGCTAACAAATGAAGGCACTGCAGAGAAATAAAACTTTGTTGCAATTTATTGCATCCTGCAATACCTTGAGTGTTCTGTCCACTTGGATTAAAAACGTACACAGGTCCTCAGCAGGCACAAGATGAATTGGCAGAAGGAAGAGATGAGTTGGAGGCAGCAGAAGGCAGAAGGAACCATTCAGTAGGTGCAGAAAAGCAAACTATGGACATCTCAGGGGAGAGATTTCCAGTGATACCCTTTTCCCTTTTTTTTCCAAAGAAAATGATGGATATAAGAAAGGGAATGAAACTTTTTTTTTTTTTAAAGTGGAACATTCCATTAAAAATGAACCAGGAGCACTGATTAAAGGCAGTACTTTTAAAAGGGTATTATTATACAGAAAATAATGTGGTACAACTAAAATGCTGTTGCATTCTGAATGATACTGTTGAGATAAGTACCAGACAGAAAATAACTACTTGGTTGATGTAAAGGTGACAATAAAATTAATATATCTCACATTTTTCTTTGTTTGTGTTTCGTAAAGAATGCATTTTACTTGTAGGTGATTGGAAACTATAGGAAATAAGAAAGATCTCTGTGGAGGGCCAACGGCAGATACTTAAAGAAATAGATGCACTTATTTGGGCTTGTTGTTGAAATGACAGCACAGAATAAAGTGGAATATACACATTTTTTCAGTGAAATATGGTTGTTGGACAAGATTAGATAGATGTTGCACACTGAAAAAATATTGTAACATGGTCTGGACCATGAAAACCCATCTGACAATGTTGAACCATGCAGCTATCAAAATTGTTTTGTAAGCAGTTAAGATTGTTGTGGTAAACATTGGCATTTTCCAGTATTTCTTCTGAAAAAGGAAGCCATTTAATGATTAGTTCGATCAAACTTTAACTGAAATGTAAGATTTAAACCTGAGCAATAGAGAGCTTGCAAAGAAGGTAAATAATTACAAATTGAATATTAGAAATGTAATTGGTCACAGTGAAAGCAAGTGAGATATGAAATAATCGCAGTAGGTATGTAGAGAGCTTAAAAAAGGTAAGGAATGGCCAGAAGTGACCGTAAATGGAGCACAACAGGGAAAAGTGTAATTGAAAGAAACTAGATGCAAAAGTATTTAGAAAATATAAATAAACATAATAAACATAGAGCTATTAGAGCAATCAAATGGACGGTTCAACATTTGAGGGAATAAATGGACGGTTCAACATTTGAGGCAATAAAAGGGTTGAAAAGATAACTAAAAATCTAATGTTAATTTTATTTCTATTCATCACTGATGGGTTTGGTTCCGAGCCCTTGGAACCAAGAGAGCCTTTTTACCAAGCTCACGCCAGTCAAAAAAAACTCTCAAGCTAAGTCTCTACCCAAAATGCCCTTCTCCCTGTTACCTCAGATCTCGTTTGCCATGTAGCCGTAAAGCCGCGTTTCAGCCGAGCTCTCAGCTAAGTGAAACTTTTTTGATATTTATGTGAAAATTTTTGGATATCTTCATATTGTATTAAGCGATTAGTTTTTCTAGTGTCTTTTCTTCTGTCTGACCTTGGCTTTTCCTCTCTACCCGTAGTTACCGTTGGTACGCTTTCAAGTTGGTACTGCCTTCCTCCCTTACCCTTGTGGTATTTCTTCAGTACCATGGTTGGTATTGATTAACATATTAGCTGTCTTTTATTCAGATGTTTCCTTTCCTTTGTCTGTCATATCAGTGTATTGTTGTATTTGTGACTTTTTTGAACAGAGTTAACTTTGATTATAGTTGGATTATACATTTGGCATGTAGTGCTTTTTCTCTATCAAGATGTCTGATAAGTAGGGTACTTCAGGTTTTAAGCATTGTACTTCATGTAAGGGCAAGTTACCTAACAGTGATTTTTCATGATGACTGTGTGTACTGTTTGGGAGTGTCCCACCTTTCGGTGCAACCTGCATGTGACATTTGTCAGAGTTTCAGTCAACGCACTCTCAGTGAGTGCAAAAATAAACTCATTCTGAAAGGGTTACTCAAGTCTTCCTTCTCAGAGGCCATTTCTGCGATGGAGGTCTCAACCCCTCCTTCTAAGGACAAAAAGAGATCCCACTCTGTTACTTCTTCACCATCGGGTGATCAGAGCAAGCCTGGGAAATCAAAGGTCCCAAAGTTATCTTCGGAGCATAAATCAGCCCCCTCAGCTCTGTCTTCTTCGGCTCTGACCATCTCAAAACCATCAGTACCGGCACCTGTTTCGCCACCGGTCCTGCCTCTGGCACCAATTGTAGACCTTAGTATGCCTTTTTTGACTTCGGTACCTGTGGCCACTTTGGCTCAGGGCACACCTTCGACTACATCATTAGTTTCCATTTTGTAACCGACTGTTTCAGCTCTAAGTGCCACTTCGGCACTGAGCGTTGTACCAACCTCACTGGATTTGACCCCTTTACTTCCAGTCTCGAAACTAGAGACATTGGTGCTGGCAGACTTTGCACCATGGACCCGATACTCCCTCTCCGTTTTGGGCCAAGCATATAGACCCTTCATCGAATGTCCTGACTCCCCGGCCGGAGTATCCACTACATCCACCAGGAGCCTTTCTGAACACAACGTGGTGCATCTTGTAGAACAGCTGTTAGCCAGGGGGATCCCCTCACTTTCGAAGACCCATCCACCTGCAAGACTTTGGTTGCCTTATCCACGGACTCCATCTTGCACTCCTCTTTCAACCACCTCTGTTCCGAAGCCTTCTGCTCTGACATCTTTCCTGGAACTCATCACCTCAGTGCCTACAGTGCATCTCATGCCAGCTCCAAATTTGTCCCTTTGGTCTTCAGTTCCTGCAGAACCGGTCATTCCTCAGTTTGGGATTGGGGGATGGCGGTGTCATCCCAGGGTATGGCACCACCTCTCTCCTCAGTTCCATCCTCTGTGCCGATAGCCACTTCCACGCCGATCCTGCTTGAGGCTCCATCTGTGGGGGACGTGTTCGGAGTGGGGTGTGACCCCAGTGCCGAGGTTGTCTTTCTCAGTTCTGGGCTCCCATCCCTCTTTGGGCAGGCCTGCCTTACTCACGATGGAGAGGGCTCTTGCTTCTGGCAGCACTCCGATGTCGAACCCCAGTTTTCACCCCCTGACATACAGCTGTCACAGACCACCACCCTCCCAGGACATCGGACAGTTCAGGATACCTGGTCTGCAGAGTCCTCCTCAGAGACCCCCACTGAGGAGCCCCCTCAAAAGAAGATGTGCAAGAGGAAGCACATGGACTCACCCGAGGAGTCCTTAACAGAAGACACTGATTACGATGATGGTGAAGGCTCCTCATGGTCACCTCCTGATGATGTCTCATTCGGAGACATCCTGGAAATGTTAAAGCAGAGAGGTGACTGGAAGCCCTCCAACCCTTTGTCTGAGGAGTCTGTGTTTCTGCAGGCTATTCACGCACAGTCTTCTACCTCTTGGGTGACCCCGCCTGCCAACGAGCTTGTCCAGCTCATCGTGCAGTGCACTTGGAAGAACCCTGATTCCATTGAGGCGATCCCTTGGAGATCAGACAGAATTCTTTCCCCTCCCGAGGAGAACCTGCATTGGTCCAAAGGGTTACCAGTTGATGCTATGGCAGTGGCAGCGGCCACGAAAAAGGACTTGGCTGAGGAAAGTCCAGCTGTCCACCCACCCAACAGGGAGTCCCTGGCAGTGGACAGACTTGGGAAGCGTGTTTTTGCATCAGGGACCTTTGCCATATGGTCCCTGAATTATTTGGCACATTTTACGAGGCTCCAGAAGGACTTAATCTCCAAATTCTCTTGGATGCTCGCAGGACAGTTGTCTGACGAGGTCAGGGACAAAGTGGCCTCGCAGGGACAAAGTGGCCTCGCAGCTCGCAACCCTGGAATCAATATCCAACTCGTCCATGAGGTTGCTGTCACATGCAACCGAAGGGGGCGGCTAGAGCAGCGGGTTCGGGCATTGGTATGAGGTGTCATGCCTGGATGCACATTTGTGACCATGCGGACCCCTTCAAGTCTTCCTTTCTGAATGCTCCCATCGAAGCTTCATCCCTTTTCAGCTCCTAAGTGAAGGACACGCTAGCCAGGTGCGAGCAAGATGGAAAGACCCTGTATGCTGAAGGCCTATGGTTTTCCAACCCTCAACGTACCTTCTCCAGGTATCAGAGGAGTGAAAAGATGTGGCATAAGAAATCTCAGGCTCCCTTCCATGCCGCACGTGGTGATGATACTCCCAGAGGCAGAGGGCGTAACAATTCTGGAAGATGCCCCTATAGAGGCAGAGGGGGGTCCTCGTAATCAGGTCTCAAGGGATTCCTTCTCTGGTTAGCCTTATCAGCGCTCCTGAGGAGCAGCCTGATTGCTTACCTCTGGAAGCAGTTGGGGGTCATTTCTCTCTGCACCAGGCTGCCTGGCAATCCATCACCACTGATCGTTGGGTGCAGAGCATTATCACAAGAGGTTAGACCATTCCCCTTTCTTGTCAGCTGATTTTCCCAGGAAAAATTCCCGACGTTCCACCCAGTCAAATGAAAGAAGCAGCTTTACAGATTATAGAGCTGTCTCAAAAAAGTCATCCAACCAGTCCCACCAGACCTGCGTGGATCCGGATTTTACTCTAGGTTCCTTTTGGTGTCAAAAAAGACTGGGGACTGGAGACCCATTTTGGATCTCAGCAGCTTAAACAAGTCCGTCACCCAAACCAAATTCCAGATGTTCACGGTTCAGTCCATTCTCCTCTTTTTAAGAGAAGGCGATTGGTTGTGCTCTATAGATATTTGGGATGCGTATTACCACATCAAGATGGACAAATGCTCCAGGTGTCTGCTTCACTTCCGGCTAGGAGCCAGTCATTGTCAATTCCGTGCCGTGCCATTCGGTCTCTCTACAGCCCCCAGAGTGTTCACAAAATGCGTGGCAGTGGTAACAGTTCACTTGAGACTAAAGAATTCCGGGTGTTTCCATATCTGGATGACTGGCTCCTTACTACCCCAACCAAGCATCTTCTGGTAACTGCACTACATTATACTCTCTCTCTGGCAACATTGTTGGGAATAACGATACATTGGGAGAAATCAAACCTTGTCCCTACACAACAAATAGAGTTCATTGGGGCAGTTTTCAATACTTAGTCCTGTCTGGTATCACTCCGAATTTACAGACTACATCGATTGAGGCTGCAACTCTGGGTGATGCTCTCACAAACAACAGTTTCTGCAAAGGAAGTTCTTCAGGCCCTAGATTGTGTGGCAGCGTCAATCCCAATAGTGCTTTTATCAAAGCTACACATGCGGATTCTGCAGTGGCTCCTTTTTTTGTCACTGGTTCCCAAACTATCACCCCCTCAGTTACCAGATTCGAGTAACCAACTCCTGCAAACAGGACCTGCTTTGGTGGATAAGGCCAGAAGCAGAACTTTGAAATCGTCCGTTTCAGTCTCCTCAGCCCACAGCCATTGTGACCACGGATGCTTCCCTGATTAGGTGGGCCATTTCCAGGGAAAGACTATCCAAGGCACATGGTCCACCTCAGAGGCCCACCTGTATGTCAGTGTTCTGGAACTGAGAGCTGTGCTGCTAGCATTGCAGGCCTTCCATTCATCTCTCCCTTCCGTGATAATTGCAATTCAGTCAGACAATATGTCAGTGGTCTGGTATATCAACAAGCAAGGAGGAACCAAGTCCTATCCCCTATGTCGGGAAGTCATGAGAATTTGGCAGTGGGCGATAGCTTCCAGCCGCTTTCTAATACATCGCATATCCCGGGGAGCTCCAATGTGGTCGCAGATAAGCTGAGCAGATGCATCCTCATGCCTCACGAGGGATCCCTCAACCCCGAGGTGGCGATAGCAATTTTCAGCCACTGGGGCCAGCCCTGCTGCGATCTTTTCACCTCCCCATCAAACGCCAAGTGCAGCAGCTATTTCACTCTACTTCCCCTGGAAGGGGAGTCACTGAGGGACGCTCTTATCCACAATTGGCCCATGGGACTTCTTTTTGCTTATCTTCACATCCCTCTGGTCCCACAATTTCTAAAGAAAGCTCTTCAGTTGAGATACAAGATGATCCTCATAGCCCCATTCTGGCCTCGACAAGTTTAGTTCCCCTTCCTTCGGCCTCAACTAGTATAGCCGCCGTGGATTCTGGACCCTCTACCAGATCTGATTACTCATCCCCAAGGATTGAGTAACCCAAATCTGTCCAGTCTCAAGTTGACAGCTTGGTTTCTCCACTTCCACTATTAGCTAGGCAAGCCATTCTCTCCTCGCCTGTTCGACACATCATTCTGGCCTCTCATAAAGCATCCACCAGAAGACTATACCAGGATAAATGGAAAAGATTCTCCATCTGGTCCAAGGATAACATGCTAGACCCGTATTTGGCTCCAGTTACTGCAGTGCTTCAATACTTGGCTGGGTTATTTGATAGTGGAGCTTCTGCCTCTACAGTACGAGTACATCTAGTGGCAATTTCCACAATGGTATAGATGGTACCCCTCTTATTTCTCTACGCATTTGCAAGGCTTTCCTCAAGGGGACTTCTCATATCAGGCCTCCTGTCAGACAGTCCGTAGAACCATGGAACCTCACTCTAGTCCTTCAGTCTTTGATACAGAAACCTTTTGAACCCGCTGCGAAGTCTGACCTAAAGTTTTTGTCTTGGACATCCTTGCTCTTGGTACCCATCACATCTGCCAGAAGAGTCTCAGAGCTGCAGGCATTTTGTATCAAGAGGCCCTATCTGGTCTTTCATAAGGACAGAGTATCACTTCGGATGAATCCATCCTTTCTCCCCAAAGTTGTTTCTGAATTCTCCATAAACCAGACCATTGACCTACCAGTGTTCTTTCCGAATTTCACCAGTAGAGGAGAGTACTGTCTTCACTCTTTAGACGTACATAGACAACTGAGATTTTATCTAGACAAGACCAAACCTGTCTGTAAATCTGAACAGCTTCTCCTGTTCTAGGCCCAGAATGAGAGAGGCTGTTTCCAAGGTAACTTTATCAAAATGGCTAAGAGACTGCATACATTTCATCTATTCCTTCAGTAATGAACCCATGCCAAAAGTTAAAGCTCACTCCACTAGATCTATGGCAACACCTGCAGCTTTCCATTCCTGGGCTTCCATGGATGACATCTGTGCAGCATCTACTTGGGCTAAGCCTCATAACTTTATCAATCATTACAAATTGGACCTGGTCTCCAGCTGCCTTTGGGTCACTGGTATTCAGGAATGTTCTTCCATAAGGGCTGCCCATGGACCTAAAGGTAGCTTGGGATTCTATCCCATCAGTGATGAATGAAAAGAAGATTAACAACATCAGATAAAGAAGTTATGTCTTACCATAACATTCAATCTGTGTTGTTTATCTCCTTTCATTCATCACTTCCCACCCTCCTTCCCCCTCCTAAGGCTCCTGGGGGATGCTTTGGGTCTAAGTGGTGCCCTAGGGTAGCTGCGCAGAAGTGGACTCTGCTTTACTTCCTTTTCTCTAACAGACTTGATCTGAGGTAACAGGGAGAAGGGCATTCTGGGTAGAGACTTAGTGCAAGAGTTTTTTTGGCTGGTGCGAGCTTGGTAAAAAGGCCAACTTGGTTTCATGGGCTCGGATCCGAAACCATCAGTGATGAATGAAAGAAGATGAACAACACAGATGGAACGTTATAGTAAAACATAACTTCTTTTTAGGACTTACGAGAATGGCAAGGTAGAAGTGGGTTTAGAAAAAAAATGATGAATGTAATGGTAAATTACTACAGTATACTGTTTGGACAAGATATAGAACAGTACTCAAGAAATGGCAACATTTGAGTCTTGTACAATTTCCTTAAGTTAAAAAAAAAAAAAAAACAAGAAAAGTGCAGTTCCACGGCTGATAAGACGAAATTCCAAATCCAATGTAGTCAAAAAGTTTAATGAAAAAGATGAGTGCTTTCACAATTCAAGCAATTGCTTCTTCAGATCACTAAAAGAAAAAAAAAACACAGGTTTAAATACTCCATCAATTAACAATAGTTAGTCATGTGATATGTAAAACAGTAGTGAATGTGCTCAAGAATAGAATTATTTAAAAAGATAACCACTGTAAAAAACATCCTTCATAAAAAACATATGTATAAACAAGATGCATAAAAATTGTTTAAATTGTTATTTATATACATTATGTTAACCAACGTAGTGTAAATATTATATAAAATTACTTTCTCAAACCCCTGATCTTTAATTCTGGTTTCAGGGGAACTACATCATTTAGACCAGAGCCTTTATGCGCTCTAAGTCTAAGAATCCATCTAGATGTTCATCGTGTTACACTGCTGCAGTCATTACACTTGGGTTATCCTGCCGTCAGGCGGTTCCCCAGTCGGCCTGAGTTCCAAAGTCTTGGTCCGGCGTCGGTTGCTTTCGCCTCCTCCCTGATGTCAGTGTGACAGGGGTATATAAGATGCAGCCGACACCATTTTCTTCAGTCTTTCTTGCCTCGCGGTGCCCAAAGCAAAAGCAGTTCGCAAGTGCCGGTCGGCCATCTCCTGAGATTTTCATTCCGAATCCAGAACCGAAGTCTTCTACAAAGCTAAGTACCCCGTTGGGGAAACTTTTTCTTGCCTCAGACCAATGTCAGTAAAAGTTAATAACTGTATTTCATGTGGGAAGCAAATACCTCATAAGGATTTCCATTCCTGTTGTATCCCATGCCTAGGCCCCGGCCACGACGTCACTGGTTGTCGGTTTTGTGCTAATTTTAACAAGCGCACTATTAAATGTCGGTTTGATTTTGCCCGACATTATTTTGGTAGAAAATTCAATTATACCATGCCGTCGGAACTTCCGACGACCGGAATACACAAAAAGCGCAAAGACAAGGATAGGCATCCGAGGCCCAAAACTGACAACAAAGCCTCTTCTAAGCCAGTCATCGGTTCTCCGGTTTTCAGCGAGGTGCCTTTGCAGCCCCTGACGACCGCTTCTGTAGAACCACAAGCTGCCTCTGACTCCCACGTGGAGATGGCTGGGCCTTCGGACACACAAGCTCTTCAGCCTACCAAGACTAACCTTTCAGAGGGATCCGGAGTAGCTGAGCAACCCACAGCTACAGAGGGTGTCTTCAGACCTACTCAGTTAAGCATTAAACCCTCAGCTAAGTCTAAGCCTCCTTTAAAGTCAAAGAAACAAATACAGCATTCTCCAGGACAGGCCTCCATGCCTAAGAAACAAATGCTCAAAATGGCCGAAGACCTAATTACTCTGATCAGGGGGTCCCATCCCCCTCCTGATAAAAGGCCTAGACAGGATGCAGACTATGACTCATCCGACCAGGTGTCCATCTCTTCTGATTCATCCTCAGACCTAGGATAGGATTCTGATGCTGAGGAATCAATTCCATCAGCCTCACCGCCTGAGGACTACTCCTTTGGGGAAACCCTACATACCATGAGGGAGCATTTCCACTGGGAAGGCCAGGATTACTCAGAATCCAAGAAAAGGCTCAGAGACTTCCTTTTATTACCTCAACACAGACCCCTTGCTATTCTGCCAGTGTTAGATATTGTGGATGATGTGTATACTGAATCCAGCTTAAATCCTGATTCCTTACCTCCAGCCCCTGTTAAACCTGACAGATACTACAGAGTCCCTGACTCTCATAAATTTCTGTATAAAAGCCCTGTAGCTGACCCTGAAACTATTTCTCAGGGACCCAAAGGAGTTAAGGCCTCATCAGCCAAGAATCCAGTTCCCTCTGATAGAGATTCCAGAGCATTAGACAGATGGGGAAAGAAAGTATATTCTGCAACTTTAGCAATGAGAGCCTTAAATTGCCAGTTTCACATGCTAAAATGTCAGCAATTTTTACTGTCTCAGTTAAAACAAAAAATGCTTCCAGATTCAGATCCTCCTAATTTTAAAGCAATGCAGGATTTATTGCATGCAGCTGAACAAGTGGGAAAGCATACTTTGCAATGTGGTTTTGATTCTCTAGAGGCCTCCTGCAGAGCAGCAGTTACAGGCTCTGTCATTAGAAGACATACTTGGTTAAAAGAACATATGTTACCAGATCATGTTAAAGCAAAATTATTGGATGTACCTTTGCAGCAGGATGTGTTATTTGGAGTTAAGGCAGAAGAGGTATTAAAGAAAATGGAGGATAAGGCAAAATCTATGCAAACGGTGAAGGATTTCTTACAGGTTCAGCCTCCAAGATTTAGCAGAAACTGGCCAACTAAGAATTGGTCCTTTCCAATTACAGACAGACCTCAAAGGGGAAGATACAGACTTCCAAGAGGTAGAGGTCAAACACAAGGTCCTTGCAGACCTCGACAGTGGGTTGCATCAGGCCAGAAAGATGGGCCCCAACCATATAAAAAGCAGCTCCAATGACTTCCCACTACAGCTGCCAAACAAATCCTTCTTGGCAGCCCCCTTGGGAGGAAAGGAAAACTGCCACTCTTCTACCACAATTGGCAGATGGTCACCAAAGACAAATGGGTTCTCAACATTGTATTTCAAGGTTGCAGGTTCCACTTTCACACTCTGCCAAGGTTAAAAGGAATGCCAAATCTGCCACCAAATCAATGGGCAGAGGCTCAAAAACAAATTACAGCACTCATGGATATGAGAGCTATTCAAAAGGTACCATCACAAGAGCAAGGACAAGGATTTTACTCAAGACTCTTTCTGGTACCCGGAAAGGGCAAAGCCTGGAGGCCTATTCGGGATCTTTCATCTCTAAACACTTACCTGGATGTTCCGAAATTCAAAATGTTGACATTACAGCAGCTTCTTCCCATGCTGGGCAAGAAAGCTTGGCTCCTGACTTTGGACCTCAGAGACATACCTGCATGTCCCTATCAGACAAAACTGCAGAAGATACCTCAGATTCATATCTGGTTCAATGCACTACCAATTCTCTGCACTGCCCTTTGGCTTATCTACTGCGCCCAGGGTCTTCACAAAGTGCCTGGCACCAGTAATTGCATTTTGCAGACAGAAAGGAATTCAAATTTATCCGTACCTGGACGACTGCCTGATTCAAGCAGAGAGCAAGGACATTCTTCTAAAGCATCTGGCGTTTGTGAAAAAGTTAAGTTGCCTGGGGTACACAGTAAACGAAAAGAAATGAAAACTAGTGCCTTCACAAGAGATTATATTTCTGGGTGCCAGCTTGAACACAACGGCCCAGATGGCTTATCTCACTCCAGACAAACAAGGACAACTGACTCAGTACTTTCAGTTGATGGCAACAAAGACCCAACTCCCTGCAAGAAAAATTCTGCAGGCCTTGGGTTACATGACATCCTGCATACTAATTCCATATGCCAGACTGCATATGAGGAAACTACAATGGTACCTAAAGAATGTATGGTCTCAACACTGTCAAAGTTTGGAAACAGTTATACCACTAATCCCTTGCCTTCAACAGGAGTTTCAATGGTGGGCTCAAGCTTGTCACCTCAACAAGGGACAGCCTTTTACACAACCCACAGCCAGGCAAACACTGACAACAGATGCATCGGATTACGCCTGGGGAGCACACATGGCAGGCAAATGTATTCAGGGCATGTGGCCCGCAGAACAAAGGCATGTTCACATCAATCAAAAAGAGATGCTAGCTGTACAAAATGCACTTATAGCTTTCAAGGACCTGCTACATCCAGGACAACTACTACTAAAGACAGACAACAACACAGTTATGTGGTACATAAACAAGCAAGGGGGCACTCACTCCTACTCCCTATGCAGACAAGCTATGACCTTATGGAACACAGATATAAACCTTCAAGTTCATCTGCAAGCGCAATTCCTGCCAGGAGAAAAAAACACACTGGCAGACGACTTAAGCAGAAACATCATGGATCCCCACGAATGGGAGTTGAATCCACAAATATTCAGAATGATAACACAGAAATGGTGGAGCCCGGACATCTCCAATAAACTGCCAGCTACAAAAATTCTGCACAAGGAGTTACCATCCACAAGCATGGAAAGTGGATGCCCTCTCATTCAGCTGGGAGAACCTACAAGTATACGCTTTCCCACCACTACCTCTCCTGCCAAAGGTACTCATAAAAGCCAGACAGGAAGAGCCAAAGATGATCCTGATTGCACCAGACTGGCCACGCCAGCACTGGTACCCAATCTTAAGGAGCTTAGCACAAGAACCACCCTGGATTTTGCCGCAAATGCCACATCTGTTGCCTCAGCACAACAAACAAATACTACACAGCCAGCTAAAGACCTTAAACCTAGCTGCATGGAAGATTCCTTAGTCAAGCAAGCAATGCCTCCCTCCAAAGCTGTTACGGATGTCATTCTGGAGGCCAGAAGGCCTAGTACCAGGAAAGCCTATTCGGATAAATGGAAGAGATTCTGTGCCTGGAACCAAGCTCACAGCCTTGACCCTCTTGTCCCAAACATTCCTCAGATACTACAATACTTAACTGAGATGCTGGACAAAGGACTCTCCTTCTCATCCATCAAGATCCACTCCTCTGCCATCTCTGCTCATTACAACACGGATCCACCAATTTTCTCTAATCCTCTGTTAAAACAGTACCTCAGAGGGGCTAAAAACATAAGACCGCCCCGTAGAGCACCTACTCCAACTTGGGACCTCAACTTTGTTTTGGAGAAGCTAACTTTTACCTTCTTTTGAGCCAGCCAACAGAGCAGAATTAAAATATATCTCTTGGAAAACTGCTCTGCTCCTGGCAATAACATCAGCATGAAGAGTTTCGGAACTACAGGCACTAATGGCAGTGGAACCTTTCCTCATTTTCCACCAGGACAGGGTGTCTTTACGAACTAACCCTACTTTTATGCCAAAGGTGGTAGCCAGTGTGGCTCTAAACCAAACTATTCACCTGCCAACTTTTTATCCCAAACCACAGAATAATGGGGAAAGACTACTGCACTCTTTGGACATTCACAGGCAGTTACGCTTCTACTTGGACAAAACCAAAGCTTTCAGAAAATCTGAGCAATTATTGGTCGCATATGCTGCAGGAGCACAGGGAAAAGCCATTTCAAAACAGACCATTTCAAAATGGAATGGACATTGTATACGTTTCTGCTACACATAGGTTCATAGGTTCATACTAGGCTATCTGCCCTAGGGCATTTATAAGCCTAGCCAGAGTGTGTATGGCTTTCGCCACCCATTTTAAATTAATTTTGCTATGCCCTTTTTCGAGGTTAGTATACTGTGCCTCTGTCTAGCAGTGACACAGAAGTGATACCCGGGGTAAACCTACGATCTCCCATCCACTCATCAAGATTCCTCTTGAAGAGAGTCAATGAGGGACTCTGCCTAACCTGGACTGGGATTTTATTCCAGAGTGAAGGGAGCCTCTGGGTTATGAATCTGTCCCTCCAGCATGTCCTATTTATTTCAGTGCTGAGGTTTAAGTCCCTCGAGCGCGTAGCTCGATGGGATTTGGATTTTCTGAGGTGCAGCATGTCCATTAATTCTGGGTTGGACATGGCTTTATACGTCAGGCACAGATCGCCTCTGAGCAGGCGGTATGCCACTGAGTAGAGCTGGAGTTTCTTTAACCGGGCAGCATACGGCATCTGTTTGAGCCCCTTGATCCTCTTGGTGAGGTACTTTTGGTGTCTTTCCAGTTGCTGCAGGTGTCTGGTAAGGTACATCCCAAAAGGGACATTGTACTCAATTATGGGCCTGATGAGGGATGAGTAAAGAGGCATGATGACCTCCCCTGCTCTAGATGTGAATCCCTTCATGATTAGGTGGGCTATATAAAATGTTTTTCTAACCACTTTGGCCACGTGGTTGTCAAATGAGAGATTGCTATCAACTTGGGTCCCCAGGTCCCTAATTACTTCTTCTGTACTTAATGGATTACCACATACTATGGAAAACCTGTACCTAGCAGCATTAGATCTCACTCCACCAGGGCAACAGCCACTTCAACTGCCTACCTCAGGGGAGTACCTACCAAGGATATTTTGGAAGCAGCAACTTGGAATTCTGTACACACCTTCACCAAGCATTACCATCTGCCTCTATACTCTAAATCCAGAGCTGGCTTCGCCATTGCGGTGCTGCAGGGCCTTATAGCCACCCCTAATGCCTTATAGGACCAGCCACCCTTCCTCAGCTTTGGTATTCTACCCAAGTGTAATGACTGCAGCAGTGTAACACGATGAACATAGTACAGTTTTGTACCTACCATAAATGTAGATGTTAGAGTGTAGACACTGCTGCAGTCCAGGTTACCCTCCCTCCTTCCCCTCATACTGGCTGGTACGTACCTATGTCTTCTACCTTTACTACCTATGGGGAGTATTTGCTGGTAGCTGTAAGTTGTTTTTTGCATTTTCTTATGTATGTTTTATTAGCAATTGGAATTGCCTACGTATTTAGAGGCACCTGACATCTGAGGCAAGAAAAACTGAAGAAAATGGCGTCGGCTGCATCTTATATACCCCTGTCGCACTGTCGTCAGGGAGGAGGAGACAGCAACCGACGCCGGACCAAGACTTTGGAACTCAGACCGACTGGGGAACCGCCTGACGGCAGGATAACCTAAGTGTAATGACTGCAGCAGTGTCTACACTGGAACATCTACTTTTATGGTAGGTACAAAACTGTACTTTTCATTGCGTTCAGTGTTATTAATAATATCACCTAATCTCATATCAGTCCTGGTAACCTCCAATACCTGAAAGGTAAATTTATGCTGATCCCCTTCCTGTGCTACATGTTTTGCAAGTGCGCTGTACTCTAATCTTTTACTGATACAATATAAATGGTCTCTTATCCGTTCACAGAGACGTCTGTTAGTCTTGCCAACATAAAACTTTTTACATGTCATACACTTAGCTAAATATACTAGATTTTTGGTGTTGCAATCTGCTTTAACATTAAGCATGAACTTATGCCCAGAGTCAGGATGTATAAAGCTTGGATCTTCATTTATACTGGCACAGAAATTACAAGCACCACATCTCTTAGTGCCTGTAAGTATATAGTTCATATCTTGCCCTTAGGGTAACATAACTGTCTTCTTAAATTTTTTTTATTCCTGTAAACAAAAGAGGGCTTAGTTACAAGGATCCCAGCTGTATTTTCATCAGTTTGCAAAACATGCCAATGTTTACTAACTATATTCTTAAAAACATTGACTTCACTACTGTATATAAAATGAAAACAACATTTTTTTGTCTCTAAATCTGTGGTTTGAAACATTTCTTCTCTGGGGTGAGGAAAAATAAGGTTTACCAAGATTTTTCCTCTCCTTCCTAATTACTTTACTCGTTTTTTGAATCTCAGTGCTATCATAATCCCTATGTTCAAAATCTTTATTGAGTTTAACCAAGCTCTCTTCAAAATCTGTATCATTAACTGTTAATCTTGAGACACGTAACATTTGTCCTTTCATAACATTGGGGAATATATGTCCCGGATGCATACTATCTCTATGCAGATAGGAAGGTACATAACATTCTTTCCTATAAACATTTGTGGAAATACTGCCATCTTCTTTATCCCACTGTATTTGTACATCCAAATAATGTGAAATGGAAAAAACTTGGAGTGTAACGTGTGTGTGCTGTGTCTTTAAGAAGCATGCGAGGCTGTGCGTGCATGTATAAATTCCAGAAACGTGCAAACCCTAGTGCCATTTTGTAGAAGCAGCCAGTGAGTGAGCATGTATGATGGCAATAGTTAGCTTGTATACAAGTTATCTAGTCTGTCAGTAAGCCTCTACAGTGATGTGTTTGTATAGAATAAAGCTGCTTAAACAGAACTCACAAAGACTTGTTTATTCATGTACCAACATGAAAGTGACATGGTGTCAGAACCGGGATGGAAAAGAGAAGAACATTTGGAGCCATGAAAGGTAAAGATGACAGTGAGGGTAAAACCGAGAGAAAGCAGTACAAATACAACCAGAAAGAATCAAAGGTAATAAAAAATATGATTTATTTACTCAATGCAAAGAAGCACGAAAGGGCATTACAAGGACACAAACCACATTATCAGGCAAGCAGAAAGTACAAAAAGTTTAACTAAAGAAAATGTTTACGATAAAAGTATTTGACAAGGCAGTCAACTTTAAAGTACAAAATAAATATGTTTAAGGCAAAATGAGCATGTTTAAGGCAGAACAAGTGTGTCTGCGGCAGAATTGGGCATGTTTAGAGTAAAATGAGCACAAAGAAAGTACGCTGGGCATAAAAAAGGGTTAATTGAGCAAAAAGAATATAATAAGAAAAAGAAAAAGAGCACAGTAAGCAAAAATAAAGCAAGGCAACTGCTTGAGTTTGGGCAAAGTGCTGTGTTTGGGCATAACTACGACTTCGTATTGTATCAAGGGTGTAATTAAAGATCTGACATTGAGAGTCAAGAGTGCACCTACTATGTGGATAAATGAACTCCACACTACTGAAAACGTGAAGATGATAAAAAATAAGAAACTGTTAGGAGTTAGAAACACAGCCAGTCTCTGATATAAATCTTTTATTTAAACAGGTAAGCGCTTTCACATGTGCCAAGCTCGCTTCATCAGACCATAAAGTACTTAAAATGTTACCTGAACATTTAAATGTTTCTTATTTTTTAAAGATCTGACATTGTCTTCATTTGATCTTCAACCTGTTGGTTTGGCATCATCGGTGCCAAGCTGGCCATATCCAAGCTACAGTGCCAAAATTGAGCTCCTCCCCTGCCCATAATGCTCCTCTTTCCCTCACTACCTCAGATCTCATTTGCCACCATTCCAGCTACAAGCAAGTTGGCTGAGCTCCTTCTTTGTTGTGCGTTTTTCTGAAACATGCTGAGAAATCTGCGTACCTCAAGAACTGTTCATCTCCTTTCTAAGATTCTAACTTTTCCCTTAGCCTATGCATTCTTCGTACAAAAAAATAATATATTTTCTCTTCTGGTCAGGTTTCCTTTCTAATCTTTACTATCATGGCTGATAAATCTGATGAGGGTGGAGGGGTACAAAAAATGTACTGGATGTGGACATAAACTTCCACCATTCAATGCCCACACTCAGAGTGTGGTGTGTTTAGGCCCTGGTCATCTGGACATTGAATGTTCTATTTGTGCAGGTTCCTCTGCCCATATCCTCGTGGATAGGTGCAATAAGCTGATTTTAAAGGGTCTGTTACCCAGTTCTTCTGGTCCAGGTGCAGGGACTCAACCTCCTGTTAAGTCGCCCGAGAGGAAAAGCAGAGATGAAGACAGGAAAGTAGAGAGAGAGAGGGAAGGCCAGAGGCAAGGACAGGCCCCTGGAAAAACGGAAACTGACAAGACTCTTCCCCCTTTGCTGGCAAACCTTCTCCCAAAGTTAGGCTTAGGTTATCCTCGCCTCAGCCTAGGTTCTCTCCCAAGCCCCAGAGTCAGTCTTGCTAAGGCACCACTCCAGGCCTGAGTCTGTGGCTTCTTCTGCCAGGTCATCCCGTAGTTTGACCAAGAGAGAAGTGGACTGCTTGATGAGACTATTCCTGCAGGCTCAGATCCAGCTGGGGGTCCTTCCCGCCCACTCACTACTGGGAGCGGTTAGTCTTTCCCTTTCCCTTGCTGGGCATTCTCCTTTCCCGAGCCCCATGGCTTCAGGGTCTTCGGATGTCAGAGTTGCTGGCATCAAGGGGCTGATGTTGATGTTTTTGGTTTCTTTAATACCACCCATGGCCTTGACTTCTCCCTTTCACTAAGGGCTCTTGGAGTCATAGTCCACTCTGTGTCTGTTCTAAGGGTTTGGTATCAGTGTCAAGGGTTTCGGTGCCATCCCTTTCCCTCATAGCTTCGGCAGTGAGCAGCTTGGCACCAACCCCCCCCCCCCCCATCAACATAGATCGGGTTGGGGTTTTCGGCTCCGCTGGTGTCAATTACCTTGGCGCCTGTGCCTTCGGCACAGATCTCCCGCTCTCTGTCAGCGTTCTCTCTTGACCCCGATGTTGAGATCCTCGATGCTACCCCCTACAGATCCTTCTGTACTCTACCTGGACTCTGGACCTGACATTTCCAGTCATCCACTTCAGGGTCAGCGTGCACCTACCCTCCAGTTGCTCTCCCTTTGGAGCCCCAGACTTCCGACAACTCCTCGGAATCTCCCCCCAAGGAAGTCCACCAGAAGCATGTGTGCAAGAAGAGACACATTGACTCCACCCTTGAGTCTGTCACCGAAGACACTGACTTGGGAGGAAGGCAAAGGCTCCCCCAGATCTCCACCTGATGTCTCCTTTGGAGACATCATGGAAATTCTGCATCAGAAAGGTGGATGGTCTTCCCAAAAGCCCAATCCAAATGAGTCGGTGTTCCTGGAGACGTTCTGTGCAGGCCCATCTACTTCCTGGGTGACCACCCCCGCTGACCCTTTGGTAGACCTCATTGCCCACAGGGTATGGAAGGAATCAGAAGCGGTGGAGCCAGTACCCAAGCACCCTGACAAGGTCCTTAGCGCACCGCAATACAGGTTATATTGGCAAAAAAGTGTTCCTGTTGATGCCTTGGTGGTTGCAGCTGCCACCAGAAAGAAGCTTGCTCAGGAGAGCTTCTCTGTCCATCTGTGTGACTGGGAGTTCAGAGCGATAGACTGGGGAACCATCTTTATATGTCAGAGGCAGTGACCTTCTATCTGGGAGCAGAGAATTATATGGCACATGTTACTAGACTGCAGATGTCACTCATCGAGGAGGTTTCTGCGTCTACCCCGGAGTCCATGTCGGCAGAGGAGATCTTCTCCTCTAGACTGGCCACTCTTAAAGCCATTTCTAATATAGCTATGAGGCTCCTCTTCTATGCCACGGAGAGTGCATGTAGAGCAGCCGGTTCAGGCATCGCTACTAAGCATCACACATGGATGTAGCTTTGTGATTTCTCTGAGCCCTTCAAGGCGGCCTTCATGAACGCCCCCTTTGATGGATCCACCCTGTTTGGTCCATCCGTGAATGTTACTTTAGCCTGGTGTGAGCAGGATGGTAAGACCCTATGTGCCATCGGAAACCACTTTTCTACTCCTCAGCGGTCCTACTCCAGGTATCAGAAAGGTAGTAAGAAGCTGTGGTTATGGAAGTCCAGGGCTTTTTATCAAGACGCACTGGCAGACTCTTCCTCTAGAGGCAGATCAGGGAATAATTCATTTAGACGCCGCCCTAGAGGAAGAAGGGCTTCGAGGGACCAAGGACTCTCTGGACTCTCGTCCGGGCAGCCCCTTCCAGTGACCCTGAAGTGTTGCCCGGCTGCCCCACTCAGGAGGCAGTCGGGGGTCGCTTTTCTGTACACCCATCAGCCTGGGAAGCCATCTTGTCATATCAATGGGTGCTGAGAATAATATCCAGGGGTTATTCGATACACTTTCTTCAACCCCCAGGTCCCAAAAGATTCACCCAGATGTCCCACCCACTCACAGGGAAGCAGCCAAACTCAAAATTTGCAGTCTGCTCAACAAGCGAGTCATCCAGCCCTTCCCCCCAGAGCTATCTGGATCAGGCATCTACTCAGGGTTCTTTTTGGTGCCCAAAAAGATGGGGGGACACAGATCAATCTTGGATCTGACCTGCCTGAACAAGTTTGTCACCAAGACAAAGTTATGGATGGTTATTATTCAGTCTATCCTTCCCTATCTTCAGAAAGACTACTGGATATGCTTGGTGGACCTCCAAGACACGTATTACCAGATAAAGATGGACAAGCGCCACAGTAGGTTCCTATGCTTTTGGTCAGGAGCCAGGCATCATCAGTTCAGGGTACTTCCCTTTGGCCTCATCACAGCCTTCAGGGTGTTCATAGTTGGTAGCAGTACTTGCAGCGCTGCAGGGTATACAGGTCTTTTTCTACCGACTGGCTTCTAGATGCACCCACCAAGCAACAGCTTCTTCAGTTTCTTCAGTAAGCATCGGCCTTGGGCATCACGATAAACTTTCACAAATTGAAATTGGAGCCTTTCTGTTCCCTGTAATTCATTGGAGTGCTGTTAAATACTTCTCTGTGCAAGGTCTTTTTCACCAGTGACAGGATTCAGTCTCTTCAGTTCCATGTGCGTATCATTCTAGAAATGTCTCTGCTGACAGCAGCCCAAATCCTTCAAGGTATGGGATCTGTGGCAGCAACCATTGTTATTTTACCTTTTGCAAGACCACACATGCGTATTCTCCAATGGACCGTAGCAGTACAGTGGTTGCTTCTGGACAAGCCTCTGTCTCATCCCATTCGGCTGTCCAAAACTTGCAAGTCCTCCCTACTGTGGTGGTTATACTCTCAGAAATTAGCAGAAGGTCGCCCTTTCATGGCTTCCGCTTCTGTAGCCACAGTCACCATGGACGCCTCCCAGCTTGGGGAGGGGACATTGACTGAGACGGGCTATTCAAGAGACGTGGTCAGTGCTAGAGACCAAATTATACAGCGTTCTGGAGATGAGCAGTGCTTCTGGCATTGCAGACACTGCACTCATTTCTCCCCCGAGGAACAATTGCAATACAGGCAGAAAACATAGCAGTGGTCTGGTATATCAGCAAACAGGGAGGAACCAGATCTTATCCCCTGTGTTGAAAGGCCATGAGATTGTGGGAATGGGCGATTTCCTCAGGCCGCCTTCTTATCACAACGCACATTCCGAGGAGTTCCAACATTCTAGCGGATAAACTCAGCAAGACCATTTTGTCTCCTCATGAGTGGTCTCTGCAACAGTCAGTGCCGGATATGATCTTCCAGAAATGGGGTCAGCCGTGCTGCTATCTCTTCGCCTCACATTCCAACGCCAAGTGCAGCGAATTTTACGCCCTGATCCTCCACTGAGGAGGAATCCCAGAGATGCTGTAGTTCATGCTTGGCCTTCCGGTCTGTTGTACTCTTACCCTTTCATTCCTCTTATGTTGAAATTCCTTCAGAAGGTACAGAGGTCGAGGTGCCGTGTGATCCTAATTGCCCCTTTCTGGCCTTGTCAAGTTTGGTTTCGTCTCCTTTGGTCTCATTGTCAGTCCTCCTTGGATTCTGGATCATTCTCCAGATCTGATTTCTAATCCGGAGGGCGATTATCATTCGGATCTGAAAAGCCTGAAGCTCACAGCTTGGCTTCTGCAGTTCCAATGATGGCTACAGTTCCTGGGCTTTCATCTTGTGAACCACATATTGATTTCTGCTCACAAGTTGTCTGCCAAGAAGATTTATGCTACCAAATGGAAGAGGTTTTCCATTTGGGTGTCCCACAATTCGGTGGATCCTTTTACTGCCTCTATACCTTCAGTTTTAGACTTTCTAGCTTGTTATCTTCAACCAAGGTTGCCAGTTCATCTACAATTAAAGTCCACTTAGCTGTCATATCCTATTATCATGTCAGACTCGAGGATTTTTTCTTTGGCCACTTCTAGATTGTGCAAAGCTTTTTTGAAAGAAACATTTTTTATGGCCTCCAGTTAAGGACCCGACCCCTCCTTGGGACCTAACATTTGCACTACAAATGCTGGTGTCATCTACCTTTGAGCCTTCTGCAAAAGTGGATCTACAGTTCCTGTCATGGAAAATGGCTTTGTTGGTAGCTTTTACTTCATCTAAGCGGGTTTCTGAATTACAACCTCTTTGCATGTAACCTCCGTACCTTATATTTCACGAAGATCGTGTTTTTCTTAGGACTAACCCTTCCTTTATGCACAAGGTCGCTTCAGAGACGAATATTAAGCAGGTCATCCATCTTCCTTTGTTCTTCTCAGAGTTCCAAAACAAAGGGGAATATCAATTACTCATGCTTGATGTACATAGGCAGCTCCGTTTCTGTCTAGGTAGAACAAAGTCTTTCAGAAAGTCCAATCAGCTGTTTGCATCATATTCTAAAACGATCCAGCACAAGGAAGAAAAGTGCCTGAATGAGTTTATTTGTGGCAATTATATACCATAATATTCAATACTGCAAACCGGTTTCGGCAATATATCAAGACTTCCTCAGTGCATGAATAAGAATCTAGATGACGCATCCTGGTATCTTCTTATATAGCCAAGCATTTAAAGGTATATACTTATACAAAAACTATATGCATGTTCAAAAATTGGAATATATACCAAGCAAAATTAAGATTGAAAATAGAAGTTGTAAATTGAACATATATAATGTAAAACATCACGAAGTAAGTTCATTGTCTGAAAAAGTTAACAATTGTCTTTTTTGTGGAAAGCAGATCTCACACCGAGACTTTCATTCTTACTTCATTTGTTTAGGCCCAGACCACGACGTCCCCCATTGCTGGTTCTGTGCCTTCTTTTTTTGCAAGAACCATTCGCCGTAGAGCTAATTTTGTAGGCAGTTATTTTCGTGTTCAGTCTTCGCATTCTGATATGGCATCCGTCAGCCAACAATCCGTGGATATTCCAAAAAAATGCAGAGATAAAGATAGAGACAGACCACACAAGGCTGAGCCTTCCAACGACGCTACTGCTACACGGGTCATCAGTTCTTCCGAATTCAGTGAGGCGCTTTCGCAACCCCTGATGACCGATTCAATATCTATGCAGGCTTCTACCGAGACCCTTTCGGAGTCCAGTATGCAGCAGAAATCTTAGTCTTCCTAGCCTTTGGCTGTCTCTGCCTTGGTTGGGTCCAGAGCCACGACGCAAGCACCGGCTTCCAAGGAGGCCTTTCGCACTACCGAATCTAGACAAAAGCTGACGTCTTCTCATCCGACTACCATTTCTCTCAGATTGATGGATTCTCACAGGCCTAGAAGCCAGGCCATTCCTAGAAAATATGCTTCTAGTCACCATCTTGCACCTGCTCCACCGCCCCAAGCCCAAATGCTTAAAACGGCGGAGGATCTCATCTCCCTTATCCGAGGTAGTCAGGCCACAACTTCTAAAAGGAAAATGGACCCTTCTCCAGAAATTATGACAGAACAGGATTCTGAGGAGTCTTGACTATTCAGATTTTGAAGAGGAGCAGCAACCTCTGACTGATTGAGGATTCAGATGCAGAGGAATCCATCCCTTCTGCCTCCGCTCCAGAGGATCTTTCCTTTGGGGAAACACTTCACACCCTCAGGGAACATTTATAATGGGAATCTCAGGACTTCCCCCAGTCTTTCTTAGACTTAAGAGTTTCTGGACCTGCCCAGCACAGACCCTTGGCCATCCTCCCTGTTTTAGAAGTGGTGGATGATGATTTCCATGAATCCAGCTTAGCCCCTGATGCCCTCCTACCTGCTCCCAGTAAACCTGACAGGTATTACAGAGTACCGGATTCTCACAAATACCTGTACAGAAATCCTGCTGCAGACCCAGAAGTCATTACACAGGCACCTAAAGGAGTTAAGACTAGTTCTGCCAAGAATCCTATTCCTTCTGATAGGGACTCCAGAGCTCTGGACAGATGGGGTAAAAAAGTATATACCTCTGCAACCTTGGCTATCAGAGCACTCGGTTGTCAGTTCCATATGTTAAAATATCAACAACATACTTTGGAACTATTAAAACAAAAAAATTCTACCATTCCTGACTGTGCCAATTCAAAAGAGTTAGCAGATTTTACTGCACTCTGCTTGTCAAGTGGCCAAACACTCATTATACTGTGGATATGATGCCCTAGAAGCCTCTAGCAGGGCAGCAGTGACAGGATCTGTCATTAGGAGACCTGCATGGCTGAAGGAACAACTTCTCCCTGATCATGTCAAGTCTAAATTTATTGATGCACCCCTAAATAAGGAGTGCTTGTTTGGAGAAAAAGCAGGTGCTTAAAAAGATGGAAGACGAAGCAAAATCTTTGCAAACAATAAAAGATTTCTTTCAGGTTCAGCAGGAACTTTCCCTCTATGCAATGGTCCTTCACTGCACCTAGCAGACAGGGCCAAGGTAAGCCCCGCAGGGACAGACCATCCAGGCTCCTATCCCAGGGCCAGCAGAGAAGCAAACAGTGGACCATTTCAGCTCCAAAGGCAGGGAGTTCTAAGCACCCCTTCTATGGCAAAAACTCACAATGACTCCCCTCCCCCCTTTGCCCTCCCTTCACTCATCAGAAACTAGGAGGAAGGCTTTCCCTTGGACCAGTGGGTCTTAAAGGTAATTTTTCAAGGATACAAATTCTCTTTCAGCGAACTCCCAGTTCCAAGAGGGTACCCAGATTTACCTCCAAAGCAGTGGGCAGCGGCATTGAAACAGGTCCAAACTTTCATATCCCAGGGGCAGTAGAACCTGTCCCCTCAGATCAAACAGGCAAAGGCTTTTACTCCAGACTATTCCTTGTTGCCAGAAAAGAGGGCACTTGGCACCCCATCCTGGATCTATCCATTCTGAACACCTTCGTGGTGGTGTGCAGATTCGAAATGCTAACTTTGCAGCAGCTGCTGCGTACGCTAACAAAAAATGCCTGGCTAGTGACCCTAGACCTAAAAGATGCCTACCTCTACATCCCCATAAGGGAGTCCTGCAGGAAATTCCTGCTCTTCAGAGCAGGATCACAGCACTTTCAGTTCTCTGCACTGCCCTTTGGCTTATCTACTACACCCAGAGTATTCACCAAATGCTTAGCCCCGGCCATAGCATTTTGCAGACAGAGAAATATACAGATTTACCCTTACTGGACAACTGCCTCATTCAGACAGAGTGCAAAGAAAAGCTGCTCCAGGACCTTCTCTGTGTCAAATCACTCCTAATCGCCCTAGGGTTCACCATCAATGACAAGAAATCAAAGCAAACTCCCACCAGGAAGATTATTTTCTTGGGTGCTCTGCTAGACACAGCATCCCAAATGGCCTTCCTATCCTACCTCTCTACTTTGCCCAGCTGGCTTCCAGAAGTCACCTCACTGCGAGGAAGTTCCTGCAAGCCCTGGGATACATGGCATCTTGCATCCTTCTAATTCCTCTGGCCAGGCTTCGCATGAGTAAACTTCAGTGGTATCTAAAGAACATTTGGTGCTAGCACTCTTGTCTCTAGAGACCTCTCTCCCTCTGATCCTATGTATAAGGGCAGAGTTTCACTGATGGGCAGAGGCCTGTGCCAAACAAGGGTCTTCCCTTCATCCTCAGCATTACCGGCCAGACGATCACCACCGACTCCTCAGACATTGCTTGGGGTGCTCAGCTAGCAGGCAGGTGCACCCAAGGTCTTTGGGATGCCCAGCACCTTCACTTACACATCAATCAGAAAGAAATGATGGCAGTACAAAAGGCTCTGACATCCTTCAAACACCATTTCAGGCCAGGGGTTCTCTTTATAAAAACAGACAACACCACAGTAATGTGGTATATCAACAAACGGGGGGGGGGGCAATCTTACCCTCTGTGCAGGCTAGCCATGAGCCTCTGGCTGACAGCCGCCTCCATGGGTCTACACCTAATTGCCCAATACCTACCAGGGGTCAACAACACCCTGGCAGACCACCTAAGCAGAAACTTACTGGACCCCACCAATGGCCGCTCCACAGGGAAATTTTTCTGCAAATCACTCAGGAGTGGGGGACTCCAGAGGTGGATCTCTCTGCCTCGCATCTCAACCACCAGCTGCCAAAGTTCTGTACCAGGGAGTATCACCTCCTAACGTGGAAGGTAGATTCCTTGACCTTCCCCTGTACGCTTTCCCTCCTCTGCTCCTTATTCCCAAGGTGCTGATCAAAATAAGGGAGGAGAGACCAAGGGCCATCCTCATTGCTCCAGATTGGCCCAGACATTATTGGTATCCCTTACTGCGCAGCCTGACTTTAGAGCCCCACAAGCAACTTCCCCTGATCTCAGACCTCTTGACCCAGGTGAGGGGGAAGATGCTGCACCCAGACTTGCAGACTCTCAATCTTTCAGCATGGCTTATACCTTAAAAGCTAACAAGGAGTCCCTGTTAAGCAAAAACGGGTCCTAGACATTCTCACAGAGGCCAGAAGGCCCAGCACCAGAAAATCTTACACAGGGAAATGGAAAAGATTCTGCTCCTGGAGCCAGTCCAGAGGGGCCAGTACCTTTCCTCCTTCCATCCCTCTTATTTTGGATTACCTAGCCAAGTTGCAGAAAGGTGGCCTCTCCTTCTCTTCTATTAAAATCCATGCCTCAGCCATTTCAGCCCATTGCGATTCACACCTACCCCTCTTCTCTCATCCTTTGATAAAACAATTCCTCAGAGGGGCTTCCAATATCAGATCTCCCAGAAGGCCTCCCACGCCAGCCTGGGACCTGAATTATGTGCGAGAAAAACTAACCTTACCTTATTTCGAACCTGCTGCTTCAGGAGAATTGAAATGTCTCTCCTGAAAGACTGCTTTCCTACTAGCTATCACCTTAGCCAGAAGGGTTTCAGAACTTCAGGCATTCATGGCTGTTGAGCCCTTCATCATTTCCCATCCAGACAGGGTCTCCCTGAGGACTAACCCCTTCTTTGTGCCCAAGGGTGGTATCTGACTCTCAACCAGGCCATACACCTACCCACCTTCTTTCCCAACCCTAAAAACAAGGGGGAAGGAATTCTGCACTCGCTAGACGTGCACAGGCAACTCAGGTGTTATCTGGACCGTACTAAACCCTTCAGAAAAACAGACCAGCTGCTTGTCAGCTTTGCCTCAGGGGCAGAGGGGAAGCCCATTTCCAAATGGATATTACACTTTATCCATTTCTGCTACAGACTACATGGGAAACCCCCCCTGTCTGTTCATACCCATTCCACTAGGGCAGCCTCTACTTCCACAGCTTTCCTCAGAGGAGTCCCCACCAGGGTCATCTTGGAAGCTGCTACCTCAACCTCTGTACCTACCTTTACAAAGCATTACCACCTACCTATTTTTTCTAAGTCTAGGGCAGGGTTTGCCTCTGCAGTTCTGCAGTGCTTGCTGACCCATGCCTAGGACTCTAACCTATCCTTCCACCCCTCTCCTCATCTTTGGGAATCCTCCCACAGAAAAACACGAAGAACATAGTACAGTTGTGTACACTGACCATAAATATAGATGTTAGTGTATTCACTGTTGCAATCCTGATTTCCCTCCCCCTTATATTCTCTTCCCCTTGGGGGACATAAGCTTCCCATGGTGGCTTTTAGCCACCAGGACCACTTTACCTTATTTCCTTGTGCTTCTGACTGGTTAGGGCAAGAAAAACTGATGTAATGATGTTGGGTGCCTTGCTTTATAGCACTGACAACCTGACATTAGACTACAGGCGACTGCAGCCGACGCAGAAAAACATTGACTCTGGTATTTGGGCCGGCCGAGGGCTACCACAACAGGGATAACCCACAGGTGATGACTGCAACAGTGAATACACTCGAACATCTAAATTTATGGTAAGTGTTACACAACTGTACTTTCTTAATTTGTCTTCAACCTTCCCTCCGTCCTTCCCCCTTACCTTGAGCACTTTGGCCTGGCAGAGGAGGCCTTCCGTTTCTCTCTCTCTGTGACCTCCTCTTCAAGATGTTATTAGCTGTCAATGTGGCTTTCTATCGTATTATGCCGGGAACCTATCTGTCAGGAAAACTCAATCTGAGGGAGAGAGGGGCATTATGGGTAGGGGAGGAGCTCAGTTTCGGCACTGTAGCTTGGATATGGTCGGCTCAGCACCGATGTCAGTGCCAAGCCCACAGGTTGAAGACAAATGAAGAACAACAATTCAGATGGAACATTATGGCGAGTACATCATTTCTTTTTATTCAAAGTATCTGAGTGTATAAAAGTGCTTAAAGTGTGTGCTTATTACTGTGCATGTATTTCAGAGAGTTCACTGTGTGCAAAGTGCAACTATCTCGTGTAATCCAGTCAAAGCATGGTTATTTGAAGAAAAGTTCTTTTGCTGGGTGCCACCATTACAGAGTGCTTTTTGTACTGTAAAGAGTTGCCTAGCAAGGTACCGCCATTATGGGGACATTTCTGTGTATTGCATGTAGTCCTTTGCAAAGTGCAAATACTTTAAAAGATATTGAGTTTGGGCAACAGAAGTTCGATTTATTCGCATTGTACAGTTGCTTCTTATGTTTTCTTGTATTGATAAAAAGTGTTCCTTACAAAAGATCAGAAGAGTATTACAGTGCTCGTGAATTGCTCAGTTGCATCGTAAAGTTCTTGAATGTTTCTTAAAGTGATGACTTTGACAAGTGATGGCGTATGACTGTAGCATTCCTGGCTTAAGTTCCAAGCGACTACTTCAGCATTTTTGCCTTTAAAAATTTCAAAGCAAATGATTTTAGCATTTCTGCCTTTACCAATTCCGCAAGCATAGTGAGTGATGATCAATGACTTTAGCATTTTTGCCTTTACCAATTCCGAAAGTAAATGATTTTAGCAATTTGCATTTACTAGTCACAAAAATCCGAGAAATTATTCCGCAAATCTCCGTAAAGTATCGAAATGTTTGAAGAGCTACTCCACAAAGTTTCGTAAAGCATTGATAAATCTCAAAAGCTGTTTCACAAGGCACATTAAGGCATCAAGAAGTCTCAAAAGCTGTTTCGCAAAGCAGAGTAAAGCATCGAGAAATCTAAAAAGCTATTTCACAGAGTTCAGTAAAGCATCGAGAAATCTCAAAAGCTATTTCGCAAAGTGCAGTAAAGCATCAAGAAGCCAGAGAAATTTATTTCATAAAGTCCAGTTAATTCAAAGTACTACGAGGTTGTTCATTCGCACAGTTCTGATAAGCTTAAACAAAGAAAGTTTAAGTGCAGAACACAAAAGCACTGAACAAATTGTGTTTCTGCCAGTTACTTATGCATGTGTGTATGCGTGTGTATATTCATACGTATTTGCAAGACCCTTCACTGGTATGTGTTAATATGGCAAATGGATTTCGAAATCCTCAACCACTTGTATTCACTCAGAATATTGCAGAGAACTGGAGAATATTTGAACAAGAAAACGACATATTTATACAACCATCTTGCAGATAGGGGAACGTGCCAAGGCATTCATTTGCTGTATCTAGCAGGCTCTGAGGCCTTGGAAAGAGAACTTTCATTTGTATGCCCACTAGCAGTGTATGAAGGTGAAAATGCAGACCACCATATTGTTGTGCAAGCTGAATCAAGGGAAGACCACTGAGTGTTTGAAGCGTAAGTTCAGCTAAATGTGCAACCCCCAGATGAGCATTACATTAGAGAGGCATTTGTTATACACAAGAAATCAGAAACCAGGGGAAACATTTGCAGCTTATATAAGAGAAACAACGCTAAAATGTGTCGGTTGGATGATTGAGATGAACTGATAAAGGACAGACTTGTGTGTGGTATTAATAGTGCTGCAGTGAGTAAGATTTTACTTTGACAGTGATTTGACATTAAGCAAAGCATTAGAGGTTTGTCAGATCCATGAGGTGATGGAAGGACATACTAACATGCTTGCAAGTGACAAAAGTATGGTTTCATTAAGCTCCAGGGCAAATGTAGATAGTATGCAACATGTGGCAAACAGAAATGGGCTTAAGCAAGGGGCAGCCACAGGGTTTTCAAAGAAGGTACGAAGCTTTCCAGAAAGCACCTGAAGAAGTGCAAGCTCCACCACCAGCTCAGTGCAACACAAACGTGAGTCAGCAAAACCCAAGTCTAGTTTTATTGTTAACTGTGGCAGTTGTGGTACAAACCATGAGTCTAAAAGAGAGAAGTGTTTTGCATATGGTCAGGTGAGCCACAAGTGTAAAAATGGAACCATTTCCAAAAGTTTTGCAAATCAAGTAAGCCTCACTCAGTTGTTAAGAAAGGTCACACAAAGAAGCAAGTTGATCTAAGTAGAGACGAAACAGTCAGCTTTCTATGTGGATGTTGTATCAGTACTTGGAGAAAGAGCAGACTACTTCGTTGTTGAGGGAAGGAGAGACTGTATGAATTCAGACAACAAAAGGTTTTGATCGAATAGGACAGATTACAGGCATCTGTGCCGAGCCGAGATCCTATTTGGTAAGTTCCGAAGGTATAGAGTATGAGAGGAATCGCAGACATCATTTTCCTGTACCAGAGTCATCGTCATTGCAATCACAACATTGCATCTGTGGTGCAAACTCTAAGTCAAAGAATGAGTCAGACATTGTTTCCAGACCAGAGTATGTTCAAAAGTCTGATTCTGTTCCAGAAAGTAATTTGAACATTCCACAGGTCAACCATTTTGCAGAGACTGCCCCAGTTACTAAGTCTGATTCCCAGTTTTGTGTCACACGATATGGACTAATTTCTAAGCCTAGTGTGAAATGCACAGCAACATGGACTTCATTGTATATAAATTTGTGTACTTAGTGTTCTGATGCATGCCTTTAGATTATCTGTGATTTCTGCATGCTAAATAATCTCATGACAAATTGCATGATCCATTTCTCCAAGAGAGAGGATGTAGATCAGAGTGTAGTGTGCGCGTGTGCGCTATGTTTTTAAAAAGCATGCAAAGCTGTGCATGCACGTAGAAATTCCAGACGTGCAATCCCTAGTGCCATTTTGTAGAACCAGCCATTGAGTGAGCATGTATGATCGCAGTAGTTGGTTTGTGTACAGGTTATATCTAGTCATAGTCAGTAAGCCTCTACAGTGATGTGTTTGTATAGACTAAAGCTGTTTAAACAGAACCCACAAAGACTCATTTATTTTTGTACCAACACAAAAGTGAAAAGAGGATGAAAGAGCGCTACAGAAGGAATTGTTAAAACTTTGTAAGTCTTGCTCCCAGGAACTAAACATTCTTTGCATTGTGGCTTTGTTTAGGAAGCATCTACCAGGCAGCAGCTTCAGAGTTTGTTGTTAGTAGATATGCCTGTTTAAGGCAGCTGTCTATTCCAGAGCATGTAAAATCAGAAATCTTGGATGTACCTTTGGACAAGTAATTTATTTGGACCCAAGCTTTTTTTAAAAAAAGCTGAAGGATAAGGCTAAGTTTCTTCAGACTGTCAAGGACTTTCTGCAAGTATAGCCCCCAAGGTTTACTAGGAATAACCCTACCAAGCCCTGGACCTTCCTGCCGCACAGACCAGATGGGGGGGGGGGCTAGGAGAGAGACCACACAGAGAGCACACGAGATTGCAAATTGGGCAGGGCATAAGGCCTAGCAGTCCCCAACCCCAAGGGGTCCACCAGTGAGCAGCCATGTCTCAGCAGGGTTCCTCTTTGCCCCCCAAGTCCCACTCCTACCCCCTTCCCCTCTAAAGCTAGGAGGAAGACTATATCTTTTTGATATCCACATAAATGCCACAGTAAAATCAGTTAACAGAAAATTAGGATCCCTCTATAGAGTAAAACCTTATTTTACACCACTAGCTAGGTCCGTTATAGCTAGAACTCATTTCCTCTCAACCCTTCTTTATGCCTCTCCCATTTACACTAACCTGTCTGAAAAGAACCTTCACAAACTAGCTATATCCTATAATAACATTGCCAGGTTCGCTACAAGCTCCCCTTTTAGAACTCATCACTGTCTAAATCTGAAACAACTATGCTGGTTAGAATTTCTGAATCGGATACAATTTCAGCAACTCACAATAACATAGAAGGCCCTTTATCAACCCCATAATTCTCCCATACTCTCTAGCTTCATTATACCATATAGCAATCTCAAAAATGTACGCTCCTCAAACAAAATGCTTTTGAATATTACTAAATCTAAAAACTTAGCAGGTGATTCCTTGTTCTCTAACTCTGTCGGAAAAGTATGGAATCAATTACCACCTGACCTTATATCTCAGACCTCTCTCCCATTTTTTAAAATAAATCTAAAGCTCTACTTCAATAACCACTGGTTATGCTCCTGTTCTAACCCTGACTAACATTTTCTTGACTCTGATCTTTTACCTTTCTCCTATTACAAACCATCTTAAAATACTTCTATATCCTTTTCTCTCACATAGAAATAAATTGTTACTAGTATACTTTAACCTACTTAGTATACTACCCTTCTAAGACTTGTTTCTTGTAAGAGTAGATTATAAAAAAAAAAAAAAAAAACTTTAATTCTATTTTCATTATATTCTTTTAACAATTTGTTTAGCTAACATGTTATGCTAAAATTATTGCTGTATATAACTGCTTTTATGGTATAATTATTGCTGTATAAAACTATTTTTATGTTATTCTCTATTAAATTGTATGTTTTTTCCCTGGAGCTTTTCTCCCCGGGCCTCTACTGAAAATGGACATATTTCCAGTTAGACTAGCCCGGTCAACAAATGTAAAATAAATAAATAAAAAAATAAAAATTTTGTGGAGAAGTCGGTGAATATTACTCTGGGTCAGTAGGACCTTCATATCATAAGGGAATGCAGCAAGCTGCAGTTTACTCATCCTCCAGTTCCAAAAGGATAACTTACAGTTGCTCAGCCTCAAATCTGAATTTTTCAGCAGGGTTCCATAGAACCAGTCTCCTCAGGGGAGAATGGAAAGACACTACTCAAGGCTCTAATTCCCAAGAAAAGAAAAGAAGGAACCTGGAGACCTATTTTAGACTTATCAAAGCTTAACAAATATCTGGTTTTACCCACATTCAAAATAACCCTCCAGAAACTCCTGCTAGTGCTTTCTCCACAGGCCTAGATGGTCACCTTAGAATTAAAAAGATACCCACCTCCCTCCGCATCCTCATATCAAAGCTGCACAAGAGGTACCTCAGTTTCAGGGCAGGTAGGAAACATTTCCAATCCTCTATACTGCCCTTTGGTTTGTGTACTGCTCCCAGGAAATTCACAAAATGTTTGGCTTAATTAGTGGTGTATTGCAAAACAAGGGTGGGCAAATCTACCCTTATTTAGATGACTATCCAATCCAGGCTTCATCCATAGAGGAGCTACAAGCTTTCCTCATTTTGATCATATCCATTTTCACAAACCTGGTTTTCTCCCTAAACCTAAAAGAAGTGCATTCTTACCCCATATCAAAGACTGGTATTCTTAGTGGCCCTGCTAAACACACACAAACTATTACTTTCATAGCTGAAGAAAAATCAGTCTTTCTAACTACGTACTTAAAAAACCTCAGCTAACCTCAGCTAGCAGGAATCTTTGACAGAGAAAAGCTCTAGGATTCTTGGCATCTTGCATTCTGATGATTTTCCCTTGCCATGCCACACATGAAGAAAATACAGTAGTACCTAAAGAATGTATGGTGCTAGCATGGACACACACTAACTTTCAAAAAAGCTTTTCCCATACCTAATAAGAGCTGTCATGGTGGATAAAGGCTTGCCTACAAAACAAGGATGTGTCCTTCTAGTGCCACTTAGGCAGTCAGATTATTACCATAGATTCTTCAGTCCTAGCCTGAGCACTCACTCAGTTGGCCTTCAAGTACAAGGGCAGTGGGACACAGAACTACTCTGAAATCACATCATCCTAAAGGAGGCAAGATGGCATTCAAGTAGTTGTGGAAACCAGGGACTCTTGGTAAGGACAGACAATGCCACAGTTGTGCGGTACATAAATAGGGAGGTATCCATGCCTACCAACTTTGCTGCTTAACCATGCAACTGTGGAAAGTGCCATGAAGTATGGGATTGCACCTCAGCATAATACCTCCAAGGGTAGAACAGCAACCTGACAGTCCACCTAGGCAGCATTAGTTTAGACCCTCATGAAAGGATACTAAAAAAGATCAATTTGAACCAAGATCACAAGTCAGTGGGTTGCGCAGTAGTAGCCAGCCGTTTTTCCCTCTGAACAAAATAGGCTCAAGGACCAAAGACAACCAGGCCTTGAGGATGGATGCCTTCTCCTGCACATACCTCGTATCCCAAGATCATGGAAGATGGTCTGAGGGTGATCTTGATAGCACATTTTTGGCCAAAGCAGCATTGGTTTCCCCTATTGTACAACATGAGGACACGAGAACCATGGTTACTTCCAAAGGAGATGGACCTCTTGACTCAGAACAAGGGAAACACCATACACCCAAACCTGACTACCCTGAAGTTGGCAGCCCAGGTAGTATGATCCTTCTGTCTCCCAAGTCAGTTATTCAGCATGAGCGTGTTACCTATTTTGAAACCAGCAAGAAAGCCCAGCACTAGAAAATCTTGTTTCCTAAATGAACGCGATTTATCTTATGGTGCCAGAACAAGGGCCACCAACCTTTACTTGTAAGTCTACCCTTGCTTCTGACCCAGCTAGTGGAACTTTTCTCCAAAGGACTCTTGGCGCATCTGTCAAACTCCATGCTTCTACTAACTCAGCCTGTCCACCTAAGCAACCCTTTCTGTTTTCCCAATGTGTGATGCAGTTCCTTGAATGCATTAGTCATTTTGGGCCACCTGGCAGCACCCTTGCTTCTACCAAGGACCTCAGTCTTGCTCTGGAGAAGCTCACTGTATCCCCCTTTCCTCCTCTTGAGCTAGTGGTTTCGTCATATATCAAATTTTGAACTTGGAAAGCTCCATTGTTAATGGTTACCACCTCAGCTGTAAGAATCTGAGAACTGCAGGTTCTAATATGTAAAGAACCCTTCCTAAGATTTTATTGTGACAGTTTCCTTGCAGACTAACCCCACTTTTATGTGCAAGGTGGTTGCTGAAGTCTCCTTAAATCAAGACCATTCATTTCCCTGTCTTCTTTCCAAACCCTCAAACCCAGGAGAAAGAATTTTGTACTCCATAGATGTTCACAGGCAGTTCAGATATTATCTGGGCAGATATAAAACTTTGAAAAAGTCAAACCAGCTTTTAGTGGCCTTCATACCTAATAATCTAGGTTCAGCTGTTTAATAAACAGACCATTTCTACATGGCTCTCAACTCCATTGATTTCTCTTATCGGTACTGTAGAAAGGAGGTGGCACTACACATTAGAACCTGTTCAACGAAAGGCATCATCACTGCTGCTTTCTTCTGAGGAGTCCCACTAGAGAAATTTTAAAAGCAGCCACATGGTCTTCATTCCACACCTCTACTAAACACTACAACCCGATTTTATTTTCCAAAGCCTGTTTTACTTCTGCAGTACTGCAACACCTCTCTTCTTCCTCCTAGCTTCAGTCCACCTTCTGCTCATCCCGTCAGCTTTGGGAATCCAGACAGTTAATATAGTACAGTTGTGTATGCTTTTACCGTAAGTGTAGATGGTCAAGTATCTTCACTGTTGCAGTAGTCTTTCCCTCTACTTCAACTAGGAGTTAAGGTGAGCATCTCTTCCATCTTTCTTCTTTTATAGATCCCCTCCCCTTTACTTGCTCACTTCCTTCATGTCCCACTAACCATTCCCTACTGGGGACAGGGAGATCATTTACTGTTCTTGGCTTAGGTCTTAGAGTGTGGTCTCTAGTCTTGAGCGGGGTAAGAAAGACCTGAAAATACCTTAATATCAGAGGGGAGGGCATTCACCAGGCTAGGAGGAGGGGATTAAAGTCTCTGGTATACTGGTTGGCTAAGAGCTTTCATAGCACTATATTCCCAAGGAGTTATTGTAACAGTGAACATCTACATTTATGTTAAGTGTGCACAACTGTACTTTCTAGTAATCTGGCTGGCCAGATGTTCTTCGTGTTTCACTGTTGCAGTCATTACGTTTGGGTAATCCTGCTGACAGTTTGCCCTCAGTCGGCCTGAATTCTAAAGTACTGGGTCCTGCGTCGGCTGCTGTCGCCCCTTCCCTGACGTCAGGTCGTCAGGGGTATAAAAGAAGCAGCCAGCACCATTTTCTTTAGTCTTTCTTGCCACGCGGTGCCCGAAGCAGAAGCAGTTCGCAAGTGCCGGTCGGCCAACTCCTGAGATTTTCGTGTTCGAGTTTCAGATCCAAAGTCTTCAATAAAGCTAAGTACCCCGTTGGGGAAACTTTTTTCTTGCTCCAGACCGATGTCAGAAAAAGTAAATAATTGTATTTCTTGTGGAAAGCAAATACCTCATAAGGATTTTCATTCTTACTGTATTCCTTGCCTAGGCCCTGATCACAAAGTTTCTCGTTGTCGGTTTTGTGCTAGATTTAACCAACGCACTATTAAGCGTCGGTATGATTTTGCTTTAAACTATTTTGGACACCGGTTTAATTATCCAGAAATGTTGTCGGATAGCCATCCAACTACCAGAGTTCACAAAAAACGCAAAGAAAAGGAGAGAGATAGACAACCGAGGCCCAAAACTGACGAAGCTTCTCCTAAGCCAGTCGCCAGTTCTCAGTGAGGCGCTTTCGCAGCCCCTGACGTCCGCTACTTTAGAGTCGCAGGCCACTACCAACTCCCACGTGGAGTCGGCCATGCCGCTGGAAACTCAAGGTATTGGAGCCTCGGATACTATTCCTTCAGATGGGTCCAGAGCCGCTGAGCAGGCACCGGCCTCTGAAGGTGTATTCAGACCTAAACATCTTTACATTAAGCCAACTTCAGCTTCAGAGGCAAAGACTAAAGCACCTACTAAAGCAAAGAAACAAACTTGAGCCACGTGGTCAGGCCTCTATGCCCAAAAAACAGATGCTCAAAATGGCCGAAGACTTGATTACCTTGATCAGGGGTTCCCATCCCCCCCCCTCCTGATAAGAGGCCTAGGCAAGAGACTGACTATCAATCTTCAGATCAAGTTTCCGTTTCTTCTGATTCCTCTTCTGATCAGGAATATTCTCTTCCCCCCCTATGAGGATTCTGATGCTGAAGAATCTATACCTTCAGCTTCTCCTCCAGAGGACTATTCTTTTGGGGAAACATTGCATACCATGAGGGAGCATTTCCACTGCGAGAGCCAAGATTTTTCAGAATCTAAAAAGAAGCTCAGGGATTTCCTTTTACTTCCTCAGCACAGGCCACTAGCCATTCCACCTGTGTTAGACATTGTAGATGTGTTTTCGGAGTCTAGTCTTACCCCTGACTTCTTACCTCCAACTCCTGTTAAGCCTGACAGATATTACAGGGTTCCTGAATCTCATAAATTCCTTTTTAAAAACCCTGCTGCAGACCCAGACACTATTTCTCAGGGTCCCAAAGGAGTTAAGGCTTCCGCTGCAAAAAAACCCTACCCCCACTGATAGAGATTCTAGGGCACTGGAAAGATGGGGAAAAAAGGTTTACACATCTGCTACCTTGGCTATAAGGGCCTTAAACTGTCAGTTTCATATGCTCAGATATCAGCAACATGTCATGGCATTGCTTAAACAGAAAATGTTGTTAAACTCTGAATGTGCAGAAAACAAGGAAATGCAGGATTTATTGCATGCAGCTGAACAAGTTGGAAAGCATACTTTGCAATGTGGTTTTGATTCTTTGGAGGCCTCCTGCAGGGCCGCAGTTATGGGTTCTGTAATTAGGAGGCATGCTTGGTTAAAGGAACAGAATTTGCCTGATCATGTCAAAGTTAAATTATTAGATGCACCTTTACAGCATGATACTTTATTTGGTGTTAAGGCAGAAGAGGTGTTAAAGAAAATTGAGGACAAAGCTAAATCTATGCAAACGGTCAAAGATTTTTTACAAGTACAGCCACCTAGGTTTAGTAGACACTGGCCAACAAAGAATTGGTCCTTTCCTGTGTCAGACAGACATCGAAGGGGCAGATCCAGACACCCTAGAGGCAGATCTCAGGCGCAAGGTTCATACAAGACAAAGCAATGGGGTGCTTCTACCTCCAAAGTTGGAGAAGACAAATCACAACCATACAGGAAACAGGCCCAATGACTTCCCCCTGCCTGCACCAAGCACTTATCTCCTGGCAGCACCCTTAGGGGGAAAATTAGCACTTTTTTCTCAAAATTGGCACATTATAACCAGGACAAGTGGGTTCTAAATATCGTGTCACAAGGCTACAAGTTCCATTTCCATACCCTGCCAAAGACAAACGGCTGGCCAGATCTGCCAAAAAAAAAATCAATGGGCAGAGGCACAAAAACAAGTCTCATCCCTCATGGACATGGGGGCCATTCAGCAAGTACCAGAGCAAGAGCAGGGACAAGGATTTTACTCAAGACTGCTCTTGATACCCAGAAAGGACAAGGCCTGGATGCCAATACTGTACCTATCTATCCTGAACGCATTCCTGGATATACCAAAATTCAAGATGTTGACTTTGCAGCAGCAGCTGCCCATGCTGGGCAAGAACGCTTGGCTTGTGACTGTAGACCTAAAAGAGGCATGCCTGCATGTCCCAGTCAGACAAATATGCAGAAGATACCTCAGATTCAAGGCTGGCTCAATGCATTACCAATTCTCTAAACTGCCCTTTGGCTTATCTACTGCGCCCAGGGTCTTTACAAAGTGCCTGGCACCAGTAATTGCATTCTGCAGACAAAGAGGAATACAAATATATCCTTACTTGGACGACTGTCTAATTCAAGCAGAGAACAAGGACATTCTTCTACAGCATCTGGCATTTGTGAAAAGACTTCTAACATGCCTAGGGTACATAGTCAACGAAAAGAAATCAAAACTAGTACCCTCTCAAGAGTTAATATTCGTGGGTGCAAGCTTAAATACAACTGCCCAGATGTCTTATCTCACGCCAGACAAACAAAGGCAACTGACTACCTATTTCAAAATGTTGGCAACAAAAAGGCCCTGTTATCTGCAAGAAAAATTCTGCAGGCTTTGGGCTTCATGGCATCCTGCATCCTACTAATTCCATATGCAAGACTGCATATTGAGGAAACTTCAATGGTACCTAAAAAGTGTAAAGTAAAACATTGCCACAGCCTGGAAACTGTGATTACTCTCATTCCCTGCCTGCAACAGGAGTTTCAATGGTGGCCAAAGGCTTGTCACCAAAACAAGGGACAGCCATTCACATTACCCCCAGCCAGGCAGACATTAACAATGGATGCATCAGATTATGCCTGGGGGGCCCACATGGCAGGAAGATGCATTCAGGACACATGGACCTCAAACCAAATGCATCTACATATCAATCAAAAAGAGATGCTAGCTGTTCAGAATGCCCTGAAAGCCTTGAAGGACCTACTTCATCCAGGACAACTACTGATAGACAGACAACACCACAGTCATGTGGTATATAAACAAGCAGGGGGGCACACATTCTTACCCCCTTTGCAGACTAGCCATGACTTTGTGGGATGCAGCATTGACTTACCAAGTACATCTGCAGGCACAATTCCTGCCAGGAAGGAAAAATACTCTGGCAGACGAACTAAGCAGAAACCTCATGGATCCCCACGAGTGGCAGCTAGATCCACAAGTCTTCAGCATGATAGCAAAGAAATGGGGATGCCCGGACATAGATCTATTTGCCTCCCCTCACAACTACCAACTAAAAAGATTCTGCACAAGGATTTATCACAGACAAGCATGGAAAGTGGACACCTTATCTTTCAGCTGGAAAAACCTATCAGTATATGCCTTTCCCCCACTGCTTCTCTTCCCCAAGGTATTCCTAAAGGTCAGACAGGAGAAGCCAAAGATGATTCTGATTGTCCCAGACTGGCCCCGCCAGTACTGGTATCCAATACTAAGGAACTTGTCTCAATGCCCAGCTTGGACCTTACCTCAAATACCTCATCTACTGTCCCAGCAAAACAATCAGATCCTGCACAGCCAACTCAGGACTTTAAACCTGGCAGCATGGCGGATAATGTAGTCATACAAAACACACCTCTCAGTAAAGATGTGATGGATGTCATTTTGGAATCCAGAAGGCCTAGTACTAGAAAATCTTATGTTGAAAAATGGAAGAGATTGTGCTTGGAACCAGGCACAAGGAACTGATCCAGCTGTGCCAAATATTCCTCAGATTTTGCAATACTTAACTGAGATGCTGGACAAAGGCCTATCTTTTTCATCAATTAAAATTCATGCCTCTGCATTTCGGCTCATTACAGTGCAGAGCCACCAATCTTTTCTCATCCCTTATTAAAGCAGTACCTCAGAGGAGCCAAAAATTTAAGGTCTCCAAGGAGATCATCAATGCCTGCATGGGACCTCAACTATGTCTTGGAAAAACTCACCCTGCCTCCTTTTGAGCCAGCTGCTACTGCTGATATAAAGTTTTTATCTTGGAAAACAGCTCTGCTCCTAGCAATAACTTCTGCAAGACGAGTTTCAGAGCTACAGGCACTCATGGCTGTGGAACGTTTTATCATTTTTTATCCAGACAGGGTCTCTCTGAGGACAAACCCAACATGTATGCCTAAGGTGGTGTCCAGTGTGGCTCTTAACCAAACATTTCACCTGCCAACTTTTTATCCAAATCCACAGAACAAGGGGGAGAGAATTCTGCATTCTTTGGACGTACACAGACAGCTTAGATTCTACTTGGACAGAACCAAATTTTTCAGAAAGACAGAGCAATTACTAGTGACATATGCTGCAGAATCACAAGGAAAGGCCATCTCAAAGCAGACTCTTTCAAAGTGGATAGGCCACTGCATTCGTTTCTGCTATGTACACCATGGCAAGACGGTGCCTAAGGGCATTAGGCCACATTCAACCAGAGCTGCAGCCACTTCAGTAGCCTTTCTCAGGGGAGTACCTACCAAGGACATTTTAGAGGCTGCTACTTGGAATTCAGTGCACACCTTTACAAAGCACTATCATCTGCCATCCTACTCTAAATTCAGGGCAGGCTTTGCCACTGCAGTTCTGCAGGGCCTCATAGCCGCTCCTAATGCTGTTTAGCTCCAGCCTCCCAACCACAGCTTTGGGACTCTACCCAAATGTAATGACTGCAGCAGTGAAACACAAAGAACATAGTACAGTTGTGTACACTTACCATAAATGTAGATGTTCGAGTGTATTCACTGTTGCAGTCCAGGTTACCCACCCACCATCCCCCTTTTCTTCTGATGGAACCTATCTTTCCTTCTCTGATTTATACAACCTATGTCGTGTATTTGCTTGTAGATGAAGGTAAAGTTTATATTGGTGCATGTAATTTTATTTATATATATATATATATATATATATATATATATATATATATATATATACATATAAATATAAATTCTGGCAACCCTTTTAGGAGGGGGCACGTGACATCTGGGGCAAGAAAAACTAAAGAAAATGGAGTCTGCTGCTTCTTTTATACCCCTGACGACCTGACGTCAGGGAAGGGGCGACAGCAGCCGACGCAGGACCTAGGACTTTAGAATTCAGGCCGACCTGAGGGCAACCTGCCATCCGGATTACCCAAATGTAATGACTGCAACAGTGAATACACTCGAACATCTACATTTATGGTAAGTGTACACAGCTGTACTATTATTCCCCTAACTAATGAATATTGCAGCAGTGACTATAGTCAAGCAGGTAATGTTAAAATCTATTCTCAGAAAATTTAGTTTTTTTCCCCATCTACTCCATTAACCTTGCCGGTGCTCCTGGCACATTTCCTTTGCAAGATTTTTTGACTACCTGAGAATTTTGAGTCTTGCATTTTTAGCTATGTGCACTTGTCTGTCTTGTTAGAGTTGTATAAACTACTTGGCAACAGGAATTTCGCTGTTTGTAAGTTAGCTAAGCATCATCAGTAGAGAAGCTTCCATTTGAACCTTTGGCTCCAGTGACCCGAAATTCATATCCTAGAAGTCACAGTTTTAGATCGGCATACATTCTATGTGCCTGATTTCAGTGCTGCAGGATCTAGTTTATAAAGAACAGTATATGATCTTTCACAAAAAAAAAAAAACTTGGTATCTCTTGGGAGCAGTCCTTAATTTCTCTGTGAAGTATAGACAGAGGGATATCTGAATTAGTCTGTTCACATTATGATCTTGGTATTTTTTTCTGAGTATGTTAAGGGGGGGGGGGGCATTTCCTACATTCTGTAGATGTCGATGTCTGGTTGCTGTTCTGCCTAAAAGGATTCATGGTGTTAGGAAGTCTGGTCAGTTGTTGGTTTCCTTTACCCCAGAACATGAAGGCAGTGCTATCTGTGAGCAAACTTCAAGTACATCTTGCTTATCTCATTGTGCTTTGACAGCATTAAGTTGCTTTCCCTTCCCTAATTTAGTCTCTTCATTGTTACACAGGGAATCGCTGTATATAGTGCCTTAATACTACCTTCATGGGTGAATATTGGTCTTTGGCAATTTGGTTGTAATTTTATAAAGTTCTGCTAGCATCATAGCCTGGGTGTCTCCTCAGAAGACCCTTCCTATCAGTATCCCATTGTACTTGTCCTCCACTTTCCTAGATAGTCCTACAGCACGGGTTTCTTTGCACTTGCAAAACTACTGCAGGAAGCCTCTAACATATTGTAGATATGCGAGTGCTCACTTTATCATTTTATCAGCAATGGTTATTTGCAGCATGCTAGTGTAACTCATTTGCTTCCTTACTTCCTGAAATGTGAATTACGCCTTCTTAATGTAAACAACAAATACCCTTTTAGAGTACTAATCTTAAAACTCCATCCCTAACCCTAATACTAAAACTCTATCCCTAACCCTAATACTAAAACTCTGTTCCTGACCCTAATGTTAAACCCTGTGATTAACCGTAAAAATCCAACCCAAATATATTTACCTCAAAACACAGTACAGTGAATCACTTGACTACAACAAGCATACCTCCCATTTTTGCTTCAGAAGCAGCACACTTTGCCTTGGCATAACTTTCATTTTAAAGTGAGTGTACACATCCCCTGCCTGCATGCTGTAAGTAAGCATGGACAGTTGATGTTTGAAAACGCCCTTTGCAGTGGGTGCCTTCCCCCAGTTCCCTTTTATGTAGAACATGTTATCTGCTGCAGACTTCTAGTTGTTTGCTTGTTAAGTAGAATTCCAAGACTGTTTAATGGTTTTATAAAATGTTTCCTTTTCAGGTAGTATTTTTGTGGGGAGCAGCCATAGGGGCATGCTGTCCCCATTCATGGGCCTTGGTGAAATTTTCTGAAGAACCATTTAAAAGATTAGAGAAAGGAAATGAGTAAACTCTGCAGAGGACACTGGCAAAGATCAGCTGATACGCTGAATGTCTGAAATGTGTAGGGCATGCATCTGAAATCTCTCCAGAACAGACATGTCCTACAATCACCTGTGTTTGACATTTGACAAGTACTGCATTATGGATGTCCATTCTTCTTTTGGGAGGCATGTTTCATTTCATTTTGTCAAGAATTCCCAGCTTAGGATTTTCAATGTACTTTTTCTTTATTGTTTTGACACAATTGTCACTTACCTTTTGCAGCGTAGCATGCTGTGCTTACTTTGCCATAATGCATGATGTTTTTTATATTTCGCTGTTACAATACTGACTCTCGGGATTCCTGCATCCAGAAGCCTGACAGCTAACATGAATAACATTGCTTTTACTTCCTCCTTCAGGCCTGGCAGCTTCCTCCACTGTTAGGGATGACAGCAAGTGCCATTTTCTGGTCTTCCTTGATACAGTTCAATGACTATCTTAAGCAAGCTGGTTGCGTCCATTCTATTGGGTTCAGCCTGAAGTCAGAGTTTACAGATAGGTGCCACATTGGGTAACCTTTTTATTTTATTAATACTGCTTTTAAAGTGTAATATTTTGTAGCTGTCCAGTACAACAGTTTATTAATAACTGTATCCGGTGCAGAAAACAAATTCCACTCACACTTTCACAGTCTGTTATTTCTGCCTGAATCTTGGTGCACAGCATGCCAAATCATCTTTAGTGTGCTTACTTTAATCGTCATATGCTGGAATTCATAGAAAGGTACCTTTCCCAGAAATCCTGTTGTTGGTCTGTGCCCATTATGTCATCTAGCTGTTCCACTCTGAATCTGTTATCAAAAAATGGAAAGAGAAACACCCAAAGGAAAAGTTTATTTAAGAGACCACCACCACCACCACCACCTCAGAGTCCGAGAGCCTTCCCTCCATGATGCACAAACCATTAATAGTCGTTCATCCCCTTCCCCTTGTGAGCTGTTCTGTAGCATGGGATACTTTTCTAACACTGGCCATCTAGTTTGCAGTCAGGGCTCCATCATTCTTCACCATGGAGCTGACACTGTTTACACATTTCTGCTTTTTGTATGGTGTTATTACTGCTTGGGATCTGTCACAATTGTATACTTACTGCAGAGAGACTGTTTGGGCAAGATTAATGGCACTGTGGTGGTTGTCTTTCTCCTCTTCACTGTTTTTTTTGCATATTTGTTTTCCTGTACTTTTGTTTGTCTTTTTCCTCTTTCAGATAGTACCTAATTTGGAGAGGGTGGTGGCAAGAACAGGAAAACACAGGGATGTGAACATACCTTAATTCTAGTGTGGGGATACTGTAGTGTGCCGAAGAGGACATGTCTTTGTGAATACTGATGTTGAGCACGTTTAAACAGCTATGTAGGAAAGTTCAGGAGTGATGGTTTGGGAACATAACCACTTTAGACCACCTTTGCCAAAGAAAACAGATGAGCCACAACTTTTTTTTTTTGTCTCCCCTACATCATCATGTGTTACCTTATCCTATGTCCATCAGTGGGGTCTACCTGACTCCTCATAGTATCCCCTGGAATTTGTCCATATGGCTAGAGGAACTTAAGGGCATCCTGGTGGGTCTGGTAGTCATACTATTCACTGGGGTGGATTTTTCTTTTTATTTCCCAACCCCACACCAGAGGGTGGACTTACAGTAGAGGCATGCTGCTGTATAGCTCCACCTCTGCAGCAGCTCAAAGTGCCAACCCTAATTCCTCCTTAGACTACTTCCTGTCTCACGCCGGGGGGCATTCTGAGGAAAAGCATTTTCCCCCCTGGAAGGGGAAACTCATCCCTTCTTGCTGCTCTGTCACCTGAGCCCGTTAGTCAAATCTGAATCAGCATGTCTGTAGTGAGGGCTTTATCACTACATTCCACTGAAGTGGAGATGAGACAAGGACTTTTGTTTCAGTGGCTTGTATTTTTTTCGTTTGTCAGTAGCTTGTATTTCTTATTGGCTTTTGTGTTTTGTGTCTTGATTTCTGCATTTCTTGTACTTCAGCCTATATTAACGTGACACTTGATTTTGCAGTTCTGATGACACATAGTACTTGTTTGCTCATTTTTGATACCCCCTTTATTCTCTTCAGGAGCATAGATGAGCCAGATCCTGTCCTACCAAGCAGTGGATGTTAGGTAATCTAAACCGGACAGGATGCATGTCCATACAGTCACAAACTGCATGTTTACCTATTGACAGTTTTGAGAATCACCAGTTCACTTAATTTGTCTTTAAGATGTGGGAGGAAACCAGAGCACCCACCAAAACCCCACATGGATATAGAGAGACATGCAGACTCCACACAGACAATCTAGACAAAAAACAGAACTGGAGAACCAAAATCTCTAACCACTGCATCACTGTGCTTCCCACCAACTAAAGTAACATATTCAGGAGAACTTCATAGGCTGTATTACTCTGGCTCAGTATACTCTATATTTCCCATTAGTGCAGTGTTACGCACACCTCTCAACCCGTTAACCACAAGAAATCTGGACAAAGCCAAAAGTAATGGGGAGGATAGAAACCAAAACATAGAGATATATTCTAAATGTTACTCTTATAAACTTAAAAAGTTGTTAGAATAAAAGGTAGTGTGTTAGGATGAACATTTTGAAGGATATGAAGTCTGAAATTCAAGTGATGGTTATTATGCAATTACTTCAGTCTTCAAAGATTTGCCAGAAAACCACTAATTCTATGAGGAACAGACCAAAGTATGAGGCAAAAATCTATACATTCTGTGAAAATGTGGATAGTTGAGAGGTATGGTGTTACGTTTGGTGTATGGTCTTCACTCCTAAAGTCAATTATTTCCTGTTATTTTCTCCATAACAGTTGTAAAACACTGCTATGATACTGAAGTTAGTATCTTGAGAACAGAGTAGAATGGATGGTCATAACAGAGGAGTATGAGTTATAGTAGGAAGTAAATTATAGACTCATACGGATTCTAAAATAATTATTTTGCACAGCAGTTAAAGTTATGAATTTCGCCAGCAATTAATTTTGAGCTGCAGTTCAGGCAGTTTTGTACTGTCAATTCGTTAGTGCTTTTTATATCTTCCTTACATTTTCTTAAGCAGTGAAGTGATTGTGCCATACTACACAGTGCCAGGGCAAGTATAGTGACACGGCGCTTAGCATTGCTGCTTCACAGCATTTAGTTTCTCCATTTGATTTTGTGCTGAAGTGCAGTAGTTTTCATGTCTGCATGTTACCTTGGGTTTCTGTTGTGGTCTCCACTTTCCTCCCTCATGCCAAAGACACTGTCAGGTTGATTGATGATGCTGAGTTGCTCCATGTGTGTGTATGTGTTTCCTCTCCCTCTGATAAATTAGCATCTTATTCAAGACAGGCTTCTGCCTTTAACCCAGTGTTTGCTAGGGTAGGGTGTGGCTCCCGTCATTCCTGAGCTAAGTGAAAGTGTTTGTTGAAATTGGATACATGTCTGGAACAGGGAGTTTGGCTACAATGTGTTTAAAATGTTATGTTGTAATTGCATTTTGTCATAGTTTTCTTGGTTCTGCAACTCATTTGTTGTACTTGGGATGTTACACACTCCACTTGATGGCTTAGATGTGATGCATTTGCTGTTGTCTTTATAGGGTGTTCTGTTGTATGTTCTGGTATTTGCAAAATGATGATGTTGTGATTGTCTTGTCAGCAGCCCTGTCCATGATCAAATATGTTATGAGTACTGAAGGCTAGAATCATTTTTTCCCACCAATGGAAACTGGAATATTGTTTTATCAGATTTCTAAATTACTGATTTGTCTGTGTTAATTTAATAAGGTAAGTACACTCAGAAGTAGCATTTTGCTGAAGCAGTGTGGAAGTACTGTACAGTTATAGTTCTTTGAGTGATGTAGAGTGTAGGAAAAGACTGAATTACTGTGACCTAAGGTTGTAGGAAGAAATAAGCTCCAGGTTCATAATATTACTTGTTTGTTCTTTACATTTGATATCAAAAGTCTGATAAGACGTACAGAATACATACAAGCCACTCTTTCCTTGGATTCATTTAAACACCTGCTGAATGTTTGAGACAACCATGAAGAAAAATGCCATGTTGTGCTTGATTTTAGTGTTTAAGGGCATTACAGAAACAGTTATCTGCAGCAGAAAGGAAGTATTTTAAAAGATTATGGTGTCTTGTATCATTAGCCAGTTACCATCATTTATGTACTAGTGACTAAGGTTTGCAGTTTATTTAATCCACTTTTTGAGTTACGTACAGTACACCACAGTTCATATTGGGCTAGGAGTCATTAAAAGTCTTGCATCCCCTGAAAGAAGGGAGGGATTAGTTTGTCAAATTAAATGTGTAGAGGGTGCAGTACCTTACCTTTATAGGAAAAGAGATGGGTTTCAGTCTTCTTTCCTTTCGTGTATGTAGAACTGATGTTTATTTTTATCTAATTCTTCAGGTCCCCTGCCAAAAACATATGATGACTTCTGGCGAATGGTGTGGGAACAAATGGTTTTAATAATTGTTATGACAACAAGGTAATTATTTGAAAGATTATTTAGTGGTATTGATTAGTTAGCTGATGAATTATCAATAAAATTGTTCTTTTATTTCTTTTTCAGAGTCATAGAAAGGGGGCGACTGAAGTGTGGACAGTACTGGCCCCTTGAAGTTGGAAAAACAGAAGATTTTGAACATTTTATAGTTAGGAATATACATATTGACCTCTTTCAAGATTTCAAGCTCACTCATTTAGAACTTTACAACAAAGAGGTAATGTATTTGAGTCATGATTTTAGTGTGCTGCTAAACATTAGATGACATATTTGCTTTGCTAAGTAACCCAAATCTGTTTTTCAACAGAGCTAGAGAGAAAATGGGTTATTAAAGTAATCATGAATGTTCAAAGAAACATTAAGCATATGCTGTATAAAGGGATAAAAATAGTAAAGGATTTATAAGTGGTTGAATAAAATACAAGGCAAAAAACGGAGGTTGACAGGGTAGTAATTATCCAGCATAGCTTACCAGCTCCATGGGTGTACTGACTGCAACCCAGGTGACTCAGATTCATTTAGCAGCTTAGCCACCTTTTGGTGGTGGCATGAGAAGGGGAGGCAACAATGCTTAGCTTACTCATCTCACAAGTTGGAGAACTGAAGAGTGTGTGTCCAAACATGATCTCTGTGCTTGAACCTTTGGTGAAGACTGTGAATCACACAGGCAGTGGTGTCTGCAAGGGGTGCAGGCCTTTAATGTCGCATATAGATGTTGTCCCATTGCACACCTAATCCCTTGGACAGTGTGGCCATGCACATTGAGATGGTCGGGTTAACATAAATCCTAATCTCTTATTATGTTAATGACCCTTCATTTCCCATTTCACCTGACTGGCACCTCAGCAACAAATGGGACATAGGATTTCATAGGTTTATAGGTTCATAGATTAGTTCTAGGCTAATTGCCCTTGCACGCCATTTTAAGCCTAGCCAGTTATCCCTTGTGAGACTCAAACTCTGTACCTTGTGTTTGTAAGGCAAACACCTTAACCATTAGGCCACCCTCCCAACCTAGGAATGAATTGGTTTATTGTGTAACCAGCAGGGATGGGCTGTTGATGGTCAGAAAAGGAACCAGGCCAAAAAAAATGTAGTATAAATTAAAGCAAATGTAAACTTCAAGTTTCTAGCAAGTCAACACGAGAAGGGTTTCACAGAAGGAGTATTTGCTATTCTAGCTTCATACAGTTCTGTAAATGGGTTACGGTTGAGATAAAAGCATATTGGATTTAATCCAACTAGACTTTAGCAAGATATCTGACATTCTGCTACTTTCCCACTACTACTCTGTGAGTGGAACCTGTCAAAGCTTTAGCTGTATAAAACAAACCATTCAAAACTTCAGGCAGACCCACATTAAAAGAAATGTTTGCAGGCAGCCAAGCCCCAATCTGATGTTGTCATTTTCATTCATTCCTGATGGGTTCGGATCCAAGACTCTAATCTGACCAGGCCGTTTCTTCCATCTGATCCTAGAACTCTCGAACTCCTCCCTTTACCCACAAAGCCCCACCAACCTAATGTACCTCAAATTGTGTTTGCCGCCATTGGGTATCAGATGCGGATTCTAGCTCTTGAGCAATTTTGGTATAATCTTCAGATTTTTCCTTCTAATTGGTGTTTGTGAGTTACTGAAATTGTTGGTATTTTGCCTTTCTTCTTCCTGCATCCCACAGTTTACTGTTTTTAGCATCCTTTCTTCCCTTTTTAGTGCTAATTTACTGTTTTCAGTACTTCTTTAATTACAATTGCAGGTATTTAGTACTTCCAAGTACTTTGTCTACCATTGTTGGTAGTTTTTCCTTTCTATCCTTTTCTCTTTATATAAAAAAAAATGTTTGTTGATACAAATAAGTGTAATTCTATCCCTACTCAGCCTTTTAGTTAAGAACTTGTTATATCTGCCTTTTTTGCTTATAAGATGTTGGAGAAACCCTTTGTGTTTAAAAAGTATGTTTCCTGTGGGCATAAGATCCCAAATTCTGATGCCCACAGGGAATGTTTATTGTTTGGGTCCAGCCCACCGTGGTTTAGACTGTGATATTCGTTAGGGCCTTGATTTGACCAAAAGAACATGTTAATTCTGCAGGGTCTCTTACCCTCGAAATCTTCTTTCTCTGTGGCTGCAGCTCAAACCCCTTCAAAGAAGTCAGAAAAGGCAAAAGTTGATTCTCAAACTAAGGACATTGAGTCCCGGAAAAGGTCTCCTAATCATCCCTCGACTTCTGTTTGATGGATCCGATTTTCCTCCATTGAGGAAACTGGTCTCAGATCCGACAGCTTGAAGTTCAAGATCTCCATGGATCCTTACCTCTCAGCTTCCATCAGATCCTGCTTTATCCAGGCTCCGCTCTCCATTCCTAGAAGAGTCACCTCAAAGGCATTGTAGGCCTCTTTCCACTACCTCCTCTCTTCGTTCCTCCAGGAGCCTTTTAGAAGCAAATTTGGGCAGGATGATGAGGAAGTTCCTCAGAGTACAGATGCAGATGGGGGTTCTACTGGCTCCAACCTCTTCTGAGCCTGAGAGCCGAGAAATGTCCACTTCCACATTGGTATCCCCTTCCCTGATCCATCCCGGGTTGGGAGGGTGGCCTAATGGTTAAGTTTTTGCCTTACAAACACAAGAAGCAGGGTTTGAGTCTCACAAGGGATAATTGGCTAGGCTTAAAATGGCTCACAATGGTAGTTAGCTTAGTACTAATCTATGAACCTGTGAACCTTCTGTTTCAGAGCAGTTGGATCCAAGATCCCTGGGGGTGTCTACTTCACATCTGAAGAATGTTCTTAGACTCCAGTGGTTCCCCTGAGCTGAATGGCACAGAGTGTTTCAGAGCCAAAGCATCGGTGCCAGATCTGTGGGCTTGGAGTGGACTCCGAAGCATTTGGGGCTGTCTCTTTCCCTTGGAGCCTTAGCGCTGGATAACTCCAGTCTGACTCCTTCCTCGGGTGGCATACTGATGGGGTTGCAGGAGCTGACTATCCGAAAGATTTCAGCCTCTGATTCCTCGACTTCTGTTTCTCCTAGGTGTTCCACTTTCGAGGTTGTGGTGAGGGTTTTCTATATGAGTTGAGGCAGATATCCCTGCCCCAATTGGATCAGACGACCCTACCTCATACTGTTCTGTGTCCTGAGCCTCAATCATCTCTTCCACTGGGACAGCCAACCCAAGCAAGTTCATTAGGCAGTTATCTCTTGCAATACTTCCCCCAGAACATCCCACTGAGGAAGTCCCTCACAAGAGGACATGCAAATGGAGGCACTCTGATTCCCTCCAGGAACCTGTTATGGAGTACACTGATTATGATGAGGTGGGAGGGGTCACCCAGATAACCACCTTATGACGTCTCCTTTGGAGACATCATGGAGCTATTGAAACAAAGAGATGGTTGGTCTTCCAATACCCTCTCTCAAGAGGAATCTTTGTTCCAGGAGACCATCTATTTCCTGGGTGACCCCCCCTCCCCTCCCAACCAAGGAACTTGTTGACTGTTGACTTAGTCTCTTGGTGGGCATGGAAGGCTCGAAACACTGTTGAGCCAATACAGAGACTGGATAAGATTGTTGCCCCCCCCCCCTCCAAAGACCGTGCACACTGGAACAAGGGAGTTCCTGTTGCTGCAACTACAAGAAAGGAACTAGTAGAGCAGAGTTTCTCTGTCCATCCCCGTAATAGGGAGTCTAGGGCATTGGACAGATTTGGGAAACATGTTTATGCTTCAGCAACCTTTGCTTTTAAGTTGCTGCATTACTTAGCACATTTTACAAGACTTCAAAGGGATTTGATCAAGGAACTTGCCAAATCTCTTTCTGGGTCCATGTCCTCCAAGGATGGGAACAGAATCTCTCTCACAGCTGACACCCTACAATCTATCTCAAATGTGTCCATGAGGTTGATCTCCAATGCTGAGGAAGGTATTTTTGGGCGGCGGGTTCAAGCATAGCCATCAGGAGATGTGCCTGGATGTGCATATGTGATTTTGTGGAACAGTGCAAGTCTTCTTTCATCAATGCACCCTTTGACAGGTCTTCTCTTTTTGGCCTCAAGGTTAAAGACACATTCTCCAGGTGAGAACAGGAGGAAAAGACTATGCCTGCCTTGGGTGTATCTTTTTCTGCACCTCAAAGGCCCTTCTCTAGAAACCAACAAGATGGCAGAAAGATGTGGTTTAAAAAGTCCCAGGGTCCTTTCCAGGATTCATGTAGAGATAGTTCCCCCAGGGGCGGGAAGGGGGCACTTGAATGGAAGATGCCAGCCTCCCAGCAGAGGTGATCCGCAGAACCAGATCTAGAGATGCTTTTTCAGGTAGGCCCTGTCAGTCAAAGACCTCCTTTTAGGAGTGCTGTTCCTCCACAGACACAGTTGGGGGGTCATTTATCCCTGCACCAGGGAGCCTGGCTAGCTATCACAAAAGATTTGTGGTTGCAGAGGACTATATCCAGAGGTTATATCATACCATTTTCCCTAGCCCCTCTCACAGTTCTGAAAAAATTTCCCAGTGTTTTACCCAGTTAGAGGAAAGCAGCATCTCTAGAAATAAAAAAGCTGCTAAAAAAAAAAAGGTCAACCAAGAGGTCCCCCCAGAACAGAGACGGTCCAGAACTTACTCAAGATTCTTCTTACTGCCAGACAGACAGGAGACTTTAGACCAGTTTTGGATCTCAGCAAGTCAAATCATTTTGTTCAATATACAAAGTTTTGGATGGCCATGGTTCAGTACATTTTGTTTCTGTTGCAGAAGGACTCTTCAGGATGTGTACTATCACATCAAAATGAACAAGGTACACCAGGAGATACCTGCACTTCTAGCTGGGAGGCAGTCATTACCAGTTCACAGCACTGCCCTTTGGCCTCACCACAGTCCCCAGGGTGTTCACCAAATGCATGGTAGTGGTAATAGCTCACTTGAGAATACTGGGATTCTGGGTGTTTCTATATCTAGATGACTGTCTCCTTACTGCTCCAACCAGACATCAACTAATACAGGCAAGGGACTACTTGCTCCAGTTGTGTTTTCATCTGGGAATAACAGTCCATTACAGCAAATGTCAACTCACACCAGCATAGAGTCTGGAGTTCATAAGGGTATGTTTGAAGACAGTCAGATAGCCTTTCTTCCCTGTACTCGAATAAACACACTGCAATCCCAGGTATAGGAGATGATCCTGAATTTCTCTCTTCCAGCCTGTATGATCCTACAGGCTTTGAGTTCCATTGGCAGCAGCTGTCACTGCTGTTCCACTGGCCAGGTTTTGTATGAGGATCCTTCAGTGGTCTCTGTCAAATCAGTGGTCATTCTCCAACATCTAAAGAAAATGTAGCGAACCATTCTCCAACATCTGTTATCCATGCCATTCAGGATCACTCAAGTGTGTAAAAGGTCTCTCTATGGAGGAGTCTTTCAAACCAGCTCCACAAAGGCCGTCCTTTTGTTCTTCCCCTGCCCAAGGCCATGGTGACCACAGATGCTTCCCAGCTCAAGTGGGAAGCACTGTGTGGGAAGGACAGTCCAACGCATATAGTCCCCCAAGAGGCCAAGTTGCATATCAATGTCCTGCAGATGACAGCTATTCTCCTAGCATTGCAGGCCTTTTCCCTTTCAGGACAATTGAAGTTCAAACGGGACAGTGTGTCGGTAGTCTGATATATAAACAAAGGGGAACCAGATCATACCCTCTTTGTCGATAAGCTGTGATAGTTTGGCAGTGGGTGATCTCTTCCAGTTGCTTTTTAAATAGCAATGCGCATTCCTGGGAAATCCAACTTGATTGCAGGAAAAGCAGGAAAAACTAAGTTGCTCCAGTCTTATGCCTCATGAGTGGTCTCTCATTGTCAGTGTGACTGAGAAAAGTTTCTGTCACTGGTGCCAGCCATGCTGCAATCTGTTTGCCTCTTCCCTCAACAAGTGCATCAGGATGTTCTTCGTTCCACATTGCTGCAGTCCTAACTATTGGGTAGTCCGCTGTCCGTGCAGGTTGGCGTTCTGAAATTTTCTGTGTCGTCGAGTCACCCAATATCAAAGTTTGGTTAAGTACCCGTTGGGAATTTTTTTTTTTTCTTGCCTCAGTATTTCACGGATGTCAAAAAAAAGTGAATAATTTCTTGTGGGAAACAGATAACAGATACCTCATAGGATTACCATACCTTGTGTATACCTTGTTTAGGGCCTGAGCACGAGGTTGTTGGATGCCGCGCTCTTGGGCTTGATTGCTCGCCGACCTATTAAGAGAAGGTCTGTGCCAGGTTAGCAGTCCCAGACGCCGGTTCTTTAGAAGGCTCCAGTGGAGCCAGAGGTTTTGCCAGGAGTTTCGCTGAAGGGGCTTCTCAGGTAACTGTTCTTCCCTCTTCCCAAGATAGTTAGAGCCTCCTTCTGTTTCCAAAACTTCTTTGAGAGGTAGGCAAGTTGGCTTCAGTGGGGGGGGCTCCTAGCACTTCAGGTTCTGTGCCTAAAAAACATATGCTTAAAATGGCAGAAGATTTGATTACTATGATTAGAGGTTCTATGCCCCCTCCTGATAAGAGGCCTAGGGTGGAACCTGAGTTTGAGAGTTTTGAACAGTGTTCAGAGGCTTCTGAGTCTTCTGGAAGATTTGCAAGAGTATCCTCCTTATTCTGATTCTGATGTGGATGATTCTACCTCCTGAGGATTTCTCATTTTCAGAGACTCTGCATTCCATGAGGGAACACTTTAAATGGGAAGGCCAGGATTACTCTGATTCCAGGAAAAGGCTTAGGGAATTCTTATTTTTACCCCAGCATAGGCCCTTAGCTATACCTCCTGTGTTGAATGTGGTGGAAGATGTTTTGCAGAGGCTTCCTGAATCCTGATTCTTTGCCTCCTGCTCCTGTTAAACCTGATAGGTACTATAGGGTGCCTGAAGCTCATAAGTATCTTTTTAAGAGTCCTAGGGCTGACCCGGAAACTGTTTCTCAGGGGCCTAAAGGTGTTAAGGCCTCTGTGGTTAAAAATCCTGTTCTAGCCATGAGAGCGCTGAATTGTCAGTTTCACATGCTAAAATATCAAAATTATCTCCTTTCACAATTGAAATCTAAGGTGGATGCGAAGGTATTGAGTGTAAAGAGTTCATTGCAATGTGGTTTTGATGCATGTTAAGACTAGGATTTTGGATGCTCCTTTACAGTCTGATGTGTTATTTGGTTCGGCTGTGGAAGCAGTTTTAAAGAAAATGGAGGACAAAGCTCACCAAAGTTTAGTAGAAATTGGCCTACTAAGGGTTGGACATATCCTGCTTTTGATTCCCAGTCTAGGGTAGGGTCTAGACGGTAGGGGGCAGAGCAAGGTTCTTTTAGGCCTAGAACAGGGGTTCACCTGCTCAGACTAAACAGACCCAATGACCTGCCTTTTCAGCTGCCAGTAGATTCTCGCCTGGGCTCCTTTGGGAGGAAGACTGTCTCTTTTCAAAGAAAATTGGGATTTAATCACTCAAGACAGATGGGTGTTGGATATCATTCACCACGGTTACAGGTTTTACTTCCACACATTGCCCCCTTTTCAAAGGCAGCCCAGACGCCTCCTCCACAAAGGGAAGATTCAGCCAGTCCCTATACCAGAAAGGGGCCTAGGATTTTATTCTCACCTGTTCCTAGTACCAAAGAAGGGGAACACGGGAGACCAATTTTGGATTTATCTATCCTCAACACTTATCTGGACATTCCCAAGTTCAAGATGTTGACGTTGCAGCAGCTTTTTACCTCGCTGGGCAAAGATCATTGGATGGTAACTTTAGATCTCAAGGAAGCTTACCTTCATGTGCCTATAAGACTGTGTTGCAGGAAGTATCTATGCTTTCGAGCTGGAAATTCTCATTATCAGTTCTCTGCATTGCCCTTTGGCTTATCTACTCTGCCAGAGTATTCACAAAGGTTCTGGCTCCAGTGATAGCTTACTTCAGGCTAAAAGGAATTCAAATCTATCCTTACTTGGACGACTGCCTGATTCTGGCTCAAGAAAAGGAAGACCTTCTACAGCATTTGGAATATGTCATAGCAGTGCTAAGATGCCTAGGGTATTCTGTCAAATAAAGTCCAGTCTAGTACCCTCTCAAGACATGTGCTTTCTGGGTGTGAGACTGAATACAGCAGCCCAGATGGCCTTTTTAACCCGGACAAACAAAAGAATCTTTCCAGTTACTTCCATCAGCCATCTCTCCCGTCCGGGCTGACTGCACGGACAGTCCCTCAAGCCTTAGGGTTCACGGCATCTGAAGCTACAATGGTATCTCAAAATGTATGGACACAGCACTGCCAGGATTTGGACACTGTCATTCAAATAATACCTTGCATTCAAAAGGAATTTTTGTGGTGGGCTCAGGAATGTCACCTAAACAAGGGACTCTCTGTGACCCGGCCAGAGCGAGTCAGATTCTAACGACAGATGCCTCAGACATTGCTTGGGGAGCTCATCTAAATGGAAAGTGGATACAAGACAAGTGGCCTGCCAGACTACAGCATCTACATATCAACATGAAGGAGATGTTAGCAGTCCAATTTGCATTAATGGCTTTCAAGGAGTTACTTCTTCCAGGGCAGGTGTTGATTCTAACAGACAACACAACTGTCATGTGGTACATCAACAAACAAGGGGAACACATTCTTACCCATTGTGCAGACAAGCAATGATTTTGAGCACAGAACTCCTTAGCAGATGTGTTAAGCAGACAAATCATGGATGAAACTGGATCTTCATGTATTTCAAAGGTTGACAGTGTCCTGGGGAACTCCAGACATAGATCTGTTCGCTTCTCCACTAAACCACCAGCTGCCAAAGTTTTGCACAAAGAGGTTACATCACACAGCTTGGAAAGTGGATGCTCTTTCTTTCAGTTGGGATGATTTTAATAGCTCCAGATTGGCCTCGCAGCACTGGTACCCATTACTGAGGAGTCTAGTTTCATCTAACAGCATGGCATATTCTGTTTTGAGACAGCCGGTCTCAACTTCCCTAGTTTTAAATGTGATTATGGAAGCTAGAAGACCTAGTACAAGGAAAGTGTATGCAGAAAATGGAAGAGAATTTGATTGTGGCTCTTCAATATCTTACTGAGTTATTGGACAAAGGTTTGTCCTTCTCTTCCATTAAGATACATGCTGCAGCAATTTCAGCTCACTATGACTGTGACCCACCATTGTTTTCGCATCCTTTGTTCAAGCAGTTTCTCAGAGGGCAAAGAATATAAGACCCCAAGAGCTCCTACTCCTGCTTGGGATCTCAATTTTGTGTTGGAAAAACTTACTACAACCGTACTGCTGATTTGAAATATTTGTCATGGAAGACTGCTTTTTTGTTGGCCATTACCTCTGCAAGAAGGGTTTCTGAATTACAGGCCCTTATGGCAGTTGAGCCTTTCTTGATTTTCCATAAGGATAGGGTATCATACGTTACTAATCCTTCCTTTATGCCTAAGGTGGTTTCTAGTGTGGCTTTAAACCAAACTATTCATTTGCCTACTTTTATGCAGACCCCAGAATAAAAAAGATTTTGCACACTTTAGAATTATTTGAGCAGGACGCCTGTGTCAAAACAAACTATTTCTAGGTGGATTGGGTTTTGCATTGCATTTTGTTATTCCCATCATGGCAAGGAGATTCCAGCTTCTAAGCATTATCACCTTCCTCTCTACTCTAAGTCTAGGGCTGGTTTTGCCACAGCTGTTTTGCAAGGCATGTTGTCAGCTCCTGCTTCTTTATGATTTGCCAGCCTGACTGCAGCAAAAGAACATAGTACAGTTTTGTACCTACCATAAATGTAGATGTTCGAGGATCCACATTGCTGTAGTCCAATTTACCCTCCCCCTCCTTCCCTCTGTGTTAGGGGTGGTTGTGTAGGTGAGGTTATATGCTGATGTTTTTGTATATATTGTACATAGTTTTGGTGCAGGTATATTGGGCCTTGTCTTTTTAGGGTCTTCTGACATCTGGGGCAAGGAAAGACTTTAGGACTGCAGCAATGTGGATCCTCGAACATCTACATTTATGGTAGGTACAAAACTGTACTTTCTTTGCCCTGATCCCTCATCAGGGGATTACTGTGAGGTGCCGTAGTTTGTGATTGGCCCTCTGGACTCCTGTATGCTTTTCTACCCTTACCACTAATTACCATATTTCTTCAGAAAGCAGTTCGGTTGAAGGACACAGTTATCCTCATTGCTCCCTTTTGCCCTTGTCAGATTTGGTTCTTGTTCCTCTGGCCTCATCTTCTACATCACTCTGGATTCTGTATCCAACTCGAGACCTTCTGTCTCACCCGACAGGCATGACTCATCAGAACATTACAGGCCTCAAATTGACCTCATCGTTTCTCCAGTTCTGCTAATTGCTAGACAGTCCAGGCTCTCCTCCCTGGTCTATCATATTTTGCTATCTTCCCATAAGGTTTCAACTAAAAAGACAAGAGTAAATGAAAAAGATTTGTCTTTTGGGGTCTTAGCAGAGACCTGGACCTTTTTTCAGCACCTGTACCATTGATACTCAATTTTTTTAGCTTCAGTATTTAATAAAGGAGCTAGTTTTTCAACTATTAGAGTTTAGTTGGCTGCTGTTTCTAATTTCCATGTGGGTGAAAATAACTCTACATTAGCCTCTTGTAAATTGTGCAAAGCTTTTCTCAGGGAAGCTTTTTTTGTTTATACCCCTATTAAAAGATCCTAGTCCACCTTGGGATTTAAGTATAATTCTTCAGGCCTTAACTCAGTCTCCCTTTGAACCTTCAGCTAAAGCTAACCTAAAATTTCTGTCTTGGAAAACCATTTTTCTGGTGGCTATTATGTCTGCCAGGAGAGTATCTGAACTCCAGGCTGTCTCTTCAAAACCTCTTTGATTTTTCAAAAACACAGGGTGTCACTGTGAAGTAATTCATCTTTTTCTACCTAAGGTAGCTTCTGAGTCGAATATTAAGCAGGTCATTAATCTCCCAGTTTTCCTTCCAAATTTTTCTGACAAAGTAGTGTGCATGTTACTTCTGTGGATGTGCATAGATAACTTTGCTTCTACCTTCACATAACCAAAGATTTTAGAAAATCTGACAAGTCATTTGTTTCCTTTTCTCCTACTAAACTTGGCAATCTAGTATCTAAAGATGTTCTTCGTATTTCACTGTTGCAATCATCACATTTGGGTTATCTGCCTGCAGGTAGCTCTCGGTCGGCCTGAATACCAGAGTCTTGGGATTTCTGCATCGGATGCTGTCACTTCTCCCATGACGTCAGGGGTATAAGTCATGCAGCCGACACCATTACATCAGTCTTTCTTGCCATGCGATGCTCGAAGCAGAAGCAGTTTGCAAGTGCCGGTCGTCCCCCTCCTGAAATTTTCACTTTTCTAGTTTCAGACCTGAAGTCTTCTAAAAGATAAGTACCCCATTGGGGATCCTTTTTTCTTGCTCTAACCGATGTCAGAAAAAATTAATAATTGTCTTGCCTGTGGAAAGCAAATACCTCACAGAGATTTTCATTCTTACTGCGTCACCTGTTTACGCCAAGACCACAACATCCTTTGCTGTCGGTTTTGTGCCTTGTTCAACGCCCACACTATTCATCGTCGGGCTATTTTTGTCACTATATTCTTTCGCTCTCAATCTCTGTATTCCGAAATGGCTTCAATAAGCCATCCGACTGCCGATCTTCTGAAAAAATTTAAGGATAAAGACAGAGACAGACCGCATATGTCCAAAACTGCCAGTGATGCTACTGTTAAGCTAGTCGCCAGTCCGCCGGTACTCAGTGAGGTGCTTTCGCAGCCCCTAATACCCACTTCTACAGATTCGTAACCCTCTACTGAGACCCAGTCGGAGTCTGGTATGCAGCGAGATGCTTCTTTGACTATGGAACCTGCGGATGTCTCTACCTTGGATTGGTCCGGAGCCGCTGTACAGGCACCGGCTTCTGAGGGTGCATTCAGGCCTTCCAATTTTCATATTAAACCAACGACTTTGTTTCAAACCAAAAATACCAAATTTCTCAGGCCTAGAGTTTGCACTACGCCTAGGAAACTGATGACCAAAGCACATTCTCAGGCCTACATGCCACAAAAACAAATGCTTAGAATAGCAGAAGACCTTATTACTTTAATTAGGGGAAGTCAGCCTTCCCCTCAAAAAGAGCAAGAACCGAGTTTCCTTCTGATTCTTCAGATCAGGAGTCTGATAACTCTGACCCTTCTGATTACCAGGACATACCATTATCTACCTATGAGGATTCTGATGCAGAGGATTCCATTCCCTCTTCTTCCCCACCAGAAGATTTTTCTTTTGGTGAAACCCTGCATACCCTTAGGGAGCATTTCCGCTGGGAGAGCCAGGACTACTCTCAGTCCAAAAAGAGACTCGGGGAATTTTTAAACTTGCCTCAGCACAGGCCTCTAGCTGTACCTCCTGTTCTGGAAGTTGTAGATGTCTTCTTGGAATCGAGCCTTACCCCTGATACTTTGCCTCCAACTCCCAGGAAGCCTGACAGGTAGGTACTATAGAGTACCTGACTCCCACAAATTCCTCTTTAAGAATTCTACTGTGGATCCAGAGATTTCCCAGGGACCTAAAGGCATTAAGGCTACGACTGCCAAGAATCCTACCCCTTCTGACAGGGATTCTAGGGCTTTAGACAGATGGGGTAAGAAGGTTTACACCTCTGCTACTCTTGCCATCAGGGCTTTAAATTGCCAGTTTCATATGTTAAAGTATCAGCAATATATTATGGAACTAATTAAACAGAAAATTATGTTGATTCCTGATTGTGCAGAACATAAAGATTTACAAGAGTTAATGTATTCTGCTAGCCATGTTGGTAAACATACTTTGCAATGTGGTTTTGATGCCTTAGAAGCATCTTGCAGGGCTGCTATCACTGGGTCTGTTCTTAGAAGGCATGCTTGGCTTAAGGAACAAACCTTGCCAGACCATGTCAAAGCAAAATTACTAGATACACCATTAAACCAAGAGCGTCTATTTGGCAATAAAACAGAAGAAGTCCTCAAAAGAATGGAGGTAAAAGCTAAATCTATGCAAACTGTTAAAGATTTCTTAAAAGTACAGCCACCTAGATTCAGTAGGCATTGGCCTTCTAAAAACTGTCTTTTCCAGTCCCTCCCAGACCTTCTAGGTCCAAACCCAGGGGCAGCAGACCACCAAGGCTACAGTCTCAGGGCGTGCACAGATCTAAGTAATGGAGTGCTCTCACCTCCAAAACAGGGAGTAGTAAGCCGTCATCCTATGGTAAAATCTCACAGTGACTTATCCTTAACTCTTCTAAGCCTTGCCCAAGTACTTGCAACTTTAGGAGGGAAACTTGCCCTGCATGCCAAAAACTGGGAGTATATTACCCAGGACAGATGGGTCTTAAACATTGTTTCCCAGGGATACAGATTCCAGTTCCACTCACTCCCAACCCCGAGCGGATGGCCAGACCTCCCCCGAAACCAGTGGGCAGAGGCCCAAAACTAAATACTGTCTGTACTCAGTATCTAGGCTATTCAACCTGTTCCAGTAGAACAAAGGGGACAAGGTTTTTATTCCAGACTGTTTCTGGTACCCAGAAAAGAAAACTCTTGGCGTCTTATCCTGGATCTGTCTATTCTCAACACCTTTCTGGTGGTTCCAAAATTCAAAATGCTTCCTATGCTAGACAAGGACTCCTGGCTAGCAACCCTAGACTTAAAAGAAGCTTATCTGCACATCCCCATAAGGGAATCTTGCAGGAAATACCTACGTTTCAAAGCAGGCTGTATGCACCATCAGTTCTCTGCACTTCCCTTTGGCTTATCTACTGTGCCTAGGGTATTCACAAAATGCCTAGCTCCAGCCATTGCATATTGCAGGCAGAAAATAATTCAAATTTACCCATACTTGGACGATTGCCTGATTCAGGCAGACTGCCAAGAATTGCTACTACAGCACCTGACATTTGTAAAGAGACTTCTAAATTCACTGGGGTTACACCATCAACGAAAAGAAATCACATCTGGTACCCAACCAACAGATTGTATTCCTGGGAGCAAGCTTGAACACAACTTCCCAGATGGCATTCCTCACTCCAAAAAACAAATTTATTTGCAAACTACTTCAATCTACTGACCACCAAAACCCAGCTATCTGCAAGAAAAATACTGCAACCCCTAGGGTTCATGGCCTCTTGCATTCTACTAATTCCATATGCAAGACTGCATATGAGGAAACTTCAGTGGTACTTAAAAAGTCTCTGGTGTCAACATTCTCAGGACCTGGAAACAATGATTCCTTGCCTAAGGACAGAGTTCCTTTGGTGGGCAGAGGCCTGCTACCACAACAAGGGCTCCCTTTCACTCAACCCCCTGCCGCCCAAACCCTAATAACAGATGCATCAGACTATGCATGTGGGGCTCACATGGCAGGACAGTGCATTCAAGGCAAATGGAGCCCAAAGCAAATGCACCTGCATGTCAATCAAAAAGAAATGTTAGCTGTACAGAATGCTGACAGCCTTCAAAGGCCTTCTTCTTCCAGGACAACTGTTGGTAAAGGCAGACAACACCACAGTTATGTGGTACGTAAACATGCAGGAGGAGAACTCATTCCTACCCACTTTACAGATTAGCCATGGCTCTGTGGAACACACCCTTGAGCAACCAAGTGCACCTGCAAGCTCAATTTCTGCCAGGCAAACTAAATTCACTGGCAGACGACTTAAGCAGAAATCTCATGGACCCACATGAATGGAAACTGGAACACAAAATATTCAAGCTTTTGAGGGACAGGTGGGGGGGCACTAGAGGTGGACCTCTTTGCCTCCCCTCAGAACTATCAATTGAGCAAGTACTGTACCAGAACTTCCCACAGCCAAGCTTGGAAAGTGGATGTCCTGTCCTTTACATGGGAAAGCCTGTCAATCTATGCCTTTCCCCCTCTGCCCCTCCTCTCGAAGGTTCTATTAATGCTCAAACAGGACAAGCCAAGGACAATCCTGATTGCAGCAGACTGACCTCGCCAGCACTGGTACCCTCTTTTGTGCAGTATGACAGTAGTGCCACCTTGGCACCTGCCTCAGACCCCTTCCCTGCTGTCCCAGCAGGAGGGACAGATTTTGCACCCTCAGCTCCAGACCCTGAACCTAGCAGCCTGGCTCATCCCCAGCAACCCTCAGTAAGCAGGTGCTGGATGTCATTCTGGAGGCAAGGAGGCCTAGTACTAGAACATCATGTTCAGAAAAGTGGAAAAGATACTGTGCCTGGGGCCAGTCTCAGGGAATGGACACAACTGTGCCTAGCTTACCTCATATACTAGATTACTTAACAGAGGTGCTCCACAAAGGCCTATCCTTCTCTTCAATTAAGATTCATGCCTCTGCCATCTCAGCTCATTATAACACTGAGCCCACCCCTCTTCTCTCATCCTCTGGTCAAACAGTTCCTGAGAGGAGCAAAAAATCTAAGACCCCCCAGGAGAGCTCGCACTCCAGCCTGGGACCTTAATTTTGTATTGGAAAAGCTCACGCTTCCACCCTTTGAACCTGCTGCTACAGCAGAGGTAAAATTCCTCTCATGGAAAACAGCTCTACTTCTAGCCATCACTTCAGCAAGAAAAGTATCTGAATTGCAGGCCCTTATGGCCGTGGAACACTTCATTATCTTCCATGCGGACAGGATTTCCCTCAGGACCAACCCTTCATTTATGCCCAAGGTGGTATTTAGCACGGCTTTAAACCAGTCCATTCATTTGCCAACATTTTTCCCTAATCCTCAAAATAAAGGGGAAAGGATCCTGCACTCCCTGGACGTGCACAGGCAGCTTAGGTTCTATCTGGACAGGACTAAACCTTTCAGAAAGTCTGACCAGCTGCTAGTCAGCTTTCCTGCGGTGGCAGAGGGCAAGGCCATTTCAAAGCAAACCATTTCTAAATGGATAGCACACTGCATCCATTTCTGCTACAAAAACACCATGGGAAACCTACCCCACAGGGGATCAGAACACATTCCACTAGAGCTACATTAACCTCTACAGCTTTTCTCAGGGGAGTCCCTACCAGGGACATCCTGGAAGCTGCAACCTGGAGCTCTGTTCACATTTTCACCAAGCATTACCACTTGCCTATCTTTTCTAAATCTAGAGCTGGATTTGCCACAGCAGTCTTACAGGGCCTGATTGCCAGCCCTAATGCTTCTTAACTACCTCCACCCATCCTCAGCTTTGGGAATCAACCCAAATGTGATGACTGCAACAGTGAAACACGAACATAGTACAGTTGTGTACACTTACCATAAATGTAGATGTTCGAGTGTATTCACTATTGCAGTCCTGGTTACCCTCCCTCCAGCCCTATGACTTCTCTTTACTTCTCCCTATCTTGTTTGTTTGGCATATATTACATCATTGGTATTTGCTTTTTCCTGGGGGTGTTACATACCATGTAAATGCTTCCTATTTTGGGGGCTCCTGACATCTGGGGCAAGAAAAACTGATGTAATGGCATCAGCTGCATCGTTTATACCCCTGACAACCTGACGTCATGGAAGAAGCGACAGCATCTGATACAGAAATCCCAAGACTCCGGTTTTCAGACCAACTGAGGGCTACCTGCAGGCAGATAACCCAAATGTGATGACTGCAACAGTGAATACACTCGAACATCTACATTTATGGTAAGTGTACACAACTGTACTTTACATTGGCCAAATTATTGATTTGTATAAAGTTTGTCTATGGTAAATTGGGTTTATCTTTACTAAAACCTCCTGGGGCCCTTTCTTTGAGATTCATGATGGTTGTTTCAGTTGTTTGGCACACAGTATCTTTAGATGAAGTTTGTACAGCTGCATCTTGGTCTAATCCACACACTTTCATTGCCCATTACAAGTTGGATTTGTTTTCAAGAAAGAGAGTGACATCTGGCTCAGCAGTGCTCCGGAATATCCTCCCTTAAGGGTCTCCCATGGTTGTAGTAACTGGGGACTCTGTCCCATCAGTTGAGGATTGAATGAAAATGACAACATCAAATTAAAAAGTTATGTACTCACCATAATGTTCCATCAGTGTTGTCCATTTTCATTCTACCTCAACTCTCTGCCCACTTACCCCCCTCCTTTTGAGCTTCTGGAGAGTTCTGAGAGTTGTATAGGAACCTCTCTTCCTTGTTTGAGCTCCAGCTTCCCTTTTTCTGTTCTGCCACTGCTTTTTTCTGTTGGTTGTCCTTTTACTTCTAGGAACAGCAAACTCGATCCGAGTTATGTTAGGTTGATGGGGCATTGTGAGTAATAGGAGCACGAGAGTTATAAGGTCTGGCTATCTGGAAGAAGCAGCCGAGTCAGATCTGAATCCATCAGTTGAGAAAGAATGAAAATGAACAACACAGATGGAACATTATGGTGAGTGCGTATTTTTTTTTTATTTCATCACTCTTTCCTTATTTATATGTACTAAATCCATAGTTGCTTAGCTGGTGAAGAAAATGAAAAGCCAAAACTGTGAATCACAGATCAAAACTGCTGGGTGTAAATCGGTGATAGTTTTGTAGCAAGGTAGTTTATTCAGTAAGTTAGAACCTTATCCAGGATGCACTTGACCTACAGTATGGAATCCTCTTGGCACACAGAAAAGGACTCGAATCAAGGTTAAAGTGACTAGTAAGATGGGTAGCTTTGAGAGATTGTGATGTCATTAACCAGTAAGAAAGGATTCTCACACACACCTCTGTATCAGTCTAAAGTAACTAGTGGAGGATCTCTGTGTAGAAAATATATAGCTTGGAGAATGGAGTGCAAGCTCAACCTGTTTACTGATGACACCATGATTGTGTGCAGTGGTGGTGAGGATACTTTAAGTGAGACCTGTTAAAAACTGGGATTTACTGTATAAAGTGGAGAGCTTTGATATCAAGTTTTATTCTTGTTTGGTCTGTGTTTGGTAAATCTTTTCCTGCAGACTTCAGTCCAGCTATTTCTCTTGTCTTACTCCCACCCCTGTACTTGGGGGGGGGGGGTGCCCACTGCAGCCACATGCCTTGATGTCATGCACCACACCAAGAAACGTGCCTAGGTCCTGAACTTGCCATTTCCTTTCTGCTCTTTATGCAGTTTGTATGTCAGTGCTAGTGTTCATCCTGAAAAGTTCCTTTGTCATGAAATTGTTCATGTGGTTCCTAGATCATGGGACGAGATCTGAACCAGACTTTGGGTGACCAGTACTGTCAGGCACTGCCAGTGTCAGCATTTCAGCATGGTCTGCTGAAGATGCTGAAGTGGAACTACTGATGCATCCCAGGATGAGGGCTTAAGTGCATGGCATAGGAACAGTGGGTTCCTACCTCATGCTTGACCCACTGATCACACCCCTTCTAGAAGCAAGTCCGTCTATTAGGTGGCTTCATAGTCCCTGCATATTTATGAGATTTTTCCTGTTCTGGAGAGAGGTGTGTGGTTATTGTCTGTCATATACTTTGACAGATGATTAAGATCCTTCAGAGTTACATCACCTAAAAGCGGACATGAAGGGTACTTTCTAGTTAGCTAACACTATCCTTCCCTTGGGCAAGCAGCCAGAGCACTCTTGTTTGTACGTATGTTCCAAAGAAGGTGTCTTTCAAGTCCTCCAGCTGTTTACTTGGCTGAGGACTATACTCATATCTCCTCCAAGGGAGGTCTATGTTACTTATTAGTGGAGTAGTGAGCATCCTGCAAGACCAAGATTCATTGCTGTGATGGGGAGTACCTGTACCTTTGTGTTGCAGTTAGCACAGAGGATTAAGTCTATGAGCTGTTAGGTAGATATCCTTGCGGTACAGAGTTTGATTCCCTCCGCTTTTATTTGCCTCGTGTTTGATCTTGAGTAAGTCATTTAACCAGACAGTTGAGCTTAAATTCCTTAATGGTCTCTTGGACTACATGTGTAATTAACTACCCATGAACGTTGAGCCTTTCTGAGACCTCCCTGTATTCAAAGTTAGTGTTCCCTCATGTTTAACATTTCTCTAAGGAGGGAACCTAATTAGATTTTCGTCATTCACATGACCTAGAGGTAAGGATCTGTACTGAATAGGCAAGGGTCCTCCTTATCTAACTTAAAGTCTGAAGAATTTGAGAAGGGAGCTCTGTCGTTCTTTTAGGTTGTGGACCCACTCCTCACTTTGAAGGCCAAGCTGCATAGTGATCAGATGATGTCCTTCAAGGATGCATCTGCAGTCCTTACAAATGGGTTGTCCTGTCGTCAGGCAGCCCCTTCGTCAGCAGCGTCCAAAAAGTGGGTCTGGCTCTTGCTGGTGTCACTTCACCGGCGTCCGTTTCGCGTTTCTTTCTTGGGTATAAAGGCATCAGCGTTCATTTTTTCAGTCTTTCTTTCTTGCGTGGCCCAGCCTTTCTAAGCAGCTGTTGTGCCGTCGGTCAGGTCAGATCCAGAGATTACTAACTAGAGATAGCGAAGACTTCATAACCACTGTGGTACGTACCTCGCATGCCTCAGCGGTGATGTCAGACCTCAGTCAGAGAAAGTGAATAACTGTCTGTCGTGTGGGAAACAAATACCTCATCCCTCCTTCCACTCACACCTACTAGGCCCCAGACCGGCAGCTTAGCTTGTCAGCAGCTTGGCTTCTTTTAACCCGCCCGGGCGCTTAGGCGTCGGTCGCCGTGCGGAACAGATTTTGATTATCGTTTGCCTGTTTTATATCTAGGATCCTCCACCGACTAAATTACCGCACGCAAAAGGACCGATAAGAAAAAAACACTTCGGCCGCCGGGTCCAGTTAAGAGAACCCAGCACAATATTCAAAAACGCCGAAACCAAGCGGTTTCGCCTTTCTTCAGCCGCTTCCATCTTTTTCCCGAGGCCTCTTCTAACCTCCTCTTGAATACGGCTAGAACCTAGCTACCTCCTGCTCCTGGTTTCAACCAGTTATCCTGACACCGAAATTGCCATTATATTTGCAGCCTCTGCTAGGGCTGCTGCAGCAATGTCTATTAAGGCCTTTGCCAGCAAATAAGCTTTTTAGCAAAAAGCAGCAAAAGCTGCAAGCTCCAAAAACCAGCTGCCCTTCCCCCTGCTCTCAAGGCCCAGCACCAGCTCCCTCTTTCTCTCACGATCTCATCTCTCATCTCTTTAGTCGTGGATCCCATCCTCCCTCAAGCCAGGGCCTCAAAGAAGCCAGCCCTAAAGCAGAGCCCAGGAGCCAGTCCTGATGAATCTATCCGCCACTGACTCACTGATGACTCACCCTCCTACATAGATCCTGGGGCACTGAATTCTCGCCAGGAGGAACTCTCCATCTGAGAGCCCATCCCTTCAGCCTTGAATGCCATGAAATTTTCCTTTAAAGGCGCAGACTCAGTTTCGAAAAAGGGTTGGATTTCTTTCTACATTTCAACACAACATAGGCTTTCTACCTATGCCACTTTTTCTATAGTTAGCTATGCCTATTTTTCTTTCGCAGGCACGCTCTGATGCATTATGATGCTTGCATCTAATGATATTCTCTACGCTCCGCTCCTACACCCTCCCCGATCCCACAGGGTCCTCCTACCCTCATCACCATTCCCTACAAGGACTCCCTTGGGTAGGGGACTACTCCCTCCCAGCTGTGCTACTACTCTCCAGCCTCCCCAAGATCTGGTCGGAAGATGGACCAAAACTCCTTTATCAGCTAGGGCTTACAGCTCCAGCTAGGATGATGCAATAACATCAGCTTTGTGATGAATTTTTTATGCTTTATATGACCAGCTAACTAAAAGCTGCTAACCTGTAGAATCTTATGCTAAAAAAAGTATGTTCAAAAAAGTAGTACTTAACAATGGTTAGTATATATTACCATTCATTGGTATATTCTTTACAGATGCATGTGAGGCACATTTAAGATCAGGCATGCATGGCACAGTTATCAGCAGGCATGCAGCCATGAAGAACAGGCATTACCAATGCATGTCAAATCCACCAGGTCAAATTACTTTGGACAGACCAATTTATAATGTTCCCCTTATTTGCAGATTAAAAACAGCAGGTACTAAAAAGATGGAAGAACGAAACAAATTTCTAAAAACAGGCAAAGATCAAAGGAACAGGTACTGCAGGTTCAGCATTTTCAAATCAGTTCCTCTAAGGTTCACAGAGAAGGAAAACAGTCCAAAGAGGCCAGAAACGAATCCAGGGAAGCTAACAGAAGGGAAACATCCAGGGGGTAACAACCAGTGGGATTTTACAAAGGCCACCACCCAGTTAGGCACATCCAACCAGACTTGGCGGTGGCACTCACTGCCACCACCAATTAGAAACTCACTTATTTTCAAATTATGGCTTTGGCAACAGGCAAGACGAAGAAAAACCTATTTTTTTCAAGATAGACCAAGGTTACAGATTCCATCCTGCTGCCTCTGAGAGGAAGGAGGAATGCCCAAGGTTCACCACCTACTTTAAGGACAGAGCAGGAAGAAGAGAATATCTCAATTATTAGAAGGAAACCAGGGATAGTCCAGACTCACAAAAGGACCCCAATTAATAATTCCTGGTACCAACCAAAAAAAAAAAAACTATGGAGGGATATTCTAGACCTGTTAAACTCATCCCACCATTTCCGTACCAAAAAAAAAATGGGCCTAGCTGACTCTACAGCATTAGCTCATTCCCATGCTGTTCAAGGATCAACCGCTGGACCCTCCTGCACTACAAGGAGGCATAGGGCAAGGCAATTTGCACGGTAACTCTCAGCTGTCATCAGCATTCCCAATACTCCCCATACCCCAATTCTTGCATTTTGCTTTGAAGGCATCTGTAGCCCCACTTCTCAGCAAATTCCTGGCATCGCAATGCTGGTTGCTGGAGCTTGCAAGGAGACAACAATATAAATGCCTGGGCTGAGACTTCAATATTGCAGACTTGTAGACGAAAATTTATCCTAGACTTTGATTCCAATGTCCCAAGCCAACAACAGCAAAGCAGCCAAACTAACAGAAATCAAATTTTAGGCAAAGGGATTCCTACTGCACACAATGCCCAGGCAAACAATAATCCCATGCCCTTCAACAGTCAACCAAGACAAACCATCCTTCTGCTGCAGCAAAAACACAGCACGGTCCGGACCACATGTGCTGGCCAAGACGTGCGACACACATGGACTCAAGACCAGCTACAGGGGGGCATAACATGCAGGGCCGGTACGCAGTCCATTCGACAACAAGACCAGCAGTACTTTCTCCAACAGACAAAGTTGATGATTCCTGTAACACCATAGTTAAGTACAATCGCGAGCAGGAAGCTGAAGTTCATCAGTCAACAAGCAACGGCACCCACTGGACCTATGGGATGTGGCTCTGGACTACAACATTCAGTTATCCTCTATGCCGGGTACGGGAGAGAAATGGCGGACATGCAGACATATTCTACAGACATTGGTTTACCCAAGATGGGGAAGTAATGGGGACTAATTATCAGCCAGAAAACATCAGATGCCCAACCACAGACTGTGCCCATCACTCATTCAAATGCTGAAGAAAGAAAAAATCATTAATGGTGCCTTGGGAGATGGGCATCCTGCAGGCATCCACACCTTCTAAAGAAATAGAACACATCTGCAGACAGAGTTGCAACTAAGGTCAACATGGCATTTCTCCAGGTCCTTTGAGACAACATTGCAGGTATCCCATGCTTAAAGCATGAGACAAATATGGACACCTACCCAGGTCTGCTATTACTGTTATACAGAACCATTGGCAACAAGACAAACATGGACCTCATTACTGTGCAGCTAACTGCCAAACAACTTTACATAGCTAACCCTGAAACATTACAACCAGCAAAGGACAAAACCTGAATCCTAAATCACAAAACTTGTGCTAGAACATTTAAAGAAAAGCATTAATACGGAAGTGGAAAAGATATTAAAACAAAAAGAGTGCCCATCAGAGGCAAAAGGATGAAAAGATGGTGACTTAAATGAAACATCCATCTCATCAGGCAAGGCAGCAAAGGGGGTCCACCTGTCACTGTCTTCCATCAAGATACTATTGCATGTAATTTTTCAGAGCTCTTCCAAGCTTGAGCTCTCCCATCTTCTCTCATCCTCTGCTCTCATCAAGATTCATGGGATTCAAAAAAAAATTGAGCCTCCAGGAAACCTCCATTTGTGGGACTTAAAGCTGTTTTCGAAAGTGACGCCCTGAAATTTGACCAGCAACAACAGCAGAATTACAACAAAAGCAGTAATGGCAGAATGGAACCTGCTGGCAGGAACTTCAGCAAGCAAGGTCAGAAACTACAAGCACATCCTGCAATGCAACCCAGCCTAATTAATCTAACTTCTAGAGTGTCCAATATTCCAAATCCTACATTAATGCACCTGCAACAGTATCCAAGATCTCTTCCTCTCCAGGCTATCCACCTACCTACATTTCTTCCCCAACCTTTTAAATCCAGAGTCTCTTTAAATTCATACCTTGGATGTACACAGAAAATTCACGGCCCACACCTGGACAGGACAAAAACACAAGAAAAACTGAGCTAACCAGCGACAGACAACTACTCCTAAGGGGAAAACCATAGAAAAAACACATAATCTCCAATCCACATATGCAACAGGAAAGATTTTATTACCAATTTCAAATGGAAGAAAAAAAAGAAAGAAGGGGCTAAATTGCTACCTATTATACACTTCCTACCAACCCAGGAAAACTCACTCCAGTACAGCTCCTGCCATATTAAGGGCTCACTTGCAGGACACAGCTTTCTTTTGCCAGGGCTGTTTTGACTCTTACCCTACTTACACCATAATCCCTACTCTTTTGCTCCTCACAATACTTATTGTGCTATCACCCCGGTCCCCTATTTTGGACGTCCCATTGTTTTGGACCTACCATGCGGTATGTCCGACTCTGACCTATCTCTCTCCAGGACCCTGTGATCCTACTCCCATCATTTCCAGGGCCTTCTCTACCCCTTTGGTGGGGAGCACATGCAGGTATCCTTGTACCTATATGTGTTTGTTACCTGCCTGCTATGTTTGGTTTATCCGATTGGAATGCTTCTGTTAGGCATTGTACTCCCATTTCACCCATTTACCTTTACCGGGGGATAGAAACATACCCGAAGAACTTGGGCCAATGATATATACGATTTGAATTTTATGATGTTCCCTGTTGGCGAAGGCCGGGAGCCGGGCTCTACCAAAGGCACGGACGAAGGTGCGACAAATTTGGGCCAGAATTAAGGACTGCAATGGCCGATCCAACTCGGACTGACACATTTACTTTCGGGCTAGGAGTGTTATACCCTTTCTTCGTGTTTCACTGTTACAGTCATCATACTTGAATTATCTGCCTGCAGGTAGCCCTCAGTCGGCCCGAATACCAGAGACTTAGTATTTCTGTGTCAGTTGCTATCGCTCCAGGACTGACGTCAGGTCATCAGGGCTATAAAAACAGGCAGCCAATGCCATTGCATCAGTCTTTCTTGCCGAGGAGCCTGAAGCAGAAGCCATTCCCACGAGTGTCGGTCGGCCGCTACCTAACTTTTCGTTTCTGAATTGAATTATGCTGAAGTCTTCTAAAGCTAAGTACCCCGTTGGGGACCCTGTTTTCTTGCTCTAACCGATGTCAGAAAAAGTTAACAATTGTCTTGCCTGTGGAAAGCAAATACCACACCAAGATTTCCATTCTTACTGCGTCTCCTGTTTAGGCCCAGACCACGACGTACCTCGCTGTCAGTTTTGTGCCTTGTTCAATCCCCGAACTATCCATCATCAGGCCATTTTTGTTGCTATATACTTCATTATCGATCTCTGTATTTCAAAATAGCTTTGGTAAGCCATCTGACTACCGATTTTCCAAAAAAATGTAAGGATAAAGACAGACACAGACCGCACAGGTACAAAGCTGCCGACGATGCTTCCGTTAAGCTAGTCACCAGTCTGCCAGTACTCAGCTACTTTTGCAGCCCCTGATGCCTGCTTCAGTGGATTCATAGGCCTCTACCGAGACCCGTTCAGAGTTTGGTATGCCGTGAGATTCTTCTTCGACTATGGAACCTGTGGATGTCTCTACTTTGGATGGGTCCGGAGCTGCTGAGCAGGCACCGGCTTCTGAGGAAGTTCTTCGCACTACTGATGCTCGACACAAACCGACGACTTCTTTTGCGTCTTCAGTTCTGTCTAAAACTACCGAATTTCTAAGGCCAAGAGTACGCACTATGCCTAAAAAAACAGCGACCAAATCGCATGCACCTGCTCCCTTGCCACAGCATCAAATGCTTAAAATGGCAGAAGACCTTATTATGCTGATTAGGGGAAGTCAGCCTTCCTCCGCTAAGAGAAAGAGACCTGTCCCCAGCAGCTTCAACAGACCAAGAGTCAGACTACTCTGAGTTAGCTGATTATGGAGACTTACCCTTATCTGATTATGAGGATTCAGATGCAGAGGGAATCCATTCCCTCGGCTTCTCCTCCAGAGGATTTTTCTTTTAGTGAAACCTTGCATACTTTAAGCGAGCATTTCCACTGGGAATGCCAAGACTATCCTCAGTTCAAAAAGAGACTCAGAGAATTTCTAGATTTGCCACAGCATAGGCTTTTAGCAATACCCCCAGTCCTGGATGTTGTGGATGATGTCTTTATGGAATCCAGTTTAACTCCTGATACTTTACCCCCTGCTCCTAGGAAACCGAACAGGTACTACAGAGTACCTGACTCTCATAAATTCCTTTTCAAAAATCCTACTGCTGATCCAGACGTCATCTCCCAGGGGCCTAAAGGTATCAAAGCAACCACAGCTAAGAATCCCACCCCTTCGGACAGGGATTCTAGAACTCTGGACAGATGGGGTAAGAAAGTATATACCTCTGCAACTCTTGCCATTAGGGCCTTGAATTGTCAGTTTCACTTGCTAAAATATCAACAACATATTATGGAACTTATTAAACAAAAAATAGCTACCTTTACAGACTGTGCAGAAAATAAAGAATTGCATGAGCTTATGCATTCCTCAAGCCAAGTCAGTAAGCATACATTGCAGTGTGGCTTTGACGCCCTAGAAGCATCTTGCAGGGCAGTAGTCACTTGTTCTATACTGAGAAGGCATGCTTGGCTCAAGGAGCAGACCTTGCCAGACCATGTCAAATCAAAGTGATTAGACGCTCCTTTGAACAAAGACAAGCTGTTTGGCACCAAAGCAGAAGAGATTCTTAAAAAGATGGAAGAAGAAGCTAAATCTATGCAGACAGTCAAAGAATTCCTGCAAGTACAGCCTCCTAGATTCAGTAGGCATTGCCCCTTGAAGCATTGGTCCTTTACAGCCCCCTCAAGGCCATCTCAAACCAGACCCAGGGGAAACAGACCCCCTAGATTACAGTCTCAGGGTATGCAGAGATCTAAGCAGTGGAGTGCCTCCACCTCTAAAGCAGGGAGTGCTAAACCATCCCTTTAGGGAAAGAATTCCAAATGACTTTTCAACTCCACTCCCCACCTCTGCCCAACTGCTTGTGCCCCTAGGAGGAAAACTTTTGCCCTTCATGCAAAAAACTGGATTTCCATCACGAAAAACCAATGGGTCCTCGACATTGTATCCCAGGGGTACAAATTTTACTTCCACTCACTGCCAACCCCAAACAGGTTCCCAGACTTTCCTCCAAACCAGTGTGCAGAGGCATAAAACCAAGGTCAATCCCTGCTCTCTAAGGGCAATTCAGCCTGTTCCTGTGGAACAGGTAGGTCAAGGATTCTATTCCAGACTTTTCCTGGTACCCAGAAAAGAGGGCACTTGGTGCCCAATCCTAGATCTTTCGATTCTCAACACCTTCCTGGTGGTACCAAAATTCAAAATGCTCACCCTGCAGCAGCGTCTACCTATGCTAGCCAAAGATGCCTGGTTAGTCACCTTAGACTTAAAATAAGCCTGTCTGCACATCCCTATAAGGGTGTCATGCAGGAAATATCTACGCTTCAGGGCAGGATCTATGCATTATCAGTTCTCTGCACTTCCCTTTGGCTTATCCACTGCTCCCAGAGTATTCAAAAAATGCCTGGCTCCAGCCATTGCTTACTGCAGACAGAGAAATATTCAAATTTACCCGTGCTTGGACAACTGCCTGATTCAGGCAGACAGTCCGGAAATGCTGTTGCAGCACCTGACATTTGTAAAAAAACCTAACCTCCCTGGAGTTACACCATCAACAAAAATAAATCAAAACTAGTCCCCAGCCAAAAGATTGTATTCCTGGGAGCAAGCTTGGACACAGCATCCCAGATGGCATTCCTCACTCCAGAAAAACAAGCCTTTCTGTCAGACTATTTTACTCAAATGGCCACCAGAACCCAGCTATCCGCAAGGAAAATCCTGCAGGCCCTAGGGTTCATGGCCTATGCCAGACTGCATATGAGGAAACTTCAGTGGTACTTAAAAAGTCTTTGGTGCCAACTGTGATGCCCGTGCCCTGGCCCAGCAATCAAGGAGCCTCAGTCCTCACCACTAACACCAGAGAGGGCGTCTCATATATGAGGAAAGGCTAATAAATACACACAGTAAAGTGCAATTTCCCCTAAGAGCACACAGAGATCACAGTCAGTCTGGGGCTGGTCACTCTCCTCTCCCCAGGTCCCCAATAAGACTCCCCAGTGGCACATCTATAGGGTCCAGATCTCAGCCTAGTGGGCAAGTTAACATCTCCAGCACCCTGTCTGTCCAACCAGTGCTTTGTGTCCCTGCCCAAGTAGCTGACGCACACACACTTTGAGATAAGAGTTTACACAATCACAGAGACACTTCTGGGGAAGGCTGGCACAGGTTCTCCAGCTGTGCCCCTTTTTACCCAGACTATACAGTAGTACCAGCTGCCACCACCCACTAATAATTATCAACTACTCAAAGGCCCTTAAAAGGGTGTCCATTTATTACTGTGCAATATTATTATCCAATTGGTAGATGTGATGAAACAGTCAAAGCTGATTTAGAGTGACCTGGACAGTAAACTCTATAAATATGCAGTGTACTCTAGAGCTTAATGTATCTCTACACAAAATCAGCCACAGTTGAAAGGTTTTAAAATATTTAATAATAAATACCAAAAGCACAAGACAATACTACTACAACACAGTGCTAATCAAGAGTACAGCGATCACACAGAAATACTTAAAATAAATCAGTAGTACATTTCTGACATCACAGACAAACACTTAGTCTAATCTTTATGGTCCTGGCTATTTCTACAAGAAAACACACTTCTAAGATAACTTACTTACATAGAGAATAAGGCAGTGCTGTGAGTTGGACAGGTAGACAATAATGCTTAATAATCTCTGGATCTGAAGTAGTTACTTCATTTGCTCTGCAACCTGTGGGTATCGGATCCGACTTTGGATCCGAGCCGGCAGCTTACCAAGATCCGAGCTCCTAGCTCCTCCCCCTACCCATAATCCCCTGCTACCAACCACATTACCTCAGATCGTTTTTTGCCGCGGCTGAAGAAGCTTTACTTTTGAAGAGCTCCTGGCTGGGTGAGATCGTTTCTATCTTTTTCACCAAAAACTTTCAAAATCGTGTGTGTGTGGTAGTAAAACCTTCTACCCCCTTGTTAGTGTTAGTTTTTTAAATTTTTACTGGTACAGTAATTAGTTTTCTTGTCACTCCCCCTCCCTCCTTAGCGTTTGGGTGTGTGTGTGTGCTTCAACATGGCGGAAGGGCCTAAGGCCATTTTTTCCAAATGTACTGAGTGTGGCCACAAGCTTTCCCCAGCTGATGGCCACACTCAGTGCGTTTTGTGCCTGGGGGCAGCCCATCTCTTAGAGGCCTGCCAGATCTGTGCGGCCTTTAACCCCCAGGCACTTCGGGATAGGAAGAACAAGCTGATCCTGGCGGGAAAGCTCCCCCAGGAGTCAGCTTCTTCTTCCTCCCCTGTTCGGGCTCCGGCTGCCTCAGCACCCTCTGTTCCCTCAGCTCAACCCGGGACTCAACCTCCCACTTCGGGTTTGAGCTCTGGGGAAACTAGTGCCTCCTCAACTAAGGAGAAGAGGCACAAGGATATGGAGGGACATAGATCCCATAAAAGGCAGGCAGAGTCTCACCCCTCGGCTCCGCCAGCTAAAATAACGAAATCTCCTTCGGGGGTCTCCGGATCCTTCTCCTCTCAGTTCCGTTCGCCTAGCTTCTCGCCGGAGCCGGAGGAGGAAGATCAGTCTCCCTCGAGGTCATCGAGGCAGCCCTCCCGGCCCGCCTCGACTACCTCTTCCAGGTCAACAAAAAGCATCTCTGAAGCGGATATGGATCGGATGATGCGTCGGTTCTTACAGACCCAAATGCAGATGGGGGTGCTCTTGCCTCCCCCCCTCTGGGGGGGAGCGCGGCCCCCATGTTTGCCCCGATCACTCCTTCTCCGACTCGTTTTCGGATCTCGGAGTCATCGGATCCGTGCCCATTCGGACCCAGGGAATTGTCAGCGCCGATAGCGCTGGTCTCTTCGACGCCGACTATGCCCTCAAGCTTGTCGGATCCGAGCTCTCGGGGCCGAGAGCTGAGCATCGGATCCGAGGGAGTTGTATCTTCGGAGCTGTTGGCTTCGGAGCGCACCTCACTCTCGGCGCCGACTGCTTCGGCTCCGACCCCGATCCCTTCCTCGGAGCCGAGGAGATTGCTCTCGGAGGCTGGCGAGGGTGATTCTCCTTCGGCTTTTGAGGTAGTGGAGAGGGTACTGTCGAGATCCTCCAGATCCCCGGTTCGGGCTGTGGATCCACCCGTACCCCCACTGTATGAGGGTCTGTCTTCCATCATCCGACCATCGGGACAGCCTGCCCAAGCCCTCCAGTTAGTTCCTGTTGAGGAACATCAACCCGTGGACGAGCCCTCTTCGGATAGCCCCACCGAGGAGGTTCCTCGGAAACGTCTGTGTAAAAGGAGACACCTGGACTCCCCCGAGTCCGTTACCACTGACACGGACTTAGATGATAGGGAGGGTTCCCCAAGGTCACCCCCTGAAGATGTCTCCTTTGGAGACATCATGGAAATGTTGCGTATTAGGGGGGGGTGGTCTGCCCAAAAACCTTCCCTGGATGAATCCGTGTTCCTGGAGGCGTTTGAGGCAGGCCCATCTACTTCTTGGGTGTCCCCTCCGGCCGACCCCCTGGTGGACTTAATTACCACCAGGGCGTGGAAGGAGCCCGACACCGTGGAGCCAATACCTAGGCGTCCCGACAAAATACTGAGCCCCCCCTCACAGATAGGCAATCATGGGCCAAAGGATCCCCTGTTGATGCCATATTGGTGGTGGCGGCCACCAAGAAAGAACTCGCTCAGGAGAGTTCTCTGGTCCACCTGCCAGATAAAGAATCTCGAGCGTTGGACCGGATTGGGAAGTGGATGTTTGCTTCAGCGACCTTTTCTATAAGGGCGCTGAACTATATGGCACATACCATCAGGCTACAGCGAGACTTGATCAAGGAATATGCTGCAGCCCCCCCAGAGTCCATGTCGGTCGGGGACAGGAATGCGTTTACGACATGAATGGCCACTCTGAAATCCATCTCCAGTACGTCTATGCGTCTCCTCTCTCATGCTTCGGAGGGAGCCGCTAGAGCCAGCGGAGCAGGGGTCATCTTACGATGTCACGCCTGGCTCCGTCTTTGCAGATCCCTTCAAGGCTTCCTTCGCGAACGCCCCCTTTGATGGTTCTGCTCTTTTCGGCAAGACCTTTCGCGATACGCTGGTCCAAAGCGAAAAGGACGGGAAGATGCAGTCTGCCGTCGAAGTCCGCTTCTCTAGCCCCCACAGATCCTTCTCCAGGAATCAGAGGGGACAAAAGAAGCTGTGGTTCCGCAAGTCTCAGCAATCCCATCCAGCTGCGGACCACTCGTCCTCTAGAGGCAGAGGAGGACAAGGTGGACGCCGGCCCAGAGGCAGAGTGGGGCCGCGTAATTTCAGGTCTAGAGAACCTTTCTCGGACAGACCCGCGCAACAGCCCTGAGGGCTTGCCCGACTGTCCCTCTCTGGAGGCAGTCGGGGGGCGGTTGACGGAGCACCTGTCAAACTGGGAGTCCCTTACAATGGATCGATGGGTGCTCCATATCATTTCCAGAGGTTACTTCATTCCTTTCCTAAATCTTCCCCCCAAAACCAGACTCCTCCCCGATGTACCACCCGATCAGAGGGAGGTGGCGGCTTTAGAGATTTTAAAGCTGCTAAGAAAAAGAGCCATCCAGCCCGTCCCCCCAGATCAGTCCGGATTGGGTTATTACTCAAGGTTCTTTTTGGTGCCAAAGAAAACGGGGGACCTCAGACCCATCTTAGACCTTTCCGCTCTGAACCTGTTTATACCCAAGGAAAAGTTCTGGATGGTCACTCTTCAATCTATCCTCCCCCTTCTGCAGGAGAACGACTGGATGTGCTCCATAGACCTCAAGAATGCGTACTACCACATTTTAATGGCCGCTTCCGGCTCGGAGCCAGTCATTATCAATTCAGGGTTCTTCCATTCGGCCTCGCTTCAGCCCCCAGAGTGTTCACCAAAGTCATGGCGGTGGTTGCTGCCCTCCTGAGACTTCAGGGCATTCAGGTCTTCCCGTACCTAGACGACTGGCTCCTTACCGCGACCAACAGGCATCACCTCTCAGTAGCGAGAGATTACGCACTGACTCTAGCCCACAACCTAGGCATTTCAGTAAACCTGCAGAAGTCCTGCCTGTGCCCCACTCAAGCCCTGGAATTCATAGGGGCCAGGTTGGATACTCAAATCTCTCAAGCTACCCTAACATCAGTCAGGCTGAACAGCTTGTCTTATCAGGTGTTAGCCCTTCTCCGGAATCCTTCTCCTCCAGCGGAGTTAGTCCTGAGGGCACTAGGGTCTATGGCAGCCGCGATCGGTCTTTCCCTCCATGCTCGCCTGCGATTGCGAATATTGCAATGGACCCTTCAAGTCCAATGGTCCCTCTTGCTCCACCCGTTGAACACGCCCATACCACTGAGCAGAGTTTGCAGGGACTCCCTTCGTTGGTGGTTGCATGCACGGGAACTCAGAGAAGGGAGGCCCTTTGTGATCCCCCCGGTCGAAGCCACGTTGACCACGGACGCTTCTCACCTCGGGTGGGGGGCATTGTTCAGGCAGATCCGTTCAAGGCACGTGGACTCCCCTAGAGACCGCATTGCATATCAATGTCCCAGAGATGAGGGCGGTGCTTTTGGCGTTGCAAGCCCTCCACGACCTTCTTCCCCTGGGGACTATTGCGATCCAGACAGACAACATGTCTGTAGTCTGGTACATAAACAAACAGGGAGGAACCAGATCCTACCCCCTGTGTCGAGAGGCCATGAGAGTTTGGGAATGGGCGATCTCCACCAACCGCTTTCTGGTAGCAACGCACATCCCGGGACGATCCAACATATTAGCGGACAAGCTAAGTCAGGTGCTCCTCACTCCGTACGAGTGGTCTCTGAATCCATCTGTTGCGAAACAGATCTTCCACAAATGGGGTCAGCCTTGCTGCGATCTTTTTGCTTCTCCTTTAAACATAAAATGCAGCGAATACTTCGCAATAATTCCCCCCAGAGGGGAAACCTCCAGAGACGCTCTGGTCCATGCTTGGCCTCCTGGGCTCCTTTATGCTTATCCTCCCCTTCCTATCATGATGAAGTTCATTCAGAAAGCCTGTCGGTTGGGGAGCAGAGTTATCCTCATAGCCCCATTCTGGCCTCGGCAGATCTGGTTCCCCTTTCTGCGGTCTCACAGTGTGGCTCCTCCGTGGATTCTGGATCCCAGTCCAGAACTGATTTCTCATTCCGCGGATTGCCCAACGCCCAACCTGGTCAGCCTCAAGCTTACGGCCTGGCTGATCCAGTTCCATTAATGGCTAGGACTCCCGGTATCTCATCTCCCGTTAAGGTCATTCTGGTTGCGGCTCATAAGCCATCTACCAGAAAACTTTACAACAGTAAGTGGAAACGTTTTTCCATTTGGGCCGAAGATAAGGGCTTGGACCCATTTACTGTCCCTATCCTGACCATCCTAGACTTCCTCTCATTAATCTTTCATCAGGGAGCAAGCACTTCTACGGTTAAGGTACAATTGGTGGCCATCTCCCATTTTCATGTGGGTGATGGCATAGGTTCCTTAGCATCTACAAAGTTGTGCAAAACCTTCTTACGAGGCATCTTCCTTTTAAATCCACCGATAAAGTCTGTGGTTCCCCCATGGGACCTCACTCTAGTCTTGCAAGCCTTAACAAGTCCACCTTTCGAACCTGCGGCCTCAATTCCGTTGAAGTTCTTGTCATGGAAAACAGCCTTCTTAGTGGCTATTACTTCGGCCAAAAGGGTTTCAGAATTACAAGCCTTGTGTATGAAGCCTCCTTACCTTATCTTTCACAAAGATAGAGTGTCCCTCAGGACTAACCCGTCTTTCTTGCCTAAGGTTGCTTCAGAAGCAAATATAAATCAATCAATAAATTTACCAGTGTTTTTTCCCACATTTCAGAACAAGAGAGAATGCACATTACACAAATTGGATGTACTCAGACAGCTGCGTTTCTACTTGCATAGGACTAGAGAGTTTCGCAAGTCGGACCAGTTATTTGTCTCGTATGCAAAATCAGCCATGGGTAAAGCCATTTCCAAAGTCACTGTGGCAAATTGGATCCGTCAGTCTATTATTCAGGGGTATATATCGTCTGGCAAACCAGCCCCGGTTAATATCCGTGCTCATTCTACAAGATCTGTAGCTACTTCAACAGCCTTCTGGTCTAGGGTTCCAGTGGACGACCTATGTTCAGCGGCTACTTGGTCCTCTTCTCATACGTTCATTTCTCATTATAAATTAGATGTGATTTTGAGAAGTAGGGCTTCTTTTGGCTCCGCGGTGCTTCGGAATATCCTTCCGTAAGGACCACCCAGGTTCTTATAAGTAGCTAGGGACTCTGTCCCACAGGTTGCAGAGCAAATGAAGTAACTACTTCAGATAAAGAAGTTATGAACTCACCATAACGTTCCATCTGAGTAGGTACTTCATTCGTCTGCAACTGACCCCCCCCTACCATCCCCTGAACCTTTCGGGATTTTCTGATCAACTTTGCAGTTGATTTTTCATGTTTACAGGTTGGTAAGGCAAAAAAAAACGATCTGAGGTAATGTGGTTGGTAGCAGGGGATTATGGGTAGGGGGAGGAGCTAGGAGCTCGGATCTTGGAGCTTGGTAAGCTGCCGGCTCGGATCCGAAGTCGGATCCGATACCCACAGGTTGCAGACAAATGAAGTACCTACTCAGATGGAACGTTATGGTGAGTACATAACTTATTTTTCTCACTGTTTAAATTGAAACTGCAGTTCTGCTAAAACATTACATCATCCTTTACACTTTCCTGGTGTTCCCAGGCTACACATTAACTACATTTACATTCTTAACATCTCCCTTTTGTTATATTGCAGCTGGTCAGAAACAGAGCAATAAAATACATTTGCATGTTTAAATTTAGCAATGTAACTCTTGGTTAGAACAATAGAAAGAATTTCTTCATCTAGACTTTTCGGCACCTCTGTCTATTTCAAAGGATCACCATATGCTTTTACTGGGTCAGTAGAGAGCACTGTTGCCACATTTTGTAACAGCATTTCTTTACATTTAAGACAACAAGCCTGTAGTTTGCATTCATATTTACAAATGCTAGAATTATGTATAAAATTCTATCTGGCTAGGCTGGCAGCCTTCACCCTTCTCTACCAGTCTTCACACCCCCCCTCCCCCGGAGAGAACTCAAGCTAGTTTTTCAAGTGACCCTTGAGAAACGCCACTTGAGAGGGTTAGGTCTATCAGAGTGTACCTCACCCCATTCCCTGTCTTGAGAGTCCATCTGCATTGGCATTGCTAATCCCACTGTGGTGCTGCACTGACATATCATATGCTTGCAACCCTAGGCTCCATCTTAGCAACTTGGCATTTTTCTGGATGGCTTTGTTTAACCATATTAGGGGGTTGTGATCTGTCATAACAGTGAATTTCCTTCCAGACAGATAAGGCTGACGTTTCTGCAATGCTCACACTATGGCTAGACATTCCTTTTCTACAGCTGCATAGCATTCCTCCCTGGGTTGGAGCCTACAACTGAGATAAACCACTGGGTGCTCTTCTCCCTCTGAAGAAATCTGTCTAAGTACAGCCCCCACCCCATGGTTTGAAGCATCCACCTGCACAACACATTTTTTGCTGTAATCTGGACTGGCTAACACAGGGTGTCCTACCAAAGCTTCTTTAAGCCTCTGGAATGCATGCTGACATGCTGGGGTCCACACTACCTTATCTGGCCTGTTCCTCCTTGTCAGGTCTGTGAGGGGAACAGCTATGGTACTATAACTAGGGATGAACATTCTGTAGTACCCTGCTGTCCCTAAAATGCCCTCACCTGCTTTTTAGTAACAGGTGCAGGCCATGCCTGAATGGCTTCCACTTTGGCAGGTTCTGGCCTTATCTTACCACTCTCCACTCGATGTCCTAGGTAGGTAACCTCTGACATACCCACCTGACATTTGCTTGGCTTAATGGTCAACCCTGCCCTCTGTAGTCTGCCCAGCACCTCCCTGACATGCTTAAGGTGCTCTGGCCAGTAATGGCTGTAGATGGCAATATCATCTAGACAAGCAAGGGCAAACCCTCCTGCTCCTGCTAGGATATTATCTACCAGCCTCTGGAAAGTCACTGGGGCATTCTTCATCCCAAAGGGCATCTTTGTGAACTCATACAAGCCAAAAGGAGTCAAAAAGGCTGACTTCTCTCTAGCACTGGGAGTCAAGGGCACCTGCCAGTAACCCTTGGTAAGATCAATAGTTGTAAGATACTTAGCCCCACCCAGCTGCTCTAGGGCCTCATCTGTCCTAGGCATAGGTTAAGCATCCGACTCTGTGTGACTGTTTAATTTCCTGTAGTCCACCCAGAACCTGGTGCTGCCATTCTTCTTTGGCATCAGCACCACTGGGGAGGCCCAGGGACTGTTGGACTCTTGAATCGCCCCTACTTCCAACATCTCCTGTACCTCCTCCCTCAGTGTCTGTTTGGCGCACTCAGGCACCCTATAAGGGGCCTGCCTAATAGGCCTTTGGGGTCCTGTATCCACCTGGTGCTGCACTAGGTGGGTGCACCCTGGTTTCCCAGTGAACATGTCCCCATATTGCTGCAACACTGCTCTGATTTCTCAAACCTGGGTAGGAGATAGCTGCTGGGACATTGCTACCCTTTCCACTGAGGTGTCCGCCGAGCCTCAGTGAAGAGATCAGTCCCCAGATCTCCCTCAGACTCCTCCTGCAATCCACTGCAAATGCTCAGCACAATGGCCTCCCTATCATGGTAAGGTTTCATCATGTTAACATGATACAGTTTGTGCCCTTGGCTTCTGCGTAGCAGTTCCACTATGTAGTTAACATCACTTACCTTTCTTGCCACCTTGTAGGTACCCTCCCAAGCTGCTTGCAGCTTGTTGCGTCTGACAGGAATGAGAACCATTACCTGTTGCCCCACAGCATACTCTCTAGCTCCAGCATTCCTGTCATACCACACCTTTTTATGTTGTTGGGCTTCTGCCAGGTTCTCCTGGGCCAAACCCATGAGTTCCCTGAGCCTTGTCCTGAGGTTTAGAACGTATGCCACAACAGACTCCTTGTGAGACTCGCACTCACCTTCCCACTCATCTCGAATTAAATCTAGAGGTCCCCTCACCCGATGCCCATACAGCAACTCAAAGGGTGAAAAGCCTGAGGATTCCTGGGGAACCTCATTCTAAGCAAACAACAGATGGGGCAAATATTTGTCCCACTCCCTCTGAAACTGATCTGCAAATGCCTGTAGCATGGACTTGATTGTAGAGTTTAACCTCTCAACAAAACTATTACTCTGAGGATGGTAGGGCGTGGTCTTCATGTGCTTCACCCCACAGGACTTCCACAGACAAGCCAGCAGGGCTGGCATGAAATTGGCAGCTCGGTCAGTCAGTATTTCTTTTGGGAAATCTACCCTGCTGAAAATGTGTAACAAAGCATTTGCCACCTTCTCTGCCTCAATGGAGGACAAAGCCACTGCCTCAGGGTATCGTGTAGCATAATCCACTACCACTAGTATATACTTTTTCCCTGTGGAACTTGGGGTACTCAGAGGACCCACAATATCCATAGCTACCCTCTGAAATGGCTCCTCAATCACAGGCAAAGGCATCAAAGGAGCTCTCACCTTGTCTCCTGCCTTGCCTACCTTTTGGCACTGCTCACAGGTCCTGCAGTACCCTGTGACATCTCTGGAAATTCCAGGCAATAGAAGCTCTGCATAATATGCCTCTTTGTACGTTTATGCCCATATGACCTGCAAAGGGAATATCATGGGCTATGGCTAGAAGCGCCAGATGGTAGGCTTTAGACACTACCAACTGCTGTGCTCTCTCTCACCTTCTAGCCCTCCCTCAGGGGTCCACTCTCTGTATAGTAAACCTTTGTCCCAGTATACAGATTCACCCTTTCCGTGAAAATCAGGTGCCTCTCTAGCTATCTGCCTCAGGCTTTGCAGTATAGGGTCTGAGAGCGGAGTCGGTCTCAACTGTCTCCTTGTAACCCTTCCCAGCTCCTCTTCCACAGGAAGTCTGGCATCCTCTGACAGTAGTGCCTCACTGTCAGCCTGGGTACTACTACTCACCTCTACCTTTGCAGTCACTCTGTCCAATGGACCATCAGTACCCACAAGCAGCTGTGGCTCACCTTCAGTCTCACTGCTACAGCGTAGCTCCCTCCCTGAAGTAACCACCTCATTAGTCCTGGCTGCAAGTATGCAGTCTGTCTGGGTCTCCCCCAGGCTACCAGACCCACATGCTTGTCTCCTAGCCTCACTGCATGCAACTGCATAAGCACATGGTACTGCCTCATCCAAATCCTTCCCTCTTAGGACATCTGCAGGATGGTAGTTTAGTACCCCTGTTGTCTTATGACAACCTACTGTTGGCATTTTGTCTTTCCCCACTTACTGGCTCCCTCACCTTTGGTTCCCCACTTTGCCTCCATGGACATCTGTATGCCACATGGCCTCACTGTTTGCATTCAAAACATTTCACCCTAGGTCCTGGATGTGTACCTGGACTAGTGGCTCCCCCCTGCTACTGGCAGATTCTGTTGTGGCAGTCTGTGCTGCCCACCTTGGGATCCTTTAGACCCATGAGCATTACTGGGGGTCCCCTTCCTGTGTAGGGCTGCCATGCTTGCCAGGTGTGGGTCTCCCTTCTTCCCCAACTCGTCTGAAGTAGCACATTGTCTATCAGCTAACCAGATCCACATGTCCCCAGGCAAAGTGCTAAGGGCTTGTTCCCTCACCAAAAGGTCTGCCAGCCCTTCAAAAGTGGTGACCTGACATCCACTCACCCACCTATGAAAATAAGTGCTCAGTTCAGCAACATATTCACACACACTTTCATCTGCCTTGCATGTATGCTTACAAAATGTTTTCGTATATGTTTCAGGTGTTAGCTTAAACAGTTCTAAAAGACATTTCTTAACAGCAGTATAATCAAAACATGCAACGTCAGACATTTTAGCTAATGCAGTTACAGCTTTACCATGGAGTAAGAGGGTCAGGAACCGTACCGAGAGCCCTTGGTCAACTTCATACTGTTTACATACCCCCTCAAACATATGAATGAAACTATCAAAATTATTCCCCTCTTTAAACTGCGGAAGAAATTTACTGACCTTTTGTTCTTCTGGGGTCCAATTACTCCCTTCCCCATTACCTCCATGACTCTGGTGAAGAGTCAGCATCTCCTTCCCATGCTGCCTCTGCTTTTCTTGTTCCTCAGCTTGCAGACAGAACAGTTTCTCATTCTCCTCAGCCTGCAGACAGAACAGTTTCTCATTCTCCTCAGCCTGCAAACGTTGCAGTCTCTCATTTGCTTCTAATTCCACACGCCTGGCCTCCAACTCAAGTCTCTTTAGCTCCAGCTGGATTTTTAAGTCCACTGCAGAAAGGTTGAGCTGTCCATTCTCCGAGGGGAATTATATCTCCACTGCCAGTCTGATTGTCCTCCTGGTTGCTGTTTTCGGATGCAGCTGTAACCAAGGCTGCAATCAGGTCTGCCTTAGTCAGGATGTTCTTCGTTCCACATTGCTGCAGTCCTAACTATTGGGTAGTCCGCTGTCCAGTCGGCCCGAATACCAAAGTATAAGGCTGACGCCGGTCAGGCGCATTAGACGACATCAGTACGTCAGGGTACTTCCTCAGTCTTTTTGGAGTTTCAGACCGAATCAAAGTTCTCAGTATTTAACCGGATGTCAGAAAAGTGAATAACTGTATTTCTTGTGGGAAACAGATACCTCATAGGGATTACCATACCTTGTGTATACCTTGTTTAGGGCCTGAGCACGACGTTGTTGATGCCGCCGCTCTTGTGCTAGATTTAAACAAAGCACTATTAAGAGAAGGTGTGCTGCCAGGTGTTTAGTGTTTGTTTGGGAAGCTTAAATATAAAATGCCGGGCCGGATGTTCCGGCCCAAAAAAAAATCAAAAAGGACAAAACAGCAAAGCCTAGGGTTGATGAACCCGGCGTCCCCAGGCGTCGTTTCTTTAGAAACTCGTGGGAGCCAGAGGTTTTGCCAGGAGTTTCTTTGGAGTCTCAGGCAGAGACTTTACTGTTACAGGATGTGCCTTCTCAGGAAGTAGGCCAGGCTGAAGGGCTTCTCAGGTAACTGTTCTTCCCTCTCTTCCCAAGGTAGTTAGAGCCTCTCCTTCTGTTTCCAAAACTTCTTTGAGAGGTAGGCCAAGTTTAGCTTCAGTGGGGGCTTCTCCTAGCACTTCAGGTTTTGTGCCTAAGAAACATATGCTTAAAATGGCAGAAGATTTGATTACTATGATTAGAGGTTCTATTCCCCTCTGATAAGAGGCCTAGGGTGGAACCTGAGTTTGAGAGTTTTGAACAGTGTTCAGAGGCTTCTGAGTCTTCATGGAAGATTGCGAAGGAAGAGTATCCTCCTTATTCTGATTCTGATGTGGATGATTCTACTCCTACAGCTCCCTCCTGAGGATTTCTCATTTTCAGAGACTCTGCATTCCATGCGGGAACACTTTAAATGGGAAGGCCAGGATTACTCTGATCAGGAAAAGGCTTCGGAATTCTTGTTTTTACCCCAGCATAGGCCCTTAGCTATACCTCCTGTGCTGAATGTGGTGGAAGATGTTTTTGCAGAGGCTTCCCTGAATCCTGATTCTTTGCCTCCTGCTCCTGTTAAACCTGATACGTACTATAGGGTGCCTGAAGCTCATAAGTATCTTTTTAAGAGTCCTAGGGCAGACCGAACTGTTTCTCAGGGACCTAAAGGTGTTAAGGCCTCTGTTGTTAAAACCCTGTTCCCACTGATAAAGAGGCAAGGGCTTTGGATAGATGGGGAAAGAAAGTGTATACTTCTTCCACTTTAGCCATGAGGGCGTTGAATTGTCAGTTTCACATGCTAAAATATCAAAATTATCTCCTTTCACAATTGAAATCTAAGGTGGATGCTTTGGCTGGTATTGAGTGTAAAGTTGTTGGATTTAGTTCATGTGTCTCTGAAAGTGGGGTTAGCTTTGCAATGTGGTTTTGATGCTGTACAGGCCTCCTGCAGGCATGCCTGGTTGAGGGATCAGAATTTAGCTGAGCATGTTAAGACAAGGATTTTGGATGCTCCTTTACAGTCTGATGTGTTGTTTGGTTCACCTGTGGAAGCAGTTTTAAAGAAAATGGAGGACAAAGCTAAGTCTATGCAAACTGTTAAAGATTTTTGCAGGTACAGCCACGAAATTTAGTAGAAATTGGCCTACTAAGGGATGGACATATCCTGCTTATGATTCCCAGTCTAAAGGTTCTTTTAGGCCTAGAACAGGAGTTCACCTGCTCAGACTTCTGGTGAGGGCAGGGGTCAGTCCTTAAACAGACCCAATGACCTGCCGAGGAAGACTGTCTCTTTTCAAAAAAAATTGGGATTTAATTACTCAAGACAGATGGGTGTTGGATATCATTCACCACGGTTACAGGTTTTATTTCCATACATTGCCCCTTTCAAAGGCATGCCAGACGTTCCTCCTCCACAAAGGAAAGAGGCTCACAAGCAAATTTCTCAGTTACTCCAAATAGGGGCCATTCAGCCAGTCCCTGTATCAGAAAGGGGCCTAGGATTTTATTCTCGCCTGTTCCTAGTACCAAAGAAGGGGAACACGTGGAGACCAATTTTGGATTTATCTCTCCTCAACACTTATCTGGACATTCCCAAGTTCAAGATGTTGTTTACCTAAGATCACTGGATGGTAACTTTAGATCTCAAGGAAGCTTACCTTCATGTGCCTATAAGACTAAGTTGCAGGAAGTATCTGCCTGGAAATTCTCATTATCAGTTCTCTGCATTGCCCTTTGAGAGTATTCACAAAGGTTCTGGCTCCAGTGATAGCTTACTTCAGGCTACAAGGAATTCAAATCTATCCTTACTTGGACTGCCTGATTCTGGCTCAAGAAAGGAAGACCTTCTACAGCATCTGGAACATGTTATAGCAGTGCTAAGATGCCTAGGGTATTCTGTGAACGAAATAAAGTCCAGTCTAGTACCCTCTCAAGACATGTGCTTTCTGGGTGTGAGACTGAATACAGCAGCCCAGATGGCCTTTTTAACCCCGGACAAACAACAGAGTCTATCACTTTACTTCCATCAACTATCTCATCAGTCCGTGCTGACTGCAAGGACAGTCCTTCAAGCATTAGGGTTCATGGCATCTTGTATTCTGGTGCTTCCCAATGCCAAACTGCATATGAGGAAGCTACAATGGTATCTCAAAATGTATGGACACAGCACTGCCAGGATTTGGACACTGTCATTCAAATAATACCTTGCCTTCAAAAGAATTTTGTGGTGGGCTCAGGAATGTCACCTAAACAAGGGACTCTCTGTGACCCGGCCAGGCGAAGTCAGATTTTAACGACAGATGCCTCGGACATTGCTTGGGAGCTCATCTAAATGGAAAGTGGATACAAGACAAGTGGCCTGCCAGACTACAGCATCTACATATCAACTTGAAGGAGATGTTAGCAGTCCAGTTTGCATTAATGGCTTTCAAGGAGTTACTTCTTCCAGGGCAGGTGTTGATTCTAACAGACAACACAACTGTCATGTGGTACATCAACAAACAAGGGGAACACATTCTTATCCTCTATGCAGGCAAGCAATGATTTTATGGGAGACTCAACTAACTCTTCAGGCAAGGTTTCTGCCAGAACTCCTTAGCAGATGTGTTAAGCAGACAAATCATGGATCCCCACAGTGGAAACTGGATCTTCATGTATTTCAGACATTGACAGTGTCCTGGGGAACTCCAGACATAGATCTGTTCGCTTCTCCACTAAACCACCAGCTGCCACAGTTTTGCACAAAGGGGTTTCATCACACAGCTTGGAAAGTGGATGCTCTGTCTTTCAGTTGAAAATCTTCATGTGTGCCTTTCCACCTCTACCTCTTCTTCCAAAGGTGCTCTTAAAGGTCAGACAAGACAAGCCAAGGATGATTTTAATAGCTCCAGATTGGCCTCGGCAGCACTGGTACCCATTACTGAGGAGTCTGGTAAGGAAGCCTCCATGGCCTTTACCCTTGATTCCACACCTATTGTCTCAGAGGGACGGTCATCTGCTCAATGTCAAGCTTCAATCTCTTCATCTAACAGCCTGGCATATTCTGTTTTGAAAGACAGCAGGTCTCAACTTCCTCAACAAGTTTTAAATGTGATTATGGAAGCTAGAAGACCTTTTATTTTGGAGTACAGCAAAGAATTTGGAGATTTCTGAGCCTAATTTGAGTGTGGCTCTTCAATATCTTACTGAGTTATTGGACAAAGGTTTGTCCTTCTCTTCCATTAAGATTCATGCTGCAGCAATTTCAGCTCACTATGATTGTGACCCACCATTGTTTCGCATCCTTTGTTCAAGCAGTTTCTCAGAGGGCAAAGAATATAAGACCCCTCCTACTCCTGCTTGGGATCTCAATTTTGTGTTGGAAAAACTTACTCTACAACTTTGAGCCTGCAGCTACTGCTGAATTGAAATACTTGTCATGGATGACTGCTTTTCTGTTGGCTATTACTTCTGCAAGAAGGGTGTCTGAGTTGCAGGCCCTTATGGCAGTAGAGCCCTTTTGGATTTTCCATAAGGATAGGGTATCATTTATGCCTAAGGTGGTTTCTAGTGTGGCTTTAAACCAAACTATTCATTTGCCTACTTTTTATGCAGACCCCAAAATAAAGGGAAAAGATTTTGCACACTTTAGATGTGCACAGGCATATTATTTGAGCAGGACTAAGGATTTTAGGCAGTCTCAGCAGTTGTTTGTTTGCTTTGAGTTGCAAGCCTGTGTCAAAACAAACTATTTCTAGGTGGATTGGGTTTTGCATTGCATTTTGTTATTCCCATCATGGCAAGGAGATTCCAGCTGGGATTAGGCCTCATTCCACTAGGGCTACTGCCACTTCAACAGCATTTCTAAGGTGTGGCAACTAAGGACATTTTGGAGGCAGCTACTTGGAGTTCAGTGCATACTTTCTCTAAGCATTATCACCTTCCTCTCTACTCTAAGTCTAGGGCTGGTTTTGCCACAGCTATTTTGCAAGGCATGTTGTCAGCTCCTGCTTCTTTATGATTTGCCAGCCTCCCTTACTCTGCTTTGGGATTCTACCAATAGTTAGGACTGCAGCAATGTGGAGCGAAGAACATAGTACAAGTTTTGTACCTACCATAAATGTAGATGTTCGAGATCCACATTGCTGGTGGTTGTGTAGGTGAGGTTATCTGCTGATGTTTTTGTATATATTGTACATATTTTTTGGTGCAGGTATATTGGGCCTTGTCTTTTTAGGGTCTTCTGACATCTGGGGCAAGAAAAGACTGAGGATATGGTACCCTGGACAGCGGACTACCCAATAGTTAGGACTGCAGCAATGTGGATCCTCGAACATCTACATTTATGGTAGGTACAAAACTGTACTTTTCCATGCACCAGTCCCCTAGCCTGTCACATCTCCGCCAGTTGGCTTCCTGTCAGATTTCCATACTCCTCTGCTGACATACTGCCTGCTCACCCTGACTAACTAAGCTAACAAAAGAAATAAAACAATTATGATCTGAACTCTTGAGTATTCACTGCGTGGCTGATTTAGAGTACAAAACACCTTCCAAGCGCACTGTACACAAGCTACAAGATTCACTCTACCCACACCACTACAAGCCAATTAGTATTTGCCAACTAATTAATATGTGATGTGAATATCCCACCGCTGCCAAACAATAATGTGAGGATATCTTATCCCAACCACTGCTAGCAATTAATATGTGATGCCGGTGCCCTGGCCCAGCAATCAAGGAGCCTCAATCCTCACCACTAACACCAGAGAGGGCATCTCATATATGAGGCAAGGATAACAAATGCACACAGTAAAGTGCAATTTCCCTTAAGAGCACACAGAGATCACAGTCAGTCTGGGGCTGGTATCTCCCTTGCTCCCCAGGTCCCCAATAAGACTCCCCACTGGCGCAGCTATAGCGTCCAGATTTCAGCCTAGTGGGCAAGCTAAAATCTCCAGCACCCTCTCTGTCCAACCAGTGCTTCATGTCCCTGCCCAAGTAGCTCACACACACACTTTGAGATAAGAGTTTACACAACCACACAGACATTTCTGGGGAAGGCTGGTACAGGTTCTCCAGCTGTGCCCCTTTTTACCCAGACTATACGGTAGTACCAGCTGCCGCCACCCACTAATAATTATCAGCTACTCAAAGGCCCTTAAATGGGTGTCAGGTTATTACTGTGCAATGTTATTATCCAATTGGTAGATGTGACTAAACAGTCAAAGCTTATTTGGAGTGACCTGGACAGTAAACTCTATAAATATGCAATGTACTCTAGAGCTTAACTTATCTCTGCACAAAACCAGCCACAGTTGAAAGGTTTTAAAATATTTAATAATAAATACTAAAAGCACAAAACAATACTACTACAACACAGCGCTAATCAAGAGTTCAGAGATCACACAGAAATACTTAAAATAAATCCGTCGTATAGTTCTGACATCACAGAAAAACAGTTAGTCTAATCTTTATAGTCCTGGCTATTTCTACAAGAAAACACACTTCTAAGATAACTTACTTGCATAGAGCATAAGGCAAGTCTGTGAGTTGGACAGTCAGACAAAAATGCTTAATAATCTCTGGTTCTCACTGTTTAAATTGAAACTGCAGTTCTGCTAAAACATTACATCATCTTTTACACTTTCCTGGTGTTCCCAGGCTGCACATTAGCTACATTTACATTCTTAACATCTCCCTTTTGTTATCTTGCAGCTGGTCAGGAACAGAGCAGTAAAAATACATTTGCATGTTTAAATCTAGTAATTTAACTCTTGGTTAGAACAGTAGAAAGAATTTCTTCATCTAGACTTTTCGGTACCTCTGGGTTAGTAGAGAGCACTGTTGCCACATTTGTGTAACAGCATTTCTTTACATTTAAGACAAGCCTGTAGTTTACATTCATATTTACAAATGCTAGAATTATGTATAAAATTCTATCTGGATAGGCTGGCAGTCTTAACCCTTCTCTACCAGTCTTCACACCAACATTCTCAGGACCTGGAAACCATCATTCCTATAATACCCTATGTAAGGGCAGAGTTTCTTTTGTGGGTAGCAGCATGCAACCACAACAAGGGACTGCCCTTTACTCAACCCCACGCCACCCAGACCCTAACCACAGACTCATCAGACTAAGTCTAGGGGGCACACATGGACAGCAAGTGCATTAAGGGCCACTGGAGCCCAAGTCAAATTCATCTGCACATCAACCAAAAAGAGATGCTAGCTGTGCAGCATGCTCTGACAGCTTTCAGATCCCTACTCTCACCAGCACACTTGCTAATAAAAACAGACAACACCTCAGTTATGTGGTACATCAACAAAGAGGGGGGAACCCACACTCACCCACTCTGCAGGCTGGCCATGGGCCTGTGGAACATGGCCTTGGACATGCAGGTCCATCTGCAAGCTCAATTCCTGCCAGGCAAACAAAACTCACTGGCAGACGACTTAAGCAGAAATCTCCTAGACCCACACGAGTGGCAACTAGAGCCCAGCACCGTCAACCTTCCGATTCAGAAATTGGGGACCCCAGAGGTGGATCTGTTTGCCTCCCCCTGCAGTCACCAGGTCAGCAGATTGTGCACCAGGACACCTCACAGCAGGGCCTGGAAAGTGGATGCCCTATCCTCCCAGTGGGTAAATCTCCCAGTCTATGCCTTCCCCCCCGCCCCTTCTCTCAAGAGTTTTGCTCAAGATAAAACAGGACAGACCAAGGACAATTCTGATTGCCCTGGACTGGCCATGCTAGCACTGGTACCCACTCCTGCGCAGCCTGTCACTGGTGCCACCCTGGCACCTACACCAGAACCCAACCCTGCTCTCTCAGCAGGGGGGGCAGATCTTGCATCCACAACTGCAAACCCTAAATCTTGCAAGCCTGGCTTATTCCTTGAACTCTCCCGCAGTAACCAGCCTAAGCAAGCAGGTGCTGGACGTAATTCTTGAAGCCAGAAGACCCAGTACAAGGAAATCCTATGCTAATAAGTGGAAAAGATACTGCTCCTGGATTCAGTCTAAAGGAGAGGACACAACTCTGCCCTCCCTGCATCTAATCCTGGATTACTTAACAGATGTGCTCCACAGAGGCCTATCCTTCTCCATTAAGATCCATGCCTCTGCCATTTCGGCTCATTACAACACAGAGCCACCTCTCTTCTCTCATCCTCTTATCAAACAGTGCCTAAGAGGGGCAAATAACTTAAGGCCACCTAGGAGAGCACCCACCCCTGCTTGGGACCTTAACCTTGTACTGGAAAAGCTCATGCTATCCCCCTTTGAGCCTGCAGCATCAGCAGAGTTAAAATTCCTCTCTTGGAAAACAGCCTTGCTTCTGGCCATCACTTCAGCAAGAAGAGTGTCTGAGCTACAAGCACTTATGGCTGTGGAACCCTTTATTATTTTCCATGCTGACTGTTTCCCTCAGGACTAACCCTTCCTTTATGCCTAAAGTGGTGTCCAGTGTGGCTCTCAACCAATCTGTCCATTTGCCAATTTTCTTCCCTAATCCTCAAAATAAAGGGGAAAGGATCCTGCACTCCTTGGACGTGGACAGACAGCCCAGATTCTATCTTGATAGGACTAAGCCCTTCAGGAAATATGACCAGTTACTAGTCAGCTTTGCACCAAGGGCAGAGAGCAAGGCTATTTCAAAGCAAACATTTTCCAAATGGATAGCACACTGCATCCATTTTTGCTACAAACACCATGGGAAACCAACCCCTCAGGGGGTCAGAACACACTCCACTAGGGCAACGTCCACCTCTACAGCTTTCCTCAGGAGAGGAACATTATGGTAGCTGCTACCTGGAGTTCTGTACACACCTTCACCAAACATTACCACCTGCCTATCTTTTCCAAATCCTGGGCAGGTTTTGCAACAGCAGTCCTGCCAGGCATACTAGCCAGCCCCAAGTCTTCTTGACTGCCTTCACCCTACAGCTTTGGGAATCTACCCACGTGTGGTGACTGCAACAGTGAAACACGAAGAACATAGTACACTTGTTTGTGTACACGTACTATAAATGTAGATGTCCGAGTGTATTCACTGTTGCAGTCCTGGTTTCCCTCCCTCCAGCCCGCTTGTTTCTCTCTCTCCTCTCTATTTCCTTTACTCACCCCTTTCAGGGGTATTGGTATTTACTTTTTACTGGTGGTGTTTTCCCCACCATAACTTAGCTCCCTGTTTGGGGGGGCTCCTGACATTTGGGGCAGGAAAAACTGATGTAATGGCATTGGCTGCCTGTTTTTATACCACTGACGACCTGACGTCAGTCATGGAGTGACAGCAACTGATGCAGAAATACTAAGTCTCTGGTATTCAGGCCGACTGAGGGCTGCCTGCAGGCAGATAACCCAAGTGTGATGACTGCAACAGTGAATACACTCGAACATCTACATTTATGGTAAATGTACACAACTGTACTTTCTTTGCCATGTGGCCAGGTATTTCTTAACTAAAGAAGGTAGAAGCTCTAGTAGATGCTTGCAAGGTAAGCATCTTGGTCCTTGGACATCTGACCTTGGGCATACTGGCTGGAAGACTTTGTCATGTGGGTATGCATTTGTCTGGTAGCAAGCATTAAAGCCTGTCCCTCTTTGCACCTTTAACTAAAATTATGGTAATATCCTTTTGAAGGACCTGCACCTTTGACACATGTAAAAATTGTGAAGGATAAGTGTCTGACCTTTCCAGACGGTGGTGACTTGCTAATTTCTAGGATGGCTTGACATGATCCAGCTGTCTGCCTCATGAGGGACTAAATAATGAGGCTTGGGGTGTATAATTTCACATCTCAGCAGAACCATCACTCTCAGGCTCGCAGGGTTGCTGGGGGCCCACTTACTCTCGTCTCACTGATTCTTTAATGAGCAGTTTCTTGGACTGGTACATTTTCTTATGCATGCACTCCTTTTTTCATTGATTTCTTAAATTTTAGGTGTTACACATGTTGGATTGGAAACTCTAAAATTTGGCCATAAATGTGAGCGTGCATGTGTGTGGAATAGAAGAACAGCCCCTCCAGGGCTAGCCACCTGTCTGTGTGAGCATCAGCTCTAGTTTGTCACTGTTGAAATGACATCCTGTACTCCATGAGTAAAAATGGGAAAACAGGGCTGTGGATAGATGGACAGACATGGCTTAAAGTTGACTTTTAATTGCAGTCGAGTTCAACCACATTAGCTGGTTCATGAGTTAGCCACATACTGTGATGTAATGATGATTATACTGTGGTTCACTGGTGCAGTGTTCCTTACAGTGGGACTCCTACTGCATTAGGCCCAGCCATTGACTGTTATGGGAGGTGCTGAAGTGTGGGCAGGGTCTTTCAGAGTTTGGCTCCTCTCCCCCCCACTAGGCCAAGCAGATGCCTTCTCACCTGAATGTCAACCCATGTGAGGTGTAAAAGGGATGTGTGCTCATGCCATCTTTAGATGTTCTTCCTTATCACTGTTGGAATATCCTTTAATTTGGGATATCCTGCCAAGGACAGCCCAATGTCCGGCAAGTGTACCAAAGCCTTTGCACCATCCTGGCATAGTATGTTAGATGTATGTCCTGCGCACAAGGTGTAAGGTGTATATGTGATGTATGGACACATAATTCTCAGAACTTGTTTGCTGCAAGTTCAAATGCTACTTCTGAATTGGGTTTGTACACCGTTCATCCAGCTGGTTCATCTTCCAAGCCTTATAAAGGTAACTGCCCCATTAGGGTTTGCCGAAAATCAAAATGCTACTTCTGAATTGGGTCTGTACACTGTTCATCAGCTGGATCATCTTCAAAGCCTTATAAAGGTAACTGCCCCATTAAGATTCCTTCCTTTCTTTTTTCCTCCTTGTAGTTTTTCATGTCATCCAGAAAGAGGAAATGGGTGTGGGAGGCAGATTCTCCATAAAGACAGCCACGAGAATTGCCTTTTTTGTTTGTGCTAGATGTGAACATACTCAGTGTGATATCTGTCAGGCATTTGTCCTTAAGACACTTTGCAGTCTTTTGTCTTCTCTTTCTGTTTATTGGGAAAACCAACATCTGAAGTTATGGACCCAGGGTACCATGGCTGAATCTGTCCTCCCCGAAGTTCAACCACCTCTTAAGAAAAAATCTAAAGCATGTACTGAATCTTCTGCTGTTCAGCCTCCACCAAACATCTTGTTTGGGTTGGTGAAGAACCAGAAGACTGCCCGGTGCTGACACTAGTTCCCTCTGCTTTGACCTATTTGGAGGCTGGCATGGAGCTGCCTGTTTAAATGTCCACTGATGCTGTGCATACTTCTGGTACAGATGTAGAGGGGGAAACATGGCTGATATATATTTGAAGGACCTAGGGGATTCCCCAAATTTTAGTTAGGGAAGACGTGCCTGGTACCCTCATTAAATCCAGGTAAGGATCTGACATTCTTATAGTGACAGCTGTATTCACATATGCTGTACTGATGAGGTCAGCAAAAATGCCAAAGCATGCATGTCCACAGCTAATGTGGTTCAGCTTTATTGGCCTGAATGTAGCCATAAAGACTTAAAAACTCTAGATTGGTTGGGTTTTCTTACAGTTTTTCCTGAATAGTTTGTGTGACTTTTTTTACACTTTAGTTTGTATGTGGAGAATATTGGATACCATGCAGTGTTGCAAGTTTTCATAAAATAACTTTCTGTGTGGCACAAGGTTAAGTGCAGTGATCTTAGAGAAAGAAGACAGGTGATGCAGGTTTCAGTTGCAATTTACAGATACTATGCCTGGTTTACAAGCCATCCGCAAACCCCACACTTATGAATTTCTTATATATTCATAAGTCAAAGAGTACCAGAAATGCAAGGTCTAGGGAACAGAATTTTGTCTCTGATTTAAACAGAACATGCTGGAGATCAGATGTGTCTCAGAGACTGCCTCTCCTATGGAAAAGGCTTCCAATCCATGTGAAGCTGAGTTCGTCTGTTACCCAATTTAAGTGCAACCTAGATCACTGAATGGAGAATAGAATATTTACATTGGGCCTGGCACCCATGTCCCTTATGGACAGAGGTAGCTCATACATGCCTTGCTTTCAGTGTCCTATTTAGATACAGGACATCGTTATTCTTTTGAGAAAACTTGGCTAGGCTTAGGAAGCTTCCCCCCCCCCATGTCATTAGCCTAGTACCAATCTATTAACTCGAGGGTTGTTTAATGCTGTTGTGACCCTAAAACCCCCACAGGAATTGGACACACTGACCAGACTGAGTAAGGAGAAGGTCACAGTAAGCTGTCTGTCGGGTGCTAGAATCCGCCACATAACGCATGCACTCAGGTCTCTCAACAGCAGGTACAAGTACGACTCAATCATTGTCCACGCTGGTGTCTCCTTGGACTACATGAAAAGAGACATAGAGGAGCTCTCTGATTATGTAGCCCAAGCAGGTATGACCCTGACCTTGAGCAGTATCCTACCTTCACCAAGAATGATGCCACAATACAGAGATAAGATGATCAGCTTTAACAATTGGCTTAAACTCTGGTGTCATTCAAAGGGGATCCAATGTCTGTCTGCCTGGGATGACATGCTGGACAAGCCACGCTGCTTAAAGGGGAATGCACTTGTCACCCTGGGATTCCGAATTTTGGCAGAGGCTCTTGCCACCCCCATAGTGCCTTTTTTAGGCAAGGCTCAAATTCTAAACCTACCACCCTAGTACAAAACAAAAAAAAACTAAGGGTAATGCTGCTCAATGCCAGAAGTCTCAACCTCAAGATGCACGACTGAGGCCCTTCTCAGTATGGAGAACATCGATGTCTGTGCTGTGACAGAAACCTGGTTCAAGGCCCCTGAGAGCACCCCAGCACTATCAGGTTTTACCTCATATCATGCGTTCCCCAAAACCTGGACAATACCAAGAAAGGAGGAGGGTATCCATATTCATCAAGGACACCCACACCTCAAGATTGGTGGCATCGCACGATCGCCGGAAACCATCCAGGTGCAATTAACCATAGGCAAGACTGCTCTGCAATTTGTAGCATGTTACAGGCCACCCTCAAACTCAGGAACCTCATATGGCCTTCCTGAAAACACTGGAGGGATAAATGTATCTCAACACCATCATACTAGGTGACTTCAACTACCCTAATGTAGACTGGGAACACTACTCAAGCCCAAACACTCTAGCCCAAAAGTTCCTGGAATTCATAAACTCAAATGCCATGGAACAACTAGTCACCATCCCACAAGAGGAGAAAACATACTTGATCTCATCATCACGAACATGGGAGCACAATGTTCAACGCCGAAGTATACCCCTCACTGGTGAGATCTGATCACAAACTAATCTCGCTGGAGGTCCTCATAAATGAAAAGACCACAGTAAAGAAAGCCAACTTCACACTTCTAAAGACTAGTGTGGTCTCCTTTAAGGCCCCTGAGCGGTTAACATTACTCAAACCGCTGAATCACTTACAAATGCCTTCTACCAGCACCTGCAGGCTGCATGGATCAGGCAATCCCAAGCAAAACAAAGACTCTTTGTACCAAAGGCAAGCGTCCAGTCTGGTGGACCCCAGCCATAAACAAACTCTACAACAAAGGAGAAAGCTACTACAAGATAGAGCAAAATCCTTAAAAGGTAAGACACCGCTGATCACTATAAGTAAAAAGCTAAGAGCTCTCATAAAATCATCCAAAGCTAATTTTGAAAAAATAGCTAAGGACTCTACAGACAACCATAAGGCATTCTTTAGCTATGTCAGAAACCTAGGAGGAAACTCCCAGATATGCTCAGAATTAGTTCAAAATGATGTGAAGATTACTGATCCTACAGACATTGCCAACATACTGGCTGAAAGGTTCAGTGCAAACTTCTCCCCTCCCCTAAAGGAGAGATATCTATACCAAATGATTGTAGCCCCCCAAACATCTCTAACGCCCAGGTGAGGATTGCTCTCTCCAAAGCAAAGAACACAGCATCCATGGGACCTGATGGTTTCCCCGGCTGTGTGCTCCATGAACTCAACGAGGAATTAAACCCACAGTTAGGACAGCTGTTTAATCTTAGTCTCACCTCCGGATACCCAGGGAGTGGCGCTGGCGACTGTGGTCCCACTCCACAAAGGTGGTGCCTCCACCGACCCTGGACATTACCGTCCCATTAGCTTGACAAGCCTTATCTGCAAAGCCATGGAGAGGATCATAATGGATCTCATAAATAAAGACATAGGGAACTTGCAGACTTTGGATCCAACCCAGTTTGGCTTTGTCAAAGGCAGATCATGCCTTCTAAACTTGGTTGACTTTTGAAACAGTCACCAAGGCCATTGAGGAAAGACAGTCCATACAGCCTACCTAGACCTGGCGAAGGCTTTGATACAATACCTCACTCGGGTATCATTGAAAAACTCATCAACTTAAATGTAAACCCATACATTACAAGATGGGTTGCAAACTGGCTGAGTGACAGAACCCACAGGGTCAGAGTTGCTGGCGCCATGTCAGACTCAAAGCCTGTCACAAGTGGTGTCCCACAGGGCTCAGTCCTGGGCCCACTCTTGTTTGGCATCTACTTTTCTGAAGTACAAGCAAACACAGGAGGGTTATGGCTGACAAAGTTTGCAGATGACTGCAAACTGGGCCGTGAGTTGAAAACACATCCGACACAGATATCCTTCAGAAGGGTCTCACAGAAACGGATAACTGGTGCCAGAGCCATGGCCTAAAGTTAAATGCCAAGAAATGCATAGATGTTATGTGATCCTATCTCGCCTACATTCTGAATGATGGGTTCGGAGCCGATCCCTCGGCTCCCACTTATGCCAAAGAGCCAAGTCTCTTATTGGCTGAGCTTACTATATCCCAGGATGCACCACTACCAGTCCCCAGATCTCGTTTGCGCTTCCCTGCGACGTGGTCTCAAGCTGGCTGGGCTGAGTAGTTTTATTAACTAACTTTTCTGTCAGTTTTGCTGTTTTTGGTCACAAAAGCTGTTTTAACGCTATCGCTTCTTTGTGTACGTTTGGATTGAAAATTTTTGTGTGTGATTGGGTTGAGTTTGTTTTCGGCCCCTCCATCCAGGGCCTTCCGGACTGTCAACCTGTTAAAACTTCACAGGGTCTCAGTAATCTTAGTTGTTTAGAGTTCCCTGTCATTTTCAGGAAGTGTTTGCGTTAAGCTATAACTGTGAGCTTAAATTTATCATCAGTAAATTGATAGTTGTTTACTTTCCTGTCAAAGTACTAGAATTGTTTAACATCATGTCTCAAACTCCTAGGCCTTGGCTTTAAAAATGTTCAAATGTGGTTTCAAAATGTCTATCACAGACGATCATTCGCTCTGTGTATATTGTCTAGGGCAAAGCACTTGCAGGAGTCATGCAGCGTATGTCACGCTTTTTCCTCAAGGGTCCTCCAGGAGAGGAAAAATAAATTGATTCTTAAGGGGTTAATTAAACCTTCCTTTGAAGAAGCCTTGGCATCCCCTCCTGCTCCAGCCAAAAGAAAGGGCTTCGGTTCCGACCAGTCCGTCGGATCCGACTGCCAAGAGACCTAGGCAGGCCTCTCCTTCTCAAAGACTTGAGCCGAGGTCGAACGGTCTGCCTCGATGCCACCAGTATCGACTCCTCTGGCTTGAGCCGATGGCTGGGGCATCGAGGCGGGTCACCTTCGGCTCCGCTGCCTCGGAGCCGACAAGGGTCGCCGCTCAGACACTTCCTCCTCGGCGAAGTCTACCTCGGCACCGATGGAATCTGGTGTGAGTATTCCTCGGCGCCGATACTCATCGAGTCGCCTCGAGCGGTCCCCTAGCCCTTTGGGGCCGATGGAGAGGCCTTCTCGAACCCGTTCTGTTTCCTCTCGGTCTTGAGAATGTCGGATTCTGATATAGACAGGGTGCTCCAAAGACTGTTCCAGTCCCCAGTCTTCCAAAAATTTGTTTCGGTTCCGACCCAGTTGGCTTCGGAGCCGATGACCTTGGCCCACCCATTGCCATTCCTCCTCCGACTGCTTGGCTCCGTGAGCAGGTGCTGTTGGAGCCGGTGGAGATCTCAGGGTCGGCTCCGACCCTTACTCCAACCCGGCCTTCGGGTCCGAGTTTGGTACGCTGGACTTCTTCGGCTGGACCCGGGGTGATGTTTGGGACCTATGCTTTGGTTCCGAGCCTCCCCTCGGTGCTTCAGCTGCGGGACTTCCATCGGCTATCACGGCTCGGAGACCGGACACTCCCAGGATTCTGGGGTCCGGCTTTCAGGGCCATGAGGAGTGCCTTGGCCAAGTCCTCTTCGCCATCTCCGGCTTTACCGGCACCTTCCCTGGGCGTGGAGACTGGGTCTTTGGCAGTCCCCTGTCTGTAGCCAGCGGAGCCCGAGGCCTGAGGTTACCCCAGTGGGGTTCCCCTCCTCCTGAGGGTTCTTGGAGTTGTCTTCAGAGGAACCCCAAGGAAGAGATCGTGCAAGAGGAAGCACGTGGACTCCCCGAGTCTATTACATCAGACACTGATATGGATGATGCAGAGGGTCCCAGTCGTCCTCGGATGATGTCTCATTTGCAGACATCTTAGAGATCCTCAAACAACGAGGCGGCTGGATATCCAAACCCCCTCTGCGGACGAGTCAGTGCTCCTCAAGGCCTTTGGAGCTCAGCCCTCCGCCTCCTGGGTGTCTCCGCCCTTCGAGCTTCTGGATTTAGTTTGTCGGCGTGGGAACATCCAGATACCGTGGAACCAGTCCCTTCTCGTCCAAATAAATTTTTGTCTGCTCCCCCAGAAGGAGTTCCTTACTAAAGGCGTGGCTGTAGATGCCATGGTGGTGGCATCTGCTACACAACAGGGCGTGGCAGAGGCTTCAACGTCCGTCCATCCTCCTAATAAGGAGTCTAGGAGTATGGACAGGTACGGCACCCTGACTTCAGCGGCCTTTACCTTAAGGTCTCTGAATTATTTGGCACATTTTACCAGGCTTCAGAGGGATCTGGTCAAGGAGTTGTCAGATTCCTCTCGGTAACCTACCTGAGCAGCTAGCCCAGTCGGTTAGCTCTCAGTTGGCTATCCTTCGTCAATTTCTAACTCGTCCATGAGGCTCATTTCCTATGCGCCCGGGCGGTAGAGCAGGCACAGGCGTGGCTCTCGTGACAAGCCTGGCTCCGCTTGTGTCAGTTCGGAGGCCTTCAAATCTTCCTTCGCCGGCTCCCTTTGATGGGTCCTCATTGTTTGGACCCAAGGTGAAAGACACCCTTACCGCTGTGAGCAAGAGGGAAAAACTTTATCTGCCGTAGGTGCCGTTATTCCACTCCCTTCGGCCTTACCCCAAGGCTAAAGGAGGGAAAATGTGGTTCCAAATCGCAAGTTTTTCTCCCAACAGCAGGAAGATTCCCGTCCAGAGGCAGAGGACGGGAAATTTTTCAGGGAGGCCGTCCCAGAGGCGGCAGAGGCCCCGCAATTCTGGAACCCTGACCATGAGTCCTTTCGTGGCTCTTCAGCCTCCCACACGTCATGAGGGATTGCCCGGCTGTGCTGCTCGGAGCCAGTCGGGTGTCGTTGCCAAGCACCTAAAAGCCTGGGAGTCAATCACTCAGGACAGATGGGTGCTTCGGATCATTGCCGGAGGTTACACCATCCCATTCACATACTCACCCCCACCGTCCAAGAGAATCCCGGACCCACCACCCAGTCAAAGGGAAATAGCAGCCGCAGAAGCTTTAAAGCTGCTAGAAAAAGGAGTCATCCAACCGGTCCCCACAGACCAGATCGGATCAGGAAATTACTCCAGGTTCTTTTAGTGCCAAAAGACAGGGGACCTGAGGCCAATATTGGATCTCAGCACACTGAACCAATCCGTCCACGAAATCCAAATTCGAATGGTCACGTTACAATCCATTCTCCCATTATTGGAGAAGGATGTTTGGATGTGCTCCATAGACCTCAAGGGCGCCTATTATCACATACCGATACATCAGGCGTCCAGAAGGTATCTGCGCTTCAGCCTGGGAGTCCGTCATTACCAATTTTGCGCTCTGCCCTTTGGTCTCACCACAGCCCCAGGGTGTTCACCAAGTGTCTGGCAGTAGTGACGGCTCACCTGAGAAGTCTTGGATTCCAAGTGTTTCCCTATCTCGACGACTGGCTCCTGACTGCCACCACCAGGCATCTACTAATGGACAACCTCAAAGCCACCATCTCCTGGGTGTTTCCCTGGGGATTACATTCAATTGGTCAAAGTCTGTCTTGCTGCCCTCTCAACGCATAAAGTTTATAGGAGCAGAGATAGACTCAAGATTGATCTTGGCGTCTTTCTTCCTGCCGAAAGGATCCGAACTTTACAGGGCCAAGTTCAAGCTCTGATCTCGAGATCCAAAGCCCCAGCCAGGATGGTTCTACAGGTTTTAGGCTCAATGTCTGCCACAGTTCTTTTAGTTCCTCTAGCAAGATTACACATGAGGATTCTTCAGTGGCTCTTGTCAACTCAATGGTCCTTTCAGGATCTTCCCTCAATCATCACATCATGATTACGGAAATATGCAAAAGGGACCTGCGCTGGTGGCTACAGCCAGCAAACTTGCATCAAGGGAACCCCTTTGTCCCTCCTCCTCCAGTGGTTCCCGTGACGACAGATGCCTCCCAGATAGGGTGGGGGCATTGTCTGGGCAGGCTAGTTCAGGGCTCCTGGCTTCCAGGCAGCTCTTCTCCACATCAACGTGTTGGAGATGAGGGCTGTACTTCTATCCCTACAGGCCTTACACAAGTTTCTTCCTCAGGGCATCATCGCCATCCACACAGACAACATGTCGGTGGTCTGGTATCTGAACAAACAAGGAGGGACCAGATCGTACCCCCTTTGCAGAGAGGCCATGAGAGTGTGGGAATGGGCTGTAGCTACCAACCGTTTCTTGGTAGCGACCCACATCCCGGGAAAGTCAAATGTATTGGCGGACAAATTAAGCAGGACAATTCTCTCTCCTCACGAATGGTCTCTAAACCGCACAGTAGCAGCCCAGGTTTTCAAGAGATGGGGGCCTTTGCTGCGACCTATTTGCAACTCCACAAAACGCCAAGTGCCAAAGGTTCTTCTCCTTGATCCCACATCAAGAAGTACCAGCCATGGATGCTCTAGCACAACCTTGGCCAACAGGGCTACTTTATGCCTTTCCTCCAATTCCACTTCTTCCCAAAGTTATTCAGAAAGCTTCTCAACTGGGGTCTTTAATGATTCTGATTGCCCCATACTGGCCTCGTCAGATATGGTTTCCTTACCTGAAGAAGCATGCAGTGGACGATCCGTGGACCTTAGACCTGATTCGGACTTGCTAATCCATCAGTCGGGACATTGGCATCAGTCCCTTCAATCCTTGAAATTGACAGCTTGGCTCCTCCACTTCCGACCTTAGTTAGAAGGCACACACTAGATCGGAAGTTGCTCACATTTTATCTTGACCCACAAACCCACCACTAACAAATTGTACCTCAGTAAGTGGAAGAGGTTTGCTATCTGGGCTCAACTCAAGGGCTTAGACCCTATCACTGCTCCTGTCCCAGAGGTTTTGAAATTCTTAACATCCCTGTTTAATCAGGGATCTTCTGTCTCAACTATTAAAGTCCAACTAGCGGCTATCTCTAAATTCCACGAATCCACGGATCCTCCTTTGATGAGCAGCAGACTATGCAAAACGTTCATTAAAGGTGCGAGTCTATTAAGACCACCAGTTTTCATCCTGCACCTCCGTGGGATCTTGATTTAGTGCTTGGCGCATTAACATCTCCCCCTTTCGAACCGGCTGCTACATGCGAGTTAAAATATCTGTCTTGGAAAGCTGCCTTCTTAGTGCCTATTACTTCTGCAAGAAGAGTTTCAGAGCTTCAAGCCCTGTCTATTAAACCACCGTGCTTGATTTTCCACAAGGATAGAGTATCACTTAGGCCTAATCCATCCTTTGTCCCAAAGGTCTGTTCTAGTTTCTGTCTTCAACAATCTCTAGAGCTACCAGTTTTCTTTCCAAAATTCTCCAATGAAGCAGAATACACTCTCCATAAATTGGATGTTCACAGGCAATTACGCTTCTATTTAGACAGGACTCAGCAACCGTAAGTCAGACCAGTTGTTTGTGTCCTTCTCAGATAATAAATTGGGCCAAACCATCACAAAAGCCACTATCTCAAAATGGATCAGAGATTGCATAGCTCAGGCCTATTCTTCTTGAATAAGCAACTTACAACATCTATCAAAGCTCATTCTACCAGAGCTATGGCTACTTCTATAGCTTTTCATTCCAAGCTCGCTATATCGAAATCTGTGCTGCGGCTACTTGGTCCAACCCGCACTTTCATTTCCCACTACAAATTGGATGTGGCATCTAAAGGGCGAGCATCTTTTGGTTCCACGGTACTCAGGAGTGTTTTCCAGTGAGCCACCCAGGATTCAGGTGCTAGGGGCTGTCCCATCATTCAGAATGTAGGCGAGATAGGATCACATAACATCTTTTAGTTATGTACTCACCATAACTTCAGATGTTTGGGATCCATCTACATTCCTAATACCCTCCTTCCCCTGCCTTGGAGATCAGAAGTGCTTGTGCCGTTTTGAGTTCTACTGTTTTATCTGGTTTCCTCTGACGTTGTTATATAAGCAGGCGTGCATGTGTGCATGTATGCGGACAAACTAGATCTGGGGACTGGTAGTGGTGCATCCTGGGATATAGTAAGCTCAGCCAATAAGAGACTTCGCTCTTTGGCATAAGCGTGCCGTGTCGGGAGGATCGGCTCCGAACCCATCATTCAGAATGTAGGCGAGATGGATCCCAAACATCTGAAGTTATGGTGAGTACATAACTAAAAGTTATACCCTTCGGGAAAAATAAGGTTACCCCTAGCTACCATATAGGTGGCAATCCCCTGAACACAGAAGAAGTTATTAGGGACCTGGGAACCCAGGTTGACAGTAGCCTTTCATTCGACACTCATATTGCTAAAGTAGTTAGGAAGACCTTCTACATTGCCCACCTTATCATGAAGGGATTCACATCTAGATCAAGGGAAGTCATAGTCTCCCTATACTCATCACTCATCAGACCAATGATCGAGTACAATGCCCCATTCGGAATGTATCTGACCCGACACTTGCAGCAGCTGGAGAGGCCACAAAAGTTCCTCACCAAAAGGATAAAGGGTCTCAAAAATCTGTCTTATGCTGCCCGACTGAAAGAACTCCAGTTATATTCAGTTGCTTACCGCTTGCTCAGAGGTGACCTATGCCTGACATACAAGGCCATGTCAAACCCAGATTTGATGAACATGCTTCATCTCAAAAATCTAGATCCCTCAGAGCCACAAGGGCGGGAGACTTAAACCTCGACACGGTTATTAATAGGACGTGCTGGAGGGATAGATTCATCACCCAAAGACTCCCTATGCTGTGGAACAAAATCCCGGTTTATGTGAGGCAGAGCACCTCGCTAGCCTTGTTCAAGAGGAATCTTGACCAATGGATGGGAGATCGCAGATACACCCCAGGGGTTACCTCAGTGTCACTGCTCGACAGAGGCACAGCAAAATAATGGGCATAGTTTCTCCAAACTAAAGGGGTGGCGTAAGCCACAAAACTATGGGCTAGGCTTATAAATGCCCTCAGGCAGATAGCCTAGTATGAACCTATGAACCTATGTCTCTCATGCTGTTCCCATTCCCTGGTCATCCACCCCATCTAAGAGGCCAGGGATTTTGAGTTGTCTGAAGAGGAGTTGGGCTCTGATGAAGAATCTTAAGCATATTCCTCACAAATACACTTGCCTTTGGGTTTGGAATCTGATGAAGATTCTTTGTCTCGTGACTCTCCTTTAGAAGAATTATCCTTTGGGGATACAGTAGTCCGTATGATGGAACACTTTAAGTGGAATTGTTCCTGAGTCTCAGAAGTCCAGAAGAGGTGGTATAAACTCTTTTAAATGAACTGTCACAGACCATCTGCAGTCTATCCTTTTTTAGCTACCTTGCTGGGCACATTTACAGCAGCTTCTCAGTCTCCTAATTCACAGCATCTGGCCCCTAAGAAGCCAGACTGATTTTTATAAAGTGCCTGAAGATCATAGATTCTTTTATAAAGGTCATTCACCTGATCATGCTATGGTTTTTGTATCCGTAGATAAGCCATCTAAACTACTTTCCTCTTCCAAACTTCTGTTTTATGACAAGGGCAGCTGTAGAAAAGTATGTGGAAAAAGTGTATACTTCTGCTTTGGCTTTTAGGGCCATCCGTTATCAGACCCACAGGACTTAAATGTGATGTTCATCGTGCATACAGCTGCAGTCATAACAGATGGGTTCTCCTGCCGTCAGGCAGGTCCTCGGTCGGCCGAATTCCAAAGTCTAGGTCCGACGTCGGTTGTCGTCGCTTCTTCCCTGACGTCCGTGCGACAGGGGTATAAAGGAACCAGCCGACGCCATTTTCTTCAGTCTTTCTTGCCGCACGGTGCCCGAAGCAGAAGCAGTTCGCAAGTGCCGGTCGGCCAGCTCCTGAGATTACGAAAATTTGGAAACCGAAGTCTTCTTAAAAGCTAAGTACCCCGTTGGGGAAACTTTTCTTGCCTCAGACCGATGTCAGACAAAGTTAATAACTGTATTTCTTGTGGGAAGCAAATACCGCATAAGGATTTCCATTCCCTCTGTATTCCTTGTTTAGGCCCAGACCACGACGTCTCGGTCTGTCGCTTTTGTGCTACATTCAACAAACACACTATTAAGCGTCGGGCAGAGTTCACCCAGCATTATTTTGGGAAAGCATTTAACTATACTATGTCGTCGGATACTCCGACTCGGTTTTGTCTAAAAAGCAAAACAAGGACCGACACTCGAGGTCTGCGGCCTCTACTGACACCACGCCAAAGCCGACTACACGTGGTCCGGTTCTCAGCGAGGTGCCTACGCAGCCCCTGATTACCGACGACACATCTTTGGCAGTGTCTCCTGTGCCCAAGGTCTCAGGCTCCTCTGCCCACACCCCGACTACAGATACTGAAGCCACTCTTGGCGTTGAAACACAGAATGTGGACAGGTCCACCTCCACTCAAGGTGTCTTCAGACCTTCCTCTTCTTTCTCCATCAAGGCTTTCACCAAGTCTAAAGCAACCATGCACTCTAAGAGACCAGCTACACAGGGCCCATCTCCAGGCCCCATGCCTAAGAAACAGATGCTTAAAATGGCTGAGGATTTAATTACTCTAATCAGAGGTTCTCAGCCCCCTCCGGACAAAAGGCCCAGAGTGGAGGAAGATTCCCCTCCTCTGATCAGGGCTCCATTATTTCAGAACACTCTGATGATCAGGAACAGTCTTACTCCCCTTTTGAAGACTCTGATGCGGAGGAGTCTATTCCTTCTGTATCCCCCCCTGAGGATTACTCATTTGGGGAAACTTTGCATACCTTAAGGGAACACTTCCACTGGGAAGGCCAGGATTATTCAGATTCCAAGAAAAGGCTCAGGGAATTTCTTTTGTTACCCCAGCACAGGCCTCTGGCTATACCTCCTGTCTTGGACATCCTAGATGATGTTTACTCGGAGGCCTGCTTTAACCCGGACTCTCTACCTCCAGCTCCAGTTAAGCCTGACAGGTACTATAGAGTTCCTGACTCACACCAATTTCTATACAAAAGCCATGCTGCTGACCTAGAAACCATCTCACAGGGGCCCAAGGGAGTTAAGGCCTCCATTGCCAAAAATCCATTGCCTTCCGAGAGAGATTCCAGATCCTTAGAAAGGTGGGGAAAAAGGTATATACCTCGGCTACCTTATCCATGAGGGCCTTAAACTGTCAGTTTCATATGATAAAATACCAACAGTTTTTATCACAATTGAAAAGTAAAATGTCACAACCTGAACAACCAGACTTGGAGTAGCAGGATTTGATGCATAGTGCAGAACAAGTGGGTAAGCATACCTTACAATGTGGTTTTGATGCTCTAGAGGCCTCATGTAGAGCTGCTGTTACAGGCTCAGTCATACGTAGGCATGCCTGGCTCAAGGAACAAGCCTTGCCTGATCATGTCAAAGCTAAATTACTAGACGCCCCTCTTCAAAAGGATGTACTATTTGGTGCTAATGCTGAGGAAGTATTACGGAAAATGGAGGAAAAGGCTAAATCAATGCAAACTGTGAAATAATTTCTGCAGGTTCAACCCCCACGTTTTAGTAGAAATTGGCCTTCCAAAAACTGGTCCTTTCCTGCCACAGACAGACCCCAAAGAGGCAGATACAGGCTCGAGGGGCAGAGGACAATCACAAGGATCGTATAGAGGCAGACAATGGCAAGCTCCTACACAAAGAGGTGGTGAGGACAACTTGCAATCTTTCAGAAAGCAAACCCAATGACTTTCCCCTTTGCATGCCAACCAGGTCTCAAATGGCAGCCCCTTAGGAGGAAAGCTGGCATTATTTTCAAAAATTGGCATGTTGTCACAAAGGACAAATGGATCCTGGACATTATAAACAGAGGCTACAAATTCCATTTTCATACCCTTCCAAAAATGAGAGGCATGCCAAACCTGCCACACAATCAAAGGGCAGAGGCACAAAGGCTAATTTCAGATCTCATAAACATGAAAGCTATTCAAGAGGTACCTACACGAACAAGGTCAAGGTTTTTATTCCAGGCTATTTCTGGTGCCAAGGAAGGGAAAAGATTGGAGACCTATTTTGGATCTATCCATCCTAAACATATTTCTACTCATACCAAAATTCAAGATGCTCACTCTACAGCAACTTCTTCCCATGCTGGGCAAGGAGTCTTGGCTGGTAACATTGGACCTCAAGGAGGCATACCTGCATGTCCCAATCAGACAAAATCGCAGAAGGTACCTCAGATTTCTTGCAGGTTCAACCCATTATCAATTCTCTGCATTGCCCTTTGGCTTATCTACTGCACCCAGAGTATTCACGAAATGCCTGGCATCAGTAATTGCCTACTGCAGACTTCAAGGGATACAAATATACCCTTATTTGGACGACTGCCTGATCCAAGCGGACAGCAAGCACATTCTTCTGAAACATCTGGCTTATGTAATAATGTTATTAAACTCTCTGGGATACACAGTCAACAAAGAGAAATCAAGGCTAATACCCTCTTGGAAGATAATTTTCCTGGGTGCCAATTTGGACACAAACACCCAAATGGCCTACCTCACGCCAGAGAAGCAGGGGCAGCTAATTCAATACTTCAGAACACTAGCAAATTGCACCAGGCTGACTGCAAGGAAAATACTGCAGGCTCTGGGATTCATGGCATCTTGCATCTTACTAATCCCATGTGCAAAGCTGCATATGAGAAAACTACAATGGTACCTGAAAAACATATGGTTTCAACACAGCCACAGTTTGGAAACAATAATACCACTAATTCCATGTCTGCAAAAGGAATTTCTGTGGTGGGCTCAAGCATGTCAAACAAACACAGGTCTTCCATTCAGCAAGCCTCAAGCAAATCAAGTCATCACAACAGACGCCTCGGACTACGCCTGGGGGGCGCACATGACAGACCGGTGCATTCAGGGCAAATGGTCCCAAAAAGAAAAGCACCTTCACATCAATCAAAAAGAAATTCTAGCAGTAATAAATGCTATTATAGCTTTCAAGGACCTTCTACAACCAGGTCAACTATTGATAAGAACTGACAACACCACAGTTATGTGGTACATAAACAAACAGGGAGGAACACATTCTTATCCCCTATGCAGACTGGCCATGTCTCTTTGGAACATGGCCATAGACTTACAGATGGAACTACAAGCACAGTACTTGCCAGGCAAGGAAAACACGCTGGCAGACAACCTAAGCAGGAATATGACAGATCCACACAAATGGAAATTGCATCCAAAAGTTTTTACAGAAATAATACAAGAATGGGGAAGGCCAGACATAGATCTCTTTGCCTCCCACAAGAATCATCAATTGTCAAAATTCTGCTCGAGGATCTTCCATCCAAAGGCCTGGAGAGTGGACGCTCTTTCCTTCAGTTGGACATCAATGACAGTTTATGCCTTCCCTCCTCTTCCTCTGCTGCCCAAAGTTCTATTAAAGACCAAAGCAGACAGACCAAAGATGATCCTCATTGCTCCGGACTGGCCAAGGCAACACTGGTACCCACTCCTGAGGAGCCTGACGCATTCCCCACCATGGACCCTGCCTCTAATGCCTCTTCTTCTGACTCAGCACAGTTTCAAAACTCTTCACAGCCAGCTAAAAACACTCAATCTAGCCGCATGGAAGATTCCTTAGCATCACAACAGGCCCTACTCTCCAAGGAGGTGCAGGATGTCATTTTGGAGGCCAGAAGGCCATCAACTAGAAAAGCTTACTCCGCAAAATGGAAACGTTTTTCTGTCTGGAATGAGAAAAAGGGCCAGGATCCTAGAAAACTGAATTTACCTCAAATACTACAATATTTGGCTGAACTGCTAAGCAGTGGACTTTCTTTCTCCTCCATCAAAATCCATGCATCAGCCATTTCTGCAGAATACAACACTGATCCACCTTTATTCTCTCACCCTCTCCTAAGGCAGTTCCTCAGAGGGGCTAAGAATTTAAGGCCTCCAAGAAAACAACCAATACCTGCTTGGGATCTTAATTTCATACTGGAAAAACTGACCTTGCCTCCCTTTGAGCCAGCTGCCTCATCAGATTTGCAATATTTGTCATGGAAAACAGCTTTCCTTCTGGCTATCACCTCAGCTCGTAGAGTTTCAGAACTACAGGCTCTCATGGCCGTCCAACCTTTATCATCTTCCATCAGGACAGAGTTTCCTTACGAACCAACCCGTCCTTTATGCCTAAAGTGGTATCCAGGGTAGCTTTAAATCAGGCCATACATTTACCTACTTTTTATCCTAATCCTCAAAACAAAGGGAGAGATTACTACATTCCTTGGACATCCACAGACAACTGCGTTATTATTTGGACAGAACAAAGCCTTTCAGAAAATCAGAACAGCTCTTTGTGGCCTATGCGGTAGGAGCTCAAGGGAAGCCAATTTCCAAACAGACAATCTCAAAATGGATAGCCCACTGCATACGCTTTTGCTATTCCTTTCATGGCAAAACTGTTCCTACAGGCATTAGGACTCATTCCACCAGGGCCACAGCCACCTCTGCAGCATTCCTCAGAGGAGTTCCTACCAAGGATATTTTGGAAGCAGCCACTTGGAGTTTTGTGCATACCTTCTCCAAGCACTACAACCTACCATTATACTCAAAATCTAGAGCAGGCTTTGCCACTGCAGTCTTGCAGGGCATTTTGGCTCCTCCTAATTCCACCTAGTGCCTACCACCCCTTTCTTAGCTTTGGGATTCTACCCATCTGTTATGACTGCAGCTGTATGCACGATGAACATAGTACAGTTTTGTACCTACCATAAATGTAGATGTTCGAGTGCTAATACAGCTTCAGTCCAGGTTTCCCTCCCTCCTTCCCCTCTTGGGACAGGCCTATAGGCTAACACATCCTCATACAACCTGATTGGGGTATTCATTTATGGTGTATTTGCTTGCAACTACTGTATTTTGATTATATTGCACTGCATGATTACACAAATTTATGTATTGCCTTCCTTCTGGGGGCACCTGACATCTGGGGCAAGAAAAACTGAAGAAAATGGCGTCGGCTGGTTCCTTTATACCCCTGTCGCACTGACGTCAGGGAAGAAGCGACGACAACCGACGCCGGACCTAGACTTTGGAATTCGGCCGACCGAGGACCCGCCTGTCGGCAGGAGAACCCACCTGTTATGACTGCAGCTGTATTAGCACTCTAACATCTACATTTATGGTAGGTACAAAACTGTACTTTCTGGCTGTACTCCCAGCTTTGTGGCGGCAGGGGGTGTTGACTGAAATGCCTGATTCGAACAGTAAGACTTCTGCTGTCTCTCTCCTAAGTTTTGCCTCTCAGATAGCTCACATTCTGTTAAATGCATCAATGATGCAGCTGATTTCTCTTCTAGGGCAGCTGCATTTGGTTCTGTTATGAAGAGATATTCCTGGTTGAGCTTGCAGGCTTTGCCTGAGGGCATTAAGGCCAAAAGTTTGGATTGTCCCTTAGACAACCAGAATATTTTTGGTACTGCCGCTGAAGAATTGATCTGATGTTGTCAATCTTCATCTATTCTTGATCTGTGGGTTATGGTTCCGATCCTTGGATCCAGTCTTGCCATTATATAGCTCGCATCAGTCAAAAATCTCTCTAGCTGCAAGTCTACCCACAGTGCCCCTCTCCACAGTACCCCAGATTTCATTTGCCGCTCTTACGACAAGACGTGTCAGCCATCTCTCTTGTAGCCAAGTATAATTTTATTGTTGTTATCCTTCTTTTCAATTTCTAATCCTTTTTCTTTCTCTTTGTCTACCCATGGCGAGTGTGCTGTAATTTTCCTTTACCATTGGTAAATTGTCCCCTATCATCGTTGGTAACCCTTCTCTTTACTCTTTCTCTCTACCATTGGTAGCCCGTCTACCATTGTTGGTAGATTTTTCCCTTCTTTCCCTTTGGGTGATTGAGTACCTATACCAAACTTTCCTTTCTCTGTCTTTCTGCCTTTTCAATTTGCCAAGGAATATGGCAGAAAAACTGAAACTTTCCACTACGGGGTTTAAGCAATGTGTAGAGTGTGGCAGGAAAATGGCAAACTCAGACAACCATGAATCTTGTGTTTACTGTTTGGGTGTTCCCCATTTGAGTGTGGACTATTCCATTTGCCAGGGTTTCAGTGGTAGAACTCTGGCAGAGAGGAAGAACAAATTGATTCCCAAAGGGCTTCTTAAAGCCCCTTTTGAAAAAGCTTTGTCCAAAGCCAACCAGTCACCTCCCGCCTCTGGGTCAGAATCATCTGGTTTGATGACTTCTCCGTCAGCACCAGTTGTCAAGAAACATAAACATGCATCAGAGGGTTCATCTTCGGTACCAAAAGCTAAGGCTTTCTAGGCTCTTGGAGCAGTCTAAATCTTCGGCACCAAAAGCTTCACCGGTGTCTTCTACACAGGCTACGACAAATATTTCAAGTTTCACTATCTCGACTCCAACCTTGACCACGACTCCAACGTTGGTGCTGCCACTCCTCCTACTTCTGTGCCTATTTCCCCAGTACAGCAGAAGGTGCCAAAATTACTGGTATCTACGGAATCCAGCTATACCTATTCCCCATCTGTGGACCTGTTCCATGGCCAGCTCCCTAGTCTATTCCTGGACAGACCCATGTCGCCTTCTGGGTTATCCACAAGTTCCACCAGAAGTCTTTCTGAGATCGATATTGTTAGCTTGGTGGATCATATCTTGACAGTCTGGGGTCTGCCGTCCTCCTCTCAAGCCTCTCTCCCTTCTGGTGCAGAGGGTTTTTTTCTGTCCACCTCTACTTATTCTCCTCCTCTAACCTCGACGCAAGCTTTAGCACTTTCGACTTTGTCCTAGGTACCAATAGCTTTGGTGTCGAGAACAGTTCTGTCTTCGATGCCGGGTCTAGCTCTGGCTCCCTTGTTGTCTTTGGCACCGTTGGGGCCCTGCCATCATCAGACCTGGGGGATTTGAGCTGCCTCTGAGTTTTTCTATGTAGCCGACTGAGTCTCTTCTGGCTGCATCTGCTCGGGACCTGTCCTTTTTTCCGGACTGTCAGGTGGGGCTCTCTGGGTGGGGTCTGACCACAGTCTGTGTTCCGTGCTCCCATCCCTCCTCAGTGGGTCCTGTCTTTCAGGTTATGGAAAGAGCCTTAGCCACTGCATTGTCTCAGGTGACTCCTGGATTATTGGAGTCTTCCCCTGGAACCCCAGGATGTTCTTCATGTTTCACTGTTGCAGTCATCACACTTTGGTTATCTGCCTGCAGGTAGCCCTCAGTCGGCCCAGATACCAGAGTCTTGGGATTTCTGCGTCAGATGCTGTCACCTCTTCCATGACGTCAGGGGTGTAAAACATGCAGCCGACGCCATTACACCAGCATTTGTTGTTGCGCGGGAGCCAGAAGCAGAAGCAGTTTGCAAGTGCTGGTCGGCCGCTACCTGAAATTTTCGTTTTTCGAGTTTCAACCTGAAGTCTTCTAAAGCTAAGTACTCCGTTGGGGATCCTTTTTTCTTGCTGTAACCGATGTCAGAAAAAGTTAACAATTGTCTTTCCTGTGGAAAGCAAATACCTCACAGAGATTTTCATTCTTACTGCGTCACCTGTTTAGGCCCAGACCACGACGTTCCTCGCTTTCTGTTTTGTGCCTTATTCAACACCTGAACTATTCGTCGGGCTATATTTGTTGCTAAATTCTTTTGCTCTCATTCTCCATATTCTGAAATGGCTTTGTTGTACCATCTGACTACCGATCATACGAAAAAAACGCAAGGATAAAGACAGAGACAGACCGCATACGTCCAAAACTGCCGACGACGCTTCCATTAAGCTAGTCGCCAGTCTGCTGGTACTCAGTGAGGCACTTTCGATATCCACTTCTACTGTTTCACAGGCCTCTACTGAGACCCATTCGTAGACCGGTATGCCGCGAGATGCTTCTTCGACTATAGAACCTGCGGCTGTCTCTACCTTGGATGGTTCCTGAGCCACTGTGCAGGCACCGGCTTCGGGGGGTGTATTCAGACCTTCCGATGTTCGTATTAAATCGATTACTACAATTTTTACTAAAACTACAGAATTTCTCAGGGCCAGAGTTCGCACTACGCCTAGGAAACAGACGACCAAAGCGCATTCTCAAGCTCGCATGCCTCAGAAACAAATGCTTAGAATGGCTGAAGACCTTATTACTTTGATTAGGGGAAGCCAGCCTTCCCCCTCTAAAAGACAAAGAATTGATTTTCCTTTTGATTCTACAGACTAGGAGTCCAATGACTCTGACCCCTCTGATTACCAGGACATACCCTTATCCAACTATGAGGATTCAGATGCGGAGGATTCCATTCCCTCTGCCTCCCTCCAGAGGACTTTTCTTTCAGTGAAACCTTGCATACCCTAAAAGAGCATTTCCACTGGGAATGCCAGGATTACCCTCAATCCAAAAAGAGACTCAGAGAATTTTTAGACTTGCCTCAGCACAGGCCTCTAGCTATACCCCCTGTCCTGGATATTGTAGATGATGTCTTCATGGAATCAAGTCTTACCCCTGATACTTTACCTCCAGCTCCCAGAAAGCCTGACAGGTACTATAGAGTACCTGACTCATAAATTTCTCTTTAAAAATCCTACTGCGGATCCAGAGACCATTTCCCAAGGACCTAAAGGTATTAAGGCTACTACAGCCAAAAACTCTACCCCTTCGGACAGGGATTCTAGGGATTTAGACAGATGGGGTAAGAAGGTATATACCTCTGCAACTCTTGCCATCAGGGCTTTAAATTGCCAATTTCACATGTTGAAGTACCAGCAGCATGTTATGGAACTAATTAAACAAAAAATGTTGTTGATTCCTGACTGCAGAAAATAAAAAATTACAAGAGCTAATGCATTCTGCAAACCAAGTTAGTAACAGAACACTATATTCAAAGAAACAATTTAATCCCCAAAGATTTCAAACAGAACTCTCACAATACAATTGGACCCCTCTAAAGCACCTCTCCCTCAACAAAGCCATAGAATATTTCAACTCAGCATTCCTTACAATCCTAAACCACCATGTCCCAAGTCGTACCATTAGAATAAAGACCAGAACAGCACCCTGGCTTACCTCTAATACTAAACAAAAGATCAGGCTTAAAATAAATCTTGGAAGAAATGGCTCCTCTAGAAACCCAACAGACTATCAAACCTTTAGAGAGCTGAGAAACAAAACCAAAATGCTATTATTTCAGACAAAAGAACTACTATGTAGAACTTCAGCAATCCACAAAAGAACCAAAAGGTTCTGGTCTACTATCAATCATCTACTTACCCCAGGTAAAATAGTAACACCTAACCCACAGAATCTAGACCCTGATAATCCCTCTTTAATAGCCAATAACTTCAATAGCTTCTTTACTACTTCCATACAAACACTAGCAAGCCATTTATCCCCTGATGCTTCACAACTGATCTTAAGTAACACCAACAACGTCATTCCTTCCCTTCACCTTCAACCCATACCCACCTCCTACATACAATCTCTCTTACAAAACTTAAACCCACTACCCCTCAGCAGATAAGCTTCCTGCTGAATTCCTTCAGGTAGCAGCAAAAGCTATAGCCTGCCCTGTTTCGATCCTAATAAACAGATCCATAAAAGAAAGTGATTTTCCAGCAATCTGGAAGATATCACACATCATACCCTTACATAAAGGAGGCAAATCCACTGACCTCTCTAACTACCGCCCAATAGCACTATTATCTCCACTAGCTAAAATCATGGAAAATGTATACACAAACAACTACTTAACCATCACCTTCAAAATAACCTACTAGCAAACACTCAACATGGATTTAGACCCTCACATAGTACCACCACTGCACTACTTTCCTTTACTAACACAATAAACTGTAACCGTAATAATAACAAACTAACTGCTTCTCTTTTCCTAGACCTGTCAAAAGCCTTGACATGGTCAAGCATAAACTTCTCCTACACATACTAAACTCACTTGCCTTGGATTTTTCCTCCTTAACGTGGTTCTCATCCTACCTTGAAAACCGACAACAAGCAGTACTCTGGAAAAATTCTCTATCTGCTCTACTACCTATCTCCTTAGGAGTACCTCAAGGATCAATATTAGGCCCACTCTTATTCTCTATCTTTATTAATGATCTTCAATCATCTATCCATAACACTACCTGCATACAATATGCAGATGATTCTACCATCATCTGTACAGCTCCACCAATCTGAACTCCAGTCACTCACACAATCTACCTTTTCAACCGTTGAACAATGGTTCTCAAAAGATGTCTCCTTCTCAACTCCAAGAAAACAAAACTATTACTATTCTCACCTACCCACAAATCTCCTCAACTAAATTTTACTATTACTGCAGCTGACAATTCTCTTATCTCCCCAGACTCTACTACCAAACTGCTTGGTGTTACTATTGATAATAATCTTAACTATGATTGTCATATCAATAACACTATAAAAGCAGTAAATAAAAAGATAGGTTCACTGTACAGAATAAAACCCTTCCTTACTCCAGAAGCACGGACCACCTTAGCTCAATCACATCTTATCTCCACCCTACTGTATGCTTCCTCTATTTACACCAATCTCTCTAAAGGTAACCTGAAAAACTAATTACATCCTATCATAATATAGCCCGTTTGCCACAGCATCCCAGTACAGAACTCACCACTGTAATAACTTAAAACAATTACAATGGTTAGAACTACCTAACAAGCTTATCTATCAACAACTCTTAATTACACATAACATTCTTTATCAACCAACAAAACACCAGCTCTCAGTAACCTCCTTACTCCTACAAAACTTGAAACAGTTGCGATCTGCGAAAGATACAAGTCACCACAACTAGAATTACAAATTCAGCAGGTAACTGTCTATTTTCAAACTCCATAGGGAAAATATGGAATAACCTCCCCCCACACATTACCTCACTAGACTCCTTTCAACTTTTCAAGCAACAACTCCTATTACATCTTAACAACTTCTGGCTCTGCTCCTCTACCAATCCAGACTAAATGACTTCTTCGCTCTTCAGCCATACCTCCCTACGTAAAAATCACTATCTTTCCTGCTATTTCAAATGACTAAATTACTGTACTGTTCTAAAAAAAAAAATATGAATATATAGCTTAGGCTATTTGTTTTTTACCTGTTTTTTTTTTCACTGTATTTTCTACTACACTAAAATGTATGCATTGTTGCTTAAATGTTTAACCTTGTTTTAATTGTGGAGCTTTTTTCCCCGGGCCTCCACTGAAAATGGAAATTATCCAGCTGGACTAGCCCGGTCAACAAATGTAAAATAAAATAAAATAAAATAAAATAAATAAATAAAATAAACATACTTTGCAGTGTGGTTTCGATGCCTTAGAAGCATCTTGCAGGGCTGCTGTCACTGGGTCTATTCTGAGAAGGCATGCTTGGCTAAAGGAACAAATCTCGCCAGACCACGTCAAAGCAAAATTACTAGATGCTTCATTAAACCAAGAATTTTTGTTTGGCACAAAAGCAGAAGAAGTTCGTAAAAAGATGGAGGAAAAAGCTAAATCTATGCAAACTGTTAAAGATTTCTTACAGGTACAGCTACCTAGATTCAGTAGGTATTGCCCCTCAAAAAACTAGTCCTTTCCAGTCCCTCCCAGGCCTTCTCAGTCCAAACCCAGGGTCAACATGCCACAAAGACTACAGTCTCAGGGTATGCACAGATCTAAACAATGGAGTGCTCCCACCTCAAAAACAGGGAGTGTTAAGCCACCCCCTTTTGGAAAAAGTTCACAATGACTTGTCCTTCATCCTTCCCAGCCATGCCCAAGTACTTGCACCTCTAGGAGGAAAACTCGCCCTGCATGCAAAAAACTGGGAATACATTACCCAGGACTGATGGGTCTTAAACATTGTATCCCAGGGATACAGAATCCACTTCCACTCACTGCCAACCCCAAGCGGATTGCCAGACCTTCCTCCAAACCAGTGGGCAGAGGCCCAAAACAAGTACTTTCTCTTCTCAGTATCAGGGCTATTCAACCTGTTCCAACAGAGCAAAGGGGACAGGGTTTCTACTCCAGACATTTTCTGTTGCCCAGAAAAGAGGACTCTTGGCATCCCGTTCTGGATCTGTCAATTCTCAACACCTTCCTGGTGGTACCAAAGTTCAAAAGGCTTACACTACAACAGCTGCTTCCTATGCTAGCAAAGGACTCCTGGCTGGTTACCCTCGACTTAAAAGAAGCTTATCTACACATCCCCATAAGGGAATCTTGCAGGAAATAGCTAGGTTTCAGGGCAGGCTCCTTGCACTATCAGTTCTCTGCACTTCCCTTTGGCTTATCTGCTGCACCCAGGGTATTCACAAAGTGTCTGGCTCCAGCCATTGCATACTGCAGGCAGAGAAACATTCAAATTTACCCATACTGTTTGGACGATTGCCTTATTCAGGCGGACAGTCAGGAACTGCTACTTCAGCACCTGACATTTGTAAAGGGACCCTAACTTCTCTTGGGTATACCATCACCGAAAAGAAATCCCATCTGGTACCCAGCCAAAAAATTGTATGCCTGGGAGCAAGCTTGAGCACAACTTCCCAGATGGCATTCCTCACTCCAGAAAAGCTGGTTTGTTTGACAAATTACTTCAAACTATTGGCCACCCAAACCCAGCTATCTGCAATAAAAATACTGCAAGCTGTAGGGTTCATGGCCTCATGCATTCTTCTAATTACAGATGCAAGACTGCATATGAGGAAACTTCAGTGGTACTTAAGTCTCTGGTGTCAGCATTCTCAGGACCTGGAAACAGTGATTTCTATCATTCCTTGCCTAAGGACAGAGTTCCTTTGGTGGGCAGAGGCCTGCTACCACAACAAGGGACTCCCTTTCACTCAACCCCCTGCCGCCCAAACCCTGACAACAGACACATCAGACTGTGCATAGGGGGCTCACATGGCAGGCAAATGCATTCAAAGCAAATGGGAGCCCAGGACAAATACACCTGCATATCAATCAAAAAGAAATGTTAGCTGTAAAGAATGCACTGACAGCCTTCAAATACCTTATCCTTCCAGGACAACTCTTGATAAAGACAGACAACACCACAGTCATGTGGTACATAAACAAGCAGGGGGGAACTCATTCCTACCCACTCTGCAGGTTAGCCATAGCTCTGTGGAACACGGCCTTGAGCAACCAAGTGCACCTGCAAGCTCAGTTCCTGCCATGCAAACAAAATTCACTGGCAGACGACTTAAGCAGAAATCTAATGGACCCACACAAGTGGAAACTGGAACCCAACTTATTCAAGCTTCTAATCCAGCCTATGGGGGACACCAGAGGTGGACCTCTTTGCTTCCCCCCAAAGCCATCAATTGAGCAAATTTTGCACCAGAACTCCCCACAGCCAAGCTTGGAAAGTGGAAGCCCTATCCTTTACATGGGAAAACCTCTCAATCTATGCCTTCCCCCTCTGCCCCTCCTCTAGAAAGTACTGCTCGAGATCAAACAAGACAAACCAAGGGCAATCCTTATTGCACCAGACTGACCACGCCAGCACTGGTACCCACTTTTACGCAGTCTAACAACAGTGCCACCCTGGCACCTGCATCAGACCCCCTCTCTGCTGTCCCAACAGGAGGGACAGATTTTGCATCCTCAGCTGCAAACCCTGAGCCCATCAGCCTGGCTTATTCCCTGAATATATCACAAGCAACTCTTAGCAAACAAGTGCTGGATGTCATCCTTGAGGCCAGGAGGCCTAGTACTAGGAAATCCTATTCAGAAAAGTGGAAAAGATACTGTTCTTGGAGACAGTCTCAGGGAAAGGACACAGCCATGCCCACCTTACCTCAAATCCTAGACTGTCTAGCAGAGCTGCTCCACAAAGGCCTATCCTTCTCATCAATTAAGATTCATGCCTCTGCCCTTTCAGCTCATTACAACACTGAGCCACCCCTCTTCTCTCCCCTCTGGTCAAACAGTTCCTGAGAGGAGCTAACAATTTAAGACCCCCGTGGAGAGCTCCTACTCCTGCCTGGGACCTTAACTTTGTACGAGAGAAGCTCATGCTTCCCCCTTTTGAGCCTGCAGCTACAGCAGAGTTAAAATTGCTCTCTTGGAAAACAGCCTTACTTCTAGCCATCATTTCAACAAGAAGAGTGTCTGAGTTACAGGCCCTTATGGCTGTGGAACCCTTCATTATCTTCCATGCGGACAGGGTTTCCCTCAGGACTAACCCATTATTTATGCCCAAGGTGGTATCCAGTGTGGCTTTAAACCAATCCATCCATTTACCAACCTTTTTTCCTAACCCTCAGAATACAGGGGAAAGGATCCTGCACTCCTTGGACGTGCACAGCTTAGGTTCTACCTTGACAGGACTAAACCTTTCAGAAAATCTGACCAGCTGCTAGTCAGCTTTGCTACAGGGGCAGAGGGTAAGGTAATTTCAAAGCAAACCATCTCCAGATGGGGATAGCACACTGCATCCATTTCTGCTACAAGCACCATGGAAAACCTACCCCACAGGGGATCAGAACGTTTCCACTAGGGCTACCTCAACCTCTACAGCATTTCTCAGGGGAGTCCCTACCAGGAACATCCTGGAAGCTGCAACCTGGGGCTCAGTACACACCTTCACCAAGCATGACCACTTAACTATCTTTTCTAAATCCAGAGCTGGGTTTGCTAGTCAGTCCTAATACTTCTTGACTGCTTCCACCCTTCCTCAGCTTTGGGAATCAATCCATGTGAGCATCTGCTGCATGTTTTATTCTCGTGATGATCTGACGTCATGGAAGAGGCAACAGCATCTGATGCAGAAATCCCAAGACTCTGGTATTCGGACCGACTGAAGGCTACCTGCAGGCAGATAACCCAAGTGTGATGACTGCAACAGTGAATACAGTCTAACATCACATTTTATGGTAAGTACACACAACTACTTTTTTCACACTTCAGCCACCAACCTCCTCCCCTGCATGCACCACCATCATCACAAGACTTTTCTTCTAAGGCACACCCTCTCAGAGTCCTCCCTTAGATGTTCTCCCCCCTCGGGAGCACTCGAGAGATTGTGAAAGAGAAAAACACTTTGATTGTCCAAAGAGACCATCCACAGAGACACTGATCCAGATCGATGGATGGAGAGACCCCACCCCTCCCCCCAAGATCACTCCAGAAGAGAGATCGCTTGAAGACATTCTGAGAGGGTGATTGGAAGTCCAAAGACCCATCTTTGGAGGAATCTGTGTACTTGCAGGCCTTTTGGTGCATGCTCATCCACCTCCTGGGTGACCCCACTCACTGATGATTTAATTAAATTAAATTATGCTTTTAAGGCTCTTGCTCCTGACTTTCTCTTACCCCAGAGTCCCCACAAAACAAGACAGCCTTACTGTTACAGAAGACAAACTACATTGGAGTTTAGTAAGTAAAGTAGTAGATGCCAGAGTAGATGCCACCATGCCAGCGTAGCACATGATACTTACTAATTAAGAAACCAGGAGTCCAGGGCAATGGAAAACGGGAACGGGGAAAGGGTCTGTTTGGGATGAATTTTTTATCTGCGGGTTTTTCCAATTGTTTTTCCATTCAGGTCTCATTTCTTCAAATCCAAAGGGATACCTGGGCTCAGGGGGATCTGGTGGCCGAGTTGTCAGCTACCCCGAGGGCTATCTATAACAAATCCATCCAGGCGGCTATGACCTGGAGGCTAGCTCCCCTAGACCATCTATAACTTCAGGTGCTGCTGTATTTTGCTGGGCGTTGGATGCATGCTGCTCAGCAATCCTGTTGTTTTTGGTCTTCTGCTCCTCCTTGCCTTCTTGCCTCTTTGGCTTTGTGGAACCATTCAAGTCAATGCCCTCTTGACTCTTCCCTGGTGAGTGAAGGATGGAAAGAGGAACTCTGTCTGGGTTGATATTTTTTGGAAAATCCTATCTAAACTATTTCCAAGGTAACAAAACTTGTAAGACACCTCAAGCTAAAGCAGTTCCAAAAGGACCATTTCAAGTAATAAGCTTCTCAAAGAAGCCACATGCAGAATGGTCAGAGGCAGGAATGGTCCACAGAATCAGGGCTCCAGGGGTCAACCCAGAGGAATGCTCCTGAATTGCTCTCAACGGGGCTCAAGGAAATGCTCAACCAAAGATTTGGGCTGGTGACCAATTGCTGGGAAATGCCTTACCACATTGAACTGCGCAGAAGGATTATTTCCCACCCAAAGAGGTTATCTTATTCCCATACCTGAACATTCATACAGACAGAGAGTTTTTCCAGGTCCCAAAATTCAGTTCAACAAGCATAAGACATTCAAGTTACACAAAAGAAAGTCAGAGCAGCAAAGCAGCTGGCAAAATCACCTGGGACTGAAGATTTTTTTTGTTGAGACCAATTTTAGATCTCAGTATTCTAAACAAATTAGTCCAAAAGTAAAAATCCCAGATGGTCATGGTTCAGTCAATTCTCTCTTCTTAGAAGAGAATGAATGATGTGTGTGTGTGACTTTCAAAGTGTAGTGTGTAAACATAATAAAGGTGGACAAACTCAAGTTTCTCCTCCTCTCTCTGGGGATCATTTTAACTCCATTTCTGCCTGCTGCTCACTTGGGCCCTCACACCCCCCATGGTGTTCACCACATGTATGGCAGCAGTCACAGCACATTTGAGGCTGCACGACTCAGTGTTTCCTTATCTAGACAACTGGCTCCTCACCACTGCCATCAGGCATCTACTTCTTCAGACTACATTCTGGAATTAGCCAGTCAGTTGGGCATCACAGTAAATACTGTGAAATCTCAACTGATCCCTTCTCAAGACATGGAGTTTATTGGAGCTCACCTCAACACTGCTGCTTGCAAAGCATCGTTTCCTCTACACAGGTTGCAGAAAATTCAGTCACAAGTCCTCTCGCTTCTTCACTCAAAATTCCTACTCATCTAATTCTGCAGTCATTGGGTTCCATGGCAGCAATGATCACAATGGCCCATTGGCAAGATTTCATATGAGACTTCTCCAATGTTTACTAGCAAATCAGTGGAATATTCTAACCCATTCCTTAAATCATCCAATTTTCATTTCCAGTCAATGCAAGGACTACCTATCCTGGTGGATGCACTCAAAGGAGATTCGTCTAGGCCACCCCTTTGTTCACCCTTAGCCCAAGGCCATAGTGACCACAGATGCTTCCCAGATGGGGGGGCATTATTTCAGGAAGACAATCCAAGGCACTTGGTCCCCCTCAGAGTCCAATTTAGATATCAGTGTTCTAGAGCTAAAAGCAGTGGTTCTGGCATTGCAAGCATTTCACTCTACCTTACCTCAAGGAATGATAGCTATACAGTCGGACAGCATGTCAGTAGGCTGGTACATAAACAGATGGGGGAACCAAGTCCTACCCTATGTGTCGAGAAGCCCTTCGAGTGTGGCAATGGGCTATAACTTTCAACTGCTTTCTGATTGCAACGCACATTCCGGGGAGTTCAAACATGATTGCTGACAAGCTAAGCAGATGCATCCTTATGCCTCATGAGTGGTCTCTGAACTCCAGAGCTGAAGGAGATTTTCTTCACTGGGGCCAGCCTTGCTGTAACCTGTTTGCTTCACCCCTAAACAACAAATGCAGAAGCTACTTTGCCCTGATTTCCCCCTAAGGGGAAGTGCCCCAGGGATGCTGTTCTCCACAGTTGGCCCCCTGGTCTCCTTTATGCCTTCTCCCTCTTTTCGTCAAGAAAGCAGCTTGGTTGAGAAGCAGAGTGATCCTCATTGCTCCTTACTGGCCTCAACAGATATGGTTTCCCTTCTGGCCTCATCTGCTACACCATCCATGGATTCTGGACCCAGTTCCAGATCTCCTGTCCCACACCCAGGGACTAGTGCACCCCAGTCTTCAGACTCTCAAGCTGACTGCTTGGTTTCTCCAATTCCAGTAGTTGACAGGCATAAGGGTATTCCTTCCCCTGTACGATGCATTTTGTTGTCATCCCATATACCGTCCACCAGGGATCTCTTCCTTAGTAAATGGAAGAGATTTTCTGTTTGGACTTCTGACAATGGTCTGGACTCCTTTTCAGCGCCAATAGAGACAATTCTGGAGTTTCTACCTGCCCTGTTTAGTATAGGAGCTTCTGCTTCTACTATAAAGGTTACCTTGGCAGCAATGTACAAACTAGTAAAAAGGTAAAACATGACTTCCAAAAACAAAACCTGAGACCAATGGACTCCAAATGACTAAACATCTGTGGAATTTTTAAAAACTTCACTGGTTTTGGATATTAAATGCTTGTGAAATTTTTACTCATTTGGTGTCTATTAGTCTCAGATTTTGTTTTTGGTGAGCTTGGCAGCAATCTCAAATTTCCATAACCCTTAATTTCTCACAGACTTTGTAAGGTTTTTATTAAGGGCACAGTCTGCTTGAAGCCCACTTTTAAAGACCCTCTTCCCCCATGGGACCTGACTCTTGTGTTAGTCACTCACTTCACCTCCATTTTAACCTGCAGCGACATGTGATTTAAAATTCCTTTCTTAGAAAACGGTATTTCTCATAGCTGTCACTTCGGCGAGGTGAGCCTCCAAATTACAGGCTTATAAGTTCTAAAGCTCCTTGTTTAGTTTTCCATAGGGACAGTGTGTCACTTAGAACAAATCCTACTTTCCTTCCTAAAGTGATATCAGAGACCAGTATCAACCAATCCATAGACTTGCCTGTAATTTTTCAAATAAAAGTGGTTACTGCCTGCACCTTCTGGACGTACATAGGCAATTACGCTTCTGTCTTGATAGAACTAAACAATTTAGACTATCAGATCAGTTATTTGTATTCTTTGCAAGTGCAACTTTGGACAAACCAGTATCCAAGGTGCCCCGTGTCCAGGTGGTTAAGCAACTGCCGCTCTTTCATTTGCACGAAACTTAAGATGAAGCTCCTTATGCCAGTCAAGGCACATTCCACCAGCTCTATGGCAATGTCAGCTGTTTTTCATTCCAAAGCTTCCATGTCAGAAATTTGCGCAGCTGCAACATGGGCTTGCCCACATACCTATTACTCTTTACAAATTGGTTTTGGTCTCCAGGGAGAGAGCTGAGCCTCCTTTGGTTCTATGGTCCTCAGAAATATACTTCAGTAGGGTCACCCAGAATCGAAGGTAGCTGGTTCTCTGTACAGGTCAAGAATAGATGAAGATTGACAACATCAGATAAAGAAGTTGTCTTACCATAACATTCTATCTGTGTTGTCGATCTTCATCTATATTTGCATCCCTCTCGCCTGACCCTCCTTTAGACTTCTGGTGAATTCTAATAGTTAGGAATACCTTGAACAAGGTTTCTGACTTATGTTTTACAAGTCGTCGTCTGTCTAATTGCAAACTCTATCTGCGGTAATGTGGAGAGGGGCATTGTGGGTAGACTTGCAGCTCAAGCGATTTTTGGCTGACGCGAGCTATATAATGGCTGGATCGGTTCTGAGGATCGGAACCGTAACCCACAGGTCAAGAATAGAATAGATGAAGATCGACAACACAGATGGAATGTTATAATAAGATGTAACTTCTTTTTATAACACTGCAGGGTAAGGGCAAGGTTTTGTAGGACCTCAGACAAATTTTTGTTTCTCCTATACCCAAGTTCCAAACGGGCTGTCCTTTGAAATATTACAGTTGTGTAAAATCTTACCATAACAGTAGATGCCTTTCTCTTCACTTTTGCAGTATTCTTCGCCTAAGGAATCTCCTGCCAAGGATAACCCAGTGTCCAGCTAGTGTAACAAAGCCTTCAGCTCTTATAGGTGCCATAGATCACACACATACTCCACATGCACAATGTGGGGAATAAAGGTGATGTATGGGTACAGATACTCGGAACTGAAAAAGCCTCTGGAGGAACAGAATACCCTCAGTGACATAGAAGAACATGTGCATCCAGAAGTAAAAATAAAGGGAGAAGGACCCCTCAGCCAGGAGTAAAACAGAACCCAGGGCAAGAGTCAGGACAGAGGGGGAAGGAAGAAGGGAGCAAGTACTTTAGCAGTGAAGAGAACATCTGCTGTTATGGCAAGATTTTACACAACTGTACTATGTCTTTCCATATCAATATTGCAGTATTCTTCACCTAAGGGAGAATACAAGAGCTCAAGAGGAAGCCTGGAAGGAGAAGACAGAGGAACTCCCACAAACCCATGCAGAATAACTGTAGCAAAGCCTGCTGTGGCCCTGGGAATAACATCCAATTTGTAATGTTTAGTGAAACTATGAACAAAGGACCAATTAGCACCCTCAAGGATAGAACTGGTAACCAAACCCTTGGAAAAGAAACAAGAGAAGGCAACTGCCCTAGTAGAATGTGCTTTTACAAACAAAGACATTTGCCATGAAAAGAAGAACACAAGGAAATTGCCTTAGAAATGCAGGAGGAGTTGGTTTACTTAGAAACAGCCAATCCCAAAGTCCTGGAATGAAAAGAAAACAAAAAGCTGCTCAGATTTGCGAATACCTTTTAATTTCATCTGAGTAATATCTGAGCTATCTATGCAAATTTAAGGTGTGAAGAACCTTCTCACTAGCAGACTGTGGAGAAAGAAAAAAGGGAAGGAAGATGAACAGACTGAAGGGACAACTCACTGATCACCTTGTACATAAAAGAAGGATTAGTACTATAAAAAAAAAAAAAAGAAATAGCCATGAGAGCCTGAGGTAACAGCCAAAAGAACAGTCTTCCAAGTACAATGTTGTAAAGAAGCAGGCTCAAAAGGGGCCTTGTCAATTTTTCTAGTGCAAAATTGAGATGTTCTTCGTGTTTCACAGTTGCAGTCATTACATTTGGGTAATCTGCTGGCAGGTTGCCCTCAGTCGGCCTGATTAACAAAGTCTTGGGTCCTGCATCTGTTGCTGTCCCTTCTTCCATGACGTCAGGTCATCAGGGGTATAAAACATACAGCCGATGCCATTACATCAGTCTTTCTTGCCGCGCGGTGCCCGAAGCAGAAGCAGTTTGCAAGTGCCAGTCGGCCGACTATTGAAATTTTCGTTTTCGAGTTTCAGAACCAAAGTCTTCAACTAAAAGCTAAGTACCCCGTTGGGGAAACTTTTTCTTGCTCTTTACCAATGTCAGTAAAAGTTAATAATTGCATTACTTGTGGGAAGCAAATACCTCATAAGGATTTTCATTTGTACTGTATTCCTTGCCTAGGCCCTGACCACAACGTACCTTGCTGTTGGTTTTCTGCTCAATTTAATCAACACACTATTAAACGTCGGTATATTTTCGCTTGTAAATATTTGGCTTTAATTATCCAGAAATGTCATCGGTTAGCAATTCGACTACCGGAATACCTAAAAAACACAAAGAAAAAGAGAGAGACAGACAGTTGAGGTCCAAAACTGACGACGCTTCTCCTAAGCCAGTCGCCAGTACTCAGTGAGGCGCTTTCGCAGCCCCTGATACCCGCTACTTTTGATTCGCAGGCCTCTACTGAGACCCATTTGGAATCTGGTATGCCGCGTGATGCTTCAATTATGGAACCCGCGGATGTCTCTACCTTAGATGGGTCCGGAGCCGCTGTGCAGGCACCGGCTTCTGAGGGTGTTTTCAGGCCCACAGATTTGTATATTAGAATCTAAATCTATGTCTAAAAAACCGATGCCTGAGCCACATGTGCAGGCCCCTGTGCCTAAAAAGCAAATGATCAAAATGGCTGAAGATTTAATTACTCTGATCATGGGTAGCCAACCCCCTCCTTCTAAGAGGCCTAGGCAAGACATTGATTATGAATCTTCTGAACAAGATTCTATTTCTTCTGACTCTTCTAATGAACATGATTTGTCTATACCTTCTTATGAGGACTCTGATGCAGAAGATTCCATTCCTTCTGCTTCTCCCCCTGAGGATTTTTCTTTTGGGGAAACTTTACATACTGTAAGGGAACATTTTCATTGGGAAAGCCAGGATTTCTCTGAATCTAAAAAGAGACTTGGGGATTTTCTTCTTCCTCAGCATAGGCCTTTGGCTATACCTCCTGTTCTAGACATTGTTGATTTTTTTTCAGAATCTAGTATGGCTCCTGATTCTCTGCCTCCGGCTCCTTGTAAGCCAAACAGATACTACAGGGTTCCTGACTCCCACAAATTCCTTTTCAAAAATCCTATTGCAGATCCTGAAACCATTTCTCAGGGTCCCAAGGGCATTAAGGCCTCTACTGCTAAAAATCCTACCCCTTCTGATAGAGATTCCAGGGCGCTGGATAGATGGGGTAAGAAGGTTTACACTTCTGCAACCTTGGCAGTCAGGGCTTTAAACTGTCAATTTTATATGCTTAAATATCAACAGCGTATCATGGGACTGCTTAAACAGAAAATTATGTTAATTTCTGTCTGTGTGGAAAATAAAGATTTACAGGATTTATTGCATTCAGCTGAACAAGTTGGAAAACATACTTTGCAATGTGGTTTTGATTCTTTGGAGGCCTCTTGCAGGGCTGCTGTAACTGGGTCTGTGCTAAGAAGGCATGCTTGGCTCAAAGAGCAAACTCTGCCTGATCATGTTAAAGCAAAATTGTTGGATGCTCCTTTACAACAGGACTGTCTCTTTGGTAATAAGGCTGAAGAAGTTTTAAAAAAGATGGAAGATAAAGCTAAATCTATGCAAACTGTGAAATATTTCTTACAAGTGCATCCTCCAAGATTTAGTAGGCACTGGCCTACTAAGAACCGGTCCTTTCCAGTTCCTTCGAGTGCCACTCAAATCAAACCCAGGCATTCCAAAGGCTCCAGGTTTCAGTCCCAAGGGACTTTTAGAACAAACCAATGGGGTGCCTTCACCTCCAAATCTGGAAACAACAAGGCACCTCCCTATGGTAAACAGTCTCAGTGACTTCCCTCTACACTCACCAAGCACTTACCTTTTAGCCGCCCCTTTTGGGGGTAAACTGGCACTTCATGCACAAAACTGGCAACTTATAACCCAGGACAAATGGATTTTAAATATAGCATCCCAGGGATACAGATTTAATTTCCACATGTTGCCAATCCTAAACGGATGGCCAGACCTGCCCCCAAATCAGTGGGCAGAGGCCCAGAAACAAGTTCTGTCCCTCATGAACATGGGGGCTATTCAACCAGTTCCAGAAGAGGAAAAGGGACAAGGTTTATATTCAAGACTTTTCCTGGTACCCAGAAAAGACAAATCATGGCGTCCAATTCTGGACTTATTTACTCTAAACACATTTCTGGACATTCCAAAATTCAAGATGCTGACTCTTCAACAGTTACTTCCTCTGCTAGGCAAAGATGCCTGGTTGATAACTCTAGACTTAAAAGAGGCTTACCTGCATATCCTAATCAGGGAATCTTGCAGAAGATACCTCCGCTTCAAAGCACGCTACTTGCATTACCAGTTCTCTGCTTTGCCCTTTGGCTTATCTACTGCGCCCAGGGTTTTCACTATTTCAAAATTACATTCCTGGGTGCAAGCTTGAATACAACTGCCCAGATGGCCTACCTTACGCCAGAAAAGCAAATTCAATTGGTGACTTACTTCAAACAGGTGGCCACAAAAACCCTGCTATCTGCAAGGCAAATTCTGCAAGCCTTGGGGTTCATGGCCTCCTGCATTCTTTTAATTCCATATGCAAGACTGCATATGAGGAAACTTCAGTGGTACTTAAAAAGTTTATGGAGTCAACATTGTCACAGCCTGGAAACAATGATTCCTATTATACCTTGCCTGCAACTAGAGTTCCTATGGTGGGCAGAAGCCTGCCACCAAAACAAGGGACTGCCATTCACTCCACCCCCTGCCACCCAAACCCTAACTACAGACGCATCAGACTATGCTTGGGGGCCTCATCTGGCAGGGAAGTGCATTCAGGGCAAATGGAGCCCAAATCAAATGCACCTTCATATCAATCAGAAAGAGATGCTAGCTGTACAGAATGCACTGGCAGCCTTCAAGGACTACCTTCATCTAGGACAATTAATGATAGACAACACCACAGTTATGTGGTACATAAACAAGCAGGGGAGGTACACATTCCTACCCCCTTTGCAGACTAGCCATAGCATTGTGGAACATGGCCTTGACCTACCAAATACAACTACAAGCTCAATTCCTGTCAGGAAAGCTGAATACTCTGGCAGACGAACTAAGCAGAAATCTCATGGATCCACACAAATGGAAACTGGAACCATGGATTTTCAACATGTTGACACACAAATGGGGGAGTCCAGACATAGATCTTTTTGCCTCACCCCAGAACTATCAGTTGGACAAATTCTGCACAAGAACTCATCACAAAAAAGCTTGGAAGGTGGATGCTCCATCATTCAGCTGGAAAAACCTTTCAGTCTATGCTTTTCCCCCTCTGTCTCTACTCTCCAAAGTTCTACTAAAAGTCAGACAGGACAAACCAAAAATTAGTCTAATTGCTCCAGACTGGCCTCGCCAACACTGGTACCCACTCCTGCGCAATGAGTCGCACCTTCCTCAGACACCTTACTTACTGTCTCAGCAGAACAACCAAATTCTGCACACTCAGCTCCAAACTTTGAATCTTGCAGCGTGGCTAATCACCTAAATTCACCCTTAGCATCCCTCAGCAAACCTGTGATGGATGTCATTTTGGAGGCGAGAAGGCCTAGTACTAGAAAATCTTATGCTGACAAATGGAAAAGATTCTGTGCCTGGAACCAATCACAAGGAATAAGCACAGCAGTGCCGAATATTCCTCAGATTTTACAGTACTTAACTGAGATGCTTCACAAGGGCCTGTCCTTTTCTTCCATAAAAATCCATGCCTCTGCCATTTCAGCTCATTACAACACAAAACCTCCCCTCTTCTGTCATACTCTGCTAAAGCAGTATCTCAGAGGGGCCAAAAACTTAAGACCTCCCAGGAGAGCTCCAACCCCTGTTTGGGACCTCAATTTTGTATTGGAAAAACTCACTCTTCCCTCCTTTCGAGCCAGCTCTTACTGCAGACTTAAAATTTCTCTCCTGGAAAACCGCTTTCTTTTTAGCAGTCACTTCAGCTAGAAGGATTTCTGAATTACAGGCTCTTATGGCAGTGGAGCCTTTCATTATTTTTCATGCGGACAGGGTGTCTCTCAGGACCAATCCATCCTTCATATACCTAAGGTGGTATCCAGTGTGGCTCTTAATCAGACCATTAATTTGCCAACTTTCTTTCCCAATCCACAGAACAAGGGGGAGCGGATTCTGCATTCATTGGATGTACACAGACAACTTAGATTTTACTTAAGCAGGACAAAATCTCTAAGAAAATCTGAACAAGTACTGGTGGCATTTGCTGCAGGGGCAGAGGGAAAGGCTATTTCAAAGCAGACTATTTCCAAATGGATAAGCCATTGTATTCGTTTCTGCTATATGCACCATGGTAAAACTATCTGCCAGGGGATCAGCTCTCATTCCACCAGGGCTGCAACCACTTCTACAGCCTTTCTTAGAGGTTCCTACCAGAAGCATTCTAGAAGCTGCTACCTGGAGGCTCAGTTCATACGTTCACCAAACATTACCATTTACCTTTCTTCTCTAAATCCAGAGCTGGCTTTGCCACTGCTGTCCTGCAGGGCCTTATAGCTGGTCCTAATGCTGTATAAATCCATCTTCCCAACCATAGCTTTGGGAATCTACCCAAATGTAATGACTGCAACAGTGAAACACGAAGAACATAGTACAGTTGTGTACACTTACCATAAATGTAGATGTTGAGTGTATTCACTGTTGCAGTCCTGGTTATCCACCCTCCAGCCCCCTGTTTTTTCTTTTACTATACCTCTACTCTCTTTTACTATGCGTAAAAGCCTTTTTGGTGTATTTGCTTTTGTTTGCTGCAAGTTTTATACTCCTGACAACCTGACGTCATGGAAGAAGGGACAGCAACTGATGCAGGGCCCAAGACTTCGTTAATCTGGCTGACTGAGGGCAACCTGCCAGCAGATTACCCAAATGTAATGACTGCACCAGTGAATACTCTCGAACATCTACATTTATGGTAAGTGTACACAACTGTACTGTCTCGAAGGTGGAGTACGCTTCCTGGGAGGCCTTATATGAAGGATGCCTTTTAGGAATTGCTTGACTTCAAACCTAGAGGGCGGAGGAGGATTCAAGGGCAGACAGACCGACATTGCTGACAGGTGAGTTTTAACTGATGACTATACCAACTCATCATGGAGCAGATCACTCAAATAAGAGAGAGAAACCTCCACAGATAGGGGATCCTGATGGTGAGAGAGGCACCAGACAGAAATCTTTCTTCCATTTCGACATATAGGATTTCCTGGTAGTGAGTTTCCTGGCCTCTTGCAAATCCCGAAGCATGTCCTCAGAAAAGAGGTGCCTAAAAGGGATCAAAACTGTCTCACCTACAGTGCAAGTTGAAAAGTGGACTGGTGAGGATGGACAAGAGATCCCTTGTCCCGTGTGAGAAGATACACCTGGTGAGGTAACATGGTATTGCCCCTGGCCGAGTGAGAGAAGGGGGAACCAATGCTGTCTGAAAATCTTCCTGGTGACCCCCTTTTGGCCCAGAGTGTCCTGCCTGATGTGCAGAACCCATGATAACAGAGGAAGGGATGGGAAAGCATACTGAAACATCCCCTTCCAAGGAAAAGACAGGGTGTCCACTTTCCAAGTCAGAGGGCTTGGGACCGTGGAATAGAATAGAGGAAGTTGCCTGTTCACAGGGGAGGCAGAAACCTCTACCTGAAGAATACCCCACACATGGACAATGTCCAGGAACACATCTCTGTGAAGCATTCATTCATGATCTTGTGTTCTTGACCTGTTCAAGGACTCTCCCACTAGATTGCGCTGTAAGAGAATATAAACCACCTGAAGAGCTAGCGTGCAAAGAAGATAAGACCTTGTGCCCTTCTTTTTAATTGACCTACCACTTCACTGTGATATTGTCTGTGAAAACTTTGAGGGGCCGGGGAAGAAAGAGGTAATGAAAAGCTTGCAGAGCTAGAAGCAGAGCCTTCATCCCTCATATGATATGGTCTGACCTGTAATGAGAAAGTGAGAGACCCTGAACCTTAACGGGGCCACAAGAGGTACCCCATCCCTTGTCTGAGACGTCTGTAAAATGCTCCTGAGTGGAAACTGAAGCATGAAAAATGAACCCTGGATTGATAGAATTGATGAATCCACCACTGCTACTCGAGCTTGAGACGAGGAAAAGGAACCAGGAATTCCAAGGGGTGAAGCCACTCCAATTTGAGGTACCTTTGAAGTTTCCTCATATGGAGCCTGGCAAGAGGGAGCATGAGAATTGTGGAAGTCGGGAACCCCAGGAGCCTAAGAAATTCCCTGCCCCATGACAGATGCCAGAGGAAGAAGGGATTGGAAAAATATTATGAGGGACTGAGTCTTGGGGGCAGGAAAAGATGCTAACATGGGAACTGTCTGAAGCCTGCATCTGAGGATTATAAGATCCTAAGAAGGTGTCAGAAGTGATCCTGAAGCAGGCTGCTGGGAGAAGGAGCGTGAATAAGCAGATTGTGTAGATAGAGAAAAATCTGAATACCTCAAAGTCTGCAAAATGCAATGACAGGAGTAAGGCATTTGTTGCATCCCCATGGGGCAGTAGAGAGGCCACAAGGTCATAGGAGAGAACCGTAAATACAAGAAGGGGACAGAGAAATGCAAAACATTCCTGAAAAGAGGATGTATTGGGATGTGAAGGTATGCATTTGTGATCTCTAGAGACACCAGAAAGGCCTGAGGAAGTAGGAGAGACAACAGTGTCTATGGGGATAACATCTGAAAGGAAGGAATGTTTAGAAAGCTGTTGGGCAGAGAAAGATCCAGAGTTGGTCTCCATGTACTTTACTTTCATGGGACCAGAGGTATTCTGGAATAAAATCACTTTCCTACCTGGATAGGAGGAACAGCTTGAATGGTGCCATAATACAAAAGAGAGTGAAGAACCTGTAGGAGATGAGAAAGTTCTTCCTTTGGAAGTTAAAGAATGCCTGAAAAGGGAGGAAGGGATTCCAAACCATGAAATATCCCTGACTGAAAATGGAGATAATCCAAGAGTCTGAGGTGTTTCATAACCAATGTAGAAGAGACAGGGAAAGGCGGAGAGACAAAGAACCTAGCTGAATGGAGGGGGAAGCAGACCATCAAATAGAACCAGGCTTGTCCTAAAAGGACATTTTCTGTGAGGAAGGAGGAATGTGCCTAGAACCTTTCTTACCCTTAGGAGAAGGACAAGATTGCCTTTGTACAAAGGCAGGCTTGGAAGGGTAATTCCTCTGAAACCTAGGAATGTGAGAAACAAAAATGTATTTCAGCTCCTGCAAGGCTTTGACCTTATCCTGGAGGGACTTGAATAAGTCAGCAGCAGAAGAGCCAAAAAGACTTTTGTAGTCCAAAGGAGCATCCAAAAGTTTGGCCTTGATGTCATCAGGCAAAGCCTGAAGCCAAAGCCAAGAGTAACACCTCATAACTGAACCATAGGCAGCAGACCTGGACGAGGCATCGGCTGCATTTGATAGACTGGTAAGCAGCTTGCAAAGTGGAACCCTGCAGGGAAAAGGTCAAAGCCTTAACTTCAGAGTTAGGAAAGTCAGAAACCCCATAGAAACCTGAGAAAGGAGAGCCAAAATATACCTGGTCTTACAAGTCTGGTAGTTAATGTCCCAAAAAGGAAAAGGTGGCAGCAGTGTAATCTTTCTTGCCCAACCTTTCCATGGCCCTAGGCAGCAACTTGAAGGGCAGCAATTTGGATGGCTTGTCAGAAGAGACTGGCACGACAGATGGGTCAGTATAAGGGCATTTGAGAAGAAATTTGTTCTCCTTGGTAACCTTGTAGAACCTATCTGGCTTTTTTGGTGCAGAAGGCTGACAGGGTTACAGAAGCTGCAGAAAAGGCATCTAAAAGGACACCCAGAACAGGTGGAACAGCAAATGGTTTGGGAGATTCCATCTAGAAGAGCTCGTAATAACTTTTTTAAATATCAGAGACCTGGGAACAATCGCACTCAGAATATTCCATCATATGAGCGATGGTGTCCACAAAAGGAGAACATTTCCAAAGGGAAATTTAGACTGAAGGAATCCTCCTCCTCTGAACCATTGTCCAAGGGGTAAGAGATTTGGGAAGAATAAGGTAGGGATTATTCCCCTGAATCCAGATCCTCATCTGGAGGAGTCCAATTCCTTGGGCCTCTTGACTGGAGTGGAAGACTGGGGGGGGGGGGGCAGGAACAGACCTCTTGAGGTGGCTTCACGACCACCAAAGCGTTAAATAAACCCCGAGTGAAATCCTGCCATTCACATTGGGGATCTTTCACAATACAGAATATATGCTTTGTCTTTTGTTTCTTTTCCTACGGAATGTCTGCTGTAAACGCCTCATAAGGTCAGACCCTTTACGCAGCTCTGATAGTTGTAGGAGTCTCCTCCCTGACTGTGATCTGAGGAATCAACCTCGGTCCTTCAGATATTATTAGCCAAGGTTCAACCACAACTTTGGGTACAGACATTTGAAAAGTCTCCAAGGGACATGAGAAGTCAAATCCCTGCCGGTCTCCAATGGGGTTGCGGCAGAGGAATTTGAAGCAAGCCCTGGATGGTCTTCAGGGCTTTCACCAGCCTCTAGAGAGGTCCAGTGAAGGTTGGACAGCACCTGCATTGGACCTTACTTTTTTGGACTTTTTCCTTGGTAGACAACCGTCCCTTGACGGGAGGATTCCAGCATAGCACCCTGAGCCAACTACTTAAGATGTTGGTTCTCCAGGTATATTGACAGAGGAGAGGCAACTATGTAGGGTCTTGGGCACAAACATGTGGCAGACAGAGCACTATTTATGGTCATGGAAAGCACACCAACAGAAAAGACATGGATTGTGACAATCTTTATATATCTGCCTCCCACACTGACATTTTCCATTTCTGGATGACATAAACATAGTAACAAACAATAAGAAAAGGAAGAGAAGAAACCCCAGTGGGGCACTTATTTGAAAAACGGCTTGGTAACCATCACAGAAGAAGGGCATTCAGACCAACATTCAATTAATGGTGTTCAGACTGGTGGCAAAAAAGTTCTGAGTATTTGTGTTCATGCATCACTTGTAATGCCCTAAGTCTTGCGAGGGGAGCATATGTGTGATGTATGGGGGCCTATAAGAGCTGAGAGCTTTAGTATATCGGCCAGACATTGGGATGTCCTTGGCAGGGGATCCCTTAGGTGAAGAGTACTGCAACAGTGATATAGAACTACATCATCTTTTAACCATAGGCAGCCTATACAATCTGCAAGAAGCAAGAGAGTTTCTAAGCTTATTTTCCCAGATAATCCCACTCAGAATGCTAGAGGCCAAAAACCTGTTTTTCTTGATAAATCTACCTCTATGTGACATCCAACCTCTCCTTATCCTTCTTGACTAGATTCCTCTCTCATTCAGAGTAACCATTTCCTTTCCTATTTGGCAACAGATGACCACAAGTGCCTGGGTTCTCCCGGATATCCAACATTGTTATTTTATGACCTGGAAGTGTGTTCTTCCATTTTGTTGGCATTCCTTAGCCTCCTCCTTGCAGTCTCCCTCATTTTCCTCTGGTCCTGCAGAATCTGGTATATCAGAACTGTACAGCCTGTGTCCTTGTCTTAACATGTATCAGTTTTTTATTACAGAATGTTTCTGATGCTCAGGAATGAGGGGTCGTGGAGGTCCATTCTAGTCCTGTCCTCTGTCAACACATTTCTCACTGTCCTTTCCTTCAGGATGCATTTCTCACTGTCCTTTCCTTCAGGATGTTGTGTCTTGAGATCCTTTTTCATCTTTTACTTCCCCAGGTTTTTCCTGGTCTCCCTTGATTTAAAGGATGCGTACCTCCATATTCTAATTCACCCTCCCTTTAGGAAATTTGTACATTTCTGTTTCTTACTTTCGTTGTCGGTTCTCCTATGCTTTGCCTTTTGGTCTTTCTATAGCTCCAAGGGTATATACCAAATGTCTGGCCCCTGTAGTAGCTTTTTTGCAGACTTCAAGGAATTCAGATATTCCCTTATCTGGATGACCTTCTAATTCAGGCTTTCCTCGCAGCAGCTTCTGCTTCATAATCTGCACTTCACTGTGCTTCTCCAGCACGGTGTGGTATTCACCCTAGTGTTTTCAGATTGCAGGATTCAGACCATCCCAATGTCGACTTCTCTTCCATTCCACCTCCCAAGGTCCTCTCTTTAATTGCTTATTTCCAGTCTCTTCTTCCTCTTCCAGTTCTGCTTGCAAGGGAATTTCTCTGAACCTTGGGGTTGATGGTGTCCACCATTCCCATGGTTCTTTTTGCCAAACTACACATGAGGAAATTTCAGTGGTATTTCAAGACTGTTTGGCTCCAGCACTGCCACCCCTTGGCATTTTCAGTCCCTCTTTACCCTGTTTCAAACTGAAACTCTGTTGGTGGATTCAGCAGTTCTCACTAAATTCAAGTCTGCCTTTTAAGGTTCCTCTTCCTATTCAACAGCTGTACAGGGATGCTCCTGATCAAGGTTGGGGAGCTACCTCCAGCACTCTGACAGTTCAGGGTCTCTGGTCACATCAGTATAAAGGAGGTGAGGGGTCTACTCCCAGCTCCTCAAGCCTTTCACTGCCCTTGGGTTCCTGGTCCTCTAAAGGTTTTTATAGATAGTACCAGAGTCAGTTGGTATATCAACAAGTGTGTGTGTGTGTGTGGGGGGGGGGGGGGGCACAGAAGTATTTACCTTCTTTGCAGGCTGGCTCTTCAGCTTGGAATTTTGCTGTCTGCCATCACTTGCTTCTTGAGATGGTTTACTTCACTTCAGAGCACAATCTAGCGACAGACTGTTTGAGTAGGTCCTCATGAATGGATGCTTCGCAGAGAGGTATTTCTGGACATTGTCCATCAGTGGGGTACTCAAGTAAGTCTTTTTCCTCCCCTTTGAGCAGACAGCTTCCACGGTTCTGTTCCAAGTCCATTGGCTTGAAACATGGACACCATGTCTCTTTTCTGGAGGGGGGATGTTCCTGTATGCCTATCCTCCTCTTCCACTGCTTCCCAGGGTCTTGTACAGGATCATGTGGGACACACCCATAATCTTGCTGGTGACTTCCTTTTGGCCCAGACAGCACTGGTTCCACCTTCTTTCACCTGGCTAGGGGTAATCCTCACAAGTTACCTCACAGGATGCATCTTCTCACACAAGAAAAGGGATATGTCTTTCACCCTCACTTGTTCACACTTCAGCTGACACTTTGGGTGATAAGGTTTTGATTTTTGATTCCTTTTAAGCACCAGGTTTCTGAGGACATGGTTTGGGTTTTGCAGGAGGCCAGAAAACCCATTACTAGAAAATCTGATGTGGCTAAATTGAAGAGATTTTCTATTTTCTTTCTCGGGCATGACCAGGACCCTTTTTCTGGGAGGGTCCATATGGTCCTTTCTAATTTGTGAGTTGCTCAATAGTGGTTCGGCATATTTTTCTGTTAAATCTCATGCGTCAGCTATTTCCTTCTGCTCTTGAGTCCACCTTTGGCTTCTAGTTTTGAAATCAATAATTCCTAAAAGGCGTCCTTTATATTGGACCCCCAAGAAAGCCTATTCCTCTTTCTTGTGACCTTAATTTTGTTCTTGAAAAATTGGCTCTGTCCCTGTTTGAATCTGCCATTTCTTCCCTGCAATATTGTACTTGGAAGACTGTGTTGTTGGTGGATCTTACTTCTGCCAAGAGAGTTTCTGAACTCCAAACAGTCATGGCAGTTCCACCTTTTTTTTTTGTTTTTTCATAAGGACATGGTGTCTCTTTGTACCACTCCTTTTATGCCCAAGGTAGTTAATGATTTTTACTTGAATCAGTCTGTTCATCTTACCTCTTTTTTCTTTCTCCACAATCTGTTAGTGAGAAGGTGCTGCACACCTTGTGTTTACCTAGACAGCTCAGATATTACTTGGCTAAGATAAAATGCATCAGAAAATCTGAGCAACTTTTTGTTTCCTTTCATGCCAGGAAATTGGGTTTGGCAGTGTGTAAACAAATCATATCCTTCTGGATCTCTAAGGGCATTTCCTTTTGTTCTTTTCATGACAAGCAGCTTTCCTCTTTGGTTTGTGCTTATTCTAACAAGGCAGCAACCTCTTTTGTTGCCCTTTTTTCAAGGGTTTGTTTACTAGATCCATCCTGGAAGTTGCTAGTTGGTCTTCTTTTCAGACTTTTTCTAAACATTAGAAGTTGGATGTCATTTCCCAGGCCAGGGCAGGATTTGCCAGGGCTAGTCTTTCATGGGTGTGTGAAGGGCTTTCTCTGCCTCCTTCTTCCCATACTTTACAGTAATTTTTGTACTCTCCCAAGTTAAAGAATACTGCAACAGTGGTAAGAAAAGACAGTACAGTTATGTAAGATCTTATAACCGTAGATGTCCTACTTCTCGCTGTTGCAGTATTCTGTCCCTCCCTCCTGTCCCTTTATTAATTTTCTGTTGCCATACTGATGGCCAAGGGGTTTGCTCTTTCATCCTTATCCCTGTTTCCCTTCCTAGATGGGCATGTTGTTTCTCTGGGGTTGCTCTGGTTCTTTTGTGGCACTTCACTTCTGAGGACTAAGCATCCATACGTGTCATATGTTCTTTATGCCTTACATGTAGGACATATAACCACCCTACAACACCAGGAAGGTGCAAAAGCTTTGGCATGCTGGCCAGATGTTAGGCTATCCTTGGCAGGATATCCCAAGTTAAAGAATACTGCAACTTTAAGAAGGAGGACATCTACTGTTGTGGTAAGATCTTAACACAACTACTTTCTTTTTTGCTGCAGTTTGTGAGGACATTTATGCATGCTCATTGGCATATCTTTCAGTTGTCCTGGCTTCCAGAGTAAAAAGATAAATACCTAATTGGGAAAAATCGCCATGCTTGCTGTTTTTCTGGGCATCAGGGTCACTAGATGTCTGAGGGTACTAAGACAAATTGCATTACCTATGGAAAACAAATTCCACACAAGGTTTTCCGTATTCAGTGCTTATTATTCAGTGACATAATCAGCCACTAAAAGAATACTGGCCGTCTTTCTCCTTAGATGTTCTTCGTGTTTCACTGTTGCAGTCATTACATTTGGGTAATCTGCTGGCAGGTTGCCCTCAGTTGGCCTGAATAAACAAAGTCTTGGGTCCTGCGTCGGTTGCTGTCTCCCCTTCCATGACGTCAGGGGTGTAAAACATACAGCCGACGCCATTTTATTCAGTCTTTCTTGCCAAGTGGTGCCCGAAGCAGAAGCAGTTCGCAAGTGCCGGTCAGCCGACTCCTGAACTTTTCGTATTAGAGTTTCAGAACTGAAGTCTTCAAACTAAAGCTAAGTACCCCGTTGGGGAAACTTTTTCTTGCTCCTTGCCAATGTCAGTAAAAGTTAATAATTGCATTACTTGTGGAAAGCAAATACGTCATAAGGATTTTCATTTGTACTGTATTCCTTGCCTAGGCCCTGATCACAACTTGCCTTGCTGTCAGTTTTGTGCTAGATTTAACCAACGCACTATTAAGCATCGGTATATTTTTGCTTCTAAATATTTTGGTTCAAGATTTAATTATCCTGAAATGTCGTCGGTTAGCAATCCGACTACCGGAGCTCATAAAAAATGCAAAGAAAAAGACAGACAGACCGTCGAGGTCCAAAACCGACGACGAAGCTTCTCCTAAGCCAATTGCCGGTTCGCCGGTACTCAGTGAGGCACTTTTGCAGCCCTTGATACCCGCTACTTTTGAGTCGCAGGCCACTACTGAGACCCTTTCAGAGTCTGGTATGCCACGAGATTCTTAGAGTATTGAACCCGTGGATGTCTCTCCCTTGGATGGGTCCAGAGCCGCTGAGCAGGCACCAGCTTCTGAAGGTGTTTTCAGGCTTCAACATTTTTATATTAAATAGACGCCAGCAACAAAAACAAGGTCAAAAACATCTTCTATGTCTAAAAAAACGATGCGTGAGCCATGTGCTCAGGCCCCTATGCCTAAAAAAACAGATGATCAAAATGGCTGAGGATTTAATTACCTTGATCAGGGGTTCCCAACCCCCCTGCTAAGAGGCCATGGCAAGGCACTGATTATGAATCTTCAGATCAGGTTTCCATTTCTTCTGATCAGGAATTTTCTATTCCGCCCAATGAGGATTCTTATGCAGAGGAATCCATCCCATCTGCATCTCCTCCTGAGGATTACTCTTTTGGAGAGACTTTGCATACTTTAAGGGAACATTTTCACTGGGAGAGTCAGGACTTCTCTGAATCAAAAAAGAGGCTTAGGGATTTCATACTTCTTCTTCAGCATAGGCCTTTGGCAATACCTCCTGTATTAGACATTGTTGTTGATGTGTTCTCGGAATTAAGCATGGCTCCTGATTCCCTGCCTCCAGCTCCTAGTAAGCCAGACAGATATTACATGGTTCCTGACTCCCACAAATTTCTTTTCAAAAATCCTGCTGCTGATCCTGAGACTATTTCTCAAGGTCCCAAGGGTGTAAAGGCCTCTACAGCCAAAAATCCTACCCCTTCTGATAGAGATTCCAGGGCGCTGGATAGATGGGGTAAGAAGGTTTATACGTCTGCAACCTTGGCAGTCAGGTCTTTAAACTGCCAGTTTCATATGCTTAAATATCAACAGCATGTTATGGGCTTACTGAAACAGAAAATGATGTTGATTTCAGACTGTGTGGAAAATAGAGTTACAGGAATTATTGCATTCAGCAGAACAGCTTGGAAAGCATGCTTTGCAATGTGGTTTTTACTCCTTGGAGGCCTCTTGCAGGGCCGCCGCTACTGGAACTGTGATTAGAAGGCATGCCTGGCTCAAGGAGCAAAATCTGCCTGATCATGTTGAAGGTAAATTGTTGGATGCCCCTTTGCAGCATGATACTCTGGTAATAAGGCAGAAGAGGTTTTAAAGAAAATGGAAGACAAAGCTAAATCTATGCAAACTGTAAAAGATTTCTTGCAAGTGCAGCCACCCAGGTTCAGTAGGCACTGGCCTACTAAAAATTGGTCCTTTCCTGTGTCCAACAGAGCCACTCAGGGCAAATCCAGGTGCTCAAAAGGCTCCAGATACCAATCACAGGGTTCTTACAGGTCAAAACAATGGGGTGCCTCCACCTCCAAATCTGGAGGAAACAAAGCACAACCCTGCTGTAAGCAGTCTCAATGACTTTCCTCCACCATCACCAAGCACTTAACTTTTGGCAGCCCCCTTGGGGGGGAAACTAGCACTTCATGCTCAAAATTGGCAGTTAATTACCCAGGACAAGTGGGTATTAAACATAGTATCCCAGGGATACAGATTTCATTTCCATACTTTGCCAATTCCAAACGGATGGACAGATCTGCCACAAAACCAGTGGGCAGAGGCCCAGAAACAAGTCATGTCCCTCATGGATATGGGGACTATTCAACCGGTACCAGAAAAGGAAAAAGGACAAGGTTTTTATTCGAGACTATTCCTGGTACCCAGAAAAGACCATTCATTGCGTCCAATACTGAACTTATCAATTCTGGACACATTCCTGGACATTCCAAAATTCAAAATGCTGACTTTACAACAGCTACTGCGTATGCTAGGCAGGAATGCTTGGTTAGTAACTCTAGACTTAAGAGGCATACCTGCATATCCCAGTAAGGGAATCATGCAGAAGATACCTCCGCTTCAAATCAGTTTTTTTGCGTTACCAATTCTCTGCACTGCCCTTTGGCTTATCTACTGCGCCCAGGGACTTTACAAAGTGCCTGGCACCAGTAATTGCATTCTGCAGACAAAGAAGCATTCAAATTTATCCTTATCTGGACAACTGTCTCATTCAAGCAGAGGGATAAGGACAGTCTTCTTCAACATCTGGCATTTGTAAAAAGGCTTCTAGCATGCCTAGGGTACACCATAAATGAAAAGAAATCACAACTGGTACCCTCACAAATAATTACATTCCTGGGTGCAAGCTCGAATACAACTGCCCAGATGGCTTACATCACGCCAGACAAACAAAGGCAACTGACAACATACTTCAAACAAATGGCAACAAAAACCCAGTTATCTGCAAAACAAGTTCTGCAGGCTTTGGGGTTCATGGCATCCTGCATTCTACTAATTCCATATGCGAGACTGCATATGAGGAAACTTCAATGGTACCTAAAAAGTTTATGGAGTCAACATTGTCAGAGTCTGGAAACAATGATTCCTCTCATCCCCTGCCTACAACAGGAGTTTCTTTGGTGGGCAGAGACATGTCACCAAAACAAGGGACTGTAATTCACTCTACCCCCTGCCACCCAAACCCTAACTACAGATGCATCAGACTATGCTTGGGGGGCCCACCTGGCAGGGAAATGCATTCAGGGCAAATGGAGCCCAAACCAAATGCATCTGCATATCAACCAGAAAGAGATGATAGCTGTTCAGAATGCCCTGACAGCCTTCAAGGACTTACTTCATCCAGGACAACTACTGATAAAGACAGGCAACACCACAGTTATGTGGTACGTAAACAAGCAGGGGGGTACACATTCCTACCCCCTTTGCAGACTAGCCATGGCTTTGTGGAACACAGCCTTGACTTACCAAGTACATCTTCAAGCTCAATTCCTGCCAGGAAAGCAAAATACTCTGGCAGACTACCTAAGCAGAAATCTTATGGACCTGCACAAATGGAAACTGGATCCACAAATCTTCAGCATGTTAACAGAAGTGGGGGAGCCCAGACATAGATCTATTTGCCTCTCCCCAAAATTATCAGTTGGACAAATTCTGCACAAGAACTCATCACAAAACATGGAAAAGTGGATGCTCTATCCTTCAGCGGGAAAAACCTATCAGTCTATGCCTTTCCAACTCTGCCTCTACTCTCCAAGGTCTTACTAAAAGTCAGACAGGAAAAAACAAAAATGATCCTAATTGCTCCCACTTCTAAGGAATATGTCTCACCATCCTCCATGGTACTTGCCTCAAATACCTCATCTTCTGTCTCAGCAGAACTATCAAATTCTGCACACTCCGCTCCAAACTCTGAATCTTGCAGCATGGCTAATCATCTAATTATTCAAACAACACCTCTCAGTAAATCTGTGATGGATGTCATTTTGGAAGCCAGGAGGTCTAGTACTAGAAAATCTTAGGCTGATAAATGGAAGAGATTCTGTGCTTGGAACCAAGCACAAGGAATAGACACAGCAAAACCTAATATTCCTCAGATTTTACAATATTTGACTGAGATGCTTGACAAGGGCCTATCTTTTTCTTCAATAAAAATCCATGCCTCTGCCATCTCGGCTCATTACAACAGAGAGCCTCCCCTCTTTTCTCATCCTCTGCTTAAGTAGCATCTTAGAGGGGCCAAAAATTTAAGGCCTCCCAGAAGAGCACCAACTCCTGCATGGGACCTCAATTTTGTGCTGGAAAACTCACCCTGCCTCCTTTTGAACCAGCAGCTACTGCGGATATAAAATTTCTGTCTTGGACAACAGCTTTTCTTTTGGCAGTCACTTCAGCAAGAAGGGTTTCAAAACTACAGGCTCTCATGGCAGTGGAGCCTTTTGTTATATAGTACCCGGACAGGGTATCCCTCAGGACCAATCCTTCTTTTATGCCTAAGGTGGTATCCAGTGTGGCTCTTAACCAGACCATTCACCTGCTAACATTTTACCCAAATCTGCAGAACAAAGGGGAGTGGATTCTGCATTCATTGGATGTACACAGACAACTAAGATTCTACTTAAACAGGACCAAATCTCTAAGAAAAGGCTATATCAAAGCAGACTATTTCTAAGTGGATAAGCCACTGCATTCGTTTCTGCTATTTGCACCATGGTAAACCTGTGCCCAAGGGGATCAGACCACATTCCACCAGGCCTGCCTCTACTTCAGCAGCTTTTCTCAGAGGGGTATCAACCAAAGACATTCTAGAAGCTGCTACTTGGAGCTCTGTTTATACCTTTACAAAGCATTATCATTTACCTCTCTTCTCCAAATCCAGGGCAGGCTTTGCCACTGCAGTCCTGCAGGGCCTTATAGCCACTCCTAATGCTTTTTAGTTCCATCCTCACATCCATAGCTTTGGGATTCTACCCAACTGTAATGACTGCAACAGTGAAACACGAAGAACATAGTACAGTAGTGTACACTTACCATAAATGTAGATGTTCAAGTGTATTCACTGTTGCAGTCCTGGTTACCCACCCGCCATCCCCCTTTCTATACCTTTTCTTTCCTTCACTATACTCAAAAGCCTTTGTGGTGTATTTGCTTTTAGTTGAAGGTAAAGTTTGTTTCTAAAAGTGCATTTATATATTTACTGTTTATTTATATATATATTTTTGCTCCCCATTTGGGGGGCACCTGACACCTGGGGCAAGAAAAACTGAATAAAATGGCGTTGGCTGCATGTTTTATACCCCTGACGTCATGGAAGAGGAGACGGCAACCGATGCAGGACCCAAGACTTTGTTCAGGCCCACTGAGGGCAACCTGCCAGCAGATTACCCAAATGTAATGACTGCAACAGTGAATACACTCGAGCATCTACACTTATGGTAAGTGTACACAACTGTACTTTTTTCTGAACTTATCTAAAGCCTTCATTGTCTACCATAAAATCTTCCTAAGCAAACTGTCTTCCTTATGGTTAGACTCTGTGGACCTTCCTGTTCAGCAGCAACGTACCCAGTTGAAAGGAGCACATGAAATGGCAAAAGGAATTCTCGCTTTTCCATTCCCAGGATTCCATTCTAGGACCCCTGCCTTTCAGTCTGTTCATCGGTAATCTCCACACAACCTCTAAGCATGCCACCATCAAATAACACACTGCTGATCTGTGCAACAAAGACCATGCCCACACTTCAGCACCACCCACGGCAGTCCTCCTCATCTGTATAATCCTGGCTGGATGGCTCTTTTTGAAAACAAAAAAAAAAAACAAGTTAATGCTGTTTATCCCCAACAATCTGTCCATTCAATCAAACCACTTCACAATAACATGAACTGGCACCACTACTGTTGAAGTGATTTACTACATTAAGCTCCTGGGGGGTGACCATAAATGATCACAAGAAGATGTCCCTCCTTATCACTATTGCAGTATTCATAACATGTGGGATCTTCTGACAAGGATAGCCCAGAGTCCGGCCAGTATACCAAAGTTTTTACATCCTCTTTGCGTCATACGTCAAGTATATGCTCCTCACACAGGCATAGGGCATAAAAGGTGGCATATGTACATTCCATATGAAGAACTCTTTTGCTGGCAGTCCGAACACCACAACTGAATGCCAATCTGAATACCCTTTGCTGAGCTGGCTTCTACCAAGCCATTTACACATAAGTGCCCCATTGGGGTTCCTTTTTTTCCTTTCTTTATATACTTTGGGGTCATGTCATCCAGGAAGGGAAAATGTCCGTCTGAGAGACAGATTCCCCTTAAACACCGTCATGAGAAGTGCTTATCTGCCTAGGTGCTTCACATGATAGTACCCAATGTACCATTTGTCAGGCTATTGTTTTCAAAATGCTTCGCAGACGTCTGTCCACTTTACCCATTTATAGGGTTCAATAGCTAAATCCATCTGCCCCATGGTACAGCAGTCTCTTAAAAAGAAGACCAAGAAGTCTCGGTCTGTCTCTGCTGCTTTCCATCCTCCACTGGACATCTCTGTCGAGGTGAGTGAGAATCCTGAAGACCGTCTGGTGCCATCACCATTTTTCTGTGGTTCAGCCCTGCCAGCAGAGACCTTCATAGGTTCATAGGTAGGTACTAGGCTATTGGCCCTAGGGCCTGTATAAACCTAGCCAAAAATGTACGCTGGCTTTCACCACCCAAGAAAATTATTTTCCTGTGCCCCTGTTGAGCAGAGCCACAGAAGTGATCCCTGGGGTGAATTTCCTATTTCCCATCCAATCATCAAGATTTTTCTTGAAGACTGCTAATGAGGAGCTCTGTTTGACATAGATAGGTAGTCTGTTCCAGAGTGTGGGAAGTCTCTGGGACAGGACTCTATCCTCCAGCGTGTTCTGTTTATTGTGGTGACAAGGTTTAGGTCCCTAGAGCGTGTAGCTCAGAAGGATTGGGATTTCTTTAAGTGGAGCATGTCCAACAGCTCTGGGTTTGACATAGCTTTGTATGTTAGGCAGAGATTGTCTCTGAGTAGGCGATATGCGACGGAGTAAAGCTGGAGTTTTTTGAGACGGTCTGCTTAGGGCATCTGTTTGAGGCCAGTAATCCTCTTTGTGAGGTATTTCTGTGGCCTTTCCAGTTGTTGTAGGTGTCTTGTGAGGTACATACCAAAAGGGGAGTTGTACTCTATAATGGGTCTAATGAGTGGTGAGTAGAGGGGAACAATGACCTCTTTTTTTTTTTCTGGATGAGAAACCTTTTTCTGATGAGGTGAGCCACGTAGAAGGATTTCCTGACCACTGTGGCGATCTGATTATCAAAGAAGAGACTACTGTCCACCTGTGTCCCAAGGTCTCATCACATTTTCGGCGTTGACTACCAGCTATTTGGTAGTTCATGGGTACAGAGTTTTTACCAAAGGGGATGACAATACACTTTTTTGGCATTGAGCTTCAGGCCATGGCTTTGACACCAGGCATCTGTCTCGGTGAGGCCCTTTTGCAGTATGTCCACATCGTTAGGAGTTTCGATTATGGCTCCTAGTTTGCAGTCATCTGCAGACTTTGTTAGCCAAAGACCTGCTGTGTTAGCCTGTACTTCAGAGAAGTAGATACCAAACAGGAGAGGACCCAGGACTGAACCCTGTGGTACTCCACTTGTCACTGGTGTGAAGTCTGATTTGGAGTCTGCTACTTTCACAGTGTGGGTTCTGTCCATGAGCCAGTTGGCAACCCATCTTGTGACATAGGGATTTATACCTAGTTTGGTGAGCTTATCTATAATTCCAGAGTGGGGGATGGTGTCGAAAGCCTTGACGAGATCTAGACAAGCTGTGTGAACCACCTTACCTTCATCTATGGCTTTGGTGACTGCTTCAAAGAAGTCATTCAAGTTTAGGAGACATGATCTGCCTTTTACAAATCCGAACTGGGTAGGGTCCAGAGTCTGGAGATTACCAATGTCTTTGTTTATGAGTTCCATGATGATACGTTCCATGGCCTTGCAGACCAGGCTCATCAGGCTAATGGGGCGGTAGTTCCCTGGGTCCGTCGTGGCTCCCCCTTTGTGGAGTGGGATAACTGTCGTGATGCGCCATTCAGTGGGCACAAAGCCTGAGGTGAGGCTATGATTGAACATGGTATTTGGGTAGGGTGCCAGTTCATTCTGTAGTTCGTGTAGAATGCAGCCTGGGATATTGTCAGGTCCCATGGATGCTGTGCTCTTGGCTGTGGAGAGTGTGTTTTTTACCTGTGCAGCCATGATTACAGGAACTTTGCCTTCTTCCGGTATAGAGATGGGCCCTCTAGGGGGTGAGAGGGGAGTAAAGTTAGCACTGAACCTATCTGCCAGGATGTTGGCAATATCAGTTGGTTCTGTATATTTAGCGCCATTGTGCTGTAACTCAGAGCAGATCTGAGTGTTGCCATTGAGATTCTTGACATAGCTATAGAATGCTTTTGTGGTCGTCTTTAGAGCCAGTGGCAATTTTGTTTTCGTAACTAGCTTTGGAGGATTTTATGAGAGATCTCAGCTTCTTACTGAGGTTGACCAGGGAGTTCCTCCAGTCATGGGTTTTTTTATTCTTTTTTGCAACAGTTTCTTTCTTCTGTTGTAGAGTTTGTTTATGGTAGAGGACCACCAGATTGTCTTCCTTTTTTTGGAGGATAGCATCTTGGTTCTATTAGGGATAGCATGATCCATGCACACGTTTAAGTGCTTATAAAGTACATTTGTGTAGGATTCAGCAGTCGTACCTCTATTGTCCTTCTGCATGGGTGTCATAAAGTTTGCCACTTCTGTGAAGTTGGCTATGGAGAAGTTTTTTATGGTGGTTTCCCTAATTGGGGGTGGGGGCGGTTTGTGGATGTCTATGGTGATTAGCTTGTGGTCGGATCTGACCAACGAGGAATTTACCTCTGGTGTGGAACACCGGTTGCCCATATTGGTAATGACCAGGTCTAGGATATTACTGCCCCTGGTGGGGGTGTGAATAAGTTGATCCAAGGCGTTGGAATTTATGAATTCCAGAAAACGTTGAGCAAAATAGTTGGTACATGAGTAGTTTTTCCAGTTAATGGTGGGGTAGTTGAAATTGACCATTATTAGGGTGTTGGGTTGTACCCTAATACTTTCCAGTGTATCAACAAATGAGGAGTGGGAATCCTGGGGCATGGTGGGGGGTCTGTAGCAAGCTACAATTTGGATTGCGGTCTTGCCCAGAGTTAGTTACACTTGGATAATCTCGGATGGCTTATGCTGTGCAACTAGCCTGGAGGTGTGGATAGCCTTAATGAATATGGATACGCCTCCACCTTTACTGCATCGTTCCGGGTTAGGTGGCCGAAAGGTGTGGTATGAATTATAGCCTGGTAATGCAGGGGTGCTCTCTGGAGCTTTGAACCAGGTCTCTGCCACTGTACAGATGTCGATGTTCTCCATTATAAGGAGTGCCTCTAGTGAGTGCATTTTGATTGGTTTAGACTTTTAGCATTGAGTAGCATTACCCTCCGATTTTGCTTGCTTGTACCTGTTACAGTGGTGAATTTGTCATTTGAACCTTGCCTAAAAAAGGCACTATAGGGGTGGCAAGAGCCTTAGCCAGTATCCGGAGTCCCAAGGGCAACAGGTGCAGGCCATCTCTGGCAAAGCATCGTGGTCTGTCGATCATGTCGTCCCAGGCAGACAAATACTGGATCCCTTTAGAATGACACCAGAAGCTTGGCCAATTGTTGAAGTCAATCATTTTGTCCTTGTACTGTGGTATCATTCTGGGTGATGGCAGGATGCTACTCAGGGCTAGGGTCATACCTGCCTGGGCTCCAGGATCGGAGAGCTCCTCCATGTCTCTTTTCATGTAGTCCAGGGAGGTACGTCTCAGGTCATTCACACCAACATGGACAGTGACAGTGTCATATTTGTACTTGTGGAGTGATCTGAGTGCGTGCGTTATGTGGCAGATCCTGGCACCTGACAGTAATTTTCTCCTTGTTTATCCTGGTGAGTGGAACATCAGTGTGCCTGACTATAGAGTCACCTATGACTAGAGTGTTGGGTACGTTGTAATGCCTTATGGGCTGTGGATGAGTGGCACACTGAGTTTGTGGGCTATGTGTCATTTGGGTTGTGTTGGGGGGGGTGGAGTTTGCTTGCGTTTCTGCTCTGGAGATCCCTGATGCTTGGGCAGGTTTTTATTAAGAGCCTCCGTGAATGTAGGTGTGTGTTTTGTGTTTCTCTGTGTCTGTGTTGGTGGTGTAGCTTTTGAAGGACTATATGATGAGTGTGGTATTGTGCAAGTGTTTACCTTCTCCTATTTGACTGTCTAGTCCAGTCTTGGGTGAAGAGAGCTTTGCTTCCAGTTTGGCTATATAAGTGCATCTCTCACAGGTTGTAGTGTTGGGTGGTAGGAGGAGAGGTTTGTCTGTGTACATGAGGCAATTGCTGCATTGTCCCAAGATGCCCAGATTCATCAGGTAGACAGGAAGAAATCACCGGGAGCTGACCCTTAGACATGCCTGGATAGGTGCTTATTTATTAAGTACTAAAAACTGCTTTCCTCTAAACAAGTGAGGAAAGTTGAGTGCTGTAGTAATTTGCAGCCTATTTAGTTCTTACAATGAGTTCTGAACAAGTGCTGAGTTCAAAGAAACATATTTGAGTGCCAAAACTAGAAAACTAGCTAGTTCTAAGAAACAAAATTAAGCTAGAAGGCTTCCCTCCAACACAGAAAGGCTTGGGGGCTCAGAAGCCTGCAAACAGTCTAGACCACTTACAGGAAAGGCAGGGAAACAAGCTTAAAATTTTTTTTCTTTCCCAGATGCTCTCTTTGTACACAGTAGGAGTGCCCGAAATCAGAATATGATCTCACTGCACTCAGTTGAGTGATCAAATGAGATGGGCCCAGGAGTATCCAAACACAAATTTACAAGAGGGGCGGGCAGTTTCAAAGCCACCAAGATTAACACCAAAACAAAAACGGAGTGTGGGTGGGGAACTAACTGAAAAAACAGAGTCAAAACTTCCAGTTCAGTTAATATTCAATGCAACACAAATAAATCAATTAAAATGCTGTATTATTTGAAAAAAGTGCAGATAAAAGGTACTTAAATTCTCTTATACTTCCAGATGAATATAGCTAGATCTTAGCCAGCCAAAGCTGAGGTTTTAAGCAGATAATATTCCAAAATGTACCACTTAAATAGGCAGTGACAAGATATCAATGAAAGAGACTACCAGCATCTGCAATTACTAACAGGCAATAAAAATCTGGCAAGCACTAACTGAAAAAACAGTCAAAACTTCCAGTTCAGTTAATATTCAATGCAACACAAATAAATCAATTAAAATGCTGTATTATTTGAAAAAAGTGCAGATAAAAGGTACTTAAATTCTCTTATACGTCCAGTTGAATACAGCTAGATCTTAGCCGGCCAAAGCTGAGCTTTCCACATGTCCATTGAGGCAGTGCAGACGTCCATCGTAGACGTTGAGGGAGAGCCGTGGCTGATTATTTCCAAAGGGCCTAGGGGGGGATTCTCCAGATTCTGGATAGGGAAGAGGTACCTGGTACCCTTAATGAGTCTAGGCATGGCTCAGATCCTCCTAATTTGGTCAAAGCTGACATCCCACTAAAGAAGAAGCAGAAAACTAAGCACATTTCTCCCATTGATAAGGATTCCTAGATGGAATAGCAGGGGGTATCTGTTCCTGCTTTTCCTTGTTCCTCTACTCCAGCCAAAAGGACTTGGGGCATCTGATTCTTCAGATGAGGAGGTGGATTCAGGAAAGGAAGAGAATTCTTTGAGTCATGACTCTCCCTTTAAGGAGTTTTCATTTGGGGACACAGTAATTTGCATTCACATAATGGCAGGCACGGCCTTAGGTCAACTGGCACCCTAGGCAAAAGGGCTCCATGGCGCCCCCCACCACACCACCCAGTGCCCCCATCCTGGTCTATCTATACCAAATAAGTACTGGAAAAACACCCCTACTAGAGCGGCGCCCTAGGCGGCCACCTAGTTGGCCTATGCCTAAGGCCGGTTATGCATAATGGAGCATTTTAAGTGGGATTGCTTACAAGTCTGTGATATTCAAAAGAGATTATGAACTGCTGCAGACGGAATCTCCTAAACTTTCTGCTGCTCCCCCTGTGTTGGATGCATTTGCAGCTGCCTCTTTGGTTCCTGATTCCCAACATCTTGCCCTTAAGCAGCATAACCATTTTCATAACATGCCTGAGACCTTTAAGTACCTCTGCATGTGTCCTACTCCAGACCCTGCTGTGGTGTCTCTCTCTGCTGACAAGCTATCCAACCTTTTGCCCTCTTAAAAACTTCTCTTCTGATAGAGACATAGCGACAGTTGGGCTGTGGAGAGTCTGGGGAAAAATGTACACTTCTGCCACTCTGGCCTTCAGGGTCATTATTTATTAAACCCATATGACCAGGTATGATTTGGCCCTTTTGTTCCAACTTTGGTTGGGGAGGTCTGACCTTCTTGACTATGAAGGTAAGACTGCTGTCCTCTCCTTATTCAGTTCCACTTCTTGGGCTTCCTGTCAGAGCATCAAATGTAATTATGATGTAGCTGATGCATCCTCTAGAGTTGCTGCTGCTTCAGGTTCAGTTATGAGGAGGTACTCTTGGCTAATCTTTACCTAATGATATTAAGGCCAAGCTTCTAGATGCTCCTTTGGACAATCAGAAACTCTCTGGTACAGCTGCTGCTGACTCTACAAGGCAAAGATAAAGTGATGCAGGATCTTAAAGAAATCTTTGCTTTTCCCATACCCAAATTTTAGAAAAAAAACTAGCCTAAGTCTGCCTTTGTGCATAGGTAGCCTTGTCAGCTTTCCAAGGGGAACAGGGTTACTAAGCACATGTTCTTTGATAAACCCACCCAGACTTGTAAAACTCGAAAGCCCCCTTTTCAGGAGAAATCTGCCTGTATCTGACATACTCCCCTTCCTCTCGGCCAGGTTCCCCTTTATCTTCTGTCTAGCAACAAATTACTTCAGAGTCCTGAGTTGTACCCATTATCTGTCAAGGTTATTTTATGGTATGGAAATCCACCCCCTTTTTCAGGTCTTCATCGACATACTTCCATATACTTCCTCATTTTTCTGAGGTTCTGGATTTATTGGATCAGGGCATCATTCACCCCATTCCAAACTCCCAAAGAAGAGCAGGGTTTTACTCCAGAATATTTCTGGTTCCCAGAAAAGATGCATCTTTGAGACCAGTCCTAGACATCTCTTGTCTAAATACTTTTCTAAACATTCCATTCTTCTAACTGCTTTCCCTCCAGACTCTGATGTACTTCGTGTTTCACTGTTGCAGTCATCACATTTGGGTTATCTGCTTGCAGTAGCCCCCAGTCGGCCTGATTAACAAAGTCTTGGGTCCTGCGTCGGTTGCTGTCTCTTCTTGCATGCCGTCAGGTAGTCAGGGGTATAAAACATGCAGCCAACGCCATTACATCAGCCTTTCTTGCCGTGCGGTGCCTGAAGAAGAAGCAGTTTGCAAGTGCCGGTCGGCTGACTCCTGAAATTTTCGTTTTCGAGTATCAGAACCAAAGTCTCCAACTAAAAGCTAAGTTACCCCATTGGGGAAACTTTTTCTTGCTCTGTGGAAAGCAAATGCCTCAAAGATTTTCTTTCATACTGTATTCCTTGCCTAGGCCCTGACCACAACGTACCTCGCTGTCAGTTTTGTGCCTTATTTAAACAACGAACTATCCATCGTCAGTATATTTTCGCTTCTAAATATTTTGGTGCTCTGTTCAATTATCCAGATATGTCTTCGGTAAGCCATCCGAATACCGACATTCCAAAAAAACGTAAAAATAAAGACAGAGACTTGGTCCAAAGCTGCCGACGACTTCTAAGCTAGTCGCCAGTTTGCTGGTACTCAGTGAGGCGCTTTCGCAGCTGCTGATACCCGCTACTTCAGATTCACAGGCCTCTACTGAGACCCATTCGGAGTCTGGTATGCCGCGAGATGCTTCAACTGTGGAACCTGTCCGGAGCTGCTGTGCAGGCACTGGCTTCTGAGGGTGCATTCTGGCCTACTGACTTGCATATTAAACCGACGCCTCCTTCTTCTTCAAGGCCTAAAATTCGAACCATGCCTAGAAAACCGACACCCAGACCACATGGTCAGGCCTCTATGCCTAAAAAACAAATAAGAATGGCTGAAGACCTTATTACTTTAATCAGGGGAAGCCAACCTTCCCCTCCAAGAAACTTAAGACTGAGTTTGTTTATGATACTTCTGACCAGGATTCTGAATTTTCTGTTTCTTCTGATGACCAGGATTTACCCTTATCTACCTATGAGGATTCTGATGCTGAGGACTGTATTCCCTCTGTTTCCCCCCCCACAGAGGATTTCTCTTTTGGTGAAACCCTGCATAATCTTAGGGAGCATTTTCGTTGGGAAAGGCAGGATTTCTCTGATTCTAAAAAGAGGCATAGGGATTTCTTACTCCTGCCCCAACACAGGCCTTTAGCTATCCGTCCTGTACTAGACATTGTTGATGATGCCTTTTCAGAATCTAGCTTGGCCCCTGACTCTTTACCCCCTGCTCCCAGAAAACCTGATAGATATTACAGGGTACCTGACTCTCGCAAGTTCCTTTTTAAAAATCCTACTGCGGATCCTGAGACCATTTCACAGGGACCCAAGGGCATTAAAGCTACTACTGCCAAAAATCCTACCCCTTTTAATAGACACTCCAGGGCGCTGGATAGATGGGGTGAGAAGGTATACACTTCTGCAACCTTGGCCATTAGGGCCTTAAACTGCCAGTTTCATATATTAAAGTATCAGCAACATATTATTGGATTGCTTAAACAGAAAATTATGTTGATTCCTGACTGTGCTGAAAATAAGGATCTACAGGATTTAATCCATTCTGTTGAACAAGTTGGAAAACATACTTAGCAATGTGGTTTTGATTCACTAGAGGCATCTTGCAGGGCTGCTATCACTGGGTCTGTACTTAGAAGGCATGCTCGGCTTAAGGAGCAATCCTTGCCAGATCATGTTAAAGCTAATTTACTGGATGCTCCCTAAAATCAAGACCGCCTGTTTGGCAACAAGGCCGAAGAAGTTCTTAAAAAGATGGATGAAAAAGCTAAATCTATGCAAACTGTTAAAGATTTCTTGCAAGTACAACCTCCAGGATTTAGTAAGTATTGGCCCTCTAAGAATTGGTCCTTTCCTGCCTCTTCCAGGCCTTCTCAGTCCAAACTCAGATCCAGCAAAATACCCAGGCTTCAGTCCCAGGGTACGCACAGGACTAAGCAGTGGGGGCCCCCACTTCCAAATCTTGGAGTAGTAAAACTCCCCCCTATGGTAAACTGTCTCAATGACTTAACTTTAAAACTTCCAAGCATTTCTCAACTGACTTCCCCTTTGGGGGGAAAGATTGCTCTACATGCAAAAAACTGGGAACTCATTACCCAGGACAAATGGATTTTAAATATATTTTCCCAAGGATACAGATTTCACTTCCACACGTTACCAACCCCAAACGGTTGGCCAGATCTACCCCCAAATCAGTGGGCAGAGGCTTAAAAGCAAGTACTCCTTCTCTTAAGCATAAAGGCTATTCAAACTGTATATCATCATCTTCTTTCGGCTGTTCACCTTAGGGGTCGCCACAGCAGATCATCTGTTTCTATTTCTTTCTGTCCTCTGCATCTTGCTCTGTCACACCATCCACCTGCATGTCCTCTCTCAGCACATCCATAAACCTTATCTTAGGCCTTCATCTTTTCCTGTTACCTAGTAGCTTCATCCTTAGCATCTTTTTCCCAATGTACTCAGCATCCCTGCTCAGCACATGTCCAAACCAATGTAATCTTGCCTCTCTGGCTTTGTCTGCAAACCTTCCAACCTGGGCTGACCCTCTAATATACTTATTCCTAATCCTGTCCACCCTCGTCACACCCAGTGCAAATCTTAACATCTTTAACCCTGCCACATCCAGCTCTGACTCCTGCCTTTTTGTCAATGCCACTGTCTCCACCCCATTTAACATAGCTGGTCTCACTACTCTCTTTAGACCTTCCCTTTCACTCTTACTGGTACTCGTCTGTCACACATCACTCCTGACACTCTTCTCCACCCACTCCATCCTGCCTGTACTCTTTTCTTCACCTCTCTTCCACACTCACCATTACTCTGAACTATTGATCGCAAGTATTTAAACTCCGCCACCTTCGCCACCTCTACTCCTTGCATCCTCACCATTCCTCTATCCTCCCTGTCATTCACACACATATATTCTGTCTTAATCCTGCTGACCTTCATTCCTCTTCTCTCTAGAGCATATCTCCATCTCTCCAGGGTCTCCTCCACCTGATGTCCTTCAAGGATGCATCTGCAGTCATAACAAATGGGTTGTCCTGTCGTCAGGCAGCCCTTCCAAAGTCTGGGTCCGGCGTCATCTCTGCTGGTCTTGTATAAAAGCATCAGCTGGCGCCATTTTCCTCAGTCTTTCTTGCGGCGTGGCCCAAAGCAGAAGCTGTTCAAGTGCCGGTCGGTCAGATCCAGAGATTACTACTACGAATACTACTTGAAGACTTCTAAAAGCTGGACTCTTTCTTGCCTCAGCCGATGTCAGAAAAAGTAAATAACTGTTTAACTTGTGGGAAACAAATACCTCATAAAGATTTCCACTCTTACTGCCTACCTTGTTTAGGCCCAGACCACGGCGTAGCAGCCTGTTTAGCCTGTGCTTCCTTCAACCGACGCTTGGTCGTCGTTTGCTGAACAGTTGATCCTCTGACTACCCAAATTGTTAAAATTTCAGCGAAACCACGGTTAAGCAAGGGCGAAACGGAAAAGTCAATCTTCAGCCGAATCCATGACTACTACTGAGGCTCCTGCTACCTTAGTTGAATCGGCCTCTGAAGTTTTGCCTACTACTGTGGTTACTAGTGAATTACCAGACTCCCTCCTTTTGGATGTCTCTACCGGTGCTGCTAGGCCTCCTGCAGCCATGTCTATAAAGGCCTTTGCCAGGGCTAAAGCAGCCAAAACTGTTAAATCAGTGCCTGTTAAGACCCCCTCACATAGGCCCACTTCTAGTTCACAAATGCTTACTCTGGCGGATCCCAGACAGGGCCTCTCAGCCTCCAGAAAAGAGACCTAGAGCAGAGCCCCCCGAGCCAGTGTCCTCTGATGCATCTCTCCAGGGTCTCCTCCACCTGTTCCCTACTCTCACTACAGATCACAATGTCATCTGCAAATGTCATAGTCCATGGGGACTAAACTGTACCAGAAGAGTAAAAGGGACAATGTTTCTACTCAAGACTTTTCCTGGTACCCAGAAAAGACAATTCATGGCATCCTATCCTGGACCAGTCTACTTTAAACACCTTTTTGGTGATTCCAAAATTCAAGATGCTAACTCTTCACCAGTTGCTTCCTATGCTAGGCAAAGATGCCTGGTTGGCAAAACTCGTTTAAAGGAAGCATACCTGCACATCCCAATCAGGGAATCTTGTAGAAGATATCTACGCTTCAAAGCAGGCTACATGCACTATCAGTTCTCTGCACTGCCCTTTGGCTTATCTACTGCGCCCAGGGTATTCACAAAGTGCCTAGCTCCAGTCATTGCATTTTGCAGGCAAAGAAATATTCAAATATAGCCATACCTGGATTGTCTAATTCAGGCAGAAAGCCAGGACATACTTTTGAATCATCTGGCTTTTGTACAGATGGTGCTAGCTTGCCTGAGGTACACCATAAACAGAAAGAAACCACACTTGGTACCCTGTTAACAAATTTTATTCCTGGGAGCAAGCTTGAATACAACTTCCCAGATGGCTTTCCTCACGCCAGAGAAACAAATTCATTTGACAACCTACTTCAAACTAGTGGCCACAAAAACCCTGCTTATCTGCAAGGCCAATACTGCAAGCCTTGGGCTTATGGCCTCCTGCATTCTTCTAATTCCATATGCAAGACTGCATATGAGGAAACTACAATGGTATCTGAAAAGCCTATGGTGTCAACATTCCCAGGATCTAGAAGCAATGATTCCTATCATACCTTGCCTACGGTTAGAGTTCCTTTGGTGGGCAGAGACCTGCCACCAAAACAAGGGACTGCCATTCACTCTACCCCCTGCCTCCCAAACCCTAACAAACTCGTCAAACTATGCATGTGGGGCTCACCTGGCAGGGAAGTGCATTCAGGGCAAATGGAACCCAAGTCAAATGCACCTGCATATCAATCAAAAAGAAATGTTAGCTGTACAGAATGCTCTGACAGCCTTCAAGGACCACATTCTTCCAGGACAACTAATGGTAAAGACGGACAACACCACTGTTATGTGGTACATAAACAAGCAGGGGGGGTACCCATTCTTACCCCCTCTGCAGACTAGCCATGGCACTGTGGAACACAGCGTTGAGCTCCCAAGTGCATCTACAAGCTTAGTTCCTGCCAGGAAAAGTAAATACACTGGCAGACGGACTAAGCAGAAACCTCATGGACCCACACAAGTGGAAACTGGAGCCAAAGACTTTCAGCATGTTGACAAACAAATGGGGGAGCCCACATATAGACCTGTTTGCCTCCCCCCAGAACTACCAATTGGACAAATTTTGCACGAGGACTCCCCACAAACAAGCTTGGAAAGTGGATCATCTATCAGTTTATGCCTTTCCTCCTCTGCCTCTCCTCTCCAAAGTACTAAAGATCAAACAGGACAAACCAAGGATGATATTGATTGCACCAGACTGGCCACGCCAACACTGGTACCCCCTCTTGCACAGTGTGTCACTGTTGGCTCCATGGCACTTGCCTCAGACCCCTACCCTGCTGTCTCATCAGGAGAACCAGATTCTGCACCCTTAGCTTCAAACCCTGAACCTAGCAGCCTGGTTAATTACCTAATCTCTCCTTTACCATCACTCAGTAAACCATTGATGGATATCATTTTAGAGGCAAGGAGGCCTAGTGCTAGAGAGTCTTATGCTGAAAAATGGAAAAGATTCTGTGCTTGGAACCAATCTCAAGGGATGAGCACAGTAGCTCCCAACTTACCTCAGATTCTACAGTAATTAACTGAGATGCTGCACAAGGGCCTTTCTTTTTCCAACATCAAAATTCACGCCTCAGCCATTTCAGCTCATTATAACACAGAATCTCCCCTCTGCTCTCATCCACTGCTCAAGCAGTTCCTCAGAGGGGCCACAAATTTTAAGACCACTCAGGAGAGCCCCATCTCCTACCTGGGACCTTAACTTTGTATTGGAGAAACTCACTCTTCCTCCTTTTGAGCCAGTTGCTAGTGCAGATTTAAAATTCCTTTCTTGGAAAACAGCCTTCCTTTTATTAATCACATCAGCAAAAAGGGTATCTGAATTACAGGCCCTTATGGCAGTAGAGCCTTTCATCATCTTTCATGAGGACAGGGTGTCCCGCAGAACCAATCCCTCCTTCATGCCCAAGGTGGTATCCAGTGTGGCTCTTAATCAGTCTATTCATTTGCCAACCTTCTTTCCTAATCCACAGAACAAAGGGGAACTGATACTGCACTTCTTAGATGTGCACAGACAACTTAGATTTTACTTGGACAGAAATAAACCTCAAAGGAAGTCTGAACAACTGCTGGTGGCATTTGCTGCAGGGGCAGAGGGGAAGGCTATTTCAAAGCAAACCATTTCTAAATGGATAGGCCATTGCATTCATTTCTGCTATAAGCACCATGGAAAACCTATCCCACAGGGGATCAGACCCCATACATCCAGGGCTGCATCTTGCTCTACAGCCTTTCTCAGAGGTGTCCCTACCAGGGACATCCTAGAAGCTGCTACCTGGAGTTCTGCACATACTTTCACCAAGCATTACCATTTGCCAATTTTCTCTAAATCCAGAGCTGGCTTTGCCACTGCAGTCTTGCAGGGCCTTATAGCTGGTCCTAATGCTATCTAAATTCCTCTTCCCATCCTTAGCTTTGGGAATCTACCCAAATGTGATGACTGCAACAGTAAAACACGAAGAACATAGTACAGTTGTGTACACTTACCGTAAATGTAGATGTTCGAGTATATTCACTGTTGCAGTCCTGGTTACCCTCCTTCCAGCCCCCTGACCTTTTTTAGCTATACCTCTACTCTCCTTTACTATGTTTAAAAGCTTTTTGGTGTATTTGTATTTTTTTGGAGGTATATCCTTGTTTTTTACACCTGACTACCTGACGTCATGGAAGAAGAGACAGCAACCGACGCAGGACCCAAGACTTTGTTAATCAGGCCGACTGAGGGCTACTGCAAGCAGATAACCCAAATGTGATGACCAACAGTGAATACACTCTAACATCTACATTTATGGTAAGTGTATACAACTGTACTTTTCCCGTCTTACTGCCGCAGGCTTTTCTGGTTTCCATAGACCTAAAGGATCCCTGTCTTCATATTCCCATTCACCCTCTCTTCAGGAAGTTTTTACGTTTCTCTGTCTCTTCCTCTCATTTTCAGTTTTCTGATTTGTCCTTTGGTCTTTCTACAGCCAGTAACCAAATGTCTGGCCCCTGTCATATCCTATTGCAGGCTTCAGAGAATCTTGCTCTTCCTATGCCTTTTTCAGACTCCCGCTCAATCCTGATTTTTACAGGATTTGCACTTCATGCTCCTTCTGTGCAGTCTGGAATTCACCATCAATTTCAAGAAGTCAGTTCTGACTTTTCAAGACCAAATGTTTCTGGATTGCAGAATCCAAACCATTGCAATGTTAGCTTCTTTTCCTTCTCCCAAGTTTCTGTCTCTCTGGCAACCTACTTCAGTCTCTGCTTCCTGTTTCTCTCATTCCTGCAAGGGAATTTCTCAGAATCCTGGTGTAAATGGCATTGACCATTCCCATGCTCCCCATTGCCAAGCTTTATATGAGGAAACTTCAGTAGTACCTAAAGACACTTTGGTTCCAATATTTCCACTGCCTGGATGTTCCTGTTGCCTTACTTTTTTGTCTCAGACTCAAGTTTCACTGGTGGATTCAGCAAATCTCCTTCAATCTGGGGCTGCCTTTTCAGAGTCTTACCCCTACTCAAGAGCTGTTCACAGATGCTTCCAATCTGGGATGGGGAGCCTCTTCCAACTATCTGAGAGTTCAAGGTGTGTGGCCCCTTCTTCAGATGTCAGACTAAGTCAACATAAAAGAAATGAGGGCGCTCATTCTTGCTCTTCAGGCCTTTCATTCTCCTTGGCCTCCAGGTCCTTTAAAGGTGTTTACAGACATTACACTTGTGTGGTACATCAGCAAACAGGAGGTACAAGGTCTTTTCTTCTTTGCACATTGACTTCAGACCTGGGATTTGGCTGTCCACCATCAGATAACCCTTCAGGCGGTTTACATCCCTTTAGAACACAACTTTGTTGCAGACTCCCTGAACAAGTCCAGGACACAACCTCATGAATGGATTCTTCACATTGAGGTATTTCTGAACATAGTACATTGGTGGGGTATTCCTCAAGTGGATTTATTTGTCTCCCCTCTGAACAGGCAATTTCCTCGCTTCATTTTCAAGTCCTTTGACTAGGAAGGTGGACGCCATGTCCTTTTCTTGGAAGGGAGTGCTCAGATATGCTTAGTTCCTCTTCATCCCAGGGTCCTGCACAAGATCAGGAAGGACTCACAAAGAATCTTGCTGGTGTCTACATTTTGGCCCAGATAGCACTGCTTCCCCTTTTTTCACCTGACCAGGGGCAGTTATCACAAGTTACCTCACTGAATGGATCTTCTCGCACAAGACAAGGGGTCTCTCTTTCATCCTCACTTGTCCACTTTTCACTTGACACTTTGTGTGTGATAGTATTTTGATCCCATTTAGACACCACTTTTCTGAGGACATACTTAGGGTTTTGTAGGAGGTTAGGAAACCCACTTCCAGAAGATCTTACATGGCTACATAGGTTCATAGGTTGATACTAGGCTAGCTGCCCTAGGGCATTTACCAGCCTAGCCAGAGTGTATTTGGCTTTCGCCACCCTTCTTAGATTAGTTGACTGTGCCTCTGTGTAGTAGGTCACAGAAGATAGCCCATTTAAGGTTAGTTTACCATGCCTCTGTCTAGCAGTGACACAGAAGAGATCCCAGGGGGTAAATTTACAATCTCCCATCCAAACGTCAAGATTCTTCTTGAAGAGGGTCATTGAGGGGCTCTGTCTGACATGGATTGGGATTTTGTTCCAGAGTGAGTGGAGCCTCTGGGATATGAATCTGTCCCTCCAGCATGTTCTGTTTATTTCTGTGCTGAGGTTTAAGTCACTGGAGCGTGTAGTTCTGATGGATTTGGATTTCTTGAGGTGGAGCATGTCCATTAATTCTGGGTTGGACATGGCTTTATACGTCAGGCACAGATCACCTCTGAGTAGGCGGTAAGCAACTGAGTAGAGCTGGAGTTTCTTTAGCCTAACTACATAGGGCATCTGTCTGAGTCCCTTGATCCTCTTGGTGAGGTACTTTTGGGGTCTTTCTAGTTGTAGCAGGTGTCGGTCGGGTAAGGTACATCCGAAATGGGGCATTGTATTAAGTTATGGGCCTGATGAGTAGAGGGGCACAATGACCTCTCTTGATCTAGATGTGAACCCCTTCGTGATAAGGTGGGCTATATAGAATGTCTTTCTAACCACTTTGGCAATGTGATTGTCAAAGGAGAGATTGCAATCTACTTGGGTCCCCAAATCCCTAATTACTTCTTCCGTACTTAATGGATTACCACCTATGTGGTAATTTGTGGGCACTTTGTTTTTCCCAAAGGGGATGACTATGCACGTTTTGGCATTTAGCTTTAGGCCATGGCTTTGGCACCAGTTATCCGTCTCTGTGAGACCTTTTTGGAGGATGCTTGTGTCAGCCGGCGAGTCGATTATGGCCCCCAGTTTGCAGTCATCTGCAAACTTTGTCAGCCATAGTCCTCCTGTGTTAGCCTGTACTTCAGAGAAATGTATACCGAACAAGAGAGGTCCCAGGACTGAGCCTTGTGGGACGCCACTTGTAACTGGTTTAGAGTCTGACATGGCACCTGCAATTCTGACCATGTGGGTTCTATCCCTAAGCCAGTTTGCAACCCATCTTGTGACATAGGGGTTGATATTTAAGCTGGTGAGCTTATTTATGATGCCCGAGTGGGGTATTGTGTCGAAGGCTTTTGCAAGTTCAAGGTAGGCTGTGTGGACTACCTTCCCTTTGTCTATTGCCTTGGTGACTGTTTCAAAGAAATTGACCAGGTTCAAGAGGCAAGATCTGCCCTTAACAAAGCCGAATGGGGTAGGATCCAGTGTTTGGAGGTTCCCAATGTCTTTGTTTATGAGTTCCATGATGATACGCTCCATAGCTTTGCAGACCAGGCTAGTTAGGCTTATAGGGCGATAGTTTCCGAGGTCTGTTGTGGCACCACCTTTATGGAGTGGGACCACTGTTGCTGTACGCCATTCTTTGGGCACATATCCTGTTGTAAGGCTGAGACTGAACAGTAATTTTAAGTGAGGGTTCAGTTCTTCTTGGAGCTCATGTAAAATGCAGCCCTGGACACCGTCCGGTCCCATTGATGCTGTGTTTTTTGCTTTGGAGAGGGCAGCTCTCACCTGTGCATCTGTGATGTCAGGAAGGCTACACTCTGTTGGGATAGTCATTTGCTCATTTGGGGGGGAGGGGGAGGGAGAAGTTTGCACTGAACCTGTCTGCCAGGATGTTGGCAATGTCTGTGGGTTCAGTGTATTTTTTGTCATTTTGCACCAACTCAGAGCATATCTTGGAGTTTCCACCCAGGTTTCTGACATAACTAAAGAAAGCTTTGTGATTATCTTTAGCGTCTTGTGCAATTTTTCTTTCGAAGCTAGCCTTAGATGATTTTATGAGGGATCGTAGTTTCTTGCTAGTACTGATCAGAGTTGCCTTCCCTTTCAGGGATTTTGCTCTATCATGTTGTAGCTTCTTCCTTCTGTTGTACAGCTTTTTTATGGCTGGGGTCCACCAGACATGTCTCCTGCCTTTGGAGGAGTGTGTCTTGGTTTTATTTGGGATAGCACGATCCATGCATTTCTGTAGGTATCCATAGAATGCGTTTGTAAAGGATTCTGCGGTTTGGGCCGTATTTTCCACTGGCCCTGGGGCTTTGAAGGATTTCACCTCAGTTTTGAGAAGTGTGAAGTTTGTTTTTGACCATGGTTTCCTTTGCTGGGGGTGGGGACGGGATATGGATATCCATAGTGATTAATTTATGGTCAGATCTTACCAATGAGGGGTATACCACTGGTATGGAACATAGAGTCCCCATGTTGGTGATGATCAGGTCCAATATGTTTTCCCCTCTTGTGGGAGTGGTGACCAGTTGTTCCATAGCATTTGAGTTTATAAATTCTAGGAACCATTGGGCTAGGGTGTTGGGGCTTGAGTAGTGCTCCCAGTCTATATTTGGGTAGTTAGTCACCCAATATAATGGTGTTTGGAGAGACCTTCATATTCTCCAGTGTCTTCAGGAAAGCCGAGTGGGGTTCCTGAGTTTGGGAGGGTGGTCTGTAGCAGGCTACAAACTGAAAGGCAGTTTTGCCCACTGTTAGTTGCACATGGATGGTCTCAGATGCTTCGTGCAGTGCCACTAGCCTGGAGGTATGGTTATCTTTGATAAATGTGGATACTCCCCCTCCTCTTGTGGTTCGGTCCGAGTTTTGGGGCTGAAAAGCATGGTATGAGGTATAGCCTAGTAGTGCTGGGGTGCTCTCGGGAGCCTTGAACCAGGTTTCTGTTACTGCACAGATATCGGTATTCTCCATACTGAGGAGAGCCTCGAAAAGATTTTCTGTTTGGTGTCTCAAGCATCACCAGGATCCCTTCTCAGTGGGGGAGCCCCTTTGGTTCTTTCTTTCTTGTCTGGAGTGGTCCATGCTAGCTTAGCATATGCTTTTGTTAAAGCTCACTTGTCAGCAGTCTCTGCTCATCTACCTTGAAACCACACCTACAATTCCTTAAAGGTGTTCTTCATATTAGGCCCTCAAGAAAACATATTCCTCCCACTTGGGACCTTAATTTTGTCACTGCACCTGGAAGACTGTTTTGCTTGTCGGCCTTACTTCAGCCAAGAGAACTTTTGAACTTCAGGCTGTGGTGGCATTTCATCCCTTTTTTTAATTTTTCATAGGGACAGGGTGTCTCACCATACTAATCCTTCTTTTATGCCCAAGGTGGTGTCAGTAAGTTATCTCTTAATCAGTCTTCCCAGCTTTCTTCCCATTTTTCCTTCTCTACAGTCTGATAGTAAACAGGTTCTTCACACCTTGGATCTATGTAGACATTTCAAGTATTACTTGGATAAGACAAAGGCTTGTCCGCAAATCTGTGCAACTTTTTGTTTCTTCTCATAACAGGACATTTTGTTTGGCAGTTTGTAAGCAAACCATCCCCTTCTGGATTCCTAAGGTCATTTATTTTGTTGTTCTTTTCATAGAAAACTACTTTCTGCTTCAGTTCAACCTCATTTTACAAGGGCAGTAGCTTCTCTTACTGTAACGGTAGATGTCCTTTCAGTCCCTTCCTCATGCCCACTTTTACTCTGTTTCTCCTATTGGGAACTCTTTGCTGGCTGAGGGGTCTTTGACTTTCTCTTATGCTTCGTTTTCCCTCTGGATGTGCAGTTTTTTTCTACTGGGGTTTTTCTAGTTCTACTGAGACACTTCAATTTTGAGTATGGAGCATACATACGTCACCTTTATGCCCTACTCCTGTATGGGGAGCATACACCTGACATACGATACTAGGAGGCTGTAAAGGCTTTGGTATACTTGCCAGGTATCGGGCTATCCTTTGTAACAGATGTCACATTATGAATACTGCAACAGTGAAAAGAAAGGCATTACTGTTATGGTAAAATTTTACACAACTGTACGTTCTCCCACCATCTCAGAGTAATAAGTAAAACGCATTGAAATCTAGGCAGATTATACAGGATTAAACCCCACCTTACTGCACCTGCCAGGATTAACATAGCCATTAAGTTAACTACTCCCTTCATGCCTGTATGCATCTCCCATTCTTACCAACTTGAGCTGGACCCTAACAACCAAACTCAAGCGGTGCTAAAATAAAACGGTGAAATTTGCTGCTAATCTTTGGTACAGTTCTACCACTGCCTCTCACAATTACAGTTAAATTGGCTTGAACTGTTTAACTTATTCAGTAATGTAATGAAAAGCAAATAAGCGGTTAAACCGCTTATTTGTTTTTCGTTACATTACTATTTGCTTGCCTGAGTAGTTTTTAGTTTATCCCTTGGGTGATTTGTTTTTCTTATGTTTAACTTATTCACCTACTCATGTCTAGTAACGTGTAAGCTGTATACCAGCCTTAACAAATTCCCGTTTCTGAACACTGTCATACAGACCTGCTCCAGAAAACAGACCCTACACTCCACTTTTTAATCCTTACTCTGCATAACCAAACCCATTAAAACTGGAGGATACTTCCTCTATTCAATTTGTGTGGCACACAAATAGAACTCCATCCCGCCATAGCTAAGATTACTAACCAACCTGCAAGACTTCAAAATCCACTTGAAACAGTACCTAATGGACACATGGCTTTCCACCTGCTTATCCTCAGGCTAGAGTAAAATCACATGTACCTTAAAGCACATAAACTTTTAACTTTTCAAGTGACTGTGATCTGAAACTCGCTCTTCTCTTTCCCTCACTTCCTTCCTTTGACTGCACCCCCTGCCTTCTCTTTTGATGTTTTCCAACCCCCTTCCCTTACATCTCCTTTTACACTGTGACTCCCCCCTTTCTTTCCTCCACACTGTTTTTCTTTGCGTTGCAATATTTCCAGGAGACACTCTCCCCACCTTCAAGATATAATGTATAAAAGTTATACATCCTACACACAGTGAACTACAATTTTAACCGATGCGCCACTAATGTATTGGAAGAGGGTAGCTGTTTTATTTTGTCCTTATCCATTGGTTATACAGATGCAACCACTGTTTCTGTAAATGTGATATTGTAAGTGGTAGCTATTGCTTTGCCATTCCTGCAGTACTGTAACTAAAACTGAATGAATACTGTAGTCTATTTTTTACTGTTCGTTTGGCTTTAATGGAGCTTTTCTCTCTGGAAATCCACTGAAAAAGGGATTCTTGCTCAGTTATACTTTCCAGGTAAACAAATGCCAATAAATTAATTTTGTGTGCCGATGCACACTGTCATTTCTTATCCCTATTGCATCCTGTTCATTAAGAAGACTGTAAATTGAACAGCAAAGTCTTTCTAAGACAGTCTCAGCTAGAAAACCCTGGTTGCTTCGTCTGACGTGCCATGGTGTCATCCAGGACTTTTGAAGATGTCCCACAGAAAAAGAACAAGGTAACTGAGAAGTGTCCTTAATGGAAGGAGTACTGGGAGGCCTACAACCTTTATTCAGAGTCCAAAATCACCCTAAGCTCAAGGATGCCTCATCCAGTGAGATGCTTTTGTAGCCTCTAACACAGATGTCTGCTTTAGCTGAGGCTCCTGTCTTTTACCCTGTAGCAGCACACCACTTGCTAGAAAACCAAAACCATTGTAAGTCCAGGAGCATGTCTATAGGCCTATGGGTCCACCACCCATTTTTTGATTACCATAGTTGGGAGGCAGTATTCCATCTGTTTTTTCCCACAAGAATTTATGCAAAACCAAGATAGATGTCCAGGCCACTTGCACAAATGCTGAAGCTTCTAAAGGAATTACATATGTACAGATATTTCAAGCACAGGCATTATTGCCCTTCTAGCCTGCCAGTACAACAAAACAGTTCCCATAATAAGTCTCCAGACTATTCTTAAAATGTTTAAACTAGTGCTTGCTTTAATGTAGTTTGGTAGTCTATTCCATGCATCAACTGCTGTCTGAGACCAATTAATATACTTCTCATTCCTATAGAATCTTCTACCTAGGTTGTCTGATGATTCTCTACTACTTTTTGATAACCCCAAACTTTCCCAGAGATAGTTGTCTGTAAATGTAAAATACACCTGAATTAAGGTCTCCACTTAAATATCTCTATGAGAGACTGTATAAGTTCAGATATTTCAATTTTTTATAATCGCATCCATGGATGTCCTTGATATATTTCCACTGTACGCTTTCCAGTTTACTCATGCTTGTTTTCATATAAGGTTTCCATATTGTTATTCTATACTCAAGTTTGGATCTAATGTAAGTAGCAATAACTTCATAATTTCTGATTTCCTAGACTTTATAAATTGTTTTATGCAACCTATAACTATTATTAACCAATTTTTTATATGATTAGAAAAACTCCAAGCTGTATTTACCTATATACCAAGGTCATTAAATGATTTCTACAGTTTGAATCAGTGTGTGCTGTATTAAATGATGTTTGCTGTATCACTGTTGCAGTACTCTTCGCCTTAGAGATCTCATGCCAAGGACAGCCCAATGTCCGGCCAATATACCAAAGCCTATAGATCTTGTATGTGCCATACGTCACATGTATGCTCCCCACATAGGACGGTAGGGCATAAGGCTGATGTACGGATGCAGTTAACCAGGACTTCTTTGCTGCCTGTCCGAATACAGTCATTGCTTGTCGATCTGAATGCTCTTTGCTATGCTGATACCTAGCCGTCAGATACATGCCCTGTTAGGGTCTTTTTTCTTTCTTACTGTTCGTCTTGTTTTCTTTTGGTTACCCAGAGTTGTTGTCATCCAAGAATGAAAATGTTAGTGTGGGAGGCAGATTCCCCATAAGAGTCATCACAAGCAGTGTCTGTTTTGTTTGGGTGCTTCCCATGATCATACCTCCTGTAGTATTTGTAAGGCATTTGTGCGTAAGACTCTCAGAAGCCTGTTGTCTTCCTTGGCCACCTATCTTAAGAATCAGCGGCTTAAACGGTTAGCCCAGGGTAGCATGGCAGAATCGATTAACCCCAAGGTAGTACCATGACCTCTCTGATTATGAAGGAAAGTCATCTGCGTTCTGTATTTTGGGTTCTACCTCTCAGATGGCTCACCACTCTATCAAGTGCAACTTTGATGCTGTTGATGCCTCTTCCAGAGCTGCAGCCTTTGGATCTATCAGGAGGTATTTATTCTTGGCTTCATCTGCAGTCATTACCTAAAGACATTAAGGCCAAGTTGCTGGGTGCTCCTTTGGATAATAAAAATCTCTTCACGACTGTTGCTGCTGCTATGTTTAAGTCTCTTCAAGAAAAAGGTAAAGCTTTGCAGGACCTTAAACATATTTTTGTGTCCCCCCATCTCTAGGCTCCAGAGAAACTATTCTACTAAGTCTGCCTTTGTTCGTAGGCAGTCTCATCAGGCCACTAAAGGCAGGAAGGGTGGCAGGTGAACTCCTCTTGCTATGTCTTCTCAGGCTGCTATGGTCCAGAAGCCTCCTTTATCTAACAAGCCTGCATGTCTGACATTTTCCCCCCACCACAAACCCATGGCTAGGTTCCTTTGGCGCTCTCCCTCTGTCTTCTAGGCTAGCAGCTTGTCACCTCAAATTCTTGGGTTTTATCCATCATACTTCAAGGTTACTTCATGGTGTGGAAGTCTCTCCCTTCTTTTTCAGGGATTCCTCAACCTCCTCGAGAGCAGCTGCCTCATTTCTCAAAGGTTCTTGGGTCCGTAGTGTAGCAGGGAATTATTCAGCCTGTCCCTCCTTCCCATGCAGGAAAGGGATTCTATTCCAGGATGTTCCTCAAAAGGAGGGCACTTGGAGGCCTGTTCTGGATCTCTCTTTACTCAACACGTTTCTCAAGGTTCCTTCCTTCCGGGTACTTTCTTTTCAAACACCGTTTCCTCTGTTGCTTCCTTAGTCTTTCTAGTTTCATTGGATCTGAAAGATGTTTACCTTCATATTCCTATTCATCCTGTCTTCAGGAAGTTTTTGTTTTTCTCTGTTTCTTCCTCTCATTTTTAATTCTCTGCTTTGCCCTTTGGCCTCTCTAGTGCCCCAGTGATATTCACAAAATGCCTAGCTCCTGTGATTGCCTTTTGCAGGCTCCAAGGCATTCAGATTTTGCCTTATTTAGAAGGCTTGCTGCTTTCAGGCTCCTTCTCCCAGTTGCCTATTAACAGGCTGTGGAGTTCACCCTATCTCTCCGTCAAAGTCTCGGGTTCACTGTCATCTTCCAAAAGTCTGTCCTGACTTCCTGTTGGGTTCATGTGTATCTGGGCTGCAGGATTCAAATAATGCCAATGTTGGCTTCTCTTCCACCTCCAAAGGCTTTGTCTTTGACATTTTTTCTTCAGTTTTTTCTTCTTCTTCTGCCTGCCATTTCAGTCAGGGAACTTCTTTGAGGCTTAGGATTCATGGCCTCTTCTATTCCATTGCTCCATCTTGTCAGACTGCATATGCAGAAGCTTCAGTGGTACCTCAGATCAGTTTAGCTTCAGCATTGCCATCCTCTGGATTTCATAGTGCTGCTCCTTCTTTGTCTAATGCAGGAATTTGACTGGTAGATTCAGCAACTTACCCTCAACCCAGGCCTGCCCTTTTAGACACCAGTTCCTTCCCAAGAACTGTTCACCAATGCTTCAGACATGGGGGGCTTCCTGTGGTCACTTGAAAGTTCAGGGTCTGTGGCCCTCCTGTCTGAAGTCAGACCATATCTGCATCAAAAAGATGAGAGCTCTGATTCTGACCCTTCAGGCTTTTCACCCCATGCTTTCTCCAGGCTTTCTGAAGGTTTATATAGACAACACTACAGTAATGTGGTATGTCAGCAAGCAGGGGGATACAGTCATACCTTATTGCAGGCTGGCTCTTCAGACCTGGGATGTGGCTATCAGTTATCCACTAAGTCTTCAGGGAGTGTATATTCCTTCAGAGCACAATCTAATGGCAGACTCTCTGAGCAGGTCCAAAACACAAACTCACAAATGGATGCTTCATAGAGATGTGTTTTTGGACATTGTCCTTTGGTGAGGTATTCCTCAGGAAGATAGATTTGCCTCCCCTCTGAAGTGGCACCTCCCTCTTTTCTGTTACAGAGTGCCATGCCATGTGGCATGGAGGACTGATGCTCTTCCCTTCCCTTGGAAGAGGGTGTTTCTCTATGCTTTCCCTCCTCTTCCTCTACTTCCAAGAGTGTTCCAGAAGATTCAGCTGGACTCCCCAAAAACTTTCTAGTGACTTGCCTTTGGCTGAGATAGCACTGGTTCCCCCCTCTTAATGCATCTGACCAGAGGCAGTCACCACAAGTTCTCACCACAAGTTCTCACCAGCTGGTCCTCCTTACACAGGACAAAGGGTCACTCATCCATCCTTACTTGTCCACTCAACTGACACAGTTGGTGATGGGGTTTGATGCCTTTTAGGCACTATTTTCTAAGGTGAAGAATACTGCAACAGTGATATAGAAAGACATAGCACTGTTGTGTAAAATCTTACCATAACGGTAAATATCCTTCTCTTCACTGTTGCAGTATTCGGTCCCTCTCTCCATCACACTTTTTCTTTTGGGTTTTGATTTGGTTACCCTCCTGGCCAAGGGTCCCCTTGTCCTTCTGCATTTTCTCTTTTGAATGTTCATTACCTCCTTTTGTCCCTAGAGAGACTGTTCTGTACTGGGACATTTCATTTCTGGTCAACTGTGTCCATATGTCACCTGTATGCCCTACGACCTGTGCAGGGAGCATACGTGTGACGTACAGCACATATAAGCGCTAAAGGCTTTGGTATACTGGCTGGACATTGGGCTATCCTTGGTAGGAGATCTCTAAGGTGACGAAGAATGCATAGTTTATTTTCATTATAATCCTATGGTAAGATTTTACACAACTGTACTTTCACCTTTCAGTTTCTCTCAAATCTCATATGCTTAGTTTTTGATGTATTGATCAGCAAATTATTCTCCTGTGCTCAAATGGTCAATTTAGTCACCTTCTTTTGCAGACATGCCCCATCTGTAATACAGGCAATCAATTTACCCAATTTCAAGTCATCTGCTTACAAACTATAGAGCATCTCAAATGAAAAAGATCTGAAATTTACAATCTAAACAGGTATGGGCCTAGGACAGAGTTCTGTGGGACACCCTGACTGTAACCAAGAATTTCACCTGTCCACTTGCTGTGTATGACCCTTGCCTTGTCCTTTTTGTAAGCCATGCAGCTGTCCATCTTATCAAGACTACATCAATATCTAGTTGCTTTCATTTATTGAGCAGTGTTTCATGTGTGACCCTGTCAAATGCAGAAGTTAAGTCTATATAAATTACATCACAACACAATTTTTCATTCATAGCTGCTGCTATATTGTGCTAGAACATCATGTTACAGGTGGTAATAGATCTGTTTTCAACATATGTATGCTGATATATGGTTTCCAGCCCAATCTTTTCAATTCTGACAACGTATCCAATATTACCGTCTCCATTATTTTTTCCACAACATGAAAGTAGACTTAAGGGTCTGTATGATTCTGGGTTTGTACTTCTCCCCTTTCCCTGTAAGACCGGCTTAATAAGTGCATGTTTCCAGTCTTGAGGAGTCTCCCCCGTATTTATACGACCTAGTAAGTAATAGTTACAGTGGTACTGTAAGTTCTTGCTGAAGTGTTTTGAGGTCATTATTACTAGTTCTGCCTCCACCATGTGCTTTGTTTGGATCCAGTTTACATAGTTCTTTTTCGATGTAATCTAATTTGATTTCAGCATCTGAGGTTACCTGGATGACACTAGGACAACTTATCACTCTCTTTGTGGAGCCAAACTATTCTGCATTTTTTTAAATATATCTATAATCTGTTGTATCAGACAATAAATTTTGGAATCTACACAGTTTATCAATTTTCTATGTATTTACTCCTTCCACATCTTTTGTATCTGTAAAATGGTTTCCTGTTATGCTCAATATCTTTATATAAATTTTCTTCCAAATCTTGGCCTTGTCTCATACTGTGCTTAATTTTTTGTCCAGCTTATTTCATTTTTCAAAGTTGTAGTTCAGCCTCCTTTCCGTGTTTTCATGTCTTACATTTTTTGTGCTGAAAAGTGGAAAAGATACTGTTCCTGGAGCCAGACTCAGGGGATGGGCACAACAATGCCCAGCTTACCTCATATTCTTCAGTACTTAACAGAAATGCTTCACAAGGCCCTATCCTTCTCGTCAATTAAAATTCATGCCTCTGCCATTTCAGCACATTGTAATACTGAACCACCCCTCTTCTCTCACCCCCTGCTAAAGCAATTCCTGAGGGGGGCCAACAATTTAAGACCCCCCCCCCCAGACGAGCCCCTACTCCAGCCTGGGACCTTAACTTTGTATTGGAAAAACTCACTCTCCTTCCATTTGAACCAGCTGCAACTGCAGAGTTGAAATTCCTTTCTTGGAAAACAGCCTTCTTTCTAGCCATCCCTTCAGCAAGAAGAGTGTCTGAATTACAGGCCGTCATGGCAGTGGAGCCCTTCATTATTTTCCATACAAACAGGGTTTCCCTCAGGACCAATCCTTCCTTTATGCCCAAGGTGGTGTCTAGTGTGGCCCTAAATCAGTCTATTCATTTGCCTACCTTTTTGGAAGTGCACAGACAACTTAGATTTTATTTGGACAGGACTAAGCCTCTCAGAAAATCTGAACAGCTGGTAGTTGGTTTTGCTGCAGGGGCAGGGGGGAAGGCCATTTCAAAGCAAACCATTTCTAAATGGATAGCCCATTGCATTAATTTCTGCTATAAGCACCATGGAAAACCTACCCCACAGGGGATAAGATCACATTCCACCAGGGCTGCATCTATCTCTGCAGCCTTCCTCAGAGGAGTCCCTACCAGGGACATCCTAGAAGCTGCTACCTGGAGCTCTGTACATACATTCACCAAACATTACCACATGCCTATTTTTTCCAAATCCAAAGCTGGTTTTGCCACTGCAGTCTTGCAGGGCTTATTAGCTGGTCATAACGCTCTCTGACTTCCTCCTCCCTTCCTTAGCTTTGGGAATCAACCCAAATGTAATGACTGTAACAGTGAAACGTGAAGAATACAGTACAGTTGTGTACACTTACCATAAATGTAGATGTTCGAGTGTATTCACTGTTGCAGTCCTCGTTACCCTCCCTCCAGCCCCCTGACTTCTCTTGGCGCTACCTTTCCTTCTTGTTTGGTGTATTTAAGCTTTCTGGTGTATTTGCTTTTTGATGGAGGTGTAACATAACATATAATTGCTTCCCATTATGGGAGCACCTGACATCTGGGGCAAGAAAAACTGATGTAATTGCGTCAGCTGCATGTTTTATACCCCTGACGTCATGGAAGAAGAGAGAGCATCCGATGCAGGAATCCAAGAATCTGGTATTCAGGCCGGGCTGAGGGCTACCTGCAGGCAGATAACCCAAATGTAATGACTGCAACAGTGAATACACTCGAACATCTACATTTATGGTAAGTGTACACAACTGTACTTTTTTGCTTCTGGCAAGCATAACTGTTTTGGTGCTCATTATGTTCTTTCCAGATGTAAGTATCAGTTCCTCTATTTGAATCTCAAATTACAAGAATATCTTTTCTGACCAGATCTGAAGAATCTTTAACTTCTAATTCAGTAAATATCTCTTCTATCAGGTGTTACAAAGGAATGATCATCACCATTAGTCTTATTAATCCAACTGTTTTCATTTGCAGGCATACAGTTCTCTTCCAGATAGCTTTGTATATCCACAGCTTGAGCCGTGTTGTCAATAATTTTCTCCTTTTTTCTTACAGTAATGTTCTCCAATCCGTTCAGGTTCAATTTTGATTTTTTCCTTTTCACCTCCCCCTTGCCTCTTTTTTCTACCTTCTCTTTTGGGAAAAATAATGCCTTTTTCTGCAGACTGAAGGTTTTCTGGGAGAAAATTATCATTGCCTGTAATCTGTGTGTTACATAACAAAGCAGTGTACTTTTTAGTATGTGTTCTGTTTGCTTTACAAAATGTATGTTTCTTTTTCTTCCTTATTTGTTGTGAACTTCTTTCTTTCATTCTTTTTTTTGTTTCCTTCTATAACACTCTGAGTCGTCATATTGCTACTGGTATCCAAAATTCCAAGGTTGTCATTGGCATTATCTTGTTTCTTAGTGGTTAAGTGATCTTTACAGACAATAAGCACTTCCTTTCCAAAATATTTTCTATTTGCTCTTTGCCTAACATTACTTATCTCAAGAGTCCAGTCACTAATATATGTAACGACAGATGTTCTTCTTGTTTCACTGTTGCAGTCATCACACTTGGGTTATCCTGCCAGGGGTAGCCCTCAGTCGGTCCAAATACCAGAGGCTTAGTATTTCTGCGTCGGTTGCTGTCGCTTCAGGACTGACGTCAGGTCGTCAGTGGTATAAAAACAGGCAGCCGACGCCATTACATCAGTCTTTCTTGCCGAGGAGCCCAAAGCAGAAGCAGTTTGCACGACTGACTGTCGGCCGTTACCCGAGTTTTTGTTTCCGAAATTGAATCATCTTGAAGTCTTCTAAAGCTAAGTACCCCGTTAGGGATTCTTTTTTCTTGCTCTAACCGATGTCAGAAAAAGTTAACAATTGTCTCGCCTGTGGAAAGCAAATACCACACCAAGATTTCCATTCCTACTGCGTCACCTGTTTAGGCCCAGACCACGATGTACCTCGCTGATCGGATGTTCTTCGGGTTTCACTGTTGCAGTCATCACATTTGAGTTATCTGCTTGCAGTAGCCCTCAATCGGCCTGATTAACAAAGTCTTGGGTCGTGCGTCGGTTGCTGTCTCTTCTTTCGTGCAGTCAGGTCGTCAGGGGTATAAAACATGCAGCCGACGCCATTACATCCGTCTTTCTTGCCGTGCGGTGCCCAAAACAGAAGCAGTTCGCAAGTGCCAGTCATCCGACTCCTGAAATTTTCGTTTTCGAGTTTCAGAACCGAAGTCTTCAACTAAAAGCTAAGTGCCCCATTGGGGAAACTTTTTCTTGTTCTTAACCTATGTCAGTAAAAGTAAATAATTGCATTACTTGTGGAAAGCAAATACCATAAAGATTTTCATTTGTACTGTATTCCTTGCCTAGGCCCTGACCACGACATACCTCAGTGTCGGTTTTGTGCCTTATTTAAACCACAAACTATCCATCGTCTGTATATTTTTGCTTCTAAATATTTTGGTGCTTGGTTCAATTATCCTATGTCTTCAGTCAGCCATCCGACTACCGCCATTCTGAAAAAAACGCAAAGTTAAAGACAGAAACAGGCCGCCTAGGTCCAAAGCTGCCGACGATGCTTCTCCTAAGCCAGTCGCCAGTTTGCCGGTACTCAGTGAGGCGCTTTCGCAGCCCCTGATACCCGCTACTTACCCGCTACTTCTGATTTGCAGACTACAGAGACCCAATCGGAGTCTGGTATGCCGCGAGATGCTTCAACTGTGGAACCTGCAGATGTCTCTACCTTGGATGTGTCTGGCGCCGCTGTGCAGGCACCGGCATCTGAGGGTGTATTCAGGCCTAATGACTTGCATATTAAACCGACGCCATCTTCTTCTTCAAGGCCTAAATCTCAAACCATGCCCAGAAAGCTGACGCCTAGACTGCATGGTCAGGCCTCTATGCTTAAAAAACAAATGATAAGAGTGGCTGAAGACCTTATTACTTTAATCAGGAGAAGCCAGCTTTCCCCGCTCTAACAGACCTTGGACTGAGTTTGTTTATGATACTTCTGACCAGGATTCTGAATTTTCTGTTTTCTTTTGATGACCAGGATCTACCCTTATCTACCTGTGAGGATTCTGATGCTGAGGACTCTATTCCCTCTGCTTTCCCCCCAGAGGATTTCTCTTTTGGTGAAACCTCGCATACTCTCAGGGAGCATTTTCGTTGGGAAAGTCAGGATTTCTCTGATTCTAAAAAGAGGCTTAGAGATTTCTTACTCCTGCCCAGCACAGGCCTTTAGCCATACCTCCTGTACTAGACATTGTTGATGATGCATTTGCAGAATCTAGCTTGGCTCGTGACTCTTTACCTCCTGCTCCCAGCAAACCAGATAGATATTACAGGGTCCGTGACTCTCACAAGTTCCTTTTTAAAAATCCTACTGCGGATCTTGAGACCATTTCACAGGGGCCCAAGGGCATTAAAGCTACTACTGCCAGAAATCTTACCCCCTCTGATAGAGACTCCTGGGCACTGGATTGATTGGGTAAGAAGGTATACAATTCTGCAACTTTGGCCATTAGGGCCTTAAACTGCCAGTTTCATATGTTAAAGTATCAGCAGCATATTATTGGATTGCTTAAACAGAAAATGATGTTGATTCCTGATTGTGCTGAAAATAAGGATTTACAGGATTTATTGCATTCAGCTGAACAAGTTGGAAAACATACTTAGCAATGTGGTTTTGATTCTCTTGAGGCATCTTGCAGGGCTGCTGTAACTGGGTCTGTACTTAGAATGCATGCTTGGCTTAAGGAGCAAACCCTACTTGATCATGTTAAAGAAAATTTACTGGATGCTCCCCTAAACCAGGACCACCTGTTTGGCAACAAAGCAGAAGAAGTTCTTAAAAAGATGAAAAAAAAAGCTAAATATATGCAAACTGTTAAAGATTTTTTACAAGTACAACCTCTAAGATTTAGTAGGCATTGGCCTTCCAAGAATTGGTTATTTCCTGCCTCTTCCAGACTTTCTCAGTCCAAACCCAGACCCAGCAGAGCTCCCAAGCTGCAGTCCCAGGGTACGCACAGGACTAAGCAGTGGGGGGCCTCCACTTCCAAATCTAGGAGCAATAAAACTTCTCCCTATGGTAAACTGTCTCAATGACTTATTTTTTAAAACTTCCAAGCACTTATCAACTGACTGCCCCTTTGGGGGGAAAGATTGCTCTTCATGCAAAGAACTGGGAACTCATTACCCAGGACAAATGGGTTTTAAATGTAGTGTCCCAGGGATACAGATTTCACTTCCACACATTGCCAACACCAAGCGGGTGGCCAGATCTACCCCCAAATCAGTGGGCAGAGGCCCAAAAGCAAGTACTTTCTCTCTTAATCATGGGGTGCTATTCAGTTGGTACCAGAAGAGGAAAAGGGGCAAGGTTTCTACTCTAGACTTTTCCTGGTACCCAGAAAAGACAATTCATGACATCCTTTCCTGAACCTGTCTACTCTAAACACCTTTTTGGTGATTCCAAAATTCAAGAAGCTGACTCTTCACCAGTTGCTTCCTATGCTAGGCAAAGATGCCTGGTTGGCAACACTAGATTTAAAAGAAGCATACCTGCACATCCCAATCAGGGAATCTTGCAGAAGATACCTACGCTTCAAAGCAGGCTACACGCACTTCAAGACAGTACAGTTGTGTACACTTACCATAAATGTACTTCGTGTTTCACTGTTGCAGTCATTACATTTGGGTAATCTGCTGGCAGGTTGCCCTCAGTCGGCCTTATTAACAAAGTCTTGGGTCCTGCGTTGGATGCTGTCCCTTCTTCCATGACGTCAGGTCGTCAGGGCTGTAAAACATGCAGCCGACGTCATTACATCAGTCTTTCTTGCAGTGCGGTGCCCGAAGCAGAAGCAGTTCGCAAGTGCCAGTCGGCCGACTCCTGAAATTTTCGTTTTCGAGTTTCAGAATCGAAGTCTTCAACTTAAAGCTAAGTACCCCATTGGGGAAACTTTTACTTGCTCCTTACCAATGTCAGTAAAAGTTAATAATTGTATTACTTGTGGAAAGCAAATACCTCATAAAGATTTTCATTCGTACTTTATTCCTTGCCTAGGCCCTGACCACGACATACCTTGCTGTTGGTTTTCTTGCTTTATTTAATCAGCGCACTATCCGTCGTCGGTACATTTTTGCCTCTAATTATTTTGGTTCTCGGTGTAATTATCCAAAAATGTCGGTTAGCCTTCCGACTACCGGAATTCTGAAAAAACAAAAAGATAAAGACAGAGACAGGCCGCCGAGGTCCAAAACTGCCGACAACACTTCTCCTAAGCCAGTCGCCAGTTCGCCGGTACTCAGGCGCTTTCGCAGCCCCTGATACCCACTACTTCTGATTCGCAGGCCTCTACTGAGACCCATTTGGAGTCCGCGAGATGCTTCACCTATGGAACCCGCGGATGTCTCTACCTTGGATGGGTCCGGAGCCGCTGTGCAGGCACTGGCTTCTGATGGTGTATTCAGGCCTACAGAATTGCATATTATATCGACACTGCCTTCATTACTAAGGCCTAAATCTCGATCCATGTCTAAAAAACTGACGCCCAGGCCACATGTTCAGGCCCCTGTGCCTAAAAAACAAATGATAAAAATGGCTGAAGATCTAATTTCTCTAATCAGCGGTAGTCAACCCTCCCCCTTCTCTAAGAGGCCTAGGGCTGAACTTGATTATGAATCTTCTGATCAGGATTCTGTTTCTTCTGACTCTTCTAATGACCTGGATTTGTCCATACCTACTTATGAGGATTCCGATGCAGAGGACTTCATTCCCTCTGCTTCCTGTCCTGAGGACTTTTCTTTTGGGGAAACTTTACATGCTTTGAGGAAGCATTTCCACTGGGAAAGCCAGGAATTTTCTGATTCAAAAAAGAGGCTTAGGGATTTCCTGCTTCTACCTCAGCGTAGGCCTTTGGCTATACCTCCTGTACTAGACATTGTTGATGATGTGTTCTCGGAATCCAGTTTGGCCCCTGATTCCCTGCCTCCGGCTCCTAGTAAGCCTGACAGATACTACAGTGTTCCCGAGTCCCACAAGTTCCTTTTCAAAAATCCTGTTGCAGATCCAGAAAACATTTCTCAGGGGCCCAAGGGCATTGAGGCTTCTACTGCTAAAAATCCTACCCCTTCTGATAGAGATTCCAGGGTGCTGGATAGATGGGGCAAACAAGTTTATTCTTCTGCGACCTTGGCAATCAAAGCATTAAACTGCCAATTCATATGTTAAAATATCAACAGCATATTATTGCACTGCTTAAACAGAAAATGATGTTGATTCCTGACTGTCTGGAAAATAAAGATTTACAGGATTTAATGCATTCTGCTGAACAAGTTGGAAAACATACTTTGCAATGTGGTTTTTGATTCTTTAGAGGCCTTCTGCAGGGCTGCTGTTACTGGGTCTGTGCTTAGAAGGCATGCTTGGCTTAAGGAGCAGTCTCTGCCTGATCATGTTAAAGCTAAATTGTTGGATGCTCCTTTAAATCAGGACCGCCTTTTTGGCAATAAAGCTGAAGAAGTTCTTAAAAAAAATGGAAGATAAGGCTAAATCTATGAAAACTGTTAAAGATTTCTTACAAGTGCAACCTCCAAGATTTAGTAGGCATTGGCCTATTAAGAATTGGTCCTTTCCAGCCCCGTCCAGATCCCCTCAAGCCAAACCCCGACACAGCAAAAACCCCAGGTTTCAGTCCCAGGGTACTCTCAGAGCTAAGCAGTGGGGGGCCTCCACTTCCAAATCTGGAAATAACAAGACACCCCCCTACAATAAACAGTCTCAGTGACTTCCTTTTAAAATTGCCAAGCACTTATCTTTCAGCCACCCCTTTGGGGGGGAAGATTGCTCTTCATGCAACGAACTGGGAACTCATAACCCAGGACAAATGGGTTTTAAATATAGTGTCCCAGGATACAGATTTCATTTCCACACATTGCCATCACCAAACGGATGGTCAGACCTGCCCCCGAATCAGTGGGCAGAGGCTCAAAAACAAGTACTTTCTCTCTTAAGCATGGGGGCTATTCAGCTGGTGCCAGAAGAGGAAAAGGGACAAGGTTTCTATTCAAGGCTTTTCCTGGTACCCAGAAAAGACAAATCATGGTGTCCAATCCTGGACCTGTCTACAAACACCTTTCTGGAGATTCCAAAATTCAAGATGCTGACTCTTCACCAGTTACTTCCTATGCTAGGCAAAGATGCCTGGTTGGCAACTCTAGATTTAAAAGAAGTATACCTGCACATCCCAATCGGCGAATCTTGCAGAAGATACCTACGCTTCAAAGCAGGCTACATGCATTATCAATTCTATGCACTGCCCTTTGGCTTGTCTACTGCACCCAGGGTATTCACAATGTGCCTGGCTCCAGTTATTGCATTTTGCAGGCAAAGAAATATTCAAATATATCCATACCTGGACAATTGTCTAATTAAGGCAGAAAACCAGGGCATACTTTTAAATCTGGTGTTTGTAAAAAGGGTTCTAACTTGTCTAGGGTACACCATAAACGAAAAGAAATCACAACTGGTGCCCTGTCAACAGATTACATTCCTCGGTGCAAGCTTGAATAGAACTGCCCAGATGGCTTTCCTCACGCCAGAGAAGCAAATTCATTTGGTAACTTACTTCAGACAAGTGGCCACGAAAACCCTGCTATCTGCAAGACAAATACTGCAAGCCTTGGGGTTCATGGCCTCCTGCATTCTTTAATTCTATATGCAAGACTGCATATGAGGAAACTACAGTGGTATCTAAAAATTTATAAACTCTAACGCAATGGAACAACTGGTCACCACTCCCACAAGAGGGAACAACATATTGGACCTGGTCATCACCAACATGGGGACTCTATGTTCCACACCAGAGGTAAACCCCTCATTGGTAAGATCAGACCATAAACAAATTTCCCTGGACATCCATATCCCGTCCCCACCCCCAGCCAAGGAAATCACTGTAAAGAATTTCTCAAAAGCCAACTTTGCACTTCTCAAGACTGAGGTGGAATCCTTCAAAGCCCCTGGGCCAGAGGATAATACAGCCCAATCCACAGAATCCTTTACAAATGCATTCTGTGAGCACCTGCAGGAATGCATGGATCGTGCTATCCCAAATAAAACCTAGGCTCACTCCTCCACAAAACAGGAGAAAGGTCTGGTGGACCCTGGCCATAAATAAGCTATACAACAGAAGGAGGAAGCTACTACATGACAGAGCAAAATCCCAAAAAGGGAAGGCATCTCTGATCAGTATTAGCAAGAAACTTCAATCCCTCATAAAATCATCAAAGGCCAGTTTAGAAAGAAAAATTGCCCTAGACACTAAAGATAATCAAAAGGCCTTCTTTAGTTATGTCAGGAACATGGGCGGAAACTCCCAGATATGCTCGGAATTGCTGCATAACGGTACAAAATATAGCGAACCTACAGACATAGCCAACATCCTGGCAGACAGATTCAGAGCAAACTCCCCCCCCCCCCCCCAAAGGAGCAAACGCCTATCCCAACTGAATGTAACCTCCCTGACATCACAGATGCACAGGTGAAAGCTGCCCCCTCCAAAGCAAAAAACACAGCATCTATGGGACCGGACGGTGTCCCAGGCTGTGTCTTACATGAGCTCCAAGAAGAACTGAACCCTCACATTAAGCCACTGTTCAAACTTAGCGTTACTACAGGATATGTACCCAAAGAGTGGCGTACAGCTACAGTGGTCCCACTCCACAAAGGTGGTGCCACAACGGACCCTGGAAACTATCGCCCCATAAGCCTGATTAGTCTGGTCTGTAAAGCTATGGAGCATATTATCATGGAACTCATAAACAAAGACATTGGGAGCCTCCAGACACTGGACCCTACCCAATTCGGCTTTGCTAAGGGCAGATCTTGCCTCTTAAACATAGTTGATTTCTTTGAAACCATTACCAAAGCCATAGATGAGGGCAAGGTAGTCCACACAGCCTACCTGGACCTCGCAAAAGCCTTCGACACAATACCCCACTCGGGCATCATAAATAAGCTTACCAGCTTAAATATCAACCCCTATATCACAAGATGGGTTGCAAACTGGCTCAGAGATAGAACCCACATGGTCAGAATCGCAGGTGCCATGTCCGAATCCAAACAGGTTACAAGTGGCGTCCCACAGGGCTCAGTTCTGGGACCTCTGTTGTTTGGTATATACTTCTCTGATCAGGCTAACACGGGGGGATTATGGCTGACAAAGTTCGCAGATGACTGCAAACTGGGGGCCATAATCGAATCTCCAGCTGACACAAGCATCCTGCAAAAGGGTCTTAGAGACGGATGCTTGGTGCCAGAGCCACGGCCTCAAGCTAAATGCTAAAAAGTGCATAGTCATCCCCTTTGGGAAAAACAAGGTGCCCACAAATTACCACATAGGTGGTAATCCGTTAAGTACGGAATAAGTAATTAGAGATTTGGGGACCAACGTAGATAGTAACCTCTCCTTTGATGATCACGTTGCCAAAGTGGTTAGAAAGACCTTTTATATAGCCCACCTTATCATGAAAGGGTTCGCATCTAGATCAAGAGAGGTCATTGTGCCCCTCTACTCGTCACTCATCAGGCCCATAATTGAATACAATGCCCCTTTTGGGATGTACCTTACCCGACACCTGCAGCAACTGGAGAGACCCCAAAAGTACCTCACCAAGAGGATCATGGGCTACAAACAGATGTCCTATGCAGCTCGACTAAAGAAACTCCAGCTCTACTCAGTTGCTTACCACCTACTCAGAGGCGATCTATGCCTGACGTACAAAGTCATGTCAAACCCAGAATTAATGGGCATGCTCCACCTCAAAAAATCCAAGTCCCTTAGAGCTACACGCTCCAGGGACCTAAACCTCAGCACAAAAATAAATAGGACATGCTGGAGGGACAGATTCATTTCCCAGAGGCTCCCCTCACTCTGGAATAGAATCCCAATTCATGTTAGACATAGCCCCTCGCTGACCCTCTTCAAGCGAAATTTGGACGCGTGGATGGGAAATCGCAAATTCACCCCTGGGATCTCTCCTGTGTCCCTGCTGGACAGAGGCACAGTAAACTAATCTTAAAAGGGTACCATCTGTGACCTACTTTACAGAGGCACAGTAGGCTAATCTAATAGGGAGGCGGAAGCCAAATACACTCTGGCTGGGCTTATAAATGCCCTAGGGCAGATAGCCTAGTATCTACCTATGAACCTATGAACCTAAAAGTCTATGGAGTCAACATTGTCACAGCCTGGAAATAATGATTCCTATCATAACTCGCCTATGCCTGGAGTTTCTATGGTGGGCAGAAGCCTGCCACCAAACCAAGGGATTACCATTCACTCTACCTCCTGCCGCCCAAACCCTAACTACAGATGCATCAGTCTATGCATGGGGGGCTCACCTGGCAGGGAAGTGCATTCAGGGCAAATGGAACCCAAATCAAATGCACCTGCATATCAATCAAAAAGAAATGTTAGCTGTACAGAATGCTCTGACAGCCTTTAAGGACTGCATTCTTCCAGGACAACTAATGGTAAAGACGGACAACACCACGGTTATGTGGTGCATAAACAAGCAGGGGGGTACACATTCCTACCCCCTCTGCAGACTAGCCATGGCTTTGTGGAACACAGCCCTGAGCTACCAAGTGCATCTACAAGCTCAATTCCTGCCAGGAAAGTTGAATACACTGGCAGACGGACTAAGCAGAAACCTCATAGACCCACACAAGTGGAAACTGGAACCATGGATTTTCAACATGTTGACAAACAAATGGGGGAGCCCACACATCTATTTGCCTCCCCCCCAGAACTACCAGCTGGACATGTTTTTCACAAGGACTCCCCACAAACAAGCCTGGAAAGTGGATGCTCTGTCCTTCAGCTGGAAAAATCTGTCAGTCTACGTATTTCCCCCTCTGTCTCTGCTCCCCAAAGTTCTACTAAAAGTCAAACAGGACAAACCAAGGATGATTTTGATTGCTCCAGACTGGCCGTGCCAACACTGGTGTACCCCCTCCTGCGCAGTGTGTCTCAAATATCTCCATGGCACCTGCCTCAGACCCCTTCCCTGCTGTCTTAGCAGGAGAACCAAATTCTGCACTCTCATCTTCCAACATTGAACCTTGCAGCCTGGCTAATCACTTACCGTCAGCAAACCTGTGATGGATGTCATCTTAGAGGTGAGGAGACCTAGTACTAGAAAATCTTATGCTAGAAAATCTTATGCTGACAAATGGAAAAGATTCTGTGCCTGGAACCAATCTTTAGGGATGAGCACAGCGGCGCCCAATTTACCTCAGATTTTGCAATACTTAACTGAGATGCGTCACAAAGGCCTGTCTTTTTCGTCCAATAAAATCCATGCCTCAGCTATTTCAGCTCACTATAACACGGAACCACCCCTCTTCTCTCATCCTCTGCTCAAGCAGTATCTCAGAGGGGCAAAAAACTTGAGACCACCCAGGAGAGCTCCACCCCTTGCCTGGGACCTTAACTTTGTTTTGGAGAAACTCGCTCTACCTCCTTTCGAGCCAGCTGCTACTGCAGACTTAAAAATTCTTTCTTGGAAAACAGCCTTCCTTTTAGCAATCACTTCAGTTAGAAGGATATCTGAATTACAGGCCCTTATGGCAGTAGAGCCTTTCATCATCTTTCATGCGGACAGGGTATCTCTCAGGACCAATCCATCCTTCATGCCCAAGGTGGTTTCCAGTGTGGCTCTTAATCAGTCCATTCATTTGCCAACCTTCTTTCCCAATCCACAAAACAAAGGGGAACGGATTCTGCATTCCTTGGATGTGCACAGACAACTAAGATTCTACTTGGACAGGACTAAATCTTGAAGAAAATCTGAACAATTGCTGGTAGCATTTGCTGCAGGGGCAGATGGGAAGGCTATTTCAAAACAAACCATTTCTAAATGGATAAGCCATTGCATTCATTTCTGCTATAAGCACCATGGAAAACCTATTTCCCAGGGGATCAGATCTCAGTCCACCAGGGCTGCATCTACTTCTGCAGCCTTTCTCAGAGGTGTCCCTACCAGGGATATCCTAGAAGCTGCTACCTTGAGTTCTGTGCATACTTTCACCAAGCATTATTTACCAATTTTCTCTAAATCCAGAGCTGGCTTTGCCACTGCTGTCTTGCAGGGCCTTATAGCTGGCCCTAATGCTGTATAAAGTCCTCCTCCCAACCATAGCTTTGGGAATCTACCCAAATGTAATGACTGCAGCAGTGAAACACGAAGAACATAGTACAGTTGTGTACACTTACCATAAATGTAGATGTTCGAGTGTATTCACTGTTGCAGTCCTGGTTACCCTCCCTCCAGCCCCCTAGATTTTCTGACTATACCTCTACTTTCCTTTACTATGCTTAAAAGCCTTTTTGGTGTATTTGCTTTTGGTTGGAGGTATACTTTGTGTTTTTGTGTTTATTTGCTTCCCATTAAGGGGGCACCTGACATCTGGGGCAAGAAAAACTGATGTAATGACGTCGGCTGCATGTTTTATACCCCTGACGACCTGACGTCATGGAAGAAGGGACAGTAACCGACGCAGGACCCAAGACTTTGGAATTCAGGCCGACTGAGGGCAACCTGCCAGCAGATTACCCAAATGTAATGAGTGCAACAGTGAATGCACTCGAGCATCTACATTTATGGTAAGTGTACACAACTGTACTTTCTTGATGTTGTGGATGATGTCTTTATGGAGTCCAGTCTAACTCCTGATACTTTACCCCCTGCTCGCAGGAAACCTGACAGGTACTACAGAGTCCCTGACTCACACAAATTTCTTTTTAAAAATCCTACTGCTGACCCCAGAGGTCATCTCCGTAGAACCTAAAGGAATAAAAGCCACTACAGCTAAGAATCCCACCCCCTCGGACAGAGATTCCCGAGCTTTAGACAGATGGGGTAAAAAAGTATACACCTCTGCAACTCTTGCCATTAAAGCATTACATTGTCATTTCCACTTGCTGAAATATCAGCAACATACTATGGAAAAATTGTCTACCTTCCCTGACTTTGCAGAAAATAAAGAATTACAGGAGCTTATGCACTCTGCAAGACAAGTCAGCAAGCATACCCTGCAATGTGGGTTTGACGCCCTAGAAGCATCCTGCAGGGCAGCAGTCGCAGGTTCTGTGCTCAGAAGGCATGCCTGGCTTAAGGAGCAGACCTTGCCAGACCATGTCAAATCAAAATTATTGGATGCACCTCTAAACAAGGACAATCTGATTGGCACCAAAGCAGAAGTTGTTTTAAAAAAGATGGAAGAAAAAGCTAAGTTTATGCAGACAGTCAAACATTTTTTGCAGGTGCAGCCTTCAAGATACAGTAGGCATTGTCCCTCAAAACATTGGTCCTTTCCAGCCCCCTCAAGGCCACCTCAAACTAGACCTAGGGGAAACAGACCCCCCCCAGACTACAGTCTCAGGGTATGCAGAGAGCTAAGCAATGGAGTACCTCCACTTCTAAAACAGGGAGTGCTAAGCCACCCCGTTATAGAAAGAATTCACAATGACTTCTTAACTCCTCCCCTCACCTCTGCCCAATTGATCGTGCCCCTAGGAGGAAAACTTGCCCACCATGCAAAAAACTGGACCTCCATCACCAACGATCGATGGGTTCTCAAAATAGTATCCCAGGGGTACAGATTTTATTTACACCTGCTGCCAACCCTAAAAGGGTTCCCAGACCTTCCTCCAAACCAGTGGGCAGAGGCACAAAACCAAGTTCAGTCCTTGCTCTCCATAAGGGCAATTCAGCCTGTTCTGGCAGAACAGATAGGCCAAGGTTTTTATTCCAGACTTTTCCTGGTACCCAGAAAAGAGGGCACCTGATGCCCAGTCTTAGATCTCTCCATCATAAACACCTTCCTGGTGGTACCAAAATTCAAAATACTCACCCTACAGCAGCTTCTCCCTATGCTGTCCAGAGGTGCCTGGTTAGCCCCCCAGACCTAAAGGAGGCCTATCTGCACATTCCAGTCAGGGACTCCTGCAGGAAATGTCTACGTTTCAGGGCAGGATCTATGCATTATCAGATGTTCTTCGTGTTTCACTGTTGCAGTCATTACATTTGGGTTATCTGCCTGCAGGTAGCCCTCAGACAGCCTGAATATCAAAGTCTTGGATTCCTGCGTCGGATGCTGTCTCTTCTTCCATGATGTCAGGTCATCAGGGGGTATAAAAACATGCAGCCGGCACCATTACATCAGTCTTTCTTGCCGCGCGGTGCCCAAAGCAGAAGCAATTCACAAGTGCCGGTTGGCCAACTCCTGAAATTTTTGTTTTCGAGTTTCAGATCCAAAGTCTTCAACTAAGCTAAGTACCTTGTTGGGGAACCTTTTTCTTGCTCTAAACCAATGTCAGTAAAAGTTAACAATTGTATTTCTTGTGGAAAGCAAATACCTCATAAAGATTTTAATTCGTACTGCATTCCTTGCCTAGGCCCAGACCACGACGTATCTCACTGTTGGTTTTGTGCCTTATTCAAACCTCGTACTATTCATCGTCGGTTCATTTTCGCATCTAAATATTTTGGTACTCGGTTCAATTATCAAGAAATGGCTTTGGTAAGCCACCCTACTACCGACTTTCCAAAAAAATGCAAAGATAAAGACAGAGACAGACCACATAGGTCCAAAGCTGCTGACAGCGCTTCTCATAAGCTAGTCGCCAGTTCACCGGTACTCGGTGAGGTACTTTCGCAGCCCCTGATACCCACTATTTCAGATTCGCAGGCCTCTACTGAGACCCATTCAGAGTCCAGTATGCCGCGAGATGTTTCTTTGACTGTGGAACCTGCAGATGTCTCTACATTGGATGGGTCCGGAGCCGCTGTGCAGGCACCGGCTTCTGAGGGTGTATTCAGGCCTACTGACTTGCATATTAAATCGATGCCATCTTCTTTTCAAGGCTTAAAACTCGATCCATGCCCAGAAAACCAACGTCCAAACTGCATGGTCAGGCCCCTATGCCTAAAAATCAAATGATAAGAATGGCTGAAGATCTTATTACTCTAATCAGGGGAAGCCACCCTTCTCCCTCTAAGAGACCTAGAACTGATTTTTCTTCTGATCTGGGTTCTGAAATTTCTGTTTCTCTGATGAGGATTTGCCCTTATCTACGTATGAGGATTCTGATGCAGAGGACTCCATTCCCTCTGCTTCTTCTCCAGAGGATTTCTCTTTTGGTGAAACCTTGCATACTCTTAGGGAGCATTTCTGCTGGGAAAGCCAGGATTACCGTGACTCCAAAAAGAGGCTTGGGGAATTCTTACTCCTGTCTCAACACAGGCCTTTAGCTATCCCTCCTGTACTGGAAGTTGTAGATAATGCCTTCTCAGAATCTAGCCTGCCCCCTGACACTTTATCTCCTGCTCCCAGAAAACCTGATAGGTATTACAGGGTACCTGACTCTCACAAGTTCCTCTTTAAAAATCCTACTGCGGATCCTGAGACCATTTCACAGGGACCCAAGGGCATTAAGGCCACTACTGCCAAAAAGCCTACCCCCTCTGATAGAGATTCCAGGTCGCTGGATAGATGGGGTAAGAAGGTATACACTTCTGCAACGTTAGCCATTAGGGCCTTAAACTGCCAGTTTCATATGTTGAAGTATCAGCAGCATATTATTGGATTTCTTAAACAGAAAATTATGTTGATTCCTGACTCTGCTGAAAATAAAAAAATACAGGATTTATTGCATTCTGCTGAACAAGTGGGAAAACATACTTTGCAATGTGGTTTTGATTCATTAGAGGCATCTTGCAGGGCTGCTGTCACTGGGTCTGTACTTAGAAGGCATGCTTGGCTTAAGGAGCAATCTTTGTCAGATCATGTTAAAGCTAAATTACTGGATGCTCCCTTAAACCAAGACCGCCTGTTTGACAACAAAGCGAAGAAGTACTTAAACAGATGGAGGAAAAAGCTAAATCAATGCAAACTGTTAAAGATTTCCTGCAAGTACAGCCTCCCAGATTTAGTAGGCATTGGCCCTCTAAGAATTGGTCCTTTCCTGCCTCTTCCAGGCCTTCTCAGTCCAAACCCAGAACCGCAGAACACCCAAGCTTTAGTCCCAGGTACTTACAGAACTAAGCAGTGGAGGGCTCCCACTTCCAAAGCAGGGAGTAGTAAGACTCCCCCCATGGTAAACTGTCTCAGTGACTTAACTTTAAACCTTCCAAGCCCTGCTCAACTGACTGTTCCTTTAGGGGGAAAGCTCGCCCTGCATGCAAAAAATTGGGAGCTCATCACCCAGGACAAATAGGTTCTAAATATAGTTTCCCAAGGATACAGCTTCCACTTCCACTCCTTACCAACCCCAAACGGTTGGCCAGACAAACCCCCAAATCAGTGGGCAGAGGCTCAAAAGCAGGCTCTCTCTCTTTTAAGCATCAGGGCTATTCAACCTGTCCCAGAAGAAGAATGGGGGCAATGTTTTTACTCAAGAATTTTCCTGGTACCCAGGAAAGACCATTCCTGGTGTCCTATCCCGGACTTGTCTATCCTAAACACATTTTTGGTAATCCCAAATTTCAAGATGCTAACTCTTCATCAGCTGCTTCCCATGCTAGGCAAAATTGCCTGGTTGGCAACACTGGATTTAAAGGAAGCCTACCTGCACATCCCAATAAAGGGAATTTGCATAAGATTCCTATGCTTCAGAGCAGGCTACATGCACTATCAGTTCTCTGCACTGCACTTTGGCTTATGTACTGCACCCAGGGTATTTACAAAGTGCCTAGCTCCAGTCATTGCATTTTGCAGGCAAAGAAATATTCAAATATACCCATATCTGGACAATTGTCTTATTCAGGCAGAAAGCCAGGACATACTACTGGCATTTGTAAAGAAATTGCTAACTTCTCTGGGGTACACCATAAACAAAAATAAATCACATCTTGTACCCTGCCAACAAATTGTATTCCTGGGAGTAATCTTGAATACATCTTCCGAGATGGCCTACCTCACGCTAGAGAAACAAGTTCCTTTCACAGCCTACTTCAGTCTACTGGCCACAAACACCCAGCTATCTGCAAGGAAAATACTGCAAACACTGGGTTTCATGGCCTCTTGCATTCTACTAATTCCATATGCAAGACTGCATATGAGGAAAGTACAATGGTATCTAAAAAGCCTATGGTGTCAGCATTCTCAGGATCTAGACTCAATGATTCCTATCATACCTTGTCTAAAGATAGAGTTCCTTTGCTGGGCAGATGCCTGCCACCAAAACAAGGGACTGCCATTCACTCTACCCCCTGCCGCCCTAACCCTAACAGACGCATCAGAATATGCATGGGGCTCACTTGGCAGGGTAGTGCATTCAGGGCAAATGGAACCCAAGTCAAATGCACCTGCATATCAATCAAAAGGTAATGTTAGCTGTACAGAATGCTCTGGCAGCCTTCAAGGACTGCATTCTTTCAGGACAATTATTGGTAAAAACGGACAACACCACTGTTATGTGGTACATAAACAAGCAGGGGGTAACCCACTCATACCATCTCTGCAGACTAGCCATGGCTCTGTGGAACACAGGCTTGAGCTACCAAGTGCACCTACAGGCTCAGTTCCTGCCAGGAAAGCTAAGTACACCAGCAGATGACCTAAGCATAAATCTCATGGACCCACATGAGTGGAAACTGGAACCAAAGATATTCAAAATGTTGAGAAGCAAATGGGAGAGCCCAGAGATGGACCTGTTTGCCTCCCCTCAGAACTACCAATTGGACAAATTCTGCACAAGGACTTCCCACAGTCAAGCTTGGAAAGTGGATGCCCTGTCCTTCACCTGGGAAAGCCTCTCTGTTTATGCCTTTCTCCCTCTGCCTCTCCTCTCGAAAGTTCTGCTAAAGATCAAACAGGACAAACCAAGGACAATACTGATTGCACCAGACTGGCCACGCCAGCACTGGTGTACCCCCTCTTGCACAGTACATCACTGCTGGAACCATGTAACCTGCCTCAGACCCCTTCTCTGCTGTCCCAGCAGGAGGGACAGATTCTGCACCCTCAGCTTCAAACCCTGAACCTTGCAGGCCTGGCTAATTCCTTGAGCTCTCCAATAGCATCCCTCAGTAAGCAGATGCTTGATGTCTTTCTGAAAGCAAGGAGGCCTAGTACTAGAAAATTCTATGCTGAAAAGTGGAAAAGATACTGTTCCTGGAGCCAGATTCAGAGGATGGGCACAATGGTGCCCAGCTTACCGCATATTCTTCAGTACTTAACAGAAATGCTCCACAAGGACCTTTCCTTCTCGTCAATTAAAATTCATGCCGCTCCCATTTCAGCACATTATAATACTGAACCACCCCTCTTCTCTGAACCCCTGCTAAAGCAATTCCTCAGAGGGGCCAAAAATTTAAAACCACCCAGGAGAGCCCCTACTCCAGCCTGGGATCTTAACTTTGTATTGGAAAAGCTCACTCTACCTCCTTTTAAGCCAGCTGCAACTGCAGAGTTGAAATTCCTTTCTTGGAAACCAGCCTTCCTTCTAGGCATCACTTCAGCAAGAAGAGTGTCTGAATTACAGGCCCTCATGGCAGTGGAGCCCTTCATCCTCTTCCATGCAGACAGGGTGTCCCTCAGGACCAATCCTTTATGTCCAAGGTGGTGTCTAGTGTGGCCCTTAATCAGTCTATTGATTTGCCTACTTTTTTCCCAAATCCACAAAACAAAGGAGAGTGAATACTGCGCTTTTTGGACATGCACAGACAACTTAGATTTTATTTGGACAGGACTAAGCCTCTCGGAAAATCTGAACAGCTGCTAGTTGGCTTTGCTGCAGAGGCAGAGGGGAAGGCCATTTCAAAGCAAACCATTTCTATGTGGATAGCCCATTGCATTAATTTCTGCTATAAGCACCATGGAAAACCTACCCCACAGGGAATAAGATTATATTCCACCAGGGCTGCATCTACCTCTACAGCCTTTCTCAGAGGTGTCCCTACCAGGGACATCCTAGAAGATGCTACCTGGAGCTCTGTACATACCTTCACCAAGATTACCACATGCCTATTTTTTCTAAATCCAGAGCTGGTTTTGCCACTGCAGTTTTGCAGGGCTTAATAGCTGGTTCCTAATGCTCTCTAACTTCTTCCTCCCTTCCTTAGCTTTGGGAATCAACCCAAATGTAATGACTGCAACAGTGAAACACGAAGAACATAGTACAGTTGTGTACACTTACCATAAATGTAGATGTTCGAGTGTATTCACTGTTGCAGTCCTGGTTACCCTCCCTCCAGCCCCCTGACTTCTTTTGGCTATACTTTTCTTCTTGTTTAGTGTATTTCAACTTTCTGGTGTATTTGCTTTTTGTTGGAGGTGTAACCTAACATATAATTGCTTTCCATTATGGGGCGACCTGACAACTGGGGCAAGAAAAACTGATGTAATGGCTTTGGCTGCATGTTTTATACCCCTGATGTCATGGAAGAAGAGACAGCATCCGATGCAGGAATCCAAGACTTTGATATTCAGGCCGGCTGAGGGCTACCTGCAGGCAGATAACCCAAATGTAATGACTACAACAGTGAATACACTTGAACATCTACATTTATGGTAAGTTTACACAACTGTACTTTCTCTGCACCTCCCTTTGGCTTATCCACTGCTCCCAGAGTTTTCACAAAATGCCTGGCTCCGGCTATTGCCTACTGCAGACAGAGAAATATTCAAATTTTCCCCTACTTGGATGATTGCTTGATTCAGGCAGACAGTCAGGAAAAGCTGGTGCAGCACCTGACATTTGTAAAGGACCTTCTAATCTCCCTGAGGTACACTATCAACGAAAAGAAATCCAAACTAGTCCCCAGTCAAAAAATTGTATTCCTGGGAGCAAACTTGGACACAGCATCCCAGATGGCATTCCTTACTCCAGAAAAACAAGCCTATCTGGCAGGCTTCTTCTCTCAAATGGCCACCAGAACCCAGTTATCCACATGAAAAATCCTGCAAGCTCTAGGGTTCATGGCCTCTTGCATTCTACTAATTCCGTATGCCAGACTGCATATGAGGAAACTTCAGTGGTACTTACAACCCGTCACCGCCCAGACGCTAACCACAGACACATCAGATTATGCCTGGGGTGCACATCTGGATGGCAGATGCATTCAGGGCCACTGGAACCCAAATCAAATTCATCTGCACATCAACCACAAAGAGATCCTAGCTGTTCAGCACACTCTGACAGGTTTCAGATCCCTACTCTCTCCGGGGCCTCTACTAATCAAAACCGATAACACCACAGTGATGTGGTACATCAACGAGCAGGGGGGAACCCACTCTTACCCACTCTGCAGGCTAGCCATGACCCTTTGGAACATGGCCTCAGCCATGCATATTCACCTGCAAGCTCAATTCCTGCCAGGCAACCAAAACTCTCTGGCAGACAACTTAAGCAGAAATCTTCTAGACCCACACGGGTGGCAATTAAACCACAGCTCCTTCAGCCTTGTGACCCAGAAATGGGGTACCCCGAAGGTGGACCTATTTGCCTCCCCCTACAACCACCAGCTCACTAAATTCTGCACCAGGGAACCTCACAGCAAGGCCTGGAAAGTGGATGCCTTATCCTTCCAGTGGGCAAACCTATCAATCTATGCAGTTCCTTCTGTACCTCTTCTTTCAAGATTATCACTCAAGATAAGGAAAGAAAGACCAAGGGCAATCCTGATTGCCCCAGACTTGCCACACCAACACTGGTACCCTGTACTGCGCAGTCTTGTCAGCAGGAGGAACAGTTATTGCATCCACATTTGCAGACGTAGAACCTTACAACCTGGCTTATTCCTTGACTTCTCCTTCAGTGGCCAGCCTAAGCAAGCAGGTACTGAATGTTATACATGAAGCCAGACGGCCCAGTACTAGAAAATCCTATGCTGACAAGTGGAAAAGGTATTGTTCCTGGATCCAGACTAAAGGAGCAGATCCAACACAGCCCTCCTTACCTCTCATCCTGGATTACCTATCAGGCCTACTCCACAGGGGCCTATCCTTCTCTTCTATCAAGATCCATGCCTCTGCCATCTCTGCACATTACAGCACTGAGCCACCACTCTTCTCACACCCTCTCATCCAGCAGTTTCTGAAAGGGGCTAACAACTTAAGGCCACCAAGAATAGCCCCTACCCCTGCTTGGGACCTTAACTTTGTGTTGGAATAGCTCACGCTACCCCCCTTTGAGCCTGCAGCATCAGCAGAGATAAAATTCCTCTCTTGGAAAAAGTCTTGCTTTTGGCCATTACTCCGCTAGAAGAGTGTCTAAGCTACAAGGACTTATAGCTGTGGAACCCCTCATCATTTTTCATGCTGACAGGGTCTCCCTCAGGCCTAACCCAACTTTCATGCATAAAGTGGTGTCCAGTGTGGCTCTCAGCCAATCTATCCATTTGCCCACCTTTTTTCCTAATCCTCAAAGTATGGGGGAAAGGATCATGCACTCTTTAGATGTGCACAGACAGCTCAGATTCTACCTTGATAGGACTAAGCCCTTTAGGAAATCTGACCAGTTACTAGTCAGCTTTGCACCAGGGGCAGAGGGCAAGGCCATATCAAAACAAACCATCTCCAAATGGATAGCACACTGTATCCATTTCTGTTACAAACAGCATGGGAAACCACCCCCTCAGGATGTTAGGAAACATTCCACTGGGACAACTTCAACCTCTACAGCCTTTCTCAGAGGAGTCCCTACCAGGGACATTCTGGAAGCTGCAAACTGGAGTTCTGTTCATACCTTCACCAAGCATTACCACCTGCCTATCTTTTCCAAATCCAGGGCGGGCTTTGCAACTGCAGTCTTGCAGGGCATACTAGCCAGCCCCAGCTTTTCTTGACTGCCTCCACCCATTCTTCAGCTTTGGAAATCAACCCAAATGTGATGACTGCAACAGTGAAATACGAAGAACATAGTACAGTTGTGTACACTTACCGTAAATATAGATGTTCGAGTGTATTCACTGTTGCAGTCCTGGTTTCCCTTCTCTCTCTCACGCTCTCTCTCTCTTTTCCTCACTCCTTACAGGGCTTTTGGTATTTACATTTTACTGGTGGGGTTTCTCCACCATAAACTAGCTCCCTATTTGCGGGCTCTTGACATTTGGGGCAAGAAAATGTAATGGCGTCAGCTGCCTATTTTTATACCACTGACGACCTGACGTCAGTCCTGAAGCGACAGCAACCGACGCAGAAATACTAAGCCTCTGGTATTCGGGCTGACTGAGGGCTACCCCTGGCAGGATAACCCAAGTGTAATGACTGCAACAGTGAATACACTCGAACATCTATATTTATGGTAAGTGTACACAACTGTACTTTCTCCAAGCTGTGCAGTCGTCATCAGTAAGTCTAGATGTACTACTAATAACAGTAAGCAAATCATCAACTTTTGACATGAGCAACACAGATCACCAGTATTATCGTGTGTGTGTGTGTGTGTGTGTGTGTGTGTGTCTTTCGGCTTTTCCCGGTTAGGGGTCGCCACAGCGGAACTCCGGTCCTCTAATGATTGGCAGTAGAGTTTTACGTGCTGGCTTGCCCGGGGCCTAACGCACAACCTTCAACGAAGGAACGCCCATTCACGCATGTCGTCACATAGTAGACGCTCTAACTGAGAATCGAACGGGCAACGTCTAACTGTGAGGCGACAACGCTACCGCAGCACCACCACCGCAGTGTTACCTTTAAATATACATAACATTTATAACACTGTATAAGATATTTGTGCTTTAGCAAATCATTAGTCATTTAAGCAGTTCATATTCAGCTGTAAATAAATAAAAAAATTGTAAAAGAAAATAATTAAAATCAGTTATCACATTATTCAAAGAGAATTTAAATGAACTTCTGTGAGAAAAATCATACAAACTATAGAAACTAAATATTAAATGAAGTGCAGTAAAGTTGTTGCTGTGACCAGGCAAGTTGTGAAAGTCACAGTAGCTGGAATTCCTTTACATCATTTACCCAGTAGCATCTGCTCACTATTGCTTGCAGTCGTACTTCTTTTTAACAGTAAAGATCACAAATCAAGACAAGATTGTTTAGATAAGCTCTGTGTTGTCATCTCTGCAGTCTGTATGAATGTAGAGCTGACTAGGCCCCTTGGAATGGCTAGAGTTTGCCCATTTAAAATGTATCCTTTTCTAACAGCAGACTGTGAAAATTAAGTTAAAACAACAAAATGTAGATCAAGGTAAATCTCATTGTCTACAAGCTATTCTTTCCTTCCTATAAACATTGAAAAACAGTGGTAAAAATAAAATAGAAATTCAGATAAAAGCTTCACTTACCAAACTACTGCACAGTCACAACCAAATACAGGATTATTTAGATAAGCTCTGGTATTGCCTAGAAGATATATATATATATATATATATATATATATATATATATATATATATATATATATAATATATATATATATATATATATATATATATATGTATGTATGTATGTATATATATATATATATATATATATATTATAAAATATAACATTTTGTTTAGGAATCTCCCCCTTAGTTGTGGGTCAGATACTGAGGACACCCTGTTCTCTGCTGCATAATCAGAGGATGTGTGATTTGGTGATACCTCCAGGAGGGTGAAAGATCACTTTGGTGGATCCTAATTTCCACTTAAACACAAATCCATTATCCATCTCATCAGTCACTGAGGCCTTAAAGGCTGCTTTTAATAGTACATCCCCAGAACCTGACTTTGTGATCCTCTGCTTTCAAGAAGCCAGTCCACTTCTATGCATTCCTGTAAGTACCTGTCCAAAAATCCTGTTCCTGATCCAGCTATGGGGTACCAGGATGTCAGCAAGGAGTTTAATGAGGTTTCAGTCAAGAATTCATTTCCCAGTAGCAAAGTCAGAGATTAAGGTGCTGTACCATTCTAGGAAGGACACATACTTCTGCTGCTCTGTCCTTCAAGGCCAAACTCGTCTTGAAGTACCAAGAGACTCTACTGTGTCATTTAAAGGATGAGTCTAGGTGGATTGAAGGTAAGGCCTGAAAGACAAAGATACCAGAGTTATGCCTCATCAGCTTTCAGGTTGACAAGCATTCTATCAAGTGTGGTTGCGATGCTGTGAATGCATTGTATGGGGTAGCTGTGTGTTGTGCTCATCTGTGAGTGCAGGAGATGGGGAGATGCAAGAAGTTGTGTTTCTTTAACAAACAAAAACAAAGCAAAACAAAAAAAACAGAAAAGCACAGATTTCTACTAAAAAGTGTTCATAATTCCAAGAAAAGATGGGCCATGGATACTCTTAGACCTGTCAGGGCTTGAAGATAACCTTTCTAGCCAATCCTGCCTCTTCCCTTTCCTCAAGCTTGCAAGGTTGCCCTGGACCTGAAAGATGCTTACTTTCGCTTAACTCTAGCTAGGGATGGCAAGCAGTACTTCAGATTCAGGGCAGGGTTGCAACTTCTAGTTCACTTTCTTGCCCTCTGATTTACCTACTCTACCCAGAGTATTCAGAGTTTCTTACTCCATTAATTGTCTTCTGCAGGACCAAGGACATTCACAGTTACCTGCATATAGATAGCTGTCTGACTCCGACACCTGCCCTAGAAGAGGTGCAGAGGGCACTACAATTCCCTCTGGCTTGCTTCCAAAATCTAGGATCCTCTGAACCTGCCAAAGTCACACCTGCTGCCTACAAGACGAGTGCTGTTCCTGCAAGCCCATCAAGACAGCATTCACCAGACAACCTGCCTCCATCATAAAAAAAAAACCTATTCCTTACCAGTTACTGAACATGTGTATCACAGCAGAACCAGAGGAACTTAAGAGAGTTTCTGAGGGCACTGGGGTTGCATGGCTTCCTCAGTCCTGATAGTTCCTCTAGTAACACTACACCATATGAAGTTCACTGGCACTTCAGAAAAAAATAAATTGTGCTAGCATGCCTTGTCTTTGCAACATCCCGTCTCTTTCCTGCCCTTTAACAAGAATGGACTCTCATTGTGGATATAGTTGAACCTTTGTCAGGGGATCTTACTGAAGGCAGGCCAAGACACATATGGTCAAAAGTGACTTCTGAAATATAGCTTGAGGAGCACACTGCATGGATCTAACGATCAAGAAAGGCTAAGACAAAGGACAGAAGAAACTACTTAATCTTAAAGGAAATTATAGCAGTAATACTAGCCATCAGGGCCTTCCAACCCAGTTGAAAACCAGGGATCCTTCACTGGCATGCAGACAATACCACTGTGATGTTGGTACATCAACAGCTGGGAATGGGGGATCTGTGAAGACTTGAAACTTCGCCAGGGAATGACCCTCAGGGGAATTCAGTCTCTGAGAAAAACAAACTTGTAGAACAGTTTAAAAGGACAAAGGCAAACTGTCAAATTTGATTTTGGACAGGTATCTTTCTGGATCCGTTCTATGGGTGATATGTGCCAGAAATGTATAAACTTTTTTGATTTGTGTAAAAATGGACAACTAAGAAAAATTCTGCTTCAGAGCTCCATTTAGGAAGCCTGGGCAATAGACACTCTGCATCAGATGAGCAGGACGGTTTCCTATATGTTTTCCCTTCAGTCCCTCTTATTCCCCAGGATAATACAGAAGATAAAGGATGACAGGCTGGAAATGGCTATTTATAGTTTATTTATTTTTTTTTTTTGGCCAAGACAGCATTGGCTGTCCCTTTTACACATGGTAAGTACATTGCCTGTTCTGTTGCTTCAGTGTGTATAAGGTTGACAGTTTGGATGATTTCGCTTTCCTGCCTAAGGAATGATCTGATGTCATTTTCATTCATTCTTCAACTGATGGGTCTCTGATCCAACTCAGCCGCATCTTCCAGATCCTCAGATCCAACTCTCAAGCTCCTCTCGACCCATAATGCCCCACCAGCCTAATATACCTCAGATCTCGTTTACCCCCTATCGCTACAGACATGGATCTACTTGCTTTCAAGCTGTCAGGTGAAATTTAATGTAAAACAGTGAGTTTTTCAACATTTTTTTTTTCAGAAGACTATCCCTTAAGCTGCTTCTTCACCTTCCTTCCTTAATTCGGAGTTTTTCATGTTTATGTCTACTCAGCAGGTCTTTCTTTTCACTTCTATAGAACCTTTAGTATTTCTTTCTTGTGCCTTTGTTGGTACTTCAGCTTTCCTTTTTCTTCACCTTTGTCCTTTCCTACCCATTTCAGGTTACTTCTTACCGCCATTGTTGGTAGTTTTCTTGTTTAAAAAAATTAAAATAAGTGCATTCCTTTGCCTTTTCTTGCTGTCTGTCAGGCAAGCCAACAGATTTAAAAAAAATGCATTTCATGTGGGCACAAAATATCTCATTCGGATACCCACAGGGAATGTGTCTGTTGCTTGGGTGCTACTCATTTAGATTCGGGATGTTTCATCTGTGCTGGCTTCAACGCTAGGGTACTGACAGATGGAACAAACTAGTTCTGAAGGGCCTTCCTCCACCTTCAAATTTCAACTGGGGCACAAACCCCCTCCAAGAAATCAGGCAAAGGGAAGCCCAACATTGCTTCCAAAGACAAGGATACCAGGAAGAGGTCTCCGGATCCTTCAGCATCCTTGACTCTGTCTTTAGAGCCACCATCAAAAATTTCAAAGAAATCTGATCCAACTACCACGGATCCTACTACTTCAAAAATGATATCTCGTGTTCCTCTCTCAGGTCCTCCAGGAGATTGTTTAAGGCTGAAGTGGATAGGATGATGAGGAAGTTCCGTTGAGCTCAGATCCAGTTGGGGGTAATTCCGGCTCAGTCTTCCATCAGATCCATGAGCCTGTCCATTACAAGTCTTTTCGTTTCTCCTTCCCTTATCTGTCTTATGGTTTAGGAGTCCTTGGATCTGACATCCCTGGGAATGGCCTCTTCGGATTTGAAGACAGGTTGTTCTTCACCTCCAGTCACTTCCCTGGACCATCAAGCTCCAGAGCCTTTCGGAGCTGGAGGACTCTCTGAGCCAAAGCGTTGATGCCAGATCAGGGGAACCCGGGTTGACTCCAAAATTGTTGGAGCTCTCCCTCCCCATCTGAACTTTGACTCTGGACAGCTTAGGTTCGACTCCATCCTTGGGTGGAGGGCCTTAGGGGATTCAGGGGTTAACAATGCAGGAAATATACCTCCAGCTTCACTCTCTCATAGGCACTCTGCCATCAAGGTTGTGGAGAGGGCCTTCTCTTTACGTAAAGAAGGGACATCCCTACCCCCTTCAGATCACATATCTTTACCACCTTCGGGTGTTTGCTCTGAGCCTCCTCATTCCATTCCATTGGGACAGCCAATCCATTCAAGTCTCCTCCCACTTGTACTACGCTAGAATAATCTACCCATATAGCTAAGACTGCTGTAGCAGAGATCAGTATGATGAACATGGTACAGTTCTGTATGTAAACTTACCCTAACAGTAGATGTTAGAATAATCACTGCAGCAGTAGCTGCTCCCTTCCTCCATACTCCTGGTTTTCTGGTGTGTGGTCATTTATTTTTTATTGCTCCTAGCCTTGTCCTTCTAGGGCTCAGCCTTCCTCTCTCTGTTGCCATGAAAACTCTCAACTTTGCACAGAAACCTGTTTTTTTAGACAGCTCAGCTCGAGCTGACTGACATTGGCCACATGGAAGGTACCATAAAAACTTTAGATGCTGGCAGGCTGCTATATCCTACACTGGATATAGCCCGTATAGGTAAGGTTACTGCATCAATGCCATTCAAACATCTACTGTTATGGTAAGTTTACTTACACAGCTGTACTTTCTTGGCCCTAGATAGTGCCTTGCAAACTTGGTCTTGGGAGACTTAAGAGGGTGTAGATGCACATATTTGATTTGAGAATATTATATCGGGGTGAAGTTAGACCCGAATTTGTCTGCTGCTAAATTTGCTTTATCCTCTGGGTCTGAGTGTGTGATATCATTTACTGAGGTAATGGATGAGGGCTTAGTGCTGGGTATTGTTAATGAGATTTATAACAGATAAAGAAGGCTTTGTGTGTCTTTTGTCAGGGTTGCTATTTTTATCTGATTTCTGGCTTTGATTCGATTGGAATCTGGAGTTCTTTAGTTTAACAAGTTAATTTATTCTTGTGTGTAGTGAGTTTTTTCTTCTTTGTTAGAGTGTTTACATTTGAGTTCCACCACAGGGTTTTATTTTTGAACTGTGTTGCATTTGTTTCCGAGGGGGACAGTTCACAGGATCATAGGAGATTACTAGGCTATCGACCCAGAGATCATTTCAAGCATAACCATTTCATCCTGCTGCAGTAACATAGAAATCCTAGTCAAAATTCAAGATTGCATTTAGTAATGACTGCCCATGTCCAGAAGGGTTGTGGGTGCTATCCCCAGTAAGAATTTATGGTGTGCCATCCACTTATCCAGGTTCCTCTTGAACAGTGTCATAGAGGTACTCTGTTTCACATGAATTGGTAGCCTGTTCCAAAGACGTGGCAGTCACTGGAAGATCAATCTGTCCCTCCAGCATGTCCTATTTAAGGCACAGGTCATATTTAGGTCCCCAAAACGGGTAGCCCTGGTCTTGTTTGATGTACGGATATGCAGCAGGTTCATTAAGTTTGGATCTGGGATTGCTCTGCAAGCCGGGCATAAATCTTCCCTAAGAAGTCTATATGATAGAGTATAGTGACAGGGACCTTAGTCGGTCTGTGTAAGGTACATGGTGAACTTCCTTGAACCTCTGAGTTCTCTCTTGTTGCTGCTGGTGCTTTGTACAGTACATGCCGAATGGGGCATTATACTCTGTTATGGGCCATGTTAGTGCTGAGAATAGTGGGGTTATAACCTCTTTTGTTCTTAGGCGATGCCCTTACTAATCAAGTGTGCTACGTAGAAAGCCTTCCTTGCTACAATGGACACATGGTTGTCAAAGTTAGTTACAATCAACTTGTGATCCCAGATCCCTTACTACTTCGTGAGGGGGGTACTTAGGGTATTGTTATTGATTTGATAGTGTGAAGGGACATTGTATGTGCCAGAGGGAGGGAATGGTGATGCATTTCTTTGCATTCAGTTTGAGGCCGTAACTAAGACATCAGTCGTTGATCTGCGTAAGACCCTCCTAGAGTATGCTGACATCATTTGGGGATTCACTAATTGCACCCAGTTTGCAGTCGTCCGCAAACTTGATCAGCCACAACCCCTTAGTTTTGACCTAAACCACTGAGAAGTATATACCCCAAACAGTAGGGGGCCCAGCACTTACCCCTGTGGCACCCCTGATTGATGTGGAGTCACCCACTTTGATAGTGTCTCTCCAGTTTGTGAGCCAGTTGGCAGCCCATCTTACAACAAAGGGGTTTACATTCAGTTTGCTAACTTTATCGGTAATGCCTGAGTCTGGGATTGTGTAGAAAGCCTTTGCTAAGTCGAGGTATTTTGTGTGCACAGATTTGCCCTCATCAGTGGCCCTGATCACATTTTCAAAGAAATCCACCAGATTTAACAGGCAGGATCTGTCCTTGACAAAGCTGAATTGGGTAGGATCCAGGGTTTGGAGATCACCTGTGTCTTTATTTATGAGGTCCATAATAATAAGTTCCATAGCTTTACAAATGAGGCTGGTCAGGTTTATGGGTCTGTAATTCCCCAGGTCTGTTGCTAAGCCACGTTTGTGGAGGGGAATTACTGCTATTCTCTATTCCTCAGGAACAAAGCCTGTGGTTAGGCTGTGATTAAAAAGGGTACTTAATGGTGATGCTAGTTCACATTTTAGCCTGATTAGAAGACAGCCTGGGATGCCATCTTGTCCCATAGAGGCTGCATTTTTTGCCTTGGACAAGGCTTTGATGACCTGCTCTTCAGATATGTAGGGTGGGGGGGAGTTTGAGGAAAGGTTTGTGATAAGTTTGGAGAGGATAAGGAAGTGAAATTTTCACCAAACCTGTCCGTTAGAAGGTTTGCTATCTCTGGGATCAGGGTGTGTGATATACCGTTGGTCACTAGTTCTGCACATGCTTGGGTCCTACCTTTTAGGCTACGTACTGTAAAAGGCCTTCTAGTTATCTTTGGCTGTGCTTGCTAAGTTTTTCTCAAAGAAACCCTTAGAGGATTTGGCAAGTTGTCTTATTTGTCGATTGAGGCTGAGAAGGGTGCTTTTCCATTTTTGGGGCCTTGTCTTTTTTTTTTCTTCTTGAACAGCAACTTTTTGCATTTATTGTCAAGTTTGTTGATGTTGATATCCACCATGGCGGCTTGTTTTTACTTGGGGCTGTGACTTTGATTCTTTCTATTACAGATGTTTGTACACTTATGCAAGTGATTGTACAGGGCTTTAGTGTAAGCTTTGGTGTAGTTACACTTCCAGCTGTAGCTTGGAATTCATTTATACTTTCACCTAGGAGGGTGTAGTTTGCCTTGGTGAAGTTTTTTAGTCTGATTTCACCCCTTGTGAGTTCTGGTGTTAGCACCAGCTTGAAGGTGACTGATTTGTGGTCAGATTTAACTAAGGAGGGTCAGACAGTTGTGGCAGTCCATCTGTTTGACATGTTAGTGAGGACTAGATCTAGTACGTTTGTTCCTCTTGGGGTATGAACAATTTGTTCTAGGGCATTTGAGTTAACAAAGTCAAGGAACTTTTGTGCTAGTGAGTTTAGGTTTCCCAGTTGATGGTGGGATAATTAAAATCCCCCATAACCAGAGTGTTTGGAAATATTTGGATAGTCTCCAGTTTGGTCAAGTAGGCTTCATGCGCTTTGTGACCCATGGAGGGGGATCTATAACTGGCTATGATTTGAATGGGGGTCTTACTCACCGTAACCAGAACTTGTAACTCCATGGAGTTGTCCAGTCTAAGCACACTGGAGGGAAAGTTATCTCTAATATAGATAGAAACACTGCTTCCTTCGGTTCTCACACATTTGTTTTGCAGTCTGAAGGTGTGGAAGGCATTGTAGCCATGTAAGGCCAGGGTACTCTCTGAGGCCTTGAGCCAGGTTTCTGTGACTGCACAGACATCTGCATCTTCCAGAGCTAGAAGTGCTTCCCGGGTGTGCAGGTTTTAGTTTAAGCTCCTAGCATTTAGCAGCATAACCCTTATTTTGTTACGATTGACTAATTTCACTTCGGTAATTTTGTTTGAGACCTTGCCTAAAAAAGGCACTATGGGGGAGGCAAGAGCCTTTGCCAGCAGCCAAAGGCCTAGAGGTGCCAGGTTTAAGCCGTCTCTGGCAAAGCAGTGAGGTTTGTCGACCATGGCCTCCCAGTCTGACAGGAACTAGATCCCCTTTGCGTGACACCAAAAACTAAGCCAATTATTGAAATTGGTCATTATTTTTCTTTATACTGTGGTATCATTCTAGGTGTGTGTAATATGCTGCTCAAGGCTAGGGACATACCTGACTGGGACACATACAAGAGTTCCATCATGTCTCTCTTAATATAGTCCAGTGAGGTATGTCTGAGGTCATTCACTCCAACAGGAACTATGACAGAGTCATAATGGTACTTGTTGCTGAGAGACCTGAGTGTATGCGTGATCTGACAAATCCTGACACCAGACAGGTAGTTGACCATGACTTTCTGCTTGTCCGTCTTGGTGAGTGGGACATCCGTGTATCTCACTACCGAGTCTCCAATGACAAGAAAATGTGTTTTTTGAGTGCTACACCTTATTGTCTTGGTAGGTGAGACACTGGTGTTACTTATGTGTCATGGGAGCTGTGTTATTTTTAGCAGTTTTGTGTTTTGGATGTCTCTGGTGTTTTGCTAAGTTTTTTGAGAGAACCTCCACTTTTGTTGATCTTTTGTGTTTGATGCATACTATGTGTATGAGTAGTGGTGGGTGGATTGACAACCTTTTCAGTGTTACTTTTTTGAGTGTGGGAGAGCATGGATTCAATATTCTTAATGTAGATACATCTCTCACACTCGATACTAGAGTGAGTTATTAGTAGAAGGTTGTTGGTGTACATGAGGCAATTGCTACACTGCCTCAAGAGACCCAAGTCAACAGTGTTGTCAGGAGAAACAAGGGTAGTTCAGCTGTCCATAATGCTAGGTTAAAGAATGTTATCACAAAGGGGGCTTTTCAGGATTGATCAAGGAGGAGCTCAGTGGATGGGTATTTCTGCCAGTTTTTTTTTTTTTTTCCACAGGTGGTTTAATAGGTTACTGCTCACTAACAATATTTCTTTGACCAGGAAAGTACTAAGGATGAGGGCTACACTAATGTGCTACAGCTGTATCCAAGGGAAAATTTGTTGAATATATATGTCTGTGTCGCACGATTGCGCAGTGGTGCTGCACAATGTATAAACAAGCAGAAACCTGCTTGAATACCAGAAGCTAAAAACTTGAAGAAAAATTTAAAAAGGTTCAAAAGTACCAATGAGGATGCTTACTCCAAGCCTTAGACCAACCACCCTTCAACAGACAGGTTCTAGTCAGTACACTCCTCTCACTAGAGTGCAGAAGGGATCCTTCCAATCAAAGATGGCCTGGAAAACATGCTCAGAACAAACAACCAAGTACATACAGACCCAGATGCAGCAACCCTGTATCTGGACTATGCTACAGCTACCAGCTACCCTAGCTTTTGGCAGGTAACACTTGAGAATGTTCAACACAGCAGGAAAATAGCAGAGAGACACTAAAAAAAACTTTTAAAACAGCAGAAAATCAGCAAGGAAGCTCCAAAGAATGTTTTATACAGCTAACAATCAGTCATTTTAACACTGCTTGGTGGGAAAACCAGAAAAAGCAGAACAGATTGCTTTGCAACATTAAAATTTACCAGCAAATATTTAGCAAACAGTTAAAATAGCAAAACTAGCCTTGAAAACAGCAATAAAATATGATTTAATAGGCACGGTAAGGCAGACAATTGCAGTACAGCAGTGTAGTTTAAGTACACAGTATATAAATAAAATATTAAAGTAGGCGGCAGGCAACTATTTACATGTGCATAGTTTTTTGGCAGTAAAGGATTCTTCGTAGGCAGTGGGATCTTTGAGGTGGAAGGGCCTTTTGATTTCAGCCAATTCATCATTCAGTTTTAGTAGATTAGCATTTGCATAGTCTCTAAATACAGCAATATCAGAAGATGCTTTAGGCTTCAGTCTTATGGTACATGTGACTGACTTGTGGTCTGATTTGACCAGGGAAGGTTACAATTGGGGAGGATCTGCTCTGTATTGGTAATCACCACATCAGTGGGTTTTATCGCCCCTGTTTGGAGTGCAGACTTACTGGTCCAGAAAGTTTGTGTTGATGAAATCTAGAAATATCTACGGGTACATGTTTGAGGATGTGCAAGTCTCACATCTGTATGGTAATTAAAGTGAAATGATGCCAGCTAAGAAGATGGAAGACATTTAACTCTACTAAAGTTGAAATTTTAACTGTTTTAGCTCAACAATTGCAAGGCTGCTTCTTTTATTGATTTTCACTTACTTTCTGCAGGCTGCTTCTTTGCTGGTGACTATTCAATGTAATTGCTAACTAGTAACTGAATTTTTCATAATTTCATAGCTTTTACTTGCTCTTTTTAACAGTTTCCTCAGGTTTTAGACTGGGAGGGATCTAATCATCTTGTTATTCTGCACAGCCATCTTCTAGTGAGCATATTGTTTATCCCACCTTTACAGTGTGGTCCTGAAGTGGACCCATTTCAGGACCTCCTTTCAAAGATCCATAGATAAAATGAGTAACCCATATTGCAGTATTTTTTCTGTAACTGCCTAGTGTTGGACAATCACTGAACTTCTGTGGGCAGTTAAAATTCAGTTACCCTTTTGATTATGTTTTCCCTGTTAGTGTTGCAAGTTTTATTTCTTATGTGTGTTATGTGTTTGAAATTAGTGTGTTGTATGTGTACAAATACCCACAATGAATTTATTAATATCTTCAGGCTCTCTTCTGTTCCAGTCTTAAACTGTATTTACATGTAATGTATTTTATATACATGTGTATTGTGTCTGTGATTTGATAAAGTTCAGCTTTAGTGTACACATAACCTTAATGGTTGTTGTTTGCTTTCATATACCTCCCACCACAAGACAAGAGAAAGCAGAGCTGTTGCACACTATCTTCATATGAGTTGGCCAGATTTTGTTGTCCCAAAGTGAGCTTCAGCTATGTTGGAATTCCCTTCTCAGGTGAAACATCAAGCATCGGCTATACAAGCTCTACATTTGGAAAGGTCTGGCAACTCAGGAGGTTTTCCTATCATTGTACCATTGTAGTGCAGGAATTGGAAGAACAGGTAAATACTGTTTCATATTTTCTGTTAAGTGTGAAACGATGTGGTACACCGTAAAAAGCTTTTAGAATTTTTGTGTCATGTATTGAGTTACAAATGTGTGGGGTTTTTTCCTGTTGACTCTCTCTACCTTTAGCACCTAAATTAATTTGCCTCTTCTCTTGTATTCCTACAACCATCCCTGTTCAAGGTGTCTTCCACTGCTGTTCGAATAGAGTCGTGCATCAGCAGCAAGCCCTCTCCAGAATAGTTGACAGACTGCATATTTTATCTAACCATCCAAGTTCACTAAATAACAAATTTTTGAGAAGACGTACAGGCTCTGTCGTTTACCTTACTCATGCCTTAATCTAGATCATTCATGTTCACACTAAAAGCATTATTTAGTGCAGTATGTTCGTTTCTTCCTTTAGTATTCACTGATGTGGTGCTGATGTATCTGGAAAATATTTGTGAACATCTCCTTGCAGTAGAACAGATTAGATGATATTAGGCAGCTGTTAGCCAGTAGTTTAATATGCGGTGGTTTAGAAATATAATTAATTCTTAAGTCTCATATCAGGATACTTTTGCAGTATGATGTAGTGCTTAAAAGAACTTCCTTTGGAAGATGGTGGAGCCATGCTGGTAGCTTATTCTCATTTCCTATATCTCTGACTTTCCTGTTGGTGTCAGCCACTGCTTCCATTGATAAACAGTTCTGCCATGTTTCCTCTTTTTCTTTCCTGTTGGCACCAGATCAAGTTTAGCAAGTAGTATGAGATTTGTCTTTCATCTTTCTGTTTTACAGTTTTTTCATTTTGCTGTATCATCCTCATATTGTTGGTGTTCCTGCTTTCAAACAAGTCATCCTGGCTAAGCATATTGTGTGTTGTATGTGTTTAGTCCCCAAGTCCTCCACCTATCAATGCACATTTATTCTTTGCTGCCAATAATGCAGTACAGAGGAGTTGTACTTGCCACTTGCTTATTGTTCAGTAGCTAAAAGGGAGGGTGGCCTAATGGTTAAGGTGTTTGCCTTACAAACACAAGGTACAGGGTTTGAATCTCACAGGGGATAATTGGCTAGGCTTAAAATGGCTCGCAAGGGCAGTTAGCCCTAGTACTAACCAATGAACCTATAAAACATTAAGAAAAGTTGAAACCATGGTGGACAAAAGCAGAGGTTTGTGATCACTTTGTCTTCTTCCCACCTTTCTTGAATTTCAAGAATGCCAAGGACAGAAGATAGTTAGAAATGTGCAGCAGACAATTATTTTCAATTCACAGCTATGGAAGTGTAGATTTTTGACAGTAGATGTCGCCTAAGCTTCCTAAATGGTCTTCCTGATGTTCTTCGTTCCACATTGCTGCAGTCCTTACTATTGGGTAGTCCGCTGTCCAGTCGGCCCGAATACCAGAGAGCTGGGACGCCGAGATATTGACCGTCAGGGCGCATTAGACTGGGTACTAATGCGCATGACCGGCGCCATATCCTCAGTCTTTTGCCGCATGGTCCGATGCAGAAGCAGTTTTGTGCAGGTTGGCGTTCTGAAATATTTCGCCGGAGTTTCAGACCGAATCAGAGTTGGCTAAGTACCCGTTGAGACCATTTTGGTTTTTCTTGCCTCAGTATTTAACCGGATGTCAGAAAAAGTGAATAACTGTATTTCTTGTGGGAAACAGATACCTCATAGGGATTACCATACCTTGTGTATACCTTGTTTAGGGCCTGAGCACGACGTTGTTGGATGCGCTCTTGTGCTAGGTTTAACAAACGCACTATTAAGAGACGGTTAGACTGTGCCAGGTTAGTGTTTGGGAAGCAAATGCCGCCGGATGCTCGGGCCGCCAAGAAGCGCAAGGACAAAACAGCGAAGCCTAGGGTTGATGAACCGCAGTCCCGGACGCCGGTTCTTTAGAAGGCTCAGTGGAGCCAGAGGTTTTGCCAGGAGTTTCTTTGGAGTCTCAGGCAGAGACTTTACTGTTACAGGATGTGCCTTCTCAGGAGGTAGGCCAGGCTGAGGGGGCTTCTCAGGTAACTGTTCTTCCCTCTCTTCCTAAGGTAGTTAGAGCCTCTCCTTCTGTTGCCAAAACTTCTTTGAGAGGTAGGCCAAGTTCAGCTTCAGTGGGGGCTTCTCCTAGCATTTCAGGTTCTGTGCCTAAGAAACATATGCTTAAAATGGCAGAAGATTTGATTACTATGATTAGAGGTTCTATGCCCCCTCCTGATAAGAGGCCTAGGGTGGAACCGGAGTTTGATAGTTTTGAACAGTGTTCAGAGGCTTCTGAGTCTTCTGCGGAAGATTTGCAGGAGTATCCTCCTTATTCTGATTCTGATGTGGATGATTCCACTCCTACAGCTTCTCCTCCTGAGGATTTCTCATTTTCAGAGACTCTGCATTCCATGAGGGAGCACTTTAAATGGGAAGGCCAGGATTACTCTGATTCCAGGAAAAGGCTTAGGGAATTCTTGTTTTTGCCCCAGCATAGGCCCTTAGCTATACCTCCTGTGTTGAATGTGGTGGAAGATGTTTTGCAGAGGCTTCCTGAACCCTGATTCTTTGCCTCCTGCTCCTGTTAAACCTGATAGGTACTATAGGGTGCCTGAAGCTCATAAGTATCTTTTAAGAGTCCTAGGGCAGACCGAAACTGTTTCTCAGGGTCCTAAAGGTGTTAAGGCCTCTGTGGTTAAAAACCCTGTTCCCACTGATAAGGAGGCAAGGGCTTTGGATAGATGGGGAAAGAAAGTGTATACTTCTTCCACTTTAGCCATGAGGGCGTTGAATTGTCAGTTTCACATGCTTAAATATCAAAATTATCTCCTTTCACAACTGAAATCTAAGGTGGATGCTTTGGCGGAAGGTATTGAGTGTAAAGAGTTGCTGGATTTAGTTCATGTGTCTGAGCAAGTGGGTAAGCATTCTTTGCAATGTGGTTTTGATGCTGTACAGGCCTCCTCGAGGGTGGCTGCCACTAGTTCTGTTCTTGGCATGCCTGGTTGAGGGATCAGAATTTAGCTGAGCATGTTAAGACAAGGATTTTGGATGCTCCTTTACAGTCTGATGTGTTGTTTGGTTCGCCTGTGGAAGCAGTTTTAAAGAAAATGGAGGACAAAGCTAAGTCTATGCAAACTGTTAAAGATTTTTGCAGGTGCAGCCACCAAGTTTAGTAGAAATTGGCCTACTAAGGGATGGACATATCCTGCTTATGATTCCCAGTCTAGGGGTAGGTCTAGACGTGGTAGGGGCAGAGCTCAAGGTTCTTTTAGGCCTAGAACAGGGAGTTCACCTGCTCAGACTTCTGGTGAGGGCAGGGTCAGTCCTTTAACAGACCCAATGACCTGCCTTTTCAGCTGCCAGTAGATTCTCGTCTGGCAGCTCCTTTGGGAGGAAGACTGTCTCTTTTCAAAGGAAATTGGGATTTAATTACTCAAGACAGATGGGTGTTGGATATCATTCACCACGGTTACAGGTTTTATTTCCATACATTGCCCTTTCAAAGGCATGCCAGATGTTCCTCCTCCACAAAGGAAAGAGGCTCACAAGCAAATTTCTCTGTTACTCCAAATAGGGGCTATTCAGCCAGTCCCTGTATCAGAAAGGGGCCTAGGATTTTATTCTCGCCTGTTCCTAGTACCAAAGAAGGGGAACACGTGGAGACCAATTTTGGATTTATCTATCCTCAACACTTATCTGGACATTCCCAAGTTCAAAATGTTGACGTTACAACAGCTTTTACCTCTGCTGGGCAAAGATCACTGGATGGTAACTTTAGATCTCAAGGAAGCTTACCTTCATGTGCCTATAAGACTAAGTTGCAGGAAGTATCTGCGAGCTGGAAATTCTCATTATCAGTTCTCTGCATTGCCCTTTGGCTTATCTACTGCCCAGAGTATTCACAAAGGTTCTGGCACCAGTGATAGCTTACTTCAGGCTAAAAGGAATTCAAATCTATCCTTACTTGGACGACTGCCTGATTCTGGCTCAAGAAAAGGAAGACCTTCTACAGCATCTGGAATATGTTATAGCAGTGCTAAGATGCCTAGGGTATTCTGTGAGCGAAATAAAGTCCAGTCTAGTACCCTCTCAAGACATGTGCTTTCTGGGTGTGAGACTGAATACAGCAGCCCAGATGGCCTTTTAACCCCGGACAAACAAAAGAGTTTATCACTTTACTTCCATCAACTATCTCTTCAGTCCGTGCTGACTGCAAGGACAGTCCTTCAAGCATTAGGGTTCATGGCATCTTGTATTCTGGTGCTTCCCAATGCCAAACTGCATATGAGGAAGCTACAATGGTATCTCAAAATGTATGGACACAGCACTGCCAGGATTTGGACACTGTCATTCAAATAATACCTTGCCTTCAAAAGAATTTTTGTGGTGGGCTCAGGAATGTCACCTAAACAAGGGACTCTCTGTGACCCGCCAGAGGCGAGTCAGATTTTAACGACAGATGCCTCGGACATTGCTTGGGGAGCTCATCTAAATGGAAAGTGGATACAAGACAAGTGGCCTGCCAGACTACAGCATCTACATATCAACATGAAGGAGATGTTAGCAGTCCAGTTTGCATTAATGGCTTTCAAGGAGTTACTTCTTCCAGGGCAGGTGTTGATTCTAACAGACAACACAACTGTCATGTGGTACATCAACAAGCAAGGGGAACACATTCTTATCCTCTATGCAGGCAAGCAATGATTTTATGGGAGACTGCGCTAAGCTTGCAACTAACTCTTCAGGCAAGGTTTCTGCCGGGAGCACAGAACTCCTTAGCAGATGTGTTAAGCAGACAAATCATGGATCCCCACGAGTGGAAACTGGATCTTCATGTATTTCATAAATTGACAGTGTCATGGGGAACTCCAGACATAGATCTGTTCGCTTCTCCACTAAACCACCAGCTGCCAAAGTTTTGCACAAAGGGGTTTCATCACACAGCTTGGAAAGTGGATGCTCTGTCTTTCAGTTGGAAAAACCTTCATGTGTATGCCTTTCCACCTCTGCCTCTTTTCCAAAGGTGCTATTAAAAGTCAGACAAGACAAGCCAAGGATGATTTTGATAGCTCCAGATTGGCCTCGGCAACACTGGTACCCACTACTAAGGAGTCTGGTAAGGAAGCCTCCATGGCCTTTACCTTTGATTCCTCATCTGTTATCTCAGAAGGACGGTCATCTGCTCAATGTCAAGCTTCACTCTCCATCTAACAGCCTGGCATATTCTGTGTTGAAACACAGCAGGTCTCAACTTCCTCAACAAGTTTTAAATGTGATTATGGAAGCTAGAAGACCTAGTACAAGGAAAGTGTATGCAGAAAAATGGAAGAGATTTTTATTTTGGAGTACAGCAAAGAATTTGGAGATTTCTGAGCCTAATTTGAGTGTGGCTCTTCAATATCTTACTGAGTTATTGGACAAAGGTTTGTCCTTCTCTTCCATTAAGATTCATGCTGCAGCAATTTCAGCTCACTATGATTGTGACCCACCATTGTTTTCGCATCCTTTGTTCAAGCAGTTTCTTAGAGGGGCAAAGAATATAAGACCCGAGCTCCTACTCCTGCTTGGGATCTCAATTTTGTGTTGGAAAAACTTACTCTACAACCTTTTGAGCCTGCGGCTACTGCTGAATTGAAATACTTGTCATGGAAGACTGCTTTTCTGTTGGCTATTACTTCTGCAAGAAGGGTGTCTGAGCTGCAGGCCCTTATGGCAGTAGAGCCCTTTTTGATTTTCCATAAGGATAGGGTATCATTACGTACTAATCCTTCCTTTATGCCTAAGGTGGTTTCTAGTGTGGCTTTAAACCAAACTATTCATTTGCCTACTTTTATGCAGACCCCAAAATAAAGGGGAAAAGATTTTGCACACTTTAGATGTACACAGGCAATATTATTTAAGCAGAACTAAGGATTTTAGGCAGTCTCAGCAGTTGTTTGTTTCTTTTGCTTTGAGTTCGCAGGGCAAGCCTGTGTCAAAACAAACTATTTCTAGGTGGATTGGGTTTTGCATTGCATTTTGTTATTCCCATCATGGCAAGGAGGTTCCAGCTGGGATTAGGCCTCATTCCACTAGGGCTACTGCCACTTCAACAGCATTTCTAAGGGGTGGCAACTAAGGATATTTTGGAGGCAGCTACTTGGAGTTCAGTGCATACTTTCTCTAAGCATTATCACCTTCCTATCTACTCTAAGTCTAGGGCTGGTTTTGCCACAGCTGTTTTGCAAGGCATGTTGTCAGCTCCTACTTCTTTATGATTTGCCAGCCTCCCTTACCTCTGCTTTGGGATTCTACCCAATAGTAAGGACTGCAGCAATGTGGAACTAAGAACATAGTACAGTTTTGTACCTACCATAAATGTAGATGTTCGAGGATCCACATTGCTGCTCCCTCCTTCCCCTCTGTGTTTAGGGGTGGTTGTGTGGGTGAGGTTATATGCTGATATTTTTGTATATATTTTTGTATATATTGTACATATTTTTGGTACAGGTATTTTGGGCCTTGTCTTTTTAGGGTCTTCTGACATCTGGGGCAAGAAAAGACTGAGGATATGACGTCGGTCATGCGCATTAGTACCCTGTCTGGTATTCGGGCCGACTGGACAGCGGACTACCCAATAGTAAGGACTGCAGCAATGTGGATCCTCGAACATCTACATTTATGGTAGGTACAAAACTGTACTTTATCAGAGCCTGCACCAGAAACATTAAGAAACGTCAAGTGTCAAAGTTTGAGCCTTAATATCCAAGTTGCTCCCATTTTGGACTATTGATCAGTCATTGTTGAGGTCATCATCCTTACTTTGAAAGTTATATATGAGGTTGCCTTTATCTTTGGCAGCCCTGCTACAAGTGGCAACTTTGTCTTTGATTGTACATGGTTGTGAATAATTAGGCTTTAGCCCTTTGTAACCCAAAGGTTAGTGCATCACCTACATTTCATCTTCCGTACTGGTTTTGGCTGTAAACACTGAATCCTTTTTAAGGTGCCGAAGACTTTGCCTTCCACCTGTGGTACAGCACACACCAGATGTGCTATTAGTTCTAATCATCCCCCTTGCTTTATCCCCAGTGGCTGAACTGTGACGTCAAAATCTTGCAGCTTTCAGATGTCACAGACTAGTACTTGCAGTATCTTTACAACCACTATGTGCTAATATAGTTGGCTGTCTGACAAGTGCAACCATTGACTGCAAGTGCTGGCTCCCTTTAAGTCTTAGGAGTACCTTTTGCAGGTTTATAGTCAGCAGATGGCTTCCACTCATTTTGGGCTAATGTAGCTCTTTGTATATGTCATGCAGTCAATGGTAACAGTAGTGCATGTGCAGCCATCAGTCAGTAATGCAACACTGGTCTTACATCTGGCACACCCGCAGCTGCTGTCAGATGTTATATCTGTAATGGTCTACTAGTGCAGATCGTCCAGATGTAGTTGCACAAAAGGCTAGCATTTATTTTATTTTATTTATATTTGTGTTGATACATTATCTGGAGTTTGGATTATAGGATGACAGTTTGCGGTTAAATGCTCATTTAATATGTCTTTCTTGCTCATCTTCCCAGGGACCAAGCAAGAGGGGCACCAGAAACAGGCCCGTAAACCCTGTCGTCTTTGGAATTCGATGAGGCCTGTTGGAGTGAGAGAATTTATCCTTTTGCACTCCCAGCCTGGATGACAGATAATCAGGGATGTTCATTGTTAGATCACTGTTGCAGTAGCCTAAGCTATACAGAATGTCCTGCCAAGGATCCGACCCACTGGCTAGCTTCCAAAGCTTTATGGCACCTTCCATGCATCCTAGTCACTGTACAGCTCAAGGAGAACAGTATAAAATCAGTATGGAGAACACCAAAACTTTCAAATTCAGACAGAATTTTCTTGCCATTGAAGTGCACTCTTCCCCACGGCTTTGATGAATCAACTGTCCTCTAGCGTTTTATCAAAACCTCTGTAGGGAATACCTTTTTTTTTTTTTGAAAAAGTTCTTGTATGTCAGAATTATTCCCTAAAGGCTAGAACTTGTGTTTTTAGTGGTTGTCTTTAAAATTTCATCTCATATCTGGCATTTTTTGGTCATAATTCCATGTGTGGAAATGTCTTTGAAATTTATTTTTGTGAGAAAGTTTTACCTTTTGGTAAAAACTTGTAGATAGGACTAGGACCTGTGGTTTGTGGGTATATTATTAAAATGTTTACCTTAAAGCACATTTTTCCTGTTGGGTTGTTTCAGTAAATATCCTAAATTCTGCTACTTGTCAGGCACCTTTTTCAGGAGGTAGTCCCGAGTCCCATCATAGTTTGTGAGGAAAAGTGTTACTTTTCTGTCAAAAACTGTTAGGGACAGTGAGTAATATGTTTGGTAGTTGTTACTAAACAGTTTTACCTCAAAACTTAACTTTTCTGTCAGGAAGCCAGATAGACCCTTTAAGGATCTGTTAGCTGCTTTTCGGACACTTTTTCAGGTAGACAAATCATCCTGGGTACTTCTTGAGAATCCCTTATTTATCATTTTTGTTGAGGGAGTGTTCCTTTTCTGTCAAACTCTTCAGGACTGGGGCTAGTGTGTTTGGTGGTTGTCACTAAAAATGTCACCTCAGAACTTACCTTTTTTCTATCTGGAGGTAAGTTCACCTCTTCAGAGCTCCGCTAACCACTTCTTTTGTGGCAAGGACTTGGACATGGGTCCCATTAACTTGACCGATGTCCCATCTGAGATCACTGTTTCAGTATTCCAAACAGTAATCTCTACTGACATCTGACCAGGGTACCCAAACTGTGACCTTTCCTGGGTGGTACATCTGACACGTGACCTAGGCTCACAGGAGTAGGAGTATATAGGCAGGCATATGAGCGTAGATCTTCAGACTGTCATGCCACCAGCCCAAACACAGGTTTCATCCCCATTGAATTGACCATTGCTTGGTCCTTGGTACCGTTGCTTCTTAAAAATAAACAGACAAGTGCCCTGTTGGGGAAAAATCCCTTACTTAAATTGTTTTGATGTATCTGTATAAAATGTCAGCTAAGAGGGGTTAGCTTGAGTGTGGTAGGCAAATTCCCTACAAAAACTTCATACCCATGACTACAAGACCGGCTGCATTTGCCAATCCTTTATCCCCAGGACTTTTCAGTTTCATTTGTCTTTGCTCAACACTTAGAGAGCAAACATCTGAAGCACTGGCCCACTCCAACATGGTGGATTCCGCTTCTCCTGATATTCCTCTGTTGCACAAGAAAAAGGCCTAGGCCTGACACTGTCTGTCCACTCATGAGGTTGCAGAAGCTTTGGCACATCCACCTACACATTTGACAGAGATTGTTATGGCATCACAGGGTCTTAGGCTGGGGAGACTGCTTCTGCAGAGAAGGGGAAAATCCAAGAGTAATCAATTCAGAGACCAGAAGGCATCCCACAGATTTCAGTCAGGGAAGAGTTTCTTGGGAAGTTAATTGGTATGTCAGGGTTCAGGTGGATGTCACATCAAAGAAAAAGAATAAGACAAAGTACATCTGTTCACATCCTCCTTCAAGAGAGAAGGAATGGATCGATTTTTCTTTCTGCTGAAGGCCATTATGTCTCTGAAACCTCCTTCCCTTTCCCCTCCTCCTCCTACCCTTCAGAATATAACAGTGGATTAATTTTCCTCTGAAGATGAAGATTCCATATCCCCTGTCTTCCCAGTGGAATAAGCTTCTTTTGGGCAGTTATAAACATTATGAAACATTTTGCATGGGAGTTGAGGCGAATTTCATAGGTCCAGCAAAGGTATTACAGCTTTTTGGAAGCACTTCTGCCTCTTCTCCTCTCCCTTCTGTTCTGGTGGCCTTTGTCAGCGCTTTCCAGTCTACCTCTACAGCTCCTGAGTCACTGCTTCCTGCTCTTAAAAGACAAGACAGGTTTAACAAAGTTTCTGATGATCTTAAATTCTTGTATAAGAGCCCAGTGTCTGATGCTTCTGCAGTATCTCTCTTTTGGTAAGCCTTCTAAATTGCTCCCCAGTGCCAGAGCCCTCCCTACAGACAGACAGTACGGCCATGGATAGGTGGAGAAGGAAGGTTTATACCTCCTCTACTCTGGCATTCAGGGCTAATAACTACCAGACCCAGATTACCAAGTGCCTGTTGTCCATACTCAACACTTTGAACAATGTAGTGGTGGATTCACAGGGCTCAGACTCTAAACAGAAAAATGCTGTCCCTAGTCCATCAGGCTATTCGGATGTCCAGAATGTAAAATGTAGTTATGATGCTGTGGATGCGTCTTCCAGAGTAGCTGCTACCAGCTCTGTCATTCACAGGTATGCATGTTTGCACAACCAACCTATGCCAGAGGATTTCAAAGCCAAAGACATTGACTCTCCTTTAGACAGGAATCTTTTGTTCAGCCCACAAGTGGCCAACTTATTTAAAGCCATACAGGATCAAGGCAAAACTATGAAAGACTGCAGGCAAATTCTGCTTACCTCTCTGCCTAGATACTGGAGGAACTACCCAGTCAAGCGTACTACTTTTGTTACAAGGGACTTCAGACATCATCAGAAACAAAAGAAGGTGCCCAAAGAGAAATTTCCATAGAAACCGCAGTGGGACCCCAGATTTGGAAGGCCTCCCTTTCCAGAAAAATCTCTGTGACAATCTTCCAAATCTCCTCTCCACTCAGTCCTGCCCCTCTGCAAAATATTAACTCAGTCCATCTCAAACTGGGAAAAGACTGCCACAGATCAATGGATGTTCATCGTGTTACACTGCTGCAGTCATTACACTTGGGTTATCCTGCCGTCAGGCGGTCCCGCAGTCGGCCAGAGTTCCAAAGTCTTGGTCTGGCGTCAGTTGCTGTCACTTCTTCCCTGACGTCAGTGCGCCAGGGGTATATAAGATGCATCCGACGCCATTTTCTTCAGTCTTTCTTGCCGCTCGGTGCCCCAAGCAGAAGCAGTTCGCAAGTGCCAGTCGGCCAACTCCTGAGATTTTCGAAGTCGAATTTCAGATCCGAAGTCTTCAATAAAGCTAAGTACCCCATTGGGGAAACTTTTTTTTTGCCTCGGACCGATGTCAGAAAAAGTTCATAATTGTATTTCTTGTGGGAAGCAAATACCTCATAAGGACTTCCACTCTTGCTGTATTCCATGCCTAGGCCCTGATCACGACGTCACTAGTTGTCAGTTTTGTGCTAGATTTAACAAACGCACTATAAAAAGACGTTTTGATTTTGCTTTGCACTACTTTGGCCGAAAGTTCAGTTATACTATGCCGTCGGATCAACCGACGACCTCAATACCGAAAAAACGCAAAGACAAGGATAAAGACAGGCATCCGAGGTCCAAAACCGACGACGAAACCTCTTCTAGGCCAGTCGCCGGTTCTCAGTAAGAGGTGCTTTTGCAGCCCCTGACACCCGCTACCTCAGAGCCACAGGCCGCTTCCGACTCCCACGTGGAGACAACCAGGCCTCTGGAAACTCAAGGTATTGGGCCTACGGAAACTAATCCCTCAGATGGGTCCGGAGCCACTGAGCAGGCATCTGCTTCTGAGGGTGTTTTCAGACCTTCACAACTTACCATTACAACAACAGCCAAGACAAAGGTACCATTAAAGACAAAGAAACAAGTACAGCATTCTCCTGGACAGTCCTCCATGCCTAAGAAACAGATGCTTAAAATGGCCGAAGACCTCATTACTCTAATCGGGGGTTCCCATCCCCCTCCTGAGAAAAGGCCTAGGCAGGATACAGACTATGATTCCTCTGATCAGGTTTCTATTTCCTCTGATTCCTCTTCAGACCAGGGATACTCTCTACCCCCCTATGAGGACTCTGATGCTGAAGAATCTATCCCTTCAGCCTCTCCTTCTGAGGATTATTCTTTTGGGGAAACTTTACATACCATGAGGGAGCATTTCCATTGGGAAAGTCAGGATTACTCAGAATCCAAGAAAAGGCTCAGGGATTTCCTTTTATTGCCGCAGCACAGGCCCCTGGCTATTCCGCCTGTGCTAGATATTGTGGATGATGTGTTCTCTGAATCCAGCTTATCTCCTGATTCTTTGCCCCCTGCTCCAGCCAAGCCAGATAGGTATTATAGAGTCCCTGACTCTCAAAAGTTTCTTTACAAAAACCCTTCTGCTGATCCAGAAGCTATTCCCAGGTTCCAAAAGGGGTGAAGGCTTCCATTGCAAAAAATCCAGTACCCTCTGACATAGATTCCAGAGCTTTGGATAGTTGGGGGAAGAAAGTATACACTTCTGCAACTTTAGCAGTAAGAGCTTTAAATTGCCAGTTTCACATGCTTAAGTACCAACAATATTTAATGTCTCAGTTAAAACAGAAAATGCTTGCAAGCTCAGAAGCTCCTGATTGTAAAGAAATGCAGGATTTATTGCATGCAGTTGAACAGGTGGGAAAACATACTCTGCATTGTGGTTTTGATTCTTTAGAGGCCTCCTGTAGAGCCGCAGTTACAGGTTCTGTGATTCAAATACATGCTTGGTTAAAAGAGCAGAGTTTACCTGATCATGTTAAGGCAAAATTATTGGATGCTCCTTTACAGCATGATACCTTGTTTGGTGTTAAGGCAGAAGAGGTGTTAAAGAAAATGGAGGATAAAGCTAAATCTATGCATACAGTCAAGGATTTCTTACAGGTACAGCCACCTCGGTTTAGCAGAAATTGGCCAACAAAGAATTGGTCCTTTCCAGTGTCAGACAGGCCACAGAGAGGCAGATACAGACGCGCAAGAGGCAGATCTCAACCCCAAGGCTCAAACACACAACAACAGTGGGGCACCTCAACCCGAAAAGGAGGTGAGGACAAGTCTCAACCTTACAGGAAACAGTCACAATGACTTTCCCCTTCGTACGCCAAGCACGTCCCTTTTGGAAGCCCCCTTAGGGGGAAAACTAGCACTTTTTTCTCAAAACTGGCAAACAATCACCCAAGACAAATGGGTTCTGAATATTGTGTGTCAAGGTAACAGGTTCCACTTTCATACTTTGCCAAGGCTAAAAGGAATGCCAGACCTGCCACAAAATCAATGGGCAGAGGCACAAAAACAAATTTTAGCCCTCATGGACATGAGAGCTATTCAAAAACTACCACAACAGGAACAAGGACAAGGATTTTACTCAAGACTCTTCCTGGTCCCCAGAAAGGACAAGGCCTGGAGGCCCATACTAGACCTTTCAATTCTGAATACTTACCTGGATATTCCAAAATTCAAAATGTTGACATTACAGCAGCTTCTACCCATGCTGGGCAAGAAGGCTTGGCTTGTTACTCTGGACCTCAAAGAGGCATACCTGCATGTCCCTATCAGACAAAATTGCAGAAGATACCTCAAATTCAAAGCTGGTACAATGCACTACCAATTCTCTGCACTGCCCTTTGGCTTATCTACTGCGCCCAGGGTCTTCACAAAGTGCCTGGCACCAGTAATTGCATTTTGCAGACAAAAATGAATTCAAATATATCCATACCTGGACGACTGCCTCATTCAAGCAGAGACAAAGGACATTCTTCTACAGCATCTGGCGTTTGTAAAAAGGTTGCTAATTTCTCTAGGGTACACAGTAAGCGAGAAGAAGTCAAAACTAGTGCCCTCGCAACAGATTATATTCCTGGGTGCCAGCTTAAGTACAACGGCCCAGATGGCTTACCTCATGCCAGACAAACAAGTTCAACTAACTCAATATTTTCAATTACTGGCAAAAAAGTCCGATCTCCCTGCAGGAAAAATTCTGCAGGCCCTGGGATTCATGACATCCTGCATACTACTAATACCATATGCCAGGCTGCATATGAGGAAATTACAATGGTACCTAAAAAGTGTTTGGACTCAACACTCTCACAGTTTAAAAACCAGTAATACCAATGATTTCCTGCCTACAACAGGAGTTTCGATGGTGGGCACAGGCATGTCACCTAAACAAGGGTCAGCCTTTTACCCAACCCACAGCCAGGCAAACTCTAACAACAGATGCTTTGGATTACGCCTGGGGAGCACACATGGCAGGAAAATGCATTCAGGGCAAGTGGACCGCAGACCAGATGCATCTTCACATCAATCAAAAAGAGATGTTGGCTGTTCAAAACAGCTTTCAAGGACCTTCTGCATCCAGGACAATTATTACTAAAGACACACAACACCACAGTAATGTGGTACATAAACAAGCAAGGGGGCACTCATTCTTATCCCCTATGTAGGCAACCCATGACCTTGTGGAACACAGCTCTAACGTATCAAGTTCACCTGCAAGCACAATTCCTGCCAGGAAAGAAAAACACTCTGGCAGACTATCTAAGCAGAAATATCATGGACCCTCACGAATGGAAATTGGATCCACAAATCTTCAGCATGGTAACGCAAAAATGGGGCTGCCCAGACATAGATCTTTTTGCCTCCCCACTGAATTGCCATCTACAAAAATTCTGCACAAGGACTTATCACAAACAAGCATGGAAAGTGGATGCTCTTTTGTTCAACTGGAAAAACCTAAGAGTTTATGCCTTCCCGCCAGTGCCTCTCCTTTCAAAGGTACTCCTAAAAGCCAGACAAGAAAAAACACAGATGATCCTGATTGCTCCAGACTGGCCACGCCAGCACTGGTACCCTATCTTAAGGAACTTGGCTCAAGGCCCAACATGGATTTTGCCTCAAATTCCACACCTTCTGACTCAACAAAACAATCAGATCCTGCACGGTCAGCTCAAAACCCTAAACCTAGCTGCATGGCAGATACATTAGTTGAACAGGCAACACCTCCCTCTAAAGCTGTTATGGATGTCATTTTGGAGGCCAGGAGGCCTAGCACCAGGAAAGCTTACTCAGAAAAATGGAAGAGATTCTGTGCCTTGAAACAGGCTCAAAGCCTTGACCCTCTTGTTCCAAACATTCCTCAGATTTTACAGTACTTAACTGAGATGCTGGACAGAGGCCTATCCTTCTCATCAATTAAGATCCACACCTCTGCCATTTCAGCACATTACAACACGGATCCTGCTTTATTCTCTCATCCCTTGCTAAAGCAGTACCTCAGAGGGGCTAAAAACATAAGACCGCCCCGGAGAGCACCAACACCGACTTGGGACCTCAATTTCGTTTTGGAAAAACTGACCCTACCACCTTTTGAGCCAGCCAATACAGCCAATCTAAAATTTTTATCATGGAAAACAGCTCTGCCCCTGGCAGTAACTTCAGCACGAAGAGTCTGAGCTACAGGCATTAATGACAGTGGAACCTTTTAGAATTTTTCATCAGGACAGGGTTTCTTTAAGGACAAACCGTACCTTTATGCCAAAGGTGACATCTAGTGTGGCTCTAAACCAAACCATCCATTTGCCAACTTTTTATCCAAACCCCCAGAATAAAGGGGAGAACGTCTGCATTCTTTGGACATACACAGGCAGCTACGCTTCTGCTTGGACAAAACAAAAGCTTTCAGGAAATCTGAGCAACTGTTTGTAGCATATGCTGCAGGATCACAGGGCATGGCTATCTCAGAGAAGACTATATCCAAATGGATAGGACACTGTATTCGTTACTGCTACACACAGCATGGAAAATCAGTCCCAAATAACATTAGGCCACATTCCACCTGGGCAACAGCCACTTCAACAGCTTTTCTCAGAGGAGTACCTACCAAGGAAATTTTGGAGGCTGCAACTTGGAGTTCAGTGCACACCTTTACCAAGCATTACCACCTGCCTCTTTACTCTAAATCCAGAGCAGGATTTGCCACTGCAGTTCTGCAGGGCCTCATAGCCAGTCCTAACTCTTTATAGACCAGCCACCCAACCTTAGCTTTGGGATTCTACCCAAGTGTAATGACTGCAGTCTAACACGATAAACATAGTACAGTTTTGTACCTACTCTAAATGTAGATGTTCGAGTGTTCACACTGCTGCAGTCCAGGTTACCTTCCCTCCATCCCCTCTGAACTAACTGGACTTATCTATGCCTTTCTATCCTATACAACCTTTGTGGTGCATTTGCTTGTAACTGAAGGTATTGTTTTTATTTTATATGTACGTTTTTTATTACCAATATGTATTGCCTACCTACTTGGGGGCACCTGACATCTGTGGCAAGAAAAACTGAAGAAAATGGCGTCGGATGCATCTTATATACCCCTGGCATACTGACATCAGGGAAGAAGCGACAGCAACTGACGCCGTACCAAGACTTTGGAACTCTGGCTGACTGCGGGACCGCCTGACGGCAGGGTTACCCAAGTGTAATGACTGCAGCAGTGTGAACACTCGAACATCTACATTTATGGTAGCTACAAAACTGTACTGTCCTTTCTATCATAAAAAGGTTATGTCATGTGTTAAAAAAAGCTCCCTCCATTGAATGATATATACCCCTTCCTCCCACAACCAACTACAGTTCCTACCACCTATTCTACATGAACTACAGGCCCAGGATATGATGCTCTGTACCTGTAAAATTTGTAAGAAGAGGTTTTTACTCCAGGCTGTTCCCTGTTCCAAGAAAAGGACAGTGGAATCCCATACTAGGTCTCTCTGCTAAACACTTTCCTAAAAGTGACAACCTTCAAAATGCTCTCCCTTCAGACACACTACTGCATTTTATTCATAGGTTCATAGATTAGTACTAGGCTAACTGCCCTTGTGGGCCATTGTAAGCCTAGCAGTTACCCCATGTAAGAATCAAACCTTGCACCTTGTGTCTATAATGTAAGCACCTTAACCATTTTACGAACCTCTCACCCGTATTCTTCCACAGGTATACAGTCTCCCTGGATCTAAAGGATGCCCACCTACATAGGTTCCTGGTAAGTTGCACACCCTGTACTAGAACCTAGGACCATCTGTACTCCAGCCGTATACTTACACCTGTTTCCTCAGGATTAGCACTAGGATAGCTATCCTTGTGGGCCATTCTAAGCCTAGCCAGTTTCCCTTTTTGTGCTCAAAATAATCTTTCACATTGAGTTATACATTGACCTTATCCTTCCCGTGGTAGATATTTATAAACTACCCCAATGAGAATAACTGGGATCATACCATAGGTAATTTGAGGGGACTCATGCATGGGTTAAAGCATTTAGGAGTTGCTTCTTTCCATTAGTAGTATATGGGGAAATCCTTAGGTAAATTTTCTGTTTCCCATCCATAGATCTAAGTTGCTGTTGGATATGGATGGGGATGAATTTTATTTTATGTGGATGGGGAGTCTGTTCCACAGCCACAGTATCATCTGTGAGATATACTAGTCCCTCCAAACCATTCTGTTGATGTTGCAGAAGAAGTTTAGGTCCATAGACTGAGTATTTCTGATGCCATTTGACTTGCTGATGTGCAGTAGATGCATTAGTAATGAGTTAGAGGATGCATTATATGCCAGACATGGGTTACCTCATAGCAGGCTGTAGGATACAGAGTATAATGAAAGGGCTTTGAGTCAGTCCATGTAAGACACGTTGTTTAGGGTCTATATTAGATCACCGAATGCTTAAAAAAGCGAACGGTGATTAATCGACTTTATGTAAGCGAAAGCTTACAAAGTCGAACTGTCAGAACAGTGACTTTTTTCCAAGGGAAAAAAATCGCTGTTCCAACAAAATAAAACACTTTAAACATTACATTAAGTGGGGGGCTTTGCCCCCCACACCCCCCCTACTTAAATATACCAACTCCGAGACCACACTACAGTGCCGAAAATGGCAGAATAATGAAGTGGCCAAGCAAACTCTTTCCCAGGAATATAATTCTCTTAAAAGCCACTTGGATATTTTGCCTTTTCAGTCTTTTAAGTTCGACCAAGACGTATTCGAAAGAATGCGTCTTCAGTCTTCTAATAGGAACCCGTTGTTTAGGCCTTGTATCCTTTTAGTAATATATCTCTGTGAACATTCCATTTACATGTGTCTGGACAGATTCATGCCAAAGGGGTCATTATATTCAATGATTGGCATAATGAGGGCTGAGTAAATGGGGACAATGACATTCCTAGATTTAGACACAATCCCTTTGTTTAAAAACTGTGCAGTATAGAAGGACTTTCTTACAACATTAGATACATGTTGGTCAAATGTTAGGTCAATGTCCACATGAGTTCCCAAATCCAAAACACCTGGGTAAACTGTTAGGGGCATATTGTCAGTTACATAATTCTATTTGCCCCTCCTGCAGGATATTTCTCAGGTTTTATACTGGCTCATCTCACTTTAAATTTACCACTTTTCCTTTTGGGCTTTCCACAGCCCCAAGAGAGTTCACAAAAGGCCTAGCATCAGTAATAGCCTTCTGTTGAACTTTGGGAATTCAGATTTTCCCTTAGTTAGATGATTTGCTAATCCAGGCATCCTCATCGCAGATCCTTTTGCAACATGTCTAGTTTACCCTCAACCTCCTCTTGCAGTTGGGGTCCACTGTCAACTACAAAAAGTCCTCCCCTCAACCCACTCGGGACCTGGTGTTTCTGGGTGGTAGACTGGACACCAAGAATTTGCAATTTATACCCCACACAGATTCCAAAGAATTTTTCCTAAATTAGGTTGCAAATGGTGGAGGTGTAATGGGGAAGAAATGTAATTGGGAACATAGTTTTTAGGAGTTTAATAAGTTGGCAGACTTTAAAAATTCTTTGCACTTTGCAGACTACTTTGTTAGAAATACTAGGTGAGCAAAGTGGTGTAACTAAGGAAATTATTTATATATATATATATATATATATATATATATATATATATATATATATATATATATATATATATATTTTTTTTTTTTTTTGAGTTGTGATACAGAACCATAATTGTCTAGACATAGTAAGGCCTTGTTGAGTTTAATTTTGGTGGCTGCCAAAAAGCAGTTACTAGAACATGGAAATAGTCTAAACCAACCATACTAGAAGTAGTGAATTTAGTGACAGAGGTAAAAGAACTGGAAGTAGGACCTTAAGAAAAGGGTAGGAGCAAATGACATAAAAAATGGGAATTGTGGGAACAATACATACACAGTAATGTTTTGGAAGGAAGAATGAGATTTAAGTAAAGGCAGGAATTGAATGAACTTTGTAATATTCAGTTGCAATGTTTATATAGATTACACGTGATGTATAATGTTTGCAACTGAAAATGTCAGTAAGATTTGTTTTCATTTATACACGTGTATGATTGCCTATGTGTTAAGTGATAATTCAACAAAGATTATGTATTAATTCAACAAAGATTTTTTGTCTTAAAAAAAAGTACGCAGACCTACTTACCTAAAGACAATGTGCAAAGCCTTGCAGCTTACTTTGCCAACCTTTCCTCCCTCAGCAGATGCCTCAGCAAGGGAGCTGCTAAGATCCTAAGACCTCTTGGATTCATTGCAGCAACCATCCTAATTCTTCCCCTAGCCAGGCTGTACATGTGGAAAATTCAGTAGTACCTGAAAACAGTAGGATTGCATCACTCATTCTCTAGGCACAGAGATTCACCTCATACCTTGTCTCGAGTAGGAGTTCTCATGGTGGGTAAACTAGGTGAAACTCCAACCAGAGCCCTCCTACAGTATACAACCTCCAACTCAGGAGTGGTACACAGGTGCCTTGGACAAGGGCTGGCGGGCCTGGACAGGTTCCCACAGAGTTCATAGCAGGTGGTAATCAAAGCTCAGAGTAGCACATCAGACTAAAAGAGATGAGGACTCTCATCCTAGCACTGCAGGTTTTTCTCACACATCTGGAAACCAGACCCTCTGCAAGTATTCACAGACAGTCATGTAGTTTATAAACAAGCAGGGAGACACTGCATCATACCAATAGTGCAGACTTCCACAGGGTGCTTGGGACTTAGCCACCCAGAAGAGCATGCCTGTGCTCAGTGCATAGCTCCCATCACAGGACAGTCTTCTAGCAGACTCAATAAGCAGGTCCATTGAGGAACCGCATGAAAGGACCCTAAATAAACAAGTCTTCCTGGATATTCTACATAAGTGAGAGGTACCTTAGATAGATGTATTTGCCTCAATGAGCACAAAACTCCTCCTCCTTCTCTTTTGTACCAGGAACACTTGTCCCTCTACTTGGGGGCAGATGTATTCTTCTTCCAGTGGGCAGGGAAGTTTCTGTATGCCTTCACTCCACTACCTCTGATTCCAAAGGTTGTAATAGACTTACAAAAAAAAGAAAGATCAAAACTATTACTGGTGACACCATTTTGGCCAAGACAGCATTGATTCCCTCTTCTGTTCTTTTCTCCTCCATTTAGCCAGGGGCATCCACAACAAACTACCAAATAAGGTAGATCTCATCACACAACAGAAGGGTTCATTGCTACATCCAAACCTGTCATTCCTAAACCTAAGCCTTTGGATGATGGGGTTCTAATACCTTTCAGGGACCAGTTTTCAGAGGACTTATTTTGGGTCCTCCAAGAGGGAAGGAGACCTACTACTTGAGAATACTACATAGCCAAATGGAAAGATTTTCTTTGTGGTGTTGTATCAATAACCGGGATCCCACAAAATCAAAGTCCATCCTGAAGTATTTATGCTAACACGAGTGCAGGTTTCGCATACTCCTACATCAAGGCCCACAGCCTGCCATCTCTGCTGGTCTTCCCTCAATCCACCTGCTTTGTCCAAGCCTGAGGTCATACAATTCCTAAAAAGGGTACTGAATTTAAGACCCCAAATGAATCCCATGACCCATCCTTGGTATTTGGACAAGGCAGAATCTATTCTTTATTTTATTTATTTATTTGTTTTATTTTACATTTGTTAACCGGGGTAGAGTCTGGTTGGGCAAGTAGCCCGATGTTCATAGTGTTACCCTGCTACAGTCATCACACTTGGGTTATCTTGCCATCAGGCGGTCCCGCAGTCGGCCCGAATTCCAAAGTCTTGGTCCGGCGTTGGTTGCTGTCCCTTCTTCCCTGATGTCAGTGCGTCAGGGGTATATAAGAGGCATCCAACGCCATTTTCTTCAGTCTTTCTTGCCGCGCGGTGCCCGAAGCAGAAGCAGTTCGCAAGTGCCGGTCGGCCGACACCTGAGATTTTCGATTTGAATTTCAGTCCGAAGTCTTCAATAAAGCTAAGTACCCTGTTGGGGAACATTTTCTTGCCTCAGTCCGATGTCAGAAAAAGTTAACAATTGCATTTCTTGTGGGAAGCAAATACCTCATAAGGACTTCCATTCCTATTGTATTCCTTGCCTAGGCCCAGACCACAATGTCACAGTTTGTCGGTTTTGCGCTAAGTTTAATAAACGTACTATCAAACGCCGTTATGATTTTCCACAGCATTACTTTGGTAGGAAATTCAATTATATCATGCCGTCGGAGCAGCCGACGACCACAATTCATAAAAAACGCAAGGATAAGGACAGGCAGCCTAGGAATAAGCCAGACCCCGAGGCCTCAGCTGGGCCTGTCGCCGGTTCTCCAGTTTTCAGTGAGGCGCCTACGCAGCCCCTGACTACTGCAGAGCTGGAACGACAGACAGCTGCCGACTCCCAAGTGGAGTCTTCCAGGCCGACGCAGCCATCTACCGACACCGGAGCAGATTTAGACACCGGTGCTGAGGAAACACCTTCGGTTGCAGAAGGTGTCTTCAGACTGACTACACTCACCATTAAATCTTATGCTAAGCTTAAAACTCCTTTAAAACCTAAGAAAACTGTTCATCAGTCTACAGGTCAAGGCCCCATGCCTAAGAAACAGATGCTCAAGATGGCTGAAGATTTAATTACCCTTATCAGGGGTTCCCATCCCCCTCTTGATAAAAGACCAAGACAAGAGGAGGATTATGCATCCTCTGACCAGGTTTCTCTCTCCTCAGATTCTTCTGAGGAACAGGATTACACTTTTCCACCTTATGAGGATTGTGATGCTGAAGACTCTATTCCCTCAGCATCTCCCCCTGAAGACTACTCCTTTGGGGAAACATTACATACCATGAGGGAACATTTCCACTGGGAAGGCCAGGATTACTCAGATTCTAAGAAAAGGCTCCGAGAGTTCCTTCTATTACCCCAGCACAGACCTCTTGCTATTCCTCCTGTTTTAGATATTGTGGATGATGTCTACTTGGAGTCTAGTTTAAATCCAGACTCTCTACCTCCTGCTCCAGCTAAACCAGACAAATACTACAGAGTGCCTGACTCACACAAATTCCTTTATAAAAGCCCTGTAGCTGACCCAGAAACCATATCCCAGGGTCCTAAGGGAGCAAAAGCTTCTATGGCTAAAAATCCTGTGCCCTCTGAAAGCGATTCCAGAGCCCTAGATAGATGGGGAAAGAAAATATACACCTCTGCAACTTTGGCTATGAGAGCATTAAATTGCCAGTTTCACATGTTGAAATATCAACAATTCCTGATGTCTCAGTTAAAACAAAAAATGAGCACACACAGAACAGCCTGAGTTCAAGGAAATGCAGGATCTGTTGCATGCAGCTGAACAGGTGGGCAAGCATACTTTACAATGCGGATTTGATTCACTGGAAGCTTCCTGTAGAGCAGCTGTTACTGGCTCAGTCATTCGTAGACATGCTTGGTTAAAAGAGCAAACCCTCCCTGACCATGTTAAAGCAAAATTATTAGATACACCTTTAAAACAGGATGTATTATTTGGTGTCAAAGCAGAAGAGGTTTTAAAGAAAATGGAGGATAAGGCTAAATCTATGCAAACGGTCAAGGATTTCTTGCAGGTATAACCCCCTCGCTTCAGCAGAAATTGGCCAACAAAAAATTGGTCCTTTCCAGCTTCAGACAGATCACAGAGGGGCAAATACAGCCGCCCAAGGGGCAGAGGTCAGTCACAGGGCCCTTACAAACCTCGCCAATGGGGTACTGCTACCCAGAAAGGAGGAGAAGACAGGCCCCAAGCTAGCAGAAGGCAGACACAATGACTCTATCCTCAAACTACCAAGCAAATCACTCCTGGCAACACCCTTGGGAGGAAAACTAGCATTTTTTGCAGACAACTGGCACATCATCACAAAAGACAAATGGGTTCTAAACATTGTCTCTCAAGGATACAGATTCCACTTTCATACCTTACCAAGGATCAAAGGAATGCCAAACCTGCCACCAAATCAATGGGCAGAGGCACAAAAACAAATTACAGCTCTCATGAACATGAGAGCCATTCAACAGGTACCTACACAGGAGCAGGGACAAGGAATTTACTCAAGACTCTTCCTATTCCAAGAAAGGACAAAGCATGGAGACCCATTCTGGATCTTTCAATTCTGAACACCTATCTGCAAGTACCAAAATTCAAGATGCTAACACTACAGCGCTTCTTCCCATGCTGGGCAAGAAGGCTTGGATAGTCACTTTGGACCTCAAGGAGGCATACCTGCATGTCCCTATCAGACAAAATTGCAGAAGATACCTCCGCTTCATTGCAGGTTCAACGCATTATCAATTCTCTGCACTGCCCTTTGGCTTATCTACTGCGCCCGGGGTCTTCACAAAATGCCTGGCACCAGTAATTGCATACTGCAGACAGAGGAATCCAAATATACCCATACCTGGACGACTGTCTTATTCAAGCAGAAAGCAAGGACATTCTTTTACAGCATCTAGCATTTGTCAAACACCTTCTAAGTTGCCTAGGGTACACAGTAAACGAAAAGAAGTCAATACTAGTGCCCTCACAAAACATAACATTCCTGGGTGCCAGCTTGAATACAACGGCCCAGATGGCTTATCTCACACCAGACAAACAACAACAACTGTTTCAATATTTCAAAATAATGGCAACAAAGACCCAACTCCCTGCAAGAAAAATTCTGCAGGCCTTGGGATTCATGGCATCTTGCATTCTACTAATACCATTTGCAAAACTGCATATGAGGAAATTACAATAGTACCTGAAAAGTGTATGGACTCAGCACAGCCACAGCTTGGAAACAATGATTCCACTCATTCCGTGCCTTCAACAGGAGTTTCTATGGTGGGCACAGGCATGTCACCTCAACAAGGGTCAGCCCTTCACCTTACCCACAGCCAGGCAAACTATGACAACAGATGCATCAGACTATGCTTGGGGAGCACACATGGCAGGACAGTGCATTCAGGGCAAATGGACTACAGATCAGAGACACCTGCATATCAATCAAAAAGAAATGCTAGCAGTGCAGAATGCCCTAACAGCTTTCAAGGACCTTCTACACCCAGGACAACTACTAATAAGGACAGACAACACCACAGTTATGTGGTACATAAGCAAGGGGGCACACATTCCTACCCTCTATGCAGGCAAGCAATGACATTGTGGAACACTGCACTGTCTTACCAGGTTCAATTACAAGCACAATTCCTGCCAGGAAAGAAAAAAACATTAGCAGACGACCTAAGCAGAAACATCATGGATCCACACCAATGGAAACTAGATCCACAAGTATTTGCAATGATAGCTCAAAAATGGGGACGCCCAGACATAGATCTGTTTGCAAGCCCCCACAACCACCAACTTCAAAAATTTTGCACAAGGACCTTCCATCCACTAGCTTGGAAAGTGGACGCTCTCTCATTCAGTTGGAAAACATTAACAGTGTATGCCTTCCCACCACTGCCTCTTCTAGCAAAGGTACTGCTGAAAGTCAGATTAGAGAGGCCACAAATGATTCTCGTTGCATCAGACTGGCCACGCCAACATTGGTATCCAATTTTAAGGAACATGGCCCAGGGCCCACCATGGATTTTGCCACAAATTCCTCACCTGCTCACCCAGCGAGACAATCTGATTCTACACAGCCAGCTCAAGACTTTAAACCTGGCTGCATGGCAAATTACCTAAACAACCAGCCAACACCTTTATCCAAAGCTGTTATGGATGTCATTCTGGAGGCCAGGAGGCCCAGCACCAGGAAAACCTATTCAGACAAATGGAAAGATTTTGCTCCTGGAACCAGGCTAAAGGCCTAAATCCCCTGGAGCCAAACATTCCTCAGATTCTACAATATTTAACTGAGATGTTACACAAAAGACTTTCCTTTTCATCTATTAAGATCCACGCCTCAGCAATTTCAGCTCATTACAGCACGGATCCTCCTTTATTTTCACATCCACTCCTAAGACAGTACCTCAGAGGGGCCAAGAACTTAAGACCGCCAAGGAGAGCTCCAACACCTACTTGGGATCTCAACTTTGTCCTGGAAAAGCTTACACTGCCGCACTTTGAACCAGCTTTTTCAACTGATTTAAAATTTCTTTCATGGAAAACTGCCCTACTACTAGCAATAACCTCAGCTAGAAGAGTCTCAGAGCTACAGGCACTAATGGCAGTGGAACCTTTCCTCATTTTTCATCAAGATAGAGTTTCTCTACGAACTAATCCTTCCTTTATGTCAAAGGTGGTATCCAGTGTGGCCCTAAACCAAACCATTCACTTGCCCACCTTCTTCCCAAATCCTCAGAACAAAGGAGAAAGACTCCTGCACTCTTTGGACATTCACAGGCAATTACGTTGCTACTTGGATAAAACTAAGGCTTTCAGAAAAACTGACCAGCTCTTTGTAGCCTATGCTACAGGATCACAAGGAAAAGCTATCTCAAAACAGACCATTTCTAAATGGATAGGACATTGCATACGTTTCTGCTACACACATCATGGGAAACCAGTACCTGCTAACATTAGGTCCCACTCCACCAGGGCTACATCAGCAGCCTTTCTCAGGGGAGTGCCAACCAAGGATATTCTGGAAGCTGCTACTTGGAGTTCAGTGCACACCTTCACCAAACACTATCACTTACCTCTTTACTCTAAGACTAGAGCTGGTTTTGCCACTGCAGTTTTGCAGGGCCTACTAGCCTCTTCTAACCCTGTTTGACTCCACCTCCCCTCCTTAGCTTTGGGATTCAACCCAAGTGTGATGACTGCAGCAGGGTAACACGATGAACATAGTACAGTTTTGTACCTACCATAAATGTAGATGTTCGAGTGTTCACCCTGCTGCAGTCCAGGTTACCCTCCCTCCATCCCCTCTGAACTAGCTGAACTTATCTCTACCACTTTATCCTATTCTTTTTATTTTTATATAGCCATATTTATGTGTGTATATATATATATATATATATATATATATATATATATATGTAGATATATATATATATATATATATATATATATATATATATATATGTATATATATATATATATATATATATATAGAGAGAGAGAGAGAGCCTACCTTTTGGGGGCACCTGACATCTGGGGCAAGAAAAACTGAAGAAAATGGCATTGGATGCCTCTTATATACCCCTGACGCACTGACGTCAGGGAAGAAGTGAAGACTTTGGAATTCAGGCCGACTGTGGGGACCGCCTGACGGCAGGATAACCCAAGTGTGATGACTGCAGCAGGGTGAACACTCTAACATCTACATTTATGGTAGGTACAAAACTGTACTTTTTCAGTGGAGACCCGGGGAGATAAGCTCCATAACAATGGTACAAAAAAATTACAAACATTTTTAAAAGATTTAAAAACAATATACAAAAAAGTTTGACAGTTGCCAACAATCACAGTTTACAAAAAGGTGAATGTAAAACAGAAAACATTACATTTCTTAAGCCTTATTACAGACAGTAATATGAAACTCATTCAATATATAACTAAAAACCATTGTGGCATTTTCATTTGGTAGAAGTAAGACAAGAAGATAGCAGAATAGAAAACATTTGATCTAAGGCATGAGAAACTAGCCAGGAGTATTACAGGAGCATTGCCATTGTGGAGTAAGGTATTCCTTTAGGAGTTTTTTGAAGCTATGACAATCTGTGTGTTTTAAGATATTCTGAGGTAATACGTTCCACTGTTTGGCTACTTTGAAGGAGAAGAGAGAGTTACCAAAGTAATTATGGGACTTTGTAACCATGAGTATAAGTTTATCAGATGATCTAAAGGTCCTGGGGTTGGTATTTAGTTGCAGTAGGTTGGAGAGTGCAGGGCAGTTTTCAGGTTTGTGGATAATACAGTGGGCAGTGCTGAGCTGATTGAGCAATAACAGATTGGAAAATTCAAGCCAGTGTAATTTTTGAAGAGCAAGGCAGTGATGGGTCCTGTTGGGTATATTAGCAGCAAATGTTGCTATTTTGTTATAGCAGGAATCAAGTAGATGTAAATCAGACATGCAGGTTAGTGAAAAGTTGAGAACAGTAGAGAAGAGTAGATAGGAGATGGGATCTGGCTGTGGCTAGTCTGGCATTTTGAGTAAAGTAAGGTTTGACCCTATATAGAGCACCAAGTTTGATGTGAACTTTATTTATTGTGAGTAATGTGTGTTTATTGAATGTTAGGTTGTTGTCTATCGTGACAACAAGTAATTTTGTTTGGTTAACTGGTTCTATTGTAGTGCCATTAGTGGAGTAGATGGAGAGAGGAGGTGGTTTTGCTTTGGATTTCCTGTTAAAGAAGATCATTCATTTTGTTTTGTTTGGGTTTAGGATGAGTTGAAGTTCATTTAGGTAATTTTCAATATCTAGAAATAACTTTTGCAGTTTATTTTGGAGTTCTTGGGGTGTAGGAGCAGAGCAAATAAGAGTAGCATCGTCAGCATATTGAATAATAGAAGCAGATTTAGTGGCAGTGCTTAGACTATTTGTGAATATAATAAAAAGGAGAGGATCAAGGATGGAACCCTGAGGAACCCCAACAGAGACTGGGAAGAGTGTGGAGAGTTTATTATCCCATTTAGTTGCCTGTTGTTGTTTAGTAAAGTAGCTAAAGAACCAGTTGAGAGCTGTAGAGTTGAGGTTGAAGGAGGCTAGAGTGTTGAGTAATAGTTGGTGGGATACCGTATCAAAAGCTTTGGACATATCAAGGAATATAGTTGAAACTAGTTGTCCATTGTTTTTGAGGAGATTGATGTAGTTCGTGAAACTTATGAGGGCTGTGGAGGTACTGTGTTTTGGACAGAAGCCGTGCTGTGAACTAGATAAGAGGTTATTTGTAGTGAGGTGGTCTAGGAGCTGCTTATTGGTACATTTCTCTAAGATTTTGGCTAAGGGTGAGAGAATGGCAATGGACCAATAATTAGAGAGATCTTTAGATGGGCCTCCCTTGTGGAGGGAGATATATGGGATATTTCCCATAGTATGTGGACATATTGTTCTGAGATGGAATGATTGATTAGGATAGATATGGGATAGGCGATGGAGCTTGCAGCAGTTTTTAAGAAGTCATTAGGGAGTTGGTCAGCTGCTAGACAGGTAGGTTTTAGTTTTGATAGTTTTTTGATATGAGGTTTGTATGAGTTTAAAAGAGAAGTAGTTGGCTTTAGAGTTAGTAGAGGTAGGCACTGTAAGGGGTTGGTTATATTTGTTGTTTAAAAGTGAGGTGACAGTTGTGATGAAAGAGTTAAATTGGGATGCTATACATTCAGTGCTATTTGTTGTAAATGGTGCAGGGGTAGAGGTTTTGCCAGGGTTGAGGAGGTAGTCAAGGTTTTGCCAAAATATTTGTGGGTTATTTATGTGTTTTTGCTGACGAGTTAGAAATTAAGATTTTTTTATCAGATAATATTTGCTTCTTAGTTAGGTTTCTTAGTTTGTAAGAGGTGTGGTTTTCTGAGGTTTTGGAGGTTTGATAAAGAGTCCAAGCTCTATCCCTTTTTTTAATAAGAGATTTAGCATCTTTGGTTATCCAAGGTAGGTGTTTGGCTTTGGCATGAATTTTTCTTGTTGGAGCGCGGTTATTAAGGATGTTGAGGAAGGTATCATTAAAATATTGTACAGCTTGGTTTAGGTGGAGTGATTTTAGAGGTGAACAGTTGCAGTTTTGAAGTAGGAAATTTAAGATGGTAGGGAAAATTTTCTTTTGTTGCGTATGTGTTTAAAAATGACATTACAGGGGGGAGTGAATGCATTTCCTTAGAAGAAAGGTAGGGGAGTGATCACTTAGAGAATCAGAGAGGCACCCAGCCTGGTGGGCAAAGTTGGGCTTATTGGTTAGTATCCAGTCTAGAATAGATTCTTTTTGGTGCATATATCGATTCTAGTGGGGAAGTTTATAGTTTGGGTGAAATTGAATACATTGATAAAATTGTAGGGGTTGTCAGATGAGCAGGATAGCCAGTCCAAGTTGAAATCACCTAGCACTATTGTTTCTTGGTTGAAAGTAGAGGATGCCCAAGATAGAAGACTTTCAATGGTAGGTAGGAGTCAGTAATTATGATGGTTTTGTGTGGATTTACTTCAAATCGGGACGTTAAAATTTTTGCTTCTGATAGATCTGGGGGAATACAGATTAATTTTCCAATTTTGAGAACATTTTGAGAACATTTTTATACATGATGGCAATGCCTTCACCATGCTTGTTCAGCCTATCTTGTCTAATAACATTATAACCACTAGTAAGTATCTCCTCATCTTTAAAGTGGGGTTTTAGCCATGTGTCTAATAATTACTATATCAGGACTGTAGGTAGTTAGGGCTACATGAAATTCACTATTATTTTGTGATATTTCTGAGGTTGTTATGAGTACGTCTGATTTGGAATTTTTTAGAAGACTAAGGTAGAGAGCAGTATTAGCAGGTGTGGTGGGTGTTATTGGGTGGGGTGGGAGTAGCTGTTTGGGTCCTGGGTTAGGATGCATGTCAGCTTGGAGTTTGATTTCTGTTAGTGAGTGTAGAAGAGAGAGAGTTTGAACTTTGATATTAGTCGATGAAAGAAATCTGGATAGGAAGGAGGGATGTTCTTCATCTCACATTGCTGCAGTCCTTACACTTGGGTAGTCCGCTGTCCTCGGTCGGCCCGAATATCAAAGTATTAGGCTGACGTCGGTCAAGGCGCTTAAGACTGACATCAGGACGTCAGGGTACAAATGCGCATGACCGACGTCATATCCTCAGTCTTTTTTGCCGCATGGTCGATGCAGAAGCAGCGTTGCAAGTGCCGTTCGCGTTCTGAAATTTTAGAATTCGGATTTCAGACCGAGTCAAAGTTGGCTAAGTACCCGTTGGGAATATTTTAGTTTTTCTTGCCTCAGTGGTTTACGGATGTCAGAAAAAGTGAATAACTGTATTTCTTGTGGGAAGCAGATACATAGGGACTATCATACTTTGTGTATTCCTTGTCTGGGGCCTGAGCACGGCGTTGTTGGGGTGCTAAGCTGGTTCAATAAGCGCACTATTAGCGAAGGTTAGATTGTGCCAGGTTGGTCTTTGGGAAGCGGTGCAATTACAATATGCCGTCGGATGCTCCGGCGCCCGCTTCTAAGCGCAAAGACAAAGCAGCTAAACCCAGGCAAGAAGAGTCGTCGTGTGGACGCGCCGGTTCTTTAGGCGTCAGTGGAACCGGTGGTTCCACGGGCTTCTCTGGAGTCCCAGGGGAGACTTTGATATTGCAGGATGTGGCCTCTCAGGAGGCAGGTCAGGCTGAAGGGGCTTCTCAAGTTACTCTCCCTCCCTTCCTAGGGTGGTTAGGCCCTCTCCTTCTGTTTCCAAGCCTTCTCCCAGGGGCAGGCCAGGTTTAGCTTCTGTTGGTGTCACTCCTAGTTCTTCAGGATCTGTGCCCAAGAAGCACATGCTTAAAATGGCAGAAGATTTAATTACTTTGATTAGAGGTTCTTTGCCCCTCCTGATAAGAGGCCTAGGGTGGAACCAGAGTTGGGAGTTTTGAGCAAGCTTGGATGTTTCAGAGTCTTGACTGAAGACTTGCAGGAGTACTCTCCTTATTCTGATTCTGATGCAGATGATTACTCCTTCTGCTTCTCCTCCAGAGGATTTTTCTTTTCAGAGACTCTTCATTCCATGAGGAACATTTTAAGTGGGAAGGTCAGGACTTCTCTGATTCCAGGAAAAGGCTTAGGGAATTTTGCTTTACCCCAGCATAGGCCGTTGGCTATACCATCTGTTCTGGATGTTGTGGAAGATGTGTTTGCAGAGGCTTCACTTAATCCTGATTCTTTGCCTCCTGCTCCTGTTAAACCGGATAGGTATTACAGGGTGCCTGAGGCTCATAAATATCTTTATAAGTGTCCTAGACCCAGAAACTGTTAGTCAGGGACCTAAGGGTGTCAAGGCCTCTGTTGTAAAAAATCCGGTTCCTCCAGATAAAGAGGCCAGAGCTTTGGATAGATGGGGAAAGAAAGTCTATACTTCTTCCACCTTAGCTATGAGGGCTTTGAATTGCCAGTTTCACATGTTGAAATATCAAAACTATCTTCTTACTCAGTTGAAATCTAAGGTAGATGCTCTGGCGGAAGGCATTGAGTGTAAAGAATTACAAGATTTGGTACATGTCTCTGAGCAGGTGGGTAAGCATTCTTTACAATGTGGTTTTGATGCTGTACAGGCTTCATCTAGGGTGGCTGCCACTGGGTCAGTACTTCGCAGGCACGCCTGGCTGAGGGATCAGAATTTATCTGACCATGTTAAGACAAGGATTTTGGATGCTCCTTTACAGTCTGATGTGTTGTTTGGTTCTCCTGTGGAGTCAGTCTTGAAGAAAATGGAAGACAAGGCTAAGTCTATGCAGGCTGTTAAAGATTTTTTGCAAGTTCAGCCTCCGAAGTTTAGTAGGAATTGGCCTGCTAAGGGGTGGACGTACCCTTCTTATGATTCACAGTCTAGGGGTAGATCTAGACATGGTAGGGGCAGAGCTCAGAGCTCCTTCAGACCCAGAACAGGGAGTTCACCTGCACAATCTTCGGGTGAGGGCAGGGGCCAGTCCTTTCGTAAACAGGCCCAATGACCTACCTTTTCAGCTGCCAGATCCTTCTTGCCTGGCAGCACCTTTGGGAGGAAGGTTGGCACTCTTCAAGGAAAATTGGAGTTTGATTACCCAAGACAGATGGGTACTGGATATCATACACCAAGGTTACAGGTTTTATTTCCATACCTTGCCTCCTTTCAAAGGCATGCCGGATGTTCCTCCTCAGCAAAGACTAGAGGCTCACAAGCAAATTTCTCTACTGCTTCAAATAGGGGCCATACAACCGGTCCCTCTGCCAGAAGTGGGCCTAGGATTTTATTCCCGCCTGTTCCTAGTACCAAAGAAGGGGAACACGTGGAGACTAATTTTGGATTTATCTATCCTCAACACTTATCTGGACATTCCCAAGTTCAAAATGTTGACGTTACAACAGCTTTTACCTCTGCTGGGCAAAGATCACTGGATGGTGACTCTGGATCTCAAGGAGGCTTACCTTCATGTTCCTATCAGGCTAAGTTGCAGGAAGTATCTGCGTTTTCGGGCTGGGACTTCTCATTATCAGTTCTCTGCATTGCCCTTTGGCTTATCTACTGCCCAGAGTGTTCACGAAGGTTCTGGCTCCAGTGATAGCTTTCTTCAGGCTAAGAGGAATACAGATTTATCCTTATTTGGGCGATTGCCTGATTCTGGCCCAAGGGAAGGACGAAGTCCTTCATCATTTACAATATGTGATAGCAGTGCTAAGATGCCTGGGGTATTCTGTGAGCGAAATAAAGTCCAGTCTAGTACCCTCTCAGGACATGTGCTTTCTGGGTGTGAGACTGAATACAGCATCCCAGATGGCCTTTTTGACCCCGGACAAACAAAAGAATCTTTCTCTTTACTTCCATCAATTGTCTCATCAGTCCAGGCTGACTGCAAGGACAGTCCTTCAAGCCTTGGGGTTCATGGCATCTTGTATTCTGGTGCTTCCCAATGCCAAACTGCATATGAGGAAGCTACAATGGTATCTCAAAAATGTATGGACACAGCACTGCCAGGATTTGGACACTGTCATTCAGATAATACCTTGCATTCAAAAGGAATTTTTGTGGTGGGCTCAGGAATGTCACCTAAACAAGGGACTCTCTGTGACCCGGCCAGAAAGTCAGATTCTAACGACAGATGCCTCAGACAAAGCTTGGGGAGCTCATCTAAATGGAAAGTGGGTACAAGACACGTGGCCTGCCAGACTTCAACATCTACATATCAACTTGAAGGAGATGTTAGCAGTCCAATTTGCATTAATAGCTTTCAAGGATTTACTTCTTCCAGGGCAGGTGTTGGTTCTAACAGACAACACAACTGTCATGTGGTACATCAACAAGCAAGGGAACACATTCTTATCCTCTATGCAGACAGGCAATGATTTTGTGGGAGACTGCTCTCAGTTTACAGCTAAATCTTCAGGCAAGGTTTCTGGAGCACAGAACTCCTTAGCAGATGTGTTAAGCAGACAAATTATGGATCCCCACGAGTGGAAATTGGATCCTCATGTTTTTCAGAAATTGACAGTGTTATGGGGAACTCCAGACATAGATCTGTTCGCTTCTCCTCTAAACTACCAGCTGCCAAAGTTTTGCACAAAAAGGTTTCATCCCACAGCTTGGAAAGTGGATGCTCTTTCATTCATTTGGAGCATTCTTCATGTGTATGCCTTTCCACCTCTGCCTCTCCTCCCAAAGGTACTCCTGAAGGTCAGACAGGACAAGCCAAAGATGATTTTAATAGCTCCGGATTGGCCTCGACAGCACTGGTACCCATTACTGAGAAGTCTGATGCGATGGAGCCTCCATGGCCTTTACCTTGATTCCACACCTGCTGTCTCAGGAGAACAGTCATTTACTCAATGTCAGACTTCACTCTCTTCACCTAACAGCCTGGCATATTCTGTTTTGAACCCTGGAGGGTCTCAGCTTCCACAGCAAGTTTTGAATGTTATTTTGGAGGCCAGAAGGCCTAGTACAAGGAAAGTGTAGATAAATGGAAGAGATTTTTATTTTGGAGTACAGCAAAGGAATTTGATGTTTCTGAGCCTAATTTAAGTGTGGCTCTTCAATATCTTACTGAGTTACTGGACAAGGTTTGTCCTTCTCTTCTATTAAGGTTCATGCTGCAGCAATTTCTGCTCACTATGACTGTGACCCACCATTGTTTTCTCATCCTTTGTTTAAGCAATTCCTTAGAGGGGCAAAGAATATAAGACCCCCGTGTAGAGGCTCCCGCAGGCTCCTACTCCTGCTTGGGATCTCAATTTTGTGTTGGAGAAACTCACTCTATAACCTTTTGAGCCTGCAGCTACTGCCGAGTTGAAATATTTATCATGGAAGACTGCTTTTTTGTTGGCCATTACCTCTGCAAGAAGGGTTTCTGAATTACAGGCCCTTATGGCGGTTGAGCCTTTCTTAATTTTCCATAAGGATAGGGTATCTTTCGTACTAATCCTTCCTTTATGCCTAAAGTGGTTTCTAGTGTGGCTTTAAACCAAACTATTCATTTGCCTACTTTTTATGCAAACCCCCAAAATAAAGGGGAAAAGATTTTGCACACTTTAGATGTACACAGGCAGTTGCGATATTATTTGAGCAGAACTAAAGGGTTCAGGCAGTCTCAGCAGTTATTTGTTTCATTTGCTTTGAGTTCTCAGGGCAAGCCTGTGTCAAAACAAACTATTTCTAAGTGGATTGGGTTTTGCATTGCTTTGTTATTCCCATCATGGTAAGGAGATTCCAGCTGAGATTAGGCCTCATTCCACTAGGGCTACTGCCACTTCTACAGCTTTTTTAAGGGGGGTGGCAACTAAAGATATTTTGGAGGCAGCTACTTGGAGTTCAGTGCATACTTTCTCTAAGCATTATCACCTTCCACTTTACTCTAAATCTAGGGCTGGTTTTGCCAATGCAAATTTTACAGGGCATTTTGGCAGCTCCTACTGCTTTATAGTTTTGCCATCCTCCCTTACCTCTGCTTTGGGATTCTACCCAAGTGTAAGGACTGCAGCAATGTGAGATGAAGAACATAGTACAGTTTTGTACCTACCATAAATGTAGATGTTCAAAGATCCACATTGCTGCAGTCCCTCCTTCCCTCTGTAGTTAGGCGGTTGTGTGGGTTGGGTTGTAAATATTGTGTATATTGTATATTTTGTACATATGATTAGTGCAAGGGTGGTTGGTTGGTTTTTGCTGTCTTTTGGTTTTGACCTTTCTTTGTAGGGTCTTCTGACATCTGGGGCAAGAAAAGACTGAGGATATGTCGTCGGTCATGCGCATTTGTACCCTGACGTCCTGATGTCAGTCTTAAGCGCCTTGACCGACGTCAGCCTAATACTTTGATATTCGGGCCGACCGAGGACAGCGGACTACCCAAGTGTAAGGACTGCAGCAATGTGGATCTTCGAACATCTACATTTATGGTAGGTACAAAACTGTACTTTTAGGGGTATGGACATATTTATAGTGGAAGAGCAATATGTTAGAGTTAGTGTAGAGGTTAGAAAAGATGTGAAAATTGATATTTGGTTTTCTGTGGCATGTAATAGAGGGGAGTGTATGAGAGGGTTAGTGTGTTGTGTTTGATGTGATGAAGGAAGTGGAGTGAGGCTAGGTAGAAGGCAATGAGTAGGAGAGAGTTGCTCAAAAGAGTGGTGTTAACGGACATGGTGAAATAGGAGAAAAATATGGGTGGGTTGGTGTCTGCATTTTAATAGAGTGTGAAAAATGTACCGATACAGTGATGGGATAATGAGGGATGAAAATAGTGAGGTGGGAGGGGAGAAAATTAAAAAAAAAATTGATGGCTGGTGTGATGTTCGTCGTGCATACAGCTGCAGTCATTACAGATGGGTTATCCTGCCGTCAGGCGGGTCCTCGGTCAGCCGAATTCCAAAGTCTAGGTCCGGCGTCGGTTGTCGTCGCTTCTTCCCTGACGTCAGTGCGGCAGGGGTATAAAAGAGGCAGCCGACGCCATTTTCTTCAGTCTTTCTTGCCGCGCGGTGCCCGAAGCAGAAGCAGTTCGCAAGTGCCGGTCGGCCATCTCCTGAGATTTACAAACAGTATTTCAGCCGAAGTCTTCTTTAAAGCTAAGTACCCCGTTGGGGAAACTTTTCTTGCCTCAGTCCGATGTCAGACAAAGTTAATAATTGCATTTCTTGTGGGAAGCAAATACCGCATAAGGATTTTCACTCTTTCTGTATACCTTGCTTAGGGCCAGACCACGACGTCTCGGCCTGCCGTTTTTGTGCTAGGTTCAACAAGCGCACTATTAAGCGCCGGGCGGAGTTCGCCCTTCATTATTTTGGCAAAAAATTTAATTATATCATGTCGTCGGATACACCGACGCCAGTTTTAGGAAAAAGACGCAAAGACAAGGACCGACATCCGAGGTCCGCACCGAGTACTGAGACCACGCTAAGGCTGACTACCGGTTCTCAGCGAGGCGCCTACACATCCCCTGACTACCGATGAAACTATTTTACCAGTGTCTTCAGTACCCGAGGTCGCAGGCTCGCCACTCTTGGCGGGGAAACCGAAAATTTTGTGAGGCCTGCCATTTCTGAAGGCGTCTTCAGGCCTACCACCTTCTCTATTAAAGCCTTCACTAAATCTAAAGCTACCATCAAAACTAAAAAACAAGGCCCTCAGACCTCCTCCCAAGGCCCCATGCCTAAAAAACAGATGCTTAAAATGGCTGAGGATTTGATAACTCTCATCAGGGGTTCTCAACCCCCCTCTGACAAAAGACCCAGATTGGAGGAAGACTACCCTTCCTCAGACCAGGCTTCTATTACCTCAGACCATTCTGAGACCCAGGATTATGCCTATTCCCCTTTTGAAGACTCTGATGCTGAGGAGTCCATTCCCTCAGTCTCCCCCCCCCTGAGGACTACTCTTTTGGGGAAACCCTGCATACATTGAGGGAGCACTTCCACTGGGAAGGCCAAGATTACTCAGATTCCAAGAAAAGGCTCAGGGAATTTCTACTGCTCCCCCAGCATAGGCCCCTGGCTATCCCTCCTGTTTTAGATATTTTGGATGATGTGTACGCAGAAGCCAGTCTTAATCCAGATTCTTTACCTCCAGCCCCTGTTAAACCAGACAGGTATTACCGGGTTCCTGATTCTCACCAGTTCCTTTATAAAAGCCATACTGCTGACCCAGAAACAATTTCACAGGGTCCCAAGGGGATAAAGGCCTCTACTGCTAAAAACCCTTTACCTTCAGAGAGAGATTCCAGAGCATTAGAAAGGTGGGGGAAAAAGGTGTATACATCAGCCACTTTAACCATGAGGGCATTAAACTGTCAATTTCATATGTTAAAGTACCAACAATTTTTGTTATCCCAGCTGAAGAGCAAAATGACACAAACAGAACTACCAGATTTGAAAGTGTTGCATGATTTGTTGCATGGAGCAGAGCAAGTGGGTAAACATACCTTGCAGTGTGGTTTTGATGCTTTAGAGGCGTCATGTAGAGCTGCTGTCACAGGGTCTGTCATACGTAGACATGCTTGGCTGAAAGAGCAAACCTTACCAGATCATGTCAAAGCAAAGTTATTAGATGCATCACTTCAAAAAGATGTATTGTTCAGTGTTAAAGCTGAGGAGGTACTAAAGAAAATGGAGGAAAAAATGAAATCTATGCAAACAGTTAAAGATTTCTTGCAGGTGCAACCTCCACGCTTCAGCAGAAACTGGCCTTCAAAAAATTGGTCTTTTCCAGCCACGGACAGACCTCAAAGGGGCAGATACAGACGCCCAAGGGGTAGAGGACAACCTCAAGGATCTTACAGAGCTAGACAGTGGCAAGCACCAACCCCAAGAGGTGGAGAAGATAGGCCACAGTCATTTAGAAAACAATGACTTCCCCCTATGCCTGCCAAACAAAGCTATAATGGCAGCACCTTTGGGCGGAAAACTGGCATTATTTTCAAAAAACTGGCACATTGTTACAAAAGACAAATGGATTCTGGACATTATAGACAGAGGCTACAGGTTCCACTTTCACACCCTTCCAAAAATGAGAGGCTTGCCAAACCTGCCACAAAATCAATGGGCAGAGGCACAAAGACAAATTTCCGCTCTCATGGATATGAAAGCAATTCAAGAAGAACCTGCAAAAGAACAAGGTCAAGGTTTTTATTCCAGACTATTTCTGGTACCAAGGAAGGACAAAGATTGGAGACCCATCTTAGACCTATCCATCCTAAACACATATCTACAGGTACCAAAATTCAAGATGCTCACATTACAGCAGCTTCTTCCCATGCTGGGCAAGGAGTCTTGGCTGGTAACTTTGGACCTCAAGGAGGCATACCTGCATGTCCCTATCAGACAAGATTGCAGAAGATACCTCAGATTTCTTGCAGGTTCAACCCATTACCAATTCTCTGCATTGCCCTTTGGCTTATCTACTGCGCCCAGAGTGTTTTTGAAATGCCTGGCATCAGTAGTTGCCTTCTGCAGACAAGGAATACAAATCTACCCATATCTGGACGACTGCCTGATCCAAGCGGACAGCAAGGACATTTTATTGCAGCATCTGGCGTTTGTAATAAAACTGTTAAACTACCTGGGATACACAGTGAACAAAAAGAAATCAAAACTAATACCTTCTCAGCAGATAATTTTCCTGGGTGCCAGCTTAAATACAACCACCCAGATGGCCTACCTCACGCCAGACAAACAAGGGCAACTGTCTCAATACTTCAACAAAATGGCAACTTTAACCAGACTAACTGCAAGGAAAGTCCTGCAGGCTCTGGGATTCATGGCATCTTGCATCCTACTGATACCATGTGCAAAGCTGCATATGAGGAAACTACAATGGTACCTAAAAAACTTATGGTCTCAACACAGCCACAGCTTGGAAACAATTATACCACTCATTCCATGCCTACAAAAGGAATTTTGTGATGGGCTCAAGCATGCCAAAGAAACACAGGTCTCCCTTTCTGTTTACCTCAAGCAACTCAAATCATCACAACGGACGCCTCAGACTACGCCTGGGGAGCACACATGGCAGATCAGTGCATTCAGGGAAAATGGTCCCAAAAAGAGAAGCACCTACACATCAACCAAAAGGAGATGCTAGCCGTGCAAAATGCCCTTATGACCTTCAAGGACCTACTGCATCCAGGCCAGCTATTGATAAGGACAGACAACACCACAGTCATGTGGTACATAAACAAACAGGGGGAAACTCATTCATACCCCCTGTGCAGGCAAGCCATGACCCTGTGGAACACAGCTCTGGAATTGCAAATTCAACTACAGGCACAATTCCTGCCAGGGAAGGCAAACACACTGGCAGACAACTTAAGCAGAAACATGACAGACCCACACGAATGGAAGTTGCATCCTCAAGTCTTCTCAAAGATAACTCAGGCATGGGGACAGCCAGACATAGATCTATTTGCTACCCACAGAAATTACCAGTTGAAAAAATTCTGTTCAAGGACCTATCATCCACAGGCCTGGAAAGTGGACGCACTCTCCTTCAATTGGACAACATTGACAGTCTATGCCTTCCCGCCTCTTCCTCTACTGACCAAAGTTCTATTAAAAGCCAGAGCAGAGGCCACAAATGATTCTCATTGCTCCAGACTGGCCACGACAGCACTGGTATCCTCTCCTAAAGAGCCTGTCACACTCACCACCATGGATCCTACCTCTAGTTCTTCTTCTGTTGTCCCAGCACAACTACAAAACCCTTCACAGCCAGCTCAAAACCTTAAATCTAGCTGCATGGAGAATACCTTAATTTCACAACAGACTCTCCTCTCCAAGGAGGTGCAGGATGTCATCTTGGAGGCCAGAAGACTCTACTAGAAAAACCTACTCCGCCAAATGGAAACAATTTTGTTCCTGGAATCAAGAAAAGGGCCAGAATCCTTGGGTAATAAATATACCTCAAATTTTACAGTACCTAGCTGAGATGTTAAACAGTGGCCTTTCCTTCTCCTCCATCAAGATCCACGCTTCAGCCATTTCTGCACAATACAATACAGAGCCTCCTTTATTCTCACATCCTCTATTAAGGCAGTTCCTCAGAGGGGCAAAAAATATAAAACCCCCACGGAAACAACCAGTCCCAGCTTGGGACCTCAACTTCGTATTGGAAAAGCTGACCCTGCCTCCTTTTGAGCTGGCTTCTTCAACAGAGCTACAATACTTGTCGTGGAAAACAGCCTTCCTTCTGGCTATTACCTTAGCACGCAGGGTTTCGGATCTTCAGGCCCTCATGGCTGTGCAACCATTCATCATTTTCCATCAGGACAGAGTTTCCTTACGAACCAACCCTACCTTCATGCCAAAGGTTGTATCCAGTGTAGCTTTGAATCAGACTATTCATTTACCTACCTTTTATCCAAATCCACAGGACAAAGGAGAGAGACTACTACATTCCTTGGACATTCACAGATAACTTCGTTATTACTTGGACAGAACAAAGTCCTTCAGGAAATCTGAGCAGCTCTTTGTGTCCTATGCTACAGGTGTCCAAACAGACAATTTCAAAATGGATAGCCCACTGCATACACTTTTGTTATTCATTTCATGGAAAATCTGTGTCTGTATACATCAGATCCCACTCCACCCAAGGCTACAGCTACCTCTACAGCTTTCCTCAGGGGGGTCCCTACCAAGGACATTTTGGAAGCAGCTACTTTGAGTTCAGTGCACACTTTCTCCAAGCATTACCACCTTCCACTATACTCGAAATCTAGAGTGGGCTTTGCCACAGCAGTCCTGCAGGGCATCCTAGCCCCTCCTAGTTCCACTTAGTACCTACCACCCTTACTTAGCTTTGGGATTCTACCCATCTGTAATGACTGCAGCTGTATGCACGATGCACATAGTACAGTTTTGTACCTACCATAAATGTAGATGTTCGAGTGCTCATACAGCTGCAGTCCAAGTTACCCTCCCTCCATCCCCTCTTAGGACAGGCCTTATGACAAACACCTTTATCATTTATCATACAACCTATTTGGGGTATTCTTTTATGGTGTATTTGCTTGCAACTACTGTTTTCTGATTTATCTACATTGCATGTTTGCATAATATTATGTTTTGCCTTCCTTCTGGGGGCACCTGACATCTGGGGCAAGAAAAACTGAAGAAAATGGCGTCAGCTGCCTCTTTTATACCCCTGTCGCACTGACGTCAGGGAAGAAGCGACGACAACCGACGCCGGACCTAGACTTTGGAATTCGGCCGACCGAGGACCCACCTGACGGCAGGATAACCCATCTGTAATGACTGCAGCTGTATGAGCACTCAAACATCTACATTTATGGTAGGTACAAAACTGTACTTTGGATAAGGTAGCTGCAAGTAATTGGGTAATGAGTTAGAAAGGTGTGGTTGTGGTTAATAAGTGTAAGGAAAGTGGGGGTGGGTGGGAAGGGGAGTAGGGTAGAAGGGTGGAGCAAGAGCAAGGGCGAACGGAGTGGGTTGAGCCAAGCCCAGAGGCAAGCACAGTCCAGAAACAATCAGTAAAAAGTCTAATAGAAAAAGCTATGTACTGTTAATAGCAAGAAAAAAAGAGGTTTCATTGTGTAGTTATATCAGGTAAGAAATGTCTTAAAGCAGGCTGATTAGTCCAACATTTAACAGACATAAGTTTGTTGAAAACTAACAGGTTCTTTTAAGAATGGGGGGGTGTTCCTTGCTGCCAAGCTGCTTCCCAGTGTACCAACTCTCTAGAAAGTAGATAAAGCCTTAAATAAGTATATTTTAAGACTTAAAAAAGCTAAGCAAACATAGTTTACAGAGAAAAAAAGATTCTGCAAGGTGAGGGAGAACAGTGATGAATGATGAGCGAATTTCGTTGCAACCGTTTATTCAGTATGTAGGACTTTTAACAGTACACTGGCAGTATGGAGAGGAAAAAGATAAGGCTTGGCTGTTAGTTGAGGAGAGAAATATAAATTGTTACCAATTATGGTGTTTAGCACACAAAAGATGAAAGAGAACCTCAAACAATATGAACACAAACTCTTGAGATTACCACATTATCATTCACTCTAGCACAGTAGTTCAAATGCAGTGCTGCACAAAGTTTAGCTTTAAAATGTTGCTAAAGTTAAGTCAGACTGGCTCATTCATGGACTCAAAACTGGGCCAGCCAGTATCTAAACAAACCATTGCAAGCTGGATCTTGGAGTCCATCTCCTATGCTTATTCTCACAATGGTAAATCCTTGCCCTCCATCCTTCAGCTCACTCTACCAGGGCAGTGGCATCCTTGGGCCTTCTGCAAAGGGGTTGATGCCAGAACTATTATGGAAGTGGCCATCTGGTCATCAGTACACACTTTCACTAAAGACTACAGAATTGTTGCATTTTCAAGATCCAGAGTTGCCTTCACCTGCTTAGTCCTCTAGGGCCTGTTGAGCAGTACCTGTCTCCATTAGCCAGCCTCCTTCCATCTCCCTTCAGCTCTGGGAATCACCAGTTTGTTTGAAATACTACAACATTGATTTCAGTCGGGGTATAGTACAGTTGTGAGAACTACCATAAGAGTAGATGTCCTACTAATCACAGTTGCAGTATTGCTTCCTTCCTCCTTCCACTCTCTTTTGGATAATATCTCTTTCTTTATACCCTGTCTGCAAGACCCTAGGAGCAGGGGGGATTCTATCACTTCCTGCTTGTCCCTCCTAGCTGAACACTCACTTTCTCAGAGGGTCTTCAGGCTGCTGGTTTAGAGGTAATCTGAGAATCTGCACTCGTGCAGTGGCCTATCTACCCCTACACTTGCAAGCTGAGGTCATACATTGGACATACAATCCAGGGGAAAGATATGATTTGGTACACCAGCCAGATGTCAGTGGAGATGACCCATCTCTTTGGAATATGAACAAGGGAAAGTTAAACTTTGGTACCCCAGCTGGATGTCCGTGGAGATAACCCATCTGTTTGGAATATTGCATCTCTGATCAGTAGGACATCTACTCTTAAGCAGATAAAATTAAAAATTAGTAAATTGGTACTTTTTTACATAACTGTAATTTTCCTTCCTGAGATGCCAGAAGATAAACGTTATCAGGGGGCTTCTTTCTTTACTCTTGGCTTCCCCTTTGCCAAAGATACTGATGTTGACTACTCTGTGTCCATGTGTCATTCTTTGGAACTCTCATTACTTTCTTTTGGTGTCTTAGATGCTGTTCCTCTGGAAGACATAAAGGACTGGGAGGCAGGCACACCCTCTGCAGCTGTTCAGCTGCCCTTGTTAGGTAAGGGAAAACCACTCTTGCTAGCACCAGGGAAGTGACCAGTTGATGTGCCTTTGCTAAATCACTCTAAGGAGTATAATTTCTGGTGAAGGCAAAATCATTCAAGTCCCACTTTACTGGGGGAGTCTTACAGAAAAAAGAATTATAAGGTTAGATATCCGCCTTCTAAAACAGTTTTTTTTTTTTTTTTGGGCTTAAAAAAATTTTCTTTTCTCTTTTCTATCTTTCTCTCTCTCTCTCTCTCTGTCCCAGATTCTGATCCTCAGTTTGAAGGACAACATTTAGACTTTGTTTTTCAAATTGTCACTCCACAGTATTTATTTTTTATTTTTTATTTTACATTTGTTGACTGGGCTAGTTCTATTGAGACATGATAGATTTTTCCAGAGAGGAAAAGCTCCAAAAAAGAAGGAATATACAGTTTTGCTTTTACAAAGTTAAAAAGTTAGGTATACAGATAATAGAGATATCAAGTTTTTTTTTTTTTTTTTCAATAGTACAAATTGGTGTTATCATGGTCATTTTGTAAGGTACAGAGTAGAATTAAGATGGTCATTTTGTAAGAGACTGAGGTATGATGTAGATATATACTAGTAAGATAAATGCAATAATGAAGTTTATGGATACATAAAAGGGAGCTAATAAGGGATGAGGTGGGATAAGTGAATATGAGAAGATTTAGTCAGGGTTAGTACAGGTACATAGCCAGTGATTGTTAAGGTAGAGTTTCAAATTCCTTTTGAAAAGTGAGAGAGAAGTTTGAGATGTGATTTCAGAGGGAAGTTTATTCCAAAGTTTTCCTACAGAGTTAGAGAACAGCGACTCACCTGCTGTGTTGTTCGGTTTAGTAGTATTGATAAGTAGTTTGTTAGAGGAGCGTAGAGATGTGAGGTTTTTATAAGGTGTAATGAGGCTAGAGAGTCCAGGGATATTGTTAGGAAGATATAGAGTCTTATGGGCTATTATAAGCTGGTGATATTGAAGCTGATTAAGAAATTCAAGCCAGTTTAATTGTTTAAGATTTAGACAGTGATGGGTTCTGTAAGGAGAGCCTGTTGTATCCCCAATATGGGGAATTTGTCTCTGGGGAAAGTTATTCTTCAGACTCCCTCTCTAAGGAGTTGTATTTTTCTGATTCTATTCCCAGAAATGAAGGTTTAGTTTCAGTAGAAACAAATGGAATACCAGAATTCTTGGAAAAGTAATGGATTGTTAGCAGGTGGATTTTCCTCAACCTGTAGCTGTTCCTTCTGTATTGCCAGCTTTCTGTGGAGTTTTCTTGTCAGCCAGCATTTGCCTGACAGTCATTCACCTGCCCCCCCCCCCAAAAGTCTTACATATTGTATAACATGACCCAGTCTCTCAAATACCATTTTTCTAATCCCGAGTCAGATCCTGTAGTACTTTCTTTGTCAAAAGCAGCTTCTACCAAACTCCTTATGGCAGCTATCTGTATTCCTACTGACAAGCTAGAGAGCATTCTTGGTAGGTTGAGAAGAAAGTTTATACTTCTACTTTATCCTTCAGAGTAGTGAGTTGTCAGGCTCGTGTCTGTTTCTGATGGTTTCTTTTGACAGTTGATAAAGTTAATTTGCTGACCTCTCTTCATAGACTACGGCATCTCTGAATTCATTAACATCGTTTGTGTCTTCAGTAACCATCACACTGCTGTTGTTTCTATACGCAAGAGTGTCAGTGATAAGATTTGACTGGCTACTTTGTCTGAATGTACCAAATTTACTGAACGTTCCCTTGGATAATGCATTGGTGTTCACTTTTTCATCTGCTGAGGCCCCTAAAAGGTTACAGGAAAGGAGAAGAGAATTCTGGGAGTTATCTAGATTTTTCTGCCAACCGTGCTAAAATATAATACATTTTTTTTCTAGTTCAGGTTAATTTTTTTGGGAAAGAGAATTGTGATATTCATCATATTGATCACTGCTACAGTAGCCTTAGCCATATGGGTTATGTCCTGCATAGAATGTAACAGCTAGCCAGCTTCCAAGCACCTTCCATGTGCCGAAATGATCAGTCAGTTTGTGCTGAGCTGACCAGAAATACAGGTTTGGGTACCAAGCCCTTCAGAGCTTTTTTGCCTCCAATGCATATCCCCCTCTGAGGCTTTGAAGGATCGACAATCGGCTTCTGCTGTTCCTTTACTGGGCGGATTAGTTTTGTTAGGGAGAAATTTCATTTAAAAAAATTATTTGTTGAATAACCATTTCCCGCTTGAGAAAGCTTAGTGTTATAACCGACTATTATACGATTGTATTGTACTTTTAAATGAGAGTGCTGCTTTTTTCACCTGTCAGTTTAAAAATTTAAAGTAATATGGACTGGGGACTACCCGCATATTCTGCAGCTATTGGGATCCCTCATTGAGCAAGGGAGAGAGAGAGACACTCTTGTGGGCCCTGGAAGAGGGACCATGGAAGGCTTCCCTGTTTTGTCAGAATGTTAGGCCCATACCTGGGACAGCTGCTGCTGCCATTAATAACACCGTTGGCCCCATTTTTCTTATCAAAAAGTAACAGAAAACTAAACGCATCTACTACCCCTCAAATTTCTTTAAGACAGGAGTAGTTTACTGGGTCTGGCTCAAGGTTTAATTCAGGCATTTTATATTGTAAAGTAGCTTTGGGTAAAAGAAATACCTCTTTTCCTGAAGAGATTCAAGGTTCTGAATCTGGACAGGAAGATGAAAGGACTGACACAGGGTTTTCTCCTCAGAGTTCTGATTCAGGCTCAGAGTAGAATTTCAGTCTCTGATTCTTCCTGTGGGGCGAGGACTCGTTCTGTGAGACTATTCTAAGTGCCTTGAACTGTTGCCAGTGTTTACAGTGGGAAAACACTGAGGTTTCTCTGTCCCTCAGAAAATAGCATAAGTTGTTACAGAAGAAATTACCAGACCCTTCACCCATTCCTCAGTTTCTGCCAGCTTTGGAAGATGTGTGTGTTACCTGCCTACAGTTTTCCTGAGAATCAGTCAGCTGCCCGTAAAAAAAGGCTGGTAGAATGTTCAAAGTTCCACAGTCTTTTAGGTTTTTATATACTCTTGCCAAACCTGGTACAGCAACTATAGCTTTAGTTCATTCCACTGCTGCTAAACATTTAGTTAATTCCAGTCCTGCTCTTTCTGATAAGGATTGATAGGTTACTGATGATAAGTATTGGCGGGGGGGGTTTGCAACTTTGATTTTCAGAATTTTAATTGCCAGGCTCATATGTTAGTTTGTTGTTACTAATTGTGAAAGCAGGACAAATGTTTTGTCTGCAGTTGTTTCTTGTGAGAAAACAAATCTGCTTTAATTAACTTAGTCTCTTCCACTGTAAAATTCACCACTCATTGTTTACAGTGTGTATGCTTCAGTTGATGCTTCTTCCGGGGTATGGCCACTGGTACTGTTTTGAGGAAGGTTTGCTGGCTGCATTCTCAGAACCTCCCAGATGATGATAAAATAGATCTTAAATTCTCCTTTGGGTAGAGATTCATTTGTTGGTCCTTCTGCTTCAGGGAGAATCTCTAAGATTTTTCCCTCCTTTAAGGACTTCAACCAGTTTTGAGAAAAAAAAAGTAAATAAACATTCTCAGTAAAATGTATGTAAGTAGATGTTTACTAAGATTAACCAAGGACTGTCAAGCAATTTAAAATGACTGACTGTTTAAGGGACATTGACCCCACCCCCACCCACCGTGGAAGTCCCATTTCCCTTCCACAAAGTCTGAGTCACCACTTATGTCTTTAGCAACAGATATTTTTAGACAAATGGGTTCTGAAGATCATTCATCAAGGTTACATATGACACTGGGAGGCACTTCTTCCTTTCCAGGGAGTAATCCCTCATCCACCAGATCAGACACTTTGTTTCATAGAACCAGTTCCTCCATCCAGGTGGGGAAGGGTCTTTATTCAAGAATGTTTTTATTGCCAAAGAAAGAAAATGCTTTGATACATCAAGTTCTTGATTTTTCTTTCCTAAATCTGTTTGGGATGGTACCCAAATTTGAAATGTCACTTCACAACATTTTACCTCTTTTTCATTCAAGTTTCCTGGTAAAACTAGATATAAAAGATGCTGATCACATCCCTATTCATCCTAACTTCAGGCATTTCAGATTTTGTGGGTTTGGTTCACATTATCAGTTCTCTGCCTTACACTACTAGCCACTAAACCAAGAGTTTTCACAAAAAGTCTAGTTCCATTTGTAGCTCATTGCAGGATACAGGGTATCCACATCTCTCCATATCCAGATAACTTGCTAAATTTGCCAAGTCTTTCAAAGTGCCACGAATCTCTTGCTTCAGTGAAAAATCTCTTACACAAGCTGGGATTTCAAGAAGGCATTCAAAAGTCTATTTTGACTCTCTCAAACAGGATTGCATTTATGGAGTGTCAGCTAGACACCTCAGTTCAAAGAGTTTTTCTTCCACAGAAAAAAATGTATCTATATCTAGATCAGTTTCTACGTTTTCCACTCAGACTTTGGTCACTGCAAGAGAATACCTGAGGAATTTGGGTCTCATGGCATCTGTGATTCTCATGGTAAAGATTCCACATGAGAGATACAAAGGTATCTGAAGTCTTAGTCCCAGCACCAACATCCTTGGTCTTTTCAAATTCCAGTTCTGGGGGGTTTCAAAAGAGAAATCACTTGGTGGAGACAGCAAATATCTTTAAATCAAGGTCTCCCCCTCTCCCTTCCCTGTTCCAAAACAGCTGGTCACCACAGACACTTTGGCTTTTGCTTTTGGAACAGTTTCCAGAGGGATAAAAGTGCAAAGAGTATGGGACACCATGGCAGACAAAAACACATAAATATAAAAGAGATGCTTGGCACTCAACTCTTGAATCCTGTTTAGTTCATCGGACCTCTTCACATTTTTACAGACAGTACCACAGTCATGTGGTGCATCAACAAGTGAGAGGGAAAGGGAACCAGGTTGTACGCCCTTTGCAGTCTAGCCATATTAGCTTGGGATACAGCTTCACAGCACAGTTTCACTTTGCAGACATCCTACATTCCATGAGAGCAAGATTGTGTGACAGACAAACTGAGCGGGACAAGGGCAGACCCTCGTGAATGGAAACTGGATCAGGGGGTCTGTCTGTTTGGAGTTCCTCAAGTAGACCTGCTTGCCTCCTTTCTGAACAATCAGCTGGCAATATTCTGCTCCAGGACTCCATGCAAGAATGCCTGGAAGACAGCTGCCTTTTCTTTTCCTTGGTCAGAAATGTCCCTGTATGTTTTCCACTGATAATCCAGGGTATGTCTGAAGATTCAGAAAGAATCCCACAAGATCATTGTGGTGACTTTCTTCTGGCCGAAGCAGATGTGGTGGTTCTGCTTTGTTTGGGAAATGGCCAGGAGCAATTACCACAAGCTTCCCCACAGACTGGATCTACTCTCACAAGAAAAGGGGTGTTTGATAACACTCCCCATCTCCGATCAACTACATCTGACTTCTTGAATGATAGGGTCTCAGTTCTATTTAGACGTCTGTTTACTGAGGAAGTAAAGCAGGTACTAATGGAGGCAAGAAATCCTGCTATTAGAAAATCTCATATCAGTAAATGGAAAAGGTATTCTATTCGGTGTCAGCAGCATAATCAGCACCCATTCAGGGTAGTTGTCTTCTTTTAGAATATTTGCACAAGTTATTATCCTGTGGTCTTTCTTACTTCTCCATCAAGGTTCATTTTAATGCCATTTCAGTATATTTGCTCATGAATTCTCATCTTTCAGTGCATTCTCATGTCAAAATGTTTTTGAAAGTTGTCTTGCTTAAGAAACCTCCAAGAAAACAGGTTGCCCCTCTTTGGGGTCTTACTTTTGTGTTATTGATACTAATGCTTGCTTCACTTGAACCAGCTAACCTGGTTGACTTGAGGTTCTTAACATGGAAAACAGTTTTACTGATTTCTCTGAGCTCTGCAAGAAGGGTACCTGAGTTGCAAGCTCTTTTGGTGAGTCAGTTTTGTCCACAGACAGGGTTGCTTTCAGAACTAACCCTTTTCTTGTGCCTAAAGTGGTGTCCAAATTTACTTCAAGCCAAGCTGTTCATCTCCCCATTTTTTTTTTTTTTTTTTAGTAAACCTAAAACCGAGGAAGAAAGGATACTTTGTGCCATGGATGCCCACAGACAACTGGGGTATTGTCTTGACAGAACTAAATCTTTCAGATCTTTGGATCAATTGTTCATTTCTTATGAAGGGAAGAAGGGATAGCCAGTGTCAAAACAGACTATTTCCAAATGGTTGTCTAAGGCTATTTCCTTTTGTTATACTGAAACACAACAAAACTATTCCAGGCAGGGTCAAGGCCTACTTTACCAGGGCCTTGGCATCATCTGTGGCTTTTTGGAAAGGGTTGAATTCATTAGGCTGCAACTTCGTCCTCTGTACATACTTTTACAAAGTACTATAAGCTTCATTCCTTCTCTAGGTCTAGACTAGACTTTGCTATGACCATTCCTCCAGGTGCTTTTGAACTCATCTCTTTCCACCTCCCAAGTATAGTAAGCTATGGTAATCAACCCATATAGCTAAGGATACTGCAGTAGTGATCAATATGATGAACATAGTACAGCTGAGTAAACTTGCCATAACAGTAGATGCTTGAGTGATCGCTCTTGCAGTAGCCACTCCTTCCCTCCAGTCACTTGTGTTTTTGTGGATAGTTATTTTTTTGTTATTCCTAGCATTGTCTTTTTTTAGGGGGTCAGCCTCCCTCTTGCTGTTGGTATGAAAGCTCTGAAGGGCTTGACACCCAAACCTGTCTAGTCATCTCAGCTCTAACAGACTGGGCAGGTGGAAGCTGCTTGAAGCTGGTTGATGATTATATTCTATGCATGGTATAACCCATATAGCTAAGGCTATTGCAGCAGTCATCATTCAAACATCTACTGTTGTGGCGAGTTTACTTACACAATGGTACTTTCCTAGTAAGGCTCATACAATGTTTCAAAAAGCAGTGCCAGGGAGATTAAAGAAGAATAAAGGATCCTTCCGATGACAGACTAAGAAGTAAGCTGACTACATACCCCTTCACGTGCTTTCCCCTTCTTCACCCTTGCAGTGCTGTAAAGCATTCCTAAGACTAAGTCTTCACTTTTCCTTTGTGGCACCAGATAACTTCAGATACTTTGGTTTTGAGAGTCATTCAAAAGGCTTCATCTGGCAGTCTGATTCTCTTCCTCCTTTACAAAGGATCCCCCCTTCAATCAAATCTCCATGTTCCCTCCTATTCTAAATCAGATGCTCAAGCATGGAGTTTTAGAACCTGTTCCCCCAAAAGTAAGAGGTAAATGATTTTTTTCAAGGATCTTTCTAGTGCCAAAGAAGGAACCTGGAGACCCGCCCTAGTACTTTCATTCTAAACCTTTGCATTACATTTTAGTTTTCAAAAATCTGAGGCTGTTTTGTTTTTCGGTCTGATTTTTTTTTTCTGCTTGGTCCCTTTGATTTGTCAACAGCTCGAAGAGCATTTACAAAGTGCCTGGCTCCTGTAGTAGCCCATGGCAGGCCGCAGAACATTCACATTTTCCATACTTAGACAACTGCCTTATTTTTGCAGATTATTTCACAAGTTGTCAAGAGTCTTTGGCTTTGTTAAAAATTCTCAGCCTGTGTTTTTGAGTGAACAGAGAGAAATAGTATCTCATCCTATCTCATAGGATACTGTTTCTGGGAAATCTACTGGAGGCATCCCTGAAGATGGCTTTTCTTCCCCTGTACAAAGTGGAATTTTACAGGAAACAGTTCCTGCAATTTTTCTGTCCAGCTTTCGTTTCTTCCAGGCAATATTTTAGAATTCTAGGTTTCATGCCTTCTGCTGCTCTAATGATTCCTTTGACCAGACTTCACATGAAGAATTTTCTGTGGTTCATTACATCAGTTGGACCCAACACCAGCACCCCTTTTCATTTCAAATTTCAATGTTGGGGTTAATGAAAAATTTGTTAATCTGATAGGTGAATTAGTTCTCTCTCAAGCCAGGTGTTCCTTTTTCTCTTCCAGCTCCTTCTCTGTTTATACCACAAATGCATCAGATTTTGGTTTGGGAGCTGTGTCCAAGGGGTGATGGTCTACGGTGTCTGGGACAAACAACATAAATTAAAGCACACAAATGCCAAAAAATGAAGACTCTAACAATTGTTTTAAAATCTCTGAACCATCTTGTCAGAGCAAAACATATTGCAGACAAGCTGAGCAAGATAGACCCTCTCAATTGGAAGTTGCACCCAAGGTTGTTCCAGGAATCGGTCCATCTGTGGATAACTCCTCAAGTAGAACTGTTTGCCTGCAGCTACAACATACAGTTAAAGATATGCTCCAGGACTACTGGCACACAGGCCTAGAAAATTTTTATCTTTCATTCCCATGGTTAGAGAATGTTCCTGTATGGCTTTCCACCCTTTCCCCCGAAAACCAAAGTGCTTCAAAAGGTGCAAAAGGAGACTCCATGAAAATTGTAGTCAGCCTGTCTTGGCCTAGGCATCAGTGGTTCTCCCTTCTTTTAAAAAAAGCCAGAGGCAATTATTACAAGCTTCTTCACAGAATGAACTTAAACAAACCCCGTCTTGTGTGAGTGATACACCCCAACCTTCACTCTCTTCTGTTGACTGCCTGGATGATATAATAATAGAACCTTTCATGCACCATTTTCTTCTGAGGACTGCAGCAGGTATTAGAGGAAGCAAAAGAAACCTGCTACCAGAAAGTCGTATATGGTTAAATGGAAAGAATTTTCTAGTTGCCACCATAACAAGAATTGGGACCCTTTCAAAGTTTTGTTTCCTTGGGTGTGTGGTATTTGAGTAATTATCCTTTGGTCTTTCTTACTCTTCTATTAAGATTCACCATCTTCAGGCTATCTGTGCTTGTCTAAGTTTAGATTCCCCCACTTTCTACTCTGCCTCTAGTGAAAAAGTTTTCGAATAACGTTTTAAATATCCGTCCACCTAGAAGGCGGGTGGTTTCTGCATGGAATCTTATTTTTGTACTGGAAAAACTGTTTCCTTTTGAATCTGTTCAAGAAGTTATTTGAAATTCATATTTGAAAACAGTGTTGCATTTTAAGTTGCAAACTGTTGTGGTAAGTCATCCCAGTGTTGTCTTTCATATAGGTAGAGTAACACTGAGAACTCTTCCTTTTTTATATACCCAAGGTTCTTTCACAGTTTATATTGAGCCAGGCAATTCATCTCACTGTTTTCTTCCCAGAACCAAAAGAAATGAGGGAGAAAGAATTTTACATACACTAGATATTCACAGGTAATTCAGCTTTAACAGGAAAAACTAAAGGACTTTTGATTAACTGCAATTTTCTATGATGGTAAGAGTGTCAGCATAAAAACAGAAAATTTCTAAATTATTGTTTCATGCTATTGCATTTTGTTGTTCTCACCACAACACATTTCCAGACAAAGTCAGAGCACACTCTACCAGGCCTCTGGCTACTTCTATGGCTTTTTGGAAAGGGGTGGATTCTAGAAATATACTAGAGGCAGCAACTTGGCCATCTGTGCATACCTTTACCAAGCACTGCAAAACTATCTTTGTTCCCTCAGTCCAGATCAGACTTTGCTTAGGACTATTTTACAGTGGCTTCTGGACTCTGATTCTTCCTCATCCTCCTTTTTTGTCTAAGGTGTGTTTTTTGTCCCTTGTATCTTAAGCTACTCCAGCAGTGATCTAATGATGAACAAAGTACGGTTGTGTCAATAAACTTACTATAACAGTAGCTATTTGAATAGATCACTGTTGCAATAGCTGCACTATGTCTCTCTTCATTCCCTTGTCATTTGCTGTTTTATCCCAGGGTATGGGATTTTTATTAGTATTGTTGCTATCTGGAAGGGCTCTGGCCTCCCACATCTGAGGGAAGAAAGCTCTGAAGTTTTGACACCCTAGCCAATGATTTTATACTACTTTTCTCAAGTTGTACATTGGCTAGGATGTGTGGAAGGTGCCCTAAAGCTTTGTAAGTTGGCCAGCTGGTCCAGCCCTTGATGAGGTATTCCATATAGCTTAGCCTACTGCAACAGTGATCTATTCAAATGTCTACTATTAATGGTAAGTTTACTTATATAGCTGTACTACTTCACTTATCTCTACTCTGTAGGGGATCCTTGTGGAAGCTTCTCAGAATAATGCAGAAAAACTAACTGTGGCCACCGAAGAGCCCAGTATGTGTCACTGCACAGACTCTGAGAAGCCTGCTGGACTCCTTTGTAACCCTCAGAGTGTTCCCTCTCACCTGTTTTTGATACAGACATTGTGGACATAGGATAACTGTTAGTGTTCAGCATAGGGGTCATTGCTGCAGTATATCCATTAAAAGAATGGGGTTCAATTGCAAGACATGTTTTTTTCCAGTCAGATTTTAAAAAAATAATCTGACATCCCCAGGTATAGCATGGGGTTACTTCTGAGTCCATGTCCATCAGCAGGAGTTCTTGCTGTAAAGGTTATTTTTTTAAGGACTGAGACAAGTGGTCTTCCATGTCATCTGGAGTACAGCTGGTATTTTGTTAGAATGCATAAATGTCCAGTGAGCACCACTTTTGCATTAGTTGTTTTATTGCTAGGGTTGATGCTATTTTTTTTACAGCTGGTTATCAGTTTGCTAACTTCTGTGATTGCTTTTGTGTTTTAATGTCCCTGGGAAGGTCACTACCAAGTAAACCTGTGGGAGGCAGGGTTAGTAAAGGATTACCATCAAAACTTTTTTTTTTCTCTCCATGAAAGCACAGTGCTGCAAACTGATCAGTTTAAAACTATTAAAACTGTTAAAAAGGACTAAGAAGCCTTAACATTATTGCTTAATTTCTTAAGTTGCTAGCCTTGGCCCCAAAACATCCTCACCCCTTGTAGGTTAAACCTCCCTTCAGCACTGTATGTCTTTGGAGAATGTTAAACACTCAGGAGGTATTCAAAACACCATAGCACCACAGGAAATACTGCAAAATGGAGAAACCAAAGAAAATTGTGCAGTCGTATGTGAGAATGAGATGTTGTTTATTATTGAAACTGTTACTTGCAGTCTGTATTACTGTTCTGAAAGTTCTTGCATTCAGTGGCTTAAATGATAAAACCTTCCACATATTTTGGGGTTGAAATGTCACAAGCCAGCATACTTGTCGGCACTGTTATTTTCTGGAATTGAGTACATTGCAGCATTTTGCTGTGAGTGACAAAACGTTGACTTGGCCATCAGCAGAAGGTGAAAGAGAAGCTAGCAGCAGCTTCAGCATCATGGAAGAAGGGTCCCTTACATGATGCAGGTTGGTGCTGGATTCCTGGAGAATGTAAGAAAATTGTATGCAGGACATCACTCAGAACCACTTCAAGTCTGTCTCCAAAATTTGCTTTCATTCATAAAAAGTTGTACTCCCTTTTTCACAAGTGAGGGTTTTAGCTAACACCAGTCATTACCTGATATTGAGAGGAGCACAGAAAGGTGCATTCCACAGCCACCTTTTGAGATGCTTTCCAGAATTTCCGTTCTGACTCCTCAGTGTCCAAGCATCTGCAATGTAACTATGCTGCCAGTACATGTAGAGCTTTTAAGTCCCCTAGTGGACAGTACTACTCAGGATTGAGGGACTGCTTCTTAGGCCTCTCATTTATTATGCAAGAATTGTACAGGGGCATTTTGAGCTCTTTTTCTGTCAGACTGCTTCTGCAGAATGGCTACTTTCATCTTTAAATATAGTAAATATATGTGCTCATACACATATATGTAATGTGCATAGGTGGCAGTCCTAATGATAAATCCTTGTGTCTCTCTTCTAGGATCATATGATAGCACGTCTTCTGACTTTAATGCTTTTCCAGGGTAACCTACTGGTAGATTGACTGAGTGCTCTAGCTTCAATTACCCGAGAGTAGAGTTCCTTCATAGGAAACCACTGTTAGCAAGTTGTTCTGGACGTGATTGCCTTTTTGGGGGAATTTACCCCTTTTTACGAGTTGGTGCAACCATTGAGTCTGTATTTGTATGTTCAGGAAGTGTGTAGAGCTTGTATATATAAAATGTATTTTACATCATTTTTATCCTTTTCATGTTTTCTAATATTTCTTCATAATCTCCCTTACTTAGCAAAATGTCTCCTTCCTTAATTTGCATTTTAAGATATAATGCAAATTATACCACAGGTTGGGTCAGCAGTACTACTACAACTTCATTTTCTATAGACGGTATGTCTTTTTATGGGTTTAACATAGATCCCAGTATTGCAGAAAAGTCTTGTCATTTCAGTATCGAAAGGGCTACACCTTTCCATCATCTCCATTACCTAAATGGACTGATTAATAAGGTGAACTTTTCTGAATGACATGAGTGACACACTTATTACTTCCTTTATATTATTAATATTTCTGTACTCTTTTCAGTTCCTTTTTATATGTGAAGAATATACACTTCCACACATCCTGCTTCCCTAAAACTGCTGCTTTTGCTCTGGTTAATATACAAGTCTACTTCTACCAATGGTGTTTCAAATTTGGGCCATATGTCTTATAAATACTAATCACATTTCACGACACTATTGATGTCATTATTCTAACTGAATATAATGAAGAACTGTAAAATTGTCCAAACAATCAAAATCAAGAAGAAAATGTGGTCCGTACTGAGATACTAGCTTATACTCCTTTATTGAAAACAAAAATTAACACTTTCAATACTTCCAAGGTGGCTACACATGGAGTAACAAGTTTATTTCTAGCTCTCCCAGTGTCAAGACAGAAACTCAGCAGAGAAGGACAGTAGATTTGTGTTTATGGGTAAATTTCATTAACTGGCTAGTAAGTGCATTGCCTGGATGCCAGGAATAAAAAAAATACAGAACACTTGGGGGGGGGGGGGGGGGGGGACAGCTACAAAAAGTCAGGAAAAAACATTAACTAGGCAGATTTCTACAACTGTTTAGCAAAAAGCAATGCAACCATAAGACATGACTTCCAGTAACCTACGGGAAGATATAAGACAACTGCATACAGACATGGTTAAAATAAACGAAACACTGATGGAGTATATCAACACAAACAAAATGCTGGGAAAATGGAGCTTTAAAGAGATATTCAGATGAGATGATAAAGCTACAAAAATCATTGCTCGAAATAAAGAAATATGAATATGAAACTGTTCAGGAAGAGATGTTTAAAAAAAATAATAGAATTAGAGGATAGCGCACATAGGGAAAACCAGAGATTTTCAGCTATACCAGAGAAGTTGAAGGAACAGACTGCATTAATTTTATGAAAGCACAAATAAGCAACTGGACTGGTATTCCACAGCAGGAGTTGTTGGTTGAAAGGGCACATCATATGTATCCTCCAGATCTGGCTATAAGAAAGCAACCTAGACCTTTAATAGTAAAGATGCAGTCCTACCAGCAGAAGGAGTTGATTCTGGCAAAATTGTTGCAGAAGGACAAAGTACCAAAAGTGGGAAATAGCACAGTGTTTGTGGAGAATGATTACTCTTTGTATACCAAACCGAAGAGGATCATATTTTTTCCACTGTTCAGAAAATATTGAGATGCAGGTGCGAGATTCAAACTGCTGTACCCAACTGTTTTTAAGATGCTCTTCCCTGGAGGGACAGAAATCATTTTTTGATGAAGTGCATGCTAAGGAGGAAATACAGATGTTTGTCCAACAAACAGTAAGCTATGAAACAGAAGGAGATTCTCCTTCTTGTTCTAATGGTAATACAGACAACAGCGGGACTGTATCTGTAAAACCTTTTCAAGTTTTTCAACAGAAAGTGTTGGAGAGAGGGAAGGGAGTATGGAAATTGACTAGAAGAATTGTGAGCAAGTTGGAAGTGAAACAGAAACAGGATTTCAGAGATGAACAGTAATAAAACTAGCAAATTAATGTGGGATTACAGTGCAATAATTTTGTGAAATGTGACAGAACAAGAAAATCTGGAAATATTGGACTGTTTCAGAGTTTGTTGGACTTGAGGGGGACTCTAAATCATATGCCCTACTTCATGTCATTTAATGTTCAGAAAAGTGCTTTGGGGAGGGCAAGAGGAGGGAGAAAGTTAACTGTAAATGCATTTTTATGTGGTTTTCTGTACATGCTATAAAGTTTTTTCAGTTATTTTTAAGTGTAATAGGGATTGTAAACAGGTGCTGCTGCTCTTTTTTTTCTTCCTCTATCTCTCTTGTTCAATTTTAAGAAATGTAGGCACTGCAATATATTTTTAAAAAGCCTGATTAAAAAGCATGATAAAAGAAAAATTAATTTACTTTTTCTCATTCTTACATGGGGAAATGATTGGATTAAAGACCTTAAAGAACATTGAATATTATGAGTTTTTTTCTAACAGATATAAGCTCAGTAACAATTCTGCAGCTGGTCTTCATGTTTCCATGAAAACAATCTGATAAAGAGAAACTGGCTGCCTGGCTCTCATGTCTCCATGGAGACAATCTGATAGAGAAACTCTCTGCAGTCTGGTGGAGAGTGATTCACTGAGGGAAAAAAAAGAAAAGAGAAATTGGCTAAGACATAAGGTTCTCTGAAAGCTTCAGGGGGTTTTCCAAAGTAGATAATGTTCTCTGAAAGCATCCAGGGGCTTTCTGGAGGTAATTAATGTTCTCTGAAAACATTCAGGGGCTCTCCCAGCTGGGAGAGTTATAAAGATAAGGCAAAACCAATCAGCACTTAGTAGAAGCACAGTCTGCACCATGCATCTTGGCATGGATGACCTTTCTTTTAGGTTAACTCAAGGTTGTGAGTGTGGCTGTCAGTTTGGGACATTTGTTCCTATTAGGAGGGTAAAACTTCAATATTTGAAGGTGTACATAATTTTGTGTATTAGTTAATAGGTTTTGGGGGGTATTGGGGTTGTGCTTGTTTTTTGTTTGAGGGCTTTCACGTTTTATAAGATGTGTGATATAGGCTCAAATGTATATGGCAAGAAACATCTGTATAAAAGTTCAATCTGCTAAACAGTGTATGCATGTAACACAAAAGCTGGAACTAGACATTTAACAAAAAAAGGTGTTATACATAAAAGGTGGGAATAATAACTTTTTAATACAATGATGCTTTCTTTAATGTCCTTAAATGTAAATGGCCTTGCAGATAAATACAAACAAGAAAGAGTAGTGAACTATATTTAAAAATGTAGAGTGCAGATAGATGTGTTACAGGAGACACACTTAGAACTGAATATGTGAACTTGATAAAGAAAGATTTTTATGAAAATATCTATGTAAAGACTTCCAGGCAAAGATCCTAAATCTTCTAGACGTTGTTGCATATTTGTGAGTTATACATATATCCTCCCATTGTCTCTTTGTGAATTGCTTATCCTATCTCTCTTCCCAATCCTTTCTAAGCTTCTCTGATTGATTCTTATAATTATAATGCAATATTTTATATGCTTTACTAAGTATTCCTTTTTTGATGGCAGCTTCTGTTCTAGATCATAGTAAAAGCTCTTATCAGGGCTGGTCTTTCATGTAGGAGCCCCCTATTTCTTTCTCTTTGCCTATACTCTGATATCAGTCCTTGATAGGGAAAGCAATCCTGTAATTTCCAGTCCAAATAAATTCTTGGCCTCTTCCCATTCTATTACCTTTCCCTTTCTAATTTGCTCCCAGTACCTTGGTTCCTTTCCCAGTTTTCTCCAATAAATTCCAGCTCCCTCTTGCCTATTCTCAGTATCTCTGACCACAGCCATACCCATCGGCAAAATCTCTTTTCGCCATCCTCTTGCTTGTTTGGTTCTTAGAATACTCCCTTCTAATTTAGGAGTATAATACTCTGTATGATTTTGGTTGCTCACCTTAAGAGTGTGCATCCAAAATCCCAATCTCTCCTTATTTCTTGAGCTTCCTCCCTGTTTCAGCATCATTCCTTTCCACTTTGAATTATAGATGTTATGTAGTCCAATCTCACCTACATTCTTACCCGTGAGTTTGGAGCGGAACTTCAGCTCCAACTTGGCCATACTCTAGCTCGAAGTCTTTCAGTTGGCTGGGCTAAGAAGGTATCCCATGCTGCACTGCTCCCTCTCCCAGATCTCGTCTACCGCTCATATAGCTCGGACGTGGTCTCGCTCTTGGCTGTTGCTAAGTACCTTTTTTGTCTTTATTGACAGTTTTTGCTTCAAAAACAAAAAGCTAGTTTCATAGCTGTGTGTGTGTGTGTGTGTGTGTGTGTGTGTGTGTGTGTGTACTTATCAAACCCTTGGTAAAAATTGTTGTTTCTGGTATTATTGTCTTTTGTGGTAACCGCTGTTTCCCCTGCAGGCTAGGCCCATTTTTTATTTATTTATTTTATTTTACATTTGTTAACCGGGCTAGTCTAACTGGATATATTTCCATTTTCAGTAGAGGCCCGGGGAGAAAAGATTTTAGAAATTACAACATTAAAAATTAAAAATTAAAAATTTAAAGAATTAAAAGTAGAAATTGACAGAAAAGGTTTTAATAAAAATACAAGAAGGACTTGTGCTTAGAGATAGAAAGTAAGCTGAACAACCAGTATTAATAAGATAGAAAAAGAAGTTAGTTAATTAAGAGAAATTAATCTACTAGAGAGAGTTTAATGGCATATAAATTTTGGAGTATCTGTTAGTCTATCTTACCAGAAATTAGTATGTAACAAATGTATTAGGAGTGTTTGTAATTTAAGCGAGAATAGTAGGAATTCTTGATTTAGGGAGCTATACTTAGTAAAGGGAGCTATACTTAGTAAAGGGAAATGGTTAGTCAGGCTTGTTGCAGGGGCATAACCATTTTGTTTGGAGGTGTTTTTTGAGGTTATGTTTAAAGAGAGGCAAGGATGAAAGTAATGTTACTTCATTGGGCAGGAGGTTCCAGTGTTTTCCCACTGTGTTACAAAAAAGAGAGTCTCCAGCCAGGTTATTTGACTTGCCTAAACAAGCAAGCAGTTTGTTAGAGGAGCCAAGGAATTTAGATTTTGTAAGGCTGGATGAGATTGGAAAGAATAGGAGTACTGTTGGGTTGGTAGAAAATCTTGTGGGCAATGGTGAGTTGGGGTAGTATCAATTGGTTTTGAAGTTCAAGCCAGCCTAGTTGCCTTAGATTCAGACAGTGGTGAGTTCTAAAGGGGTTGCCAGTGGCAAATCTGGCAATGGAATTATAGGAATTTGCTAGTTTGGTAATGTTATTTTTCTTTAGGTTAGTGTATATGGGTGAGAGATTAAGTGTGAGTGAGCAATTGTTGTTCTGGCTATAGGAGTTAGGAAAGGTTTAATCTTATATAAGGAGCCTATTTTTCTGTTGACAGTTTTAATAGTATTATTTATGTGGCAATCAAAAGTCAGGTTATTGCCAATAGTTATTCCTAGCAGTTTAGTGGTTGTGTCAGGGAGTATAATAGTACCATTATTGGAAATAACAGAGAAGTTTAAGAAGGAGCTTAGTTTTTAGCATTGAGAAGGAGGCATCTATTTGTAAACCATGTTTCTACTATGTTAAATACTTTCTGGGTTAGAGAATGTAGTTCTGAGGGGGAGTTTGCTGTGCATACTAGCGTAGAATCATCTGCATATTGTATGCAGGTGGCTTGGGGATTGCTGTGTGGAGTTCATTGATAAATAGTGAGAAGAGAAGTGGTCCTAGAATAGAGCCTTGAGGGACTGGTAACTGGCTGAAGGGACGATATGTTGTTTTGCCAGAGAACTGCTTGTTGCCTATTGCTCAGATAAGACCTAAACCATTTAATAGTCAGATGGTCAAAGGAGAGGGACTTTAGAATGTTGATGAGAAGGGCATGGTTGACCATGTCAAAAGCTTTTGAGAGGTCGATAAAGAGAGCAGATGAGAGGTTATTGTTGTTGTTCTATTGATGGTATCTATAAAAGATAGCAGGGCAGTTGTGGTACTGTGTGATGGTCTAAAACCATGTTGACAGTTTGCTAGAATGTTGTGTTGAGATAAATGATGTAGTAGTTGTTGGTGCATGCACTTTTCCATTATTTTGGCTAAAGGAGATAATAGAGCTATAGGTCTGTAATTAGAGTAATCATTTGAGTTCCCACCTTTATGTAGGGGAATAATATGGGAGATTTTCCAAATGTCTGGAATCATTTCTTCTGTAAAGGTTCTGTTGATGAGGATGGATACACAGGGTATGCAATTACCTTAGCTGCTTTTTGCAAGTATTCTGATGGTATTTGGTCAGCAGAAGGTGTGCAGGGCTTAAGTTTTTGGATGAGTTTACAGATGAGAGTAGTCGAGATAGGTTGCAGTTTAAATGTTGATAGTGGAGGTAATGTTGTGGCGTGAAGGCTTGAGTTGTCTGGGATTAGCTGACTGGCTCGTGTTTGTATGGTCTCTGTGAAGAAAGTATTAAATGTATTGGCTGTTTGTAGGGGGGTATTGGGATCAGCCTCAAGAGGGACAGGAGTTTGTTTATGCTAGAACAAAATTTTTGGGGATTGTTTTGATGGTTTTGTTGTAGTTTACAGTAATAGTTCTTTTTATCTGTAAGTATTGCCTTTTTTGTATAATTTCTTAGTTGCCTAAAATTTTGTTGATCGGAGATAGTTTTGTTAGCCCTCCATTTAGCCCAAGATTTGTTCCTTAGTAGAATTTTTGCCTGGTTTCTTTGAAAGGCCAGGGGCTGGTTAGGTGCATGTTTATCAAGAATGGATAAAAAGTAGAGTTTAGATATTTTATAGCCTCTTCAAGTGGTAGAGTTTTTAAAGGGTACCAGTTACAGGCCACGAAGTTCATTTTGGAATGATTCTGGGCTAAAGTGTTTATTGGACCGCAATCCTAAAAGTGGGGGGTTTAGGTAGGTCATGTTTTTGTCTTATGATGTAGGTCAACATATGATCACTTACATCATCTGGGAGAGTGCCTACCTTATAAGCTTGCTCCTGTCTATTTATTAGTATCCAGTCTAAGGTAGTCTCTTTTTTGTTTGGTTTATTAATTCTGGTCGTGGAGGTGATAGTTTGATTAAAGCCATGCAGGTTAATGTGAGAAGTGGGGTTATCTGTATTGACTTTTTTCCAGTCGGTATTAAAATCACCTAGTATTACTGTTTCTTGGGGGTAAGTTGAGGATGCCCAGTTTAATATAGCTTCAATTGTGCTGATATTATTAGAGGTAGGTAGATACAGATGAGGTATAAAGCTTTGTTAGGGTTGATTTGGAGTTTGGTGACTAGGACTTCGGCATTACTATCTTGAGGAGGGTTATATGGGAGTGTGGAGATGTGAAATCCATCTTTAAATATAACTGCTAAGCCCCCTCCCTTGCGTTTTATTCGGTCTTCTCTAATGATATTGTAGCCTTGGGGATAATTGTCTTTGGTTCCTGGTTTCAACCAAGTTTCTGTTAGGCAAAGGATATCAAAGGAGTGAATATCTAGAAGGGCATGGAGATGAGCTACTTTATTGTTAAGGCTACGGATGTTTAGATGTCCTATTAGGAGTGAGTTGGGGAGTTTAGGCTGGGCTGTTAGGGTAGTAGTATTGTCAGGGCCAGGGTTTGGGTGGATGTCACCATCTAGTAAGGAGAGATTGAGAGGTTTTGTTGCTGCATTGTATTTTAGGTAAAGTAAATATTTCTCTCTTTTTATAGTATGATTATTATATTTAGAGTGGAAGACTCTCTGGAATTTGGGTAGTAGATAGCTAGGAATGGAAGTGATATTAGTGTGATTGCAAGTGAGTATGGATGTGTGAATTGCTGTTTGTTTTAGAGAGCAGTTGAAATGGTAATATTGCAGTTTTTCGAAAAAAGTGAGGAGGTAGGTGGAGGTGAGGATAGTAGGAAGTATAGCTAGGAATATTAATTTGGTTAAGGTAGTTGAAGCCATTTTTCACTGAGATTGGGAATAGGAAGTGTTAAATGGGAGGGTTAAAATTTGTGAGTAGTAGAAGTAAGTAGTGGAAGTAGATAAGGAGGGTGTAGAGAGGAGGGAGTTAGTTCTTGTTAAGTAGTAGAGGAGGGCTAAGGTAATATAGTCAAAAGTAGTGGTGTAGTGTAATAGGGAATGAGTAAGGGTGTGTCTGATTAGTTTAAATGGGGGTATGTGTGATTGGGTGGAAGTTGAGGAGGGAGTGGCTAAGTAAGTATAAGTGTAGGACCACTGGGGGTGGGTGGATTTGGGGGTAGGGTAGGGGAGGCGTGAGCCCCCGTGAGGCTGACGGAGGGAGGTAGAGATAAGGAAGAAGACAGCAGGACAGAGAGAGGAAACAATCAGTCAGGATAAAGTTAAGTATGGAGGGAGCAAGGTAGGAAGGTTAAAGTGATTGTAGGTGTATGAGGGAACAGACAAGTGTCGAGCTGGCTGGAGGCTAGGACCAAAGGAGAGGTGTGTAGTGGAGATGTTATAGTAAGTTGGAAGGAGAGATGGAAGGGGGGTAGTAGTTGGTGAAATACTGCCACCAAGTGGCCAATCTCTGTAGTAATGGGGAGAGGAAGCATTAAAACAAAGAAATAGATGAGCAGGCAGTCCAGATATAAGGAAGAAAAAAAAGTCTGGGTGAGGTAGGAAAAGGGGATTTCAAGTCAAGAGGGTATGGGGTAAGCTGCTGGGTGTTCAGGCCGTAATCCTACACTAACACCAGGAAAGTGGTAGAGCAAAATTCACAAGCAGAGTAACATCAGATATAGCAGCATATTACATACTTTCTTTCACCCTTTTAGTTCACTTTTTTGAGAAAGGTAGGACTTTTCTTGTATGGTGGCAGGCAGAGAGGGAAGGCAATAAGCCTTAGGAGTGGCCTTGAAAATCCAGTAGGGCTGGGCCAGTGCACCCGTTTATCTGGGTAAGTAGGGTTGTAGTGCTACAGAAAAAGGAAACAGAAAGGGAAAGTTTTATAATTAACATCAAGGTTAGGCAGTTAGTTATGGAGATTAAAAAGCAGTAGGTTAGACAGCAGAGGGCAAGTACAAAACAAAATCACAGATAGTTCAGATTAAACAATTCCAATGTGAGGTGTGAGCCACAATTCTACTACAATAAGTATTAATAAATTCTTAATAATAATGCAAATATTCTATGCAGTGTTTAGAGACATAAAAACAGCAGTCTGCAACAATTTGGATAGACATTGTGTGATCTCTCATTTAAAACAGCACTAGCAGCAGATTACACAAAAGTTCTTAGACATGTAGCAGAGAACAATCACCGTAATGCAAAATGTATATGGCAAATGTTCCAAAGGAATACAAATAAAGGCATGTTAACACCATTGCCATAACAGAGGAGCTCGATAGTTAAGGAGACTGCATTCCAAGCATATTACATTACAAGACAGTACTATCATCATTAAAAGTTAATAAGGTATTATCGCTAGAAAGCAAGGGCTAGTTGGGTGCTGCTGCTGCTGCTTAATGGCACAGCTGCATCATTTGGTATTGATTACCTATTCTGAGAGTAACTCGTTTTATTTAAATAAACAACGAGTTGGGTAGCTGAGTTCGCTAAAACATTCAATATAAGCTCAGTGATAGTTAATTATTCAAGGGTAGACGATAAACTAGGACCCTGGATAACTAAATGTGGAGAGCCATGTATTTTAGCAGCCAGAGTATCAGAAGGATACAGTAATTAATTAGCGATCAAAAAAGAAGTTACAAACAGTATCTCTAATATAAATAAAATACAAACTTATATGGATGAAGCAGTATAGAGATTAAACAGTATTTAAAGAAATTTAACCAATCATATCACTGCTACACTTTACTAATTAACAAAACCATTTCAGTTTAAAGCAAATGAAGTAATAATATTTATATAAAATCATTTATCATATTAAAAAACATTTTTCCTTAAAACATTTAAAAAAAATATTTATGAGAACCAGAAGGTTTATCCTGTTATTTACAATGTGTTTAATAATATTAGTTCCTCACTATATTAAATACATTTGTTTTATGTTCTTTCATGAACTCATACCACCATCTAGTGGTAAATTATGTTATTTCATTTACTATTTTCCCTTAGCTGCTTTCAGCTTTAGTAGTAATGTTTTCATTCAAACCAGGTGGTTTGTTGGCTTCTAAGGCCACTTGCCACCACAGTTCCTTATACCCAATGTTCTCCTCCTGCCCTCTTATGTCAGTTTTGACTTGATCCAACACAAAGGCATAATCAAAATTCTTACATGTCAATGAGTGTCTAAATAATGCATTAGTGTCCTTCCCTTTCCTAATATCATACGTTATGTTAAGAGATCCTCTTTTCAAGGATCTTTCTGTTTTCCTACATAAAAGGAAGGACACTTTCTGCAGATTACTAAATACACTCCACAACTGAATGTCCCCACCTTGCTTGTCATTGCTCTATCTCCTAATCGTGTGTTTGAGTTGTTCCCTATTTCTAGTATGTTTTTTATGTTTAGAATTCTTATATACTACGATTCTACTAGGCTCTTCAAGTCAGTAAAACCTTTAAATCTCTCCCATTCTTTAATGAATAATGTTCTCACTTTTATTCAAGTCATTGTATTCTAATACTAGTGAATTCTGTATTTTCATTTTGTTCTTTTCTTTTGTTCCTATTATGGGTTTGAACCTTCCCTTCCTTGCATTTGTTACTTCCATCCTGTATTTATTGATAAAGGCCTTGGGATAAAACTTATCACATTCTTTAATATATTCTTCTTCCAATGTAGTAATTCTTGACCCTCTAATAAACTGGCCCTTAACCAGATTTCTTTTACAATGGATTTGGGTGTTCACTGTCGAAATGGAGAAATGAGTTTACATAAGTGTTCTTTCTGTGTATTCTAGTCTCAAAAGAGTTGGTTGTTTTTAATATTTCCACATCCAAATAAGCAATACTGACATAGGAAAAATTATATGTAAATTTAAGGAAGTTAGTTGTGTTTCCTAAATAATTAAACATACTTGTCCTCCCAATTCTTCATATGGTATTGAACCAAATAGGTCTACTACGCCATGGCATTTTATTCTTCCAAATATGTTTGGTTTTAACATCCACAAACTTTGCTAAGGTTGTAGTTTTGGATCCCTCTGCTGCCACTATTGGGTTTATCAGTTTTTAAGTAGGATAACATTTTTCAGTCCAAAACTTTTCCTCACACCATATCTATTAGCATTGTATCAATCTTCCTGTATGCTATATTTATCTTGACATACTCAACGAAACTTTCAGGCCAAAAAAAAATGTATTTAATAAGTCTTGTACTAGACAACATACGCTCTAATAGCGTTCATATTGATTTTTGGATGGAATTGATTAGTTTTTGTTTCGTGGGTTACATGAGTGAGTGCGGGAGGAAAAAATACGCCAGCACAGCAACGAAGAGACAACAGCTTTGGTTGATTTACTGGCCTCTTTTGTGAGGCAATGATTGTCATACAGTCCGTCCGAAGTGGGAGATATGAGAGTCTAAAAGGAAATCCATCAACAACAAACCAAAAAGAAGAGACATTGGAAATATCCCAATAATGTGCAGATTGGGTCTATATTTCATAAAGATTTGGTGAATATTTTAACACTGAAGGTGATTAATGAACAAATTAGTGACTTAGACTCACAAAATTAGGGAGATCTCCTGTTTGAAATTAAGGAAGAGAAAAAGAAATACTTTGGTTTGATTGAACAAAAATGTACAGACTTAGTGACAAGAAAAGACAGCAAAAAATTAAGAATATATATACTGAGTATGAATAATACCTCAACAGGGAATATTAAAGAGAGACTTACACCTGACACACTCAACTTTGATTTTACTATTTACAATTTTAGTAATCTACAACTAACCAAGGACCAGACTTAATTATTCTTAAGGAAAATGACTTTAAAATATTAGAACTTTGAGAAAGTTATGGAAGAGGGTAATACAAAATTGTTATAATAGAGTCTATTCAATATGAGGGCAAAATGAACAACATCCTTAGGAATAAACTAAATACATAGTTGTTTCTCGTAATGAGAGTGGCAGCAGAGGGATCCAAAACTACAACCTTAGCAAGTTTGTGGATGTTGATATCTTGTTTGTAACAATAGGCTTAGTAGACCTATTTGGTTCAATACCATATGAAGAAGGAACTCGTATGTTTGAAGAGGAAGTATTTTTGGACACACAGAAAAAAAATTTGAAGAAAAGTAGTGTACAGTGATGGATACAATATTTTAATTATTTAGGAAACACAACTACTTTCCTTAAATTTACATATAATTTTCCTATGTCAGTATTGCTTATTTGGATGTGGAAATATTAAAACAACAAACTCTTTTGAGACCAAGGAAGGGAAGGTTCAAACCCATAATAGGAACAAAAAAAAAAAACAAAAAAAAAAAAAAAAAAAAACAAAAACAATGAATGAAAGAACATTCAAAGGTTTTACTGACTTGAAGAGCCTAGTAGAATCCAACCCAGTAGTAGTATATAAAATTCCTACATAAAAAAACATACTAACTCAAATAGGGAAAAACTCAAACACCACCTAGGAGATAGAGCAATGACAAGCAAGGTGGGGACATTCAGTTGTGGGACATGTAACCAATGTGTGAGATGGTTAATAAATGAAAAAATATATTCAGAGGGTCCCATGGGAGGAGAACATTGGGTATAAGGAACTGTGGTGGCAAGTGGCCTTAGAAGCCAACAAACCACCCATAAGATGGCAGCGATTGTTTTATCTGGGAAGTCTTGTACTAGAGCATAAAACTAAAAGCTCTAATAAAGCTGCTCATATTGATTTATTACCTAAGTACGCTTTGCATTAATAATAAGGCATCTTATGTATTAGGGGGGGGGGAAATGAAAGTCAATCTACAGTGGAACAACAACACAACACATTATATTCAAACATTATCACTTAGAGGAGACCTAGTCTGCCCCTTATTCAGCGTTTCTTGTTAGTTTAGTAGGTACCTATCCTTCGGGCTAGGACTGTTGAAATTAGAGGACCTAGTCTTTCCTTGTGTTCTCCTTTGAGACTGATTAAGGTAGAGGTCTGGTGTATTTGTCTGTTGTGGTTTTTGCTTAGTTTCCTGCGCTTTATATATATTAGTGGTTTACTGTTATTAACGGTTGTTTTTTCTTTCATCATGTCTAAGAATACGAAAGAGCATAAGCCCTCAGGCTTTAAGAAGTGTTCTAAATTTGGTTATAAGATGTCCATCACTGATGGACACTCTGTGTTTATTGTCTGGGGGCTATTCACCTGCAGGAATCTTGTACTTTTTGCCATGAATTTAGCCCGCGTGTTCTTCAGGAGAGGAAGAACAAACTAATTTTGAAAGGACTTTTGAAACCCTCCTTCGAGGAGGATTTGGGAAGGGCTTCTAGCTTTAAGTCCTCTCCCTCTAAGGCTAAAACCTCTAAGGCAAAAAAGCGTTCTCCGGCTACATCTGTATCCTCGGAGCCTCCGGAGAAAGTAGTGAAATCTTCTGTGGCATGCTCGGCTCCACTGTCCTCTGAGCTGCAGGAAGTTAGTATATTGACCGAATCTGTTTTGGCTCCAAGTCCCTCACAGCCGATTACGGAGGTGCTAGTTCGGAGCCGGTCTCCAATTTTTAGGCCGGTCTCTCCTCCTCGTAGGTCTCCTTCGGAGAGGTGGTCTAGATCTCCTACCTTTTCTTCTAGGTCCTCAAGTACTCTTTCAGATGTGGATGTAGATAGAGTGGTGCAGAGACTTCTCCAGTCACCGGTTCTGGCAAAATTGTTTTCGGCTCCAGCCCAGTCGGCTCCGGAGCCTGTCACCCAACCAGCGTTGATACTTCCTCCTCTGATCGAAATTCAGCTTTCGGAGCCAGAGTGGTCGGCGCCGTCAGATGTCCCTAGGTCGGCTCCGATGGCCCATCCTGACTTAGCGGCTCCGGCTTCAGCTCCGACCCCGTCGGCTCTGCCCATGGGGTCCAGGACTCATGGTTCCTCTGTTGGACCTGAGGGGGAGGCCTCGGGTCGCTTTTCGGCTCCTAGCCTCCCTCTCGGTGCTTCGGCTCGGGGAAGCCTGATCCCTGCATCAGCTTCGGACCTTGTCCCTTCTGCTCCGAGGTCTTCCACGGCTGGTCGATCTTCTGAGCCAGGGGGACCAGCTTTCGAGGCCATGCGGAGCGCACTGGCCAATATTTGACTTGGAAGACTAATCTTTTTAGTAGCCATCGCTTCAGCCAGACGTGTCTCGGAGCTTCAAGCCTTATCAGTTAGACCACCTTACTTGATTTTTCATAAGGATAGGGTTTCTCTCAGACCTAACCCTTCCTTCCTACGTAAAGTGGCTTCTGTTAGTAATTTAAACCAATCCATTGAACTACCTGTATTCTTTCCAGAGTTCTCGAACAAGGCAGAATTTAGATTTCATCAGCTGGATGTGCACAGACAATTACGATTCTATTCACATAGAACGAAGGATCTCAGAAAATTGGATCAGTTGTTTGTCTCATTTTCAGAAAACAGGATTGGGTCTCCTGTTTCCAAAGTCACTTTGTCCAGCTGGATTTCCATTTGTATTTCATTCATTTATGCTTCAGGTGGCAAGGATTTACCATTTCGAGTGGAGGCTCATTCTACCCGATCTGTGTCTACATCTACAGCTTTTCAGGCCAGGTTGTCTATGGATGATATTTGTGCTGCGGCTACATGGGCATCTCCTCACACCTTTGTTACTCACTACAAGTTGGATTTGGTGTCCAGAGGCAGGTCTTCCTTTGGTTCCACAGTGCTCAGGAGTATTTTCCACTGAGCCTCCCAGGATTCAGGTGCTGGGGACGCTGTCCCGCGGGTAAGAATGTAGGAGAGATTGGACTACATAACATCAAGAAGTTACATACTCACCATAACGTTCAATGTATGTGGTCCATCTCGCCTCACATTCTTACTTGCCCCCCCCCTCCTTCCCCCATCCTGGAGGACCTAGGGGTTAGGTATGGTTTAAAATTCCTTTCTGGTTAGTATATTCTTCCTTCTCTATATGTTGTTGCATGTGGAGGAGTGAATGATTAACTCGCAGCAAACAGGATCTGGGGAAAGGAAGCAGTGCAGCATGGGATACCTTTTTAGCCCAGCCAATTGGAAGACTTTGAGCTAGAGTATGGCCGATTCGGAGCCGAGGTTCGGCTCTGAACCCACGGGTAAGAATGTGAGGCGAGATGGACTACATACATTGAATGTTATGGTGAGTACATAACTTCTTGTTTTCTGCTTGTGCTATATATAGGAGCATTAACTGTGTTGCTCTAAAATATCCCCCCAAATTAGGTAATCCTAGTCAACATGGTTCTGTTAGTAGAATCAGCTTAGCCCACTTGACCCTTGCTGCCTTCCCTTCCCAGATAAAATCCTTCAACTCTTTTTTTTTAATTGCTTTCCACAACTTCTCCCGCGGTTGATAAAAGTATGCCTGACCTGTGTACAAGACTAAAGGGACTAAAAACATTTTAATGGCTTGTGTCTTAGTATCCATATCCATATAACAAAACTTCCAGTTTCTCACTTTTTGTATTATCTTCTGTTTAGTCTCTTCCCACATATCCTTAGCTGCCACCACAGAGTCATTTCTAATCCATACTCCTGAATACTTCAGTCTGATGTTGTCAGTCTTCATTCATGACAGTTGGGTCCTGGTTCCATCCTCAGAACCAACTCGGCCGTTGCAATAAGCTCGTGCCAGCCAGAAACTCTCGAGCTAAGGTTACCCATAGTGCCTCTCTTCCCTTCCCTTCAGATCTTGTTTGCCACATAAAGTTTCAAGATGCATCAGGCCGTGCTCTCAAGCAAAATGTTTTATATTTCTATACATTTCTCAATATTTTTTGTCCTTTACAGCTCCCCACTTCATATTTCTTGGTCGCGTTATGGAGGCTTTGTCTGAGGTGGAGGTGTCAAAACCTCCTAAAAAAGAAGCTAAGAAGAGGAGCCACTTGTTCCCAGTGTCTCCTCAGTCTCATGAACCAAAATCATCCAAAGGCCTGGTTTCCACAGAGCCAAAGCCTAAACAATTGAAATTGGCACCATCTGTCTCTCCACCAGAGTCTACAACCCCTTCCACAGTGCTGTCCATTTCCATGGAACTGACTAAAGTTGCTATGGTACCAAGCCCTTCCACAGTACCTCAGACCCTCTTGGCAGCAATAATACTTTCCCCTGTATAACTAGTCACTTCCACCCCAACACAAGTTTTTCGTACGGTGCCGAAGGCCGATACCCTACCCAGGACTCGATATTCCCTGTCAGTTGACCCCTTTGCTGGTCAGCAGCTCAATCCCTTTGTTAATCGCCCAGAATCTCCCTCGGGGATATATATTCAGTCCACCAGGAGCCTTTCGGAGCTTGATGTAGTTAGAGTGGTGGATCAGCTCTTGGTGGCCAGAGGTATTCCAACCCCATCTAGGAGCTCCCTCCCACCCAGGGGGATGAGTTTATTTCTCCACAGACTCCAACTTATCTTCCTCGTTCAACCTTCCAGCAGGATTTGGAACCCTCAACACAGATGCCTCTCCCGGTGGCAACTTCTTTGGTACCGATAGTGGATCTCACTGTGGTGCCGGAACCTACTCTTTGAACCTCGGCTCAGTCGGAGCCAACCCTCCCATGAGATTGTGACTTGGCTGCTAGCTCCGGAATCCCTAGTATGGCACTGTTTTTTTCCACAACGCCATCTACGGTTCCAGTTGCTTTGATGGTTCAGAGTCCTCTCACGACTCCTTCTCTGGGGGTGGGCTCATTGGAGCGGGGTGTGACCCCAGTTCAGAGGTTTTCTTTCTTGGTTCCGGGCTCCCATCCCTCTTGAGGTGGGCCTGCCTTGCAGATTATGGAAAGCCTCACAGGCTTACAGTTGGCTCTCTAGATGTCGGAAAGTCATATATATGTGTCCTCTGGTTCTCAGCTTTCACAATATACTACACTGGGCAGCAGGCATGGGAGCAGCATGACACCCTACTGCAGGGTACCCTCTCTTTGGAGTCCTCTTCAGACCTCCCTCCGATCAGCCACCCTGTAAGAGATCATACAAGAGGAAGCACGTTGATTCTCCAGAAGAATCTCTCACCGTGGATACAGACTTTGATGAAGGGGAAGGGTCCCCATGATCACCCCCTGAAGATGTCTCCTTTGGAGACATCCTAGAAATTTTTAAGCAGAGGGGTGACTGGAAGCCCACCAACCCTTCCTCCGAGGAATCTGTCCTCTTGCAGGCTTTCTTTGCCCAGCCTTCTACTTCCTGGGTGACCCTGCCTGCAGATGAGTTAGTCAAACTCTCATAGTGCAGCATGCTTGGAAGGCCCCTGACACTTTAGAGTCAACCCCCCGGAGACCAGACAAAATACACTCTCCCTCCCCAGTGGATCAACCCCATTGGTCCAAGGGTTTAGCAGTAGATGCTATGGTGGTTGCGCCTGCCAAAAAGAAGGAACTCGCAGAGGAGAGTCCTACTGTCCATCCTCTAAACCAAGAGTCTCAGACATTGGACAGATTAGGGAAGCGGGTTTATGCTTCAACAACCTTTGCCATTTGGAGACTGAATTATCTGGCAAATTTTACCTGACTTCAAAGAGACCTGATCACTGAACTCTCAGGAACTCTAGCAGGAGCAGTGTCTGACGAGGTACTTGACAAGGTTGCCTCCCAGCTTGCGACCCTAGAATCTATCTCTAGCTTCTCCATGTGGTTGATTGCACATACACCCAATGGGGAGGCCAGAGCAGCGGGTGCAGGCATTGTCATGAGACGTCACACCTTGATGCACTTGTGTGGCTTCACAGAGCCTTTCATGTCTTCCTTCGCCAACGCTTCCATTGACACTTCCTTGTTGTTTAGCCCAAAAGTTAGACACATTAGCCAAGTGTGAAAAGGATGGAGAGACCCTTTCTGCTGGGGCATACATTTTTCCACTCCTCAATGTCTCTATTCCAGGAATCAGAGGAGTGGGAAGATGTGGTTCAGGAAGTCCCAAGGGCCTTTTCAGGACACACATGTTAAGTTTTCAGGTCAGAGGGGGAACTCATCAGGAATACGACCCTCCCGTGGCAGAGGGGGCCTGTGTAACCAGGGTTCCAGAGATTCTTTCTCTGGGCAACCCTGTCAGCACTCTTGAGGGAGCGTCCCAATTGCTTACCTCTGGAGGCAGTCAGGGGAAGGTTCTCTCTGCACCACTTGACCTGGTATTTAATTACATCAAATTCTTGGGTGCAGACAGTAATTACCAAAGGTTACCATATCCCCTTCGATCTTTATCCAAGTCTGCAAACGCAAATCCCCGACATTCCACCCAGTCAGAGGGACCCAACAGCTCAAGAAATTCAAAAGCTGCTCAGAAAGAGAATCATCCAGACAGTCCCACCAGACTAAGTAGGATCTGGATTTTACTCAATATTCTTTTTAGTGCCAAAAAAGACAGGAGGCTGGAGGCCGATTATAGACCTTATATCTTGAACAAGTTTGTCAAACAGACAAAATTCCAGATGGTCATGGTTCAATCTGTCCTTCCTTTTCTGGAGAAAGACGATTGGATGTGCTCTGTAGATCTTCAGGATGTGTATTACCACATAAAAATAGACAACCGCTCCAGAAGATATATCCACATCTGCCTGGGAGCCAATCATTACCAATTTCTTGCACTGCCCTTTGATCTCACCACAGCCCCCAGGGTGTTGATGCATGGCAGTGGTAGCTCATCTGACACTGCAAGGATTCTGGGTGTTTCCATATTTAGACAATTGGCTCCTTACTGCCCCCACCAGGCATCTACTGCTTCACGCCTTATACTACACTCTGGAACTGGCAGAGCTCTAAGGCATTTCAATAAACAAAGAAAAGACAAATCCTGGAACCCACTCAAAACTTCAAATTCATCTGTGGAACATACGACACAAGATTCTGTCTGGTTGCTCTACCTCTTCACAGATTACAAAGGTTAAGTTCACAGCTCCAAGCGATAACTCTCTCAAGACATAGTCCCAGTTCACTTAATCTTACAATTACTGGGGTCAATGGCAGCGACCATCACCCAAGTTCCCCTGGCAAGATTACACATGAGGCTGCTTCAGTGGCTCATCTGATGTTTCACTGTTGCAGTCATTACACTTGGGTTATCCTGCTGGCAGGCTACCCGCAGTCGGCCTGAATTCCAAAGTCCTGGTCCGGTGTCTGTTGCTGTCGCCTCTTCCCTGACGTCAGTGTGCCAGGGGTATAAAAGATGCAGCCGACGTCATTTTCCCCAGTCTTTCTTGCTGCGCGGTGCCCGAAGCAAAAGCAGTTCGCAAGTGTCGGTCGGCCGACTCCTGAGATTTTCAAAACGAATTTCAGATCCGAAGTCTTCATTAAAGCTAAGTACCCCATTGGGGAAACTTTTTTCTTGCTCCAGAACGATGTTAGAAAAAGTTAACAATTGTATTTCTTGTGGGAAGCAAATACCTCATAAGATTTTTCATTCTTACTGTATTCCTTGCCTAGGCCCTGACCATGACGTTGCTAGCTGTCGGTTTTGTGCTAGATTTAACCAATGCACTATTAAGCGTCTGTACGATTTTGCCTTTCATTACTTTGGCCGAAGATTTAATTATATAATGCCGTCAGAACAGCCGACGACCGGAATTTATAAAAAGCGCAAGGAAAAGGACAGGCATCAGAGGTCCAAAACCAACGACGAAACCTCCACGAGGCCAGTCGCCGGTTCTCAGTGAGGTGCTTTCGCAGCCCCTGACTCCGCTACCTCAGAGCCACAGGCCGCTTCCGACTCCCATGTGGAGCCGACTAGGCCTCTGGATACTCAAGGTATTGGACACTCGGAAACTATTCCCTCAGATGGGTATGGAGCCGCTGAGCAGGCATCGGCATCTGAGGGTGTTTTCAGACCTACACAGTTATATGTAAAGTCAACCTCAGCTTCAAAGGCAAAGACTAAAACAGCTCTGAAGACAAAGAAACAAGTACAGCATTATCCTGCACAGACTTCCATGCCTAAAAAACAAATGCTTAAAATGGCCGAAGACCTAATTACTTTGAGCAGGGGTTCCCATCCCCCTCCTGATAAGAGGCCTAGGCAAGAGACAGAATATGAATCTTCAGATCAGGTTTCCATTTCCTCTGACTCCTCTTCTGAACAGGGATACTCCCTTCCTCCTTATCAGGATTCTGATGCTAAAGAGTCTATTCCTTCAGCCTCTTCTCCTGAGGATTATTCTTTTGGGGAAACCCTTCATACCATGAGGGAGCACTTCCACTGGGAGAGCCAAGATTGCTCAGAATCTAAGAAAAGGCTCAGAGACTTTCTTTTACTACCTCAGCACAGACCTCTTGCTATTCCACCTGTTCTAGACATAGTAGATGATGTATTTTCAGAGTCCAGTCTGTCTCCTGACTCTTTACCCCCTGCACCGATTAAGCCAGACAGATACTACAGGGTTCCAAATTCCCACAAATTTCTATATAAAAACTCTGCTGCTGACCCAGAAACTATATCCCAGGGTCCCAAAGGGGTCAAGGCTTCCACTGCGAAAAACCCTGTCTCCTCTGATAGGGATTCTAGGGCACTGGACAGATGGGGGAAAAAGTTTTACACTTCTGCTACCTTGGCTGTAAGGGCTTTAAATTGTCAATTTCATATGCTTAAATATCAGCAATATTTAATGTCACTGCTAAAACAGAAAATGTTGACAACTTCTGAATGTCCAGATAACAAGGAAATGCAGGATTTATTGCATGCAGCTGAACAAGTGGGAAAGCATACTTTGCAATGTGGTTTTGATTCACTGGAGGCCTCTTGCAGGGCCGCTGTTACGGGTACTGTCATTAGAAGGCATGCTTGGTTAAAGGAACAAAATCTACCTGATCATGTTAAAGTAAAATTACTGGATGCTCCTTTACAGCATGATACTTTGTTTGGTGTTAAGGCAGAAGAGGTGTTGAAGAAAATGGAGGATAAAGCGAAATCTATGCAGACAATTAAGGATTTCTTACAGGTACAACCACCCAGATTTAGCAGGAACTGGCCTTCAAAGAATTGGTCCTTTCCAGTGTCAGCCAGGCCGCAAAGAGGCAGATAGATGCCCTAGAGGCAGATCACAGCCCCAAGGCTCATACAGGCCTAAACAATGAGGTGCTTCTACCTCCAAAAGCGGAAAAGACAAATCACAGCCATATAGAAAACAGTCCTAATGACTTTCCTCTGCCAAGACCAAGCACTTATCTTTTGGCAGCCTCCTTAGGGGGAAAAATAGCACTTTTTTTCACAAAATTGGCATATAGTCACCCAAGACAAATGGGTCTTGAATATAGTGTCCCAGGGTTACAGGTTCCACTTTCACACCCTGCCAAAGGCAAAAGGTATGCCAGATCTGCCACAAAATCAATGGGCAGAGGCACAAAAGCAAGTTACATCCCTCATGGACATGGCCATTCAGTGAGTACCATAGCAAGAGCAGGGGCAAGGATTTTACTCAAGACTTTTCCTGGTACCCAGAAAGGACAAAGCCTGGAGACCAATACTGGACCTGTCTATTCTAAACACTTTTCTGGACGTTCCAAAATTCAAAATGTTGACTCTGCAGCAGCTTCTGCCCATGCTGGGCAAGAAGGCTTGGCTTGCAACTTTGGACCTAAAAGATGCATACCTGCATGTCCCAATCAGACAATCTTGCAGGCGATACTTCAGATTCATAGCTGGATCAATGCACTACCAATTCTCTGCACTGCCCTTTGCCTTATCTACTGCACCCAGGATCTTCACAAAATGCCTGGCACCAGTAATTGCTTTCTGCAGACAAAGGGGAATTCAAATATACCCTTACTTGGACGATTGCCTTATTCAAGCAGAGAACAAAGACATTCTACTGAGGCATCTCACATTTGTAAAAAGATTACTAATTTGCCTAGGGTACACGGTAAACGAAAATAAATCAAAACTAGTACCCTCTCAAGAGATAATATTCCTGGGTGCAAGCTTAAATTCAACTGCCCAGATGGCTTATCTCACGCCAGACAAACAAAGGCAACTGACTTCTTACTTCGAAAAGTTGGCAACAAAGACCCAGTTATCTGCAAGAAAAATTCTGCAGGCTTTGGGCTTCATGGCATCCTCCATTCTACTAATTCCATATGCAAGACTGCATATGAGGAAACTACAATGGTATCTAAAAAGTGTTTGGACTCAACATTGCCACAGCCTGGAAACATTAATTACCCTCATTCCCTGCCTGCAACGGGAGTTTCGATGGTGGACACAGGCCTGTCACCACAACAAGGGACAGCCATTTACTCTACCCACGGCCAGGCAGACACTAACAACAGATGCATCAGATTATGCCTGGGGGGCCCACATGGCAGGAAAATGTCTTCAGGGAGCATGGCCAGCAAGCCAAATGCATCTTCATATCAATCAAAAAGAGATGTTAGCTGTTCAGAATGCCCCGACAGCCTTCAAGGATCTGCTTCATCCAGGACAACTGCTGGTAAAGACTGACAATACTACAGTCATGTGGTACATAAACAAGCAGGGAGGCACACATTCTTACCCCCTCTGCAGACAAGCCATGACTTTGTGGAACACAGCATTGACTTATCAAGTACACCTGCAACCACATTTCCTGCCAGGAAAGACAAATACTCTGGCAGACGAACTAAGCAGAAATCTCAACGATCCTCTCGAGTGGAAACTAGATCCACAAGTCTTCAGCATGATAACAAGGAAATGAGGATGCCCAGACATAGATCTGTTTGCCTCCCCACACAACTGCCAACTACAGAGATTCTGCACAAGGACTTATCACAAACAAGCATAGAAAGTGGATGCCGTATCATTCAGCTGGAAAACCCTTACAGTATATGCCTTTCCTCCACTGCCTCTCCTCCCCAAGGTACTCCTAAAGGTCAGACAAGAGAAGCCAAAAATGATACTGATTGTGCCCCAGACTGGCCTCCCCAGCACTGGTACCCAATCCTAAAGAGCTTGTCTCAAGGTCCAGCCTGGACATTACCCCAAATTCCTCATTTGCTGACCCAACAAAACAATCAGATCCTGCACAGCCAACTCAGAACCCTAAATCTGGCTGTATGGCTGATAATGTAACCATTCAGAACACACCTCTCTCTAAAGCAGTTATGGATGTTATTTTGGAGGCCAGGAGGCCCAGCACCAGAAAATCATATACAGAAAAATGGAAGAGATTCTGTGCTTGGAACCAGGCACAAGGAATGGACACGCTTGTACCAAATATTCCTCAGATTTTACAATATCTAACTGAGATGCTGGACAAAGGCCTATCCTTCTCATCAATTAAGATCCATGCCACTGCCATTTCAGCTAATTACAATATGGATCCACCTATTTTTTCACATCCACTGTTAAGGCAGTACCTCAGAGGGGCCAAAAACATAAGATCTCCAAGGAGAGCTCCAACACCTGCATGGGACTTCAATTTTGTCTGGGAAAAGCTCACACTGCCTCCTTTTGAGCCAGCCATTACAGCTGAGATGAAATACTTATGAAAAACTGCTCTGCTCCTAGCAATAACCTCAGCAAGAAGAGTCTCAGAGTTACAGGCACTAATGGCTGTGGAACCTTTTATTATTTTCCATCCGGACAGGGTTTCTCTCAAGGACAAACCCAACATTTATGCCTAAGTTAGTGTCCAGCGTGGCTCTTAACCAAACCATTCATTTGCCTACCTTTTATCCAAACCCACAGAATAAGGGGGAGAGACTTCTGCATTCTTTGGACATACACAGACAGCTATGCTTTTACTTGGACAAAACTAAAGCCTTCAGAAGGACTGAGCAACTCTTAGTGGCATATGCTGCAGGATCGCAAGGCAAAGCTATTTCAAAGCAGACTATTTCAAAATGGATAGGCCACTGCATTCGTTTCTGCTATTCACAACATGGCAAATCAGTGCCTAAAGGCATTAGGCCACATTCAACCAGAGCAGCAGCCACTTCAGCAGCCTTCCTCAGAGGAATACCAACCAAGGACATTTTGGAGGCTGCAACCTGGACTTCAGTGCACTTTTACAAAGCACTGCCACTTACCTCTTTACTCTAAATCCAGAGCAGGCTTCGCCACTGCAGTTCTGCAGGACCTCATAGCCACTCCTAATTCTATCTAGGCCCAGCCACCCAACCTCAGCTTTGGGATTCAACCCAAGTGTAATGACTGCAACAGTGAAGCACGATGAACATAGTACAGTTGTGTACCTACCATAAATGTAGATGTTCGAGTGTATTCACTGTTTCAGTCCACGTTACCCTCCCTCCATCCCCCTTTCATTGCTGGGACTTATCTGTACTTCTCCATTCTATACAACCTATGTGGTGTATTTGCTTGTAGATGAAGGTAATGTTTATGTTAGTACATGCTTTTTTATGAGCATAGTTTTAGCCTACCCTTTTGGGGGCACCTGACATCTGGGGCAAGAAAAACTGAAGAAAATGGCGTCGGCTGAAGCTTTTATACCCATGGTGCACTGAAGTCAGGGAAGAGGCGATGGCAACCGACGCCGGACCAGGACTTTAGAATTCAGGCCGACTGTGGGTAGCCTGCCAGCAGGATAACCCAAGTGTAATGACTGCAACAGTGAATACACTTGAACATCTACATTTATGGTAGGTACACAACTGTACTTTAACTCACCCCATGTCTTATCCAGTCCACATAACAAATTGATGCAAGCAAGATCTGAATTGGTGGATGAAGCCAGAAGATGAGTTATGGAGTTGCCGTTTTTCACCCACTCAGCCCAAGGCCGTAGTGACCATGAATGCATCCCTGATGGGGGGCATTTTCAGGGAAAGACCGTCCAAGGCACTTGGTTCTCCTTAGAGGCCATTTTGCATATCAACGTCCTATAACTGAGGGTGGTGCTTTTATCATTGCAGGCATTCCATTCTGCCCTTCCATCGGGGACAATTGCTATCCAGTCTGACAACGTCCGTCATCTGGTACATCAACAAACAGGGAGGAACCAGATCCTATCCGCTATGTCGGTAAGCCATGACAGTATGGCAGTGGGCAATCGCCTCCAACCACTTTGATAGCAATGCACATTCCCGGGAGTTCTGGCGTGAATGCAGACAAACTGAGCAGATGCATCCTCCTGCCTCACGAGTGGTGTCTCAATCCAGTAGTAGAGGCGGAAATCTTTTGTCGTTGGGGTCAGCCTTGCTGCAGTCTGTTTGCCTCTCCCACGATCCACAAATACAACAGCTACTTCCTCCTAACTCCCCCTCAGTGGGAGTCCCTGAGAGATGCTCTTCTGCATGATTGGCCCCCGGGACTGCTTTATGCCTTTCCTCCCATTCCCCTAATACCCCTGCTCTTGAAGAAGGTGCAAAAGTTGTAAAGCAAAATGATACTCATTGTACCCTATTGGCCTCATCAAGTCTGGTTCACCTTCCTTTGGCCTCACCTCATTCACCGTCTGTGGATGCTGGACCCAACTCCAGGGTCTTGTCTCATCCTCAGGGGCTGGTCCTTCCCAACCCACCAACTCTCAAGCTGACTGCTTGACACCTCCTCTTCCGGTAATTGCCAGACAGAGTAATCTATCTTCCCCAGTACAAAAGATACTTCTAGCATCCCATGAACCGTCCACCAGGAAACAGATTTGTAATCTGGTCTGAAGTAGAAGGCTTAGACCCTTTTTCAGCCTTGATTAATAAGGTGTTGAAATATTTGTCAACTTTACTCCAATCAGGAGCTTCAGCTTCCTACTATTGGAGTTCATTTGGTGTCTGTTTCAAATTTCCATAATGGCTTTGATGATTTTTCCCGGATATATCACCGCCTCTGCAAAAGTTTCCTAAAGGGAGTGTCATGCATTTAAAGCCACCTTTTAAAGAACCCATTGAACCTTGGAATTTGACATTAGTCTTACAAAATTTCACTCATCAGTCCTTGGAGCCAGTAGCCACCTGGGATATAATTTTTTTTTATCTTGGAAGACCTTATTCCTGGTAGCCATCACTTCAGACAGGAGAATATCAGAATTGCAGGCCTTGTGTGTAAAGCCGTCCATATATCATTTTTCATAAAGAGAGACTACCACTTAGGACTAACCCCTCCTTTCTACCCAAAGTTGTCTCAGACTCAAATATTAACCAGTCCATTGACCTGCCAGTTTTCTTCCCAAACTTTTCAAACAAAGGAGAATATTATTTGCATTTGTTGGATGTACACAGGCAATAATGTTTTTACTTGGACAGAATGAAATCATTCAGAAAATCGGACCAAATGTTCCTGTCCTTTTCAGGTCCTCAACTAGGCAAACCAGTTTCCATAGTCATCTTGTCGAAATGGTTGAGAGATTGTATCACCTTTGTTTATCATCAAGATAAAATGAGTCTATCAACTAATGCTAAGGCTCACTCTGCCACGTCAGTTTCCACTTCAGTGGCCTTTCATTATAGAGCCAGCATGGATGACATTTGCACAGCAGCTACATGGGTTACCCCCCTCATACCTTTATCACTCATTACAAATTGGATATGGTCTCCAAGGGAAGAGAATCCTTTGGCTCTATGGTGCTCAGGAATATCCTTCCATAGGGCCTCAAGTAGCTAGGAACTCTGTCCCAACTGTCATGAATGAATGAAGATTGACAACATCAGATAAAGAAGTTATGTTCTTACCATAACGTTCCATTTGTGTTGTCGATCTTCATTCATGTGTGACATATCACCCTCCTACCCCCTCCAAAGTCTCCTGGTGGTCCAGAACTAGTCCTGGTTCAGTAGTAGGCAGTTGCTCAGACAAAGCTTCTGCTTTTTTTTTTTCCTACAGGCAAACTCGATCTGAAGGGTAGGGAAGAGAGGCACCATGGGTAACCTTAGCTCAAGAGTTTCCGGCTGGTGCGAGCATGTTACTTTGGCTGAGTTTGTTCCGAGGACTGAAACGGGACCCAACTGTCAAGAATGAATGAAAATCGACAACACAGATGGAAGGTTATGGTAAGAACATAACTTTTTTTTTTTAATCATGTCCCCATAAATAAGGATATTTTGGACCAATTTGTGTGTGGGTACATAATTTACCACTATTGCTTGTGTTTTAGCTTCATCAATTTTGTATCCCGAAAAGATTTAAAACTGTCTTAAAATGTTCCACAACACTGTTATGTCCGTTTCTGGTTTGTCATGCATGAAATATCATCGTCAAATAGCCAGCTTTTCCTGACTACCATGCCAGCTGTATTCTTGAATTTCTGAGTCCCTTATTTTCTTTGCCAGTGGTTCTAAACATAATGCAAACAACTAAGAGGAAACTGGACAACCCTGCATGGTTCCTCTACTCAAGCAGAAATTATTGGAGAGGACACCACCCACTTTAATTCGTGCCTTCATTCCCTCATATATTCTTCTAATCAACCTTATAATTGTATCAGGGAAAGCAAATGCTTCCATTGCCCTCTTCATGAAGTCTGTCTACTCTGTCAAATGCTTTCTCTGTATCAAGACCCACCAGTAAAAGTGGTACTTCCCTCTGGGGATCAGTGTTGTGTTAATATTGCCAAATGTTTGCCTTCACTCCACAAAACCAAACTGATCCATATCTATCAATTCTGGTATCACTTTTGCCTTTCTTTTAGCTATTATAGACATAAACACTTTATAGTCATGGTGTAATATCTAAATGGGCCTGGATGAAGCTGGATCTGATGGATCTTTACCCTTTTTAGATATTACCATTACTACCACCTTCTTCCAGGATGCTGATACTTGTCTTCTTCAAATACTGTAAACCTTCCAGATCTTTATCAATTTTTCCCTCCTAACTTCCAGACTTCCACAGGAATGCCATCTGATCTTGGGGACTTTCCCGTAGAGTAGTTATACATAGCCATTTTTATCTCATCCCTTCCTATCCTAACTGTTAGTAATCATGCCTCATCTACCTCTAACTTTGGCATATTTATTTCTTCCATAAACATTTCCATTTGTACCTTTTCTTGATTTCCATATTTCTCTGCTTTATACAAATTTTCATAACATTTCTGAATTATTTCTAATATTTCTACAGGGTCTTTTGTTATTTTCCTTGTTATAGGCTTCCTAAGCTTGGTGACTGCCCTATCCACTTTCTATTGCCTGACTTGTGCTAGAAGTTTTTGTGCTCTAGAATTATCAAAAAACAGTTGCTTAATGGCAGTCTTTCTAAACTTGTGCATATTATTGAGGTAATCCTTTATTTTCTGTTTAGCATTCTGCACTTAATCAAATTCCCCCTATTTTGCAATACTTTAACATTTGTCAGTCCCTCTAAGTAATTCTTGATGTGATGTTGTCCTATCTCGCCTTCATTCTTAGCAGGTTGAGTTCGAAACTGATCCTCTGTTCTGACTTGGCCATTTACAAAAGCTCAAGGTCTTCAAATAGCTTGCGGCTTGCACCCTATCCCGTGATGCACTAGGGAATTCCCCAGATCTTGTTTGCCAATAAACAGATCGGGTGCTTCAACTGGCTGTGGCTTCAAATGGGTGTGGCTAAGTGTTTTTTCATAAATACTTTATTTCTTCATAGTAAAATAATATTTCTCTTCTATTTGGTTTAACAACGTAGTTTTTTCCTTTTCTTAACATAATGAACTTAGTAGACTGTTCGTTTCCATTACTGTTTTTCTGTAGCCGTCATTTATATTAAGGCCTAAATTCCTTTTTCCTCACCTATCCCGGCTTTTGTGTGTGATATAGGGTCTTTCTTGAGCAGTAGTTTTTCATGTTAACCCGGTTTATAGTGTGTGTTAGTAGTTAAGTAGAGTGCTGGTTTAGCTGTTTTGTTTTTTCTTGCTATCCAACGATTAACGTTAACAGTGTGTGCTGTGTGTTATAGATATATATATATATATTTCCTTGTCATTTAAAAAAGAGAGAGAGAGAAAGGATTGTCTTTTTCTAGTGTTCTGTTTAGCTCGTTTGAGTTAGAGGGCTTTTTTCCATTTTTTTCCCCATTTTAAATATATTATAGTGGTGTGCTGTGTTTACTAGTATTCCTTAACCTGTAAGCTAGCTCATTTTAGTTAGAGAGCTGCTTAGCCCGTTTGAGTTAGAGGGGCTTTTCCATTTGTTTTTTCCCCGTTTAAATATATTATTGTGGTGTGCTGTGTTTACTATCTATAGTGTGATGTGACTTCTGCAATATCTAAGCAGTCAAAAGATACCAAACCCTCGGGGTTTAAAAAGTGCACTCAGAAAATTTCTATTACAGATGGTCATACAGTGTTTATGTACTGCCTTGGAGTAGTACACTTGCAAGCAAGAGTCTTGCTCTATTTGTCATTCATTCAGTTCTAGGGTTCTTCTTGAAAGAAAGAGCAAACCGATTTTAAAAGGATTGTTGAAAACTTCTTTTTCTGACGCCATAGAAGAAGGTCAGAGACCAAAAACACAGACCTTTTCCCCTTCTCACAACTCTGACAGATCTGGCAAAAGATCCTCTTCAACTTCTTCGGATCAGTCTGAACCTTCCAAAAAATTGCCAAAGATTTCTGCTTTGGAAATGAAATCTGTCGGGCCCAAGAAACACCATCTACCTCGGCTCCTCCTATATTGGAACAGTTGGTATTTCAGGTTCGCAGCCGGTCCCCAGAACTGGAACTGGTTTCTCCGATATTAAGATCTCCGATCTTATAGGCTGCAAGATCCCCTCCTCCCTTCTCTCGATCCATCAGGAGCCTTTCTGTTGACGGTGTAGATCGTGTAGTGCAGAGACCTTTGAGGACACCGGCGCTTGCCAAACTGTTATCGGAGCCAACCCACAGGATTTCGGAACCAACTCGACCTGCCTTGTCACTGTCGATTCCTCTTCAGACCCAACTCGGGGTTTTGGAGCTGGAATGCATGGAGCTGGTAGTAGTGGAACCATCGGAACTGAGACCTGCTCCAGGTTCTTCAGCCCCAACTACTGCTCCAACTTCCTCAGTGCCGTCTGAGCTCGAGGAGTCTAGGAGCTGATGCTCTCCGGTCGGGTCCAGGGAGGACAGTCGGATCGGACATTTGTTGGATGCGAACTTGCCTCTCCGGGTTTCTGCATGGGTGAATGCTGCTCCTACATTGGCTTCGGAGCCAACCCCTTTTGGTGCCATGAATTTTTTTTGGTTCTTCGGAGCAAGGAGCTTCCTTGGTTCATGGGCGGGGGCCTTCGAGGCGATAAGGAGAGCACTGTCCCCACGGGCCCCTCCACTCTCAGATCCATTTATTCCTCCCCCAAAGGCACCAGTATCCATCTCAGCACAACCGCATCCACACAGACGTGGAGACCCACGGCCTCAGTATGCCCCATCAGGTGAGCCCGTCTCTTCCAAAACCTCTCCAGAATACCCTTCTGAAGAGGTCCCTTGGAAGAGGTTATGCAAGAGAAAGCATTTGTACTCCCCAGAGGAGTCAGTCACATCCGACACAGACCTCAATGACTCAGAAGGTTCCCCACGGTCACCCTCTGAGGATGTCTCCTTTGCAGACATCCTAGAAATGCTTAGCAGAGAGGTGGCTGGAAGCCCATCAACCCTTCTGAAGAGGAGTCTGTTTACCTGAAGTCCTTTGTGTCTCGCCCTTCAGCCACTTGGGTGTCTCCGCCTTTCGATGAACTTATGGACCTAGTTTGTCGAAAGGTGTGGGAGACTCAAGTTTCAGTGGAGCCCGTCCTTCAGAGACCAGATAAATATATCACATCCCCCAAGGATAAAACCTTTCTTACAAAAGGTGTCGCAGTAGGTGCTGTGGTGGTGGTGCTGGCCACAAATAAGGAACTGTCAGAGACATCCATGTCTGTCCATCCTCCAAACAAAGTCTCAGACGATGAATAAGTATGGAAAGCACACCTTTTCTTCAGTGACTTTTACATTCGGGTACTTGAATTATCTCACACATTTTACCAGTTTACAGAGAGATATCTTGAAGGAGCTAGGAGATGCTCTCCAGGGTTCTGTTGCTGCGAGGTATCTGATAAGATTACCTCCCAGCTCTCCACCTTAAATTCAGTAGTAGACTCCTCCATGAGACTCATCTCCTATGCAGCTGACGGAGCGAGTGGGTCAACTAGTTCAGGAATTTCCCTAAAGAGGCATTCCTGGATGCACTTGTGTAACTTTGCGGAGCCCTTCAAGTCTTCCTTTGTTAATGTCTCCTTCAATGGCTCGTCATTATTCAGGTCTAAAGTGAAAGACACACTTTAGTGTGAGCAAGAAAGAAAGACTCTCTCTGCCATAGGAGTCCGTTTTTCCCTACCTTCTAGACCTTATTAAAAGGTCAAAAGTGGGTAAAATGTGTTTCCGAAAATCCCAGAGAGCTTTTCAAGACACACGTGGTGATTCTTACCACAGGGACAGAGAAGGAAGCCGTAATGGATGACTCCGGCCACATGGCAGAGGGGGTCCTCAGAACCAGGGAGACAGGGAATCATTCCTTGGCAAGCCCTTCCAGTTCTCCTGAAAGAAGGCCTGCCTGCCAGCCTCTGGAGGCAGTCAGGAGTCACTTATCTTTGTATCTAGAAGCCTGGCTAAATATAACAAAAGACAAATGGGTGCAAAGCATCGTATCCAGAGGTTATTCCATACCCTTTTCCTTTCCTGTCCCAAACATGAAAAATATCCCAGACGTTCCACCCAGTCAAAGGGAACAGGCAACCATAGAAATACAAAAGTTTCTACAACAAGAGTCATCCAGACAGTCCCCACAGACCAAACAGAGTCCGGAACTTTCTCAAGGCTTTTTTTAGTTCCAAAGAAAGCAGGTGACTGGAGACCCATCCTGGATCTCATCAGACTGAACAAATTGGGGTAAGAAAGTCAAATTTCTGGATGGTAGCACTGCAGTCGATGCTCCCTTTTCTGGGTCAAGACGATTGGATGTGCTCTGTAGACCGCCAGGATGCAAGCTACCACATAAAAATGGACAGGCGATCCAGGAGTCATTTGTGCATTTGGCTGGGAGCCAGTCACTACCAGTTTTGCGCTCTTCTGTTTGGTCTCACTACAGGCCCCAGAGTGTTCAACAAATGTATGGCAGTAGTCAAGGCTCACTTGAGGTGCCTAGGATTCCAAGTGTTTCCATACCAAGACGAATGGCACCTAACCACCACTACCGAGCATCTACTAATAAAGGCGAGAAACACCACATTGAAGCTCTGCTCTCGTATAGGAATCACAATAAATTACAAAAAATCTGCCTTATTACCATCTCAACGTATCGTTTTTATAGGAGCAGACTGAGATACTTCAAAAATAATAGTAAAGCTTCTCCCAGAAAGAGTACAAACCCTTTGGCATCAGGTCAGCAAGCTATTGTTCAAAAGGAAGGTTCAAGCAAGAACAGTTCTAAAAGTATTAGGGACCATGGCGGCAGCAATAAATTTGATCCCATTGGCATGGCTGCACATGAGAATTCTACAGTGGCTGCTGTTCACTCAGTGGTCCATGCAGGAGCTACCCATGTCCCACCAGGTCATAATAACAGAATCTTGCAGGAAATACCTTTGTTGGTGGCTTCACTTGACTCGTGACCTTAGGTCGACCATTTGTTCTCCCACAACTTTTAGCCACAGTGATCACAGATGCTTCCCAGATTTGGGGGGGGGGGGCATTATCTGGGAAAGGCTCCAGGGCACTTGGCAACATCACAAGGCCCATTTGCACATCAGTGTCCTAGAGATGAGAGCAGTGAGCAGTGCTTTAACATTGCAAGCATTCCAGGGCTCTCTTCCACTGGGAACTATTGCAATTCAGACAGACATGTCAGTTGTATGGCACATAAACAAGCAAGGAGAAACCGGATCTTCCCCCTTTGGCGAGAGGCTCTGAGAGTATGGCAGTGGGCGACTTCCTCCCAGTGCGTTCTGATAGCAACTCGTATCCTGGGGAAATCCAACGTAATAGCAGACAAACTCAGCAGGGCTATTCTGATGCCTCACGAGTGGTCCCTAAAGCAAGAGATAGCAGAAATGATTTTCCAAAAATGGGGCCAGCCTTGCTGCAATCTTTTTGCCGCATCCATGAACACCAAATGCAGCAGCTACCTTGCCCTAATCCCCTCCTCCCGGGGAGTAACCAAGGGATGCACTTGTACACGATTGGCCTTCGGGTCTCCTCTACACCTTCCCTCCCTTCCCATTGATACCTAAAGTTCTTCAGAAAGCCAGTGTATTGGGAAGGACCTTAATACTTATCACCCTTACTGGCCTCATCAAATCTGGTTCTCCTTCCTATGGTCTCATCTTCAGGAGGAGCCTTGGAGTCTGGACTGAGTTCCGGATCGTCTGACCCATCCATCAGGACTTCTCCATTCATCTCTTCCTCAAGTTGACAGCATGGCTGCTCCAATTCCAAACATAGCCAGGCTACCTGACCTTTCACCTTCAGTGCAGCATGTCCTGATTTCTTCTCATAAAGCTTTTACATGAAAATGATTTGTCAGAAAATGGAAAAGATTTTCCTCCTGGGCCTTGGAAAATCATATTGACCCTTTCTTTGCACCTATATCTTCTATACTGGAGTTCATAGCAAAGCTATTTCATGAAGCAGCAGTTGCAGCTGCTATTCGAGTTCAATTAGCAGCGATCTCCAATTTCCATTTAGGGGAAACAGGGCCAAATGTTATGTCCTAAAGACTTTACAAAGCTTTTTTGAGGGGTACTGTTCTACTAAGACTGCCCATTAAACCACCTCTACCCCCACTGAACCTCAGATATTCTTCGTGTTTCACTGTTGCAGTCATCACACTTGGGTTATCCTGCCAGGGGTAGCCCTCAGTCGGCCTGAATACCAGAGGCTTAGTATTTCTGCGTCAGTTGCTGTTGCTCCAGGACTGACGTCAGGTCGTCAGTGGTATAAAATCAGGCAACTGACGCCATTACATCAGTCTTTCCTGCTGAGGAGCCTGAAGCAGAAGCAGTTTGCACGAGTGCCGGTTGGCCACTACCTGAGTTTTCGTTTCCGAATTGAAGTTGAAGTCTTCTAAAGCTAAGTACACCGTTGGGGATCCTTATTTCTTGCTCTAACCGATGTCAGAAAAAGTTAACAATTGTCTCGCCTGTGGAAAGCAAATACCACACCGAGATTTCCTTTCTTACTGCGTCACCTGTTTAGGCCCAGACCATGACGTCCCTCACTGTCAGTTTTGTGCTTTGTTCAACACCAGAACTATATGTCATCGGGCCCTTATTGTAACTAAATATTTTCGCTGTCTATCTCCGTATTCCGAAATGGCTTTGGCAAGCCATCCAACTACCGATGATCTGAAAAAACCTAAGGATAAAGACAGAGACAGACCACACAGGTCCAAAACTGCCAACGATGCTTCAGGTAAGCTAATCGCCAGTTCGCCGGTCCTCATTGAGGCGCTTTCGCAGCCCCTGATGCCCACTTCTGTGGATTCGCAAGCCGCTACCGAGACCCGTTTGGAGTCCAGTATGCCACGAGACTCTTCTTTGACTAAGGATCCTGCAGATGTCTCTACCTTAGATGGGTCTGGAGCCGCCGAGCAGGCAGTGGCTTCCGAGGAAGTTCTTCACACTACCGATACTCGACACAAACCGATGACTTCTTTCAGGTCTTCAGTTCTTTCTAAAACTACCAAGTTTCTAAGGCCCAGGGTAGAACTACGCCTAAAAAAACGACGACCCAAGCTCAAGCACCTGCTTCCATGCCTCAGTCTCAAATGCTTAAAATGGCAGAAGACCTTATCTTGCTTATTAGGGGAAGCCAGCCTACCCCTTCCAAAAGAAAAAGAGACTTGTCCCCAGCAGTGTTAACTGACCAGGAGTCCCGATGACTGAGTTTTCTGAATATGAAGAAGTGGAACCCTTGTCTGCTTATGAGGATTCAGATGCAGAGGAATCCATTCCTTCTGCCTCTTCTCCAGAGGATTTTTCATGTGGTGAAACCCTACATACTTTAAGGGAGCATTTCCAGTGGGAGTGTCAGGACTATCCTCAGTCCAAAAAGAGGCTCGGAATTCTTAGATTTACCACAGCACAGACCTTTAGCCATTTCTCCTGTCCTGGATGTTGTGGATGATGTTTTTATGGAATCCAGTTTAACTCCTGACACCCTTCCTCCTGCTCCCAGGAAGCCTGACATGTATTACAGAGTCCCTGACCCTCACAAATTTCTTTTTAGGAATCCTACTGCTGACCCAGAGGTCATCTCCCAAGGACCTAAAGGAATAAAAGCAACCACAGCTAAGAATCCCACCCCCTCAGACTGGGATTCCCGAGGATTAGACAGATGGGGTAAAAAAGTATACACCTTTGCAACTCTTGCCATTAGACCACTAAATTGTCAGTTCCACATGCTGAAATACCAGCAACATACTTTGGAACTCCTTAAACAAAAAATATCTACCTTTCCGGTTTGTGCAGAAAATAAAGAATTACAGGAGCTTATGCATTCTGCAAGCCAAGTTACTAGACACACCTTGCAATGTGGCTTTGATGCCATAGAAGCATCCTGCAGGGCAGCAGTCGCAGGTTCTGTACTTAGAAGACATGCTTGGCTTAAGGAACAGACCTTGTCAGACCATGTCAAATCAAAACTATTGGACTCACCATTGAACAAAGATAATTTGGTTGGCACCAAGGCAGAAGAGGTCTTAAAAAAGATGGAAGAAAAAGCTAAATCTATGCAGACAGCTAAAGACTTCTTGCAGGTCCAGCCTCCAAGGTTCAATAGGCATTGCCCCTCCAAGCACTGGTCCTTTCCGGCTCCCTCAAGACTGGCTTCAGACAAAGACCTAGGGGAAACAGACCCCCCCCCCCCCCTGAAGACATCAGTCCCAAGGAATGCAGAGATCTAAGCAATGGAGTTCCTCCACTTCAAAAACAGGGAGTGCTAAGCCACCCCTTATGGAAAGAACTCACAATGACTTTACACCTCCACCCCTTACCTCTGCCTACCTGCTTGTGCCCCTAGGAGGAAAACTCTCCTCCCATGCCAAAAACTGGGCCTCTGTCACCAACGACCAATGGGTTCTCAACATAGTGTCCCAAGGATGCAAATTTTATTTCCACACTCTACCTACCCCAAAAGGGTTCCCAGATCTTCCTTCAAACCAGTGGGCAGAGGCAAAAAACTTAAGTCCATTCTCTGCTCTCCATGAGGGCAATACAGCCTGTTCCTGCAGACCAGATAGGCCAAGGTTTCTATTCCAGGCTTTTTCTGTTACCCAGAAAAGAGGACACCTGGCACCCAATCCTTGATCTATCAATTCTAAACACTTTCCTGGTGATACCAAAATTCAAAATGCTCACTCTCCAGCAGCTTCTTCCTATGCTATCAAAATATGCTTGGTTAGCCACCCTAGACCTAAATGAGGCCTATCTACACATCCCAGTCAGGGATTCCTGCAGGAAATATCTACGTTTCAGAGCAGGATCTATGCACTTTCATTTCTCTGCGCTTCCCTTTGGCTTATCCACTGCTCCCAGAGATTTCACAAAATGCCTGGCTCCAACCATTGCTGTTTGCAGACAAAGGAATATTCAAATTTACCTCTACTTAGACAACTGCCTGATTCAGGCAGACAGTCAGGAGAAGCTGTTACAGCACCTGACCTTTGTAAAGCACCTACTGACCTCCCTGGGGTACACTATAAATGAAAAGAAATCCAAACTAGTACCCACTCAAAATATTGTATTCCTGGGGCCAAGCCTGGACACAGCATCCCAGATGGCATTCCTTACTTCAGAAAAACAAGCCTGACAGGCTACTTCTCTCAACCAGCCACCAGATCCCAGTTATCCGCAAGGAAAATCCTGCAGGCTCTAGGGTTCTTGGCATCCTGCATGCTACTCATTCCATATGCCAGACTGCATATGAGAAAACTTCAATGGTACCTAAAAAGCCTTTGGTGTCAACACTCTCAAGACCTGGAAACTATCATACCTATGATACCCTGTCTAAGGAAAGATTTTCTTTGGTGGGCAGCAGCATGCAACCACAACAAGGGTCTTCCCTTCTCACAAACCCACGCCACCCAGACCCTAACCACAGACTCATCAGATTATGGCTGGGGTGCACACCTGGACTGCAGGTGCATTCATGGCCATTGGAGCCCAAATCAAATACATCTGCACATCATCCAGAAAGAGATGCTAGCTGTTCAGCACTCTTTGACAGCTTTTAGACCCCCCTCCTCTCCCTGGGGCCTCTACTGATAAAAACAGACCACACCACAGTGATGTGGTACATCAATAAGCAGGGAGGTACTCACTCTTATCCCTTCTGCAGGCTCGCCATGACCCTTGGCACACGGCTTCAGCCGTGCAAATTCACCTGCAAGCACAATTCCTGACAGGCTCCCAAAACTCTCTGGCAGACAACTTAAGCAGAAACCTCCTAGACCCACACAAGTAGCAGCTAGACCACAACACCTTCAACCTTGTAACCCAGAAATGGGGCACCCCGAAGGTGGACCTCTTTGCCTCCCACAACAATCACCAGCTCAGCAAATTCTGCACCAGGGAACCTCCCAGCAGTGCCTGGAAAGTGGATGCTCTATCCTTCCAGTGGGTAAACCTCTCGATCTATGCATTTCCCCCTCTACTTTCAAAGGTACTACACAAAATAAGGGAGGAAAAAACAATTGCAGTCTTGATTGCCCCAGACTGGCCATGCCAGCCCTGGTACCAACTGCTGCACAGTCTGTCACCCCTGCCATCATGGCACCTACCTCAGACCCCAACTCTCCTGACCCAGCAGAACGGAGAATTCATGCATTCATAATTACAGACCCTGAACCTGGCAGCCTGGCTTATTCCCTGACCTCTCCTACATTTGCCAGTCTAAGCAAGCAAGTCCTGGATGTTATATGCAAGGCCAGACGCCCCAGCACTAGAAAATCCTATGCTGACAAGTGGAAAAGGTATTGCACCTGGATCCAGGCTAAAGGAGCTGAAAGAGCACAGCCCTCCCTACCTCTCATCCTGGATTACCTAGCAGACCTACTACACAGGGGCCTTTCCTTCTCTTCTATTAAAATTCATGCCTCTGTCATCTCTGCTAATTACAACACAGAGCCACCTCTCTTTTCTCACCCTCTCATCAAACAGTTCCTAAGAGGGGCTAACAATTTAAGGCCACCCAGAAGAGGTGGGACCTTAACTTTGTGTTGGAAAAGCTCACACTACCCCCCTTTGAGCCTGCAGCTTCAGCAGAGTTAAAATTCCTCTCTTAGAAAACAGCCTTGCTTTTGGCCATCACTTCAGCTAGAAGAGTTTCAGAGCTACAAGCACTCATGGCAGTAGAGCCCTTTATCATTTTTCATGCTGACAGGGTCTCCCTCAGGACTAACCCAACTTTCATGCCTAAAGTGGTGTCCAGTGTGGCTCTCAACCAATCTATTCATTTGCCCACCTTTTCTCTAACCCACAAAACAAGGGGAGAATGATTCTGCATTCTCTAGATGTGCGCAGACAGCTCAGATTCTACCTGGATAGGACTAAATCTTTTAGGAAAACTGACCAATTGCTAGTCAGCTTTGCAGCATGGACAAAAGGGCAAGGCCATATCCAAACAGTCTCCAAATGGTTACAACACTGTATCCATTTCTGCTACAAATACCATGGGAAACCACCCCCTAAGGGGGTCAGGACACATTCCACCAGGGCAACCTCCACCTCTGCAGCTTTTCTCAGAGGGGTCCCTATCAGGGACATCCTGGAGGCTGCAACATGGAGTTCTGTTCATAGGTTCACCAAGCATTACCACCTGCCTATCTTCTCCAAATCCAGGGTAGGCTTTGCAACCGCAGTCTTGCAGGGCATCCTAGCCAGCCCCAAGTCTTCCTGACTGCCTCCACCCTTTTCTTCAGATTTGGGAATCATTTCAAGTGTGATGACTGCAACAGTGAAACACGAAGAACATAGTACAGTTGTGTACACTTACCATAAATGTAGATGTTCTAGTGTATTCACTGTTGCATTCCTGGATGTTCTTCGTGTTTCACTGTTGCAGTCATCACATTAGGGTTATCTGCCTGCAGGTAGCCCTCAGCCGGCCTGAATACCAGAGTCTTAGATTCCTGCGTCGGATGCTGTCTCTTCTTCCGTGACGTCAGGTCGTCGGGTATAAAACATGCAGCCGACGCCATTACATCAGTCTTTCTTGCCGTGTGGTGCTCGAAGCAGAAGCAGTTCGCAAGTGCCAGTAGGCCGACTCCTGAAATTTTCGTTTGAGTTTCAGAACCAAAGTCTTCAAAAAAAGATAATTACCCCGTTGGGGATCTTTTTTCTTGCTCCAACCGATGTCAGTTAAAGTTAACAATTGTCTTACCCGTGGAAAGCAAACACCTCATAAAGATTTTAATTCGTACTGCATTCCTTACTTAGGCCCAGACCACAACGTCCCTCGCTGTCAGTTTTGTTCCTTGTTCAACCCCCGAACTATTCGTCATCGGGCTATATTTGCAGCAAATTATTTTGGTACTCTGTATCCGTACTCTGAAATGGCTTCGGTAAGCCATCCGACTGCCGATCTTCTGAAAACACGTAATGGTAAAGACAGACTGCATAGGTCCAGAATTGCCAACTACGCTTCCATTAAGCTAGTTGCCAGTCCGCTGGTACTCAGTGAGGCACTTTCACAGCCCCTGATACCCGCTACTTCAGATTCGCAGGCCTCTACTGAGACCCATTATGTCCAGTATGCTGCAAGCTGCTTCTTCAACTATGGAACCTGTGGATCCAGAGACCATTTCCCAAGGACCAAAGGGCATTAAGGCTACTGCTGCCAAAAATCCTACCCCTTCTGATAGAGATTCTAGAGCCTTGGACAGATGGGGTAAGAAGGTATACACTTCTGCTACTTTGGCCATTAAAGCTTTAAATTGCCAGTTTCATATGTTAAAAGTACCAGCAGCATATTATGGGACTACTTAAACAGAAAATGATGTTGATTCCTGACTGTGCTGAACACAAAGAATTACAGGATTTAGTGCATTCTGCAGAACAAGTTGGTAAACATAGTTTGCAATGTGGTTTTTACTCTTTAGAAGCATCTTGCAGGGCTGCTGTCATTGGGTCTGTACTTAGAAGGCATGCTTGGCTTAAGGAACAAAACTTGCCAGATTATGTTGAAGCTAAATTACTGGATGCTCCCTTAAACCAAGACCGCCTGTTTGGCAACAAAGCAGTAGTAGTCCTCAAAAAAGATGAAGGAAAAAGCTAAATTTATGCAAACTGTTAAAGATTTCCTGCAAGTACAGCCTCCCAGATTTAGTAGGCATTGGCCTTCAAAGAATTGGTCCTTTCCAGTCTCTTCCAGGCCTTCTCAGTCCAAACTGAGGAAAAGCAGACCACCTAGGTTACAGTCTCAGGCTACACACAGGCCTAAGCAGTGGGGGGCTGCCACTTCCAAAGCAAGGAGTAGTAAGGTACCCCTACGGAAAATGGTGCAATGACTTAACCTTAACCCTTCCAAGCCCTGCTCAACTGCCTGCTCCCTTAGGAGGAAAGCTCGCCCTGCATGCAAAAAACTGGGAACTCTCGTTACCCAGGACAAATAGGTTTTGAATATAGTTTCTCAAGGAAGCAGATTCCACTTCCACACCCTACCAACCCCAACCGGTTGGCCAGACCTACCCCCAAATCAGTGGGCAGAGGCCCAATAGCAGGTTGTCGCTCTTCTAAGTATCAGGACTATTCAGCCTGTCCCAGCAGAAGAAAGGGGACAAGGTTTTTATTCAAGACTTTTTCTGGTACCCAGAAAAGACAGCTCCTGGCATCCTATTCTGGACCTCTGTATTCTAAACACCTTTTTGGTAATCCCATAATTCAAAATGCTAACACTTCAACAGCTGCTTCCTATGCTAGGCAAAGATGCCTGGTTGGCAACCTTAGACTTAACGGATGCTTACCTAAACATTACAATATGGGAATCTTGCAGGAAATACCTACGCTTCAGGGCAGGCCCCATGCATTATCAGTTCTCTGCACTTCCCTTTGGTTTATCTACTGCACCCAGGATATTCACAAGTCTAGCTCCAGCCATTGCATTTTGCAGGCAGAGAAAAATTCTAATATATAATATATACCAATACTTGGACGATTGTCTGATTCAGGCAGAAAGCCAGGACATGCTATTAAATCATCTGGCATTCGTAAAGAAACTTCTAACCTCTCTGGGGTGCACCATAAACAAAAAGAAATCTCAACTAGTACCCTGCCAACAGATTATATTCCTGGGAGCAAGCTTGAACACAACTTCCCAGATGGCTTTCCTCACTCCAGAGAAACAAGTTTGACAACCTACTTCAAACTATTGGCCACAAAGACCCAGCTATCTGCAAGGAAAAATTCTGCAAGCCCTGGGGTTCATGGCCTCTTGCATTCTACTAATTCCATATGCAAGACTGCATATGAGGAAAAAACAATGATACCTAAAAAGCCTGTGGTGTCAACATTCTCAGGACCTGGAATCAATGATTGTTATCATTCCTTGTATAAAGACAGAGTTCCTTTGGTTGGCAGAGGCCTGCTACCACAACAAGGGGCCCCCTTTCACTCTACCCCCTGCCATCGAAACCCTAACAACAGATGCATTAGACAATGCATGGGGGCTCACTTGGCAGGGCAGTGCATTCAGGGCAAATGGAACCCGAGACAGATGCACCTGCATGTCAACCAAAAAGAAATGTTCGCTGTACAGAATTCCCTGACTGCCTTCAAAGACTGCATTCTTTCAGGACATTTATTGGTAAAGACAGACAACACCACAGTTATGTGGTACATAAACAAGCAGGGGTGAACCCACTTGTACCTTCTCGGCAGACTAGCCATGGCTCTGTGGAACACAGCCTTGAGCTACCAAGTGCACCTGCAAGCTCAGTTCCTGCCAGGCAAGCTAAATTCACTGGCAGATGACCTAAGCAGAAATGTCATGGACCCACATGAATGGAAACTGGAACCAAAAATATTCATCCTCTTGAGGAACAAATGGGGGACTCCAGGGCTAGACCTGTTTGCCTCCCCTCAGAACTACCAATTGGACAAATTCTGCACAAGGACTTACCACAGTCAAACCTGGAAAGTGGATGCCCTGTCCTTTACTTGGGAAAGCGTCTCAGTTTAGGCCTTTCCCCCTCTGCCTCTCCTCTCGAAGGTTCTGCTAAAGATCAAACAGGACAAGCCAAGGGCAATATTGATTGCACCAGACTGGCCATGCCAGCACTGTACTCCCTCTTGCGCAGTATGATACTACTGGAACCATGGCACCTACCTCAGCAGGCAGGCCAGATTCTGCACCCTCAGCTTCATATCCTGAACCTTGCAGCCTAGCTTATTCCTTGAGCTCTCCAATAGCATCCCTCAGTAAGCAGGCGCTAGATGTCATTCTGGAGGCAAGGAGGCCTAGTACTAGAAAATCCTATGCTGAAAAGTGGAAAAGATACTGTTCCTGGAGCCAGACTCAGGGGATGGGCACAACGGTGCCCAGCTTACCTCATATTCTTCAGTACTTAACAGAAATGCTCCACAAGGGCCTATCCATCTCATCAATTAAAATTCATGCCTCTGCCATTTCAGTACAGTATAATACTGAGCCACCCCTCTTTTCTCACCCCCTGCTAAAGCAATTCCTTAGTGGGGCCAAAAACTTAAGATGCCCCTAGGCGAGCCCCTACTCCAGCCTGGAACCTTTAATTTTGTATTGGAAAAGCTCACTCTCCCTCCCTTTGAGAGAGCTGCAACTGCAGAGTTGAAATTCCTTTCTTGGAAAACAACCTTCCTTCTAGCCATCACTTCAGCTAGAAGAGTGTCTGAATTACAGGCCCTTATGACGGTGGAACCCTTCATTATCTTCTATGCAGACAGGGTTTCTCTCAGGACCAACCCTTCCTTTATGCTCAAGGTGGTGTCTAGTGTGGCCCTAAATCAGTCCATTCATTTGCCTACCTTTTTCCCTAATCCACAAAACAAAGGAGAACGAATACTGCACTCTCTGGATGTGCACAGACAACTTAGATTTTATTTGGACAGGACTAAGCCTCTCAGAAAATCTGAACAGCTGCTAGTTGGCTTTGCTGCAGGGGCAGAGGGGAAGGCCATTTTCAAAGCAAACCATTTCTAAATGGATAGCCCATTGCATTCATTTCTGCTATAAGCACCGAGGAAAACCTACCCCACAGGGGATAAGATCACATTCCACCAGGGCTGCATCTACCTCTACAGCCTTTCTCAGAGGAGTCCCTACCAAGGACATCCTGGAAGCTGCTACCTGGAGCTCTGTACATACCTTCACCAAGCATTACCACATGCCTTTTTTTTCTAAATCCAGAGCTGGTTTTGCCACTGCCATCTTGTAGGGCTTAGTAGCTGGTCCTAATGCTCTCTAAATTCCTCCTCCCTTCTTTAGCTTTGGGAATCAACTCAAATGTGGTGACTGCAACAGTGAAACACGAAGAACATAGTACAGTTGTGTAGATTTACCATAAATTTAGATGTTCTAGAGTGTATTCACTGTTGCAGTCCTGGTTACCCTCCCTCCACCCCCCTGACATCTCTTGGCTCTACCTTTGTTTTTTGTTTGGTGTATTTTAGCTTTCTGGTGCATTTGTTTTTTGATGGAGGTGTACCATAACATATAATTGCTTCCCATTGTGGGGGCACCTGACATCTGGGGCAAGAAAAACTGATGTAATAGCGTCGGCTGCATGTTTTATACCCCTGACAACCTGACGTCATTGAAGAAGAGACAGCATCCGACGCAGGAATCCAAGACACTGGTATTCAGGCCGGCTGAGGGCTACCTGCAGGCAGATAACCCTAATGTGATGACTGCAACAGTGAATACACTCGCACATCTACATTTATGGTAAGTGTACACAACTGTACTTTTCCCACCCTCCATCCCCCTTGTCTCTCTTCTTCACTCCTTACTGGGATTTTTGGTATTTACTTTCTACTGGTGGTGGTCTTCCACCATAACCTAGCTCCCTATTTGGGGCAAGAAAAACTGATGTAATGGCGTCAACTGCCTGATCTTATACTACTTACGACCTGACGTCTGTGCTGGAGCGACAGCAACCGACTCAGAAGTACTAATCCTCTGGTATTCGGGCCGTCCGAGGGCTACCCCTGGCAGGATAACCCAGGTGTGATGACTGCAACAGTGAATACACTCGAACATCTACATTTATGGTAAGTGTACACAACTGTACTTTTTGTATTATTTCGTATGATCCATCCACTCTTTGAATCTGCATCATCCTGTGACCTGAAGTTCTTAATCTGGAAGATGATCTTCTTAGTAGATATAACTTCAGCTAGAAGAGTTTCAGAGTTACAAGCACTGTCTGTCAACCCCCCCCCCCCCATATATGCTCTTCTACAAGGACTGAGTCTCACTCCGTACAAACCCGTCCTTTTTACCAAAAGTATGCTCCAATCCATAGACTTACTATTTTTTTTTCCTAACTATGGCAATAAGGCAGAGTATGTGTTACACCAACAAGATATTCATAGGCAATTACATTTCTATTTGCACAGTACAGAGGACTTTAGAAGACTGACCAATTATTTGTCTCCTTCTCAGACCAGAAAAAAAGTGCTCCAGTTGCTAAGACCACTTTTTCATATGGTTCAGATTACATTACGTTTACCTACAAATCCCAGAACAAACAACTTCCTGACAAAGTAAGTGGTCATTCTACCAGAGCTATGTCTACCTCTTCTGCCTTTCGGGCTAAACTGCCAATCTATACCATTTGTGCTGCAGCAGCAAGGGCAAGGCCAAGGCCTCATACCTTTATCACTCATTACAAGGTTGATTTGGTCTCCAGAGATTGGGTCTCCTTTGGATCCACTGTTCTGAAGAATATTCTTCCTTGAGCCACCCAAGAAAGATGGTGCTAGAGACACTGTCCCAACCTGCTAAGAATGAAGGCGAGATAGGACAACATCACATAAAGTTATGTACTCACCATAACATTCCATGTGTGTTGTCCCTCTCGCCTTCATTCTTACATCCCACCCTCCTTCCCCCAGCCTTTGGCTCCTGGAAGATCGAGAGGATTTGTTTGGCATCTCATTTTTCTCTGACCCTCTTCTGGGCTTGTAAACGTGTACAATTTTATATGTATATATTAGTATACCAGCAAACAAGATCTGGGGAATTCCCTAGTGCATCATGGGATAGGGTGTAAGCCACAAGCTACTTGAAGACTTCGAGCTTTTGTAAACGGCCTCAGTTCTGAACCCAGCCTGCTAAAAATGAAGGTGAGAGGGACAACACACATGGAACATTATGGTGAGTACATAACGTCTTTTTACTGTTTAACCATATCTTCCTTTCTTTTATTTCCAACATAGTTTCAGTCTCCACTTTAATTTTATTCTACTTCTTAGCTTTGTTTTCAGAAGATAATTCTATCTTCTCCAGTAGCTCCTGAATTAATTCCACAATCCGTGCCTTAAATTCCTCTCTTTTCATCTGATAGGTGGGAAAACATCAGTGTCTCAATTTAATTTCATTACCTTGCATTTTTATTTTAGTTATTATCGGTGCATGATATGAAATAGTTATTGGGTGCTTTTCAAGACCTTCAGTTAAATGCACATTTTCCTTTGAGATGTAAAATCTGTCTAGCCTAGTCCAGTTTTTATATCTCGGTGAGTAATATGTAAATTTAATCCGAACTCCTAGCACTGAATTCACATCTTCCATGCCAAACATTTTCATAAATTTCTTCAAAAATCTACCCTCTCTTGTTGTTTTCCTTTCTAAGCCCCCTCCCCCGTGCGTCTTCACTGTTGCAAACCAAATTCCACTGTCAGTGATATTCCTTGCTGAAAGCTGATTATTTCTCCCAGAATTTTCTTAAGCTCCATTATAGCAATTTTAGGGGGGATGTTAATGCATGCCAGTGTAATTCTCCTCCCTAGCTAGTAGCCCCTTAGTACTGTGCATCTTCCATTATTATCTTTTTCCCTCTTCTATCACTATTGGAGCTCCTCTTGCTATTAATGTTAGTACTCCTCTTTTCCTTTGCCCCAGATATTCCGCTGAATAACCATCCTGAAAACCTTTATTTTTCAAATTCACATGTTCCGTTCTTTCCAAGTGTGTCTCCTGTAGCATAGCTGTTTGCACAGTGCATTTTTTAATATAGTTCACTACTTTCTTTTTTTATATTTATCTATAAGACCATTCAGATTGAAAGACTTTACAGAAAACGTTTTCTCATATAGTTGCTATTGCCACCTTTTATAAATAACTGCTCTTTTGCTAAATGTTTCATGTTACATGTGTATACTTTTCGGCAGGTTGGTCTTTTATATAGTTGTTTCATGTCATCTCCATTTGTGCCTATGTCACATCTTACATAACTTTTTGTATGTTTGAAAGCCTTCAAACAGAACAAACAACCCCCCCCCAAAAAAAACTCCTAAAACCTGTGAACTTAAGAATCACACACAAAACTATGTACATCTTCAAATATTGAAGTTTTTGCTTCCTAATAAGAACATCATTTCTAAGTTGATAGCTACACAGACAGGCTGTTAACCGAAAAAGAAGGTTAGTCATGCTAAGACACATGGTACAGCTTGTGCTATTAGTAAGTGCTATTTGATGTTTGTATATCTTTATAAGTTTCCCAGTTGAGTCTGTAAACACTTTCTCCAAGCCATTTCTCTTTATCAAATTGTCTTCTAGTGACTTGCAAACCAGACACAAAACTACTGAGGGTACCTTGTTTATCAGAAAAAAGCCTTAAATCTTCTTTTTCATTTACATGCTTTGTAATAAACTTATTTGATAACACCTAGGGTTTTTACCCAGTCCTTTCCCTATGCAAGCATGGGAAAAAAGCATATTGATTTTTCTTTTGTCATACTCTCTTAACCAGACCCTTCCGCTCTCCTCAATCCTCCTCCCCTCCTCATTTTTCTTTTCATTGCAGTGCCTACATTTCTCAAAATTGAACAAAGAAAAAGAGAGAAGGGTGAACAAGAAAAAACAAAAGTACCTGTTTATATTAGTATCCCCACTGAATTAAACAAACTGAGAGAACTTTACTTAGTGTCTAACTGGTTTTGTATTATCTTTAAACCTGTCACACCTGGGAAATCCGTGATTGTTTTCAGGGATCATCATGTCCTAGTCAATTTCTCTGTTCTTTTTTCTTCTTTTCCCTCCGCCAATCCCCTTCCACCAGACTGTCTCCAGTTTCTCTTTTTCAGATCCTCTCTGTAGAGGCATGAAGACCAACTGCAGAAATGCTACTTAGTATACATATTTGCAAATGCTTAAAAAAAACTTACAATATTCAGTATTTTTTCATTTACTTGCTCTCTGTCTTAAAACAAAGGTCCTTAATCAGTCATTTCACCATGCAAGAATGAAAAAAGCATATTAATTTGAGCTCTATCATGCCCCCTTAACCAGGCTCCCTTTTTCCTTTTTTTTATCATTACATTGCCTATGTTTCTCAAAACTGCACAAGAGGAAAGAGAAGAGAGAAAAATAAAAACAACTGTTTACAATCCCCATTGCCCCCAAAATAGCATGCAAAGAAAACCATGCAACAGAGATAGTGCTAAGAAAATAAAGTGTTTTCTCTACTTACAGTTAGCATTCAACCCTCTCTTCCCCTCCCCAAAGCTTTTTTCCAAACATTAATGACATGAAGTAGGGCATGTACTTTAGAGTCCCTCACTCAGCAAACAAATTTTGAAGAAGCCCAATATTTCCAGATTTTCTTGTGCTGTCATATTTCACAAATATAATTATTGCATAGTAATCCCACATTGTTACTGATTTTATTACTGCTGTTCTCCATCACCCAAATCCTATCTCTGCTTCACTTCCAACGTACTGTCGATTCTTCTAGTCAACTCTTGTGTTCCCTTCCTTCTCTCCAGCATTTTCCATTGAAATACTGGAAAAGGTTTCAGAGGGTGCAGTCTCCCTGTGGTCTTTACCAGAGGAACAAGAGGCCAAATCTCCTGTTTCACAGCCCAGTTTTTGTTGGGAAAACTTCTATATTTCCTTCATCAAAAAATGATTTTGTCCAACCAGGGAAGAATACCTTGAAGACAGCTGGATACAACAGTTTGAATCTCACACCTGCATCTCAATGCTCTCTGAATAGAGGGATGAATTTACTTCTCTTTTGCTTGGTATACAGTAAGTAGTTGTTCTCCACAAACAGTCTGCTGTATTCTACTTTTAGTATTTTGTCCTTCTGCCACAGTTTTGACAAAATCAATTATTTCTGCTGGTAGGATTGCATCCTTACTATTAAAGGTCTAGGTTGCTTTCTTATAGCTAGATTTGGAGCATGCACATGATGTGCCTGTTCAACTAACAAGTCCTGCTGTGGAATACCAGTCCATTTGCTTATTTGTGCTTTCATAAATTTAATACAGTCTGTTCCTTCAGCTTCTCTGGTATAGCTGAAAGTCTCTCTTCCCTGCATGCTGTCATCTAATTCTGTTATTGTTTGAAACATCTCTTCCTGAGCAGTATCATATTCAGCCAGCCTTTTCGTTTCGCCCTCTGATTTTTGCAGCTTTATCATCTCATCTGAGTGTGGAGCATTCCTGAGGATCAGCTCTGAGCCCTTTCTTATTTGCAATGGTGATGGACAGGTTGACAGACGAGATCAGACAGGAGTCCCCGTGGACTGTGATGTTTGCAGATGACATTGTGATCTGTAGTGAGAGTAGGGAACAGGTGGAGGAGACCCTGGAGAGATGGAGATATGCTCTAGAGAGAAGAGGAATGAAGATCAGCAGGACTAAGACGGAATATATGTGTGTAAATGAGAGGGAAGATAGAAGAATGGTGAAGATGCAGGAAGTTGAGGTGGCGAAGGTGGATGAGTTTAAATACTTGGGATCAACAGTTCAGAGTAATGGTGAGTATGGAAGAGAGGTGAAGAAGAGAATACAGGCAGGATGGCGTGGGTGGAGAAGAGTGTCAGGAGTGATTTGTGACAGACTAGTACCAGTAAGAGTGAAAGGGAAGGTCTACAAGAGGGTAGTGAGACCAGCTATGTTATATGGGTTGGAGACAGTGGCATTGACAAAAAGGCAGGAGTCCGAGCTTGACGTGGCAGAGTTGAAGATGTTAAGATTTGCACTGGGTGTGACGAGGATGGACAGGATTAGGAATAAGTATATTAGAGGGTCAGCCCAGGTTGGAAGGTTTGGAGACAAAGCCAGAGAGGCAAGATTACGTTGGTTTGGACATGTGCTGAGGAGGGATGCAGAGTATATTGGGAAAAAGATGCTAAGGATGAAGCTGCCAGGTAACAGGAAAAGAGGAAGGCCTAAGATCAGGTTTATGGATGTGGTGAGAGAGGACATGCAGGTGGTTGGTGTGACAGAGCAAGATGCAGAGGACAGGAAGAAATGGAAACAGATGATCTGCTGTGGCGACCCCTAACGGGAGCAGCTGAAAGAAGAATCATCATCTCATCTGAATGTCTGTTTAAAGCTTCTTCCATTTGTTCCAGCCTTTTATTGTTTGTGTTGATATACTCTGTTAGTGTTTTATTTTAACCAGGTCTGTATGCAGTTGTCTTAATGTCATCCTGTAGGTTATTGGAAGTCATGTCTGAAGGTTGCATTACTTTTAGCTTAACAGTTGCAGAACTCTCCCTAGTCAGTGTTTCTTCCTCACTTTTTTAGCTGATTTTTTTCCAGGTCTTCTGGTTTCTTTATTCCTGGCATCCAGGCAGTGTACTTACTAGCCAATTACTGAAATTCACCCACAAACACATGTCTACTGGAACTTCTTTGCTGAGTTTCTGTTTTCACAATGCGAGAGCTAGAAACAAGCTGATGTTCATCGTGTTTCACTGTTGCAGTCATTACACTTGGGTTATTCTGCTGGCAGGCTACCCGCAGTCGGCCAGAGTTCCAAAGTCTAGGTCCGGCGTCGGTTGCTGTCGCCTCTTCCCTGACGTCAGTGCGCCAGGGGTATAAAAGATGCAACCGACGCCATTTTCTTCAGTCTTTCTTGCTGAGCGGTGCCTGAAGCAAAAGCAGTTCGCACGTGCCGGTCGGCCGACTCCTGAGATTTTCGGAATCGAGTTTCAGAACCGAAGTCTTCAATAAAGCTAAATACCCCGTTGGGGAAACTTTTTCTTGCTCCAGACTGATGTCAGTAAAAGTTAACAATTGTATTTCTTGTAGGAAGCAAATACCTCCTAAGGACTTTCACTCTTACTGTATTCCTTGCCTAGGCCCTGACCACGACGTTACTAGTTGTCGGTTTTGTGCTAGATTCAACAAACACACTATTAAGCGTCTGTTTGATTTTGCTTTACATTACTTTGGCTGAAGGTTTAACTACATAATGCCGTTGGAACAACCGACCGGAATTCATAAAAAACGCAAAGACAAAGAAAAGGACAGGCATCCGAGGTCCAAAACCGACGACGAAGCCTCTTCTAGGCCAGTCGCTGGTTCTCAGTGAGGCGCTTTCGCAGCCCCTGACACCCGCTACCTCAGAGCCACAGGCCATATCCGACTCCCACGTGGAGACACCTAGGCCTCTGGAAACTCAAGGTATTAAGCCTACAGAAACTATTCCCTCAGATGGGTCTGGAGCCGCTGAGCAGGCATCGGCTTCTGAGGGTGTTTTTAGACCTTCACAGCTTACTATTAAGTCCACTACAGCAGCCAAGCAAAGTCAAAAACACCATTAAAGAGAAGGAAACAAGTACAGCATTCTCCTGGACAGTCATCCATGCCAAAGAAACAGATGCTTAAAATGGCCGAAGACCTAATTACTTTGATCAGGGGTTCCCTTCCCCCTCCTGATAAAAGGCCTAGGCAAGACACTGACTATGATTCCTCTGACCAGGTTTCTATTTCCTCTCATTCCTCTTCATATCAGGGATATTCTCTCCATCCCTATGAGAATTCTGATGCAGAAGAATCTATACCTTCAGCCTCTCCGCTTGAGGATTATTCTTTTGGGGAAACCCTGCACACCATGAGGGAGCATTTCCACTGGGAGAGCCAGGATTACTCAGGATCCAAGAAAAGGCTCAGAGACTTTATTTTATTGCCTCAACACAGGCCCCTGGCTATCCCCCTGTGCTTGATATTGTTGATGTTTTCTCTGAATCCAGTCTGTCTCCTGATTCTTTACCCCCTGCACGAGTCAAGCCAGACAGGTACTATAGGGTCCCTGACTCTCATACATTTCTTTACAAAAACCCTGCTGCGGACCCAGAAACAATTTCTCAGGGTCCCAAAGGGGTTAAGGCTTCCACTGCTAAAAACCCTGTCCCCTCTGATAGGGATTTGCAGAGCTCTGGATAGATGGGGGAAAAAAGTTTACACTTCTGCTACTTTAGCTATAAGGGCTTTAAACTGCCAGTTTCACATACTTAAATATCAACAGTACCTCATGTCTTTGTTAAAACTGAAAATGCTTACAAACTCAAAGTCCTGACAGTAAGGAAATGCAGGATTTATTGCATGCAGCTGAACAAGTGGGAAAGCATACTCTGCAATGGGGTTTAGATTCATTAGAGGCTTCTTGTAGAGCTGCAGTTACAGGCTCTGTCATTTGAAGGCATGCTTGGTTGAAAGAACAAAGTTTACCTGAACATGTTAAAGTAAAATTACTGGATGCTCCACTACAGCACGATACTTTGTTTGGTGTTAAGGCAGAAGAGGTGTTAAAGAAAATGGAGGATAAAGCAAAATCAATGCTGACAGTAAAGGATTTCTTACAGGTTCAATCACCTAGGTATAGCAGAAACTGGCCTTCAAAAAATTGGTCCTTTCCGGTGTCAGACAGGCCACAAAGAGGCAGATACAGACGCCCAAGAGGCAGATCTCAACCCCAAGGCTCCTACAGACCTAAACAATGGGGTGCTTCAGCCCCTAAAGGAGGAGAAGACAAATCACAACCTTATAGGAAACAGTCCCAATGACTTCCCTCTGCAAATCCCAAGCACTTACCTTTTGGCAGCACCCCTAGGGGGAAAGCTAGCACTTTTCTCACAAAATTGGCACATAATTACCCAGGACAAATGGGTACTGAATGTTGTTTCTCAGGGTTACAGGTTCCACTTTCACACCCTTCCAAAATCAAAAGGTATGCCGGACCTGCCACAAAACCAATGGGCAGAGGCACAAAAACAAATTGCTGCTCTCATGGACATGGGAGCTATTCAGAGAGTACCACAGCAAGTACAGGGACAAGGATTTTACTCAAGACATTTCCTAGTACCCAGAAAGGACAAAGCCTGGAGAACCAAACATGTCCCAATCAGACAATCTTGCAGAAGATGCCTCAGATTCATAGCTGGCTCAATGCATTACCAATTCTCTGCACTGCCCTTTGGCTTATCTACTGCGCCCAGGGTATTCACAAAATGCCTGGCACTGGTAATTGCATTTTGCAGACAGAGGAATTCAAATATATCCCTACTTGGACGACTTCCTTATTCAAACAGAGAGCAAGGACATTCGTCTAAAACATCTGGCGTTTGTAAAAAGATTACTAATTTGCCTAGGGTACACAGTAAACGAAAAGAAATCAAAACTAGTGCCCTCTCAAGAGATAATATTCCTGGGTGCAAGCTTAAATACAACTGCCCAGATGGCTTATCTCACACCAGACAAGCAAAGGCAACTGACTCATTACTTTCAAATGATGGCAACAAAGACCCAGCTCCCTGCAAGAAAAATTCTGCAGGCCCTGGGCTTCATGGCGTCCTGCATTCTAATAATTCCATATGCAAGACTGCATATGAGGAAACTACAATAGTATCTAAAAAGTGTTTGGACTCAACATTGCCACAGCCTGGAAACAATAATAAAGTACAGTTTTGTACCTACCATAAATGTAGATGTTCGAGTGTACTGCTGCAGTCATTACACTTGGGTTATCCTGCCATCAGGCGGTCCCACAGTCGGCCAGAGTTCCAAAGTCTTGGTCCGGCGTCGGTTGCTGTCGCTTCTTCCCTGACGTCAGTGCGCCAGGGGTATATAAGATGCATCCAATGCCATTTTCTTCAGTTTTTCTTGCCCCAGATGTCAGGTGCCCCCAAGTAGGTAGGCAATACATATTGCTGATAAAAAATATACATATAAAATAAAAACAATACCTTCAGTTATAAGCAAATACACCACAAAGGTTGTATAGGATAGAAAGGTATAGATAAGTCCAGCTAGTTCAGAGGGGATGGAGGGAGGGTAACCTGGACTGCAGCAGTGTGAACACTCGAACATCTACATTTATGGTAGGTACAAAACTGTATTATGTTCATCGTGTTACACTGCTGCAGTCATTACACTTGGGTAGAATCGCAAAGCTAAGGTTGGGTGGCTGGAGGCCCTGCAAAACTGCAGAGGCAAATCCTGCTCTGGATTTAGAGTAAAGAGGCAGGTGGTAATGCTTGGTAAAGGTGTGCACTGAACTCCAAGTTGCAGCCTCCAAAATTTCCTTGGTAGGTACTCCTCTGAGAAAGGCTGTTGAAGTGGCTGTTGCCCTGGTGGGATGTGGCCTAATGTTATTTGGGACTGATTTTCCATGCTGTGTGTAGCAGTAACAAATACAGTGTCCTATCCAGTTGGATATAGTCTGCTTTGAGATAGCCTTGCCCTGTGATCCTGCAGCATATGCTACAAACATTTGCTCAGTTTTCTTGAAAGCTTTTGTTTTGTCCTAGTAGAAGCGGAGCTGCCTGTGTATGTCCAAAGAATGCAGAAGTTTCTCCCCTTTATTCTTGGGGTTTGGATAAAAAGTTGGCAAATGGATGGTTTGGTTAAGAGCCACACTAGATACCACCTTTGGCATAAAGGTAGGGTTTGTCCTTAAAGAAACCCTGTCCTGATGAAAAATTATAAAAGGTTCCACTGCCATTAATGCCTGTAACCCTGAGACTCTTCGTGCTGAAGTTACTGCCAGGAGCAGAGCTGTTTTCCATGATAAAAATTTTAGATCGGCTGTATTGGCTGGCTCAAAAGCTGGCAGGGTTAGTTTTTCCAAAACGAAATTGAGGTCCCGAGTTGGTGTTGGTGCACTCCGGGGGCGGTCTTATGTTTTTAGCCCCTCTGAGGTACTGCTTTAGCAAGGGATGAGAGAATAAAGCAGGATCCGTGTTGTAATGTGCTGAAATGGCAGAGGCGTGGATCTTAATTGATGAGAAGGATAGGCCTCTGTCCACAGCATCTCAGTTAAGTATTGTAAAATTTGAGGAATGTTTGGAACAAGAGGGTCAAGGCTTTGAGCCTGGTTCCAGGTGCAGAATCTCTTCCATTTTTCTGAGTAAGCTTTCCTGGTGCTAGGCCTCCTGGCCTCCAAAATGACATCCATAACAGCTTTAGAAAGAGGTGTTGCCTGTTTGACTAATGAATCTGCCATGCAGCCAGGTCTAGGGTTTTGAGCTGACCGTGCAGGATCTGATTGTTTTGTTGAGTCAGAATGTGTGGAATTTGAGGCAAAATCCATGGTGGGCCTTGAGCCAAGTTCCTTAAGATAGGGTACCAGTGCTGGTGTGGCCAGTCTGGAGCAATCAGGATCATCTGTGGTTTTTCTTGTCTGGCTTTTAGGAGTACCTTTGAAAGGAGAGGCAGTGGCGGGAAGGCATAAACTTTTAGGTTTTTCCAGCTGAACAAAAGAGCATCCACTTTCCATGCTTGTTTGTGATAAGTCCTTGTGCAGAATTTTTGTAGTTGGCAATTCAGTGGGGAGGCAAAAAATCTATGTCTGGGCATCCCCATTTTTGCATTACCATGCTGAAGATTTGTGGATTCAATTTCCATTCGTGAGGGTCCATGATATTTCTGCTTAGATAGTCTGCCAGAGTATTTTTCTTTCCTGGCAGGAATTGTGCTTGCAGGTGAACTTGATACGTTAGAGCTGTGTTCCACAAGGTCATGGCTTGCCTGCATAGGGGATAAGAATGAGTGCCCACTTGCTTGTTTATGTACCACATTACTGTGGTGTTGTCTGTCTTTAATAATAATTGTCCTGGATGCAGAAGGTTTTTGAAAGCTGTTGGGGCATTTTGAACAGCCAACATCTCTTGTTGATTGATGTGAAGATGCATCTGGTCTGTGGTCCACTTGCCCTGAATGCATTTTCCTGCCATGTGTGCTCCCCAGGCATAATCCAAAGCATCTGTTTAGAGTCTGCCTGGCTGTGGGTAGGGTAAAAGGCTGACCCTTGCTTAGGTGACATGCCTGTGCCCACCATTGAAACTCCTGTTGTAGGCAGAGAATCATTGGTATTACTGCTTCTAAACTGTAAGAGTGTTGAGTCCAAACACTTTTTAGGTACCATTGTAATTTCCTCATATGCAGTCTGGCATATAGGGTATTAGTAGTATGCAGGATGCCATGAATCCCAGGGCCTGCAGAATTTTTCTTGCAGGGAGATGGGACTTTTTTGCCAGTAATTGAAAATATTGAGTTAGTTGAACTTGTTTGTCTGGCGTGAGGTAAGCCATCTGGGCCGTTGTATTTAAGCTGGCACCCAGGAATATAATCTGTTGTGAGGGCACTAGTTTTGACTTATTTCCGTTTACTGTGTACCCTAGAGAAATTAGCAACCTTTTTACAAACGCCTGATGCTGTAGAAGAATGTCCTTTGTCTCTGCTTGAATGAGGCAGTCGTCCAGATGTTCATCGTGCATACAGCTGCAGTCATAACAGATGGGTTATCCTGCCGTCAGGCGGGTCCTCGGTCGGCTGAATTCCAAAGTCTAGGTCCGGCATCGGTTTTCGTCGCCTCCTCCCTGACGTCAGTGCGGCAGGGGTATAAAAGAACCAGCCGACGCCATTTTCTTCAGTCTTTCTTGCCGCCGATGCCCGAAGCAGAAGCAGTTCGCAAGTGCCGGTCGGCCAGCTCCTGAGATTACGAATGCAATTACTGGTGCCAGGCACTTTGTGAAGACCCTGGGCGCAGTAGATAAGCCAAAGGGCAGTGCAGAGAATTGGTAGTGCATTGTACCAGCTTTGAATCTGAGGTATCTTCTGCAATTTTGTCTGATAGGGGCATGCAGGTATGCCTCTTTGAGGTCCAGAGTAACAAGCCAAGCCTTCTTGCCCAGCATGGGTAGAAGCTGCTGTAATGTCAACATTTTTAATTTCGGAATATCCAGGTAAGTATTTAGAATTGAAAGGTCTAGTATGGGCCTCTAGGCCTTGTCCTTTCTGGGGACTAGGAAGAGTCTTGAGTAAAATCCTTGTCCTTGTTCCTGTTGTGGTACTCTTTGAATTGCTCTCATGTCCATGAGGACTGAAATTTGTTTTTGTGCCTCTGCCCATTGATTTTGTGGCAGGTCTGGCATTCCTTTTAGCCATGGTAAAGTATGAAAGTGGAACCTGTAACCTTGAGACAGAATATTCAGAACCCATTTGTCTTGGGTGATTGTTTGCCAGTTTTGAGAAAAAAGTGCTAGTTTTCCCCCTAAGGGGGGCTTCCAAAAGGGTAGTGCTTGTCATACGAAGGGGAAAGTCATTGTGACTGTTTCCTGTAAGGTTGAGATGTCCTCACCTCCTTTTGGGGTTGAGGTGCCCCACTGTCATTGTCTGTTTGAGCCTTGGGGTTGAGATCTGCCTCTTGGGCGTCTGTATCTGCCTCTCTGTGGCCTGTCTGAAACTGAAAAGGACCAATTCTTTGTTGGCCAATTTCTGCTAAATCGAGGTGGCTGTACCTGTAAGAAATCCTTGACTGTTTGCATAGATTTAGCTTTATCCTCCATTTTCTTTAACACCTCTTCTGCCTTAACACCAAACAAAGTATCATGCTGTAAAGGAGCATCCAATAATGTTGCCTTAACATGATCAGGTAAACTCTGTTCTTTTAACCAAGCATGTCTTCGAATCACAGAACCTGTAACTGCGGCTCTACAAGAGGCCTCTAAAGAATCAAAACCACATTGCAGAGTATATTTTCCCACCTGTTCAACTGCATGCAATAAGTCCTGCATTTCTTTACAATCAGGAGCTTCTGAGCTTGCAAGCATTTTCTGTTTTAACTGAGCCATTAAATATTGTTGGTACTTAAGCATGTGAAACTGTCAATTTAAAGCTCTTACTGCTAAAGTTGCAGAAGTGTATACTTTCTTCCCCACATCTATCCAAAGCTCTGGAATCTCTGTCAGAGGGTACTGGAATTTTTGCAATGGAAGCCTTAATCCCTTTTGGGCCCTGGGAAATAGTTTCTGGATCAGCAGAAGCGTTTTAAAAAGAAACTTGTGAGAGTCAGGGACTGTATAATACTTATCTGGCTTGGCTGGTGCAGGGGGCAAAGAATCAGGAGATAAGCTGGATTCAGAGAACACATCATCCACAATATCTAGCACAGGCAGAATAGCCAGGGGCCTGTGCTGAGGCAATAAAAGGAAATCCCTGATCCTTTTCTTGGATTCTGAGTAATCCTGACTTTCCCAGTGGAAATGCTCCCTCATGGTATGTAAAGTTTCCCCAAAAGAATAATCCTTAGGAGGAGAGGCTGAAGGGATAGATTCTTCAGCATCAGAGTCCTCATAGGGGGGTAGAGTGTATCCCTGGTTTGAAGAGGAATCGGAGGAAATGGAAACCTGATCAGAGGAATCATAGTCTGTATCCTGCCTAGGCCTTTTCTCAGGAGAGGGATGAGAACCCCTGATTAGAGTAATGAGGTCTTCGGCCATTTTAAGCATCTGTTTCTTAGGCATGGAGGACTGTCCAGGAGAATGCTGTACTTGTTTCTTTGTCTTTAATGGTACTTTTGTCTTGGCTGTTGTTGTAATGGTAAGTTGTGAAGGTCTGAAAACACCCTCAGAAGCCGATGCCTGCTCAGCGGCTCCGGACCCATCTGAGGGAGTAGTTTCTGTAGGCCCAATACCTTGAGTTTCCAGAGACCTAGTTGTCTCCACGTAGGAGTCGGAGGCGGCCTGTGGCTCTGAGGTAGCGGGTGTCAGGGGCTGCGAAAGCGCCTCACTGAGAACCGGCGACTGGCCTAGAAGAGGTTTCGTCATCTGTTTTGGACCTTGGATGCCTGTCTTTATCCTTGTTCTTGCGTTTTTTCAGTATTGCGGTCGTCGGTTGATCCGGCATAGTATAATTGAACCTTCGGCAAAAGTAGTGCAAAGCAAAATCAAAACGTCTTTTTATAGTGCGTTTGTGAAATCCAGCACAAAACCAACAAGTGACGTCGTGATCAGGGCCTAGGCATGGAATACAGTAAGAGTGGAAGTCCTTATGAGGTATTTGCTTCCCACAAGAAATATAATTAACTTTTTCTGACATCAGTATGAGGCAAGAAAAAAGTTTCCCCAATGGGGTACTTAGCTTTATTGAAGACTTCGGATCTGAAATTCGACTTCGAAAATCTCAGGAGTCAGCCGACCGGCACTTGCGATCTGCTTTGGGCACCGCACAGCAAGAAAGACTGAAGAAAATGGCGTCAGATGCATCTTGTATACCCCTGGCGCACTGACGTCAGGGAAGAAGCAACAGCAACCGACGCCGGACCAAGACTTTCGAACTCTGGCTGACTGCTGGACCACCTGACGGCAGGATAACCCAAGTGTAATGACTGCAGTAGTGTAACACGATGAACATCTTTAATTCCCTGCCTACAACAGGAGTTCTGATGGTGGTCCCGGGCCTGTCACCACAACAAGGGACAGCCTTTCACCTTACCTACAGCCAGGCAGACAATAACAACGGATGCATCGGATTATGCCTGGGGGGCACATATGGCAGGAAAATGTATTCAGAGCACGTGGCCCAAGGAACAAATGCATCTTCACATCAATCAAAAAGAGATGCTAGCTGTACAGAATGCCCTGACAGCTTTCAAGGACCTACTACATCCAGGACAACTATTAATAAAGATGGACAATACCACATTTATGTGGTACATAAACAAGCAAGAGGGCACACATTCCTACCCCCTCTGCAGGCAAGCCATGACTTTGTGGAACACAGCACTGACCTATCAAGTACATCTGCAGGCACAATTCCTGCCAGGAACGAAAAATACACTGGCAGACGAACTAAACAGAAATCTCATGGATCCTCACGAATGGAAACTAAATCCACAGGTCTTCAGCATGAAAACAAGGAAATGGGGACGCCCAGACATAGATCTTTTTGCCTCCCCTCACAACTGCCAACTACAGAAATTCTGCACAAGAACTTATCACTCACAAGCATGGAAAGTGGATGCTCTGTCATTCAGTTGGAAAACCCTGACAGTTTATGCCTTCCCTCCACTGCCTCTTCTTCCCAAGGTGCTCCTAAAAGTCAGACAAGAGAAGCCAAAAATGATCCTGATTGCCCCAGACTGGCCACGCCAGCACTGGTACCCAATCCTAAAGAGCTTGTCTCAAGGCCCAGCCTGGCCTTTACCTCAAATTCCTCACCTTCTGACTCAACAAAACAATCAGATTCTGCACAGTCAACTCAGAACCTTAGATCTGGCTGCATGGCAGATAATATAGCCACTCAGACCACACCTCTCTCTAAAGCTGTTATGGATGTCATTTTAGAAGCCAGGAGGCCCAGCACTGGGAAATCTTATGCAGAAAAATGGAAGAGATTCTGTGCTTGGAACCAGGCACAAGGGCTCGAACAACTTGTTCCAAATATACCTCAGATTTTACAATACCTAGCTGAGATGCTGGACAAAGGCCTATCCTTCTCATCTATTAAGATCCTTGCCTCTGCCATTTCAGCTCATTACAATATGGAACCTCCTATTTTTTCACATCCACAACTAAGACAGTACCTCAGAGGGGCAAAAAACATAAGACCCCCAAGGAGAGCACCAATACCTACTTGGGGTCTTAATTTTGTTTTAGAACAGCTCACACTGCCTCCTTTTGAACCAGCCAGCACAGCTGATGTAAAATTCTTATCATGGAAATCTGCTCTGCAGAAATCTGCAGTAACTTCAGCAAGAAGAGTCTCAGAGTTACAGGCATTAATGGCAGTGGAATCTTTCTTCATTTTTCACCAGGACAGGGTCTCTCTAAGGACAAACTCTACATTCATGGCAAAGGTGGTTTCCAATGTGGCTCTTAACCAAACCATTCATTTGCCAACTTTCTATCCAAATCCCCAGAATAAAGGGGAGAGACTTCTGCACGCTTTGGACATACACAGACAGCTACGATTCTACTTGGACAAAACAAAAGCTTTCAGAAAAACTGTGCAACTGTTTGTAGCCTATGCTGCAGGATCACAAGGAAAGCCTATCTCAAAGCAGACAATTTCAAAATGGATAGGACACTGCATTCACTTCTGTTATGCACAACATGGCAAATCAGTACCTAAGGGCATTAGGCCACATTCTACCAGAGCAGCAGCCACTTCAGCAGCCTTTCTCAGAGGAGGACCAACCAAAGACATTTTAGAAGCTGCAACCTGGAGTTCAGTGCACACTTTCACCAAGCACTACCACTTACCTCTCTACTCTAAATCCAGAGCAGGCTTTGCCACTGCAGTTCTGCAGGGTCTGGTAGCCTCTCCTAATCCTATTTAGGCCCAGCCACCCGACCTCAGCTTTGGGATTCAACCCTAGTGTAATGACTGCAACAGTGAAACACGATGAACATAGTACAGTTGTGTACCTACCATAAATGTAGATGTTCGAGTGTATTCACTGTTGCAGTCCAGGTTACCCACCCACTATCCCCCTTTTCAGTGCTGCGACTTTTCTGTACTTCTCAACTCTATACAACCTATGTGGTGTATTTGCTTGTAGATGAAGGAAATGTTTATTTTAGTACATGCATGCTTTTTGGCATAATTTTTTTTTCATCCTTCCTATCTGGGGGCACCTGACATCTGGGGCAAGAAAAACTGAAGAAAATGGCGTCAGTTGCATCTTTTATATCCCTGGCGCACTGACGTCAGGGAAGAGGCCCACAACCGACGCCGGACCTAGACTTTGGAACTCTGGCCGACTGTGGGTAGCCTGCCAGCAGGATAACCCAAGTGTAATGACTGCAACAGTGAAATACACTTGAACATCTACATTTATGGTAGGTACACAACTGTACTTTACTCAGTGTGCAGCCGTCTTGGAACCCTAATTCTTATTTTATTCTTAAGTATCTGTCTTTAGTATTAACTTCACGTATCTTATTGAGTAATCCTATAATAGGTTGCAAGGGTAGGCAATCCGGTATTTTTCTGGACTAACCGGAAATCAGAATTATTCTCTGGTAGTCCGAAAAGCACTGTACAAACTCAGGTATTCTGTTTAGAGGTGTGGGCAGAATTCTGGAGTTTAAGAAGCAACCTCTTTTTTTTTTTTTTTTCACTAAAAGCATTGCTAAAGTGATGCAGTGGAGTCCAAGATGCTCAAAAAAAAAAGGGGGGGCAGTATAGATTAGGTATGTAAAAATGAACTAAAAGGGACATACTGCCCTAATGACATATTTATTTATGTTATAAAATGGGTGTGTATGTGGGTAGAGATGGGTTGAGCCTGGTTGAAGTCATGGGTAGTGCAGGGTGCATGGCTTCGGTCCGGTTTTCTGCATCCCAAGAGATGACAACTGTATGCAGGGGGGGGGGGGGTTTGAACGTACTTGGTCTGGTACATAGGTTGTATTTATTCATGGCTTCTTGGTCCTGTTGTGCAGAATACAAGTCCAAATTAAGTTTTTGTGTATATAATTTTAAGTCAGTCAAAATGTCATCAATTCTAGCCCTTATAGAGAGAACAAAACTGAGCCCTTTTTCAGATAATTTCACCCATTCTTGATCAGTGTTGATCTTACTTCTTCTTTCAGCTTTTCGCAGTTAGGGGTCGCCACAGCGGATCACCTGTCTGCTCATGATTGGCAGTGGAGTTTTACAGTGTCGATTTGCCAGCCCGGCATCCAACTTTCCACGGAAGGCACACACACATGCACTCACGTCTAGAGCCAGTTTAGAGTATCCAATCCACCTACAGCATGTCTTTGGGATGTGGGAGGAAACTGGAGCACCCGGAGAAAACCCACGCTACCACAGGGAGGACATGCAGACTCCGCACAGAAGACACCCTAGCCGAGGATCGAACCGGTGAACCTCTTGCTGTGAGGTGGCAATGCTCACCGCTGCACCACTGCAGCTGCCCATTAGTGTTAATCTGACTATAGTTGAATATTTTAAAATCTTTACTTGCACTATATATAATATTACGGTCATTCATCTCCTGTAATAGCCTCTCCTGTTGTTCTTCCCTCTCCTTTTACAATTCCGATTCCATTCTCTGTGCTATTTTTTTATTCTTTCTGATTGCCTCGGCTCTGGATATTCTAAAAGGAATTATTTGTTGTTGGTATGTGACTGACCTATCCCTTTATTACTTGCCTCGTCACTAGGGTCGTTTAACCCCATCACATGGTTACCTCTATCCTCATTCAAAAATGCATCATGACACTTTTTTGACTCCTATTTTTATAAGGAGTCAGGTATACTGTCCCCTTTTCATAATCTACTTTATCCCTCAAAAATGTATTTTCTTTTTTACATTTAACTGCCAAAATGACAGTCATCTTTGTTAAAAACATTACAGAAATCTAAAGTCCTTTCAGCAAACAATAAGTCCAAAGTTAGGCTATTGTTTATAATATGTATCTCATTAAGAAACTTGTCCATTTCTCTTAAATGGTTTTTAATGTTTCCATTAATTCACAACCTTGACTGTTGAAATAGTGAAATAAGTTCACTGGGTAAAGAAGAACCTTTGGTCATACCTGTTGGGTACTAACAGTAACGCAAGCCTTTCAGAACTCTGCTTGCATGGATGCATTCCTTAAAATAATTAACTTCATCTGCAGCTTTCTTTTTATTAATTTAGTATCCATAAATGTGAAGTTGCTTATTGAATGTCTCATGAAACCCAACAGATTCATCTTGTGTAACAAGTAGCTCTGTGTATTCCTAGAGTCGTTCATTGAGAGTATGTTTGCGTAAACATGACCCAGTCAAGTCACGTAAATCTCTATTGGTAGATGTTCTTCATGCTTCAGTGTTGCAGTCATCACCTGTTGGTTATCCCTGCTGTGGTAGCCCTCGGCCGGCCTGAATACCAGAGTTAGTGTTTTTCTGTGTCAGCTGCTGTCACTTGTTGACTGACATCAGGTCGACAGTGCTATAAAGCAAGGCAGCTGACGCCATTACATCAGTCTTTCTTTCCTTGGAGCCCGTAGCAGAAACAGTTCGCAAGTGTGCTGGTCGGTCACTACCAGAGTTTGAATTCCAGCTAAAAACGCCTAAAGCTATGTACCCCGTTGGGGATCGTTTTTTCTTGCATTAACTGATGTTCGAAAAAGTTAATTGCCTCGCCTGTGGAAAGCAGATCCCACACCGAGACTTCCATTCATACTGCGTCACTTGTTTAGGCCCAGACCACGATGTTTCCCATTGCTGGTTCTGTTCCCACTTTAACGCGAGAAACATTCATTGTAGAGCTCTTATTGTAGACAGGTATTTTCGTCTTTTGTCTTTGCATTCCGAAATGGCATCCATCAGCCAACAATTCATGGACATTCCGAAAAAATGTAGAGATAGATAGAGACAGACCACACAAGGCTAAACTTTCCGACAGCTCTACCACCAAGCAGGTAATCAGTTCTCCAAAACTCAGTGAGGCACTTTTGCAGCCCCTGATGCCCGATACAATATCTACGCAGGCCTCTACGCCGCAGAAATCTTCTTCGTTTTCCAAGCCTTTGGTTGTCTCTGCCTCGGTTGGATCCAGAGCCTCGAAGCAGGCACCGGCTTCCGAGGCCTTTCGCACTACCAAATCTAGACAAAAAACGATGTTTTCTCATCCAACTACCATTTCTCTTAGACCGATGGATACTCTTAGGTCTAGAAGCCAGGCCAGTCCTGTCCTAGAAAATCTACCTCTAGCCACCATCTTACTCCTGCTCCAAATGCTTAAAATGGCGGAGGACCTTATCTCCCTTATTAGGGGCAGTCAGGCCACATCTTCTAAAAGGAAAAGACACCCTTCTCCTGAAATGCTGACAGAACAGGAATCTGAGGAATCTGATTATTCAGATTTTTAAGAGGAACAACAACCTCTGACTGCTTATGAGGATTCAGATGCAGAGGAATCCATTCCTTCTGCCTCCCCACCAGAAGACTTTTCCTTTGGGGAAACCCTTCACACCCTCAGGGAACATTTCCACTGGGAATCCCAGGACTTCCCTCAGTGTAAGAAAAGCCATAAGAGAGTTTCTAGAACTGCCCCAGCACAGACCCTTGGCCATCCCCCCTATCTTAGAGGTGGTGGATAATGTTTTCCATGAATCCAGCTTAGCCTCTGATGCCCTCCCACCTGCTCCCAGTAAACCTTACAGGTATTACAGAATACCGGATTCTCACAAATACCTGTACATATATCCTGCTGCAGACACGGAGGCCATTACACAGAGACCTAAAGGAGCTAAGGCTAGTTCTGCTAAGAATCCTTTTCCTTCTGACGAGGATTCCAGAGCTCTGGACAGGTGGGGTAAAAAAGTATACACCTCTGCAACCTTAGCTATCCGAGCACTCAACTTTCAGTTCCATATGTTAAAATATCAACAACACACTTTGAAACTGTTAAAGCAAAAGATTTCAACCTTTCCTGACTGTGCAATTCGAAAGAGTTAGCAGATTTACTGCACTCTACTTGTCAAGTGGCCAAACACTCATTGCACGGCGGATATGACGCCCTAGAAGCCTCAAGCAGGGCAGCAATGTCAGGATCTGTCATTAGGAGACATCAATGGTTGAAGTAACAACCTCTCCCTGATCATGCCAAGTCTAAAATAATTGATGCACCCTTGGATAAGGACCGCTTGTTTAGAGTAAAAGCAGAAGAGGTGCTTAAAAAGATGGAAGACAAAGCAAAATCTATGCAAGCAGTAAAAGATTTCTTTCACCCCTAGGTTCAGCAGGAATTTTCCCTCTAAGCACTGGTCCTTTCCTGCACCTAGCAGACAGGGGCAAAGTAAACCCCACAGGGACAGACCACCCAAGCCCCTATTCCAGGGACAGCAGAGAACCAAATAGTGGACCACTTCCGCCCCAAAAGCAGGGAATTCTAAGCCATCCCTGTACGGCAAAAACTCTCAATGACTCCCTCTCCCCCCTCTGTCCTCCTTTCACTCACCAAAAGCTAAGAGGAAGGCTCTACCTCTGTCAAGAAAATTGGCTTTCTGTTACAAAGGACCAATGGGTCTTAAAGATAAATTTTCAGGGATACAAATTCTCTTTCAACGAACTCCCAATTCCAAGAGGGTTCCCAGACTTACCTCCAAATCAGTGGGCAGAAACACTGAAACTAGTTCAGACTGTCATATCCCAAGGGGCAGTAGAAAACCTGTCCCCTCAGATCAAACAGGCAAAGGCTTTTATTGCAGACTATTTCTTGTTCCCAGAAAAGAGGGCACTTGGTGCCCCATCCTGGATCTATCCATTCTAAGCACCTCCCTGGTGATCCCCAAATTCGAAATGCTAACTTTACAGCAGCAGCTGCTTATGCTGACAAAAAATGCCTGGTTAGTGACCCTAGACCTAAAAGAGGCCTACCTCCACATCCCCATAAGGGAATCCTGCAGGAAATTCCTGCGCTTTAGAGCAGGCTCACAACACTTTCAGTTCTCTGGCTTATCTACTGCTCCCAGGGTATTCACCAAATGCTTAGCCCCGGCCATAGCATTTGCAGACAGAGAAATATACAGATTTACCCTTATCTGGACGACTGCCTCATTCAGGCAGAGTGCAAAGAAAAGTTGCTCCAGGACCACCTCTTTGTCAAAACCCTCCTAACCTCCTTAGGGTTCACCATCAATGAGAAGAAATCGAAGCAAACACCCTCCAGGAAGATCATTTTTTTGGGAGCACTGCTAGACACAGCATCCCAAATGGCCTTCCTATCCCCAGAAAAGCAGACCTTCTTTCAAGCCTTGGGGTACATGGCATCTTGCATCCTTCTAATTCCTCTGGCCAGGCTTCACATGAGAAAATTTCAGTGGCATCTAAAGAACCCTTGGTGTCAGCACTCTCCGCCTCTAGAGACCTCTCTCCCTCTGATCCCCTGTATAAGGGCCGAGTTTCTCTGTTGGGCAGGGGCCTGTGCCAAGAACAAGGGTCTTCCCTTCATCCTCCGCCCAACCGGGCAGACCATCACCACTGACACCTCAGACATTGCTTGGGGCACTCACCTAGCAGGCAGGTGCACCCACGGTCTTTGGGATGCCCAGCACCTTCCCTTACACATCAACCAGAAGGAAGTGATGGCAGTACAAAAGGCTCTGACATCCTTCAAATCCCATCTCAGGCCAGGGGTTCTCCTTATCAAAACAGACACCACCACGGTAATGTGGTACATCAACAAACAGGGAGGGACCCAATCTTACCCTCTGCAGGCTAGCTATGAACCTCTGAAACTTGGTACATTTTGAAGTTTAATACTTTGGAACCTTCGGGGTTAAATAAAGAATGTGAATGGAAATATGTAATCTAATTAGCAGTGGGTGTGTTGTGTTAATTTCGTGTATATTTAAGCTGTGCTTTTGAAATGTTTTTTTACTCTTTGAAGGCTGTTGAGCCGAGGCGCTAAGTGCAATAAATCTGTTTTTTATGTATTTGGGATCATTGCTTTTGTGATATTTCATTAGCCATGTACCTCTGGCTGACAGCCTCCTCCTTGGGATTACACCTAATAGCCCAATACCTACTAGGGATCAACAACACCCTGGCAGACCGCTTAAGCAAAACGTTACTGAACACCCCACGAATAGCAGCTCCACAGAAAAATATTTTTGCAAGTCAGTCAGGAGTGGGAAACTCTGGAGGTGGATCTCTTTGCTTCTCACCTCAACCAACAGCTGAAAAAATTCTGTACCAGGGAGTATCACCACCTAGCGTGGAAGGTGGATGCCTTGACCTTCCCCTGGAACTCCCTCTTTGTGTACACTTTCCCTCCTCTGCCTCTTATTCCCAAGGGTACTGATCAAGATAAGGGAGGAGAAGACCAAAGGCCATACTCATTGCTCCAGATTGGCCCAGACAGCATTGGTACCCCTTACTGTGCAGCCTGACTTTACAGCCTCCCAGGCAGCTTCCCCTGATCTCAGACCTCTTGACTCGGGTAGGGGGGTGCTGCACCCAGACTTGCAAACTCTCAAACTGTCAGCATGGCTTGCAAGCAGGGGGCCCCTGTTAAGCAAACAGGTCCTAGACATTATCACAGAGGCCAGAAGGCCCAACACCAGAAAATTTTATGCAGGGAAATGGAAATGATTCTGCTCCTGGAGCCAGTCCAGAGAGGGCAGTTCCTCACAACCTTCCATCCCACTTATCCTGGACTACCTGGCAGAGTTGCTCAATAGTGGCCTTTCCTCCTCTTCTATTGAATTCCATGCCTCAGCCATTTCAGCTCATTTTGATACAGATCAGCCCCTGATCTCACATCCTTTGATTAAACAGTTCCTCAGAGGGGCTTCTAATATCAGACCTCCCAGAAGGCCATCCATGCCAGCCTGGGACCTGAATTATGTTTTGAAAAAACTAACCTTACCACCCTTCGAACCTGCTGCTTCAGTAGAACTGAGATACCTCCTCTCAAAGACTGCTTTCCTACTAGCTATCACCTCAGCCAGAATGGTTTCAGAACTTCAGGCACTGATGGCCACTGAGCCCTTCATCATTTCCCATGCAGACAGGGTCTCCCTGTTGACTGACCCCTCCTTTATGCCCAAGGTGGTATCTAGTGTGCCTCTCAACCAGGCTATACATCTACCCACCTTCTTTCCTAAACCACAAAACAGGAGGGAAAGAATTCTGCACTCACTAGATGTGCACAGACAGCTCGGACACTACCTGGACCTTACTAAATCCTTCAGGAAAACAGACCAACTTCTTGTCAGCTTTGCCCCAGGAGAAGCCCACTTCCAAACAACCATTTCCAAATGGATATCACACTGTATCCATTTTTGCTACAGATTACATGGAAAACCACCCCCTATGTCTGTTCGTACCCATTCCACTAGGGCAGCCTCCTCTTCCACTGCATACCTCAGAGGAGTTCCTACCAGAGACATCTTGGAAGCTGCCACCTGGACTTCTGTCCATACCTTTACAAAGCATTACCACCTACCTCTTTTCTCTAAGGCTAGGGCAAGGTTTGCCTCTGCAGTTCTGCAGAGCATACTGATCCATGCCTAGGTCTCTTACTCAACCTACCACCCCTCTCCTCAGCTTTGGGAATCCTCACACAGGTGATGACTGCAACAGTGAAACACGAAGAACATAGTACAGTTGTGTACACTTAACATAAATGTAGATGTTCAAGTGTATTCACTGCTGCAGTCCTGGTTTCCCTCCCTCCTTCCCCCTTATATCCTATTTCCTGAGGGAGACATAAGCTTCTTATGGTGGCTTTTAGCCACCAGGACCACTTTACCATATTTCCTTGGGCTTCTGACTGGTTAGGGCAAGAAAAACTGGTGTAATGGCATCTGCTGCCTTGCTTTATAGCACTGACGAACTGACGTCAGTCAACAAGCGACAGCAGTCGATGCAGAAAAACATTGACTCTAGTATTCGGGCCGGCTGAGGGCTATCACAGCAGCGATGTCCCACAGGGGATGGCTGCAACAGTGAATACACTCAAACAGCTACATTTATGGTAAGTGTACACAACTGTACTTTTCCCCTGGTGGCCCTGTGTTGGCGATAGCAATGCCTTGTAATCCAGTTCTCTACCCCAGTGTGATGAATGTATCATTGGGTGTAAAAATATCCAGATCTACAATACTAGAAGAATGAATAAATTTAGATTTCTCCCTTGTCTCACTGACTAATCAGGCTCCCAACTTGTTGCGTCAACTGTTGCACAAGAAGAGTCAGATTATCAGTAAATAATATCCTCCTGTGATTGTGGTATACTCTAAGCTGTAACTCCATACCAGACCCGGACATGTTGAAAAAACCAAGAACTGCTATATAGTCCAAATCTGTCTAAATCAGTCAAAACTAAGAAGAAGAAAATTTGGTCCACACTGGGGTACTAGCTTGTGTCCCTTTATTGAAGACAAAAATTAAGCACTTTTGTCCAACTCCATGGACTTCATTAGAATAAAAAAGTCATGTAATACAATCTGTTTAAAAAAAATTACCTAAACACTGCCCAAGAATTTTCTATTGGATAAGTAGCTTGTCTGTAACAGTTGCATAATAGGTTCATAGTTTCATAGGATGTTACTAGCCTATTGACCCGATGGTCTTTACAAGCCTGGCTGTTATCTCTCATTTAGTATTATGTTGGGTTTTATTGTCTATGCCCAAGGTTTTTCTAGCAAGGACTACCCATGTCCAGGAGAGAAGCTGGGGCAATCCCTGGCAGAAATTTACAATTTCCCATCCAGTCGTCCAGAATGCACTTAAATAGGGTCATGGAAGTGCTCTACTTGATAGGGATTGCAAGCCTATTCCAGAGGAGTGGCAGCCTCTGAGAAATGTATCTGTCTCTCCACCAGGTCCTATTTATATCACAGGCTAGATTGACGTCACTGGAATGGGTGACTCTAGTCCCATTTGACTTAAGGATTTGCAGCATTTCCATTAGATTTGGGTCAGAGATAGCCCTGTAAACCAGACATCGCCTCTAAGTAGTATTTGCGTTACTGAGTAAAACGTGCTGGAGACCCTGAATTTTCTTAGTTAGAAATTTTTGAGGTCTCTCAAGTTGCTGCCGGTGTCTGGTATGGTACGTACCAAAGGGAGCCTTATATTCAATAATAGGCCTGATGAGGGACAAGTACAGGGGGTTATAAACTCTTGCTCTTGAGGAGATGCCTTTGCTAATCAGTTGAGTGATGTAGAATGCCTTCCTCGCCACAGTAGACACATAGTGGTCAAAGTTGAGATCAGTCAGCTTGTGTCCCCAGGTTTCTCACTACTGAATTGGTACTTGTGGTAGTACTTATTTTGTAATCAACAGGGACATTGTTTTTATTGGAGGGAACGATGATGCATTTTTAGCATTTAGTTTAAATCCATGGCTTTGGCACCAGTCACTGGTCTGTGTAAACATCTTTTGAAGTATACTGACATCGCTAGAGGAATTTGCAATTATATGCAATCTTGATGAGCCACAGCCCCTACGTTTTGGCCTGGACTTCTGAGAAGTGTATGCCAAACAAGAGGGGGCCCAGCACTGACCCTTGTGGGACCCCACTGGTGACAGGTCTGCTGATAGAGGTAAAGTCTCCTGCTTTGACTGAGTGTTCTCGATCTGTGAGCCAGTTTGCAATCCACCTGACAACATAGGGTTTGATATTCTACTGAGTTAATTTGTCAATGATGGCATGATGTGGGATAGTGTTGAAGGCCTTGGCTAAGTCAAGTTTTATTTACATTTGTTAACCAGGAAAGTCCACTGGGTCAGAAAACCATTTTTAGTGGAGGCCGGGGAGAAAAGCTCCATGATACATCTAGTTTACACAGAGTTGCAATTTACAGTAATACAGCAGTGAGAGCATAGATAGTTTAGGTACATACAAAGTAAAGAAAAATGACAAGGTTTGGAAAAAACATAATAAAATATAATGACATGGTATACATTAGTAACTTTAGATTTTTTTTTTTTTGGGAGAGGTAGGTCATTCCAAAGTTTTGCTACGGCATGAGAATATAAACTTTGTCCTGATCTCTTATTGGGTTTGGAGATTTGAAGAAGTTGTTTGTTAGAGGATCTTAAGTCTCTGGAAGGGGTGTAGGCTTGTATGATGTCTGCAAGTGTAGGGCAGTTGTCAGGGTGGAATGTTAGATTATGAGCAATAGTGAGTTGTGTATAGATTGTGTGCATGGCTTTCTCCTCATCTGTGGCTCTGGTCACATTCTCAAAGAAGTCCATCAGATTTAGTAGACATGACCTGTCCTTAACAAAACCAAACTGGGATGCATCCAGGGTTTGGAGGTCACCTATATCCTTATTTATGAGGTCCATGATGATTCATTCCATTGTCTTACAGATGAGACTGGTTAAACTTATGGGTCTATAGTTACCCAGGTCTGTTGTCGAGCCACCCTTGTGGAGGGGGGATAACAGTCGCTATTTTCCATTCAGTGGGGACAAAGCCTGTACTCAGTCTGTGGTTGAATAGTGCCTAATGGAGTAGCTAGCTCTTGTTTTAGAACATTAAGAATGCAGCCTGGAATGTCATCTGGTCCCATGGAGGCTGTGTTCTATGCTTTAGAGAGAGCATTGATGACTTGCTCTTTGGAGATGCAGGGAGGAGATGATGATGAAAGCATGGATTGTGGTATGCTTGGGGGGGGTGAAATTTTCACCAAACATGTCTACTAGCAGATTTGCAGTTTTCCCAGGGTCAGTGTGTGAGATGCCATCCACAATTACTTCAACACACATCTGAGTTTTTAGATTGCGGCCATAGCTGAAGAACGCCTTATGGTTGCTAAATTTTTCTCATAGCTGCTCTTTGAAGATTTTATGAGTTGTCTTATTTGCTTGTTTAAGCTGAGAAGAGTTCTCTTCCAGATGTTCTTTATGTTTCACTGTTGCAGTAATCACATTTGGGTTATCCCTGCCAGGATAGCCCTTGGCCGGCCCGAATACCATAGACTTAGTATTTCTGCGTCGGTTGCTGTTGCTTGAGGACTGACATCAGGTAGTCAGTGGTATAAAGGAAGGCATCAGACGCCATTACATCAGTCTTTCTTGCCGTGGAACCCCAAGCAGAAGCAGTTCGCATGAGTGCCACTCGGCCGCTACCTGAGTTTCATTTCCGAATCGAAGTTAAAGTCTTCAAAAACGAAGTACCCCATTGGGGGATTTTTTTTTTCTTGCACTAACCGATGACAGAAAAAGTTAATAATTGTCTCACCTGAGGAAAGCAAATACCACACCAGGACTTCCATTCTTACTGCGTCACTTGTCTAGGCCCAGACTACAACATCCCTGGATGTTCTTTGTGTTTCACTGTTGCAGTCATTACATTTGGGTAATCTGCTGGCAGGTTGCCCTCAGTCGGCCTGAATAACAAAGTCTTGGGTCCTGCGTCGGTGGCGGTCTTCTCTTCCATGACGTCAGGTCGTCAGGGGTATAAAACATGCAGCCGACGCCATTTTAATCAGTCTTTCTTGCCACACAGTGCCCGAAGCAGAAGCAGTTCGCAAGTGCCGGTCAGCCGACTCCTGAAATTTTCATATTCGAGTTTCAGAACCGAAGTCTTCAAACTAAAGCTAAGTACCCCATTGGGGAAACTTTTTCTTGCTCCTTACCGATGTCAGTAAAAGTTAATAATTGCATTACTTGTGGGAAGCAAATACCTCATAAGTATTTTCATTTGTACTGTATTCCTTGCCTAGGCTCTGATCACAGCGTGCTTTGCTGTTGGTTTTGTGCTAAATTTAACTAACGCACTATTAAGCGTCGGTATATTTTTGCTTCTAAATATTTTGGTTCAAGATTTAACTACCCTGAAATGTCGTCGGTTAGCAATCCGACTACCGAAGTTCACAAAAACTGCAAGAAAAAAGACAGAGACAGACGGTCGACGTCCAAAACCGACAACGAAGCTTCTTCTAAGCCAGTCACCGGTTCGTCGGTACTCAGTGAGGTGCTTTTGCAGCCCCTGATACCCGCTACGTTTGAGTCGCAGGCCTCTACCGAGACCGGTATGCCGCGAGATTTGCAAAGTCTCTCCCTTGGATGGGTCCGGAGTCGCTGAGCAGGCACCAGCTTCTGAGGGTGTTTTCAGGCCTCAACATTTTTACATTCAACCGACGCCAGCAACAAAACCAAGGTCAAAAACATCTTGTTTGTCTAAAAAACTGAGGCATGAGCCACGTGCTCAGGCCTCTATGCCTAAAAAACAGATGATCAAAATGGCTGAGGATTTAATTACCTTGATCAGGGGTTCCCAACCACCCCCTTCCTAAGAGGCCTAGGCAAGGCACTGATTATGAATCTTCAGATCAGGTTTCTATTTCTTCTGATCAAGAATTTTCTATTCCACCCTATGAGGATTCTGATGCAGAGGAATCCATCCCATCTGCATCTCCTCCTGAGGATTACTCTTTTGGAGTGACTTTGCATACTTTAAGGGAACATTTTCACTGGGAGAGTCAGGACTTCTCTGAATCAAAAAAAGAGGCTTAGGGATTTCCTTCTTCTTCCTCAGCATAGGTCTTTGGCAGTAGCCTCCTGTATTAGATATTGTTTATGATGTGTTCTCGGAATCAAGCATGGCTTCTGATTCCCGGCCTCTGGCTCCTAGTAAGCCAGACAGATATTACTGGGTTCCTGACTCCCACAAATTTCTTTTCAAAAATCCAGCTGCTGATCCTGAGACTATTTCTCTGGGTCCAAAGGGTGTTAAGGCTTCTACAGCCAAAAATCCTACCCCTTCTGAGAGAGATTCCAGTGCGCTGGATAGATGGGGTAAGAAGGTTTATACATCTGCAACCTTGGCAATCAGGGCTTTAAACTGCCAGTTTCATATGCTTAAATATCAACAACATGTTATGGGCTTACTGAAACAGAAAATGATGTTGATTTCTGATTGTGTGGAAAATAGAGTTACAGGATTTATTGCATTCAGCAGAACAGGTTGGAAAGCATACTTTGCAATGTGGTTTTGATTCCTTGGAGGCCTCTTGTAGGGCCGCCGTTACTGGATATGTGATTATAAGGCATGCCTGGCTCAAGGAGCAAAATCTGCCTGATCATGTTAAAGCTAAATGGTTGGATGTCCCTTTGCAGCATGATACTCTGTTTGGTAATAAGGCAGAAGAGGTTTTAAAGAAAATGGAAGACAAAGCTAAATCTATGCAAACTGTAAAAGATTTCTTGCAGGTGCAGCCACCCAGGTTCAGTAGGCACTGGCCTACTAAAAATTGGTCCTTTCCTGTGTCCAACAGAGCCACTCAGGGCAAACCCAGGCACTCAAAAGGCTCCAGATATCAATCACAGGGTTCTTACAGGTCAAAGCAATGGGGTGCCTCCACCTCCAAATGTGGAGGAAACAAAGCACAACCCTACAGTAAGCAGTCTGAATGACTTTCCTCTACCATCTCCAAGCACTTATCTTTTGGCAGCCCCCTTGGGGGGGATTAGCACTTAATGCTCAAAATTGGCAGTTAATTACCCAGGACAAGTGGGTATTAAACATAGTATCCGTGGGGTACAGATTTAATTTCCATACTTTGCCAATTCCAAACGGATGGCCAGATCTGCCACAAAACCAGTGGGCAGAGGCCCAGAAACAATTCATGTCCCTCATGGATATGGGGGCTATTCATCCGGTACCAGAAAAGGAAAAAGGACAAGGATTTTATTCAAGACTTTAACTGGTACCCAGAAAAGGCAATTCATGGCGTCCAATACTGGACTTATCGATTCTGAACACGTTCCTGGACATTCCAGAATTCAAAATGTGCTGACTTTACAATAGCTACTGCCTATGCTAGACAAGAATGCTTGGTTAGTAACTGTAGACTTAAAAGAGGCATACCTGCATATCCCAATAAGGGAATCGTGCAGAAGATACTGCCGCTTTAAACCAGGTTTTTTACATTACCAATTCTCTGCACTGCCCTTTGGCTTATCTACTGCACCCAGGGTCTTTACAAAGTGCCTGCCACCAGTAATTGCATTCTGCAGACAAAGAAACATTCAAATTTATCCTTATCTGGACGATTGTCTCATTCAAGCAGAGGACAAGGACACTCTTCTACAACATCTGGCGTTTGTAAAAAGGCTTCTAGCATGCCTATGGTGCACCATAAACGAAAAGAAATCACAACTGGTACCCTCTCAAATAATTACACTCCTGGTTGCAAGCTTGAATACAACTGCTCAGCAGATGGCTTACCTCACGCCAGACAAACAAAGGCAATTGACAACATACTTCAAACAAATGGCAACAAAAACCCAGTTGTCTGCAAGACAAATTCTACAGGCTTTGGGGTTCATGGCATCCTGCATTCTACTAATTCCATATGCGGGACTGCATATGAGGAAACTTCAGTAGTACCTAAAAAGTTTATGGAGTCAACATTGTCACAGCCTGGAAACAATGATTCCTCTCATTCCCTGCCTACAACAGGAGTTTCTTTGGTGGGCAGAGACATGTCACCAGAACAAGGAACTGTCATTCACTCTACCCCCTGCCACCCAAACCCTAACTACAGACGCATCAGACTATGCTTGGGGGGCCCACCTGGCAGGGATATGCATTCAGGGCAAACGGAGCCCAAACCAAATGCATCTGCATATCAACCAGAAAGAAATGGTAGCTGTTCAGAATGCTCTGACAGCCTTCAAGGACTTACTTCATCCAGGACAACTACTGATAAAGATGGACAACACCACAGTTATGTGGTACATAAACAAGCAGGGGGGTACACTTTACTACCCCCTTTGCAGACTAGCCATGGCCTTGTGGAACACACCCTTGACTTACCAAATACATCTTCAAGCTCAATTCCTGCCAGGAAAGCAAAATACTCTGGCAGACGACCTAAGCAGAAATCTTATGGACCTGCACGAATGGAAACTGGATCCACAAATCTTCAGCATGTTAACACAGAAATGGGGGAGCCCAGACGTAGTTTTGGGGAGAGGCAAATAGATCTATCAGTTGGACAAATTCTGCACAATAACTCATCACAAAAATGCATGGAAAGTGGATTTTCTGTCCTTCCGCTGGAAAAACTCATCAGTCTATGCCTTTCCCCCTCTGCCTCTACTCTCCAAGGTCTTACTAAAAGTTAGACAGGAAAAAACAAAAATGATCCTAATTGCTCCGGACTGGCCTCGCCAGCACTGGTACCCGCTTCTAAGGAATATGTCACATTTTCCTCCGTGGTACTTGCCTCAAACACCTCACCTAATATCTCAGCAGAACTATCAAATTCTGCACACTCAGCTCCAAACTCTGAATCTTGCAGCATGGCTAATCAACTGATTATTCAAACCACATCTGTCAGTAAACCTGTGAGGGATGTCAGTTTGGAAGCCAGAAGGCCTAGTACTAGAAAATCTTATGCTGATAAATGGAAGAGATTCTGTGCTTGGAACCAAGCACAAGAAATAGACACAGCAAAGCCCACTATTCTTCAGAGTTTACAATACTTGACTGAGATGCTTGACAAGGGCCTATCTTTTTCTTCAATAAAAATCCTTGCAATAAAAATCCTTGCCTCTGCCATCTCGGCTCATTACAACTTAGAGCATCCCGTCTTTTCTCATCCACTGCTTAAACAGTATCTCAGAGGGGCCAAAAAATTAAGGCCTCCCAGGAGAACACCAACCCCTGCATGGGACCTCAATTTTGTGCTGGAAAAACTCACCCTGCCTCCTTTTGAACCAGCAGCTACTGTCTTGGAAGACAGCTTTTCTTTTGGCAGTCACTTCAGCAAGAAGGGTTTCAGAACTACAGGCTCTCATGACAGTGGAGCCTTTCATTATATTTTACCTGGACAGGGTGGCCCTCAGGACCAATCCTTCTTTTATGCTAAGGTGGTATCCAGTGTGGCTCTTAACCAGACCATTCACCTGCCAGCTTTTTTTCACAAATCCACAGAACAAGGCGGAGCAGATTCTGCAATCATTGGATGTACACAGACAACTAAGATTCTACTTAAACAGGACAAAATCTTTAAGAAAGTCTGAGCAACTACTGATAGCGTTTACTGCAGGATCAGAGGGGAAGGCAATATCAAAGCAGACTATTTCTAAATGGATAAGTCACTGCATTCGTTTCTGCTATTTGCACCATGGTAAACCTGTGCCCAAGGGGATCAGATCCCATTCCACCAGGGCTGCCTCTACTTCAGCAGCTTTTCTCAGAGGGGTCCCAACCAAAGACATTCTAGAACTGCTGCTTGGAGCTCTGTGCATACGTTCACAAAGCATTATCATTTATCTCTCTTCTCTAAATCCAGGGCAGGCTTTGCCACTGCAGTCCTGCAGGGCCTTATAGCTGCTCCTAAAGCCATTTAGTTCCTGCCTCCCATCCATAGCTTTGGGATTCTACCCAAATGTAATGACTGCAACAGTGAAACACGAAGAACATAGTACAGTTGTGTACACTTACCATAAATGTAGATGTTCGAGTGTATTCACTGTTGCAGTCCGGGTTGCCCACTCACCATCCCCCATTCTATACCTTTTCTTTCTTTCACTATACTCAAAAGCCTTTGTGGTGTATTTGCTTTTGGTTGAAGGTAAATTTTATGTTTCTAAGGTGCATTTATATATTTACAGTTTATTTACATATATTTTTGCTCCCCATTTGGGGGGCACCTGACATCTGGGGCAAGAAAAACTGATTAAAATGGCATCGGCTGCATGTTTTATACCCCTGATGACCTGACATCATGGAAGAGGAGACAGCAACCGACGCAGGACCCAAGACTTTGTTATTCAGACCGACTGATGGCAACCTGCCAGCAGATTACCCAAATGTAATGACTGCAACAGTGAATACACTCGAACATCTACATTTATTGTAAGTGTACACAACTGTACTTTGTCGCTTCTGTGCTTTAACGCCAGAACTATCCGTCTTCGGGCCCTTTTTGTAGCTAGATATTTCCGTTTACAGACCTCTAATTCAGATATGGCTTCAGTAAGCCATCCAACAGCAGATCTTCCGAAAAAACGTAAAGATACAGACAGAGACAGACTGCACAGGACCAAACCTTCTGACTACACTTTCATTAAGCTGGTCGTCACTCCTCTGGAACTTAGTGAGATGCTTTCACAGCCCCTGATGCCCGCTTCAGTTAATTCGCAGGCCATTACCGAGACCCTTTCAGAGTCTGGTATGCCGCAGAACTCTTCTTCGTCTAAGGATCCTGCGATCATCTCTACCTTGGATGGGTCCGTAGCCACTGTGCAGGCACCATCTTCCAAGGAAGTCCTTCGCAACACTGGATCCCAACATAAACCATTGTCTTCTTTCATGACTACCGTTCTTTCGAAAACAACTGAGTTCCTCAGGCCCAGGGGTTGAACCACACCCAAAAAACCGACTACCCATTCTCAGGTGCCTGCTCCCTTGCCTCAGTCTCAAATGCTTAAAATGGCAGAAGACCTTATCATGCTGATTAGGGGCCAGTCCACTCCCTCAAAAAGGAAAAGAGATCTGTCTCCAGTAGTTTTGTCTGAACAGGAGTCCGATGAATCCGATGCATCTGACTATGAAGACATGCAGCCACTCTCCACTTATGAGGATTCTGATGCAGAGGAATCTATTCCTTCAGCCTCTCCCCCAGAGGATTTTTCCTTTGGGGAAACCCTGCATACCTTAAGGGAGCATTTCCAATGGGAGAGTCAAGACTACCCACACTCTAAAATGAGACTCATATTTCCTGGACCTTCCACAACACAGGCCCTTAGCCATCCCCTAGTCCTAGATGTGGTGGATGGCGTCTTCCTTGAATCCAGCTTGACTCCAGATGCCCTCCCTGCTGCTCTCAGAAAACCAGACAGGTACTACAGAGTCCCTGACTCACACAAATATCTTTTTACAAATCCTACAACTGACCCTGAGGTCATTACTCAAGGGCCTAAAGGGATTAAAGCAACCTCAGCTAAGAATCCCACCCCCTCAGGCAGGGATTCCGGAGCACTGGACAGATGGGGTAAAAAAGTATACACCTCAGCTACTCTTGCTATCAAGGCACTAAATTGTCAGTTCCGTATACTTAAGTATCAGCAACATACCTTGGAACTCCTTAAACAAAAAATGTCCTCCTTTCCTGCACGGGCAGAATCTAAAGATATACAGGACTTAATGCATTCTGCTGGTCAAGTAACTAACAAGTAACATTTTGCACTGTGGTTTTCATGCCCTCGAAGCTTCTTGCAGGGCAGCAGTTAGCAGATCTGTCATTAGAAGACATGCATGGCTTAAGGAACAAACCCTGCCAGACCATGTCAAATCAAAATTGTTGGATGCACCCTTGCACAAAGATAACTTGTTTGGTACTAAAACAGAGGAAGTCTTAAAGATGGAAGAAAAAGCAAAATCTATGCAGACTGTTAAAGATTTCTTACAGGTCCAGCCCCCTAGGTTCAGCAGGCATTTCCCCTCCAAGCACTGGTCCTTTCTTGCTCTGAGTAGACAGGGCCAGCCTAGGCCCCGTGGAAACGGATCCCCCAGACAGCAGCCCCAGGGGTTGCAGAGATCCAAGCAATGGACTAACTCCAATTCAAAACCAGGGAGTTCTAAGCCACCCCCTTATGGTAAGAACTCACAATGACTCGCCCCTTCCCAACCTCGCCTCTGCCCACCTTCACGTACTCCTAGGAGGAAAACTCTTTTCACTCAATCACCTGGGCCACCATTACCAAGGACCAATGGGTTCTGAACATTGTGTCTCAGGGGTACAAATTCTCCTTACACACTATTCCAACCCCAAAAGGGTTCCCAGATCTACCACCAAATCATTGGGCAGAGGCTCAAAAGCAAATGCTTTCCCTGCTCTCTTTGGGGACAGTAGAGCACATTCCTGTAGAGCAGATAGGCCAAGGCTTCTACTCCAGACTTTTTCGGGTGCCCAGAAAAGAGGGCACCTGGCGCCCATCCTCGATCTTTCCATTCTAAACACATTTCTGGTGATCTCAAAATTCAAAATGCTCACCCTCCAACAGCTGCTACCCATGCTCTCCAGGGACACCTGGCTAGCTACCCTGGACCTAAAAGAGGCTTACCTCCACATTCCTATCAGGGAGTCCTGCAGAAAATATCTCCACTTCAGGGCAGAATCTCAACACTTTCAGTTCTCTGCGCTTCGCTTTGGCTTATCTACTGCTCCCAGAGTTTTCACAAAATGCCTAGCTCCAGCCATTGCCAATTTACCCCTACTTAGACGGCTGCCTTATTCAGGCGCAGAGCCAGGAAAAGCTGCTCAAATATGTGCCCTTTGTAAAGGACCTACTAACCTCCCTAGGGTACACAATCAATGAAAAGAAATCCAAACAGGCACCCACCAAAAAGGATAATCTTCCTGGGAGCAAGTTTGGACACAGCATCCCAGATGGCATGCCTTACACCAGAGAAACAAATTTTCCTATCCACTTACTTCTCTCAACTGGCCACCAGGCCCCAGCTTTCTGCAAGGAAAGTCCTGCAAGCCCTGGGGTTCATGACCTCTTGCATACTCCTCATTCCATATGCCAGACTGCGTATGAGGAAACTTCAGTGGTACCTAAAGAGCCTTTGGTGTCAACACTCTCAGGATTTGGAAACTCTTCTGCCTATAATTCCTTGTCTGAGGAAGGAATTTCTTTGGTGGGCAACAGTATGCTCCCACAACAAGGGACTGCCCTTCTCCCCACTCCCCGCCACCCAGACACTCACCACAAACACATCAGACTACGCTTGGGGGAGCACACCTGGACGACAGGTGCATACAGGACCAGTGGAACCCCCAGCAACTCCCTCTGCACATCAGTCAAAAAGATGATGGCTGTGCAGCAGACCTTAAGTTTCAAACACCTTCTTTCTCCAGGGATTCTCCTGATCAAGACAGACAACACCACTGTGATGTGGAACAGCACCAAGGAGGGAGGGACTCACTCCTATCCGCTGGGCAAGCAGGCCATGGACCCTTTGATTCACAGCCTCTTCCATGCAGATACACCTGTTAGCTCAGTACCTGCCAGGCTATCTCAACTCCCTGGCAGACCAATTAAGCAGACAGCTCTTGGACCCGGGGAACCCCGGAGGTAGACCTCTTCGTCTCCCACACCAACTCAGCAAAATCTGTACCAGGGAGTATCACTGCGTGGCTTGGAAAGTGGATGCCCTGTCCTTCCCCTGGGTAAACCTCTCGGTCTGTGCCTTTCCTCCCCACCTCTCATTCCCAGGGTACTGCTCAAAATAAGGGAGGAAAAACCAAGGACCATTCTCATAGCTCCAAACTGGCCCAGAAAGCATTGGTACCCCTTGCTGCACAGTCTGTCCCTGCTGCCTCCATGGAATCTTGCTCAAATTCCAAGCCTCCTAACCTAGAGGGAAGGGAAACTCGTGCACCTCCAATTTGGCAGCTTGGTTTATACTCTAGCCCCCTGATCAGTCTGCCATCCTCAGTAAGCAGGTTCTGGATGTTATCCGAGAGGCTAGACTCCCTAGCACCAGAAAGGCTTATGCAGATAAATAGAAACTGTTCTCCACCTGGATCCAGGCTAAGGGGGCCAACATGTCACAGCCCTCCATCCCTCTCATCCTGGATTACTTAGCTGACCTGCTACACAGTGGTCTCTCATTCTCCTCTATAAAAATTCATGCCTCTGCTATTTCTGTTCATTTTCCCACTGAGCAACCTCTCTTTTCACACCCTCTGATTAAACAGTTCCTCAGAGGGGCTAGCAACTTGCGACCCCCCCAGAAGGACACCAACACCAGCTTGGGACCTTAACTTTGTCTTGGAAAAGCTCACCCTGCCCCCCTTCGAACCAGCTTCTTCTGGAGAGCTGAAATTTCTCTCCTGGAAGACAGCTTTCCTCCTGGTCATCACTTCAGCCAGAAGAGTCTCTAAGCTGCAAACACTCATGGCTGTGGAACCCTTCATCATCTTCCATGCAGATAGGGTATCCCTCAGAACTAATCCATCCTTCATGCCCAAGGTGGTGTCCAGTGTAGCTCTCAAGCAATCCATTCATTTACCCACCTTCTTTCCTAACCCCCAAAACAAGGGGGAAAGGATTCTGCACTCTCTAGATGTGCACAGACAGCTCAGGTACTATCTGGACAGGACTAAACCCTTGAGAAAGTCTGAAAATTTGCTGGTTAACTTTGCTTCAGGGGCAGAAGGCAAAGCCATCTCCAAGCAAACTATTTCCAAATGGATAGCACACTGCATCCATTTCTGCTACAAGCAGCATGGCAAGCCTCCCCCAAGGGGGTCAGGACACACTCCACCAGAACAGCCTCCACCTCTGCAGCTTTTCTCAGAGGAGTCCCCACCAGAGACATCTTGGAGGCTACCACCTGGACATCTGTTCATACTTTTACCAAGCATTACCACATGCCTTCCTTCTCCAAATCCAGGACAGGGTTTGTCTCTGCAGTCTTGCAGGGCATCCTAGCCAGCCCCTAGCTTCCTGGACTGCCTCCACCCATTTCCTCAGCTTTGGGAATCTATCCAAATGTGATAACTGCAATAGTAAAACACGAAGAACATAGTACAGTTGTGTATATTTACCATAAATGTAGATGTTCAAGTGTATTCACTGTTGCAGTCCTGGTTTCCCTACCTCCATCCCCCTTTCTTCTCTTTCTCCTTTTATTACCATTCTTCCCTGTTTTCCTTTCCTTACAAGGGACATATTGGTATTTATGTTCCACTGGTGGGTTTCTTCCACCAGAGCCTGGCCTCCAACTTTGGGGGCTCCTGACAGGTTAGGGCAAGAAAAACTGATGTAATGGTGTCGGATGCCTTCCTTTATACCACTGGCAACCTGACGTCAGTCCTCCAGCGACAGCAACTGATGCAGAAAATAGTAAATCTGTGGTATTCGGACCGGCCGAGGGCTACCCTGGCAGGGATAACCCAAATGTGATGACTGCAACAATAAATACATTCAAACATCTACATTTATGGTAAGTGTACACAACTGTACTTTCTGGGATCTCACTTTTGTATTTTTAGACAGCACCTCCTTTTACTTATCGTATAATTTATTAATGCTAGATGTCCACTGGGATGGTTTGTTTTTTCTTGAGGATCTTTCTTTAATCCTGTTCGGCACGGTTGTGTCTGTACATTTGTGTAGATGTTTTTACAGGGCATCAGTGTATATCTTAGTATAGCCGTAAATGCCATCTGTAGAAACTGGAGCTTGGAAGTCAGTTATACCTTCCCTTAGGAGGATATAGTTAGCTTTGGTGAAGTTTTTTAGCCTGAGCCTGACTTCTCCTTTGGGGAGTCCTGGTGCTATTGCTCCTTTAAAAATGACTGATTTATGTGCGGATTTAACCAGTGCAGACCCTACACTTGAGGAGTTGCATCGGTCACTCATATTGGTGAGGACCAGGTTTAGAATATTGGAGCCTCTTGTGGGGTGGTGCACTATTTGTTCCAGGGCATTTGAGTTAACAATGTCCAGGAACTTTTGTGCAAGTGAGTTTGGGCTCATAGGTTTCCCAATTAATGGAAGGATAGTTGAAGTCACCCATGACTAGGGTGCTAGGTTGTTCCTCAGTTGTCCCAAGTAGGTCTAAATAAGCTGTGTGGGCATCTTTGTTCATGGAAGGGGACCTTTAACTGGCAATGACCTGAAGGGGGTTTTACCATGGTAATTTGGACTTGGAGTAGCTCCATACAGTTTTCTTGTCTAACCAGTCTGGAGGTGTAATTTTCTTTAATGAAGATAGATACTCCCCCTCCTTTGGTTCTCACACCTTCAGTTTGCGGTTTGAAAGTCTGGAAGGCATTGTAGTCTTGTAAGGTCGGGGTACTTTCTGTGACTGCACAAATGTCAGCATCTTCCAGGGAGAGGAGTGCTTCCAAAGAGTGCAGTTTCTGATTTAAACTTTTAGCATTTATCAGCATGACCCTTAGTTTCTTTGTGTTTGATATTTTCACGTTGAGAATTTTGCTGTTGTGACCTTTCCTAAAAAGGTATTATGGGGGAGGCAAGTCCCTTAGCCAGCAACCAAAAGCCTATAGGTGCCAGGTGAAGACCATCTCTGGCAAAGCAGTGTTGTGTATCCACCATATCATCCCAGGCGTACAGGAACTGGATCCCAGTAGAATGACACCAGAAATTTAGCCAGTTATTGAAGCCTGTCATTTTCTGTTTATATTGTGGTATCATCCTAGGTGAGGGTAAAATGCTGCACAAAACTAAGGACATACCCGCCTGAGACAAGCATTCAGAGAGCTCAATCATGTCTGTTTTCATATAGTCCAAAGAGGTACATCTCAAGTCATGCACACCAACATGAACTCTGACGGAGTCATAATGGTATTTGTTGTTGAGAGACTTGAGTGCATGTGTGATCTGGTGAATCCTTGCACCAAACAGGCAGCAGACCATAACCTTCTCCTTGTTCAGCCTGGTGAGTGGGGGAATCTTTATGTCTCACTATAGAGTCACCTATAACTAATAAAACATTTGGAGTAGTTGTGTATTGCCTTAAGGGCATATTTGGTGCTTTTTTTGTGTGTATTGGGTGCTTTGGATGTTCTGCTAGGTGTAGAATGCTTGTGTTTTGGAGGTCTCTAGTATTTAGCTAGCTTTCTGGAAAGTACCTCTGCATATGAAGGTTTATGTGTTGGGTGCATGTTACAAATAGGAGTCATGGTGTGTGTGCTGACAACCTGTTTAGTGTTGCTCTTCTGGGTCTGAGAGAGCAGTGATTCCAGATTCTTAGTGTAGGAGCATCTCTTGCAAATTGTACTTGAGCGATTTAGGAGTTAAGGGATTGTCAGTGTACACAAGGCAGTTGCTACACTGCCTCAAAAAAATTCATGTCCACCAGGCCGGCAGAAGAAACAGAGGGAAACTGATAGTCTATAATGCAAGGTTTGAACCTTTTGCATCTCAGCAGATCAGGAGAAAAAGATGGGGGTTTCAGGCAAGGAGCTATTTTAAGGTGACTAACCTACGGGGTGTACAGTACGAGGTCTATATATAACAGAGGGGGATCTATAGAGTCTGAATTGATAGGTAAGAGGTAAAAATCTCTGGTGGGTGGTTTAATGAACATCTGAGAGCTCTTTAAGAACTGTTCTTCTAGAGAGCAGCCGCTTCTAAGAGGAAATATTTCTTTTGGCACTTTTGCATCTATAATCGCCAAGAGTTACCCCCTCTGAGCGGTGGTGTGCTACGTGCAAACAAAAGCAAAGCAGCTAATACAAAGAAACCAATGAAAAATCTCAAACTGAGCCCAGAACCAGTAACCTTCACTTAGATAGTGCTACTGTACCGCCCTTTCACACTGTACAGGGGAAATTCTCGAAAAAAAAGATGTCCTGACTTTTAGTGCTCATTCTACAAACAGAACTGAATTCAGCCGGTCTGTATTACTGCCAACAGAAGTGTAATGGAACAACAGAAAAAAGCATTTTTTTATTATTATTATTATTATTATTATTATTATTATTATTAAATAAACAGTGTAAAAAAGCAACACAGTTTTTCTTGAATTAATAATAGCAACATAATAAAACAGCAGAAACAGATCTTTTCTTAAATTAAATAAAAGCAGCAGTTGGTGTGAAATACAGCCAAAGTGCAATAAAAGCAGTAGTCAAATACATTGCAAAACAGGAGCAAACAGTACAGTATTTTTTTTAACTGCTGAAGTACAGTCACAGTATATAAGAGAAGTGCAAAGAAAAAAACGTTGAGCCCTTTTGTGGGTTTCCCAGCTCAGAAAGACCAGGTAAACACCTATAGCCACTAGATGAATAATCCCAGTCCTCCTAATGTAAAAGTACAGTAAGAATGTATCCATTGTGAAGTGCTACCACAAACTTAAATATACAGATACAGCATTGTACCTTAAACAGCTTATAAAAGTATGATTGTTCAATAAAAGTACTTAATTTTGTATAAATGAGCTAAGAGCCACTCAATTGTACAGAATTTATAAAGACAATAAAAACAAGATAAAGATGATTGATTAGCTCTCCAGCCAATAAAACTACATGCAGAATTCTCAAGTGATTCTTCAACCTAGACAGACTAGGCTACCTCCCAGTGCACTAGAAGGAAAATCCACTGACCTTGATAAGAAGACAAGTGCTTGCTAGAGTGTAAAAATACACTACTTTATCCAACAGCTAGCTAGATAAATGAATTCAGATGAAGTAAATTAGTACAACAGACAAGAGGCACATTGCACTTTTTCGATATAAGCACAAGGAAGGGCAGATAAATAATTCAAATAAATTCAAGCTTAAGTTAAAATGCTGTGTTCACACAATAAATTACTAAATGTATATGAGTATATACAAAAAAGTAAGAAGTAGTTAAAATAATTATAAATATAACTAAAGTTATTAGTTTCAAGTTAAAGTAGTTATAAATGTTGAAAATATTAAATAAAGATGAATTTTAAATGCATTAATTAGTAATATAATAAGAATATTGAAAGCTTGAACATCATCAGGAACCAACCCAAATTACTTAAAACCATTTAAAATGCAATAAATGTGTGTGTTTGTGTGTGTGTGTGTGTGTGTGTGTGTGTGTGTGTGTGTGTGTGTGTGTAAAAAAGCTTTGTTGCTGACTGTTTTACATATACAAAGAAGCTTTAAGATGTACTTGAAATGGAAACCATGTCATTCAAACTATTGCCGTTAGTGGAATTACATTTCAACTGCCATCTTAACTTTTCCCATTCTAAAATATCTTTTCATGTCTCTCCCCTGCCTATATTCTCAATATTGTCTGCAATATAAAATTCAAAGTTGAGTGCTATTTATTTTGATAAGTTTATATAAAGCAGTACATTCATCCTTTTTAACAATATCATAAACGTGTTGGTAAGTCCTTGTCTTTAAGTGCCTTTCAATCTTTCCTGTATAAAAGCAGTGCATAACTGACATTGGGCCACATTTGAAACTCTTGAACTGAAACAACTAAATCTCTGATGTAAAACAACCTCACCATGTCCTGCATTAAAAAGGAAGACCCTTCTGTAATGTGTTTACATTGCATTTTTACATTCTGCCATTATCACATCTAATAACTTTCTCAGTCAACAATTTGAATGGAATGTCCTTCCTGTATACAAATGAGGGGCACGTACCCAAGATATTAAACTGTTCATCTGCCTTTTCACATAATTTCCAATTATTACAAATCAGATTTTTGATATCATAAAAATCTAAACTGTAGGTTAACACCATGAACTTACTAAAATACCTACCAGGTCTGGATTTATAACTTCACTTTTGTTAAAACACCCTTCACCCAATATGGGCTCATAAAACAATCTGTCACTTTTTTGGATGACTTCATCAGCCACTACTCTCAATCAGACCAAAGATTTCAGGAAGACTGACCAATTGTTTGTATCCTTCTTACCTGACAGATTGGGCATGGCAGTTTCTAAAGTAACTTTGGCCAGGTGGGTAACTGGTTGCATATCTTTTGTCTGTAAGCAAAGAGGGTGGTCTTTGCTTAAGTCCCCAAGAGCTCATTCCATAAGGTCTAGGCTGTTTCTTCAGCTTTTTGGTCAAGAACATCAGTAGATAACATTTGTGCTGCTGCCACTTGGTCCAGTGCTCATACCTTTATTGTTCATTACAAATTGGTTTTAATTTGTAGGAACAGAGCTGGCTTTAGCTCCACAGATCTCCGAAATATCCTTCCATGAAGACCACCCAAAGTTCATCTAGCTGGGGACTCTATCCCATCAGTTGAGGAATGAATGAAAATGACATCAGGTAAAAAAAAGTTATGTACTTAGCATAATGATATCTCTGTGTTGTCCATTTTCATTCTTCCACAACTTCCTGCCCTCCTAACCTCTCTTCCCTTTGCTCCTGGAGAAACCTAAGGGATAATACTTTGGGAACCTCTGTCCTTTGTTTGCGCTCCAGTTCTATCTTTCATGTATGCCCTTCTTAATTCCCTTATGGTATTAACCATGGTTTACTGGGGGCAGCAAAGTCAGTCTGAGGTATGTTAGGTTAGTGGGGCATTATGGGTAAAGTAAGGAGCTCAACATTTGTGTCCAAGGATCTGGAAAAAAGTGGCCGAGTTTGATCCAAAATCCAACATTTGAGGAAGAATGACAGTGGACAACACAGATCCATCATTATGGTGAGTACATAACTTTTTTTTTTTTTTATTCTTCCTCAACACATGCACTTCTGGATCCTGCTCCAGGGGTCCTTCTTGCAGTTTTACCTGAAGACTGTCAGGCTGACAACTTGAATGATCTGACTGTCCTTCCCTTTGGCACCTATTCTCTGTAGATGTGCTAAAATACACCAGGAAAGCTTGGAGGTATAATAGTGACACTTAGTTGAATGGAAGAGGTGGTTCCTCTGCTGCTAAAGGAAGAATCAGGTACCCGGTATGATAGGGCTGCCTTTGATTTGGAAATACTTCTTAAACCCTTTTGTTTCTTGTTTGGTCTAATTTTCATTGAAGATGCATTTGCCTACCATTTTAGCCTGCTTTACCATTGGACCATCGTTTGCCCTCTTTATTATTGATAAAACAGTTTTTTAAAAGGGCTCTCCGTTTAAGGCTCCGTAAAAGAGCACTGTCTTCTCCATCAGACTGAAAGTTCTTGTTAGAAAAAAATGACGGAGTCCTTTTGAACCAGTTGTTACTGCTTCTGTGATATATCTGACCTGGAACTTTCACTGTTGGTGGCAGTCACATCAGACATAAGGATTTCTGAACACCTATGCCCTTATGGGTAGGGAGATTTTTCCATAGTGACAGGCAGTTTACAGACGGACTCTTCTTTTATGCCTCGAGTTTATACAAAATTGTCTTTAAGTTGCCATTTTCCTTACTCCCTGTAGCACTAGGAAGAATATATTATTGCCCTGAGATATTAACAGGCAGCTGTGGTGATACCTGCAACCAGGAATGTCAGGAAAACAAAGCAGCCTTTTGTTCCTTTTGCTTCAAATAGTGAAAGTAGGCTGATCACTAAATATTCCATTTCTAAATGGCTGGCACATTTTGTTAAATCTGCTGCAGTGCCAATGGAAAGACTTTGTAAGAGCAGGCCATATCTCAGTGTACTGGGGTACATCTGCCTCCAAGCCTTCATTGGAAACTTGACTGCCCAAACCACTATAGAATGGTTTCTCTCCACACCTTTGCTGTGAATTTTAGACTTGGCATCCTCTCCAAGCGCAGAGCAGGCTTCACCACTGCTATTCATCAAGGCTTCCTTTAACCTACCCTAAGTAAAAAGTCAAGCGTCCAGCACAGTTGTCTTGTTTTGGTAATCTTCTCAGCAATTATTTATGCAACCATGATCCTTATGAAGAAAATAGTACAGTTGTACAAGAAGCTTACCTTGATAGATATTTAAGTAGCATCATTGTTGCAGCAGTTTCACACCCTGCATCCTCATTTAACACTGGTGCATCCAGGGCTGTTGTGGGTACCAGGTAATTTCCCCCTTCCCATCCCCACCTTCTTACACTTGCAACTAGTTGCTGCCTTTGGTTAACGTATTCATGAAAAAGCTGGGTTGTTGGCTGTATCTGGTTTGAGATTGAGTAGGGCAGGTGGAGAAGAGTCGGCCCTTAACCAGTCAAATCTAATGTTGTCTTTTCAATCAGCCTTAACTGTAGGTTATCAGATTTGTTCGGCTCAGCGGCCAGCAACTTTAGACTTCATCTGCAAAGCCTGAGCTCCGCTCCCATAATTCATCACCACTAACTCTACACTCTGGTCTTGTTTCCTTGTTATACGACAAACATGTTTCCAAGTGCTAAAGGGTAAAAGGAAATTACATAGGAAAAAATGGGAATTGTGGGAACAGTACATACAGGTGAGAGGAATGAGGTTTAAAAGAAGGCAGGATTTGAATGAGCTATATAATGTCTGACTGACGGTGACTGGGTAGATTGTAAGTGATGTATGTTTGCAACTAAAATTGTCAGTATTGTTTGTGGTGCATAATGCAACTTAGATTATGTCAATATGGTTTGTTTTCATTTGTATAAATGTATGCTTGCCAATGTCATAAATGATCATTTAATAAAGATGTTCCCTGTTTAAAAAAAAAAAAAAAGACAGTTAAGATTGAAGACAAAATAAAATAGTGATGTGTAATCAATCTTCAGGAAGGTCTCCAGGAACAGATGGTATTCCTGCAGAAGTCTGGAAGTTAGGAGGGAAGAAAGTGATAAAGATCTGGAAGATTTTTTTAACAGTATTTTAAAAGGATGGGAAGCACCAACATCTCGAAGAAAGTTGTGGTGACTTTATTATCTAAAGACTGTAAGGAATCATCAGATCCAGCTTCATATAGACCCATTTCAGGTTTAAACTATGATTATAAAGTGATTGTCTACACTACCTAAAAGAAAGGCAAAGATATTGTCAAAGTTGATAAATGTGGATCGGTGTGGCTTTCTGGAGGGGAAGCACACATTTGACAACATTAACAGAGCAGTAATGATCTAGAAGGAAGCAGAATGTAAGAAAATGCCACTGCATTCGACAGAGTAAGTTGGGATTATATGAGTAGGCAGTGGAACCATTTATATTCCGTAATACAATAATAAGGTTAATTAGGAGGATAAATGAAGGATCATAGGCATGAACTAAAGTGGAAGGGTTCCTTTATGAAAAGTTGTATTTGAACAGAGGATCCAGGCAGGGGTGTCTGCTTTTCCTTTTGCTATTTGGTTTATATTCATAGTCACTGGCAAAGAAAATAAGAGACTCAGAAATCCAAGGATATAATTGGTATGGTAATCAAGAAAAGTTGGCTTTACTTGCATATGATATAATTTTGTACCTGATAAGTCCAGTAAAGGACATCTCAGTGCTGTGGAGCACTTTGAGACTGTTTCAAGTCTTTTTGGGTATAAAATTAATGAAGAATCAAAGTCTATAGCCATAAATTATGTGCCCACACACAAATTGGTTCAGCAATACTAATGTGTGTATGTATGTATGTATATATATATATATATATATATATATATATATATATATAGATATATGGACGTTCTTCGTGTTTCACTGTTGCAGTCATCACATTTGGGTTATCTGCCTGCAGGCAGCCTTCAGCCGGCCTGAATACCAGAGTCTTGGATTCCTGTGTCAGATGCTGTCTCTTCTTCCATGACGTCAGGTCATCAGGGGTAAAAAACATGCAGCCAATGCCATTACATCAGTCTTTCTTGGTGCGCGGTGCCCGAAGCAGAAGCAGTTCGCAAGTGCCAGTCGGCAGACTCCTGAAATTTTCTTTTTCGAGTTTCAGAACCGAAGTCTTCAAAAAAAGCTAAGTACCCGGTTGGGGATCCCTTTTTCTTGCTCTTAACCGATGTCAGTAAAAGTTAACAATTGTCTTACCTCTGGAAAGCAAATACCTCATAAAGATTTTTATTCGTACTGCATTCCTTGGTTAGGCCCAGACCATGACATCCCTTGCTATTGGTTTTGTGCCTTGTTTAACCTCCGAACTATTCGTCGTCGGACTATATTTGCAGCAAATTATTTTGATACTCTGTATAACTATCCAGAAATGGCTTCGGTAAGCCATCCGACTACCGATATTCCGAAAAAACCTAAGGATAAATACAGAGACAGACCGCATAGATCCAAAACTGCCGATGCTTCCGTTAAGCTAGTCGCCAGTACTCAGTGAGGCGCTTTCGCAGCCCCTGATACCCGCTACCTCAGATTCGCAGGCCTCTACTGAGACCCATTCGGAATCCGGTATGCCGTGAGATGCTTCTTCGACTATGGAACCTGCGGATGTTTCTACCTTGGATGGGTCCGGAGCCACTGTGCAGGCACCGGCTTTTGAGGGTGTATTCAGGCCTATAGACTTGCATTTTAAACCGATCTTCTTCATTCAGGCGTAAAACTCGACCCATGCTTAGAAAACCGATGTCCAAACCACATGGCCAGGCCCCATATGCCTAAAAAACAAATGCTTAGAATGGCTGAAGACCTTATTACTTTAATTAGGGGAAGCCAGCCTTCCCCCGCTAAGAGACCTAGAATTGATTTTCCTTCTGATTCTTCTGATCAGGATTCTGATATTTCTGTTTCGTCTGATTACCAGGATTTGCCCTTATCTACCTATTGAGGATTCTGATGCAGAGGATTCCATTTTCTCTGCTTCCCCTCCAGAAGGTTTTTCTTTTGGTGAAACCTTGCACACTCTTAGGGAGCATTTCCGCTGGAAAGCCAGGATTACTCTGACTCCAAAAAGAGGCTTTGAGAATTCTTACTCCTTCCTCAACACAGGCCTTTAGCTATCCCTCCTGTTCTGGACATTGTGGATGATGCTTTCTTGGAATCTAGCCTGTCCCCAGACACTTTACCTCCAGCTCCCAGAAAACCTGACCGGTATTAGAGAGTACCTGACTCTCACAAGTTCCTCTTCAAGAATCCTACTGCGGATCCAGAGACCATTTCCAAAGGACCAAAGGGCATTAAGGCTACTGCTGCCAAAAATCCTACCCCTTCTGATAGAGATTCTAGAGCCTTGGACAGATTGGGTAAGAAGGTATACACTTCTGCTACTTTGTCCATTAGGGCTTTAAATTTCCAGTTTCATATGTTAAAGTACCAGCAGCATATTATGGGACTACTTAAAACAGAAAATGATGTTGATTCCTGACTGTGCTGAACACAAAGAATTACAGGACTTAAGGCATTCTGCTGAACAAGTTGGTAAACATACTTTGCAGTGTGGTTTTGACTCTTTAGAAGCATCTTGCAGGGCTGCTGTCACTGGGTCTGTACTTAGAAGGCACGCTTAGCTTAAGGAGCAAAACTTGCCAGATCATGTTAAAGCTAAATTAATGGAGGCTCCCTTAAACCAAGACGGCCTGTTTGGCAACAAAGCAGAAGTTGTCCTCAAAACGATAGAGGAAAACGCTAAATCTATGCAAACTGTTAAAGATTTCCTGCAAGTACAGCCTCCCAGATTTAGTAGGCATTGGGCTTCAAAGAATTGGTCCTTTCCAGTCTCTTCCAGACCTTCTCAGTCCAATCCCAGGAACAGCATACCACCTAGGTTACAGTCTCAGGCTACGCACAAGCCTCAGCAGTGGGGGGCTTCCACTTCAAAAGCAGGAAGTAGTAAGATTCCCCCCTACGGAAAAATGGCACAATGACTTAACCTTAACCCTTCCAAGCCCTGCTCAGCTGCCTGCTCCCTTAGGAGGAAAGTTTGCTCTGCATGCAAAAAACTGGGAACTCATTACCCAGGACAAAAGGGTTTTAAATATAGTTTCCCAAGGATACAGATTCCACTTCCACACCCTACCAACCCCAAATGGTTGGCCAAACCTACCCCCAAATCAGTGGGCAGAGGGTCAACAGCAGGATGTTTATCGTGTTTCACTGTTGCAGTCATTACTCTTGGGTTATCCTGCTGGCAGGCTACCCGCAGTCGGCCTGTATTCCAAAGTCTAGGTCCGGCGTCTGTTGCTATCGCCTCTTCCGTGACGTCGGTGCGCCAGGGGTATCAAAGATGCAGCTGACGCCATTTTCTTCAGTCTTTCTTGCCGCATGGTGCCCGAAGCAAAAGCAGTTCGCAAGTGCCGGTCGGCCGACTCCTCTGAGATTTTCAAATCTGAAATTCAGAACCGAAGTCTTCATTAAAGCTAAGTACCCTGTTGGTGAAACTTTTTTCTTGCTCCAGACCGATGTCAGAAAAAGTTAACAATTGTATTTCTTGTGGGACGCAAATACCTCATTAGGATTTTCACTCTTACTGTATTCCTTGCCTAGGCCCTGATCACAACGTTGCTAGCTGTCGGTTTTGTGCTAGATTTAACCAACGCACTATTAAGCGTCTGTTTGATTTTGCATTTCATTACTTTTGCCGAAGATTTAATTATATAATGCCGTTGGAACAGCCGACGACCGGAGTTTACAAAAAACGCAAGGAAAAGGATAGGCATCCGAGGTCCAAAACAGACAACGAGGCCTCCGTTAGGCCAGTCGCCAGTTCTCAGTGAGGCGCTTTCGCAGCCCCTGACGCCCGCTACCTCAGAGCCACAGGCCGCTTCCGACTCCCACGTGGAGCCGACTGGGCCTCTAGATACTCAAGGTATTGGACACTCGGAAATCATTCCCTCAGATGGGTCCGGCGCCGCTGAGCAGGCATCGGCTTCTGAGGGTGTCTTCAGACCTACACAGTTATATGTTAAACCATCTTCAGCTTCAAAGACAAAGACTAAAGCAGTTCTAAAGACAAAGAAACAAGTACAGCATTCTCCTACTCAGGCTTCCATGGCTAAAAAACAGATGCTTAAAATGGCCGAAGACCTAATTACTTTGATCAGGGGTTCCCATCCCCCTCCTGATAAGAGGCCTAGGCAAGAGACAGAATATGATTCTTCTGATCAGGTTTCTATTTCCTCTGATTCCTCTTCTGAACAGTTTTACTCTGTGCCTCCCTATGAGGACTCTGATGCTGAAGAATCCATTCCTTCAGCCTCTCCTCCTGATGATTATTCTTTTGGGGAAACCCTGCATACCATGAGGGAGCATTTCCACTGGGAGAGCCTAGATTACTCTGAATCTAAGAAAAGGCTCTGAGACTTTCTGCTACTTCCTCAGCACAGGCCTCTTGCTGTTCCACTTGTTCTAGACATTGTAGATGATGTATTTTCAGAGTCCAGCCTGTCCCCTGACTCTTTACCCCCTGCACCTACTAAGCCAGACAGATACTACAGGGTCCCGGATTCTCATACATTCCTATATAAAAACCCTGCTGCAGACCCAGAAACTATATCTCAGGGTCCCAAAGGGGCCAAAGCTTCCACTGCAAAAAACCCTGTCCCCTCTGATAGGGATTCTAGGGCACTGGACTGATGGGGGAAAAAAGTTTACACTTCTGCTACCTTGGCTGTAAGGGCTTTAAATTGTCAGTTTCATATGCTTAAATATCAGCAATACTTAATGTCACTGTTAAACAGAAAATGTTGACAAATACTGAATGTTCAGAGAACAAAGAAATGCAGGATTTATTGCATGCAGCAGAACAAGTGGGAAAGCATACTTTGCAATGTGGTTATGATTCACTGGAGGCCTCTTGCAGGGCTGCTGTTACAGGTTCTGTTATTAGAAGGCATGCTTGGTTAAAGGAACAGAATCTGCCTGATCATGTTAAAGCAAAATTATTAGATGCCCCATTACAGCATGATACTTTGGTGCTAAAGCAGAAGAGGTGTTGAAGAAAATGGAGGATGAAGCGAAATCCCATGCAAACAGTTAAGGATTTCTTACAGGTACAGCCACCCAGATTTAGCAGTAACTGGCCTTCTAAATTTGGTCCTTTCCAGTGTCAGACCACAAAGAGGCAGATACAGACGTCCCAGAGGCAGATCTCAGCCCCAAGGCTCATATAGGCATAAACAATGGGGCGCTCCTACCTCCAAAAGCGGAGAAGACAAATCACAACCTTACAGGAAACCATCCCAATGACTTTCCTCTGCCAGATCCAAGCACCTTTCTTTTGGCAGCCCCCTTAGGGGGAAAACTAGCACTTTTTTCATCAAATTGGAAAATGGTTACCCAAGACAAATTGGTCCTGAACATAGTGTCCCAAGGCTACAGGTTCCATTTTCACACCCTACCAAGGGCAAAAGGTATGCCAGACCTGCCACACAATCAATGGGCAGAGGCACAAAAGCAGATTACAGCCCTCATGGACATGAGGGCCATTTAACAAGTACCACAACAAGAGCAGGGGCAAGGATTCTACTCCAGACTTTTCTTAGTGCCTAGAAAGGACAAAACCTGGAGACCAATACTGGACCTGTCCATACTAAACACATTTCTGGAGGTTCCAAAATTCAAGATGTTGACTCTACAGCAGCTGCTGCCCATGCTGGGCAAGAAGGCTTGGCTCGTAACTTTGGACCTAAAAGAGGCATACCTGCATGTCCCAATCAGACAATCTTGTAGAAGATACCTCAGATTCATAGCTGGCTCAATGCACTACCAATTCTCTGCACTGCCCTTTGGCTTATCTACTGCACCCAGGGTCTTCACAAAATACCTGGCACCAGTAATTGCATTTTGCAGACAAAGAGGAATTCAAATATATCCCTACTTGGATGACTGCCTTATTCAAGCAGAGAACAGACATTCTTCTAAAGCATCTGGCGTTTGTAAAAAGATTACTAATTTGCCTAGGGTACACAGTAAACGAAAAGAAATCAAAACTAGTACCCACTCAAGAGATAATATTCCTGGGTGCAAGCTTAAATACAACTGCCCAGGTGGCTTATCTCACGCCAGACAAACAAAAGCAACTGACTTCTTACTTCAAAAAATTGGCAACAAAGACCCAATTATCTGCAAGGAAAATCCTGCAGGCCTTGGGTTTCATGGCATCCTGCATTCTACTAATTCCATATGCCAGACTGCATGTGAAGAAACTACAGTGATATCTAAAAAGTGCTTGGACTCAGCATTGCCACAGCCTGGAGACAGTAATTACCCTCATTCCCTGCCTGCAACAGGAGTTTCGATGGTGGGCAGAGGCCTGTCACCACAACAAGGGTCTGCCATTCACTTTACCCACAACCAGACAGACACTGACAACGGATGCATCATCAGATTATACCTGGGGGGCCCATATGGCAGGAAAATCTATTCAGGGCATATGGCCTGCAAGCCAGATGCATCTTCACATCAATCAAAAAGAGATGCTAGCTGTTCAGAATGCCCTGACAGCTTTCAAGGATCTACTTCATCTAGGACCGCTACTGATAAAGACAGACAATACTATGGTCATGTGGTACATAAACAAGCAGGGAGGTACACATTTCTACCCCCTATGCAGACAAGCAATGACCTTATGGGACACAGCATTGGCTTATCAAGTTCACCTACAGGCACAATTGCTGCCAGGAAAAACAAATATTCTGGCAGACGAACTAAGCAGAAACCTCATGGATCCCCACCAGTGGAAACTGGATCCACAAGTCTTCAGCATGATAACAAGGAAATGGGGATGCCCAGCTATAGATCTATTTGCCTCCCCTCACAACTGCCAATTACAGAGATTTTGCACAAGGATTTATCACAAACAAGCATGGAGAGTGAACGCCCTATCCTTCAGCTGGAAAAATCTAAATCTAACAGTATATGCCTTTCCTCCACTGCCAAAATGATACTGATTGCACCAAACTGGCCACGCCAGCACTGGTACCCAGTCCTAAAGAGCTTGTCTCAAGGTCCAGCATGGATATTGCCTCAATCTTCTCATTTGCTGACCCAACAAAACAATCAGATCCTGCACAAGCCAACTCAGGACCTTAAATCTGGCAGCGTGGCGGATAATGTAGCCATTCAGAACACTCCTCTTTACCTAACTGAGATGCTGGACAAAGGCCTTTCTTTTTCATCAATTAAGATTCATGCCTCTGCCATTTCAGCCCATTACAATACGGAACCACCTATCTTTTCTCATCCTTTAATAAAGCAGTACCTCAGAGGGGCCAAAAACATCAGGCCTCCAAGGATAGCACCAATTCCGGCATGGGACCTCAGTTATGTCTTGGAAAAACTCACACGGTCTCCTTTTGAGCCAGCCTCAACAGCGGATATAAAATTCTTATCCTGGAAAACGGCTCTGCTCCTAGTAATAATCTCTGCAAGACGAGTCTCGGAGTTACAAGCACTCATGGTTGTGGAAACTTTTATCATTTTTCATCCAGACAGGGTTTCTCTGAAGACAAACGCAACATTTATGCCTAAGGTGGTGTCCAGTGTGGCCCTCAACCAAACCATTCACTTGCCTACCTTTTATCCAAATCCTCAGAACAAGGGTGAGAAAATTCTGCATTCTTTGGACATGCACAGGCAGCTACGCTTCTACTTGGACAGAACTAAAGCTTTCAGAAAGACTGAGCAACTTTTAGTGTCATATGCTGCAGGATCACTAGGAAAGGCTATCTCAGAACAGACTATTTCTAAATGGATAGGCCATTGCATCCATTTCTGCTATTCTCAGCATGGCAAATCAGTGCCTAAGGGCATTAGGCCTCATTCTACCAGAGCAGCAGCCACTTCTGCAGCCTTCCTCAGAGGAGTACCAACCAAAGATATCTTAGAGACTGCAACTTGGAGTTCAATGCACACCTTTACGAAGCACTACCACTTACCTCTTTACTCTAAATCCAGAGCAGGCTTTGCCACTGCAGTTCTGCAGGGCCTCATAGCCTCTCCTAATTCTATTTAGCCCAGCCACCCATCCTCAGCTTTGGGATTCAACCCAAGAGTAATGACTGCAACAGTGAAACACGATGAACATAGTACATTTGTGTACCTGCCATAAATGTAGATGTTCAAGTGTATTCACTGTTGCAGTCCAGGTTACCCACCCACCATCCCCCTTTTTCTTTGCTGGGTCTTATCTGTACTCCTCTATCCTATACAACTTATGTGGTGTATTTGCTTGTAGATGAAGGAAATGTTTATTTTTGTGCATGCGTACTTATTGGCATAATTTTCAGCCTACCAATTTGGGGGCACCTGACATCTGGGGCAAGAAAAACTGAAGAAAATGGCGTTGGCTGCATCTTTTATACCCCTGGCGCACTGACGTCAGGGAAGAGGCGACAGCAACCGACGCCGGACCTAGACTTTGGAATTCAGGCCGACTGCGGGTAGCCTGCCAGCAGGATAACCCAAGAGTAATGACTGCAACAGTGAATACACTCGAACATCTACATTTATGGTAGGTACACAACTGTACTTTCTCTATCTCTCTTCTAAGTATCAGGGCTATTCAACCCCTGGGCCTGAGGTTACCCCCATTGGCGGTTCCCTTCTTCCTGGTGGTTCATCCGACACCCTTTCGGAGGAACCGCCCAGGAAGAGACAGTGTAAGAGGAAACACGTCGACTCTCCTGACGAGTCCCTCACATCGGATACCGACCTCGATGATGCGGAGGGGTCCCCAAAGTCATCTTCGGAAGATGTCTCCTTTGCAGACATTCTGGAAATCCTTAAACACTGAGGCAACTGGCAGTCCAAACCCCCTTCCGCTGAGGAGTCGGTGTTCCTCAAGGCCTTCGGGGCTCAGCCCTCCGCCTCCTGGGTGTCTCTGCCCTTCGATGAGCTTCTGGATTTGATCTCCCGAAGGGCGTGGGAACACCCGGATTCTGTGGAACCGGTGCCAGCTCGTCCCAATAAGTTTCTCTCGGCACCCCCGGACAAGGATTTTTTATCTAAAGGTGTGGCTGTAGATGCTATGGTGGTGGCATCTGCCACCCAACAAGATGTGGCAGAGGCTTCGACGTCCATCCATCCCCCTAATAAAGAGTCTAGAAGCATGGATCAGTACGGCAAGCGTACCCTTTCTTCAGCGACCTTTACGTTAAGGTCTCTGAATTATCTGGCACACTTCACCAGACTACAGAGGGATCTGATCAAGGAGCTGTCGGATGCCCTCTCGGGTAACTTACCTGAACAGTTAACTCAGACGGTTAACTCTCAGTTGGCTACCCTATCCTCATTATCTAACTCGTCCATGAGGCTCATTTCCTATGCGGCCGAAGGAGCGAGTAGAGCGGCTGGGACAGGTGTTATTCTACGGAGACAAGCCTGGCTACGCCTGTGTCATTTTGCAGAGGCCTTTAAGTCTTCCTTTGCCGACGCCCCCTTTGATGGGTCCTCATTGTTTGGACCCAAGGTAAAGGACACTTTGACTCGCGAACAGGAGGGTAAGACCTTGGCTGCCGTAGAGCCTGCTTCCACTCCCCTCAGGCCTTATCCCAAGGCCCGAATGGGAGGGAAAATGTGGTTCCGTAAGTCTCAGAATCCTTACTCGTCGCAGCAGAGCGACCCCCCCCCCCCTTCTAGAGGCAGAGGAGGGGGAAATTTTTCAGGGAGACGCCGTCCCAGAGGCGGCGGAGGCCCCCGCAACACTGGAGACCGCGAGTCCTTTCGTGGCTCCTCCTCCTTCCAGCATCCCTGAAGGAGTACCCGGCTGTGCAACTCCGGAGCCAGTCGGGTCGCTCAAGCACCTAAAGGCCTGGGAAGATATTACTCAGGACCAATGGGTGCTTCGAATCATTGCCGGAAGTTACTCCATCCCCTTTGTTCAACCACCCCCACCAGTCCAAAGAATCCCGGACCCACCACCCAGTCAAACGGGATCATGCAGCCAACGTATCAAAGCTGCTTCAAAAGGAGTCATCCAACCTGTCCCCAGACCAGGCGGATTAGGGACTTACTCAAGATTCTTTTGGTGCCAAAAGACCGGGACTTGAGACCCATTTTGGATCTCAGCAAACTAAACCGATTTGTAAAAGTCCAAATTCGGATGGTCACTTTACAATCCATTCTCCGCTTTTGGAGAAAGGAGTTTGGATGTGCTCCATAGACCTCAAAGACGCCTACTATCACATTCTGATGGATCAGGCGAGGAGACACTTACGCTTCAGCCTAGGAGACAGTCATTTTCAGTTCGAGCACTGCCCTTTGGTCTCACCACAGCCCCCAGGGTGTTTACCAAATGTTTGGCAGTCGCGACTGCTCACTTGAGAAGTCTAGGATTCCAGGTGTTTCCATACCTAGACGACTGGCTCCTAACTGCCGCCTCCAGGCATCTACTCTTGAAAAATTTAGCAGCCACTATAGCACTGGGCAAATCCTTAGGAACTCACCTTCAATTGGTCAAAATCTGTATTGCAACCATCTCAGCGTATTCTGTTTATCGGTGCAGAAATAGATTCAAGGCAGATGCGAGTCTATCTCCTGCAGAAAGATCGCCGCTTCAGTCTCAGGTCCGGGCCCTAATCCTCAGACGTCTTGCTCCAGCAAGAATGGTCCTACAACTGTTGGGCTCCATGGCAGCCACCATTCTTCTGGTCCCCTTGGCAAGGTTGCACATGAGGATACTTCAGTGGCTCTTCTCAGTCCAGTGGTCTTATCAGGACCGTCCCCTCAGTCACCACATTCTGATCACGGACACATGCAAACAGGATCTTCGTTGGTGGCTTCTATCCCCCAATCTGAATCAAGGGCGACCCTTCGTTCCACCACTCCCCTCTGCCACACTGACTACGGACGCCTCCCAGACAGGGTGGGGGGGTCGTTATCTGGACAGGTCGGTCCAAGGCACGTGGCACCCCGACGAGAGTCTTCTTCATATCAATATCCTGGAGATGAGGGCGGTGCTTTTAGCGTTGCAAGCACTGCATGATCACCTCCCCAGGGTACAATTGCCATTCAATCCGACAGCATGTCGGTAGTCTGGTACCTAAACAAGCAAGGAGGAACCAGGTCCTATCCCCTTTGCAGAGAGGCCATGAGAGTATGGGATTGGGCGATTGCTACCAAGCGTTTTCTAATTGCAACGCATTCGGGAAATCCAACGTGATAGCCGACAGACTGAGCAGAACTATTCTCTCCCTCACGAGTGGTCCTTGAACAACAGAGTGATAACACAGATTTTCACAAGATGGGAGTCCCCTGTTGCGATCTCTTCACAAGCCCTCTTCAATGCAGTGTCACCACTTCTTCACTCTGACCCCTGTTTCGGGAGATTCCAAGGACACTCTAGTCCACGCTTGGCCCTCCGGACTGCTATATGCCTTTCCACCGTTCCCTTCTCCCAAGGTGATTCAGAAGGCGATTCGCTTGAGAAGCAGAATGATATTAATCGCCCCATACTGGCCTCGGCAAATCTGGTTCCCCTTTCTTCACAGGTATGCATTGGAGGGTCCTTGGTTCCTGGACCAAGTTCCGGACCTTTTGACTCATCAGTCAGGTCATCAGTCAGGACAACTCCATCAGTCCCTCCATTCGTTGAAGTTGACAGCCTGGCTACTCCTCTTCCAACCATAATTAGGAGCCACTCTTTGGCTCCTGAAGTCATACACATCTTGTCTTCGGCCCACAAGACTTCTACAAAGAAGATATATAGCAGTAAATGGAAGAGGTTTGCTATTTGGGCCCAACTCCAGGATTAGACCCAATGACAGCCTCGGTATCTGAAGTACTGAAGTTTTTAGCCTCCCTGTTCCAGCAAGGCTGCTCAGTATCTACCATCAAAGTACAATTGGCGGCTATTTCCAATTTTCATGAAAGTGTGCAACCTCCTTAATGAGCAACAAGCTCTGTAAAGCCTTTATTAAAGGAGCTTGGCTTCTCGACCCCCATTTCGCAACCTGCACCTCCGTGGGATCTGAACGTGGTATTAGGTGCCTTAACCTCACCACCCTTTGAGCCGCAGCAACCTGTGATCTGAAATTCCTTTCTTGGAAAACTGCCCTTCTAATTGCTATTACTTCAGCCAGACGGGTTTCAGAGCTTCAGGCTCTATGTGTTAAACCACCTTACTTGGTATTCCACAAGGATAGAGTATCTCTTAGGACAAACCCATCTTTTATACCAAAGGTTTGTTCTAATTTCTGTCTACAACAGTCAATGGAGCTACCGGTCTTCTTTCCCAAATATTCCAATAGAGCTGAATATACTTTTCACTGCTTAGATGTGCACAGGCAATTACTCTTCTATTTGGATAGGACACACAAAGCACGGAAATCAGATCAACTGTTTGTGTCCTTTTCGGATAATAGATTAGGCAAAGCCATCACTAAAGTCACTATTGCCAAGTGGATCAGGGACGGCATCATTCACGTGTATCTCATCTCAAACAAGGAACTCATAGCTCCCGTTAAAGCTCATTCTACTAGAGCTATGGCCACTTCGGCAGCTTTTCATTCCAAGCTCTCTATTGGCGACATTTGTGCGGCTGCCACGTGGACATCTTCACACACCTTTGTTTCTCACTACAAATTAGATGTGGCATCCAGGGGTCGAGCTTCCTTCGGTTCCACAGTTCTCAGGAGTGTTTTCCAGTGAGCCACCCGAATTAGGTGCTAGGGACGCTGTCCCATCTGTAGAGAATGTAGGCAGATAGGATCACATTACATCTTTTAGTTATGTACTTACCATAACTTTAGATGTATGGGATCCATCTCGCCTACATTCCTAATAACCCACCCTCCATCCCCCTGCCTTGTAGACCAGGAGAGACCGGACGATCCGAAATTGATCTTCTTCCTCTCTTGAAAGACCTGAGTATGTTATGACAATAGTATGTCTCTGTGAACATGAGTGCGAACAAACGAGATCTGGGGAGGTAGTGGTGGTGCATCCTGGGATATGAGGTGACTCAGCCAATAAGAGACTGCGTTCTATTGTATAGCGCCGAGTCGGAGCCGATCTGTAGAGAATGTAGGCGAGATGGATCCCATACATCTAAAGTTATGGTAAGTACATAACTAAAAGTTCTCTTCACTTCCCTTTGGCTTATCTACTGCACCCAGGGTATTCACAAAGTGTCTAGCTCCAGCCATTGCATTTTTGCAGGCAGAGAAATATTCATATTTACCCATACTTGGACGATTGTCTGATTCAGGCAGAAAGCCAGGACTTGCTATTAAAACATCTGGCATTCATAAAGAAATTTCAAACCTCACTGGGGTACACCATAAACGAAAAGAAATCTCACCTAGTACCCTGCCAACAGATTGTATTCCTGGGAGCAAGCTTGAACACAACTTCCCAGATGGCTTTCCTCACTCCAGAGAAACAAGTTTATTTGACAGCCTACTTCAAACTACTGGCCACAAAGACCCAGCTATCTGCAAGGAAAATTCTGCAAGCCCTGGGGTTCATGGACTCTTGCATTCTACTAATTCCATATGCAAGACTGCATATGAGGAAACTACAATGGTATCTAAAAAGCCTATGGTGTCAACATTCTCAGGACCTGGAATCAATGATTCCTATCATTCCTTGTATAAAGACAGAGTTCCTTTGATGAGCAGAGGCCTGCTACCACAACAAAGGGCTCCCCTTCACTGTACCCACTGCTTATAGGATGATAGTTTCTTGGGTCTGTTGTGGCACCACCTTTGTGGAGTGGGACCACTGTTGCTGTACGCCATTCCTTGGGAACATATCCTGTAGTAAGGCTGAGATTGAACAGTGACTTTATATGAGGGTTTAGTTCTTCTTAGAGCTCGTGTAAGACGCAGCCCGGGACATCGTCTGGTCCCATTGATGCTGTATTTTTAGCTTTGGAGAGGGCAGCTCTCACCTGTGCATCTGTGATCTTAGGAAGGCTACTCTCTGTTGTGATAGACATTTGCTCTTTTGGGGGGGAAGGGGTGGAGAAGTTTGCACTGAACCTTTCTGCCAGGATGTTGGCAATGTCTGTGGGTTCAGTGAATTTTTTGTCATTTTGCACTAACTCAGAGCATATCTGGAAGTTGCCTCCCATGTTTCTGACATAACTAAAGAAGGCCTTGTGATTATCTTTAGTGTCTTGTGCAATTTTTCTTTCAAAGCTGGCCTTAGAAGATTTTATGAGGGATCGTAGTTTCTTGCTAGTACTGATCAGTGACGCCTTCCCTTTTTGGGATTTTGCTCTGTCATGTAGTAGCTTTCTCCTTCTGTTGTATAGCTTATTTATGGCCGGTGTCCACCAGACAGGTCTCCTGCCTTTGGAGGACTGAGTCTTGGTGTTATTTGGGATAGCATGCTCCATGCATTCGTGTAGGTGTCCATAGAATGCTTTTGTAAAGGATTCTGCATTTTGGGACATATTGTCCACTGGCCCGGGGGCTTTTTTATAATACTGAACCACCCCTCTTCTCTCACCCTCTGCTAAAGCAATTCCTCAGAGATGCCAAAAATGTTAAGACCCCCCCAGGCAAGCCCCTACTCCAGCCTGGGACCTTAACTTTGTGTTGGAAAAACTCACTCTCCCTCCAGTTGAACCAGCTGCGACTGCAGAGTTGAAATTTGTTTCTTGGAAAACAGCCTTCCTTCTAGCCATCACATCAGCAAGAAGAGTGCTTGAATTACAGGCCCTTATGGAAGTGGAGCCCTTCATTATCTTCCATGCAGACAGGGTTTCCCTCAGGACCAATCCTTCCTTTATGCCCAAGGTGGTGTCTAGTGTGGCCCTAAATCAGTCCATTCATTTGCCTACCTTTTTTCCCGAATCCACAAAAAAAGGAGAAAGAATTCTGCACTCTTTGGACGTGCACAGACAACTTAGATTTTATTTGGACAGGGCTAAGCCTGTCAGGAAATCTGAACAGCTGCTAGTTGGCTTTGCTGCAGGGGCAGAGGGGAAGGCCATTTCAAAGCAAACCATTTCTAAGTGGATAAGCCATTGCATTCATTTCTACTATAAGCACCATGGAAAACCTACCCCATAGAGGATAAGATCCCATTCCACCAGGGCTGCATCTACCTCTACAGCCTTTCTCAGAGGAGTCCCTACCAGGGACATCCTAGAAGCTGCTACCGGGAGCTCTGTACATACCTTCACCAAGCATTACCACATGCCTTTTTTTTTTTTCTAAATCCAGAGCTGGTTTTGCCACTGCAGTCTTGTAGGGCTTAATAGCTGGTCCTAATGCTCTCTAACTTCTTCCTCCCTTCTTTAGCTTTGGGAATCAACCCAAATGTGATGACTGCACAGTGAAACGCGAAGAACATAGTACAGTTGTGTACACTTACCATAAATGTAGATGTTCGAGTGTATTTACTGTTGCAGTCCTGGTTACCCTCCTTCCAGCCCCCTGACTTTTCTTGGCTGTACCTTTCCTTCTTGTTTGGTGTATTTGCTTTTTGATGGAGGTGTACCATAACATATAATTGCTTCACATTGTGGGGGCACCTGACATCTGGGGCAAGAAAAACTGATGTAATGGTGTCGGCTGCATGTTTTATACTCCTGACGACCTGACATCATGGAATCCAAGACTCTGATAGGCCGGCTGAGGGCTACCTGCAGGCAGATAACCCAAATGTGATGACTTCAACAGTGAATACACTCAAACATCTACATTTATGGTAAGTGTACAGAACTGTACTTCTACTATCACATGGTCGACGTTCATTTGGTCAAAATCATTACATCTAAAGTTCATAATATCGAATTCAAAATGTCGACGTTCAAATGGTCGACAGACACATGCAAGTAACACTAGTGTTTTTGCAAGGGGGGCTGTGCCCCCCTGCACCCCCACACCCCCCGCTACTTATGTGTTACAACTCCGAGGTCGCACAACAATGCTGACAAGGAAAATCCTTGCCTATTGTCAACATAATGTCGACCAAATGAACTACTTAATATTCATTTGTCAACCATATGACTGTCAACATTTTGATAGTAAACCATATAAATATATATATATATATATATATATATATATATATATATATATATATATATATAGGTGTACTTTAATTTCATAACATTGAGACCATAACATCGAAAATTCAAAACACCCTACACTAAACATTGCATACATTGCAATCTATGCACTTACCTTAACCTGGACCCTAACCCTAAGGTCCGTAACTATCGCTCACTTACCCTACAGAGATATACCAAAACAAAATAAATAATCCACACACATACATTTAACAAAGCCCTAATTCTAACCCTACACTAAACCTTACATACATTACCGATCTATGCACTTACCTTAACCCGCACCCTAACCCTAAGGTCCGTAACTATCTCACACTTACCTTACGGAGCTGTACTGCAGACGCACCAACCATGACACTTTGACATTTTGAATTTCGCGGTTTTGGGCATTCTGCGATGTTCATCATGTTACACTGCTGCAGTCATCACACTTGGGTTATCTGCCGTCAGGCGGTCACGCAGTCGGCCCGAGTTCCAAAGTCTTGGTCTGGCGTCGGTTGCTGTCGCTTCTTCCCTGACGTCAGTGCGACAGGGGTATAAAAGAGGCAGCCGAAGCCATTTTCTTCAGTCTTTCTTGCCGCACGGTGCCCGAAGCAGAAGCAGTTCGCAAGTGCCTGTCGGCCTACTCCTGAGATTTTCAAACCGAATTTCAGACTGAAGTCTTCAATAAAGCTAAGTACCCCATTGGGGAACCTTTGCTTGCCTCAGTCCGATGTCAGAAAAAGTTAATAATTGCATTTCTTGTGGGAAGCAAATACCTCATAAGGATTTTCATTGTTATTGTATCCCTTGCCTAGGCCCAGACCACAACGTCACAGGTTGTCGGTTTTGTGCTAGGTTTAACAAACGAACTATTAAACGTCAGTTTGATTTCGCCCGACATTATTTTGGTAGAAAATTTAATTATACCATGCCGTTGGAGCAACCGATGACCGGGATGCATAAAAAGCACAAAGATAAGGACAGGCAGCCGAGACCCAAACCAGACACCGAGGCGTCTGCTAGGCCAGTCGCCAGTTCTCCGGTTTTCAGTGAGGCGCCTACGCAGCCCCTGATGACCACTGATTTAGAACCCCAGCCTGCTTCCGACTCCCAAGCGGAGATTGCAGGGCCTCCAGAGCCTTTATCTTTAGGCCCTTCCGACTCCATGGCTGATGGGGATTCCGGTGCAGTTGAAAGGCCATCAGTTGCTGAAGGTGTCTTCAGACCGACTACACTTACTATTAAATCCTTTGCAAAACTGAAAACTCCATTAAAAGTAAGGAAGCCTGTACAGCAGTCTCCAGTGCAAGGCCCCATGCCTAAGAAACAGATGCTTAAGATGGCCGAAGACTTAATTACCCTAATCAGGGGTTCCCATCCCCCACCTGACAAAAGGCCTAGACAGGAGGAGGACTACGCTTCCTCTGACCAGGTTTCCATTACCTCAGATTCTTCTGAGGAACAGGAGTACTCTTCCCCCCTTATGAAGACTCTGATGCTGAAGAGTCTATTCCTTCAGCATCTCCCCCAGAAGATTACTCTTTTGGGGAAACTTTACATACCATGAGGGAACATTTCCACTGGGAAGGCCAGGATTACTCTGATTCCAAGAAAAGGCTCCGAGAGTTCCTCTTACTACCCCAGCACAGACCCCTTGCTATTCCACCTGTGTTAGGCATTGTGGATGATGTTTATTCAGAATCTAGCCTTAACCCAGATTCATTACCTCCTGCACCAGCCAAACCAGACAGATACTACAGAGTCCCTGACTCACATAAATTCCTAAATAAAAGCCCTGTTGCTGACTCAGAAACCATTTCCCAGGGTTCCAAAGGGGTTAAGGCCTCTATTGCTAAAAATCCTGTACCGTCTGAAAGGGATTCTAGAGCACTAGACAGATGGGGAAAGAAAGTATATACCTCAGCTACTCTAGCTATGAGGGCCTTAAATTGCCAGTTTCACATGCTGAAATATCAACAATATTTGATGTCTCAATTAAAACAAAAAATGAGCACACATACAGAGCAGCCTGATTACAAGGAAATGCAAGATTTGTTGCATGCAGCAGAACAAGTGGGAAAACATACTTTACAATGTGGATTTGATTCATTGGAAGCTTCTTGCAGAGCAGCTGTAACAGGGTCTGTCATTCGTAGGCATGCTTGGTTAAAAGAACAAACTTTACCTGATCATGTTAAAGCAAAGTTATTAGATGCACCCTTACAGCAGGATGTTTTATTTGGTGTGAAAGCAGAAGCGGTTTTAAAGAAAATGGAGGATAAGGCAAAATCTATGCAGATGGTCAAGGATTTTGTACAGGTCCAACCCATTCGTTTCAGCAGAAATTGGCCAACCAAAAACTGGTCCTTTCCAACTTCTGACAGACCTCAGAGGGGCAAATACAGATGCCCAAGGGGCAGAGGTCAGCCACAAGGTTCTTACAAGCCACAACAATGGGGTGCCACAACCCAGAAAGGAGGAGAAGACAGGTCTCAAACTATCAGAAAACAATCGCAATGACTTACCCCTCAGACTGCCAAGCAAATCTCTCTTGGCAGCTCCCTTGGGAGGAAAACTTGCACTTTTTGCAGACAATTGGCACATCATCACAAAACTCAAATGGGTCCTAAATATTGTAACTCAAGGATACAGGTTCCACTTTCACACTTTACCAAGGATAAAAGGAATGCCAAACCTGCCACCAAATCAATGGGCAGAGGCTCAAAGACAAATTACAGCACTCATGGACATGAGAGCCATTCAGTAGGTTCCTACACAGGAGCAAGAACAAGGATTTTACTCAAGACTCTTTCTGGTTCCCCGAAAGGACAAAGCCTGGAGACCCATTCTGGACCTTTCAATTCTAAACACATACCTGGAAGTACCCAAATACAAGATGCTCACACTACAGAAACATCTTCCCATGCTGGGCAAGAAGGCTTGGCTAGTAACGTTGGACCTCAAGGAGGCATACCTGCATGTCCCTATCAGACAAAATTGCAGAAGATACCTCCAATTTATAGCAGGTACAACTCATTACCAATTCTCTGCACTGCGCTTTGGCTTATCTACTGCGCCCAGGGTCTTCACAAAATGCTTGGCACCAGTAATTGCATACTGCAGACAAAGAGGAATCCAAATGTATCCATACCTGGACGACTGCCTTATTCAAGCAGACAGCAAGGACATTCTTTTAAAACATCTGGCGTTTGTAAAAAAACCTACTAAGTTGCCTAGGGTACACAGTAAACGAATAGAAGTCAAAACTAGTGCCCTCACAAGACATAATATTCCTGGGTGCCAGCTTAAATACAATGGCCCAGATGGCTTATCTCATGCCAGACAAGCAAGGACAACTGACTCAATACTTCAAAATGATGGCAACAAAGACCCAACTCCCTGCAAGAAAAATTCTGCAGGCCTTGGGATTCATGGCGTCTTGCATACTACTAATACCATATGCCAAACTGCATATGAGGAAATTACAATGGTACCTGAAAAGCGTATGGACTCAACACAGCCACAGCTTGGAAACAATAATACCACTAATTCCCTGCCTTCAACAGGAGTTTCTATGGTGGACTCAGGCATGTCACCTCAACAAGGGTCAGCCTTTCACCTTGCCCACAGCCAGGCAAACAATGACAATAGATGCATCGGATTACACCTGGGGAGCACACTTGGCAGGACAGTGTATTCAGGGCAAATGGTCTGCAGATCAAATTCATCTCCACATCAATCACAAAGAGATGCTAGCTGTACAAAATGCCCTAACAACTTTCAAGGACCTCCTACATCCAGGACAACTTCCAATAAAGACGGACAACACCACAGTGATGTGGTACATAAACAAACAAGGGGGCACACATTCCTACCCCCTATGCAGGCAAGCAATGACCTTGTGTAACACAGCACTGACCTACCAAGTTCAACTACAAGCACAATTCCTGCAAGGAAAGAAAAATACATTGGCAGACAAACTAAGCAGAAATATCATGGATCCTCACAAGTGGAAACTAGACCCACAAGTATTCACAATGATAATTCAAAAATGGGGGAGCCCAGACATAGATCTGTTTACCTCCCCCCAAAACTACCAACTGCGAAAGTTTTGCACAAGGACATACCACACACTAGCTTGGAAAGTGGACACCCTCTCATTCAGTTGGAAAACACTAACAGTGTATGCCTTTCCTCCACTGCCTCTTCTGGCAAAGGTGCTACTAAAAGCCAGATTAGAGAGGCCAAAAATAATACTCATTGCTCCAGACTGGCCACGCCAACACTGGTATCCAGTATTAAGGAACATGGCTCAAGGCCCACCATGGATTTTACCTCAAACTCCTCACCTGCTGACTCAGCAAAACAATCAGATTATACATAACCAGCTCAAGACTTTAAATCTGGCTGCATGGCAGATTATCTAAACAACCAGTCAACACTTCTCTCTACAGCTGTTATGGATGTCATTTTGGAGGCCAGGAGACCCAGCACCAGGAAAACCTACTCAGACAAATGGAAAAGATTCTGCGCCTGGAACCAGGCTAAAGGCCAAAATTCTCTTGTCCCAAATATTCCTCAGATTCTGCAATATTTAACTGAGATGTTGCACAAAGGCCTTTCCTTTTCATCTATAAAGATCCACGCTTCAGCTATTTCAGCTTATTACAACACGGATCCTCCTATTTTTTCACATTCATTATTAAGACAGTACCTCAGAGAGACTAAGAACATAAGACCGCCCCGAAGAGCACCAACACCAACTTGGGACCTCAATTTTGTTTTGGAAAAATGTACACTACCGCCGTTCGAGCCAGCTTTTTCAGCTCATTTACAATTTTTATCATGGAAAACTGCCCTGCTGCTAGCAATAACTTCAGCACGAAGAGTCTCAGAGCTACAGGCCCTAATGGCAGTGGAGCCTTTCATCATTTTTCATCAAGACAGTCTCTTTACGAACTACCCCTTCCTTTATGCCAAAGGTAGTATCCAGTGTGGCTCTAAACCAAACCATTCATTTACCCACCTTTTATCCAAACCCCCAGAATAAAGGGGAAAGGCTCCTACACTCTTTGGACATTCACAGGCAATTACGTTTCTACTTGGATAAAACAAAGGTTTTCAGAAAATCTGATCAGCTCTTTGTATCCTATGCTGCAGGATCTCAAGGAAAGCCTATATCAAAACAGACCATTTCAAAATGGATAGGGCATTGTATCCGTTTCTGCTACACACACCATGGGAAACCTGTACCTGGTAACATTAGGCCTCATTCCACCAGGGCTACAGCAACATCAGCAGCCTTCCTCAGAGGGGTACCAACCAAGGATATTTTGGAAGCTGCAACTTCGAGTTCAGTGCACACCTTCACCAAGCACTACCACTTACCTCTATATTCAAAAACCAGAGCTGGCTTTGCCACTGCAGTTTTGCAGGGCCTACTAGCTTCTCCAAACCCTGTTTAGTACCAACCGCCTAGCCTTAGCTTTGGGATTCAACCCAAGTGTGATGACTGCAGCAGTGTAGCACGAACATAGTACAGTTTTGTACCTACCATAAATGTAGATGTTTGAGTGTTCACACTGCTGCAGTCCAGGTTACCCTCCCACCTTCCCCTCTTCTTACCTGGGTTTTATCTATAGCTCCCTGTTTATACAATCTCTAAGATGTATTTCTATATGGTGTATTTGCTTACAGCTGTAGCTATTGTTTTCTACTTATGTAATTTACTTAGGATTATGTATTGCCTTCCTATTTGGGGGCACCTGACATCTGGGGCAAGTAAAACTGAAGAACATTGCGTCAGCTGCCTCTTTTATACCCCTGTCGCACTGATGTCAGGGAAGAAGCGACAGCAACCGACGCCAGACCAAGACTTTGGAACTCGGGCCGACTGCAGGACCGCCTGACGGCAGATAACCCAAGTGTGATGACTGCAGCAGTATGAACACTCGAACATCTACATTTATGGTAGGTACAAAACTGTACTTTTCAGTGGTTCGCGCAGTACATGTCGCTGTTTTCGTATTCACGTAAAATGACTTTTGAGCATCTAAATGGAACCCTATATATAAATATATATATATATATATATATATATATATCTATATCTATATCTATATATATATATATATATATATATATCTGTATATATGAAATCGCAAAATCCACTACCCACACAGTTTTGCAATTAAATGTGTATACATGATGCAGACTCAAATTTTCTCTGCTCTTGGAATATCACTGAGAGCCTTCACCTTACAGGCTGCTTCACTGTCAGCAAGTGTATCAGGGACAGTAATTTTTATCTCACTCTACCAGCCATCAGCCCTTCAGCAGTCAGCTGACCCATTTAATCCCTTGTGGATTGAGAGCCATTTGTAGAAGGCTACCATCCAGGCAGTTATCACTGTTGATGTCCTTCTGTATCACCATCTTAGTATTCTTCACCTTAGGGATCTCCAGACAACGATAGCTCAACATCCAGCCAGTGTACCAAAGCCTTTAGATCTTGTATGCGCAGTATGTCATACATATGCTGCTTGCACAGGACATGGGGCATAAAGGTGACTTACAAATGCTGTTACCCAGAGCTTCTTTGCAGCCAGTCTGCACACCCTTTTGTTGTGCTGAATACCTAGCTGTCAGATAAGTGCCCCATTGGGGTCTTTTTTCGTCTTAACTGTTGGTCCTTTTTGAGTTACCTGGAGTTCATGTTGTCCAAGAAGGGAAAATGTCAGTGTGAGAGGCAGATTTCCCAGTGTCTGTTTTGCCTGGTTGTTCCCATGATCATACCTCCTGTGATATTTGTAAGACATTTGTACCCAAGACTCTTAGAAGCCAGTTGTCTTCCCTGGCCATCTACCTCGAGAACCAGCTGCTTAAACAGTTAGCCTAGGGTAACATGGTGGAATCCGTTAACTCCGTGGTACTCCCGTTAAGTAAGAAGGCCAAGAAATCTCATCTGGATTGTTTGACTATCCATCCTCCATGGGGCATCTCTCTAGAAATGGGTGTAGCTCTGTAGGCTGTCCTGTGTCAACTTTGAATTCCTGTTCCGCAACCCTGTCAGAGGCTGGTATGGATTCTTCCTTTCGAACATCCTCTGAAGCTTTGCTGGCATTTGTTCTGGATGTCAGGGGGGAACTGTGGCTGGGTATCACAGAGGATCCTAGTGGGATTCCTCAGATTATGGTCAGGGAAGAGGTTCTAGATACTCTTATTGAAGCTCATCAGGAGTTAGAACCTCTGGTGCTTGTTAGGGCTGATGTCCCTATGAAGAAAAAAACAGAAAACTAAACATTCCCTGTACATCCTATGGACCCTCAAAGGGAATGGCAGGAGTTAACTCGGGGCCTGTTTAATAAAGCCTTAATGACCCTGAAGCCTCCCCAAGGGTTTCTGTGCCTACCCCACCTTGGACTTCAACTTCTTCTAAAAGACATAGGGAACCTGAGTCCTCCGATGAGGATTCAGGAGTCTGATAAGGGGGTCTTTTTCTTACTCTTCCCAGATGCCTTCTGCTTTGACTTATGGCTGTGTTGAAGTGGAATCTATTAACCGTGACCCTCCTTCAGGGGAGCTGTCTTTTTGGGTATACAGTAACCAGAATGATGGATAAGTGTGATTCTTCTCAGGTGTCTGATATCCAGAAGACATATTATGAGTTGCTTCAGGTGAACATACCTAAACCTTCTGCAATATCTCCTGTGTTGGTTGCTTTGTTAGACACTTTTATAGCTGCATCTAAGACTCCTGATTCTCAGCCCCCTGCTGCTGAGAAACCTAACAGGTTCTGTGAGGTTCCTGAGGATTGTTGCTGATCCTGCTGTGGTGTCATTCTCTTCTGACAAGCCATCTAAGTTTTTTCCCTCTACTAAGCTCTTGCCTTCAGATAAGGGTAGTAGGGCTATGGAGAGAATTGGAAAGAAGTTCTACACTGCCACCTTGGCCTTTAGGGCCATCAATTACCAGACCCCCATGACCAGATATGCTGTGGTCTTGATTGCCCAGCAATCATCAGCTTATTTCTGCTCTCCCCGATTCTGAAGGAAAGTCCTCTGCTCACTGTGCTTAGGGTTCTACCTCTCAGTTGGCTCACCACTTTATCAGGTGCAGCTGTGATGCATTTTCCAGATCTGCTGATTTTGAATCTGTCATGAGGCATTATTCTTAGCTTCGTCTGCAGTCATTACCTGAAGACATTAAGGCCAAGTTGCTGAATGCTTTTTTAGATAATAAAAACCTCTTTGGGACTGCTGCTGCTATATCTGTCATTTCAAGAAAAAGGTAAAGCTTTGCAAGACCTTAAATATTTGTGTTCCCCATTCCAAAGTTCCAGAGGAACTATCCTACTAGGTCTGCTTTTGTTCGTAGGCAGCCTCTTCACGCCACTAAATACAGGAAGAGTGGTAGTCAAGCTCCTCCTGCTAAGTCATCTCAGGCTGCTGTGTCCCAGAAGTCTTCTTTATCTGACAAGCCTGCCTCTGTTTGACATTTTCCATTCCCCCCAACCCCCTGCCAGGTTCCTTTGTCTCTTCAGTTCTCCCTCTGCCTTCCAGACTGGCTGTTCATCACTTCAGGGTCTTGTGTTCTGTCCATGATCCATCAAGGTTGCTTCATGGTGTGGAAGTCTGTCCCTCCTTTTTCATGGGTTTCTCAACCTCCTCGAGATCAGCTTCCCCATTTCTCAGTGGTTCTTGGGTCCCTGGTGGACCAGGAACTATTCATCCTGTCCCTCCTTCCCAGTTAGGAAAGGGATTCAATTGCAGAATGTACCTCAAAAGAAGGGCAGTTGAAGGCCTATTCTGGATCTCTCCTTACTCAACACTTTTCTCAAGGCTCCTTTGTTTTGGATGCTTTCTTTTCAAACCCTGTTTCCTCTGTTGCTGCCCAGGCTTTTGTGGTGTTCTTGGATCTGAAGCATGCTTAATTTCATGTTCCTATTCACCCACTTTTCAGGAAGTTTTTGCATTTCTCTGTTTCTTCCTCTGATTTTTTCCCTATCTACTGATCCAAGGGTATTCATATAGCTTAGCTCCTGTGATTGCCTTTTACAGGCTCCAAGGCATTCAGATTTTTCCTTATCAAGAAGACCTGTTGCTTCTGGCTCCTCGCAGTTGCCTTTTACAGACTGTCCTTCAGTGTGTGTGATTCACTGTTAGCTTACAAAAGTCTGTCCTGATTCCCTGTCAGGATCATGTGTATCTGGGCTGCAGGATTTAGACAGTGACAGTATTGGCCTCTCTTCCACCTCCAAAGGTTTTATCCTTGACAGTCCTCTGTCTTTTCTTCCACTGTCCACCATTCCAGGCAGGAAGTTTCTTCAGGCCCTAGGATTCATGGCCTCTTCTATTCCAATGCACCCTCTTGCCAGACTGCATATGCAGAAGCTTCAGTGGTACCTCAAGTCATTTTGGCTTCAGGATTGTCACCCTCTGAATTTGAGTGCCTCTCCTTCCTTGTCTAAAGTGGGAATTCGAGTGATGGATTCAGCAACTTATCCTCAACCAAGGATGCTCTTTCAGCCTCCAGTTCCTTCCCAAAAGATGTTCGCTGACACTTCAGATATGGGGGTGGGGGCTTCCTGTGGTCACCTTAAAGTTCAGGGTCTCTGGCCCCCCATCAGAAGTCAGTCCATATCAGCATCAAAGAGATGAGAGCTCTGATTCTGGCCTTTTGGGATTTTCACCCCTTGCTCTCTCTAGGCTCCCTGAAGGTTTACACAGACAACAATGTGGTATGTCAACAAGCGGGGAGGGGGGACAGAAAGTCTTATCTTCTTTGCAGAATGGCTCTTCAAGCCTGGGATCTGGCAGTCAGTTATCAACTAATTCTTCAGGCAACGTATATTCCTTCAGAGTACAGTCTAGTGGCAGACTCTCTCTGAGCAGGTCCAAAACACAGCCTCACGAATGGATGCTTCACAGTGACGTGTTTCTGTACATAGTCCATCGGTGGAGTGTTCCTCAGGTTGATAGTTTTACCTCCCCAATGAACATGCAGCTCCCACTTTTCTGTTCTAGGGTGCCATCCCATCTGTCATGAAAGATGTATGCCTTTTCTTTCCCTCAAAAAGGTATGTTTCAGTATGCTTTCCTTCATCTTCCTCTGCTTCCAAGAGTCCTGAAGAAAATTTAGCTGAAGACTCCATAAATCTTGCTAGTTACTCCGTTTTGGTCAAGACAACACTGGTTCCCCCTCTTAATTAATCAGGCCAGGGGCAGTCACCAAAAGTTACCTCACCGAATGGACCTTCTCACACAGAACAAGGGGGCAGTCATCTATCCTCACTTGTCCACTCTTCAGCTGACTCTATGGATGATAGGGTTTTGATCCCCTTTAGGCACCTGTTTCCTGAGGACATGCTCAGGGTTTTACAGGAGGCAAGAAAACCCACGACCAGAAAGTCTTATGTCCAAATGGGAAAGATTGTGTGTCTGGTGCCATGCTTGTAGGCAGGACCCTTTTTCATTGGGGGTCCCTATGGTTCTCTCCTGTATGTGTGAGTTGCTCCAGTCTGTTTTGAACTGTCCTTCTGTGAAGGTCCATTTGTCAGCTGTTTTTGCCCTTGAATCCTCCTTTGGCTTCTTGTTTTGAGATCAAAGAATTTCTTAAAGGTATCCTGCATCTTAGGCCCTCAAGGAAGCCTTTTCCTCCTCCTCATTGGAACCTTAATTTTGTTTTGGAAAAAATTGACTCTGGCTTCTTTTGAGCCTGCAGTTTCAGCTTCTCTGCCACACTGTATTTGGAAGACTATCTTATTGCTTGCTCTTAATTTTGCTTGGAGAATTTCTGAGTTTCAGGCATTTGTAGACATTCTTCCTTTTTTGTTTTTTGTTTTTTTTTTAACAGAGACAGGGTGCCTGTTCTTACTAATCTTCCTTTTATACCCAAGGTTGTTAATGAGTTGTTCTTAAATCAAGCAGTACAGTTCCTTTCCTTTTTTCCTTCTCCACAGTCTCCTAGTGAGAGGGTCCTGCATACCTTGGATTTGCACAGACTGCTCAGGTATTATTTGGATAAAACTAAAACCATTTCTAAGTCTGACCAGCTTTTTGTTTCTTTTCATCCCAGGACTTTGGGTTTAGCTGTTTCCAAGCAAATCATCTCCTTCTGGATGTCTAAGGCCATTTCCTTTTGTTATTCTTTTCATGTCAAGTCTTTGTCTACTTCAGATAGAGCTCATTTCACTAACCGTTGCTTCTTCTGGTGCTTTCTTCAAGGTTTTTGATACCCAGTTCTACCCTTGAAGATGTTATTTGATCCTCAGTGCATACTTTTACTAAGCATTATAAATTGGATATGGTTTCTAGGACCAGAGAAGATTTTGCCAAGGTCATTCTGCATGGGTTTGTTGAGGGCTTTTCCCAGCGTTCCACCTCCCACTCCTTTTCTTGAGCTTTTGTACTGTCAGTAAGGTGAAGAATACTGCAACAGTGATATAGAAGGACACAGTAGTTACGTAAAATGTTACCGTAACAGTAGATGTGTCTCTCTCCACTTTTTCAGTATTCATTGCCTCCTTCCACCCCACCTTTCTCTTTGGGATTTTGATTTGGTTACCCTCCTAGCCGAGGGTCCCACTTTTCCTTCTGCATTTTCTCCTCTTAGATGTGCTTAGGCTCCTTTTTGTTTTATGGAGACTGTTCTGTACTGGAACAATTCATTTCTGGGTAACTGTGCCCACACATTACCTTTATGCCCTATTCTCTTTGCAGCGACCACATGTGTGATGTACAGCACATACAAGATCTAAAGGCTTTGGTATACTGTCTGGACATTGAACTGTCCTTGGCAGAAGATCCCTAAGGTTAAGAACACTGCAGCATTGAAGAAAGACATCTGTTATGGTAAGATTTTACACAACTGTATTTTTTATTGAACCTATTCTCCCTGTGGCTTTCCTGTACTGTTTTCCCACAGTAGTAATTTTTTTTTTAATTTGCTCATGATAGTGCAGGGTTTCTCTGAATTTGTTAGTATAAATGATTGACAGTGAACAAGCTGATGATGTCCTGCTTGTAATTCTAAATTTGCTTTTCTTGCACCAGTCTAGATTTTACAAACCGTAACCATGCTTGGATAAAATAAGCCTTGCACTGAAACTAGGGCCTTTGCTTTATGGGCTTCTTTGGTTCCATTCCAGATTGTCTTCATCTGCAAACTGTTTTGTTTTTTTTCCCCAAAGAAAATGTAAACATAGCTGTGTAACCACACCAACAGGAGTCTACTATTTGTTTTCTCAAGCAAAGTCCTTCCCATGTTAGTAAGGAAACCTTCTGAAGTGAAACAACAAAAAAGGTTTTGTCCCACATGAATTATGGCTCATAACTCTCTAGCACTGGCTTCCAAAGGTTTGAGAGAAGTCCAGAAAATGTCTTTTATGACTCTCATGCATATTTTAATTTTATGTTCCATCTGGAAATAAATTCTGTGGGAGTCTGTTCTTTTAGTTGCTACCTCATCATGTGACTTCTGTACTGTTACTCCCTCCTTCTCTGTCATTGTCTTCTGATTCTTCAACTTGCTTCATCTCCGTGATCATAGAATCATTGTCTTTGGATACTGCTATCCATTAGTACTTCCTCTTCTAGGAAATCAGTTATTTGGCTCCAGGAAGCTTCAGGCCAGGCGTATTTTCTTGTAGGTTCAAAAATATTTGCTAATATTGTGAGTCTCAGACATTAGGTTCAGGCTCTGTGACAATATCTTCTGCAGATTATATAATCATATTATATCACAGCTGCACTCAACAGCAGTATGCTTTTTGTTTTCGTCCACCTCTTAAGTCCAGAAGAGGAAAACACTAGAGTAATTTCCCCGGCGTCCTGGCAAAATTTCCTGGCAAGTATACGTACCACCTCGGTCTCCGCTTCAGTTAAGCCATGCATGACTACTTGAACTTACCCAGACAATAAGTCAGTAATATATTACATTTGTTTGCTCTTCATATTTTTACTTTTTTTTTATCTTATTTAGATTTTCAACTTTTCTCTTGTCCTGCACCCTCATTTAACCCTAAAACTCTATCCCAAAATGATAGTCAGTGCCAATGTATACTAAGCTGTACATTTATTCCGAAAAGTTTAATGCAGTAAAACTTGCTTTTCATCCAATAGTAAAGGCATACAACCATAAGAGTTTAACTTCATTGCCTCCAACTCCTCACATCTCCTCAGAGAAGTCCCTTCAAGACTTTATTCTCGTTCCTGTGTTGTTCTCATTCTTGCATTAATAAACTTCTTTTGGACCTCCCTAATCTTCCTCTTCTCCTACATGCTAGATGTTGTGGTTCTTATGTAGGGTGTGAGGGCATAGGGTATTAGTTCCTGGCAGTCCTCCTTAAGAGAAACTGTAGGAGTGCCAGAGCACAGAATAGACCTCTTTTGCTCCTTAACTTAATGTTGAGGGGCACCAGATCAGGGACTGGCACTGGGCCCCAAATGAGCCAGCTCTGTTGCTCTACCTCCGTTACCTGGACCACTCCGGACCTGTGCAACCTCACAGTCCAAACGGCACACCTCCAGTCATACTTTCTTTATTTTTGTCCCTAAGCTGTGGGAATCGCTTCTTCTCAGTGTAAAAGAAATCTCCTCTTATCTGAAATTTCTTAGGTGCAAAAACGCATCTTGGTAATCTGTCAAAGTGCACAGGTAGGTAACCTAAACATTCAATCTTCTTTTCTCAGTCATTCATTCATTTCTACACTGTTTTCCATCCCTCTTAACATTCAGTTAGCCCACCTTAATGTTCATCACCTCCTAGTACATAGCAGAGCTTTTTCTTAGCAGAGTGTCTCCTATGAACCTAATGACAGCAAGGGCCTTCATAAGACTACTTATGCAACCCAAATGTATCCCACGAGTTATTATGCCGTGGATGTTATTCCAAAAGGGTGTATGTTAGCTAGGTCATGATTTAGTTGTTGCCTTTGTCCATCAGAGACATGGATGCCAGTCCTGGAGTAAAGTTTTCCTTATTATATTTTCTTGTATTCTTACTGTATTCTTTGTATTTTTGTCATATCATGCTTTGATGCCTTTCCATTTCACTGTTGCAGTATCCATAACAGTAGGGATCCCCTGCCTAGGGCAGCCTGACATCTGGCCAATGTATCAAAGCCTTAGGTTGCTTTAAAGTGCACCGCACGTCACATGTATGCTGCTTGTGTAGCGTACAGCATAAAGGTGACGTCTGAATGTACCATCCCCAGAACTACTTTGCTGCCAGTCCAAACACCCATCTCTTAATCGTCTGTCTGAACGCCTACATTCCATTACTGGTTTAACCGAGCAATTGCAGCTAAGTTCCCCATTGGGGTTCCTTTTTACTTGTCTTTTCTTTTTGTTGCTTGTGGAGTTTCATGTCATCCAAGAAGGGTAAATGCCAGTGTGGGAGATAGATTCCCTAAAAAGACTGCCACAAATGGTGTCTGTTTTGCCTTGGTACCTCGCACAACCATACATCCTGTTCCGTCTGTCAGGCTTTTGTACCTAAATCTTTGCATAGTAGACTTTCGTCTTTGGCACTGTATCTTGAGAATCAGTGCTTAAACTTCATGTGAAAGATGTGATGGAGGGAACTTCCTGCCCCAAGGGACAGCCATCAAGGAAGAAGACCAAGAAGTCTAGGCCGGAATCTTCCACTGTTCATCCTCCGCCAGACATGTTTCCCGAGGTGAGTGAATGCCCAGAGGTTCATCCAGCTTTGTTGTCTGATTCCACTGCCACGACCGGGTTGGAAGCCATCAGGGGTCCAGCTTTAAGCACATTCGAGTAGGCTTTGCAGACGTCCATTTTGGACGTTCAGGGGGAAGCACAATCATTTCCAAGGGGCCTAGGGGTGTTCCTTAGATTTTAGTTAGAAAAGAAGTCCCTACTACCATTATTGAATGGCCGTTCTGGGTCGGAGCCTTCCATGTTCTATAAGGCAGACATTTCACTGAAGAAAAAAGTTAAACATATTTCACCTGTTCCTAAGGATTCACAGAATGAGTGGCAGGCCTTTGCTCAGGGTTTGTGTAGTGCTTTGATAGCATTGAAACCTTTTCAGGGAGTTTGTTCCAGCTCCCCCTTGGTCCTGTACTCCTGTGAAAAGACCCAGAGAACCCGATTCCTCTGAGGAGGAGTTGGATTTTAATGAGGAATCCCTCACTTGCTCTTCTGAGATTCCTTCTCCTTTGGACTATGGGTCAGAGGAAGAAGAATCTATCAGTCCTGATACTCCCTTTGAAGATATTTCTTTTGGGGACACAATCTCCAGGACTATAGAGTTCTTTAAATGGGATTGTGCTGAGATCTCTGAGATTCCTAAGAGGTGCTACAAGTTGCTACATATGGAATCTTCTAAACCTTCTGCTGTTCCTTCTATTTTGGCTGCTTTGTTGGATGCATTTCTATAGGATGCCTGAGGACTGTAAATTTTTGGACAGGTGTCCTGCTGCTGACCCCTCAGTGGTGTCTGTAGCTTCTGACAAGCCCTCTCAATTGCTTCCTTCACCCAAATTATTGCTCTCTGATAGATAGCAGAACAATTGAAAGACTAGGTAAGAAGGCTTACACCTCAGCTGGCTTGGCTTTTAAGGCTAATTATCATACCCATATGTCCAGGTATGTGTTGGCTCTCCTATCCCATGCTTGTCAGGTTATATCTGATCTTCCAGACTCTGAGGGTAAAACATTTGCTCTTTCCCTGTTAGTTACTTCCTCCCAAGTGGCTCGTCTTTCCATCAAGTGTAGTTATGATACAGAAGATGCTTCTTCTAGGGCTGCTGCATTTGGGTCAGTGATGAATTGGTATTCTTGGCTTCGGCTTCAACTTTTGCTTGAAGATATCATGGCTAAGTTGATGGATGCCCCTCTTGATAATAAACACTCGTTTGGTGAGGCTGCTGCTGATTTGTTTAAGTCCCTTCAGGATAAGAGTAACTTTTTATAGGAATTCAAACATGTTTGTTTCTCCTTTTCCTAAATTTCAGAGAAACTACCCCAGTAAGCTAGCCTTTGTTCAAAAGCAATCTTGCCCTCCTCCTAAGGGCAAAAAGGGTGGCAAGCAAGCTCCTCCTGCTAAAGCTACTCAGACTTCAGTGCCTCAGAAGTCTTTATTTCCTGATGAACCAAGTACTGTCTGACTATCCTATTTTTCCCTGCCACTTTCCTCTTTCTCTTCGCCTATCTTTCTCCTCCTGTTTAGCTACGGTTTATTCAGGATTCCTGGGTTCTGTCCATTATTTGCCAGGGGTATTTCATGGTGTGGAAATCCCCTCCCCTTTTTATGGGTATTCCTCAGTCCCCTCAGGAAGAACTCTCCTTTTTTCCTGAGGTACTTCGGGACCTTTTGAGTTAGAGTACTATTCAAGAGGTCCCTGTGTCCCAAAGGGGTAGGGGGTTTACTCCAGGATGTCTCTAGTACCCAGAAAGGAGGGTACTTGGAGTCCCATTCTAGAGCTCTCTCATCTAAACAGTTTTCTGAAGGTTCCCACTTTTCAAATGTTGTCCCTTCAGACTTTGTTCCCTCCTTTGCTTCTTCAGGCTTACATGGTGTCTATGGATCTGAAGGATGCTTATCTCCATATTCTGATCAATCACGTTTTCAAGAAGTTTTTACATTTCTCTGATGCTTCCTGGCATTTCAGTACTCTGCTTTGCCCTTTGGCCTTTCTACTGCCCCAAAGGTATTCACCAGATGCCTCGCTCCTATGATTGTTTTTTGCAGGATTTGGGGGATCCAGGTATATACCTGCTTGGATGACCTTCTGTTTCAGGCATCCTCTTCAAAGATCCTGTTGCAAAATCTCCATTTTGCCATTTCTCTTCTTCAGTGCCTGGGGTTTACAATAAACTTCAAAAAGTCTTCTCTTACTCCTTTTCAGGACCATGTTTTTTTCTGGGTTGCAGGGTTCAGACGGTGCCTTTGCTGGCATCCCTGCTTCCTCCCAAGTTCTTGACCCTTCATTTCCTCCTTTCAGACTCTTCTTCCTCTGGCTTCTGTTACATCCAGGGAGTTTCTGAGAACTCTGGGTTTCGTGGCATCCACCATTCCTATGCTCCCTCTGGCCAAACTTCAAATGAGGAAGTTTCAGTGGTTCTTGAAGTCAGTTTGGCTTCAACATGCTCATCCCTTAGATTTTGTAGTTCGTCTTCCACCTTGTCTATAGAAGGAATTACACTGGTGGATTCAGCAGTTGTCCCTAAATCCAGGGCTCCCTTTTCACCCCCTCTTCCCTCTCAGGAGCTGTTCACAGAAGCTTCAGATGTGGGATGGGGAGCAGCTGTTGGCTCCCTAAAGGTGCAGGGGGTGTGGTCTCCTCTTCAACTAGAGGAGGACATCAATGTCAAAGAGATGAGACCTCTTCCGCTGCCGCTTCAGGCTTTTCATCCTCTTTTCTCCCCAGGATTTCTGAAAGTGTTTACAGACAACACCACAGTGATATGGTATGTAAACAAACTGGGAGAACAAGATTGTATCTTCTTTGCCGGTTGGCATTCCTGTTATGTGAGCTTGCTGTCAAGTATCAAGTGACCCTTCAGGCAGTTTACATTCTCTCAGATCAAAACATTGTGGCAGACACTGTAAGCAGTTCCTTAACTCAATCCTACAAAGTGATGCTTCACAGGGATGTATTTCTGGACATTGTCCAGCAGTGGGGTACTCCTCATATAGACCTATTTACCTTCCCTCTGAACAGACAGCTTCCTGTAGTTTGTGCCAGAGTCCCAGGTCCTCTGGTGTGGAAGGGTGACACCCTCTCTTTCTTGGAAGGGGATGTTTCTTATTGCTTTCCCTCCTCTTCCCCTCATTCCGAAAGTCCTGTTCAAACCTCAGCAGGATTCCCCAAAATCTTGTTGATGACTCCCTTTTGGCTGAGACAGCATTGGTTCCCTCCTCTTCTGCATTTAGCCAAGGGCAGTCATCACAAATTGCCTCACAGGGTGGACCTACTCACACAAGATAAGGGATGGAACCTGTCCACTCTTCAACTGACTCTATGGGTGATAGGATTTTGATTCAAAATAGGCACCTTTTTTCTGAGGACGTGCTTAGGGTCTTGCAGGAGACCAGGAAACCCAATACTAGGAAATCCTACTTATCCAAATGGAAGAAGTTTTCCATTTGGTGTCTTTCTCGTAACCTGGATCCACTTTCTGTGGATGTTCCATTGGTTCTGTCTTATCTGTGTGAATTGCTCAATGCTGGGTTCTCTTATTCTTCTGTTAAGGCCCACTTACCAGCTATGTCTGCTTGTCTGCCTTTATCTCCTCGATGTGTAGCTTCTAGATATGTAGCTAAACAATTCCTTTTAAAGCTTTCTTGCAACATTGCTCTTGGAAGACTGTTCTTTTGTTAGCCCTTACTTATGCCAGACAGGTGTCTGAGCTTCAAGCCCTTATGGCTTGCCCTCCTTTTTTGGTATTTCATAAGGACAGGGTGTCCTTGCCTACTAATCCTCCTTTTATGCCCAAGATGGTGAGTGAGTTGTCCCTGAATCAGTCTATTCATTTGCCCACTTTTTTCCCTTCTCCACAGTCTGTTAGTGAGAAAGTGCTGCACATTATGGATGTGCATAGACAATTCAGATTTTATTTGGATACAACTAAGACTATTAGGAAGGTCCTTGGGATTGGCTGTATCCAAGCAGACTATTTCTTCTTGGATCTCAAAAGCTATTTCTTTTTGTTGTTATTTTCATGGTAAGAGCCCTCCTTATTCTGTTGTGGCTAATTCTACTAGAGCTGTGGCTTCTTCTGGTGCTTTTTTCAAGGGTTTGGATACTAACTCTATTCTTGAGGCAGTTACCTGGACTTGGATACTTTTACCAAGCACTACAAGTTGGAAGGAATTCCCAGAGCTAGGGCTGTCATTCATGGCTTCCTAGAGAGATCTGCATGTCTTTCCTCCTCCCAAGTTTTTTCCTGAGCATTGGCACTCTTCCTACTGTTATGAATATTGCAACACTGAAATGGAAGAATATGGTACAATTGTGTAAAATCTTACCATAACTGCAGATGTCCTTCTCTTCACTGTTGCAGTATTCACTCCCTCCCTCCCTCCCTCATCCCCATGGTTCATTTGTCTTTTGAATGTTCTGGTTACCTCTTGGTTTTCCTTGGAGAGCCGTTTCTAGTGGGGCTTTCAGTTCTGGGGATCATATGTCCGGACGTCACCTTTATGCTTTACACTACGCGAGGAGCATACGTGTGATGTACGGCTTACCTTAAAGCAACCTATGGCTTTGGTGTACTGGCCAGATGTCGGGCTGCCCTAGGCAGGGGATCCGTACTGTTAAGAATACTGCAATAGTGTTGAGAAGGAGATCTGCCATTATGGTAAGATTTTACACAGGTGTACTTTCACTTAATATCTTTGCACCTGTACCTTTGAATGCTTATTCTAACACTCTATACTTACTATTTATGGGCTGAGACTGAAATTGATCAGTACTGTACCCTGGAAAACGCATTTGTGAAAATAATTTTGGCTATCACAGTAATCATTCATCAACAGCTAAGTGGTAAGTATGCATTCTGACAAGTACACTCGGCCTGATTCCAGAAGTTAACCTTCCGTCCTCGTATGTTGTACATATAACAGTGCTAATCTGTCTAAACTCTTCTTAGAAATGCTAGTTCCCCCCTCGTTTCTATAGGTTATGCGGCTACCTGTCTACCTTCTTATTTTCATAGACACATGTGACTTTTAACCAGTACACACTGCCGTATTTTGTAAAACAAGTCTGTACTACACTCTCTCACTATCAACATCATACCCTCCTGGGGTTTTCACTACGGTCTCATCTCAGCCTCAGATCTTCGTACTACTTTCAGTACTAGATTTTCTCTTTTTTATTTAACTGTTGCACCAGTTCTGCATGTGAGCTTTGTAGAAACTTTTAAATTATTCTGTGTATTAATTTTGTAGCTCAGTTAGGATCTTGTAATGTAGTCACTTGCAGTGCACCACTATTTTACTCTGATCTAAACTCTACTAAATTTATTCAGCTGTGTATGTTCTGTACTGTAATTTGGAACGTTTCTTCTCTGGTTTCCACTGAAATTGGTTGTGACCAGTGGAGTCCATCAACACACAGAAAGATAATAACATGGTATGTTAACACATGTTTTGTTACCAGCAAAGATTTTTGTTAGCAAGTTCTAACCTCCAATGTCAGCCAGTGAAAGCTTGCCAAAGTTCTTGCATCACATGTAAGAATTTACTGCACAGTTGACTGCTTTCTTAAAACTCTTTTTGTGGTGTGTACATCTCACAACTGTATAAAAGATGACAAGTAATAAAAGAAGGGTTAGCAGAGGTTGGGAGCTTTATATGGAGTGAATAATCAGTCAGTCAGCTTTGTTCACCCTGTGGTTGCATACATCCTTGTCTTCATTCAGTTATTTCCACTTAGCCATTTCACCAGCTTCCACACCACATAGTATAGGTGTTTATCTGGTAGTCAGAATCCCCCACCTTCCAAAGCACTCAGTGTGGGAGTCCATGAGATTTTTTGCTATACCAAAGAAAATAGAAGTAATAGTTTACGTTAATTTTATGAAAGTGATGATAAGCAAGTAGACTGGTGTTCCATAGCAGGATTTGTTAGTTGAAAGGGCACATGGTCTCTATGCTCCAAGTCTGTCTATAAGAAAGTAGTCAAGACCTGTATTAGTAAATGTACAGTAACACCAGCAAAAAGAACTGCTCCTGGCAAAACTGTGGAAGAAAAAAAAATATTAAAAACTGGGACACTGGAGTGTTATGTAAGCCAATTATTCAATGTACCATAGGCAGAAGAGAAGCAAGTTTATCCCTGCATTTGGGTTACCAAGTGAAATTCAAGTTGCTGATGCCTTCAGAATATATTTTCTTGAGGATCAAAGACAATCTGGGATGCAGAACAGGCTAAGGAGGAAAATAGTTCAAATTACAAAGAGTGAGCCAGCAAGCTGAAGGGAGTTCTGCTTCTCATTCTTTTGACAGTAACAAAGCCCATGTAGAGAGTTTGCTATTTAAGTATTTTCATTGTTCCAGTGAAAATGCTTGAATGACAGAAAAAAAGCACAGGAGCTAACTAGAAGAATTAGGAGTACCTTGGACTTGAACAAGAGAATTGTATGGAAAGATTGAGTTGATGAGGAAGAAACCAACAGTAACATGAAATCAGTGGGTGGATGGGAGACCTGTAGAGCATCATTCCCATTAGATGTAGTTTGTATATATGAACTGCAGTTCTGCTTGAAGTAGTGGCTGAAAAAGACTGGAAGACTGGCTGTGTTAAACTGTTGGAAGATTCTAAAGCATAATGCAACACATCATTAATGTTTAGAAGGACAGTGAAGGGACTGAAGAAGTAACTAAGTAAAGAAAAAAAAAGTCCATAATATTTGCATATTAATTTTTCTGATGTAAATTACGTGTTGTATTGTAAGGCAGTTATGTAGAGTATGAGAGATAATTTGAATGAGAGGTGTAGGAGTTAAATCAGTGACTGCTGTTTCTGCTAGGGACATTAAAGTAAGAAAATACTTTTTCTTAACTGTAATGTATGCTGTAACAAGATAAATGGCTGGAAACAAGCAAGTTAATGTTAATATAATGTTGTGGTATTGGGCTGTTGAGGGTGTAAAAGTGCATTAAAGTAAAATAATTTTGCCCGTTTTACAGTAGATATAAAAAGTGTGCACACCCCTGTTAAAATGCCAGGTTTTTGTGATAAAAAAAAAAAAAGAGAGAGACAACAATAAATCATTTCAAAACTTTTCTCACCTTTAATGTGACCTATAACCTGTACAATTCAGTTGAAAAACAAACAAATGTGTTAGGGGAAAAATATAAAAAATAAAAAAGTACAGTACACTGGTTGCATAAGTGTGCACACCTTTAAACTAATACTTTGTTGTTTGTGCACACCCTTAAGCTAATACTTTGTTGAAGCACCTTTTGATTTAATTACAACATTCAGTCTTCTTGGGTACACACCTGCCATCAATTAAAGAGACTCTGATTAACCCCAAATAAAGTTCAGCTACCCTATCAGGATTTTCCTGACATTTACTCAGTTGCCTGCTACAGCAAAAGCCATGGTTTGCAGAGAGCTTACAAAGCATCAAAGGGATGTAATTGTTGAAAGGTATCAGTCAGGAAAAGGGTACAAAAAAATTCCACAGCATTGGATATACCATGGAACACAGTGAAGACCGTCATCAAAATGTGGAGAAAATATGGGGCAACAGTGACGTTGCAAAAAAACTGAACATCTCTCCAAAATTGATGAAAAGAAAAGACGAAAACTGGTCAGGGTGGCTGCCAAGAGACCTACAGCAACACTGAAGTAGCTGCAGGAATTTCTGGCAAGTACTGGTTGGGTACTACGTGTGACAACAATTTCCTGTATTTTCCATATGTCTGGAGTATGGGATAGGGTTGCAAGACGGAAGCCCTTTCTTACACAGAAAAACATCCAGGCCCGGCTAAAATTTGCAAAACAATACATAGTCTCCCAAAAGCATGTGGGAAAATGTGATATAGTCTGATGAGACCACGGTTAAACTTTTCGTCCACAATTCCAAAAGATACGTTTGGAGCAAAAAGAACACTTCGCATCACCAAAACAACACCATCCCCACAGTAAAGCATGGTGGTGCTAGTAACATGCTTTGGGGTTGCTTTTCTTCAGCTGGAACTGGGGCTTTAGTCAAGGTGGAGGGGGATTATGAACAGTTCCAAATACCAGTCACTTTTGGCCCAAAACCTTCAGGCTTCTGCTAGAAAGCTGAAGAGGAATTTCACCTTTCAACACGACAATGATCCCAAGCATACATCCAAATCAACAAAAGAATGGCTTCCCCAGAAGAAAATTAAAGTTTTGGAATGGCCCAGCCAGAGCCCAGACCTATATCCAATAGAAAATCTGTCGGGTGACCTGAAGAGGGCTGTGCACAAGAGATACCCTCACAATCTGACACATTTGGAGTGCTTTTGCAAGGTAGAGTGGTCAAATATTGCCAAGTCAAGATGTGCTATGCTGATAGACTGCTACCCAAGAAGACTGAATGCTGTAACTAAATCAAAAGGTTCTTCAACAAAGTATTAGTTTAAGGGTGTGCACACACAACAAAGTATTAGTTTAAGGGTGTGCACACTTATGCAACCAGCATATTAGGTTCATAGGTTCATACTAGGCTATCTGCCCGAGGGCATTTACAAGCCTAGCCCATAGTTTTGTGGCTTACGCCACCCCTTTAGTATGGGGAACTATACCCATTATTTTGCTGTGCCTCTGTTGAGCAGTGACACTGAGGTAATCCCTGGGGTATATCTGCGATCTCCCATCCATTGGTCAAGATTTCTCTTGAACAAGGCCAGCGAGGTGCTCTGCCTCACATATACCGGGATTTTATTCCACAGCATAGGGAGTCTTTGGGTGATGAATCTATCCCTCCAGCACGTCCTATTAATAGCCGTGTCGCGGTTTAAGTCCCACGCCCCTGTGGCTCTGGCGGATCTAGATTTTTTGAGGTGAAGCATATTCATCAATTCTGGGTTTGACATGGCCTTGTATGTTAGGCAAAGGTCACCTCTGAGCGCGACTGAATAGAGCTGGAGTTCTTTCAGTCGGGCAGCATAGGACAGATGTTTGAGACCCTTTATCCTTTTGGTGAGGAACTTTTGTGGCCTCTCCAGCTGCTGCAAGTGTCGGGTCAGATACATTCCGAATGGGGCATTGTACTCAATCATTGGTCTGATGAGTGATGAGTATAGGGAGACTATGACCTCCCTTGATCTAGATGAGAATCCCTTCATGATAAGGTGGGCAATGTAGAAGGTCTTCCTAACTACTTTAGCTACATGGGTGTCGAATGACAGACTACTATCAACCTGGGTCCCCAGGTCCCTGATAACTTCTTCTGTACTCAGTGGATTGCCACCTATTTGGTAGCTAGGGGTAACCTTGTTTTTTCCCGAAGGGTATGACTATGCATTTTTTGGCATTTAACTTTAGGCCATGGCTCTGGCACCAGTTATCCGTTTCTGTGAGACCCTTCTGAAGGATATCTGTGTCAGATGTGTTTTCTATGGCGCCCAGTTTGCAGTCATCTGCAAACTTTGTCAGCCATAACCCTCCTGTGTTTGCTTGTACTTCGGAAAAGTAGATGCCAAACAAGAGTGGGCCCAGGACTGAGCCCTGTGGTACACCACTTGTGACAGGCTTTGAGTCTGACATGGCGCCAGCAACTCTGACCCTGTGGGTTCTGTCACTCAGCCAGTTTGCAACCCATCTTGTGATGTATGGGTTAACATTTAAGCTGATGAGTTTTTCAATGATACCCGAGTGGGGTATTGTATCAAAGGCCTTCGCCAGATCGAGGTAGGCTGTATGGACTGCCTTTCCTCCTCAATGGCTTTGGTGACTGTTTAAAAGTCAACCAAGTTTAGAAGGCATGATCTGCCTTTGACAAAGCCAAACTGGGATGGATCCAAAGTCTGCAAATTCCCTATGTCTTTATTTATGAGGTCCATTATGATCCTCTCCATCGCTTTGCAGATAAGGCTTGTCAAGCTAATGGGCGGTAATTTCCAGGGTCGGTGGAGGCACCGCCTTTGTGAAGTGGGACCACAGTTGCAGTGCCACTCCTGGATCCAGAGGTAAGACTATGATTAAACAGCTGTCCTAGCTGTGGGTTTAATTCCTCGTTGAGTGGAGCACACAGCCGGGACACCATCAGGTCCCATGGATGCTGTGTTTTTGCTTTGGAGAGAGCAGTTCTCACTTGGGCGTTGGAGATGTTTGGGGGCTGCATGCGGTATAGATATCTCTCCTTTTGGGGGGGGAGAAGTTTGCACTGAACCTGTCAGCCAGTATGTTGGCAATGTCTGTAGGATCAGTAATCTTCACATCATTTTGAACTAGTTCTGAGCATATCTGGGAGTTTCCTCCCAGGTTTCTAACATAGCTAAAGAAGGCCTTATGATTGTCTTTTGAGTCTTTAGCTATTTTTCTCTCAAAATTTTTGGATGATTTTATGAGAGCTCTTAGTTTTTACTTATAGTGATCAAGGGTGTCTTACCTTTTAAGGATTTTGCTCTATCTTGTAGTAGCTTCCTCCTTTTGTTGTAGAGTTTGTTTATGGCTGGGGTAGAGTCTTTGTTTTGCTTGGGATTGCCTTATCCATGCAGTCCTGCAGGTGCTGGTAGAAGGCATTTGTAAGTGATTCAGCGGCTTGAGTACTGTTTTCCGTCGGCTCCGGGGCCTTAAAGGAGACCACACTAGTCTTTAGAAGTGTGAAGTCGGCTTTCCAGAAGTTCTTTACTGTGGTCTTTTTATTTCAGGTGGGGGTGGGATGAGGACCTCCAGCGAGATTAGTTTGTGATCTGATCTCACCAGTGAGGGGTATACTTCCGGTGTTGAACATTGTGCTCCCATGTTCGTGATGATGAGATCAAGTATGTTTTCTCCTCTTGTGGGGATGGTGACTAGTTGTTCCATGGCATTTGAGTTTATGAATTCCAGGAACTTTTGGGCTAGGGTGTTTGGGCTTGAGTAGTGTTCCCAGTCTATATTAGGGTAATTGAAGTCACCTAGTATGATGGTGTTTGGTGATACATTTATCCCCTCTAGTGTTTTCAGGAAGGCCATGTGAGGTTCCTGAGTTTGTGAGGGTGGCCTGTAACATGCTACAATTTGCAGAGCATTCTTGCCTATGGTTAATTGCACCTGGATGGTCTCCGATGCATCGTCGTTGCCACCAGTCTTGAGGTGTGGGTGTCTTTGATGAATATGGATACCCCCTCCTTTCTTGGTATTGTCTGGATTTTGGGGCGGGCATGATAAGAGGTAAAACCTGATAGTGCTGGGGTGCTCTCAGGAGCCTTGAACCAGGTTTCTGTCACTGCACAGACATCGATGTTCTCCATACTGAGAAGGGCCTCGTGCATTTTGAGATTTAGACTTCTGGCATTGAGCAGCATTACCCTTAGTTTTTTCCTTTTTGTGTTCTAGGGTGGTAGGTTTAGAATTTGAGCCTTGCCTAAAAAGGCACTATGGGGTGGCAAGAGCCTTTGCCAATATCCGATCCCAGGGGTGACAGGTGCAAGGCGTGGCTTGTCCAGCATGTCATCCCAGGCAGACAGACATTGGATCCCCTTTGAATGACACCAGAGTTTAAGCCAATTGTTAAAGCTGATCATCTTATCTCTGTATTGTGGCATCATTCTTGGTGAAGGTAGGATACTGCTCAAGGTCAGGGTCATACCTGCCTGGGCTACGTAATCAGAGAGCTCCTCAATGTCTCTTTTCATGTAGTCCAGGAGGTGCGTCTCAGGTCGTTTACACCAGCGTGGACAATGACTGAGTCATATTTGTACCTGCTGTTGAGAGACCTGAGTGCTTGCGTTATGTGGCGGATTCTAGCCGACAGGCAGCTTACTGTGACCTTCTCCTTACTCAGTCTGGTGGGGACGTCAGTGTGTCTGACTATGGAGTCACCAATGACTAGTGTGTCTGGCATTGTGTTTGGCCTTAAGGGCTGTGACTGTTTGACACTCTGACTGTGAGGTCTATGTGTTGCAGGTGTTGTGTTCTGAGGTGGTGGTTGTTTGGGTGTCTGCTTTGGTGGCCTCTGCTGTTTTGGTAGATTTTTGATCAGAGCCGAGTATGTCTTTGTGTGTTTATGTGTATGATTTGAGGTTGTGATGGTACTATGTGAGACTGGGTCTATAGTGTGTGTGGTAACCTTCTCCTCCTGACTGGTCTTGCCAGTCCTATGTTGAAGAGCTCAGCCTCCAGTTTGGCCGTATAGTTGCATCTCGCATGTATTTGTGTTTTGTGGGAGGAGGAGAGGGTTGTCTGTGTACATGAGGCAATTGTAACATTGCCTCAATATTCTAGTTCACCAGCTGAGCAGGAGAGGACACTAGCAACTGATCCCTCGACATGCTAGAAGGACTAGACAAAAACTTAAAAGAGATTCGGGGGCGTGGTGACCGAGAAATGGGGGTTTGCCTTTTGGGGTGCTATCTATAAGAGTGCCGTATCAAGGTAATAAGTACTGTAGGAGCAAGTGCTAGGTTTAACAGATAGAGAAAAGTCTACTTGGAGTCAAGTAGAGATGATCTTTTTAGGTATTAGAGAAAGTGCTAGTAACAGGGATGCTTAAAGGTAAGATTGAAAAGAATGCACTCTGCAGTGTGCACTAGAGAAGTTAGATATGAAAGTAGGTAACTTGAGTTTTACCTGTTTAAAAGTTAAGGTTTAGTGGAGAGTTACTATTTTTAAAACAGCAAGATGGACTGAAAGGGGTGGTTACTTTTGTATTTTGGTACTATGAAATACTGTGGGATGGCCAATAAATTTAAATAATTGATGGGGTGGGATTTCAAAAGTGATGGTTTTGTGATTACTCACATAAGCCAGTGAAAGTAGAGAAATGAGATATATGGTCAGATTAACATAGCAACTAGAAAGACAGTGGTATTTAACAAGACAACTTAAATGGGTGGCAGGGACGGGAAAAATTCTGCCTGACTCAGAACAGAGAGAGCTGTGGTCTCTTTTGAAGTTTTAATATGCTGTTAAACAGAATGCAAGCAAAACACAAGGTAAAGAAAACAAACAGTATTCAAAATATAGAAAGGCAATACAGAAATACAAAAAATAACAGCAAACTAACCTTTCCTTCACAGCAAAGTGTAGCAGAGTCTGGATGAGCCTTTCTGGTAAAGCTATATTGTACATTTTTTTATTTTTTATATTTTTTCCCCTAACAGATTTGTTTTTCAGTTGCATTGTACAGGTTATAGGTCACAATAAAGGTGGGAAAACTTTTGAAATGATATATTGTGGTCTCATTTTTTTATATCACAAAAACCTGGCAATTTAACAGGTATGTGTACACTTTTTATATCCACTGTATATTATACAAGTGCAAATCTAGACCAATGATTAAGCTACAGATGAGATTTTGTGAGCAAACAGGTAAAATAAATAAGAGAAAAAATGAAAAGACATGAAAAATGATAGATGCTCTTTATATCAATCATTGCTACAGTAGCCTAAGCTGTAATTGGGTTATGTCCTTCATAGGAAATAACAGCCAGCTTCCAAAGCTTCAGTGCACATTCCATGCACCCAAACAGTTAGTCAGCTGAGCTGACTAAAAAGATAGCTTTGGATGCCAGTCCTCTCAGAGCTTTCCAAAAAATATTCTCAACACTTTCCTGATTTAAGAAAGTTATTTTAATGCTAGGAGTTTATCTTTTAATAGACTGTCACTAGACTGTAGCATACTTTTAAACGAGAATGCTTTTTTTTTCCTGTCAGTTTAAAAGTTGTTTAAATTATTTGATAGCCACCCCAAAAAAGTAAAATACACACACTATCTCAACAGAAAAAAAAAAACGGTTAAGTGTTTAAAGTGCTTTTTTACAGGGTCTATATGCTAAAAAGAAACTTTTAAAGATTTTGAATTTTTACTGGCTTTTGTTTGTTTTCTGTGAGAGAGGTACAATTTTTGGCTAGTCAGACCCATGGTCACTCCATCTTCCAGCCAGAAAAGAAAAAGTTATGCAGACAGCCTTTGCCACCACAGCAGGCTAGCAATTTGCCATAGCCGCAGGTAGGTGACCCTTCTGTGGCCATTTATTGTACATCAGACCACTCACCTTTAGCCTGGATCTTTCTGGTGTAGCACCTACAGACACTAATGGGGGGGGGTAGCCATGTCCTCTGTGGCTGTTGGGGTGCCCTCAGTGGGCAAGGGAGCTCCACCATTGTCAGTCTTGGGGAAAGGGAACGGAGATGACTTCCCTGTTTTGTCAGAATGTGTGCCCATCCCTGAGCAAGCTGCTGCTGCCTTTTATAATTGCTGACCCATTTTTTTCTGTCAGAAAGAAACCGAAAACTAAACATCCATCTGCTACTCCTCAAATTTCCTTAAGAGTAGTTTACTGGGTCTGGCTAAGGGTTTTATTCTGGCTATTGATACTTCAAATGCTTTCTGGTAAAAGAAAGAGGGTTAACTCTTTTCCTGAAGAGATTCAAATTCTGAATCTGGACAGGAATTTGAAGCAACAGATACAGGGTTTTCTCCTCTGTTCTCTTAGTCTGAGGAGAGCTCGGTTTCTGGTTGTCCCTTTGGGGGTTTCTTTCTCTGAGTATGTTTCCAGAATGTGCCACAGTTTTCAGTGAGAGTACACTGAGATTTATCAGTCCCTCAGAAAATTGTATGAGCTTTTATGGAAGGAATTTCCCAAACCTTGACAAGTTCTCCCAGTTCTGTCAGTTTTGGTAGGATGTGTATGTCTTTCTAATTTTTCTGATGGCCAACCTGCTGCCCCAAAATGTGGATAGAATGCATAAAGTTACTCTGTTAAGTGTTTATACACTCTTCCTGAACCTGACCCAGCAGCTATGCCTTTAGTTAATCCTACTGCTGCTGAACAGTTAATTTTGATCCTCATCTTTCTGATAAGTATGGGATGATTATTGAGGGATATGGGGAAATTGTGTATGCCTCTGCAACTTTGATTCTCAGAATTTTGAATTGTCAGGCTCACATACTAATGTTTATTGTCATTATGAAAGTACAAGGAATGTTTGGTCTGCAGGTTCTTCTGTGAGGAAAAATCTGCATTAAATTATTTAGTTTCTTATATTGTACTAGTCACTGCTTGTGTATGACTCAGTTGATGCATCTTCCAGAGCAGTGGCATCTGGTACTATTGTGAGAAGATTTGCCTTGTTGCATTCCTAGAACCTCCTAGAAGGATGTGAATAGAGAGAGAGTAATTTATTTGAATAGAGATTCCCTTTTTGGTTCCTTTGCTCCAGGGGTGATCAAAGATGTGATGAAAGGGGTAAGTTAATTCATGAAATCTCAAATATTTTTTCTGCCCTCCTTTTTCAAAATGTCTAAGGGATTCTGTAAACCCTCATCCAATTTTGGCAAACTGGCGAGAGTGTTCCTAAAAGAGCTCATGACCTCTCCCCAACCAACGACAGTCTGACAAGTCTGTTTGACTGTTGAAGGAGCCTTCTTCCCTCCTCCCACCCTGGCATTCCCTTTTCCCTTTCAGAAAGTTTGAATCTCCTCTTTTCTCTTTAGCAACATATAGTTTTAGACAAATGGGTTCTGAAGATCATTCATCAAGGTTACAGATGGCATTGAGAGGAAATTCCTATTTGCCACTGGGTTATTCCTCAACCACCAGACCAGGCCAGATTCTATTTCCATCTGACCTTCCATCCCATATTGTTCAAGGGAGTGATGGAAACAGTTCCTCCTCCCCAAGGGGGGAAGGTTTTTATTTAAGGATGTTTTTAGTGCCAAAGAAAAAACTTGCTTGGAGACCAGTTCTAGAGCTTTCTTTCTTAGACCTCTTTGTGATGGTGCCCAAATTCAAAATTCTTCCTCATTCAAGTTTTGTGGTAACACTAGATTTAAAAAACACTCATCACATTCCTTTTCATCCAGACTTCAGGCGTTTCCTAAGTGTGGATCACATTATCAGTTCTCTGCCTTACTCTTTGGACTATCCACTGCACCAAGAGTGTTCACTAAGTGTCTAGCTCTAGATGTTCTTCGTGTTTCACTGTTGCAGTCATTACATTTGGGTAATCTACTGGCAGGTTGCCCTCAGTCGGCCTGATTAACAAAGCCTTGGGTCCTGCATCGATTGCTGTCCCTTCTTCCATGATGTCAGGTCGTCAGGGGTATAAAACATGCAGCCGACACCATTACAAGTTTTTCTTGCCCCAGATGTCAGGTGGATAGTAGTGCAAGGTGTGTGGAACACCTAGGACAGACGCAAGCACATAAATATAAGAGATGCTTTTTCCTGATCAAGACACTCAATTCCTTGAATCATCTTCTGTCACCAGGTCCTCTTCAGGTTGTTTCAGACAATGCCACAGTCATGTGGTGCATAACAAGGGGGGGACTGGATTTTAACCCCTTTGTAGACCACCCATGTTAGTTTGGGATATAGCTTGTCATCACAGTGTCACTCTACAAGCATCCTTCATTCTTTCACAACAATATTGAGTGGCATTTGAGCTGAGCAGGGCAGGGCAGACTCTAGCATATGCAAATTAGTTCAAGGGGTCTTCCAAGATTCCCTGCATCTGAGGAAGCTCTTCTAGTAGACCTATTTGTCTCGTCTGAATAATCAGTTGGCAAGAATCTGCTCCAGGACTTTATGCAAAAAGGCCTAGAAGTCTGATGTTTTTTTTAATTTCCTTGGTCAGGAATGTTGCTGTATGATGATCTTAGTGTTTCACTGTTGCAGTCCTGACAGTTGCAATTTCCTGCCGTGAAAGCCCTCGGCTGGCCTGACTACCAGAGAAAACTGTTTTCGACTCCCAGGCTGGCGGACACCCTTACCGACATCAGTACACTCGGGTATAAAGGAAGCTAGCTTGTGTCATCACGTCAGTCTTTTCTTGCTGCCGGAGCCCGAAATAGTACTCGTGTGTCGGTTGGTCCGCACCAGTGAGAAGCTGTTGTCAGAAAGATGTACCCCATTGGGGAACGCTTTTGTTTTCACTTAACTCATCTCAGGTAAAGTAAATAATTGTCTCCGCTGTGGTAAACAAATCCCACACAGAGACCTCCATACTGTTTGTGTTACTTGCGTAGGCCCAGATCACTATGTCCCTAATTGTCGTTTTTGTGCTAGGTTTAACGCTAGAACAGTTAGACATGGCGCCGAATTCTTAGCTTGTTTTCTAAGACAAGAGTCAGTTGAACCAAGTCCAATGATGTCTGTTGGTTGTCCTGATTGAGGTGCATAAGCGCAAAAAAAAGAGAATAAAACTTGAGCCGAAGTTGTCAGACGACACTCACTTCCCTCCTGACTCTCTTGCTAGACTGATCATTGTTGAAGAAGGTGCGGTGCCTTTGCAGCCCCCTTCAACAATTGAAACAGTGACCCCAGGCCTCTGTCAAGATCCATTTAAAGTCCAACACGCCTTCGGTTCCTTCAACTTCCGCTGCTCATGTCTTCAGCTCATTGGTTTGGCCCAAGGTCACGCAGCAGGCCATGGCTTCCAGCGAGCGCTTATTAACCAGTGGTACATCAAGGCCTAGGCCTACGCCAGTGTATTTTCACAGAGAGTCGGGCGTTAGGACATCAGATGCACCTAGACCTAAGGCCAAACCCACCCCAGAGAAAGGCAGCGTCTCTGCCTAGGCCTACGGGATCCCAACAGGATTTGATTAAGCTGGCTGAGGGCTTAATTAACATTGTAAGGGCCAGACAGAACACATGGTGAAGCTGCCCCAGGGAAAAGGAAAAGGGATGCCTATACTGATCTTGACCCTGAACCCTTCCTATCCGAGGAGGATTCAGACTTGGACTCTGGCTCAGAGGAAGGATCCTCTTACACATCCTTTGAGGAATCAGATTATGAGGAGAACCTTCCCTTGGCTTCACCTCTAGAGGATCAAACGTTTGGGAAGACTTTTCATGCTGTGAGACAACTTTTTCAGTGGGAAGCACAAGATTACCCCTAGGCCAAGAAGACATCTAGGTAGCTCTTAGCCCTTCCTGAGCACAAACCTTTAGCTATCCCTCCCTTTTAAGAAGTAGTAGAGGATATTTTTCAGGATGCTTGTACGATTCCTGACTCACGTCCCCCTGTCCCTAGGAAATTGGACAAATTTTACAGAGTGCAAGACACCCATAAATATCTGTTTAAGAATCTTTCTGCTGATCCAGAAGTTGTTACTCCAGGGCCTAAAGGGGCTAGAGCCAGTGTCTCCAAGAATTCCCTGTCCTCGAAAAAGGAGAGTAGGGCCCTAGACAGGTTGAAAAGAAGCTATACACCTCTGCTACTCTGTCTATGAGGGCACTCAACTGTCAGTTTCATATGATTAAATATCAGCAAACCGTCCTGGATTAACTCGAGCAAAAAATTTCAACAATGGAAGATAAAAAGCTTTCTAAGGAACTTTTGGCCTTGTGTCACTCCAGTTTCCAGATGGCCAAGCACTCTTTGCAGTGTGGCTATGATGCCATGGAGGCATCCTGCAGGGCAGCTGCCATTGGTTCAGTAATTAGGAGACCTGCATGACTTAGGGAGCAATCTCTTCCTGATCGTGTAAAGGCTAGCCTCTTGTACACTTCCCTTGACAAAGACAGGCTATTTGGGCCAAAAGCTGAAGCAGTACTTAAAAGATGAAAGACAAGTCAAAGTCCAAGCAAACAGTTAAGGACTTCCTGCAAGTACAACCACCTAGGTTCAGCAGAAACTTTCTAGCAAAGCATTGGTCCTTTCCTACCCAGCGTAGGAGTAGTCAGAGAGGTCCCCAAAAGGATAGAGCTTCCAGACAAAGGCATCAACAACAAATATCAAGGCAATGGATCTCTGAAATACCCAGGCAAGGGAGTTCTAGGTCACAGCCCCCAGCCAGAGAGCAGTTATGACTTCCTCCCACCATCATCCCAAAACTAGGAGGAAGGCTATCTCCTTTTCTCCAAAACTGGACCCACAGTACTACAGATCAGTGGGTTCCAGACATTACTGTAAATGGTTACATATTCACTCTCAAAGAACCTTTAGTTTACTCAGGTTTCCAAGATGTACCCCCAAATGAAAAAACTCAGGTTCTTCAACAGATACAGATTGTGTTCTCAGGGAGCAGTGGAGCCAGTTCCAGAAGAACAAAAAGGAAAAGGCTTTTACTCAAGGTTATTCCTAGTTCCAAGAAAAGAAGGATGTTGGTGTCCTATTCTAGACCTGTACAGCTTAAACCAATCCCTCAGGATACCAAAGTTGAAAATGCTGACACTTCAGAAATTGCTGCCCATGATAGTTCCTCAGACTTTCATGGTCTCAATAGACCTAAAGGAAGCCTGCTTACACATTCCTATTCAAAAATCACACACAACCTTTCTTCACTTCAGAGCAAGCTCCTGTCACTATCAGTTTTTAGCACTGCCCTTTGGGTTGTCTACTGCTCTAATGGTTTTCGCAAAGTGCTTGACACTGGTCATTGCTTACTGCAGAACCAGAGGGGTCCAGATTTACCCTTACCTGGACGACTGCCTTATACAAGTTGCAGAGATTCCAGAGATCAACAAAGATCTGAAATTCACACAGGACTTCCTGACTTCTCTGGGGTTCAGGCTAAACCTCAAGAAGTTCAGCCTGGTCCCATCCAAATAGATAGTCTTCCTGGGAGCTCTCCTGGACTCCTCTCTTCAAAGGGCCTTCCTTCCGGACAAGGTCACCTATTGAACCAGATGTTCTTAGTGTTTCAGTGTTGCAATCATCACATTTGGGTTATCCCTGCCAGGGTAGCTCTTGGCCGGCCAGAGGCTTAGTATTTCTGTGTCAGTTGTTGTTGCTTCAGGACTGACGTCAGGTCATCAATAGTATAAAGTAAGACAGCCGATGCCATTACATCAGTCTTTCTTGCCACGAAGCCTGAAGCAGAAGCAGGTTGCATGAGTGACGGTCGGCCGCTACCTGAGTTTTGTCTTTTAAATTGAAGCTGAAGTCTTCTAAAGAGAAGTACCCCATTGGGGATCCTTTTTTTCTTGCACTAACCGATGCCAGAAAAAGTTAACAATTGTCTCGCCTGTGGAAAGCAAATACTACACTGAGACTTTCATTCTTACTCCATCACTTGCTTAGGCCCAGACCACGACATCCTTCGCTGTCATTTTTATGCTTTGTTCAATGCCAGAACTATATGTCGTCTGCCCCTTATTGTAGCTAGATATTTTCGCTTACAGTCCTCGAATTCCGATATGGCTTCGGTAAGCCATCCAACAGCAGATCTTCCGAAAAAATGTAAGGATAAAGACGAGAGACCACACAGGTCCAAACCTACCGACGACGCATCCGTTAAGCTAGTCGTTAGTTCTCCAGTCATCAGTGAGGTGCTTTCGCAGCCCCTGATGTCCGCGCAGGCAGCTACCGAGACCCTTTTGGAGTCCAGTATGACGCAAAACTCTTCGACTAAGGATCCTGCAGTTGTCTCGCCCTTGGATGGGTCCAGAGCCGCTGAGCAGGCACCGGCTTCCGAGGAAGTACTTAGCACTACCAATTCTCAATACAAACAGACGACTTCTTTCACAACTACAGTTCTTTCGAAAACTACCAAGTTTCTAAAGCCCAGGGTACGAACCACACCCAAGAAACCGACGACACAATCTCAGGCATCTGCTTCCTTGCCTGAGTCTCAAATGCTTAAAATGACAGAAAACCTTATCATTCTGATCAGGGGAAGCCAAGCTATCCCTTCCAAAAGAAAAAGAGATCTGTCCCCAGTAGTTTTGTCTGAACAGGAGTCTGATGACTCTGATGCATCTGAATATGAAGACATGCAACCCCTCTCTGCTTATGAGAATTCTGATGCAGAGAATTCCATTCCTTCAGCCTCTCCACCCGAGGATTTTTCCTTTGGGGAAACCCTTAATTTCTTAAGGGAGCATTTCTTATAGGAATGTCAGGAAAACCCTCAGTCTAAAAAGAGACTCGGGGAATTCTTAGACCTTCTACAGCACAGACGCCTGGCCATTCCCCCAGTCCTGGATGTTGTGGACGATATTTTCCTGGAATCCAGTTTGACTCCTGACACCCTCCCTCCTGCACCCAGAAAACCTGACAGGTATTACAGAGTCCCTGACTCTCACAAATTTCTTTTCAAAAATCCTACTGCTGACCCTGAGGTAATTTCTCAAGGGCCTAAAGGAATTAAAGCAACTTCTGCTAAGAATCCTACCCCCTCAGATAGGGATTCCCGAGCACTAGATAGATGGGCTAAAAAAGTATACACCTCTGTTACTCTTGCTATCAGAGCACTAAATTGCCAGTTCCATATGGTAAAATTTCAGCAACATACCATGGAACTCCTCAAACAAAGTGTCTTCCTTTCCTGCTTGTGCAGAATCTAAAGAATTACAAGAGTTAATGCATTCTGCAAGTCAAGTGACTACACACACCTTACAGTGTGGTTTTGATGCCCTAGAAGCTTCCTGCAGGGCAGCAGTCACCGATTCTGTCCTTAGAAGGTATGCATGGCTTAAGGAACAGCCCTTGCCACACCATGTTAAATCTAAATTATTGGATGCACAAAGACAAATTATTTGGCATTAAGGCAGAGGAGATCTTAAAGAAGATGGAAGAAAAAGCTAAATCTATGCAGATAGTTAAGGGTCCAGCCACCCAGGTTCAGCTGGCATTGCCTCTCCAAGCACTGGTCCTTTCCTGCTGCCACCAGCTCAGTTCAGCCCAGACCCCGGGGAAGCAGACCCCCCCAGACAGCAGCCACAAGGAATGCAGAGATCAAAATAGTGGAATTCCTCCACTTCTAAACCAGGGAGTTCTAAGCCACTCCCTCATGGTAAGAACTCACAATGACTCTCCTCCCCCACCCTCTGCCCACCTTCACTTACCCCTAGGAGGAAAACTCTCCTTTCATGCAAGCATCTGGGCCACCATTACCAATGACCGCTGGGTCCTCAACATAGTGTCCCAGGGATACAGATTTTCTTTCCATACTCTTCCAACCCCAAAAGAGTTCCCAGATCTACCTACAAACCAGTGGGCAGAGGCACAAAAGCAAGTCCTTTCTCTGCTCTCTATTAGGGCAATAAAGCATGTTCCTGCAGAACAGAAATGTCAAGGTTTCTACTCCAGATTTTTCTGGTACCCAGAAAAGAGGGCACCTGGTGCCCCATCCTCTATCTATCCATTCTAAACACCTTCCTGGTGATACCAAAATTCAAAGTGCTCACCCTCCAGCAACTGGTACCCATGCCCTCCAAGGATACTTGGCTAGCCACCCTAGACCTAAAAGAGCCCTACCTCCACATTTCTTTCAGGGAATCATGCAGGAAATGTATAAGTTTCAGGGCAGGGTCTCTGCACTTTCAGTTCTGTGCACTTCCCTTTGGCTTGTCTACTGCTCCCAGAGTTTTCACAAAATGTCTGGCTCCCACCATTGCCTTTTGCAGACAAAGGAATATCCAAATTTACCCATACTTAGATGACTGTCTAATTCAGGCAGACAGTCAGGAAAAGCTGCTCAAGCACCTGGCCTTTGTAAAGTCCCTACTGACCTCTCTGGGGTATGCTATCAACGAAAAGAAATCCAAACTAGTACCCACACAAAGGATTATATTCCTGGGAGCAAGCCTGGACACAGCATCCCAGATTGGCATTCCTTACACCAGAAAAGCAAACTTACCCGACAGCCTACTTCTTTCAACTAGCCACCAGACCCCAGTTACCCGCAAAGAAAATCCTGCAAGCTCTGGGGTTCATGGCATCTTGCATTCTACGCATTCCATATGCCAGACTGGGTATGAGGAAACTTCAGTGGTACCTAAAAAGCCTTTGATGTCAATACTCTCAAGACCTGGAAACTCCCATACCAGTGATATCTTGCCTAAGGAAAGATGTTCTTTGGTGGGCAGCAGCATGCTCCCACAACAAGGGACTACCCTTCTCAAAACCCCCTGCTGCCCAGACCCTCACCACAGATGCATCAGACTATGCCTGGGGTGCACACCTGGACGGCAGGTGCATACAGGGCCAATGGGGACCACAGCAAATCCATCTGCACATTAACCAAAAAGATTTGTTAGCTGTCCAGCATGCATTGACAGCTTTCAGGCCCCTTCTCTCCCCAAGGGCTCTCCTGATCAAAACAGACAACACCACTGTGATCTGGTATATCAGCAAGCAGGGAGGGACTCACACCTATCTGCTATGCAGGCTGGCCATGACCCTTTGGCACACAGTCTCTGCCATGCAACTCCACCTGTTAGCACAATTTCTGCCAGGTTCTCTAAACTCTCTGGCAGACCACTTGAGCAGAAATCTTTTGGACTCACACGAGTGGCAGCTAGACAAAAGAACCTTCATCCTAATAACTCAGAAATGGGGCAGCCCGAAGTTCGACCTCTTTGCCTCCCACACCAGCCATCAGCTCAGCAAGTTCTGTACCAAGGAATATCACTGCATGGCTTGGAAAGTGGATGCCCTATTCTTCCCCTGGGTTAATCTGTTAGTCTATGCATTTCCTCCAGTACCTCTCATCACCAGGGTACTGCTCAAAATAAGGGAGGAAAAACCAAGGACAATTCTTATTGCTCCAGACTGGCCTCGCCAGCACTGGTGCCACCATGGCATCTCACTCAGACCCCAACCCTGCTGTTCCAGAGGGAAGGAGAATTCATGCATCCCCAATTGCAGACCCTCAGTTTGGCAGCATGGCTTATTCCCTGACCACTGAGCAATCTGCCAACCTCCGTAAACAGGTTCTAGATGTTATACGTGTGAGGCCAGACGCCCTAGCACTAGAAAGTCTTATGCTGACAAATGAAAAAGGTTCTGCACCTGAATTCAGGCTAAGGGAGCCAATAAAGCACAGCCTTCCCTCCCTCTCATCCTGGATTGCATAGCTGACCAACTACACAGTGGTCTCTCTTTCTCCTCTAATAAAAATTCATGCCTGTGCTATTTCTTATTTTCCCACTGAGCAGCCCCTTTTCTCACACCCTTTGATCAAACAGTTCCTCAGAGGGGCTAGCAACCTGAGGCCCCCCAGAAGGGCACCAACACCAGCTTGGGACCTTAACTTTGTCTTGGAAAAGCTCACCCTGCCCCCGTTCAAACCAGCTTCTTCTGCAGAGCTAAAATTTCTCTCCTGGAAGACAGCATTCCATCTGGCCATCACCTCAGCCAGAAGAGTGTCTGAGCTGCAAGCAGTCATGGCTGTGGAATCCATCATCTTCCATGCAGACAGGGTATCCCTGAGAACTAACCTATCCCTCATACCCAAGGTGGTGTCCAGTGTGGCTTTCAACCAATCCATTCATTTGCCAACCTTCTTTCCATATTGCACAGACAGCTCAGATTCTCTCTGACAGGAGTAAATCATTCAAAAAGTCTGATCAATTGCTGGTTAGCTTTGCTACAGGGGCAGAAGGAAAAGCCATCTGCAAGCAATCCATTTCCAAATGGATAGCACACTGCATCTGTTTCTGCTACAGACAGCTGGAAAGCCTCCCCCAAGGGTGTCAGGACACACTCCAGCACAGCAAGCTCCACCTATGCAGCTTTCCTCAGAGGAGCCCCCACCAGAGACATCCTGGAGGCTGCCACCTGGACATCCGTTCACACTTTTACTAAGCATTACCACCTGCCTCTCTTCTCCAAATCCAGGGTAGGGTTTGCCTCTGCAGTCTTGCAGGGCATGCTAGCCAGCCCCTAATTTCCTTGACTGCCTCCCCCCATTTCCTCAGCGCTGGGAATCTACCCAAATGTGATGACTGCAACAGTGAAACACGAAGAACATAGTACAGTTGTGTACACTTATCATAAATGTAGATGTTCGAGTGTATTCACTGTTGCAGTCCTGGTTTCCCTCCCTCCATCCCCCATTAGTCTCTTCTCCTTTTATTACCATTCTTCCTTGTTGTTCTCCTTTCCTTACAAGGGACATATTGGTATTTATTTTCCACTGGTGGGGTTCTTCCACCAGAACCTGGCCTCCTACTTTGGGGGCTCCTGACAGGTTAGGGCAAGAAAAACTGATATATTGGCATTGGCTGCCTTACTTTATACTACTGATGACCTGACATCAGTCCTCAAGTGACAGCAACGGACCCAGAAACCCTAAGTTTTTGGTATTCAGGCTGTCCGAGGGCTACCCTGGCAAGGATAACCCATATAAGACCCACTGTACCAGGGCATTGGTTTCATCTATGGCTTTATGGAAAGGGTTGGATTCTAGAAGTGTTCTAGAAACATCAGCTTGGTCCTCATTACGTTTTACAAGGAATTCCAAGCTTGATTGTCTCTAGGTTTAGATAACACGTTGCTAGGACTGTTCTCCAGGGGCTGCTAGACTCTTCACCTTCCACCTCCTAAAATTTGTAAGCTATGGTAAATGTACCTATATAGCTTCAGCTGCTGTAGCAGTGATCGATTTGAAGAGTACAGTTGTGTGAGTAAATTTACCACAATAGTATATTTTTGTATGATCACTGCGGCAGTGGCTGCTTCCCCCTCCATCCCCCTTGTTTTTTAATGTGTTTATGCCAGGGTGTGGACTTTTGTTTTCTGTTATGCCTAGCATTGCCCTTTCATGGCTCAGCCTTTTTCTCTGTTGGCATGAAAGCTCTAAAGGGCTTGGTGTCCAAACCTTTCATTTTATTCTTTCAGCTCGAGCTAAACTACTGGTTTATGCACTTGGAAGGTGCCCTGCAGCTTTGGAAGTTGGCCTATGTGGGATATAACCCGCATAGCTTAGGCTACTTTAGCAGTGATCATTTAAACGTCTACTGTTATGGTAAGTTTATTTACACAACTGTGCTTTCTAACATTTATAAGGTTGTTGGCTGTTTATTTTCCATTAGCACCTGTAGTTTTTAGCGGAAGACAAGGAGCAAAACAGGTGCAAACACTGGTCATGAGAGGTCTGGCTAGTGTGTTCTAAATGAACTCTACATTTGGGTCTTTTCTTGAATTTGCAGAGCTTCTAGCTTTTTTCCATTAGCAAGTACTGTTGAGACTGGGTCTGTAGGTGTAAGCAAGTAGTCAGGAAAGATCTTAACAGTGTTTTGTGGGAGATATGTACAAGGAACATTATAGCAAGCATGTAAAGAGGGACTAGCAAGCAATTCATTGAAAGTAAATGAAGTTTGAAACTGTGGAAATCAAAAGTTTTACAAGTAGTTGCAGTACCAAGAGCTGTAGTATTTCATTCCGTTAAGTATAACACAGCATAGATTAATTTAAGGAAAGCTAGTGCAGTTTTTCTTAATGCTAAAAGGTAGCTAACTGATAGCATGTAAATTGTTTTTTCACATTATGTAGGGGAATAGTGATAATACAAGGGCATATAGTGTCTGTGTAAATAGGAACATAGGCTCCAGCATGCACTTTCAGTTTATTAAACCTAACATTATAATATGTAATATATGTGAGTTCAGCTGTCTGTCTGGAGCAACTGCCCCTATATGGAGTGGTGAACTCCTTTTTAAAAATATACATATAGTTTTGTGCATTTTCCTGTGTTGTAGAAGGGGTTTGGGTGTTTAAAATGTATTTAGTTTTTTTCTTGAGCATTTTATTGAAACAGAAATTCTGGAAAGTGTGACATTGGTTCAAACATTGACAAGAAAAAGTAGCTGTTACTGCATACAACATCTGTATGCTAAATATTAGCATATGAATATGAGTTGCAATTTGGGAACGTATTCAGAAGAGCTGTCATGTGTAATATGTAAAAGTAATGGTTTTCTATTCAAATGGCTGCTCTGTCAGTATTAACATGGAATATAAATGGCCTTGCAGGTATAGACAAAGAGGAGAGTATTGAAATATATTATTTAGTATAGGGTGCAAATAGCAGTGTTGGAGAAAAAGGAGTATGTGAGTTAGGCAAAGAAAGGATTTCAGGGTGGATACTTGAAATTATCAAATACAAAAAGGGAAAAAAGGAGTATAGGATTCCAAAGTGGATGTTCAGCAAATTATCAGGAATTAAGAAAAAAGTAAGCAATTCTGATTGTGAGAGGGAGTTCCATTAGTAATAGAAGACTGAAAAAATGACTGGTAGATGTGTGATAATTAGGATTTATTGACCAGAGAGGAGGATTACACTGACATGCATTTATTGTTCACTTAAAATTACTATTATGGAGCTTACAAGGATATTGGATAAAACAGTAAGCTTTAAGCAGGGAATATCATTTATGGGTGAGGACTGGAACCTGATTTACAGTACTTGAGGATGTGAGGGGGCATAGAAAGAAAAATATAACAAAAGACAGTAGTTTTCTAAAGAAGTATATGAGAATATTAGGTGTGGAAGTTGTGAAGTTAGTAGCAGAAACCTGGACAGAATTTGCATATTCCCCAAGATACAAAAATTGGGCTAGATTCAATAGAAATTGTATTTCACAGGGACATCTGATTTAATTGAAAGCTTTGAGACCAGTCTGTAACTTCTTTTCAGATCATGCACCTGTAAAAACTAAGATAAAGATGCAAGATAATGATGTAACAGACACTCAAGCTTTCAAACTTACCTGTTAGAGGCATTTAATGACTTGGTAGTGGATATGGTTCAAAGAGTTATTAGGAAAGATGCATACTACTTCAGAAGGGTAGCTAGTGAGTTGGATAAAATGAAAATGAAGTTTAAAACATTGTAGAAAGAAGAGCAAGAGAGATGGGAAGGAACTAATAGAAATAATTTATGCTAGATAACAAAGGATATGATATTGTCCTTTTCATTCATCACTTGATGTGTCTCTGATCCAACTTGGCCACTTCTACCAGATCCTCAGATACAAACTCTCAAGCTCTTCCCTTTACCCACAATATCCTGCCCGCCTAATATACCTCCGATCTCATTTGCTTCCATATCTCCACAGACATGAATCCTCTCACTCTCAAGCTATTGGTATTTTTTTTTTTTAGGTTAAACAATGAGTTATTTTAGACATTTTTCTTCCTTGATAGTTGACTGATTTCTGTCACCTTCCTCCCTTTTTTAAAGTTAATTTGCTTTGTAAGTCTCCTTTTGCAGTTTTTATGGAAAACTCTATTTCTCTGTAGTACCATTACTGATACTTTGCTGTCTTCTTAATGTCCTTTCCCTACCCCTTTTTAGGGTATTTCTTATTTAGCATTGTTGGTAGCTTTTTACCTATCCTCCTAAAAAAAGTACTTCTTTATGTATTTTTTTTTCCTCTCCCCGGGGCCTTTCCTTTCATTAGGTATACCAGGATGGCTGATTAACTGGCTTCAAGAAAGGCATCATCTGTGGGCGCAGAATACCTAATTCAGATGCCCACAGGGAATGCGTATACTGATTGGGTTCCACCCATTTAGATGCGGATTGCGTCATATGTACTGACTTCAACTCCAGAACACTCGCAGACAGATGAAATAAGCTTGGTTTGAAGGGCCTTTTCCCTTCTCCTTCTTCCTCTGTTTCAGCTGGAGCTCAAATCTCCTCAGAGAAAACTGACAAAGGGAAGCCTGACTCTGCTGCCAAAGACAAAGACTTCTAGAAAAAGATCTCCAGATCCAACAGTGGCTTTGACTCCTTCCTCAGAGATCTCCAGATCCAACAGTGGCTTTGACTCCTTCCTCAGAGCCACCTCCAGAAGTATCAAAAAAGTCGGATCCAACCACTCTGGATCCCTCTGCTCCAAAATCTAAATTGCACTGGATCCGGATACCTCTTTCCTTAGTGGATCTGATAACTTCTCAACTCTCTTCTCCCTTCTTGCAGGAATCTACTTGCAAGCACTCTAGACCACCATCTACTACTTATTCTCTCAGGTCTTCCAGGAGTTTTGTCAGAGGGTGAATTAGAGAGGATGGCGAGGAAGTTCCTCAGAGCTCAGATTCATATGGGGGTAATACCATATTCCTTCCCATCTGATCCATGAGCCTGCCTGTCACTAGTTCCTCTTTAGTTTCTCCTTTGATCCAACCTGTTTTGGAGCCCTCAGATCCAAGATCCCTGGAGGTGTTCTCAGTGGATCCGTAGACTATTCGTTCTTCAGTCCTGGTTGCTTCTCTAAGCCATCCTGCTCCGTGCCTTTTGGAGTCGAAGGCCCCTCAGAGCCAAAGTGTCAGTGCCGGATCTGAGGGGCCAGAATCAACTCTGAAGTTATCTAAGCTGTCCCTGCCCCTCAGAGCTTCAGCTATGGACAGCTTAGGTCCAACTCCATCCTTGAGTGAGGTGTTTTTAGGGTTTCATGGGCCAGATTTTCAGGAAGTGTCAGCTCCACTACCATTGTCTTAGGTCTCCCCCAAGCACTGTGCTTTTGAGATTTGAAGAGGGCTTTCTCTTTTCCTAATGCAAGGACATCCCTACACCCCCCCCCCCCAGATCAGATCAGCCTGCCTCCTGTGGGTCTTTGCTCTGAGCCTTGTTCTCCATTCCACTGGGACAACCAGCCTGTCCAACTCTCCAGTCAGTTCCTCAGGAATCCTCCAACACTTCTGATACCTCACCAGACCGTACCACTGATCAGGCCTCTCAGAAGAGAACGTGTAAAAGGAGGTACTTAGATTCCCCTCAGGAGTCTCTAACAGAGGACACTGATTTTGATGAAGGGGAAGAGTCCCTCAGATCTCCACCTGAAGACATCTCATTTGGAGACATTATTGGGCTCTTAGAACAAAAGGGTGGTTGGTCTTCTGACACCCTTTCCCAAGTAGAGTGTGTGTTCCTGGAGGTTTTTGGGTCTGGACCGCTACATTTTAGTTGACCCCCTGGCTTCTGAACTTAAAGATCTCGTTTCTCACCTGGCATGGAAGGAACTGGATACTTTGAAACCCATCCCCAAGCATCCAGATAAATTTATAGCCCCTCCCAAGAACAGGACATACTGGAGCAAGGGGATCCCAGATGTTCTTCGTTGTTTCACTGTTGCAGTCATTACATTTGGGTAATCTGCTGGCAGGTTGCCCTCAGTCGGCCTGAGTTCCAAAGTCTTGGGTCCTGCGTCGGTTGCTGTCTCCTCTTCCATGACATCAGGTCGTCAGGGGTATAAAACATGCAGCAGACGCCATTTTCTTTAGTCTTTCTTGCCACGCGGTGCCCGAAGCAGAGGCATTTCGCAAGTGCCGGTCGGCCGACTACTGAAATATTCGAGTTTGAGTTTCAGAACCAAAGTCTTCACTAAAGCTAAGTACCCCATTGGGGAAACATTTTTCTTGCTTTTTACCGATGTCAGAAAAAGTTAATAATTGTATTACTTGTGGGAAGCAAATACCTCATAAGGATTTCCATTTATACTGTATTCCTTGCCTAGGCCCTGATCACAACGTGCCTGGCTGTCGGTTTTGTGCTAGATTTAACCAACGCACTATTAAACGTCGGTATATTTTTGCATCAAAGTATTTTGGAAACAGATTTAGCTACCCAGAAATGTTGGATAGCAATCCGACTACCGGAGTACATAAAAAACGCAAAGAAAAGGACAGAGAAAGGCAGTCGAGATCCAAAACCGATGAAGCTTTTCCTAAGCCAGTCGCCGGTTCACCAGTACTCAGTGAGGTGCTTTCCCAGCCCCTGATACCCGCTACCTTCGAGTCGCAGGCCTCTACTGACACCCATGTGGAGTCCGGCATGCCGCAAGATACTCAAGGTATTGGACCGACGGATGTATCTCCCTCGGATGGGTCCGGAGCCACTGAGCAGGCACCAGCTTTTGAGGGTGTATTCAAACCTCAACATTTGTATATCAAGCCGATGAAAGCTGCAAAACCAAAGACTACAGCAACTTCAAAAACTAAGCAACCGACAGTTGAGCCACGTGCACAGGCCTCTATGCCTAAAAAACAGATGATCAAAATGGCTGAAGACCTTATTACCTTAATCAGGGGTACCCATCTCCTTCCTGATAAGAGGCCTAGGCAAGACACTGATTATGAATCTTCAGATCAGGTTTCTATTTCTTCTGATTCCTCTTCTGATCAGGAATTATCTATGCCTCCCTATGAGGATTCTGATGCTGAGGAGTCCATTCCATCTGCATCTCCTCCTGAGGATTATTCATTTGGAAAAACCTTGCATACTTTCATAGATATCATAGATATCATAGATTAGTACTAAGCTAACTGCCCTTGCGAGCCATTTTAAGCTTAGCCAATTATCCCTTGTGGGACTCAAACCCAGCACCTTGTGTTTGTAAGGCAAACACCTTAACTGTTTGGCCACCCTCCCATCCCTTGAGGGAGCATTTTCACTGGGAGAGTCAAGACTTCTCAGAATCAAAAAAGAGGCTCAGGGATTTCTTTCTTCTCCCTCAGAACAGGCCTTTAGCCATTCCCCCTGTTTTAGACATTGTGGATTATGTGTTTTCGGCGTCAAGCTTGTCCCCTGACTCCTTACCTCTGGCTCCCAGTAAGCCTGATGGATATTACAGGGTCCCTGACTCACATAAATTTTTATTTAGAAACCCTGCTGCTGATCCTAAAACTATTTCAAAGGATCCAAAGGGAGTTAAGGCCTCAACAGCAAAAAATCCTACCCCCTCTGACAGAGATTCAAGGGCACTGGACGGATGGGGAAAAAAGGTTTATACTTCTGCAACCTTGGCAATCAGGGCCTTAAACTGTCAATTTCATATGTTTAAGTACCAACAACATGTTATGGGAGTGCTGAAACAGAAAATGATGTTGATTTCAGAATGTGCAGAAAATAAAGAATTGCAGGAATTATTGCATGCAGCTGAACAAGTTGGAAAGCATACTTTGCAATGTGGTTTTGATTCTTTAGAGGCCTCTTGCAGGGCCGCAGTTACCGGATTGGTGATTAGGAGGCACACCCGGTTAAAGGAACAAAATTTGCCTGATCATGTTAAAGCTAAATTTAGATGCACCTTTACAGCATGATTCTCTGTTTGGTATTAAGGCAGAAGAGGTTTTAAAGAAAATGGAAGACAAAGCTAAGTCTATGCAAACTAAAGACTTCTTACAAGTGCAGCCACCAAGATTCAGTAGACACTGGCCTACAAAAAAATTGGTCCTTTCCTGTGTCAGACAAAGCTCAAAGGGGCAAATCCTGACGCCCTAAGGGTTCCAGATACCAGGCGCAAGATTCATACAGGTTAAAGTAATGGGGTGCTTCCACCTCCAAATCTGGAGGAGATAAAGCGCAGACCTACAGAAAGCAATCCCAATGACTTCCCTCTGCCTGCACAAAGCACTTACCTTTAGGCAGCACCCATAAGGGGAAAATTAGCACTTTTTGCTCAAAATTGGCAATTAATAACCCAGGACAAGTGGGTATTAAACATCGTATCACAGGGATACAGATTCCATTTCTACACTCTGCCAATAGCAAATGGTTGGCCAGATCTGCCAAAAAATCAATGGGCAGAGGCACAGAAACAGGTTACGTCCCTCATGGATATGGGGGCCATTCAGACAGTACCAGAACAGGAAAAGGGACAAGGTTTTTACTCAAGACTGTTCTTGGTACCCAGAAAGGACAAGGCCTGGCGTCCAATACTGGATTTATCGATTTTGAACACATTCCTGGACATTCCAAAATTCAAAATGCTGGCTTTGCAGCAGCTTCTGCCCATGCTGGGCAAGAATGCTTGGCTGGTGACTTTAGACCTAAAAGAGGCATACCTGCATGTCCCAGTAAGACAGTTGTGCAGGAGATACCTCAGATTCAAGGCTGGCTTAATGCATTACCAATTCTCTGCACTGCCCTTTGGCTTATCTACTGCACCCAGGGTCTTTACAAAGTGCCTGGCACCAGTAATTGCATTTTGCAGACAAAAAGGTATACAAATATATCCTTACTTGGACGACTATCTCATTCAAGCAGAGAACAAGGACACACTTCTTCGACACCTGGCGTTTGTGAAAAGGCTTCTAACATGCCTAGGGTACACAATAAACGAAAAGAAATCACAACTGGTACCGTCTCAAAAGATAGCATTCCTGGATGCAAGCTTGAATACAACTGCCCAGATGGCTTACCTCACGCCAGACAAGCTAAGGCAACTGACTACTTGCTTCAAACTGATGGAAAGAAAAACCTAGTCGTCTTCAAGACAAATTCTGCAGGCTCTGGGCTTCATGGCATCCTGCATCCTACTGATTCCATATGCAAGACTGCATATGAGGAAGTTTCAATGGTACCTAAAAAGTTTATGAAGTCAACATTCTCACAGTCTGGAAACAATGATTCCTCTCATTCCCTGCCTGCAACAGGAGTTTCTATGGTGGGCAAAGGCATGTCACCAAAACATGGATCGGTCATTCACTCTACCCCTTGCCAGCCAAACCATAACAACAGATGCATCAGATTATGCGTGGGGGGGTCACATGGCAGGAAGATGCATTCAGGGCATATGGTCACCAAAACAAATGCATCTACATATCATTCAGAAAGAGATGTTAGCTGTTCAAAATGCCCTAACAGCCTTCAAGGACTCACTTCATCCAGGACAACTACTGATAAAGACGGGCAACACCACAGTCATGTGGTATATAAACAAGCAAGGGGACACATACTCATACCCCCTATGCAGATTAGCCATGGCACTGTGGGACACAGCTTTGACCTACTAAATACATCTTCAAGCTCAATTCCTGCCTGGAAAACAAAACACTCTGGCGGATGATTTAAGCAGAAACCTTATGGATCCTCACGAGTGGAAACTAAATCCACAAGTCTTCAGCATGATAACAGAGAAATGAGGGAGCCCAGACATGGAACTTTTTGCCTCTCCTCAAAATTATCAATTGAAAAAATTCTGCACAAGGACGTATCACAGACAAGCATGGAAAGTGGACGCCCTATCCTCCAATTGGAAAAACCTATCAGTTTACGCCTTTCTGCCTCTGTCACTTCTCCCCAAGGTCCTCCTAAAGGTCAGACAAGAGAAACCAAAGATGATACTATTTGCCCCGGACTGGCCCCACCAATACTGGTACCCAATCCTAAGGAACTTGTCTCAATACCCAACTTGGAACTTGCCTCAAAGACCACAACTACTGTCCCAGCAAAACAATCATATCCTGCACAATCAACTACAGACTCTGAACCTGGCAGCATGGCTGATCATGTGGTCATACAAACAACTCCTCTCAGTAAAGCTGTGATGGATGTCATTTTGGAAGTCAGAAGGCCTAGTACTAGAAAATCTTATGCTGACAAATGGAAGAGATTCTGTGCTTGGAATCAAGCACAAGGAACTGATACAGCAGAACCAAATATTCCTCAGATTTTGCAATACTTAACTGAGATGCTTGACAAAGTCCTATCTTTCTCATCAATTAAAATCCATGCCTCTGCCATTTTGGCTCATTACAATACAGAGCCACCAATCTTTTCTCATCCTTTACTAAAGCAGTATCTTAGAGGAGCCAAAAATTTAAGGCCTCCTAAAAGAGCACCACTGCCTGCATATGGGACCTCAATTATGTGTTGGAAAAGCGAATCCTGCCTCCATTTGAACCAGCTGCTACCGCTGATATAAAGTTCTTATCATGGAAAACAGCTCTGCTACTAGCAATTACTTCAGCAAGAAGAGTTTCAGAGCTACAGGCCCTCATGGCTGTAGAGCCTTTTATTATATTTCACCCAGACAGGGTATCTCTGAGGACAAATCCTACTTTTATGCCTAAGGTGGTTTCCAATGTGGCTCTTAACCAAACAATTCATCTGCCAACCTTTTATCCAAATCCACAGAACAAGGGGGAGAGACTTCTGCATTCCTTGGACATACACAGACAGCTAAGATTCTACTTAAGCAGGACTAAAGCTCTAAGAAAAACTGAGCAGTTACTAGTGACATATGCTGCAGGATCTGAAGGCAAGGCTATATCAAAGCAGACAATTTCAAAGTGGATAAGCCACTGCATCCATTTCTGCTACTTAAACCATGGTAGACCTGTGCCCAAGGGCATTAGGTCTCATTCCACCAGAGCTGCAGCGACTTCAGCAGCCTTTCTAAGGGGAGTACCAACCAAAGACATTCTAGAGGCTGCTACTTGGAGTTCTGTTCACACCTTTACAAAGCATTGTCATTTGCCTCTCTACTCTAAATCCAGGGCAGGCTTTGCCACTGCAGTTCTGCAGGGCCTTATAGCCGCTCCTAATGCTGTTTAGCTCCAGCCTCCCAACCATATCTTTGGGATTCTACCCAAATGTAATGACTGCAACAGGGAAGCATGAAGAACATAGTACAGTTTTGTACACTTACCATAAATGTAGATGTTCGAGTGTATTCACTGTTGCAGTCCAGGTTACCCTCCCCCCATTCCCCTGTCATTCTGGAGTTTATCTTTCCTTCTCTATCTTCTACAACCTATGTGGTGTATTTGCTTGTAGATGAAGGTAAAGTTTATATTGATCCATGTATTTGTGTGTGTGTATATGTATGTGTGTGTGTATATATATATATATATATATATTTTTTTTTTTTTTGTTTGCTACCTTTTTGGGGGCACCTGACATCGGTGGCAAGAAAAACTAAAGAAAATGGCGTTGGCTGCATGTTTTATACCCCCTGACGTCGTGGAAGAGGAGACAGCAACTGACGCAGGACCCAAGACTTTGGAATTCAGGCCGACTGAGGGCAACCTGACAGCAGATTACCCAAATGTAATGACTGCAACAGTGAATACACTCTAACATCTACATTTATGGTAAGTGTACACAACTGTACTTTACTGCCATGGTTGTGAAAGCAGCCCAGACAAATGACCTTGCAGAGCAGAGCTTTTCTGTCCACCCCCCTAACAAGGTGTCCAGGGTCTTGAACAGATTTCATAAGTGTGTCTATGCTTCAGTGAATTTTGCTCTGTGTTTGTTGAATTATTTGGCACATTTTACGAGATTACAAAGAGATTTGACTAAAAAAACTCTCCAAATCTCTTTCTGAGTCCATGTCTGCAGAGAACCAAAATAGTCTCCTCACAACTGGCCACCCTTCAATCTATATCTAATGTTTCCATGAGGCTGATCTTCCATCTAGCAGAAGGTACCTCACGGGCAGCAGGTTCAGGTATAACCATTAAGAGATATGCCTGTATGCGCCTTTGCAACTCTGCAGAGAACCTCAAGTCTCATTCATCAATGCTCCATTTGATGGATCTTCCTTATTTTGGCCCTAAAGTAAGACATGGTCTGCAGATATGAGCAAGAAGGAAAGACCTTGTCTGCTGTAGGGGTAAGTTTTCTACCTCTCAAAGAACCTTTTACCAGAATCAACAAGAAAGTAGAAAAATGTGGTTCCATAAATCCCATGGTCCTTTCCAAGACTCATGAGGAGGTAGTTCTCCCAGGGGCAGAGGGGGGAACTTTAACAGAAGATGCCACCCCTGTGCAGAGGTAACTTGCAGAACTAGGGTTTCTGGAATTCCTTCTCTGACAAACCCTACCAGTGCTGCTGAAAGGCTGTTGCTCTCTGGAGGCGTTTGTCTCTGCACCAGATAGCCTGGTTATCCATAACAAAAGATTCCTAGGTACAGAGAATTATAGCCAGAGATTATATCCTACCGTTTTCCTAAATTCCCCCTACAAGAATGAAGAGAATCCCAATGTTCTTCCCAATCAGAAGGAAGCAGCAGCCTTGGAAAAGCTGCTAGAAAAGAGCCATCTAGAAGGTTCCCTCCTAGACCAGAAGACCAGAGAGGCTCCGGGACCTACTCAAGGTTCTTCTTAGTGCCAAAGAAGACCGGGAACTTGATATATCCATCCTGGATCTCAGCAAATTAAACCGGTTCATGCAATATTCAAGTTCAAATTGCCATCTAGGTGAAAATAATTCTTCCTTAGCTTCTTCTAAATTATGTAAAGCCTTTCTCAAAGGAACGTTTCTGTTTAGACCTCCAATAAAGGATCCTACTCTTCCTTGGGATTTAATTATATTCCTTCAAGCTTTGACCCAAAGCCCCTTTGAACCCTCAGCCAGGTCAGTGCTCAAGTATGTCTTGAAAAAACATTTTTCTGGTTGCTATTAGATCAACTAGACAAGTATCCAAACTCCAGGCTCTATTCCCAAATCTCCTTATCTGGTTTTCCACAAAGACAGGGTGTCCTTACTGACCAACCCATCTTTTTTGCATAAGGCAGCTTCTGAGTCTAATGTCAACCAGGTCATTAACCTCCTGGTTTTTACTCCATCTTTTTGATGTACATAGACAATTTTTTTTTAAACAAGAAACATCTTTATTAAGTTACCATGTATGATATAGGCAAGCTTACATTTATATAAATGAAAATAAACCATAGTGACTTAATCTCAGTTGCAGACATTCTATATTACAAACCGTGCCGACACAACTGTAGCTACAAATATCATACATCACTTTTAATATATCCCGTCATTGTCAGTCAGCCATTACATAGCTCATTCAAATCCTGCCTTCTTTTAAACCTTGTTCCTCATCTGCCTGTATAGAACCCACATTTCCCATTTTTTCCTGTGTAATTTGTTCCTACCCTTTTCTAAAGATTCCATTTCCAGTTATTTTGTCTCTGTTACTATCTTCACTACTTCTAGTAAGGTTGGTTTAGACTTGGATTTCCATTTTGTAGTAATTGCTTTTTTGGCAGCCATCATAATTAGACTCATCAAAGCCTTACTATGTCTAGGCAATTCTAGTTTTGCATCACAGCTAAAAAAATAATTTCCCTAGTTACTTCAGTTTGCTCACCCTGCATCCCTGACAGAGCAGTATGCAAAGAATCTTTAAAGTCTGCCAACTCATTACACTTCCAGAAAATATGTTCCCAGTTACCTCTTTCTTCCCCATCACATCTCCAACATTTGCTATCTACCTGAGGAAAAATTCTTTGGAGTTTGCTTGGGGTATATAAATACCTATGTAAACACTCCCAGGCAAAGATCCTAAATATTCTAGATTTTGTTGCATATTTGGGAGACGTACATATATCCCCCATTGTGTCTTTGTAAATTTCTTAGCCAATCTCTCTTCCCAATCCTTCCTAAAGTCCTCTGATTCTTATAGTTATCATGAAATATTTCATATTTTCTACTAATTATGTCTTTCTTAATGGCAACTTCATTTCTAGGTTATGTTAAAGACTCTACCAGTGCTGGTCTTTTGTTTAGGACCCCCATTTCTTTCTCTTTGCTTATACTCGGATATCAATCCTTGATAGGGAAGGCAATCTCTAACCTGCAGTCCAAATAAGTTATTGGCATTTTCCCATTCTGTTACCTTTCCCTCTCTAGTTATTTGCTCCCAACACCTTGGTCCCTTGCCAGTTTTTTCCAATGTATTCCATCCCCCTCTGCCTATTGTCTTTATCCCTAATTACATTCATCCCTATTGACAGAATTTCCTTTCTCCATTCCCATGTTGGCTTAGTTCTTAGAATACCTTTTTCTACTTTATGAATATAATGTTCTGTATGATTATTGTTATTCTTCTTAAAGGTCTGCATCCAAAATCCCAGTCTCTACCTGTTACTTGTGTTTCCCTCCTTGTTTCATCATTTCTTTCCACTTTGAATTATAGTTTTCTGTTTGTGCTGTGTGTAGGAGCCTTAACTGTGTTGCTCTGAAATACGCCTTCAACTTGAGTAATCCCAGTCCGCCCTGTTCTGTTGGAAGAATAAGGTTATCCCACTTGACTGTTGCTGTCTTCCTCATAGGAAGTTACTAGGCTATTGGTCCTGAGGCCCTTACAAGCCTAGCCAAGAATTTAGCCTATGTTCCAAGAAGTCAGCACCCTATGCCACTGTCCAGCAGGGATGTAGGTGGAATCCCAGGGGGTGTATTTTCAGTTCCCCATCCAGTTATCCAGGTTGCACTTAAAAAGGTTTAATTGAGGTACTCTGCTTTACGTGGAGAGGGAGTCTGTTCCACAAAAGGGGAATCTTTGGGACACAAATCTGTCCCACCAACAAGTCCTATTGATGTCACGGACCAGGTTGAGGTCTCGCGTGGAGCTTGACTTGTGGATATGCAGCAGTCCCATCAGGGCGGGGTCTGAGATTGCTTTGTATAACAGACAGAGGTCACCTCTGAGGAGTATATAGGAGACTGAGTAGAGGGACAGGACTTTTAGCCTATCTGTGTAGGGTAGATGTTTGAGTCCCTGGATTCTACGGGTAAGGAATCTCTGTAGTCTGTCCAGCTGCTGCATGTGCTTCACGAGGTACATGCCGAAAGGGGCATTGTATTCAATAATCGGCCTTGTAAGGGAAGAATACAGGGATGTTATGACCACCTTGTCCCTGGATGAGATCCCCTTACTAATGAGGTGGGCCATGTAGAAAGCTTTCCATACAATGGAGGCAATATGGTGATCAAAAGTCAGTTTGCTATCAACCTGGGTTTCCAAGTCTCTCACGGCTGATTGCGTGCTTAGTGCCTTATTATCAATGTGATAATTTGTGAAGATGTCATTTTCCCCAAAAGGGATGATGATGCATTTTTTGGCATTCAGTTTGAGGCCATGTTTCTGGCACCAGTCATTTAGGTGAGACCCTCTTGGAGGATGTCCACATCACTAGGGGAATTGATGACAGCACCCAGCTTCCACTCATCTGCAGACTTGGTCAGCCATAGCCCACTAGATTTGGCCTGCACCTTTGAGAAGTATATTCCAAACAGCAGAGACCCCAAGACCGATTCCTGGGGTACACCGCTTGTTACAGGTCTACTACTTGAGGTGGCTTCCCCTATTTTCACTAGGTGGGTTCTATAAGTAAGCCCGTTTTACTACCCATCTGGTAACATATGGATTGATGCCTAGTTGACAGTGTTCATCTGTTGTACCTGAGTTGGGGAATAGTATCGAAGGCCTTTGCCAGGTGAAGGTAGGTGGTGTGCACAGTCTTCCCCTTGTCAATGGCCTTAAGAAGTTGACCAAATTTAACAAGCATGACCTCCCCTTGACAAAACCAAACTGTGTCAGCTTAAGTGTCTGGAGGTTGCCAGTGTCCTTGTTAATGAGATCCACTCCATGGCCTTGCAGATAAAAATCCTTCAGCTCATTATTAATTGCTATCCACAACTTCTCTGCAAAACCTGTGTATAAGATTAAATGAACTAAAATCATTTTAACTGCTTGTGTCTTATTGTTGATATCCATATAACATAACTTCCATTTTCTCAGTTTTTGTATTATCTTTAGTCTCTTCCACCATATTCTTAGCTGCCACACCGTTATCATTTTTAATCCATACTCCTAAATGCTTCATTTTATCATGTCCCCATAGGTATGGATATTGCTGACCAAATTTGTATGTGGGAACATAATTTACTGCTATTGCTTTTTTTTACCTTCATTAATTTTGTTTCCTGAAAAAGGTTTGAAACTGTCTCCGTATGTTCCACAGCACTGTAATGTTCCCTTCTCGTTTTGTCAGGTATAAAATAATGTCATCTGTAAATAGATCCAGCTTTTTTTGACTACCATACCAATTATTTCCTTGAATTTCTGAGTCTCTTGTTTTCTTTGCCAGTAGTTCTAAATGTAATGCAAATAACAAAGGGGGGGGGACACCCCTGCCTGGTTCCTCTGCTTAAACAGAGATTGTCACAGAGGATTGCACCCACTTTAAATTTTGCCTCCGGTCCCTCATATATCTTATTTATTTAACATTTGTTAACTGGGAAAGTCCGACTTGGAATGAAGCCAATTTTCAGCGGAGGCCTGGGGAGAAACAGTCCAGACACATGTCTTTGAATGTGGGAGGAAAACGGAGCACCCGGAGGAAACCCACACGAACACAGAGAGGACATGCAGACTCCATACAAAAGACACTCCAGCCGAGAATCAAACCAGAGAACTTCTTGCTGTGAGGCGACAGTTACTGCTGCACCACTGCGCCATCCAGTATCCTCCTAATCAACCTTATAATTTTATCAGGAAGTGCAAGTACTTCCATTGCTCTGCTCTTAAAGTCCCAGCTTACTCTGTCAGTTGCTTTCTCTGTATCAAGACCCACCAACAGTGGTGTTTTCGTAATTGTGCTTCCCTCTGGATTGTCACTGTTCTGTTAATGTTGTCAAATGTTGCCTCCCCTCCACAAGACCACATTGATCCATATCTATCAATTTTTGGCATCACTTTTGCCATTCTTTTAGCCATTATAGACATACACACTTTATAATTTATTTATTTTTATTTATTTTACATTTGTTGACCGGGATAGTCTAACTGGATTTATGTCCATTTTCAGTAGAGTCTCAGGGAGATAAGCTCCAAGAGATTACTAGACTACTAACATACAGGTACTAGTTGTTGTACAGTTAAGTACTACAAATTTTAAATAGTTCAGGAATCTTCACATTTTATACAAAAAACATGTTACAAGCATTAGGTTAATAGGCAGGTACTAGGCTATCGGCCCTGAGGCCTATACAAGCCCAGCCAAAAAGGTACCCTGGCTTTTGCCACCCAAGAAAATTATTTTCCTGTGCCACTGTCGAGCAGAGCCACAGAGGTGATCCCCGGGGTGAATTTCCTGTTTCCCATCCAATCATCAAGATTTTTCCTTGAGTGCTAATGAGGAGCTTTGTTTGATATAGATAGGTAGTTTATTCCAGAGTATGGGAAGTCTCTGGGACAGGAATGTATCCCTCCGGCATGTTCTGTTTAATGTGGTGACAAGGTTTAGTTCCCTAGAGCGTGTAGATCGGAGGGATTGGGATTTCTTTAAGTGGAGCATGTCCAACAGCTCTGGGTTTGACATAGCTTTGTATGTTGGGCAGAGATCACCTCTGAGTAGGCGATATGCGACTGAGTAAAGCTGGAGTGTTTTGAGACGGTCTGCATAGGGCATCTGTTTGAGGCCGGTAATCTTCTTTTTGAGGTATTTCTGCAGCCTTTCCAGTTGTAGATGTCTTGTGAGGTGCATACCAAAAGGGGCATTGTACTCTATAATGGGTCTAATGAGTAATGAGTAGAGGGGAACAATGACCTATTTTTTTCTGGATGAGAAACCTTTTGTGATGAGGTGTGCCACATAGAAGGATTTCCTGACTACTGTGGTGATGTGATTAGATAAGATATTTTAGACTTTATGTACAAGACTTCATTAGTAACTAGAAAGTAATTGTTAAACAAATGCATACTTCAGGTTTCAACAGTACAGCAATGCTCACAGTTTAAACGATACTTGTTGCCTGCCTTAGGTAGGATGCTTTAGAATTATATGCAGAAGAATTTAAATAGGTATTTAAATTATCTCTATTAGGATGAGATATGTTTTTGCCAAGGATAGGCCTTGATCTAAAAAGACACAGCTAGAGCAAGAATTAGGTCTTAAAAGAGGGTATTTGGGATATAGTGTGAGATTAGTCTGGATTTGTACAGGGACATAACCAACGGGTTTTCAGATGTGTTTAAAAAGTGTAAATGAAGACAGTGATGTAAGTTCATGGGGGAGTTGGTTCCAATAATTTCCAACTGCATTTGAGAACAGAGCATCTCCTGCCATGTTATTAGATTTACATGTTGATACAAGTAGTTTATTAGATGAGCATAAAGTTGAAAGGTTCTTGTATTGGGTAATGAGACTAGCAAGTATTGGGGTATTGGTAGGTTGGAAAAGGGTTTTGTATGCAGTGGTGAGTTTAAAGTGAATCTGATTCAGAAGCTCTAACCAGCCTAGTTGTTTCAGATTATGGCAGTGATGGGTCCTAAAGGAGGAAGCAGTAGCAAATCTGGCAATGCTATTGTAAGCGTTAGCTAGCTTGTTAAGGTTATTTTTTGACAAATTAGTATATATGGAAGAAGCATAAAGAAGTGTGGAGATAAGGTGGGGATAGGCAATAGTGGTTCTGGCTAGTGGGGGAGAGAAAGGGTTTTATCCTATAGAGGGAGCCTAGTTTCCTGTTGACAGTTTTTATGGTATTGTTGATATGGGTTTCAAAGTTCAGGTTGTTATCAATGACGTTTAGATGTTGGATTGGGAGATATGAGTGTACCATTATTGGATAAGACTGAAAAGTTCATTGGGAGTGATTTACGGGTAGGAGTGAAGAGGAGGAGTTTGTTTTTTGGGGGGTTCAAGAGGAGGCAGTGTTGTAGAAACCAATTTTCTGTTTTATTGATCATTGTCTGAGTTAGAGTCTGTAGTTGGGATTGAGATTTAGCTGAACAGATTATTGTCGAATCATCTGCGTATTGTACACAGTTAAAGGAATAGCTAGGTTGAGGTCATTGGTAAATATTGAGAAAAGGAGGGGGTCCAATATAGAGCCCTGAGGAACACCTAGGGTAACTGGGAGATGGGATGAGAGGTTGTTGTCCCATAGCACTGCTGCTGTCTATTATCAAGGTAGGACTGGAACCATTTTATAGTCTGTGTCCAGAGAGAAGGATTTTAGAATATTGAGAAGTAAGTGGTGGTTGACCATGTGTAATGCTTTTGAAAGGTCAATGAAAAGTGCTGAAGAGAGAAAATTGTTATTACGGTTTTTATTGATGCTGTCAGTGAAGGATAGGAGTGCAGTTGTATTGTGGAATGGCCTGAAGCTGTGTTGAGATTTGGCCAGTAATTGTTGCTTAGTATTGAATTGAGCCTGTACAAAGCTGGATCTGATGGATCTTTACCCACATTAGGTATTACAGCTACCACCGCTTTCTTCCAAGATGTTGGTACTTCTCCTCTTAAAATACTTTATCAGTTTTTTCCCTCCTAGCTTCCATATTTCCACAAGAACCGCATCTGTTCCTGGGGATTTTCCTGTAGACTGGTTATATGTCACCATTTTTATCTAATCTCCTCCTATCCTGTTAGTAATTGAGCCTCATCTACCTCTAACCTTCGCATATTTATTTTTTCTTAAACATTTCCATTTGTACCTTTTCTTGATTTCCATATTTCTATGCTTTCTACAGACTTTCATAGAATTTCCAAAATATTTCTAATACTTCTGCTGGATCTTTTGTTATCTTCCTTGATGTTCTTCATGTTTCACTGTTGCAGTCATTACATTTAGGTTATCTGCCTGCAGGTAGCCCTCAGCCAGCCTGAATATCAAAGTCTTGGGTCCTGCGTCGGATGCTGTCTCCTCTTCCATGACGTCAGATCGTTAGGGGTATGAAGCATGCAACCAATGCCATTACATCAGTCTTTCTTGCCGTGCGGTGCCCGAAGCAGTTCACAAGTGCTGGTCGGCTGACTCCTGAAATTTTCATTTTCGAGTTTCAGAACCAAAGTCTTCAAAAAAGCTAAGTACCCCATTGGGGATCCCTTTTCTTGCTCTAAACCGATGTCAGTAAAAGTTAACAATTGTATTACCTGTGGAAAGCAAATACCTCATAAAGATTTTCATTCGTACTGCATTCTTTGTTTAGGCCCAGACCACGACGTCCCTCGCTGTCGGTTTTGTGCCTTATTCAATCCTCAAACTATTCGTCGTTGGTTCATTTTTGCATTAAACTATTTCGGTACTCTGTTTAATTATCCAGAAATGGCTTCGGTAAGCCATCCGACTACCGACATTCCGAAAAAATGTAAAGATAAAGACAGAGACAGACCGCATAGACCCAAAGCTGCTTCCGTAAACTAGTTGCCAGTTCACCGGTACTCAGTGAGGTGCTTTCGCAGCCCCTGATACCCACTACTTCAGATTCGCAGGCCTCTACTGAAACCCATTCGAAGTCCGGTATGCATCGAGATGCTTCTTTGACTATGGAACCTGCGGAGCGGATGTCTGTACCTTGGATGGGTCCGAAGCCGCTGTGCAGGCTTCTGAGGGTGTATTCAGGCTTACTGACTTGCATTTCAAACCAATGCCATCTTCTTCTTCAAGGCCTAAAACTCTACCCACGCCTAGAATACCGACGTCCAAACCACATGGTCAGGCCCATATGCCTAAAAAACAAATGATTAGAATAGCTGAAGATCTTATTACTTTAATTAGGGGAAGCCAGCCTTCACCCTCTAACAGACCTAGAACTGATTTTCTTTGTGATTCTTCTGATCAGGATTCTGAAATTTCTGTTTCTTCTGATTATCAGGATTTGCCCTTGTCTACCTATGAGGATTCTGATGCAGAGGACTCCATACCCTCCGCTTCCCCTCCAGAAGATTTTTCTTTTGGTGAAACCTTGCACACTCTTGGGGAGCATTTCCGCTGGGAAAGCCAGGATTACTCTGACTCAAAAATGAGGCTTATGGAATTCTTACTTCTACCTCAACACAGGCCTTTAGCTATCCCTCCTGTCCTGAACATTGTAGATGATGCCTTCTTGGAATCTAGCCTGGTCCCATCCCAAACACTTTGCCTCCAGCTCCCAGGAAACCTGACAGGTATTGTAGAGTATCTGACTCTCACAAGTTCCTCTTCAGGAATCCTACTGCTGACCCAGAGACCATTTCACAGGGACCTAAAGGCATTAAGGCTACTACTGCCAAAAACCCTACCCCCTCTGATAGAGATTCCAGGGCCTTGGACAGATGGCGTAAGAAGGTATACACTTCTGCTACTTTGGCCATTAGGGCCTTAACCTGCCAGTTTCGTATGTTAAAGTAGCAGCATATTATTGGACTACTTAAACAGAAAATTATTTGATTCCTGACTGTGCTGAATATAAAGAATTACAGGATTTAATGCATTCTGCTGAACAAGTTGGTAAACATACTTTGCAATGTGGTTTTGACACTTTAGAAGCATCTTGCAGAGCTGCTGTCACTGGGTCTGTTCTTAGAAGGCATGCTTGGCTTAAGGAGCAATATTTGCCAAATCATTTTAAAGCTAAATTACTGGATGCTCCTTTAAGCCTAGACCGTCTGTTTGGCAGCAAAGCAGAAGAAGTACTTAAAAAGATTGAGGAAAAAGCTAAATCTATGCAAACTGTTAAATATTTCCTCCAAGTACAGCCTCCCAGATTTAGTAGGCATTGGCCTTCTAAGAATTTATCCTTTCCTGTCTCTTCCAGGCCTTCGCAGTCCAAACCCAGGAACAGCAGACCACCAAGGCTACAGTCTCAAGGTACTCACAGGCCTAAGCAGTGGAGGGCTCCCACTTCCAAAGTTGGAAGTAGTAAGACACCCCCCTATGGAAAACTGTCACAATGACTTAACCTTAAACCGTCCAAGCCCTGCTCAACTGACTGCTCCCTTAGGGGGAAAGATCACCCTGCATGCAAAAAACTGGGAACTCATTACCCAGGACAAGTGGGTTTTAAATATAGTTTCACAAGGATACAGATTCCACTTCCACACCTTACCAACCCCAAACGGTTGGCCAGACCTACCCCCAAATCAGTGGGCAGAGGCTCAACAGCAGGTTCTTTCACTTCTAAGTATCAGGGCTGTTCAGCCTGTCCCAGCAGAAGAAAGGGGACAAAGTTTTTACTCAAGACTTTTCCTGGTACCCAGAAAAGACAGCTCCTGGCATCCTATCTTGGACCTCTCCATTCTAAACACCTTTTTGGTAATCCCAAAATTCAAAATGCTAACTCTTCATCAGCTGCTTCCTGTGCTAGGCAAAGATGCCTGGTTGGCAACCTTGGACTTAAAGGAAGCTTACTTGCACATTCCAATAAGGGAATATTGCAGGAAATACCTACGTTTCAGAGCAGGCTACAAGTATTATCAGTTCTCTGCACTTCCCTTTGGCTTATCTACTACGCCTAGGGTATTCACAAAGTGCCTAGCTCCAGTCATTGCATTTTGTAGGCAAAGAAATATTCACATATACCCATACATGGACGATTGTCTAATTCACGCAGAAAGCCAGGACATGCTACTAAATCATCTGGCATTTGTAAAGAAACTGCTAACCTCTCTGGGGTACACCATAAACGAAAAGAAATCTCATCTAGTACCCTGCCAACAAATTGTATTCCTGGGAGCAAGCTTGAACACAACTTCCCAGATGGCTTACCTCACACTAGAGAAACAAGTTTGACAGCCTACTTCAAACTACTGGCCACAAAGACCCTGCTATCTGCAAGGAAAATCCTGCAAGCCCTGGGGTTCATGGCCTCTTGCATCCTACTAATTCCATGTGCAAGACTGCATGTGAGGAAACTACAATGGTATCTAAAAAACCTATGGTGTCAGCATTCTCAGGACCTGGAATCAATGATTCCTATCATTCCTTGTATAAAGACAGAGTTCCTTTGGTGGGCAGAGGCCTGCTACCACAACAAGGGACTGCCATTCACTCTACCCCCGCCACTCAAACCCTAACAACAGACGCATGAGACTATGTATGGGGGGCTCACTTGGCAGGGCAGTGCATTCAGGGCAAATGAAACCAGTGTCAAATGCACCTGCATATCAATCAAAAGGAAATGTTAGCTGTACAGAATTCTGACAGCCTTCAAGGACCACATTCTTCCAGGACAATTATTGGTAAAGACAGACAACACCACTGTTATGTGGTACATAAACAAGCAGGGGGAACCCACTCGTACCCTCTCTGCAGACTAGCCATGGCTCTGTGGAACACAGCCTTGAGCTACCAAGTGCACCTACAAGCTCAGTTCCTGCCAGGCAAGCTAAATTCACTGGCAGACGGCCTAAGCAGAAATCTCATGGACCCACACGAGTGGAAACTGGAACCAAAGATATTCAACATTTTGAGAAACAAATGGGGGAACCCAGAGATAGACCTGTTTGCCTTCCTCACAACTACCAATTGGACAAATTCTGCACAAGGACTCCCTACAGACAAGCTTGGAAAGTGGATGCCCTGTCCTTCACCTGGGCAAGCCTCTCAGTTTATGCCTTTCCCCCTCTGCCTCTCCTCTCTAAAGTTCTGCTAAAGATCAAACAGGACAAACCAAGGACAATACTGATTGCACCTGACTGGCCACTCCAGCACTGGTACCCCCTCTTGCGCAGTATGTCACTGCTAAAACCATGGCACCTGCCTCAGACCCCTTCCCTGCTGTCCCTGCAGGAAGGCCAGATTCTGCACCCCTAGCTTCAAACCATGAACCTTGTAGCCTGGCTAATTACCTGAGCTCTCCAGTAGCATCCCTCATTAAGCAGGTGCTAGATGTCATTCTGGAGACAAGGAGACCTAGTCTAGTACTAGAAAATCATATGCTGAAAAGTGGAAAAGAGGGGATGGGCACAACAGTGCCCAGCTTACCGCATATTCTTCAATACTTAACATAGATGCTCGACAAGGGCCTTTCCTTCTCATCAATTAAAATTCATGCCTCAGCCATTTCAGCACATTATAATACTGAGCCCACCCCTCTTCTCTCACCCCCTGCTGAAACAATTCCTCAGAGGGGCCAAAAATTTAAGACCACCCAGGAGAGCCCCTACTCTAGCCTGGGACCTTAACTTTGTATTGGAAAAGATTACTCTACCTCCTTCTGAGCCAGCTGCAACTGCAGATTTGAAATTCCTTTCTTGGAAAACAGCCTTCCTTCTAGCCATCACTTCAGCAAGAAGAATGTCTGAATTACAGGCCCTCATGGCAGTGGAGCCCTTTATCATCTTCCATGCAGACAGTGTGTCCCTCAGGAACAACCCTTCCTTTATGCCCTAGGTGGTATCCAGTGTGGGCCTTAATCAGTCCATTCAATTGCCAACCTTCTTTCCTAATCCACAGAACAAAGGAGAACGAATAGTGCACTCTTTGGATGTGGACAGACAACTTAGATTTTATTTGGACAGGACTAAGCCTCTCAGAAAAAAAATGAACAGCTGCTGGTTGCATTTGCTGCAGGGCAGAGGGGAAGGCCATTTCAAAGCAAACCATTTCTAAGCGGGTAGGCCATTACATTCATTTCTGCTATAAGTACCATGGAAAACCTACCTCACAGGGGATAAGATCACATTCCACCAGGGCTGCATCTACTTCTACAGCCTTTCTCAGAGATGTCTCTACCAGGGACATCCTAGAAGCTGCTACCTGGAGCTCAGTACATACCTTCACCTAGCATTACCACTTGCCTATTTTTTCTAAATCCAGAGCTGGTTTTGCCACTGCAGTCTTGCAGGGCTTAATAGCTGGTCCTAATGCTCTGTAACTGCCTCCTCCCTTTAGCTTTGGGAATCTACCCAAATGTAATGACTGCAACAGTGAAACACGAAGAACATACTACAGTTGTGTACACTTACCATAAATGTAGATGTTCGAGTGTATTCACTGTTGCAGTCCTGGTTAGCCTCCCTCCAGCCCCCTGACTTCTCTTGGCTATACCTTTCTTCTTGTTTAGTGTATTTCAGCTTTCTGGTGCATTTGCTTTTTGTTGGAGGTGTAACCTTATATATAGATATAGATATAGATATATATAGATATATATATATAGATATATGTGTATATATATATATATATATATATATATATATATATATGTACATATGTATATGTGTATATATATATATATATATATATATGTATATATATATGTATATATATAAATATATATATATAATTGCTTCCCATTATGGGGGCACCTGACATCTGGGGCTAGAAAAACTGATGTAATGGCGTCGGCTGCATGCTTTATACTCCTGATGACCTGACATCATGGAAGAAGAGACATCATCCAATGCAGGACCCAAGACTTTGATATTCAGGCCGGCTGAGGGCTACCTGCAGGCAGATAACCCAGATGGTAATGACTGCAACAGTGAATGCACTCGAACATCTACATTTATGGTAAGTGTACACAACTGCACTTTGTAGGCTCCCTAAGCTAAATACACTCGAACATCTACATTTATGGAAAGTGTACACAACTGTACTTTGTAGGCTCCCTAAGCTTGGCGACATCCCTTTCTACTTTCCATTGCCTGGGTCTTTGTGGTAAAAGTTTTTGTACTTTAAGAGTTATTAGCAGAAAACAGTTGCAGCAGTCTTTCTAAACTCATCCATCTTATTGAGGTAATCCCTTATTTTCTGTTTAGTGTTCTGCAGTTGAGCGCTGTTCTTGTTCTGTGAGAGTCCCCTTATTGTTAATACTTTAACATTTGTCAGGCCCTCTAAATAATTCTTGTAATTTATTAACTGTCTCCCTTTCTTTTATTTCCACCCTATTTTTAAACTCCACTTTAATTTTATGCCATTCCCTAGCTATATTTTAGAAGAAATTTATGTCTTCTTTAATAGCTCCTGAATAATTTCCACTACTCATTCCTTAAAGTTTTGTCTTTTCACCAGATAGATGGGGAAGCATCAATGTCTCATTTGTATCTCATTACCCTGTGTTTCTATTTTAGTTATTACAGGAGCATGCTCTGAAACAGTTACTGGGTGCATATCAAGACTTTGAATTAAATGCACATGTTCCTGTGAAATTTAAATTTTGTCTAGCCTAGCCCAGTTTGTACCTTGGGAATAATATGTAAATTCACTCCAAACTCCTAGTACTGAATTCACATCATCTTTGCCAAATATTTTCAGAAATTTCTTCAAAAATCTACCCTCCTTTGTTGCATTTTCCCTTCTGGGCCCCCCAGACACATCTTCACCACTGCAAATCAAATTTCAGTCCCCACCGATAAGTAATATTCCTTGCTGAAAGCTGATAATTTCTCCCAGGATTTTCTTAAGCTCCATTGTAGCAGTTTTAGAATATAAATACATGCCAGTGTAATCCTCCTACCTTGCCAGTAGACCCTTAGTACTACAAATCTACCATTATATTTTTATCCTCTTCTATCACTGTTGAAGCTCCTGCTGCAACTAATATAAGTCCTCCTGTTTCCTTTGTCCCAGGTATTCCACTGAATAACCATGCTGAAAACCTTTCTTCATCAAATTCACATGCTCAGTTCTTTACAAGTGTGTTTACTCTAGCATAGGTGTTTGCACTCTACATTTTTAATGTAGTTCAATACTCTTCCTTTTTTGTATTTATCTGCGAGACCATTCACGTTTAAAGACATTACAGAAAGCATTATTTTCCTATTATTCCCACCTTTTATGTATAGCAACTTTTTTGTTAAATGTGTAGTTCCAGCGTTTGTGTTATATGCGTATACTGTTTGGCAGGTTAATCTTTTATACAGTTGTTTTTTGTCATCTCCTTTTGAGCCTTTGTTACAGCTTACAAAACGTTTTGTTTTATTGAAAGCCCTAAAACAAACAAGCTAAAAAACAGATCCCCAGTTCCCTCCTAAAACCTGTTAACACAAGTTTTACCCTCCTAATAAGAACAAATGTTCCAAACTGACAGCCACACCCACAGACTTGAGATATCCTGAAAGAAAGGTTATCCATACTAAGATGCTTGGTGTACAGCCTGTGCTTCTAGTAAGTGCTGTCTGGCTTTGTCTTATCTTTATAGCTGTCTCAGTTGGGAAAACCTTGCAATACTTTCAGAATACATTTTCTCCAAGACATTCCTCTTTATCAGATTGTCTGCTAGAGACATGAGAACCAGACACAAAATTGCCAAACATACATTTGTTTACTAGAATATTCAATATTCTTTTTCATTTAATTGCTTTCTTTCAAAACTTGTAGCCACTCATAGGTTGCCCAGTATAAGGTGAAACTCTAATGGCAAAAGAAACACAGCAGATTCCTCCAGCAGACCACCACTGAAATGAACAGACTGGAAACAACACAGCTGGGTAAACAACTATAGTTTAATTTCTAAGTGCTTTCACTTTCAGTAAAGGCATCATCAGAGATAGAAACAGAACACAGGAAGCAAATCTGTTTAAACATACCTCTCAAAGCATATTTAACCAATAAAAACCCTTATCTAGAACAAGTGACAAGTGTAGCAGCATTTAAAGTAACAGTGCATATATATGAAGCATAAATGCATATAGAACAGACATAAATTACATAAAACTTAATATTGTGCCACTTAAAAGTGTAAAAATTCTTAAATACTTATTGTAGTGTAGAGTTTCCTACTTTTAAAATGCAGTTAAGAGATAACATATCATACATTCCGGGTTTATTAGTTGCATTTAACCAGATCGGCCAGTTTAATACCTTCTGTTCTAATAACAGTTCACTATCTCTCCCTCTGTTCAACATACAAACCGTATCAATAATGAAAAAAGAAATCTCCTGAAATCTGGACAGTCCATAGTATGTTTAAAAAGAGCATTTGTAGATTTGGATTTTTTTATATCATAAACATGTTCATAAATCCTTTCTCTAAGCATTCTAGTGGTTTTACCTATATAGAATGCAGACCAACCTGAACATGTAGCAAGGTAAACAACCATGTTCGTATTACAATCGCATACTCCCGGAGATAAGAGTCTTGTCATGTCCATCAACAACTTCATATTGTCCATCTTATACAAATTTACAATAGCCACATTATTTCATTTTGGAATGTAAACATTTTGTCCTACTACTACTATTTTTTTCAAAAATATTCTTGAGGTTTTCACCCTAACTATATGAAAGTGCTTAGAAATTAAATTAGCTATGCTGTTTCCAGTCCATTCATTTCGGTGATGGCCTGCTGGAGGAGTCTGGTGTGTTTCTTTTGCCATTGTTGCTAGATTAAGCTAAAGACCTTAATCCATTCATTCCCTTATGCAGGAATGAAAAAAGCACACTTTTTTTCTTCTGTCATGGTCTTTTTTTTCACATTGCAGTGCCTACATTTCTTAAAACTGAACAAAGAGAAGTGAGAAAGACATAGAAAAAAACAGGAGCACCTGTTTACAATTAGTATCACTTTTACACTTAAAAATAACTGACAAAACTTTACTTTATAGCATGCAAAGAAAATCAGGCACTATTAAAATAGTACCATTAAGAAAAAAATTGTTTAACGTAAGTTAACTCTCTACTGAGTATTTTTCCGAACACTAATGACATAAAGTAGAGCATATGCTTTGGCGTTCCCTACAAGTAACAGAGTCCAAGAAAGTCCAATATTTCCAGATTTTCTTGTTCTTATGTTTCACAAATATAAATTATTGCTTTGTAATTCCACATTTGTCAATTTCCAAATTACTAGTTTTATCCCTGTTCATCTTTATCTCCCAAATCCTGTCTTTGCTTCATTTCCAACTTACTCTAGAGTCTTCTAAGTCGATTTTCATGTTTTTCCTTCTCAAGCATTTTCCTTTGAAACATTGGAAAAGGTTTCATTGGCACAGTATCTCTCTGGTTTTATTACCAGAAGCAGCAGAATCTCCTGTTTCACAGGTCACTTTTTGTTGGACATACGTTTGTATTTCTTCCTTAACATGTACTTCAAAAAAGGATTTTGTCCCTTCAGGGAAAAATATTTTGAAGATAGCTGGGTACAGCAGTTTGAATCTCACACCTGCTTCTGGACATTCCCTGAGTAATGGAATTAAATGTACTCCTCTTCTGCCTTGTGTACAATGAGTAGTCATTCTCCACAAACACTCTGCTGTTTCCCACTTTTAGTAGTACTTCCTTCTGCAATAGTTTGTCAGAATCAGCTCCTTCTGCTGGTAAGATTGCATCTTTACTATTAAAGGTCTAGGTTGCTTTCTCATAGCCAGGTTTGGAGCATACACACTGTGTGCCCTTTCAATTAACAGTTCCTGTTGTGGAATACCAGCCCAGTTCCTTATTTGTGCTTTCATAAAATTAATAGTCTGTTCCTTCCATCTTCTCTGGTACAGCAGAAAATCTCAGGTTTTCCCTATGTGCTCTGTCCTCCAATTCTATTATTTTTTGAAACTTCTCTTCTTGTGCAATCTCATATTCAGCCAGCCTTTTCTTCATTTCAGCTACTGAGTTTTGCAGTTTTATTACCTTATCTGAATATCTTTTTAAAGCTTCTTCCATTTTCCAGCCTTTTATTGTTTGAGTTGACGTACTCCATCAGTGTTTCATGTATTTTAATCAGGTCTGTGTGCAGTTGCCTTGTACTTTCCTCTAGTTTACTGGTAGTCATGTCTGGAGATTGCACTGCTTTTTGCTGAAGAGCTGCAGTACTTTTCCCACTCATTGTTTTTTTGTCACCTTTTCTATCTGATTTTCCTTCAGGTCCTCTGTATTTCTTTTTTCCTGGCATCCAGGCAGTGCACTTACTAGACAGTTACTGAAATTTACCCAGGAATTTAGGTCCACTGGCTTTTTCTGCTAAGTTTCTGTTTTTTATTACTCAATTTGCAGCCATCTTGGAAGTCTCTTCAACTATTGTTGGCACATCTCCATTGCCAGGAATGTATCTTTATCACAGAAAGAAGCACCGTCCTTCCCAGAGTGGGTGAACCAGCAAAGCTGTTTTTTTTCGCCACCCTTCTCTCCCAGACAGTTTCAGTGCTTGAGCTGCTAGTTGATCTCTGGTAGTCTGGATCATTGCTAGAGGTCTACCCCTCTATGTCATGGAGCAGAGTTTAGTGTAGTGTTTTTATTGCAAGAAGCAGGAATGATACACTACGGCATCTGTACAACTATATTTTTATATAGCAATTTACTGTTAATATTGTCATAGTTGTGTCTTTACATATGGTATTACTTTTGCCTCTTGGTGCAGGTCATGGCTGAAAAGTGTCTTTGGACCAGTGCACTTAGCTAGTTAACAGATGTGTAGCTAACTAAATAAATAAAATAAAAATCAAATAAACTTTGTCAGATTTAATAAAGGAGTTTTTCTTTTGCAACACTGTTTCTTCCAGCTGCCGTTTGTTTTTCTTTCTCTATAGGTAAACTTTGTGCAGTTGGCAACATTTTAAATGTATTTTGATTCAGCATGTGTAATGTTGCTTACATGTATATACAAGTTTTCTTTTTATGCTTTTGTTATAGTAACATTTTGTTTGTTCATTTCCAGGTACATTTTGCACCCTGGATATTTGTTTGTCTAGACTTGAAGATATTGGAACTATAGATGTTTTTCAAACAGTGAAGAAAATGAGAACTCAGAGACCCTTTAGCATACAAACGTGGGACCACCAGTACTATTTCTACTACATGGCTGTCATCGAATATGTACAAAAACATGGGCTGCGTACACATGTGGAATAGTCAGAATCTGATTTGGAAACTGACTGAGTGAAGGAGGTAATTTTTATTCCACATTTTGTGTAAGAAGATTAGTAGTGTTTTTCATCACTGTGAGGTAGGCATCAAGTATCATCCTGCCAGTTTCTGAAGCTACTTCAAGGAAAGCACTGGAGGGTGACATCCTGTTAATGTAGCATTTATAAAGTATTGGAAGAAGTTGCACATTGGAAGTAAAAGAATTTAAAGCAGCATTTTTGCACTTGGGCCTAAGAAGTGTATACAGACTGAATTGAACACAAAAGTTCTGTGAATGGGAAGTGAAGCATAAATCCCTTTGTACAGTACAGTTCTGTCTTACTTTTTTATGTTACATATATATTTTTTTTTTGTGATGGCTGTTACGTGGAGCTAACCCTACAACCAAAGTTACTAAGTTCAGAATAACATGCACAAATTAACCATAATGTTAAATGGTTTGAAATTGGTGAAGAACAATTGGGGAGGGGGGGGTTAAGTGCAAGAGTGCACTGTATTATGCTTTGTATTGGTACTACCAAACTATCATAAGTCTGTGAAAGTAGCATGTGAATTGTCTTGACATCTGTCAAGAAATTAAGACCTTGGCCTTAAACCCTTGATTCATAGTTTAACATTTGTGTTGGACTGAGTTATTTTGTCAGCTTATCACCTGACACTACAGAGTGCGGGGTTTTATGTATAATAAAACACTACCTGCATATATGTGCCTTTCATTATACCTGTAGCACAGTGTCTAATCTTACTAGCAACCATGTCATACAAGGTTTGAATTTGGATTCTCAGGGGTTAATTTATTGTTGCTAGTATTCAGTGCTGTTTTATTAGCTTATTTGCATTATTTTATTTGTCTGCATTTTAGTTTTCCATTTGTGTTTTGTCCTTTTGTATTTTATATACTGTATTTTATTCAGTTTTATTTATGTGGCTTTGTAAACTTGGACAGTATTATTTTTTCAGTAGGTACGACAGTAAATATGTATTTTACAGAGGTAATTGTGAAAGAGCATACAGCTTGTAGTAACTTTGTTGCCTTTCATAGAGTACTTGATCATTATAGTGTCGGTAAGGAACGTCATTGCTCTACTTAGAGAATTAAATGCTTAAAACTGTGATACAGTTCATACTGGATTTCTTGTAGTAAATGTAAGTAAAACAGAGCTGAATTTTACGTAAGTGTAGTCCTCTTATTTGGTAGAGATGTTTGTGATTATGTGCTCAGAAGCCTGTGTTATACTGAACAGTATGTGCATCTCGTTTGTATTAGCAGGTAATTTCTCAAATGTCACACACACATAACCTCCCCTTTAGCATTACAAAAAATCAACTTCTCATCAAATGTCAGTAGTTCACATTAAGTCTTTTAAACATTTGTCAAACCATGAAACAATTATTATTTTAAGCACAAAAATGTCCTGAAAATGTATCAGTCTGTGCTTTTGGGATGTGAAGGCAAAGTGAATTTGAAAGAAGTTTCCACATTGGGAGATGTATCCTGAGGTAGCCTACCATCCTATGTATGGATGATAGGCAGGGGCCTGTGGGTGGCAAGCCTGATCCCAAAGAGTACTATGATTCATCTAATCGCAGACTGGTTGTTTTTAGGGCTGATGACACTCCTCACAAGGCAGTTCATGACTGAGGAGGATCAAGCAAGTGGTCATTTGCCAAAGCCTCCTTCTCAATAGTAAAAAAATTATTAGGGAATTTGATCTGAATCCTACAACTATGTCTTGTGCAGACCTCTCTCCACCACTTTAACTTTAGCCAGTGCACAATCTGGGAACATTTTCCAGTCACCTGGTGCCAGTCTCTCACATGTTCCCATTTAGCTCATGTGATTAGTATGAGGCATGATATTTGGGTCTTGTAAAGAAACACTGAGGGTGTTCTGACTGAATTCACTATTGCAGTATTCATAGTGAATGGGTTATCACTGATTACTTCTGGCCAGGGTACCAAAGCTTTAATTTCTGAGATTGTACATCAGAAATGTGACCTCAGCTTGTAAGCATAGGTGTATATAGGGCATATGAACGTAATTCCTCAGACTGTCGTGCAGCCAGCCTGAACACAGGTTATGTATCCATCTGACTAACTGCGATTTGGTCATTGGTACCATTGTTTCAAGTAAACAGGTAAGTACCCCATTGGGAAACCTTCCTTTGCTTTTCTAAAGTGTTTTTGCTTACCAGTATTAGATACCAGCTAGGGGAGGTAAGTGCAAGTGCGATAGGTAAATTCTGTACTAAGACTTGCTTACCTAGTGCCTTTCCTGCTTAGGAGCAGAGCGTGACTGCAAGGTCTGTTCTTATGCCAGTCGTTTGTGCCTAAGATGGTGCAATCCTGTTTGTCGCTTGGTGCTTTTCTGGAGACCCAACATCTTAAAAACATCGCCCAGGGTGGCAGAGTCTTCTTTCCCAAATGTACTTTTACTGCTTAAGAAGAAGCTTAAAAGAACTAGGCCAGAAACTCAGTTGGTTCTTTTTGACCCAAGCATATCTGCTGAGGTTTCCGAACCTGCAGCACATCTGGTTCCATCTCAGGTGCCCTGTACTGCAACATTAACAGAGACCAGTATGGCATCAGAGGCTCTTACTACTGAGGAACCCCAGATAAAGATGTATGTATGATCATCTCAGAGTGTCCAGGGGGCTAGTTAGGAGATCCCAAATTAATTTCTTGAGGTACACTGGTAATCTGAACCACCATGCTTTGTTCAGGCGGACATCACCCCAAAGAAGAAACCCAAAAATCTAAGCACATAACTTCTTCCCCTCCTCTTCCTTCTAGGGAGAAAGAATAGATGGACTTTTCTCAAGGCCTATTCAGCCATTATGGCCCTGAAGCCACCATCCTTTTCTTCCCAGCACACCCCACACCCCTCAAAAAGTTGCTGTGGATTCATCTCCTGAAGGTCAAGAATGATTCAGATCATTCCTTGGCGTATTCATCTCAAAAATCCAGTCTTCTGACCAAGTTGATTTAGATAATGAAGATTCCTTTCTCCTGGGACTCCTGTGGATGAAGCTTCTTTTAGAGAGACAACATTAAACTTGATGAATCTAGGGAGATTACAGAGGTTCAGAAAAGATACTACGCCTTTTGGAAATGGGCACTCCTGCTCCTTCCCCAGTTCCCCTGTTCTTGAGGCATCCTTGGATGCCTTTCAGTCTACCTCTGCTGCCTCTTACTCAGCCTCTTGCCCCCCAAAAAGACAGACAGGTTTTATAAAGTCCCTGCTTATCTTAAATTCTTGTTTCAAAATACTGTGCCAGACCCCTCTGCATTATCTCCCTCTTCTGATAAACCTTCTAAGCTCCTCCCTAATGCTAGTGCCCTCCCTTCAGACAAGGTTAGTAGGGCTATGGATAGGTGGAGTAAAAAGGTTCATATCTCCTTTACCTTGGCATTCTGGGCTATAAATTACAAAACTCAAATGACCGAGTATTTCATATCCATCCCCAGTTCCTTAAACAAGGTAATGGTGATTTCACAAGAGACTGATTCCAAACAGCTAATGTTGTCTTTAACTGATTATACTACAAGGGTAGCCAGACACAACATTACATGTAATTATGATGCGGTAGAGGCTCTGTCTAGAGCAGTTGCCACTGGTTCCATCCCCTGCAGGTGTGCATGGTTGCACAATCAACCCATACCTGAAGACTTGAAAGCTAAAATTATAGATTCCCCTTTAGACAAAAATCTCCTCTTTTGATCTCAGGCAGCCAGTCTTTTCAAAACCCTCATGGAATAGGGAAAAACCATGAAAGACGCAGACAGTTTCTTTTAACCTATGCATATAGGTACAAAAGGAATTGCCCAATAAAACTCATTTATTTTGTTAGAAAAGATCCTATGCCCAGCCAGAAACACAGGAAAGCCCTCAAAGAGATTATCAGAGAAACTACAAAGACATTCCTCTTCTGAGAAGCCTCCATTTGAAGAGAACTCTGTGACTATCTACAAAGTCTCCTTCCCCCACTACACCCCTTCCCTTCCCTTGTCAAAAAGGCTAACTCAGTCAGTCTCCACCTTGAAAAAGATTGCTATAGAGCAGTGGGACTTTTCTAGTATAAAAAAAATGGCATGACACCCCCTCCACACAACCACATCCACTTGCTCCCATCCATTCTATGGGAATTGCAGGCACAGGACACAATAGAACCAGTACCCCAGGAATTTGTGAGAAAGGGCTTTTACTTCAAAAATTTCCTAGTACCAAGGAAAGAAGGCAATGGAGACCCATACTAGATCTCTCTCTCTCTCTGTCTCTATACTAACTGCATTACTTTCCTTAACTCCATCACCTCCAGTTCAAGAAATGTTCACAGATGCCTCAGACAAGGTATGGGGAGCCAGGACATGGACATAGCAGGTCTAGGGCAGGTGGTAATCAAAACTACTAAAAGAACACACTAGCATAAAGGAGATGAGGACCCTCATCACGATCTTCAAGTCTTTTCCCATGTCTGGAGGCCAGGTCCCTTAAGAGTGTTCACATACAGTACAGCAGTCATATGGTACATAAGCAAGGAGAAACCAAATCTTACCACTGTGTTGTTTGGCACTGACCACCTGGGAGATTTCCACCAAGAAAAACATTTCTTTATACATTTCATCACAGGACAGTGTGTTGGCAGACCCATTAAGTAGGACCTTGGAGGTTTGTCATAAATGGACCCTGAACAGACAGGTCTGCCTGGGCATCCTCCACCATTGATGTTTACCTCAGATAGACCTGTTTGCACCAGAGAACAACAGTTCCCCCCTCGTTTGAACCTGGGGCCCGTGTCCCTCAACCTGAATGACAGAAGCTTTCAGTGGACAAGGAGATTCCTTTCTGCCTTTCCTGCTCTACTTTTCATGCCAAGGGTTATTCTAAAGACCCAACTCTCGCTACTGATCCCTTTTTGGCGAAGACAGCATTGATTTCCTGTTTTTCACCTAACAAGGGGCCGCTACTAAAATCTGCCACTACAAGCAGATCTCATCACACAGCATTACGACACCCGACTCTGTCATCCCCAAACACTCTGGATGATAAGGTTCTAATTCCTTACAGGCACCACTTTTCAGAGGATGTAATTAAGGTTCTCCAAGATAAGAAAAAGCCAGGAGACCCAACACTCAAATCCTGTATAACCAAGTAGAGATTTTCCTTTTGGTGCCATGGAATGGATGGAAACCCAACAAATCATAGGAACCTTCCATATTAAAATATCTGTGTGACCTCATACAAACAGATATGGCCTACTGTCCCATGAAAGCCCACCTGTCGGCTATCTCTATGTGACTACCTCAGTCCTCTTATATCCAGACCTGAGGTCAAGTTATTCTAACAAGGGTTGCTGCATCTTAGACCACCAAGGAAGCCCATTACCCTTCCCTGGATCTCAACTTTGTGCTAGAAAAAATTACTTTGCCTCCTTTTAAACTAGCAGTCTCAGCAAACCTCAAATTCTGCACCTGGAAAACTTTTCTACTTTTGGCTCTTACTTCAGCTAGGAGAGTCTTCAGGATCGAACAGCCATCCCACCCTTTCTTATTTTTCACAAGGACAGGGTGACACTGAGCTGTAGCCTGTCATGTATAACTAAAGTAGGGGGGGGGGGTGGAAGGTTGTTACACTCTCAAAACATTCACAGACAGTTAAGATTTAATTTAGACAAAACCACATTGTTAGAAAATCGGACTGTCTGTCTCCTTTATGCACTGTAATTGGGCCAACTAGTGGTCTAAGCAATTTGCAAGCTAGATCTCTTATTATTCTCTACATGGTAAGTCCTTGCCCTCAAGCACTTGAGCTCATCCTAACCAAGGCAGTAGCATTGTTTGGGGCCTTCAGTAAAGGGGTGGATGCCAGCACCACACTTGAAGCTGTCACCCAGTCCTCTGTACACATCTTCACTAAACACCACAGGATTGATGCTTTCTCAAGGTCTAGGGCTTCCATCACTAGGTCAGTCCTTTTGGGCCTCTTGGATAGTTTAGCCACTCATTAACCAACCATACTTGCATCCCTACAGTTGTGGGAATCACCCATCCATTATAAATACTCCAGCAGTGATTTCAGTCAGGGCATAGTACAGTTGTGTAAAAACTTACCATAACAGTAGATGTCATAATGATCACTGTTGATATTCATTCCCACTCTCCTTACCCTGTACATTCCTTTTCCATAACCTCACTGCCACTGTTTCTCCTCCCTGTGTCCCTGTATTGTGGAAAGTGTCTTTGAACAAAAGAGGCATCCTTACCACCTCATGCTTCACCCCTCCAAGCTAACCAGTCCCACTCTTGGGAGTCTTCAGGCTTGGAGATGGTCATGGGCTTGGGAGGTACAGCTTGGAATCACCCTCGTGCTCCATCCCAACTCCAGAATCCGATGGTACTGTTTCTGTAGAAAAAGTTTGAATAGATATTTAGGTTATTAGTTGATTTCAGCCATTCATTCAGAGTACCATTAAGGCTGCCTGGTCTGACACTACCCTTTTGTTTCTGAAAAAAAAAGCTGATTTTGTTTATAAACCATTTAGGTCTGGCTGTTGTATGATCTGTTTAGCGTAGGCCAGGTCCCAGAGACCAGAGCATTTTCCACCTTGCTGCCTATCCAAGAGTGACTTATTAGACCCTGACATAGTCGAGCTTATGGCCTTTAACTGTTCATCTCACCTGTGCCTGGTCTTGTACATCCTAGTGAGGAAAGCACTGGATAAGCTCAGGAAAGACCACTTCTGCAGTGAGATCATATGTCCTATATATTTTTTTTAGATACAGATTTTATCATCAAGTTTGTTGACCAGGGTGGAGGACTAATGTAAATGTACATATCCACAGTCTGTAGGACAATGTAATTATCAGGAATTTGCTTTTAAAATAAGCACTAACAAAATTTATACAGACAGTGAAAAGTGATACCAGTACAACTATGTTCACTGCAGGAACTGTATATAATTCTGTGTTTAACAGCCTGTGGTTAAAACTACATAAGCACAGCTAAGTAAATAGCAGGTACTTTACTGTTCACAGACTGTATGTAAAGAATGTGATTGGTCCTTTTGGGCCTCTTGGATAGTTTAGCCACTCATTAACCAACCATACTTGCATATAACAGTAGATGTCATAATGATCACTGTTGTGATGAGAACTGTAACATCTGAGGATAGAATAAAGCATTAAGGATTGCACAGGCTGTGAAACTACTGGAGTGTAGTATATCTGTTGTAACCTGTTTTCTCCACAGTGCTACAAAGTAACTTCTGATAACTGTGCATTTAACTGAATGTATAATTCTTGCATTATTATCCATGTGTTGTATCTTTTTTATTTATTTGAATCAAACTCTTTGTGACCTCAAGGACTTTAGCATGCCAGGCCTGTCTGACAAGAAGCACTTCAGTTTTCTGCAAATTAATATTCTGTCTGATGTTGTCTTCTTCATTCCTCCTCATGATAGAGTGTCGGATCTGAGTCGGACACATTCTTCAGACTTGGATCCAACTCTCAAGCTCCTCCCTCTTACGCGTAATGCACTAAATCCACCCAAGCACCTCAGATCTCCTTTGCTGCTTCAGCGTCCAGACGTGGGTCTCTGCACCCTCGAGCCAATTTACCTTTCTCGAAGAAGTTAGGATATCATTGTTGCTGTAAGTCCTCCCTTTTATATTCTTCCTCTTATTCTAGTGTGTATGTGAGTGCGTGTGAAAATTTTCTTCTTGTTTCTTCCCAAAAAAAATAAAAGTTTTAGAGTTTTTGCATTTAGAGTTATAGTTAAAGTTATCGCTACGTTTTTCTGAATTTCAGTAGTCTTCGTTAACTTCTAGGTTTCTTACCTTTATCTTGGTTATCTTAATTGTCCTCTATTTCAGGCGGGCTTTGTCAGTTGTAATGTCAGACAAAACTTTGCCCGGCTTTAAACGTCACAGTTCTTATAAGCATAAAATCCCCAATCAGGATGCCCACAAGGAATGTGTTTATTGTTTAGGGGCAGACTATTTAAAAGCTGAGTGCGCTGTCTTCTTCTTTCATTGGCTCCGAAGGCTCAGACATCTTCCTTGGCTTCAACTTTGTCCTCTTCTACTAAAGAGGCAAAAAAGAGTTCTCTCCCTGTCTGCTTGGGAGACTGTCTAGAACCTAAAACGAAGTGTAAGAAAACTTCGGCCCCAACCCCCTCAGATCTGAAAAAAGTGCTTACCCCTTCGGATTCACCAGCATCCAGAGGAAGTTATTTCCTTATCACCTCCTCTGCTGTCTGATGCAGTGTCTTGGGATCCAAGAGATTTGACCAAGTCTCTGCTCATTTAGTCCAAACCAAGCACTCTCGACCCTCCTCGTTGGCTTCGTTGAGATCCTCTAGAAGCTGGTCATAGGAGGACATGGACAGGATGATGAGGAGATTCCTCAAGGCCCAGGTCCCGATGGGGGTAGTCTCGGCTCCATCCCTTGTCGGATCCCTGAGCTACCCAGACCATACCATCAGGACTGCTTTTCCAATCCGGCCTTCGGTTTTGGAGTTGCAAGGTTTGGAACTACCATGTGTGTTGGGTTCAGAGCCAGGGAAGCTCCCTTCCTAGACACCAGTGTTACCATTGATCAGCCCTGTTCCAGTTCTCACGGAGCAGAGTGAGTCCTGGAGCTGTGGTGTTGCTGCTGGGTCCGGGAGAATGGGGTCGGCTCTGTTCTTGTCAGAGCCATCTCCTCCCCAAAGCGCCTCGGCACTTGCCAGTGTGGGTTTGGTCCCTTCTGTAGGCCACAAATCCGGGGTGAGTCCTAGTTGTTTTCCCTCTGTGGCTTCAGTTTCAAGGGAGACAGGACCTCTCCCAGTCCATCGACTTTTCAGGTAGTGAAGAGGGTTTTCTCCCGGGTTGGAGATGTATCACTCCATGTCCTGCAATCCACCCCTGTACCTTTGTTGGGTCGGGCCTTGAGCCCATTCATGCTGTCATGAGTCAACCCATCAGTAGTGGCCTCCAAGAGCTCCCTGCAACCTCCGTCTTCTGAGGAGTCAGTGCTCTTGGAAGCATTTGGGGCAGGCCTATCTACAACCTGGGTGACCCCCAACCCCCCGCCGGGCAGACAACCTCATTGATTTGGTTTCCTTATGGACATGGAAGGAACCAGACACATCGAGCCCATCCCCAAGCGCCCTGAGAGGTTTCTGATACCTCTGGCAGATAGAAAACATTGGAGTAAGGATCCTATAGTTGATGCCATTGTGGTGGCGGCAGCCACTAAGAACTGGCAGAAGAAACTGCCAATGTCCGTCCACCTCACAAGGACTCTAGAGCATTGGACAGGATTGGAAAATGCATTTACACCTCAGCCACATTTGCGTTGAGGTCGATAAACTACCTGGCCCATTTTACCCGGCTGCCGAGAGATCTGATCAAGGAGCTTTCAGCCTCTCTCCGAGTCCATGCCTGTGAAGGAATTTAAGAAAGTTTCTCCAAAGCTGACCACTCTTATCTTCCATCGCCAGCTCATCTATGAGGTTAATCTCCTATTCAACGGAGGGTACCTCTCGAGTGAACATTTCAGTACTTTCCCTAAGGAGACATGCCTGGATGAGGCTATGTGATTTCCTGGAGCCCTTAAAAGCATTCTTTGTGAATGCCGCTTACAATGGCTCTTTTCCTTTTGGGCCGTCTGTTCGAGATACTCTCATCCGCAGCAAAAAGGATGGGAAGACCCTTTCTGCTGTAGGAATCAAATGTTCTATACCTCAAGGTCCTTCTCCAGGAACCAGCACAGAGGCAGGAAAATGTGGTTTAATAAATCCCGAAGGCCTTTCCAGGACCGATGCAGGGAAATAAGGTAGGCACCACCCTAGACGCAGAGGGGGCCTGCAAAACCAGGGCTTTAGAGACACCTTTTCCGACAAGCCCTTTCAGCACTCCTGAAGTGCTTCCCGACTGTCCATCTCTGGAGGCAGTCAGGGGTCGACTAGCTTTGCACTCAGAAGCCTGGACCCATTTGACTCAAAGCTCCTGGGTGCTAAGCATAATATCTAGAGGCTACTACATCCCCCCCAACTCCCTTTTTCTCTCCCTTTCCCCTGCTTCCTCTGACATTCCACCCAGTCAGAGGTAGCAGGCAGCACAGGAAATTCAACATCTGCTGCAAAAAAGAGTCATCCAGGAGGTCCCAGCCGAACAAAGAGGATTCAGAAACTACTCCCACTTCTTTTTGGTGCCGAAAAAGTCAGGGGACCTAAGACCCATTCTGGATCTAAGCAAGTTAAATGGTTATGTAAAGAAGTCAAGGTTCTGAATGGTTATGGTTTAGTCCATTCTGCCATTGTTATGCAAAAACAACTGGATGTGCTCTATAGATCTCAAGGATGCGTACTGTCACATCAAAATAAACAGGCGCTCCAGAAGATGTCTGCGCTTTCGATTGGGAGCCAATCATTTCCAGTTCAGAGCACTGCCCTTTGGGCTCACCAAAGCCCACTGGGTGTTCCTCAAATGCATGGCAGTGCTAGCAGCTCACATGAGGCTCGAAGGATTCTGGGTGTTTCCATACTTGGATGATTGGCTCTTTACTGCCTAAACGAGCCATCAGCTCATCCAAGCCAGAGATTACTTAATCCAACTTTCACACTCTCTGAGCATTACTATAAATCTGAACAAGTCCAACTTAGCTCCTTGTGCAGAACCTGAAATTCATAGGGGCACAGCTGAGCATGAGGGATCAGATTGATGTTCTTCGTGTTTCACTGTTGCAATCATTACATTTGGATAATTTGCCTGCAGGTTGCCCTCAGTTGGCCTGATTAACAAAGTCTTGGGTCGTCCTGCATCGGTTGCTGTCCCTTCTTCCATGACATCAGGTCGTCAGGGGTATAAAACATGCAGCCGACGCCATTATATCAGTCTTTCTTGCCATGCGGTGCCCAAAGCAAAGCAGTTCGCAAGTGCCAGTCGGCCAACTCCTGAAATTTTCATTTTCGAGTTTCAGAACCGAAGTCTTCAACTAAAAGCTAAGTACCCCGTTGGGGAAACTTTTTCTTGCTCCTCCGATGTCAGTAAAAGTTAATAATTGCGTTACTTGTTAAAAGCAAATACCTCATAAAGATTTTCATTTGTACTGTATTATTTGCCTACGCCCTGACCACGACGTACCTTGCTGTTGGTTTTGTGCTTTATTTAATTAGCGCACTGTCCATCGTCTGTATATTTTTGCCTGTAAATACTTTGGTTCTCGGTTTAATTATCCAGAAATGTCGTTGGTTAGCCACCCGACTACCGGGATTCCGAAAAAACGCAAAGACAGAGACAGGCCGCAGAGGTCCAAAACTGCTGACGACGCTTCTCCTAAGCCAGTCGACAATTCGCTGGTACTTAGTGAGGCGCTTTTGCAGCCCCTGATACCCACTACTTCTGATTCACAGGCCTCTACTGAGACCCATTCGGAGTCCGGTATGCCGCGAGATACTTCAACTATGGAACCCGCAGGTGTGTCTACCTTGGATGGGTCCGGAGCTGCTGTGCAGGCACCGGCTTCTGAGGGTGTATTCAGGCCTACGGACTTGCATATTAAATCAACGCCACCTTCATTACTAAGGCCTAAATCTCGATCCATGTCTAAAAAAACTGACGCCCAGGCCACATGCTCAGGCTTCTATGCCTGAAAAACAAATTATAAAAATGGCTGAAGATCTAATAACTTTAATCAGGGGTAGCCAACACCCCCCCAAGAGGCCTAGGGCTGAGCTTAATGATGAATCTTCTGATCAGGATTCTATTTTTCTGACTCTTCTGATGACCTGGATTTGTCCTTACCTACTTATGAGGATTCTGATGCAGAGGACTGTATTCCCTCTGCGTCCCCTCCTGAGGATTTTTCTTTTGGGGAAACCTTACATACTCGGTAAGGGAGCCTTTTCACTGGGAAAGCCAGGAATTTTCTGATTCAAAAAAGAGGCTTAGGGATTTCCTCCTTGTACCTCAGCATAGGCCTTTGGCTATTCCTCCTGTACTAGACATTGTTGATGATGCTTTCTCGGAATCCAGTTTGGCCCCTGATTCCCTGCCTCCTGCTCCCAGTAAACCTGACAGATACTACAGGGTCCCACAAGTTCCTTTTCAAAAATCCTATTGCAGATCCAGAGACTATTTCACAGAGGCCCAAGGGCATTAAGGCTTCTACTGCTAAAAATTCTACTCCTTCTGATAGAGTCTCCAGGGCACTGGATAGATGGAGCAAAAATGTTTATACTTCAGCAACCTTGGCAATTAGAGCTTTAAACTGCCAATTTCATATGTTAAAATATCAGCAACATGTTATTGGACTGCTTAAACAGAAAATTGTTTATTCTCCAGACAGTCAGGAATCAAGACTTACAGGATTTAATGCATTCTGTAGAACAAGTTGGAAAACATACTTTGCAATGTGGTTTTGATTCTTTAGAGGTCTCTTGCGGGGCTGCTGTTACTGGGTCTGTGCTTAGAAGGCATGCTTCACTTAAGGAGCAATCTTTGCCTGATCATGTTAAAGCGAAATTGTTGGATGCTCCTTTAAATCAGGACCACCTATTTGGCAACAAGGCTGAAGATGTTCTTAAAAGGATGAAAGACAAAGCTAAATCTATGCAACATGTTAAAGATTTTTTACAAGTTCAGCCTCCTAGATTTAGTAGGCACTGGCTTTCTAAGAATTGGTCTTTTCCAGCCCCTTCCAGGTCTTCTCAAGCCAAACCCAGTCACAGCAAAAACCCCAGGTTTCAGTCCCAGGGGACTCACAGAACTAAGCAGTGGGGGGCCTCCACTTCCAAGTCTGGGAATAACAAGACACCCCCCTATGGTAAACTGTCTTACTGACTTCCTTTTAAAATTTCCAAGCACTTATCTTCTGACTGCCCCTTTGGGGGGAAAGATTGCTCTTCATGCAAAGAACTGGGAACTCATTACCCAGGACAAATAGGTTTTAAATATAGTGTCCCAGGGATACAGATTTCACTTCCACATGTTGCCAACATCAAGTGGGTGGCCGGACCTACCCCCAAATCAGTGGGCAGAGGTTCAAAAACAAATAATTTCTCTCTTAAGCATGGGGGGGTATTCAACTGGTACCAGAAGAGGAAAAGGGACAAGGTTTCTATTCCAGACTTTTCCTGGTACCCAGAAAAGACAAGTAATGGCATCCAATCCTGGACCTGTCTACTCTAAACACTTTTCTGGAGATTCAAAAATTCAAGATGCTGACTCTTCACCAGTTACTTCCAATGCTAGGCAAAGATGCCTGATTGGCAACACTAGACTTGCATACCTGCACATCCTAATCAGGGAATCTTGCGGAAGATACCTACGCTTCAAAGCAGGCTACAAGCACCATCAGTTCTCTGCACTACCCTTTGGCTTATCTATTGCGCCCAGGGTATTCACAAAGTGCCTAGCTCCAGTTATTGCATTTTGCAGGCAAAGAAGTATTCAAATATACCCATACCTGGACGATTGTCTAATTCTAGCAGAAAGCCAGGACATACTTTTCAATCATCTGGCGTTTGTAAAAAGGGTTCTAACTTGTCTGGGCTACACCATAAATGAAAAGAAATCACAACTGGTACCCTGTCAACAAATTATATTCCTGGGAGCAAGCTTGAATACAACTTCCCAGATGGCTTACCTCATGCCAGAAAAGCAAATTCATTTGACAACCTACTTCAAACAAGTGGCCACAAAAACACTGCTATCTGCAAGACAAATACTGCAAGCCTTGGGGTTCATGGCCTCCTGCATTCTTCTAATTCCATATGCAAGACTGCATATGAGGAAACTACAGTGGTATCTAAAAAGCTTATGGAGTCAACATTCTCACAGCCTAGAAACAATTCCTATCATACCTTGCCAACGGCTAGAGTTCCTTTGGTGGGCAGAGGCCTGCCACCAAAACAAGGGACTACCTTTCACCCCACCCCCTGCATCAGACTATGCATGGGAGGCTCACCTGGCAGGGAAGTGCATTCAGGGCAAATGGAACCCAAGTCAAATGCACCTGCATATCAATCAAAAAGAAATATTAGCTGTACAGAATGCTCTGACAGTCTTCAAGGACTACATTCTTCCAGGACAACTAATGTTAAAGACGGACAACACCACGGTTATGTGGTACATAAACACGCAAGGGGGTACACATTCATACCCCCTCTGCAGACTAGCCATGGCATTGTGGAACACAGCCTTGAGCTACCAAGTGCACCTACAAGCTCAATTCCTGCCAGGAAAATTAAATACACTGGCCGATGGACTAAGCAGAAACCTCATGGACCCACACAAGTGGAAATTGGAACCAAGGATTTTCAACATGTTGACAGGCGAATGGGGGAGCCTAGATATAGACCTGTTTGCCTCCACCCAGAACTACCAATTGGACAAATGTTGCACAAGGACTCCCCACAAACAAGTTTGGAAAGTGGATGCTGTGTCCTTATGCCTTCCCCCCGCTGCCTGTGCTCTCTAAAGTACCACTAAAAGTCAAACAGGACAAACCAAGGATGATTTTGATTGCTCCAGACTGGCTGTGCTAACACTGATACCCCCTCCTGCGCAGTGTGTCACGGTTATCTCCATGGCACCTACCTCAGACTTCTTCCCTACTGTCTCAGCAGGAGAACCAGATTCTGCACCCTCAGCTTCCAACACTGAGCCTCGCAGCCTGGCTAATTACTTAAACTCTCCCTTACCATCCCACAGCAAACCTGTGATGGATGTCATCTTAGAGGCAAGGAGGCTTAGTAATAGAAAATCTTATGCTGAAAAATGGAAAAGATTCTGTGCCTGGAACCAATCTCAAGGGATGAGCACAGCAGCGCCCAATTTACCTCAGATTTTACAATACTTAACTGAGATGCTTGAAAAGGGCCTGTCTTTTTCCTCCATTAAAATCTACGCCTCAGCCGTTTCAGCTCATTATAACACAGAACATCCCCTCTTCTCTCATCCACTGCTCAAGCAGTTCCTCAGAGGGGCCAAAAATGTAAGAACACCCAGGAGAGCTCCAACTTCAGCAAAAAGGATATCTGAATTACAGGCCCTTATGGCAGTGGAGCCTTTCATCATCTTTCATGCAGATAGGGTGTCCCTCAGGACCAATCCCTCCTTCATGCCCAAGGTGGTATCCAGTGTGGCCCTCATTCAAGTCCATTCATTTGCCAACCTTCTTTCCTAATCCACAGAACAAAGGGGAACGGATACTGCACTCATTAGATGTGCACAGACAACTTAGATTCTACTTGGACAGGACTAAGCCTCAAAGGAAATCTGAACAACTGCTGGTGGCATTTGCTGCAGGGGCAGAGGGGAAGGCTATTGCAACGCAAACCATTTCCAAATGGATAGGCCATTGAATTAATTTCTGCTACAAGCACCATGGAAAACCTGTCCCACAGGGGATCAGACTCCACTCAACCAGGGCTGCATCTACCTCTACAGCCTTTCTCCCTACCAGGGACATCCTAGAAGCTGCTACCTGGAGTTCTGTACATACTTTCACCAAGCATTGCCATCTGCCAATTTTCTCTAAATCCAGAGATGGCTTTGCCACTGCAGTCTTGCAGGGTGTTATAGATGATCCTAATGCTATCTGATTTCCTCCTCTCATCCTTAGCTTAGCTTTGGGAATCTACCCAAATGTGATGACTGCACAGTTGAAACATGAAGAACATAGTACAGTTGTGTACACTTACCATAAATGTAGATGTTCGAGTGTATTCACTGTTGCAGTCCTGGTTACCCTCCCTCCGGCCCCCTTACTTCTTTTGGCTATACTTCTACTCTCCTTTACTATGCTCAAAAGCTTTTTGTTGTATTTGCTTTTTTGTTGGAGGTATAACCTTGTATATTTATAGATTTAATTGCTTCCCATTAGGGGGGCACCTGACATCTGGGGCAAGAAAAACTGATGTAATGGCATGGGCTGCATGTTTTATACCCCTGATGACCTGACGTCACGTAAGAAGGGACAGCAACCGACGCAGGACCCAAGACTTTGTTAATCAGGCTGGCTGAGGGCTACTGCAAGCAGATAACCCAAATATGGTGACTGCAACAGTGAAGTAAGTGTACACAACTGTACTTTCTCCTAACATTGCAAGTCTTTCAGGGTGCTGTCCCCTTGAGGATTATTGCAGTTCACACCAACAATGTTTGGGTTCTGGTACTTCAACAAGCAAGGAGGAACCTGTTCTTACCCCTTGTGCAGGGAGGCCATGAAGGTGTGGGAGTGTGTGATATCTTCAGACTGCCTTCTAGTTGTAACGCACATCCTGGGAAAACCAACAACTTGGCGAACAGACTCAGCAGATCACTCTTTGTTCTGCATGAGGGGTCCGTCAGTCAGTGATGAACATGATCCTCAGTCTCTGGGGTCAAACTTGCTGCAACCTCTTTGTTTCTGCCCTCAACAGCAAATGCAGCAAGGTCTTCAGTCTGATCCCTGTGGGGGAATCCTCAAGGGATGCACTGATCCACGATTGGCCCTCCAGGTCTCCTATGTGCTTAACCACCTCTCTCTCTGATCCTGAAATTTCTTCAGAAGGCAAGCAGGCTGAAGACCTCAGTAATCCTCATTGCTTGTGTGGTTCCCCTTCCTCTGGTCTCACCTGAAATATCCTCCTTGGATACTGGAGCCAAGACAGGATCTCCTTTCTCATGCATCAGGGATGTAGCATCCGAACCAGCTGACGGCTTGGTTTCTCCACTTCCAACCCTAACAAACAGTCCAGGTGTTCTTCCCCGGTCCGTAAAGTACTTTTAGCTTCGCTAAAGGCTTCCACTAAAAAAGTCTACACTAGTAAGTGGAAAAGATTAGTTATTTGGGCTACAAATAGAAATACTGGCCCTTTTTCAGCACCAGTTTCAGATGTTCTGCTTTTTCTTAGTACTCTTATTTGAGGAGGGATCTAGCTTCTCTACCATCAAGCTTCAATTAGCTGCTATTTCTAATTTTCACACTGCAAGTCAATCTTGTTCTCTGTTTACCTTTAGGTTATTCAAATTCTTTATGAAAGTTATTTTCTTGTTGAGGCCTCCCATCAAGGACTTCTCCTCTCCTTGGGATCTCACTCTAGTTTTGCAGGGTTTGACTCGGGGACCTTTCGAACCAGCTGCAAGTTGCAACATAAAGTTTTTGTCATGGAAAACAATCTTTTTGGTGGCTATAACTTCTGGACTTACAAGCCTCATCCTCCAAACCGCCTTACATAATTTTTCTTAAGGACAGAGATTCTTTACATACCAACCTCTCATCTATGCCTAAAGTAGCCATGGAGAGCAGTATCAGCTAGTCCATCCACTTACCAGTGTTCTTTCCATATTTATCTAATAAAGGGGGGAGTATGTTCTATACCTTCTAGACATCCATAGACAACTCCGTTTCTAACTGCATAGAACCAGACAACACTGAAAGTCCGACCAAGTCTTTGTCTCCTTCTTGGCTAATAAAGTAGGCCAGGTGATGTCCAAGATTACCTTAGCAAAATGGATAACTGGCTGCATTTCTTACATTTACTCACAAAAGGGCGTAGAATTACCTCGACCACCTAGGACATGTTTCACCAGACCTATGCTACTTCTTCCGCCTTCTCTTCTAGAACCTCCATTCATGATATTTGCGTGGCAGCGACATGGTCTAACAGTCGGACCTTTGTGTCACACTACAAGTTGGTTATCGTTTCTAGGAGCAGGGCTTTGTTTGGCTCCATGGTGCTCCGGCATATCCTTTCATGAGGGCCACCTCGGAGTTTCGTATCTGGGGACTCTGACCCTATTGTGAGGAGGAATGAGGAAGACAACATCAGATTAAAAGGTTTTGTCTTACCATAACTTGGCATCTGTGTTGTCTTCTTCATTCCTCCTCACTTTACCACCCAGCCATCCCCCTGCCTCTTTGTTCTAGAGGATCATGGAACATGACGAGACACTTAAGTCCCATGTCTAAGCCTCATCTGTCATTTCTTGCTGTCTGGGTGTTGAATGTGTTGATTCTGCAAACTTGATCAGAGGTGCTTGGGTGGATGTAGTGCATTATGGGTAAGAGAGAGGAGCTTGAGAGTCGAATCCATGTGCCCCAGCCAGATTCGAAGGTCAGATCCAAGAATGTATCATGAGGAGGAATGAAGATAGACAATACAGATGCCAAGTTATGGTAAGACATAACCTTTTATTACTGTCCGTCCACCATAGCCTCTGCTACCCCTTCATTTACCTTTGATCTTTCCCAGCATCAGTGTCTTCTCTAACAGATCCTGTCTTTGCATTATGTGGCAGAGTTTGTTTTAGTTTTATTGTCAGACCTTCCACTAAATAGAATGGATTTGTCCTTAACTATTGAGTGGTTCAAGTTTCTTGCAGTCTGTGAAATTCTTCACTTTTCTCCAACACCAGAGTTAAATACCATCACTTTTCCGGCATATAACCTTACTTATAGTCCAGTTTTCACACCCAGTTGTTAATTACTGGAAAAATAATGGCTATGATTATAAGGACCTTTGACAGCTTTATACTTTTATTCCTTTTTAAATGTTCTACAGATAAGTCATAGCTTTCCTTCCAGAATGCAAGTGTTTTGTGCTCAGCAACCATCTACAGACCTCTTTGAGCCCAGGAAAATAAAGTCTGTCAACTACCCTTTCTCCTTCTATTTGCAAAGAATTGGTAGGCTAAATGAAAACATTTTATTTTTTTATGTTGAGCAACAAACCAGCTCTTGCACTTACTACTTTACCTTTATTAACAGGATCTTCATTTTTAAGCATTAGAGTGGTATTGTATGCATATCTGAGGTTATTTCTCTTAGCAGTTTTTGATTCTAGCATCTGACTCATTTAACCCAGTGTTTTATATGATGATATTCAGCATAAAAATTTAATATGTAGGGTGATAGTATAGAAACTTGTCTAAGTCCTTTCTTAAACTTGAATTAGTCCGTTTTTCCCTATTCAGTTCTGACTGTTGCAACTTGTTCTACATGCATATTCCTTAGGAGGCAAATAAGATGACCTGGTATCCCCATTTCTACAAGTACTTTCAGAGTTTATTATGGTCCACACAGTCAAAGTCTTAAGATTAGTTAGTAAATCAGAAGTAAATATTCTTCTGGAACTCCCTTGCATTCTCCAATATGTAGCAGTTGTTGGCATTTTGATCTGTGGTGCCTCTCCCCCTTTGTAATACCAGGTTGTACATCTGGCAAGTTACAGTCCATAAACTTCTGGAGTGTAGCTTACAGGATTTTTAAAAGCCTTTATTAAATTCACACATATTGTCTAATGACATGAGTACACACTAATAAAAAAAAAACTACAAAAAAATGTAATTTTTTTGTTTTCATGCATTATACGTATATTTACAATTTTCATTCACTCTTTACATAAATTGCTCAAATCCTGCCTCCCCATGAAATTTCAGTCATCCTCCTGAATGTTATGCATATATTTTACCACAAATTCAATTTCTAAGTAATTTGCTCCTTTCCTTTTCTGAAGATCCCAACTTTTTATCTCCTTTACTTCTGTTTGGTTTAGATTTTGATTTCCTTTAATAAATTTTTGGAAGCCAATACCATTAAATTCAGTAAGGTCTTAGTACGTGTAGGCAATTTATTTTCTATGTCTGGGCTGAAAAGAATAATTTCCTTAGTTAAAAAAATGTTCTGCCCCAACAGTTTTGATAAAGTACCATATAGAGAATTTTTTAAAATCTGCCAGCTATTTACATTCCCAGAATCATTCCCATCACACCCACAGTATTTAATGCTTACCTGAGGAAAAAATCTCGGAGTACTGTATAATTATACCTATGCAAACACTTTACATAAAAGTCATAAACCTTCTAGACTTTGTTGCATATTTGGAAGCTATACAGATGTCTTCCCACTGTTTCTTTATATATTGTCTTTCCATTCTTAATTCACAGTCTTTTGCAACATCTTCTTGCATTAGTTTTATGCCCTACTAAATATCCTTTAACAGCAACTTCTGATCTAGAAAAAAAAAAAGAAAACTTAACCAGAGCTGGCCTTTCACTTAACACTCCCTATCCCTTTCACTTTATCTATACTCTGTCTGTGGTAAGGAAAGTGATCTCCAACCAATAGTCCAATATATACCTCTCCACCTCTTAGTAAAAGAAATCTGAGCAACACCTAAAATAACGGGGATGAGAGGACAAAGGCCCAAAAATAGGAATAAATGTTAAATATTGCTCTTATAAACTTAGTTGGTGGAATAACAGGAATTGTGTTAGAATGCATTCTCTGAAGGATATGAAGTCTAAAGCTCAGCTATATAATATTTAGCGGCTTAAATCCTCAGTGATTTGCCAGAAAACCACAAATTTTATGAGGAACAAACCAAAAATTTGAGTAAAAAATCTTGACATTCTGTTTAAATCCAAACAGTTGAGAGGTATGAATCCAAACTTCTGCATGGCTTCATCCCACTCTATTACCTTTCCCTCCCTAATTATTTGATGTCAATACCTTGTCTCCTTTGCTAATTTTCTCCAGTAGATTCTCATCCCCTTCTTGGCTGTTTTCTATGACCATTATGGCAGTCATCCCTATAGTAAAATGTTCTTTCTCCATTTCTGTTGGTTAATTCTTAAAATAGTTTCTGAAACTTAGCAAATGTAGCATTCTGTATGGTGGTGGTTCTCCTTAAGGGCCTGTATCCAGAATCCTACTGTCTTATTTTGTAAACACTCCAACATAATTTCTTTCCACTTTGATTTGTAGTCTTCTGCTTGTGTTGTATATGCGAGCCTCAACTGTGTAGCTTTAAAGTATCCGTTCAGATCTGCTTACCATAAACCCTAAGCCACCTTGTTCTGTGGGTAAGAATAACTTATCCCATTTAACTCTTGCCCCCTCTCTCTCAAATAAATTCCTTCTCTTTTTTATTAATTATGGTCCACAACTTCTCTGGTTGATAAAATATGCCTGACCTGTATATAATTCTAGAGAGACTACCTTACTGTCCATGTCGATGCTCATGCTCCCATTTTTTGTATTAATCTTTTGTGTAGTCTGTTCCCACATATATATCCTTGCTGCCATAATAGAATCATTTTAAATCCATACACCTTAATACCTCATATGATGTCCTTGTGAACCAGTTCATGTATGGGAAACATAGTTTTCCCCCACAGTCTTTGTTCCATCTTTATTTATATCCTGAAAAAGCTTGTAATTCTCAAAATATTTCACATTGTTGAAATTCCTTCCCTGGATTTATCAGGTACAAAACAGTATCTTGCATGTCCTTTTTATGACTGTCATACCAGTTCTTGCATTTGTGAGTGCTTTAGTTTCTTTGCCAGTGGCACTAAGTATAAAACAAGTAAAGAGGTGAGAGGGCACATCTGTCTGGTTTCTCTTTCCAAATACAGTTTGCCAGAGAGGAACCCTCCCACTTTTCATATATCTTCTGAATTAATCCCAGAATTCTGTCAGGGAATGCAAGTACTACAATTGCCCTATTCATAAACTGACTCTATTGAATGCCTTCTGCATCAAGAACCACCATCAGTAGCAATGTTTTCTTTTACTCTGCTTCTGTCTGGATAACCATTGTTCTGTTGGTGTTGTGAAACGTTTGCCTTCCCTCCACAAAATCACATCGATCCATACATATCAGATTCTGTTCATTCAGTCCATGTAATCTGACTTGTAGGTCTTTTAGCTACGTCTGATCCATCTCTGCAGCATTAGTGCTAGAGCCCTGTAAGATCTTTCTTTCAGTAATGTGCTACTTTCTAGGATTACCTCTGATCTCATTTGTCAGCATCATGAACAGACATGGATCTAAAACCCTATGATAAGGTAAGTACACGCCTCTTTTTTTTTTTTTTTTTTTTTTTTGTGCAATCAAAGTTTTGCATTTGTAGTTTAGATTTGATTTAAACAAGTTAGGAAATTAATGATCTGATGCTATCAGTCTTCACATAATCCTTGACTGTGGGCTTGGTTCTGAGCTTTGGAACAGACTCTGTCATTATTCCAGCTCACGCCTTCCAAAAACTCTCGAGCTAAGCTCTATGCACAATGCTCCTAAGCAAATTACCTCAGATCTTGTTTGCCACTACATAGTGCCAGAAGCTTTCTGTCCAATCTCTCGAGCATTAGCGTTTTCTTCTAACTGTAAGTCAGTTTAGTCAGTTTTTCTTCCTTATCCTATCTCTAAATTTTATCTTTTATTTCTATCTATAACTACCCCGCTCCTCTAGATATCTTGTAGCGTGTGAGTGAGTGTGTTTTTCTCTCTCCCTTACTCTTAGGTAGTCTCAAGTACCATTATTGGTACTTACTCCCGTTTTTCCTTCAGGTAACCTCTTGTGCCATCATTGGTATTTCCCTTCTTCTTTTCCTTTCTCTAATACACTAAAAATAAATAAATTTCCTCTTTCCTTATATTTCACTCAGTGTGTGTGCATATATGTGTGTATGTGTTTATAAGTGGCCTTAGTTTTTACATTATGGCCAACAAAGCCTCTAAAGGTACCTCTGTCTTCAAGAAGTGCCAAAAATGTGAAAGAAAGATGCCTAATTCAGATGGACACACACTTTGTGTGTATTGTCTCTGTGAGGTCCTTATGCAGGAAGACTGTGCGATCTGCCATGAGTTCAGTTCCGTAACCCTGATAAATTGCAAAAACAAATTGATATTGAAAGGCCTTCTTAAATCTGATTTTGAAGAAGCACTATCTGATCTTAAGACAGAAGCCACTTCCTCCTCTTTGTCATCTTCTAAACCTAACAACTGGAGTCACTTAATTCTTACAACTTCCTCAGAACCACCTTCTAAAACGGCCAAATTTCCTATGGTGCCAACAGCCTCCTAGACACCGGTGGGCCAAGATTCTCATCCCTCTGTGCTGTCGGCACTGACTTTTTCAGTACCAATTTCGGCGCAGACGCTTCCCCCGGTACCAACAGATTACTTGATACTGAAGGATCCTCAGATAATTTTACCCAGTACAATTTACTCCACCTTGATAGATCCATTTGCAGACCCTGCTCCCAGTCATTTTTTTGGAGAGACAGCCACCAAGGTCTCCTTTGGCCTCCTCTGTTCGGTCCACCAAGAGTTTATCAGAGTCGGATATTATGAGACTGGTGGACCAGCTCCTGAAGGTGAGACAATTACCTCCATCCACGGTTCCTAGCTTTGTTGGCTCTGGAATCTTACCTTCTGCCCCCATGCATATTCCTCCTTTGACTCCAGCTGAGATTTTGGAGCCCCTGGTGCCACCCTTTTTGGCTTCCACTGTTTCGGTGATGGCCAGAGCTCATTCCCTGACAAAGATAGTTAGTCTGAGTTCTTCCGGTTCCTCAAAACTGAAGACTTCCCAAGGTCAGGGCTTTGTTGTCAGTTCTGGGAGGGCAAGGTTCAACTGTGATACTTTCTATGCCTTCCAAGCCACTTGGTGCATTGACATATGTAAGCTTGGCCCTGGCTTCTCTGTTGGGAGCAGCCTCCTTGGTGTGGAATGGGACCATGGTTTTGAAGGAGTCTATTTTGGTTATGGGCTCCCTTCCCACTACGGGGGGCCCTGCCTTCCAGGCTATGGAGAGGGCCTTGTCCATTGCGGGCAAACTATCTATGCCTTCCCTGTCAGACCAAACATTGTATCCATCCACTTGACTGGAGCTTCCATCAATCACTACCCTGGAGCAGAGGGCACAAAAGTCTCAGGATCGAACTTCTCAGGTTGTCGTCTTTGGAAACCTCTTAGGAGCATCCCACCAAAGAGGTATCTTCAAAGAAAAAGTGCAAGAGGAAGCACTTGGGACTCCCTTGAAGAGTCCTTCACAGATGATACTGATTTCGATGAAGGGGAAGGTTCCCTTAAGTCGCACCCTGAAGATGTTTCCTTCATGGACATCCTAGAAATCCTTAACCAGAGGAGTGGCTGGACTACCACTCAATCTTCCTCAGAGGAATCTGTATACCTACAAGCTTTTCATGCCCAGCCCTCTACCTCTTGGATTTCTCCGCCCACTGATGTTAAGTTGATTGCTCAGTGGGCATGGAAGATACCTGACTCTATAGAGCCGATCCCCAAGAGGCCTGATCGCATTCTCTCTGCCCCTAAAGATGAGCAACTTTGGGCCAAAGGTATTCCTGCGGACGCCATGGTGGTTGCAGCAGTCACTAAAAAGGAGCTTGCTGATGAAAGTCCTACTATCCATCCTCCTAACAAAAGTCTAGGCCCTCATTAGACCCATTACAGAGTACAACACCACTTTTGGTATGTACCTCACAAGACATCTACAACTGGAAAGGCCACAGAAATACCTCACAAAGAGGATTACCAGCCTCAAACAGATGCCCTACGCAGACTGTCTAAAAAAAACTACAGCTTTATTCCATCGCATATTACCTACTCAGAGGTGATCTCTGCCTAACATACAAAGCTATGTCAAGCCCAGAGCTGTTGGACATGCTCCACTTAAAGAAATCCCAATCCCTCCGAGCTACATACTCTAGGGACCTAATCCTTGTCACCACAATAAACAGAACATGCCGGAGGGATAGATTCCTGTCCCAGAGACTTCCCATACTTTGGAATAAACTACCTATCTATATCAAACAAAGCTCCTCATTAGCACTCTTCAAGAAAAATCTTGATGATTGGATGGGAAATAGGAAATTCACCCCGGGGATCACTTCTGTGGCTCTGCTCGACAGTGGCACAGGAAAATAATTTTTCTCTTTCAGACTCATGCTGCTGAAGGGACAACAAGAGCAGCGGGTGCAGGCATAGCCATCGGGAGACATGCCTGGATGTGCTTATGTGATTTCGTGGAGCCATAAGTCTTCTTTCATCAACGCTCCATTTGATGTATCATCCCTGTTTGGCCCCAAAGTTTGAGACACTAGCCAGATGTCAGAAAGATGGGAAGACCTTTCCTGCCGTGGGCATATGCTTTTCCACTCCTCAGTGGCCTTTTTCCAGGAGCCAGAGAAGTGGTAGGCTATGGTTCAAAAAAGACCCAAGGACCTTTCCAGGTCTCACATAGCACTGACTTCCCCCCGGGGCAGAGGGTGAGTAATAATGGAAGATGCCATTCAAGAGGCAGAAATGGCACACAGAATCAGGGTTCCAGAGACTCTTTCCCTGGTAATTCCTGTCAGCGCTCCTGAAAGGAGACCCAGTTGCCTTCCTCTGGAGGCAGTCGGGGGACGATGATCCCTGCACCAGTCTGCCTGGCTAGAAATAAAAATGGGCAAATGGGTGCAGAGCATAATTACTAGAGGTTACAAATCCCCCTTTCAGAAAGACCAAGAAGAATCCCAGACATTCCACCCAGTCACAGGGAAGCAGCATTCTTAGAAATTCAAAAACTGCTTGACAAGAGAGTCATACAGGCAATCCCACCAAACCAGAGATGATCCAGAATTTACTCAAGATACTTTTTAGTGCAAAGAAAACAGGGGACTGGAGACCGATTTTGGATCTCAGTCAGCTGAACAAATCAGTTCAACAAACCAAATTCTGGATGGTCTCAGTTCAGTCTATACTTCCGTTCTTGGGAAAATGATGATTGATTGTGCTCAGTTGATCTTCGGGATGCGTATTACCATATAAAAATGGTCAAGAGAAACAGAAGATTCCTGCATTTCCAGCTTTGAGCCAGTCACCATCAGTTCAGGGCACTGTCCTTTGGTCTCACCACAGTCCTTAGGGTGTTTCAAGTGCATGGCAGTGGTAGCAGCCCATCTCGGACTGTTAAGATTCTGAGTGTTTCCATATCTAGATGACTGGTTCCTTACCTCTCCCACCAGGAGTCAACTCCTAAAGGCATGAGATTACACTCTTCTGTTTTGTTCCAGCTTAGGAATCTCTATAAACTGTGAAAAAATCCCATCTAGAACCACTACAACGCCTAGAGTTCATTGGAGCTATGCTCAACACAGTCACTGGCTTTGTGTCACTTCCCCCAGAAAAGACTCCAGAGGATCAGATAACAAGTGAGCCAAATCATTCAAAGCAAGAAAGTGTCAGTAAGACTCATTCTGCAGGCTGTAGGGCCAATGGCAGCCTCTGTCACTCTAATTCCCCTGGCCAGATATCACATGCGAGCTCTTCAATGGCTTCTGGCCTCCCAGTGGTCCTTATTGACTCAACCAATGTCCCATCTGATTGTGATCACCAATCATTGCAAGGAAAACCTAAGTTGGTGGTTTCACGCCAGTGAAATATTATCGGGCCATCCCTTTGTCTCTCCTCAACCCCAAACCATAGTGACCATGGACACGTCCCATATAGGGTGGGGAGGGCATTATTTGGGAAAAACGGTTGAAGGCACTTGGTCCCAGCTGGAGGCCAACTTGCATATCAATGTCCTAGAGATGAGGGCGGTGGTCTTAGCATTGCAGGCGTTTCGAGATACCCTCCCCTTAGGAACGATTGCAATACAAACAAACAATATGTTGGTGTTCTGGTACATCAACAAGCAAGGGGGAACCAGAACTTACCCTCTTTGTTGAGAAGCGCTCAGAGTTTGGCAGTGGGTAATTTCATCCGACTGCTTTCTGATGGCAATGCACATTCCAGGGACTTCCAACGTGATCGTGGACAAATTGAGCAGAACCATCCTCATGACCCACAAGGGATCTCTCAATCCAGTCGTGACGGACAAGATATGCAGTCACTGGAGCCAGCCTTGCTACGACCTGTTCACTTCACAGCAACAAGTGCAGCAGTTATTTTGCCTTAATTCTCCCCAGGGGAATCACCCAGAGACACTGTCCTTCACGATTGGTCCCCCGGTCTATTGTACACCTTTCCCCCAATTCCACTGATATGTCAATTTCTAAAGAAAGCCAACAGGCTGAAGAACAGAGTCTCTGCCTCGGAAACTGGACCCAGCTCCAGACCTGATGTCCCACCCGGAGGGACTGTTTCATCCAAATCTACAACATCTCAAGCTCACTGCATAGCTTCTCCAGTTCCAGTGATTGCCAGGCATCCCTCCCTCACTCCCTGGTCCAACACATCATTCTAGCCACCACAAACCTTCAACTAGAAAATTGTTCCATAACAAGTGGCTAAAGTTTACTAAGTGGTTACTAGACTGTAATCTTGACCAATATTCAGCACCTGTTGCCAAAGTTTTAGACTTCTTATCCTTACTCTGAGTCTGACTCATCAGACTCTGTGATTTGGGTGCATCTTGCTGTGATATCTGACTTCCATATTGTTTTCAACAGTTCATCTCATGTCACATAAACTTTGTAAAGCCTTTTTGAAAGGAACCTTAACTCAGTAACCCTGACTACAGTCTCATGACGCCTCTGTGCTTACATCCGAGCACGCTATGAGACGGTAGTAATTGTATGATGTTACACCCAAGTCCCTTCTACAAGTACGTGAAACTTTAAAGTGATATTTATCTCCACTGTAAAAAAAATAAATTGAAAAAGTACCTGAACTTTATCAGTTACTTCCTCAACTTAGTTTTCACTGTGGAGTTATGTGATGTTCATATTGGACATTTTGAAGAAAATCAGATCGTCATGCACTCTGTTTACTTATCACAGCAAGCCAATTCTCTATGCACTGCATGAAGCAAGCTGATCAGATTCTTGCAGTCCAAGCCGGAGATACTGCCACGATCTGAAAAGACAGCATAGAGAAACCCTGAAACTAGAGGTGAGTTCACTGTCTTGTTTGCACACACTGATTGCCCGGTATAGTCTCCAGCTCTCCCTCAACCCTTTGAGTGAGCTACTGAAACTTTGCCAAAGTTATAAGAAGAGACACAGCTATTGAATGCAGCACCTTATCATTAATTTATTACTCAATAGAACTGCTTGCTGTACATAAGAGTGGGTGTGTCTGTGTGCTATTGCTTTAAGAGGTAAGCCAGTGACAAAAGAGTGGGTTTGGGGAGAAAGACTTGTAATAGAACACACATATTCGTTACAGCAAACAAAAACAAAGTGAGCATTGTTTAAAAACTCAGTTTGCCACATCTCTTTCCTTTGGGAACCTCACACAACAAAATATTACTAGCTTCATCTTTATATTTCCCTAAATTCCACAAGCAAACTTTCACCATCTTGAATATTTCACCATTGCATTAAAACCTTATTGCTCCACTGTATTTGTTGTCCCCCTTGACAAATTAGAAAAAAACATATCCCATAACTCTGCCAGTCCGATGCAAGTTGGTTGACTTATGTTACTTTCTTGGACCATTTAAGATAATTATTTGTGCCCGCGTGTGAACTTGTCGGTATCCATAGTAACTAACTACAGAGTTGTTTTTAATTGGGCTTTTCGGAAAGGAGCCTGGGTTCTGCTGTCAGGTGAGAGACTGAGTCTTGGATTGCTTATAACAGTTCTAGATGTTCTTCGTGTTTCACTGTTGCAGTCATTACATTTAGGTAATCTGCTGGCAGGTTGCCCTCAGTCGGCCTGAATATCAAAGTCTTGGGTCCTGCGTAAGTTGCTGTCTCTTCCATGACGTCAGGGGTATAAAACAGGCAGTCGACACCATTTTCTTTAGTCTTTCTTGCTGTGCGGTGCCCGAAGCAGAAGCAGTTCGCAAGTGCCGGTCAGCCGACTCCTGAAATTTTCGCATTCGAGTTTCAGAACCAAAGTCTTCAATTAAAGCTAAGTACCCCGTTGGGGAAACTTTTTCTTGCTCCATACCGATGTCACTAAAAGTTAAAATTGCATTACTTGTGGGAAGCAAATACCTCATAAGGATTTCCATTTGTACTGTATTCCTTGCCTAGGCCCAAATCATAACATGCCTTGCTGTTTGTTTTGTGCTAGATTTAACCAACGCACTGTTAAGCGTCGGTATGTCTTTGCTTCAAAATATTTTGGAAACCGATTTAACTACCCTGAAATGTCGTCAGATAGCAGTCTGACTACCGGAGTTCACAAAAAACACAAAGAAAAGGACAGAGACAGACCATTGAGGTCCAAAACCGACGACGAAGCTTCTCCTAAGCCAGTCGCCGGTTCACTGGTACTCAGTGAGGCGCTTTTGCAGCCCCTGATACCTGCTACTTTCGAGTCGCAGGCCTCTACCGAGACCCATGTGGAGTCCGGCATGCCACGAGATTCTCAAAGTATTGTACCCGCGGATGTCTCTCCCTCTGATGGGTCCAGAGCCGCTGAGCAGGCAACGGCTTCTGAGGGTGTTTTCAGGCCTCAGCATTTCTACATAAAACCAACACCAGCTTCAAAAACAAAGACAAAAGCAACTTCTAAGGCCAAAAAACTGATGCATGAACCACTTGCTCAGGCCTCTATGCCCAAGAAACAGATGATCAAAATGGCTGAAGACTTAATTACCTTGATCAGGGGTTCCCAACCCCCCCCCCCCCATAAAAGGCCTAGGCAAGATAATGATTATGAATCTTCAGATCAGGTTTCTATTTCTTCTGATTCCTCTTCTGATCATGAATTTTCTATACCATCCTATGAGGATTCAGATGCAGAGGAATCCATCCCATCTGCATCTCCTTCTGAAGATTATTCTTTTGGTGAAACCTTGCATACTTTGAGGGAACATTTTCATTGGGAGAGTCAAGATTTCTCAGAATCAAAAAAGAGGCTTAGGGATTTCCTTCTCCTCTCTCAGCATAGGCCTTTGGCCATACCTCCTGTATTAGACATAGTTGATGATGTGTTTTCAGAATCAAGCATGGCTCCAGATTCCCTACCTCCGGCTCCTAGCAAGCCAGACAGATATTACAGGGTTCCTGACTCCCACAAATTTTTATTTAAAAATCCTGCTGCCGACCCTAAAACTATCTCACAGGGTCCCAAAAGTGTAAAGGCCTCAACAGCTAAGAATCCTACCCCCTCTGACACAGATTCCAGGGCGCTGGATAGATGGGGAAAGAAGGTTTATACATCTGCAACCTTGGCAATTAGGGCCTTAAACTGCCGGTTTCATATGCTTAAATATCAACAGCATGTTATGGGATTATTGAAACAGAAAATTATGTTGATTTCTGAATGTGTGGAAAATAAAGAATTACAGGAATTATTGCATGCAGCAGAACAGGTTGGAAAGCATACTTTGCAATGTGGTTTTGATTCCTTGGAGGTCTTCTGCAGGGCCGCAATTACTGGCTCTGTGATTAGTAGGCATGCCTGGCTCAAAGAGCAAAATCTGCCTGATCATGTTAAAGCTAAATTGTTGGATGCACCTTTACAACATGATACTCTATTTGGTAATAGGGCAGAAGAGGTTTTAAAGAAAATGGAAGACAAAGCTAAGTCTATGCAAACTGTAAAAGACTTCTTACAAGTGCAGCCACCAAGATTCAGTAGACACTGGCCTACAAAAAATTGGTCCTTTCCTGTGTCCGACAGAGCCTCACGGGGCAAATCCAGGTGCTCAAAAGGCTCTAGATACCAGTCACAGGGTTCCTACAGGTCAAAGCAATGGGGTGCCTCCTCCTCCAAATTTGGAGGAAACAAAGCACAACCCTACAGTAAGCAGTCTCAATGACTTCCCTCTGCCATCACCAAGCACTTATCTTTTGGCAGCCCCCTTAGGGGGCAAACTAGCACTTCATACTCAAAATTGGCAGTTAATAACCCAGGACAAGTGGGTATTAAACATAGTATCCCAGGGATACAGATTTAATTTCCATACCTTGCCAATTCCAAACAGTTGACCAGATCTGCCGCAAAATCAATGGGTAGAGGCACAGAAACAAGTTACGTCCCTCATGGATATGGGGGCTATTCAGCCAGTACCAGAACTAGAAAAATGACAAGGTTTTTACTCGACTGTTCTTGGTACCCAGAAAAGACAATGCCTGGCGCCCAGTACTGGATTTATGGAAATGCTGACTTTGCAACAGCTTCTGCCCATGCTGGGCAAGAACGCTTGGCTAGTGACTCTAGACTTAAGAGGCAAACCTGCATATCCCAATAAGGGAATCGTGCAGAAGATACCTCCACTTCAAGGCTGGTTTTATGCATTACCAATTCTCTGCACTGCCCTTTGGCTTATCTACTGCGCCCAGGGTCTTTACAAAGTGCCTGGCACCAGTAATTGCATTTTGCAGACAGAGAAGCATACAAATCTATCCATACTTGGACGACTGTCTCTTTCAAGCAGAAAACAAGGACATTCTTCAAAATCTGGCATTTGTAAAAAGGCTTCTAACATGCCTAGGGTACACAATAAACAAAAAGAAATCACAACTGGTACCCTCTCAAAAGATTACATTCCTGGATGCAAGCTTGAATACAACTGCCCAGATGGCTTACCTTATGCCAGACAAACAAAGGCAACTGACTATTTACTTCAAACAGAAGGCAACAAAAACCCAGTTATCTGCAAGACAAATTCTGCAGGCTTTGGGGTTCATGGCATCCTGTATTCTACTAATTCCATATGCAAGACTGCATATGAGGAAACTACAGTGGTACCTAAAAAGTTTATGGAGTCAACATTGTCACAGTCTGGAAACAATGATTCCTCTCATTCCCTGCCTACAACAGGAGTTTCTTTGGTTGGCAGGGACATGTCACCAGAACATGGGACGGTCTTTCACTCTACCCTCTGCCAACCAAACCCTAACTACAGAGACATCAGACTATGCTTCGGGGGGCCCACCTGGGGGGGAGATGCATTCAGGGCATATGGAGCCCAAAACAAATGCATCTGCATATCAACCAGAAAGATGTTAGCTGTTCAGAATGCTCTGACAGCCTTCAAGGATTTACTTCATCCAGGACAACTACTGCTAAAGACGGACAACACCACAGTTATGTGGTACATAAGCAGGGTGGCACACATTCCTACCCCCTTTGCAGACTAGCCATGGCATTGTGGGACACAGCCCTGACTTACCAAGTACATCTTCAAGCTCAATTCCTGCCAGGAAAACAAAATACTCTGGCAGATGACCTAAGCAGAAATCTCATGGACCCTCACGAGTGGAAACTGGATCCACAAGTCTTCAACATAACAGAGAAATGGGGTAGCCCGGACATAGATCTATTTACCTCTCCCCAGAATTATCACCTGGACAAATTCTGCACAAGGACTTACCACAGACAAGCATGTAAAGTGGATGCCGTAACCTTCAGTCTATGCCTTTCCTGCTCTGCGTCTTCTTCCCAAGGTCCTACTAAAGGTCAGACAGGAAAAACCAAAAATGATCCTAATTGTCCCAGACTGGCCTCGCCAGCACTGGACCCCAGTCCTAAGGAATATGTCTCAACTCCCTCCTTGGTACTTGCCTCAAATACCTCATCTACTGTCTCAGCAGAACAATCAAATTCTGCACAATCAGCTCCAAACTCTGAACCTGGCAGCATGGCTGATCATGTAATTATTCAAACAACACCTCTCAGTAAATCTGTGATGGATGTCATTTTGGAAGCCAGAAGGCCTAGTACTAGAAAATATTATGCTGATAAATGGAAGAGATTCTGTTGGAACCAAGCACAAGGGACTGACACAGCAAAGCCAAATATTCCTCAGATTTTACAATACTTGACTGAGATGCTTGACAAGGGCCTATCTTTTTCATCAATAAAAATCCATGCCTCTGCCATCTTGGCTCATTACAACATAGAGCCTCCCATCTTTTCTCATCCTCTGCTAAAACAGTATCTTAAAGGAGCCAAAAATTTAAGGCCTCCCAGAAGATCACCAATTCCTGCATGGGACCTCAATTTTGTGTTAGAAAAGCTCACCCTGCCTCCATTTGAACCAGCAGCTACTGCAGACAAAATTTTTATCTTGGAAAGCAGCTTTCCTTCTGGCAATCACTTCAGCTAGAAGGGTTTCAGAACTACAGGCCCTCATGGCTGTGGAGCCTTTTATTATATTTTTACCCAGACAGGGTGTCCCTCAGGATCAATCCTTCCTTTATGCCTAAGGTGGTATCCAGTGTGGCTCTTAACCAACCTATTCACCTGCCAACTTTTTACCCAAATCCGCAGAACAAGGGGGAGTGGATTCTGCATTCCTTGGACGTACACAGACAACTAAGATTCTACTTAAACAGGACCAAATCTCTGAGAAAGTCGGAGCAGCTACTGGTGGCATTTGCTGCAGGATCAGAGGGAAAGGCTATTTCAAAGCAGACTATTTCAAAGTGGATAAGCCACTGCATTTGTTTCTGCTATTTGCATCATGGTAAACCCAAGGAAATCGGGTCACATTCCACCAGGGCTGCATCTACCTCAGCAGCTTTTCTCAGAGGGGTGCCAACCAAAGATATTCTAGAAGCTGCTACTTGGAGCTCTGTTCATACTTTTACAAAGCATTATCATTTGCCTCTCTTTTCTTAAGTCCAGGGCAGGCTTTGTCACTGCAGTTCTGCAGGGCCTTATAGCCACTCCTAATGCTATTTAGTTCCAGCCTCCCTTCCATAGCTTTGGGATTCTACCCAAATGTAATGACTGCAGCAGTGAAACACGGAGAACATAGTGCAGTTGTATACACTTACCATAAATGTAGATGTTCAAGTGTATTCACTGTTCCAGTCCGGGTTACCCAACCGCCATCCCCCTTTATTCTAGAGCTTCTCTTTCCTTCACTATATTCTACAGCCTTTGTGGTGTATTTGCTTTTAGATGAAGGTAAAGTTTATGTTGTTACAATTGCATGTATATATAGTTATATATATATATATATATTTTTTTTTTTTGCTCCCTATTTGTGGGGCACCTGACATCTGGGGCAAGAAAAACTAAAGAAAATGGCGTCGGCTGCCTGTTTTATACCCCTGACGTCATGGAAGAAGAGACAGCAACTGACATAGGACCCAAGACTTTGATATTCAGGCCAACTGAGGGCAACCTGCCAGCAGATTACCCAAATGTAATGACTGCAACAGTGAATACACATTTACATTTATGGTAAGTGTACACAACTGTACTTTTTGACTGCTCCACCGGTGCTTACCTTATAACCATTCTAGTTTTGACTGTTCCACTGAGCGATTCATGTCTGAGAATAAAGCCGTAATATGACTCTTGTGTAGTTTAAACCGTTGAAGTTATAAATGAAATAAGCTACCCGTTTTCTTCAGTTAGTGATGGGGTGTTGGACATAAGTAATCACATGGTAGTCTAAAGTTAACCTGTCATTTTTGAGACATAAGGTATAAGGAGTGACGTTTTGGTTTTAGATGCACAGATCAATTGCATGGGCCAGTATCCTAGATTGGGTTTATACAGGATTGTTCTGACCAAGTTTGAAAGTATTGTTTTATCTAAAAGAGTATGTTGTTGATGTAGATTAAGGAAATATTGTCACAGCTTGTCAATAAGCAGCATTTACTTACCAGGATGGTGTAAACTAACCACATGGTCAAAATTAATTTATGACCTTCAAGAATATTGATGGTGATGGGTGCTCTTTCTCAAGATATTCTTTTGGTGTAGCCTTTCTTCACTTGCATTTCTTTACAGTATTTTGTTTATATTTTTATTTACTTATTTGTTTAGATTTTATTGCTGGGTAGGCTTATTCGGACAAGAATGTCATGTCTTACTGAGTACTCCAAAGCTGTAACACAGGAAACGCTGCTGTCAGCAGTGGCCCTTAGTAGTCCCAGTATCAGCATTACAGTACAGGGTCATAGAATGTAAGCTTTAGGGTAGCGTTGTTTAAATGAGTCCGAGATTTACTATATCAAAGACTGTTAGAATTATCATTGAATAATGATTTTAAACCATATAGACTTTTATTGTGTCCTGAGATTTTTTTTTTTTTTTGGCCCTTACTGTTACTGCGAAAGTACTGCTCCTATCCGTGACCATACATAGCTCTCAAATGTCCAGAAATATTTTGTACTCTGTGCAATGCTATCCTCTCCTCCCAAGCCTACAGCTAACCGTGATTTCAGTGGTGATGAACACCCATTTCTTATGCTATACCATATGTATACAAGCAACTTAACTGGCTTCCCATAATAGAAGTTTTCATTGTACAATGGGCAGAGCCCATTATGTTAGACTTAAAATGTTAATCTAACCATAAAGTTCACTAAAGTATAAATTGCAAAATTTTCTGCACGATATTTTAGGTTTTAGGTCTTGAGCAGAATTTTACAAGTCACAATATTTTGCACACAAGTAGCAGGACAGCACTTTACTTGAATGGCGAGCTTTCATGGGAGGATGTGTTACTCTTTTGGAAACATGAAATGTGTTGCTCTGAACTTGCCTGAAAAACTTGGGAGGTCAACTAGCAGGAGTTTGCTGCTGTGCTTATGAAGTCTAATGCTTGTGTGGCATAGTCTTGGAATTGATGCAGATGCAAAAAAGCAATATTTCTGCAGTTGCATCCTGGCTTTTGAGGTGCCACTCTCCGGTAAGTTAACAAGATCATGAAAGCAAATAGCAGTAAAGTTTAGCCACTGCTTGATTTGGTGGATGTAAAAGATCCCACTGTACCTACTGAAAAAAATGAAAGCTCCCTTATGCCTGGCTAAATCTCCCCTGTAATATTAGGTCATTCAGTGCATTGTATTTAAAAAAACAAAACGCTTGTCTTTATTTACTGGGAAAGTTCGACTGGGTAATACCCATTTTCAGTGGAGGCCTGGGGAGAAAAGCTTAATTTGCTTACATTGCACCATACTGAGTTCCACTCAAACACAGAACAGTGATGTTTCTTTTTACTTACTGATAGATGCATGCATGTGAAAGAGAGTAGATTTGTCCCCAAGTTGATTCTTTCGCTTTTGGAAGAAGAAAAGAGCTGAGGTGGTGCTATGGATGGGAGAAAGTTGTTATCTAAGAGATACTTTGTCAGTTGGGAATGCATATATCTGGATAATTCCACAGTCTCATTGTTCTTGGTGTTTCAACTGGATGCAGAGACTTTTAATTTGGTGATGGGTCTGCCTTTGGCCATGCCATGCACTTGCCACTTTCTGGTTTACTTTTGACCAGAGCTTTACTATATGTAACCTCCTGAGCTTGAACTGGGTAGAGGGACAAAAGTAACGTTACAGATGAAGAACTGCCTTATGTTCTCTTCCTTTTTCTATTGAAGTGGAACACGGAGGATCCTGAAAAGCTGGTTGTTACTGTGACACCTGTGCCATGGCCCAGTGATCAAGGAGCCTCAATCCTCACCATATACACCAGTGAGGGACATGCACATTGGGAGGATGAACAATACTCACACAGTAAAGTACAATTTCCCTTAAGAGCACACAGAGATCACAATCTGGGGTTGGTTTCTCCCTTTATCTTCAGACCCCTAGTAAGACTCCCCACTGGCACAGCTATAGGGTTAAAATCTCAGCCAAATGGTCAAGCTAAAACCTCCAGCACCCTCTCTGTCCAACCAGTGCTTCATGTCCCTGCCCAAGTAGTTGACACACACACTGAGATTTGATTTATATACACACAGACACTCTTGGGAAAGGCTGGCACAGGTTCTCCAGCTAATGCCCCCTTCTGCCCAGACTATACGGTAGTACCACCTGAGACCAACCACTGTTATCAGCTACTAAAAGGCCCTTCCCAAAGGGTGACCAATTCTACTGTGTAATCTTACTATTATCCAAATGGTAAGTGTGACGAACAGCAAAGCTATTGGAGTGGCTTGTACAGTATTACCAAATACATATGCAAGTATGCTTAGAGCTTATATATCTCTACACAAAACCAGCCACAATGAATAGGTTTAAATGTATTTAATAATAAATAAAAGCACAAGACAGTACTCATTAACTCAGCACAGTGACAATAGAGTTCAGAATCACATGAAATACTTTAAAACAGGATTGTAGGACAGTCTCACATAAATACAGGAAAACATTTACACTAATCTTACTGCATTTCTATCCATCTCTAAGAGAAATCACTGTACCTAAATAACTTACTTACAGAGCAAGGCAAAGTGCTTGTGAGAGGATGTTTACAGGTCCAGAACAAAATACAAAATGCACTCTTTCTCTCTGAGATAGTTCTTAAATTGATAATACACATTACTGCTGAATCATCTCAGATTACAACATTCTTGTCACCTCTGCCTAGTTGCCTGGCTAGCAGGAACTTAAATTTTAAAATGTCTCTGTTAAAAATACTCATCTCTCAGAAGCTGACAATTCTCTCTTAGAAACTTGCATGAAACTGAAAAGTCGTAAAACAATTACCTTGGAAACCTGTAATTACTTCTGTTTCCAGACAATAGAAAGAAGCACCTAACCCACATCCTGTCTCTTAGCCGAGATAAACTAACTTTATAACACATCGTAAAACTCTTTACTTAGCTTATTTTTCTTGTTTTGCAGTTAACTTTGTACTTCCCAATTTCTACTATGAAAACATACATTTGCATTGACATATTGTTTATACACGTCTGCTCTTTTCCAGGAGGGTGCACTGTGGTTACAATCTTGAATTTTAGTACAGAACATTTAGTTTTCTTACATTTTTAAGACAAGCATACAAATCATATTACTATTCACAAATGACATACAATTACTTATAAAATTCTATTTAGCTTGGCTGGCAGTGTCACATTTCTATATAAATCATATTAATATTTTCAAGTGGCATATAATTATTTACAAAATTCAAGCTAGCTGGGCTGTCAGCATCTCGGTTTATCACAGTTACATACAGTAGGGGCATGTCTGCTGACCTAGAACAGTTTACTTCATCTCATGTATGCCTAGCCTATTTTCAGACACATGGTATAATCTTGAACTCCATTTCATGAGGGATTGGTGAAAGAAGCAATGTTGTTTGGGGATTTCCTACTGCTTGAGGACAAGCTTAGACTGGATAGGTTTTGTCCTCATTACTGAGGATGAGATTTTCTATAAAATGGCAGCATTCCTCACATCTAACTGGCCAGGTGTATTCTTTTGTGTGTTGGCAGGCTGTGCATCTCAATTTGTCTGGTCACCAAGAAAGTTATATAGTCTTTGAGTCTGAGTTATCTGTAAGCTACCTAATGAAAGCAAAGCTATCTCCCCGTAATAAATTTATTTCATAAATGTAAACCAAGATTTGTGGAGCCATGTTTTCTTATTTCACTGGAGGGCAGTTACAGGGCAAATGTCAATGATTTTGGACAATATTTCTGGCTTTGTCAGTCATGTGTAGAATTTAGGTCAGAGGAAGGTCTGGTCTCAGTAATATATACTACTATAACTGGATTAGTCTGGTCTTTTCCTAACAGATTGGTAATGAGTCAGTCTTACATTACACCTGCATCAGGAATGTAATGAATGTCTGCTTAACAGGTTATGTGCAGTAATTATCACCTTTGTCTGAAAATGCAGAACCTTGCAGTACTGAAATGCAACTCATTATCACATTATTCATTTACAATATGTATAGTTATAGTATAACACGGAGTCATTATTACTTGTCCGGTACAACTCTCAGCAACTGTCACTGTTGTTCACGTTACTAAAAGTTATCACAATGATGAATGTACATGACAGATTTTGGTTTCTGTGTATGTGGAGTTGTGCTCCAGCCCCCCCCCCCCCATTTCTTACTTTCAGTTTAACCATTGTTTCTATTGTAAGATACAGATGAACATATCCATTGTGGTGATATGGCTCATATTTTTCAGAATTACTGCAATTGAAAACCATATCATATAATAGTTTCCTGTATCACACGCTTACTATGTAAGTCTTTTTCTTTTCGTGTGTGCTCTCTGTGTAGCTCTCCTGTCACTCTCCCTCTCCTCTGGTACAGCAAATGTGTTTAAGTCAGAGCAAGACAACTATGACCAAGTAGGACCAGTATGGTAAGTAAAAGTCTTTCATGAAAAACATTTTCACTACTTACAACACAGTAAAAGAATTATAATAGTATTAGTACTTACACACATGGTAAAAGAACTGTGTCTGTATGCTGTACACATATACAGGTATCACAGTTTGTTTAGGACTTAGGTTATGAAAATTATATTTTTTTCATATTTTGGTAAATAACTTTGCTAGCAAGCATGTCAATGTGCTAAGTAATACCTCATTTTGAAGACAGTATTAATAGTTACAACATGGTAAAATAACTGTCTGCTGGACATGTACAGATATCAGAGTTTGTTTAGGACTTAGGTTATGGAAATTATGAATGTGAAGTTGTTCTATCTCGCCGTTTATTCTTACAGATAGGTTCAGAGACGATCCTGGGCTCCAAGTCAGCCTAGTACAATGCTCAAGGTCTTCAGACAGCTTGAGGACAAGTACCTATCCCATGATGCACCTGGAGTTACCTCAGATCTAGTTTGCAATAGATGCAATAGATCGGAGGTTCCTCAGCATAGCTCTGGCCAGTAAAACTTATTATTAAAAGTTTTTCTAATTTGTTAATTCTACTTCTTAGCTTTTAGCTTCAATAGCATTTAAATCTCTTTAGTGTGTATTCCTTGGTGTGCCTTTTCATATTTAAATATAGCTTTTGGCCTTCATTTTTTTCTAAAGGCCTTTATAATTAGTGTAGTTATATAATTCTTGTGTGCCTTTGATAACTGACATCTTGTCATGACTTTTGATATTTAGAAGTGCTTAGATATCTAGTTAAAGGGCTTATTTAAATAGTTTTTGTGTGTGTCTTTAGTATATTGTAGTAGTTTTTCACTTGATACTGTGCTGTTCATTATGGCTGACCAGGATAGGGATAAATATCCTAAGTCAGGTTTCAAAAAATGACCAAAATGTGGACAGAAAATGTCTGTTACAGATAGCCATGTTAACTGTGTATACTGTTTGGGAGCCTTACACCTTCAGGAAAGTTGCTCCATTTGTCATTCATTCTCTTCTAGGGTCCTTCAGGAGAGAAAGAGAAAGCTAATTGATAGAGGACTAGTGAAACCGTCATTTCAAGAAGCTTTGAGTGATCAGGACAGGTCTAGTAAGTCTTCTACTTCTTCAGACGTAAAAAAAATTTAAAAAAAACATCGACATTGACTCCACAGCCCTCGGAGACGAGCATCTTGTCTTTTTGGAGCTGGTCCCGAGTCCTGGAACCGGTATCCGAAGTGCCTAAATCGTCACTCCTGCAATCAGTACCGCTGCCCATTCATTCATCTCAGTCCTCGATAAGCCTTTCCGATTTGGATGTGGATTGTGTGGTACAGAAGTTGTTACAGGCACCGGCGTTTGCTAAATTTTTATCGGCTCCGACCCAAATGGTTTCAGAACTGAAGATTGTTTTACCATCTACCTCTTTTCCTCCTTCGGAGCCAGAGGAGTTGGACTTGATGATCGTTGAGCCTTTGGAGCTGACGCCTATTCCAGTATCTTCAGTTCCATTTACTCAGAAGTCCTCGGTTCCGATCGAGGAGTCCAGGAGCCGACCCTCTAAGGTCGGGTCCGGGGAGGATAGTCGGACTGACTTGTCGGTTCCGACTTTGCCTCTCGGGGCTTCGACTCAGATGAGCTCAGCTCCTACCTCTGGTTCAGAGCCCACTGTCCCAGTGCCGGGGGGGAGCAACGGTTTCCTCAGATCTTTCGGTCCCTTCTCATCGGAGCAGAGGTGCCTTCGAAGCCATGAGGAGAGTTATGTCTCCTATCTGGCTACCTCCTCTCCAAAAGAGCCTGTGTCCGCCTCTGCTTCACAGATCCTTTCTAAGTGTAGAGACTCAGAGCCTCAGGAAGCCCCATTGGGTGGCCCCTGCTCTTCCGAGACCTCACCAGAAGTTCCCACTGATGAGGTTCCCATTAACAGAATCTGTAAGAGGAAGCATTTAGACTCCCCACAGGAGTCTTTCACATCCGATACTGACTTGGATGAATCAGAAGGGTCCCCACAGTCCCCCTCTGAGGATATCTCATTTGCTGAGATATTAGAAATCCTTAGGCAGAGGGGTGACTGGCAGTCCACCAACTCTACTGAGGATGAGTCAGCTCTCCTGAAGGCTTTCGGGTCTCAACCCTCCACCTCTTGGGTGTCTCCACCCTTCGATGAGCTTATGGAGTTGGTCTCACGAAGGGCGTGGGGAGTCTCCGGACACCATGGAGCCTGTCCCCAGGAGGCCTAATAAATTTATTTCTGCCCCCCAGGAAAAGTCCTTTCTTACCAAGGGAGTGCCAGTTGATGCCATGGTGGTGGTGGCAGCCACGAAAAAGGAGATTTTGGAAACTTCTTCCTCTGTCCATCCTTCTAACAGAGATTTTAGGATCATGGATAGATATGGGAAGCGCATGTACAGTTCAGCAACTTTTGCATTATGTTCACTGAACTATCTCGCCCACTTTGAGACTGCAAAGAGATCTCCTAAAAGAGCTTGGAGATAATCTTCAGGGTACAGTAGCTGAAGGAGTTTCAGATAGTTACCTCCCAGCTTGCTACCCTCAATTCCATTGTGAACTCATCAATGCGCCTCATTTCATATGCAGCTGATGGAACGAGTAGGGCAGCGGGTACAGGAATTGCTGTTAAGAGACACTCCTGGATGTGCTTGTGTTCCTTCGCGGAGCCCTTTATGTCATCCTTTGTCAACACCCCTTTTGATGGCTCATCCCTTTTCTGGCCCAAAGTTAAGGAAACTTTGACCAGGTGTGAACAGGAGGAAAGACTCTGCCATCGGAGTCCATTTTTCCACTCCTTCCAGACCCTACCCCAAGGGTCAAAGGAGAGGAAAGATGTGGTTCTGGAAAGCCCAAGGAGCCTTTCAGGACACACGTGGTGAACCCCCCTCCAGGGGCAGAGGAGGGGGAAATAATGGAAGATGTCGCCCTCATGCAGAGGGAGTCCGCAAAACCAGGGTGACAGAGATCAGTTCTTTGGGAAGCCCTACCAGCGCTCCTGAAAGGAGGCCCGACTGTCCTACTCAGGAGGTAGCCGGGGGTCACTTATCTTTGTATCCAGATGCCTGGCTCAAAATAAACAACTGGGTACAAAGTATTTCCAGAGGATATTTCATTCCCTTCGCCACACCCCCTCCATTGACTATAAAAATCCCAGACGTTCCTCCCAGTTACAAGGAACAGGCAACAGTAGTGGTCCAAACATTGCTAAGAAAAACATCATCCCACCAGTCCCAGCAGACCAGATAGGATCGAGAACTATTCAAGATTCTTTTTAGTTCCAAAAATGACACGGGACTGGAGACCTATTTTGGACCTCAGCAGACTAAACAGATTGTCAAGAAAGAGAAGTTCCGGATGGTCACGCTTCAGTTGATACTTCCCTTCTTAGGGAAAGACAATTGGATGTGCTCGATAGATCTCCAGGATGCGTACTGCCATATAAAATGGCCAGACCATCCAGGGATCATCTGCGCTTCCGGCTGGGAGCCAATCATTACCAATTTCGAGCCCTGCTCTTTGGTCTCACTACATCCCCTAGAGTGTTCACCAAATGCATGGCAGTGGTCACGGCTCACCTGAGGCATTTAGAATTCCAGGTTTCTGTACCTAGACAATTGGATCCTCACCGCCACCACCAGGCATCAGCTTATTCAAGCCAGGGACACCACGCTTTCTCTTTGCACTCATCTGGGTATTGCAGTAAATTCAGAAAAATCTGCCTTATCACCATCACAACATATTTTTATTGGAGCAGAATTGGACACCACCACCACCACTTTGAGACTTCCAGCAGAAAGAGTCTTGCTACTCTGAGAGCAGGTTTGCAATATCATATCCAAAGTCAAGGCTCCAGCATCAGACGTACTGAAACTGCTAGGCATGATGGCAGCTGCAATATTAATGATACTGTTGGGTCGCTTGCACACGCGGATTCTGCAATGGCTGTTATTCACTCAATGGTCTTACCAAGAGCTTCCAATGTCTCATCTCATAATGATCACAAACACATGCAAAGAGGATCTTCAGTGGTCGTAGATCTGTCTTCATGTAACAATAGATGTTCTTCGTGTTTCACTGTTGCAGTCATTACATTTGGGTAATCTGCTGGCAGGTTGCCCTCAGTCGGCCTGAATTCCAAAGTCTTGGGTCCTGCGTCGGTTGCTGTCTCCTCTTCCATGACGTCAGGTATAAAACATGCAGCCAAAACCATTTTCTTCAGTCTTTCTTGCCGCGCGGTGCCCGAAGCAGAAGAATTTTGCAAGTGCCGGTCAACCGACTACTGAAATATTTGAGTTTGAGTTTCAGAACCGAAGTCTTCATTAAAGCTAAGTACCCCATTGGGGAAACTTTTTTCTTGCTTTTTACCGATGTCAGAAAAATTTAATAATTGTATTACTTGTGGGAAGCAAATACCTCATAAGGATTTCCATTTATACTGTATTCCTTGCCTAGGCCTTGATCACAATGTGCCTGGCTGTCAGTTTTGTGCTAGATTTAACCAACGCACTATTAAGCGTCGGTATATTTTTGCATCAAAGTATTTTGGAAACTGATTTAACTACCCAGAAATGTCACCGGATAGCAATCCGACTACCGGAGTACATAAAAAATGCAAAGAAAAGGACAGAGAAAGGCAGTCGAGATCCAAAACCGACAACGAAGCTTCTCCTAAGCCAGTCGCCAGTTCACCGGGCCTCAGTGAAGCACCTTTGCAGCCCCTGATACCCACTACATTCGAGTCGCAGGCCTCTACCGACACCCATGTGGAGTCCGGCATGCTCCAAGATACTCAAGGTATTGGACCGACAAATGTATCTCCCTCAGATGGGTCCAGAGCCGCTGAGCAGGCACCAGCTTCTGGGGGTGTATTCAGACCTCGGCATTTATACATCAAACCGATGACAGCTGCAAAACCAAAGACAAAAGCAACTTCTAAAACTAAAAAACTGACGCATGAGCCACGTGCACAGGCCTCTATGCCTAAAAAAACAGATGATCAAAATGGCTGAAGACCTTATTACCTTGATCAGGGGTACCCATCCCCCTCCAGATAAGAGGCCTACTGCAATGGCTGTTATTCACGCAATGGTCTTACCAAGAGCTTCCAATGTCTCATCTCATAATGATCACAAACACATGCAAAAAAGGATCTTCAGTGGTCGTTGACCTGTCTTCATGTAACAATAGGTCGTCCTTTAGTTCTACCCCCACCAGCGGCCACAGTGACCACGAACGCTTCCCTGATAGGATGGGGGGGCATTTTCAGGGAAGAACAGCCCAAGGCACATGGACTGAACAGGAGACACATCTGCATATCAATGTCCTGGAGATGACAGCAGTACTTTTAGCATTGTGGTACTTCCAAGATTCTCTTCCTCTGGGAACTATTGCGATTCAGATGGACAACATGTCAGTGATCTGGTACCTGAACAAACAAGAAGGAACCAGGTCCTACCCCCTTTGTTGCAAGGCCCTAAGAGTATGGCAGTGGGCTACATCCACCCAGCGCTTTCTGTTAACAACGCACATCCCGGGGAAATCCAACGTGATAGACAAACTGAGCAGAGCAATTTTATTGCCTCACAAGTGGTCCCTCAAGAAAGAAGTAGCGGAGAGAATTTTCCACAGGTGGGGCCAGCGTTGCTGCAACCTTTTCGCCAACCACACAAACACGAAATGCAGAAGCTACTTTGCCCTAATTCCCCCTCCGGGAGAAGCCCCAAGTGACACACACATACACGATTGGCCTTCGGGTCTCCTCTATGCATTCCCACCAATTCCCTTGATACCCAGAGTATTACAGAAAGCAAAATCCCTGGGAAGGACCATCATACTAATAGCCCCTCATTGGCCTTGTCAGATTTGGTTCCCCTTCCTTCGATTTTATCAATTGGAAGACCCTTGGATTCTGGACCCATTTCCAGGTCTTCTGACTCATTCGTCAGGGGATCTTCATCCCTCTCTTCAGTCCCTGAAATGCACCGCTTGGCTGCTCCAATTCCCAACATAGCCAGGTTCCATAACCTCTCTAATGAAATGCAGCAGATTGATATCTTCTCACAAATCCTCTACTAGGAAGCCATATCATAGCAAATGGAAAAGATTTTCTATATGGGCCTCTCAAAATAACATTGATCCCTACCAAGTACCCGTTGCCTCCATATTAGAGTTCTTGACTATGCTTTTCAACAAAGGGGCTGCAGCAGCAACAGTTCAGGTTCAACTTGCTGCCATCACTAATTTTCACCTTGGCTTTGAAGAAGTGAACATGTCACACAGACTATCCAAAGCCTTTCTCAAAGGGACTTTTCATCTCAGACCACCTGTGAAATCCCCTTATACCCCTTGGAATCTATGTTTTATGCTTTCATAGGTTCATTGGTTCATAGCTAGGTACTAGGCTATCGGCCTATACAAGCCTAGCCATAACAATTCCCTGGATATTTCTTCCCACAATATTTACTTCCCTGGACCCCTGTCTAGCAGAGCAACTGACGTGATCCCCGGGGTGAATTTCCTATCTCCCACACATTATTCTCCCACCTTTCGAACCAGCTTCCTCCTGCGATTTGAAATTTTTATCATGGAAGACTATATTTTTAGTAGCCATCACTTCTACCCGTAGAGTGTCAGCTTCAGGCCTTGTCTATAAAGCCTCCTTATTTGGTTTTCTATGCTGACAGTCTCTCCCTACAAACAAACCCTTCTTTCTTGCCCAAAGTTTGCACTGAAACTATTCTGAAACAGATTATAGATTTGCCAGTGTTTTTTCCCAAACACACCAACAACTTAGAGTACATGCTGCACAAGCTTAATGTTCATAGACAAGTCAGATTTTACTTGGATAGAACAAAAGGTTTCAGAAAATCAGAACAGCTTTTTGTTTCCTTTTCAGATTCCAGAAAAGGTATGCCAGTGGCAAAATAACTCTGTCTAAATGGTTATCTGACTGTATCACATTTGTTTATTCAGCTGCTAATATGCCCTTACAACACATAATTAAGTCTCATTCTACCAGAGCAGCGTCCACATCTTCTGCCTTTTCTGCTAGGCTTCCTATAGACAACATTTGTGCAGCAGCCACTTGGTCAACATCTCATACCTTCATCACTCATTAAAAGTTGACAGGGCCTCCTTTGGGTCTACTGTCCTGAAAAACATACTCCTGTGAGCCACCCGAGAAAGATGGTGCTTGGGACGCTACCAATCTGTAAGAATGAATGGCAAGATAGAACAACTTCACATAAAGAAGTTATGTACTCACCATAATGTTCCATGTGAGTTGTTCATCTCACCTTCATTCTTACTACCCACCCTCCTACCCCCTCCAGGTTTTTTCAAGGACCGAGATACTAGATTCTTCCTGGTTGCTCAATCCTTCGATAGCTTTCTCCTAAAGTGTGATAGCATGACATATGGTATTATTATATGCAGCAAACAAGATCTGAGGTAACACCAGGTGCATCATGGGATAGGTACTTGGCCTTGAGCTGTTTGAAGACCTTGAGCTTTGTAGTAGGCCAACTCGGAGCCGAGGATCGGCTCTGAACCCATCTGTAAGAATGAAGGTGAGATGAACAACTCACATGGAACGTTATGGTGAGTACATAACTTCTTTTTTTTTTCATATTTTGGTAAATAACTGCGAGGGAGCATGTCAATGTGCCAAATAATACCTCATTCTGAAGACAGTATTACTCCTTACAACATGGTAAATGAACTGTGTATGCTGTAGACATGTACAGATATCAAAGTTTGTTTAGTCTTGTAGAATTATGAAAATTATACATTTACCATATTTCTCATTATTATGCCTATATCTTTGCAAGGGAGCATGGTGATGACACGATGCATCATTTTGAAGCTGACATTGAGCCACACAACTTATATACTGATATGTAGTCTCTGTTACAGGTGATGAGATTCCCAGTTTTTCCAATAAAGGGGAATACTGTCTTCAGTTACTTGATGTACACAGGCAATTACATTTCTACCTTCACAGAAGAAAGGATATTAGAAAATCTGACCAACTATTTATTGCCTTTTTTTTCGGTGTCTTTAGGCATTCCAGTATGTAAAGTTGCATTGGCAAAATGGCTTAACTACTGTATCTCCTTTGTTTACAACAAAAAGGGATTCCACCCACCAGGTCCTGTAAAAGCACATTCAATGAGAGCTATAGCAGTATCTGCTGTTTTTCATGCGCAAGCTTCTTTGGATGATATTTGTGCAGCACCATCATGGGCATCTCCTTATACTTTTATTATGCATTACAAACTGGACCAGGTCTCTAGGGGATGTGTGTCACTCAGCTCAATGGTGCTCAGGAATATTCTTCCATGAGATCTCCAAAGATTTAGATAGCTAGGGACTGTGTCCCACAGTCAAGGATTATGTGAAGATTTACAACATCAGATAAAGGAGTTATGTCTTACCATAGCATTCCATCTGTGTTGTCGATTTCATTAATCCTTGACATCCCCCCTTCTTCCCTCGTTCCGTCGAACTCTTGGTGGAGCAAATATTCCCAAAGAGTGGCTTCATAATAGGGACAGAGATATGGTCTCTTGTCTGTTATTTCTTGACTGTCATTATAGTTTGCAAACTCGATCTGAGGTAATTTGGTGAAGAGCATTGTGGGAAGAGCTTAGCTTAAGAGTTTTTGGAAGGTATGAGCTGGAAGAATGGCCAAGTCAGTTCCGAGGCTAGGAACCAAGCTCACTGTCAAGGATTAGTGAAGATCGACAACACACAATGAACATTATGGTAAGACAAAACTTCTTTTTTGTTTAGTATAGTGACTTTTGGTGCTTCTGGCAATGTGTGTAGTCCCTTTTCTTCCATCAGTGGTTTTCCCCAACAACAGCATCTACACACACACACACACACACACACACACACACACACACAAAGTGGCTTTTCTTCTAAATACTCTTGTCATAATTAAAAGTTATTTGTCATCATTGCAAACTATTTCTTGCCATAATAGTATTTTATTCTGATGTCAGAGATTTGGTCTTCTCCCTAGAGAGCAGAGGTAAAGACCTTACTAGGATCAATTCCAAAGCCTTGCTCACGTCTTCCCAGTCAGGTATCTTTGGGTCAGAATCGAGCTACAGACCTTAAAGCTGCCACACCACAGCAGGAAGAATCATCTGAGGAGTGAGGCTATACCCCTTGTCACATACTAAAAAAAAGAGGACATTTAAGAGGAGAGAGACAGACTTACAATCTGAGTCTGTTGTGTCAGATACAGATTCAGATGACAAAGAGGGTTCCCCCATCCTGAAGATACTACCTTTGGTAAAATCTTGGAACTTATGTTACTGAAGGGATCTTGGCCCCTACCCCCCAAGACAAGGAGGTTCTCTCTGAGGCCTTCGGCATGGCCTCTTTTACTCCTTGGTTGGTTTCTTTAGCAGATAAGTTAATAGATCTGGTTGCATGGAGGTCATAACAGGAGCCTAGTATCTGTAATGTAGTGCCAAGGAAGCTTGACAAGATTTTTAGACCTGTCAAAGACAGTATTGGCAAAGCAGCAATGAAAAAAGCTAACCAATGATGCAGCCTTTGTTCATCATTCTAACAAGGAGTCACAGTCAATGGAAAGATTAGGGAAGCCACTGTATGCTTTGGGCATTTTTGCCTTAAGAACTCTGAACTACTCCATTCATATGAACCATTTTCAGAGGAATTTAGCACAGCAGGCCTTAGTGACTCTGAAAATACCCCTATCTAACATCAGACTCTAGGAAGCAGTTAGAGACGGCTCTGAGCACAATGTCCAGTATTTCAAACCTTTTCATGTGCTTTTTGCAAACTAGGGTCAATGAAGCATTGAGTGCAGCTGAAGCAGACATGGCTATTAGACGTCAGGCCTAGCTGTGTCTCTGCAACAGTTTAGACCACTTTAAAGCATCTTTTACCAGTGCCCTTTTTGTTGGATCTTCTCTGTTTAGTCCGTCTGTGTTAGAAAGTGCAAACAGGATGGCAAAACGCACTCTGCCATTGGAGTGAGGTTTGAGGCCTCATAAAGATCATATATAGAAAACCAAAAAAGACCCAGGATCACGCTAGCTCAGAAGGACTAAGCATCAGCAGTTTGATACATTTTCTGACTGGGGCTGCCATGGTGAAGGTGTCCATTTTTAATGGTCTGTGGGCCAGAGTAGGAGGGGGTATCTGCATAATTAGGATTACTGCAGGCCTTTTTCTGACTAGCAAACCCTAACATTCCTGAAGGGATGCCTGATTTTTCCCCTCTTTGAGGAAGGACATCACACAGGACAGATGGGTTACAGGAATCCTATCCAGAGGCAGTTCTATATTTTTTTCCCTAATTCCCCCCAAATCAAAGCAGCAGGCTAGTTACTGGATGTTCCACCATATCAAGCAAAGGTGGTGGAGATGGAGGTGGTCTTGCTGCTCAACAAAAGAGCCACCCAGGAGGTCAGATATTCAAGATTCTTTTGGATTCCAAATAAAAAAATCAGGACTTCAGAAGTATATCAAAAAGACCCAGTTCAGGATGGTCAGAGTGCAGTCAGTTCTGCTCTGTCTCAGAGTAGTCAACTGGATGTGCTCTACATACTTCCAGGATTCTTACCTATACATTTACGGTAGCAAAAGCATTGCAGAAATTTTCTGTTTGGTTGCTAGTCATTACTGATTCTGAGTCCTTCAAATCTATTTCACCACAGCTCACCAGGTGTTCACCAAGTGCATGGATGTTGTAGCAGCCCACCTATGTCTCCAGGGTTTCATAGTTTTCCTGTATTTGGATGACTGGCTCCTAGCTGCGAGTGTCTCATAGAAGCCAGAGACTACCTACTCAGTGTGTCCATACTTGGGAATTTCCATAACCTTCCAGAAGTCAACCCTTCAGCTGACCCAGAGGAATTTCCATTTGGACACCACCAAGTCAATAGTTTCCCTCTTAGCGGGCAGGATTTAGACTTTAAAATGGGCAATTCAAACCCTTTAACAGGCTACATCCCAACTGCCACATTAGTTCTCAGGGTTCTGGGGCTAATTATATTGTCAGTATTGGTTCAGTTTGTACGTTACCATATGAGAAGTCTGCAATGAGGGCTTTTTCAAGAACAATGGTCCCAACTCCTACATCCTCTTTGCAGGTTGATTCTAATAACTAATACTTGCATGAGACATTTGCAGTGCTGGCTAGATTCACCTCTTCTCCACTCTAGCCGACCCTTTGTCCTTCGATCTCTGGAACAAATTCAGAATAGATTCTCAGCTCAAACCTTCTCACTGGAATAGAGGGGGCATTAACAGTGGGAGGATGGTCCAAGGTTTGTGGACTCTCAACAAGGCCAGTGTTCACATAATTGTCCTAGATATACAGGAGGTTGGCCTAGTGTTTCAGAAGCTTCAGGACTGCCTTCCTCTGGGAATAATTTCTATCCAGCCATAAAAATAAAGGAAAGGTGCGACTGGTACAGACAGTAAAATAATTTGTTTATTAAAAAAAATACATAAGCACTTTCATCTCACATAAGGAGACTTCTTCAGAATAAATTCCACTGACTAGTGCTTGTTAAAAATTGAACAACTTGTGTTTTTAAAACATTATATAAAGAATTGTAACCCTTCCGGTGTTAATTACTAGAACCAGTGTCCGAAGTATTGACTTCAGTATGGATGGAAAAGTTATATGAATTAGAATGGTGTATCTTCTGGTAAACATGGTACTGTAACATTTAACCATTTTAACGGTTCTAATTCACATAACTTTTCTGTCCATACTGAATTCAATTCTATGCTGACCCAGTGTTTCATATTTTGGACACTGGTTCTAGTAATCAACCTTGGAAGGGTTACAGTTCTTTATCTAATGTTTTAAAAAACAGGTTGTTCAATTTTCAAAAAGTATTTCATTTAAATGTGTTTAACAATGGTAATAACCATTCCAATAGTTTATCTTAAAGTTTTGCCTCACTAAAAGAGATGATTTACTATTTTGAGAAACATTTGTATAAATTGAAGCTTGTTCAAATTAAAATTGCATTTTTAAAGCAATCTTTGAATAGTAAGGTGGTAACGCAAGGCCTACGTGTATATAAATTCCCATTTGGGATAACTTATAATGAAGATATTTTGGATGATTTTATTTGTATGTTTGATGTATGGGGCTTAGAATTAATAAAGAAAATTTTGTTATGCAATGAGAGTATGTGTGAAACGGTAGGAAAAGAGGTGGATGAGTTGCATCAGAATATTACCAACAATTTACCGTTTCAGCAATATGAGAATCTGTATCAGACTATCATTGGCATGGTTGAAAGAAAATGCAATGCCTTATATTTGAAAAAGAAAAGGAAAAGAAATTAAACAGAGATTTTAGGCATTACAAGAGTAACACAGTGTACCCACTACAGTTTTTGGATAAATTATCTAATTTCAGTACTGAAAAAAAAGTAATAATAATGATAACCAAAATCATCAGGAAGATAAGAGAGAAACTGATGAATTATTTGAACAAGATAACATATTTACTGAAGAGGATCCCCCCCCCCAGATGCTCCAAAAGAATAGCCAACAGACAAGTACAGAACAACAAAGAAGTCAGTTCATACAGGGCATACCCACAGAGAGGTGGCAACTGTCGGGGAAGGGGAGAAGGAGATATTAAATGAGTTGAATTTTTATATATCCCCTGATCAGTATCAAACAATAATACATGAACATCAGGGGTTTAAAATATACAACTATACAGATTGTCAGATAACTCCTATATATTTTTCTTTATTTTCTAAAGGATTTAAATATGTGCCTAATCAATATATGGATCTAGCTGATATTTTCACAGAATTTTTCCTGTATACTAGGAAGCTGAATTTAAAAATCAGTGTTACTCGAAGGAGTGAATTAGTTGTTAGAAGATCTAGTACTTTTAACCCTGTATATCTCACCCTTTGGTGGACATATTTGAAAAAGTAGTAATGGATGAAATATATCAATTATGGACACAGCAAAATAGGGTTCCTACCAACTTGGCCCCAGAGGAAAAGCACTTATGGTTCAATTTAGAAAAGATCCTAATATTTGCATTATGACCCCAGATAAAGGTGGAGGCATTCTATTATATAACAGCATGGATTATTCTAGTGTCATGCAATCCATGTTATTTAATGAAGAAAATTATGCCCAAGTATCTAGGAACCAGATTAACATTGCCTACCAATGCAGAGATTCCTATTTGGAAGAATATTTGCTGGACCAACGAGTCACTTCAGAGACATATGATTTTTTAATGAACAAACACCTGATAGTACCTACCATCTTTGGAATTCCCCAAATCCATAAAAATATAGAACACCCCCCTTTTCGACCCATAGTGGCAGCGAGTTTTTGTTCTTTGTATTTCACTGTTGTAGTCATCACATTTGAGTTATCTGCTTGCAGTAGCCTTCAGTCGGCCTGATTAACAAAGTCTTGGGTCCTGCATCGGTTGCTGTCTCTTCTTCCATGACGTCAGGTTGTCAGGGGTATAAAACTTGCAGCCGATGCCATTACATCAGTCTTTCTTGCTGTGTGGTGCCCGAAGCAGAAGCAGTTCGTAAGTGCCGGTCGGCTGACTCCTGAAATTTTCATTTTCGAGTTTCAGAACCAAAGTCATCAACTAAAAGCTAAGTACCCCGTCGGGGAAACTTTTTCTTGAACTATCTATCGTCTGTATATTTTCGCTTCTAAATATTTTGGTGCTCGGTTCAATTATCCTGATCTGTCTTCGGTAAGCCTTCCGACTACCGATATTCTGAAAAAACGCAAAGATAAAGACAGAGACAGGCTGCCTAGGGCCAAAGCTGCCGACGATGCTTCTCCTAAGCCAGTCGCTAGTTCGCCGGTACTCAGTGAGGCACTTTTGCAGCCCCTGATACCCACTACTTCAGATTTTCAGGCCTCTACTGAGACCCATTCAGAGTCTGGTATGCAGCAAGATGCTTCAACTGTGGAACCTGTGGATGTCTCTACCTTGGATGGGTCCAGAGCCACTGTGCAGGCACTGGCTTCTGAGGGTGTATTCAGGTGTACTGACTTGCATATTAAACTGATGCCATCTTCTACTTCAAGGCCTAAAACTCGAGCTATGCCTAAAAAACAAATGATAAGAATGGCTGAAGACTTTATTACTTTAATCAGGGAAAGCCAACCTTCCCCCTCTAGGAGACCTAGGACTGAGTTTGCTTATGGTACTTCTGACCAGGATTCTGAAATTTCTGTTTCCTATGATGACCAGGATTTACCCTTATCTACCTATGAGGATTCTGATGCTGAGGACTGTATTCCCTCTGCTTTCCCCGCAGAGTATTTCTCTTTTGGTGATACCTTGCATACTCTCAGGGAGCATTTTCATTGGGAAAGTCAGGATTTCTCTGATTCTAAAAAGAGGCTTGGGGATTTCTTACTCCTGCCCCAGCACAGGCCTTTAGCCATGCCTCCTGTACTAGACATTGTTGATGATGCCTTTTCGGAATCTAGCTTGGCCCCTGACTCTTTACCTCCTGCTCCCAGAAAACCTGATAGATATTACAGGGTCTCTGACTCTCACAAGTTCCTTTTCAAAAATCCTACTGCAGATCCTGAGACCATTTCACAGGGACCCAAGGGCATTAAAACTACTACTGCCAAAAATCCTACTACCTCTGATAGAGATTCCAGGGTGCTGGATAGATGGGGTAAGAAGGTATACACTTCTGCAACTTTGGCCATTAGGACCTTAAACTGCCAGTTTCATATGTTAAAGTATCAGCAGCAAATTATTGGATTGCTTAAACAGAAACTGATGTTGATTCCTGATTGTGCTGAAAATAAGGATTTACAGGATTTAATGCATTCTGCTGAACAAGTTGGAAAACATACTTTGCAATGTGGTTTTGATTTACTAGAGGCATCTTGCAGGGCTGCTGTCACTGGGTCTGTACTTAGAAGGCATGCTTGGCTTACGGAGCAATCCTTGCCAGATCATGTTAAAGCTAAATTACTGGATGCTCCCTTAAATCAGGACCGCCTGTTTGGCAATAAGGCAGAAGAAGTTCTTAAAAAGATGGAGGAAAAAGCTATATCTATGCAAACTGTTAAAGATTTTTTACAAGTACAACCTCCAAGATTTAGTAGGCATTGGCCTTCTAAGAATTGGTCCTTTCCTGCCTCTTCCAGACCTTCTCAGTCCAAACCCAGATCCAACAGAGCATCCAGGATTCAGTCCCAGGGTACGCACAGGACTAAGAAGTGGGGGGGCCTCCACTTCCAAATCTGGGAGTAGTAAAACTCCCCCCTATGGTAAATTGTCTCAATGACTTCTTTTTAAAACTTCCAAGCACTTCTCAACTGACTGCCCCTTTGGGGGGAAAGATTGCTCTTCATGCAAACAACTGGGAACTCATTACCCAGGACAAATGGGTTTTAAATATAGTGTCCCAGGGATACAGATTTCACTTCCATATGTTGCCAACACCAAGCGGTTGGCCAGATCTACCCCCAAATCAGTGGGCAGAGGCCCAAAAGCAAGTAGTCTCTTAAGCATAGGGGCCATCCAATTGGTACCAGAAGAGGAAAAGGGACAAGGTTTCTACTCAAGACTTTTCCTGGTACCCAGAAAAGACATTTCATAGCATCCTATTCTAGACCTGTCTACTCTAAACACCTTTTTGGTGATTCCAAAATTCAAGATGCTGACTCTTCACCAGTTACTTCCTATGCTAGGCAAAGATGCCTGGTTGGCAACACTAGATTTAAAGGAAGCATACCTGCACATCCCAATCAGGGAATCTTGCAGAAGATACCTTTGCTTCAAAGCAGGCTACACGCCCTATCAGTTCTCTGCACTGCCCTTTGGCTTATCTACTGCACCCAGGGTATTCACAAAGTGCCTAGCTCCAGCATTGCATTTTGCAGGCAGAGAAACATTACCCATACCTGGACGATTGTCTAATTCAAGCAGAAAGCCAGGACATACTTTTGAATCATCTGGCCTTTGTACAAAGGGTGCTAACTTGTCTGGGGTACACCATAAATGAAAGAAATCACACCTGGTACCCCGTCAACAAATTATATTCCTAGGAGCAAGCTTGAATACAACTTCCCAGATGACTTTCCTCATGCCAGAGAAACAAATTCATTTGACAACCTACTTCAAACAAGTGGCCACAAAAATCCTGCTATCTACAAGGCAAATACTACAAGCCTTGGGGTTAATGGCCTCCTGCATTCTTCTAATTCCATATGCAAGACTGCATATGAGGAAACTACAATGGTATCTAAAAAGCCTATGGTGTCAAAGTTCTCAGGATCTAAAAGCAATGATTCCTATCATACCTTGCCTACGCCTAGAGTTCCTTTGGTGGGCAGAGGCCTGCCACCAAAACAAGGGACTAACATTCACACTACCCCCTGCTGCCCAAACCCTAACAACAGACACATCAGATTATGCTTGGGGGGCGCACCTGGCAGGGAAGTGCATTCAGGGCAAATGGTACCCAAATCAAATGCACCTGCATATCAATCAAAAAGAAATGTTAGCTGTACAGAATGCTCTGACAGCCTTCAAGGACCACATTCTTCCAGGACAATTAATGGTAAAGATGGACAACACCACTGTTATTTGGTACATAAACAAGCAGGAGGGTACCCATTCTTATCCCCTCTGCAGACTAACCATGGCATTGTGGAACACAGCCTTGAGCTACCAAGTGCATCTACAATCTCAGTTCCTGCCAGGAAAACTAAATACACTGGCAGATGGACTAAGCAGAAACCTCATGGACCCACATGAGTGGAAACTGAAACCAAGGATTTTCAACATGTTGACAAGCAAATGGGGGAGCCCAGATATAGACCTGTTTGCCTCCCCCAAGAACTATCAATTGGACAAATTTTGCACAAGGACTCCCCACAAACAAGCTTGGAAAGTGGATGCTCTATCCTTCAGCTGGAAAAATCAGTTTATGCCTTTCTTACTCTGCCTCTGCTCTCCAAAGTACTACTAAAGATCAAACGGGACAAACCAAGGACGATTTTGATTGAACCAGACTGGCCATGCCAACAGTGGTACCCCCTCTTGTGCAGTGTGTCACTGCTGGCCCCATGGCACCTGCCTCATACTCCTACCCTATTATCTCAGCAGGAGAACCAGATTCTGCACCCTCATCTTCAAACACTGAACCTAGCAGCCTGGCTAATTACCTAATCTCTCCTTTACCATCCCTCAGTAAACCAGTAATGGACATTTTAGAGGCAAGGAGGCCTAGTACTAGAAAAGCTTATGCTGAAAAATGAAAAATATTCTGTGCCTGGAACCACTCTCAATGGATGAGCACAGCAGCACACAGTTTACCTCAGATTTTGCAATACTTAACTGAGATGCTTCACAAGGGCCTGTCTTTTTCCTCCATCAAAATTCACGCCTCAGCCATTTCAGCTCATTATAACACAGAACATCCCCTCTTCTCTCATCCACTACTCAAGCAGTTCCTCAGAGGGGCCAAAAATTTAAGACCGCCCAGGAGAGCTCCAACTCCAGCCTGGGACCTTAAATTTGTATTGGAGAAATTCACTCTTCCTCCTTTCGAGCCAGTTGCTACTGCAGATTTAAAATTCCTTTCTTGGAAAACAGCTTTCCTTTTAGCAATCACTTCAGCAAGAAGGGTATGTGAGTTACAGGTAATCCAACAAACCGACCAGCACCACGACTGTAAAAATGCTTTTACTGAACCAAGCAGTTGTGCAGATAAAAACACTTGGCACTTTCACTCACTAACATTTTTGAGTGCGAATTAATTAACACAATCCACTCCCTTTTTATAAATATCTAAAACCACACCCCCTTCAATTAAGAACATCAATTACAATAAAACATTCAATTAAATAAAAGGTGTACGTGTACCAGTGTTTGTATTTATATATATAGTATTTGTATCTGAAGTTGTATATAAAAATGTATATATATGTGTATTATGACAAAATACCTCATTCACTTGTATTATTGTGCCAAAAGTATGTCTACAGAATAAAAATTATAATTAAATATATAAAAGATATATAGAACTGTAAGCAATAGTGTAGAGGGCAGAGCATTTGCCTTACAAGCAGGCATTCTTGGTTCGGGTCCCTCTGCAGCACATTCCATTTTCCTAGTACCTACCTATGAACCTATCTTCATTAGCACTCTTCAAGAAAAATCTTGATGAGTGGATGGGAAATAGGAAATACACCCCAGGGATCACTTCTGTGTCTCTGCTCGACAGTGGCACAGGAAAATAACTTTCTTGGGTGGCGTAAGCCAGGGAACCTTGTTGGCTAGGCTTACGTAGGCCCTTGGGCTGATAGCCTAGTACCTACCTATGAACCTATGAACTGTGTGTAATATAATTACATATTTAAATAAATAAATAACATATTAAATATAAATATACAGTGTAAAATCTGTAATGTAATATATGTTGTTGTTGTTGTGACTTTCGTCTTTTCCCGGTTAGGGGTTGCCACAGCGGAACTCCGGTCCGCTAATGATTTTTACCTGCCGAGTTGCCAGCCCTGACGCACAACCTTCAATGAAGGTACACACATTCACGCATGTCTCCACACAGAAGACGCTTTAGCTGAGAATCGAACGGGACAACGTCTTACTGTGAGGCGACAAAGCTACCGCAGCACCACCACCGCAGTAATGTAATATATAATATAAAATATATAAATTTTGCAATGTTTGTATGAAATATATATAAAATATATAAACATTCCTACAAAATAAAAATTCATATAAAATGTGATTTATATTTTAAAATGCTGGAAATAGAAATATGCTAATTTATACCAGGTGGCTTGGATGCATCTAATCTAAGCTGCCACATACATTCTTTAACCTCCAGTAAGGTCTTGTCATCCCCTCCCTTGTCATTATGTGGGACACGATCAATGACAAAAAATAAAAACTTTTTGAAGTCTCTACATTTCAAACTGTGAATAAAGTGCGTTAACAGTTTTTTTTGTTTCTAATGCCCCTAACATGCTCAAGTATCCTCGATCTTAACTTCCTGATGGTTTTGCCAATATAGTATGTAGAGCAGCTTAGACAGGTAGCAATGTATATGGCCATTTTGGTATTACAGTTGCAATAACCTGGACATCTAATAGTTCTTCCATAGTTTTGCACAGTAACATAAGGTCCATCATTAATATATTTACATGTGCTACACAGGCCACATTTGCTCATCCTAGATCTCTTGTGTGTATTTGAATCCATGTCCATTTCCAATATTTCCTTCAAATTCTTACCCCTACTGTGTATGAAATCAGGTTCATTACCTATAATGCCTTTCAATTCAGTTGTAAAAACACTAAGCCAAGTCTCTTTTAAAATAACCTTAATTTTTCCCATCATGTCATTGTAGGGGAGTATCATGGCCCTTGCTTTGTCTGTTATACTATCATCAGTACCATCTTTACTGTCTCTTGGGAGACCTCCTTTTAAAATGGGTTTAAGCACAGATTTTCTTCCCCCTCCCCCACTTCCTTGTTTATTTTCAATAAAATATCTCAAGGGTATCCTCTTTCAATAAACATTTCAATCAATTTTTTTGATTTCTATATTGTACATACAGTCATCACTAATTAATCTCGAGAGTCTTACCATCTGCCCTTTCATAATGTTTTTCTTTTGAAAGTATGGATGGCAACTGTTAAAATGTAAAAAGGAATTGGAAAAAGTATTTTTACGGTGAATGTTGGACTGCAAGGTGTCATTTTCCTTGTACAATAAAATGTCCAAATATTCACATTTATCTGTATAAATGTTACTAGTAAACTTCAAAAATGAGGTTGTTGATTCAATGTACTCAATGAAATTCTTAACTTCTTCTATTGGCCCTTTCCAAAAAATTAAAATGTCATCCAAAAAACACAGGTATAGGACAATGTTGGACTTGTACTGGGATTTGAATCCCATTCAGCCAACACTAGATTGGCATAAATGGGAGCACATCTAGCTCCCATGGCCACTCCGATACTCTGTTTAAAAAACTCCCCTTCAAACATGATGAAATTGTTTAATAAAACTATTTCCATTAGTTCCACCATCAGTTTGCGTCTGACCGTGTGCATCCCACCGTATTTCATAAGACAGTTGTCAAACATATTCAGACCTTCCTGATGTGGGATAATAGAAAATAAATTTATAACATCTATAGTTATCATTAAATATTCATCACCTTTCAAGGTATCCTTTATAACATCCAGACAGTGCCAGGAATCCTTTAGAACATGAAGTAACTGTTCTAATGTGTGTTTACAATGAAAATCCACAAATGATGCCGCAGCCTCTGTCCTTGAGCCCTTTGCAGAAACTATGGGGCGAAAAGGTGGATCATTCGTATTCTTGTGGATTTTTGGAATCCCAAAGATGGAGGGAATTACCGGTGCCTCAACCATGAGATAGTCATAATCAATCTCCTCAGTCCCTCCATCAATAAATCATAAAGTTGCCAGTCTACCTTTGTGTAGGCTCTGTATCCCTCAAATTTGGAAACCCTAACATAAGTAGTGTTGTCACTAAGTATGTCACCCATTTTTAAAGAGTAATCAGTATTAGTCATTATAACTACCCCCCCCCCCACCTTTGTCAGGTTTCATAACCTGGCATGTGTTAGTAGATGTTAATTCTTTTAAACAAAATCTTTCAGCTACTGTCAAATTGTCATTAAAATCTTGTTTTATTTTTAGACATCTACGTAACTGACACTCACATAATTGTTCAAAAACACTTACCGTAGGGTTATTGGGCGGAATAAAAGTACTAGATGTTAAACTAGTGTTGTTGAAAAAAAATATTTTTAAATTCAACTGTCTGGTATAACGTTTTAAATTAATCAAAATCTTTCCAATCTCATAGTTGAAACTTGCCACAAATGAAAAACCTTTTTTAAAAAGTTCACAATGGTTACCTGATAGTTGTAGTGTAGTAAAATTATATATACAAAAACTGCCATCTCTAATTAAGTTGCATTTAAATTCACCATTTAGATCCAAATGTTGGGGTCCATTATTATTGTTTGCATTTACATATCCAATGTCATCAGCAAAACTCTGGTAATCAGTGTCAACTTCACTATTAAAACATACATCATTTGGCACTTCATTCTCATCATAAACATACCCATTAAGTACAGTACAAATGTCATCAAAAACCTGGTCATCCCTTATGTGATCATTTAACATAAATTCATGCAATGGTGCTATGTTACAGTCCATAAATTCAGTTAATGAAACCAGTTGTATCCCTGTTGCCACCTCCGTTTGGGATAAAAAGTCTGACCTCTCTCCCTTTCCTCATAATTGCCCTGCTGTTGTTGGGCTAGATTTCTCTCCCATATTCGGTCCGACCTTCTCAGATGTTGTTGGTCTAAAAAACCTTCTCTGTTTTCATTGTTGCTACCTATCTCCATGACTCTCTCTCTACACTGACTATTAGTGGCCTCCTGTCGAGCCAGCTGCTACTGCAGATTTAAAATTCCTTTCTTGGAAAACAGCTTCCCTTTTAGCAATCACTTCAGCAAGAAGGATATCTAAGTTACAGGCCCTTATGGCAGTGGAGCCTTTCATCATATTTCATACAGACAGGGTGTCCCTCAGAAACAACCCCTCTTTCATGCCCAAGGTGGTATCCAGTGTGGCACTTAATCAGTCCATTCATTTGCCAACCTTCTTTCCTAATCCACAGAACAAAGGCAAACGGATACTGCACTCCTTAGATGTGCACAGACAAGTTAGATTCTACTTGGACAGGACTAAACCTCAAAGGAAGTCTGAACAACTGCCATTGGCATTTGCTCCAGGGACAGAGGGGAAGGCTATTTCAAAGCAAACCATTTCTAAATGGATAGGCCATTGCATTCATTTCTGCTATAAGCACCATGGAAAACCTATCCCTCGGGGGATCAGACCCCACTCAACCAGGGCTGCATCTACCTCTACAGCCTTTCTCAGAGGCGTCCCTACCAGGTACATCCTAGAAGCTGCTACCTGGAGTTCTGTACATACTTTCACCAAGCATTACCATTTGCCAATTTTCTCTAAATCCAGAGCTGGCTTTGCCACTGCAGTCTTGAAGGGCCTTATAGCTGGTCCTAATGCTATCTAAATTCCTCCTCCCATCCTTAACTTTGGGAATCTACCCAAATGTGATGACTGCAACAGTGAAACATGAAGAATATAGTACAGTTGTGTACACTTACCATAAATGTAGATGTTCGAGTGTATTCACTGTTGCAGTCCTGGTTACCCTCCCTCCAGCCCCCTGACTTCTTTTGGCTATACCTCTACTCTCCTTTACTATGCTTAAAAGCTTTATGGTGTATTTGCTTTTTTGTTGGAGGTATATCTTATTTGCAATGGTTATGGACAGGTTGACAGACGAGATCAGACAGGATTCCCCGTGGACTATGATGTTTGCAGATGACATTGTGATCTGTAGTGAGAGTAGGGAACAGGTGAAAGAGACGGAGATATGCTCTAGAGAGAAGAGGAATGAAGATCAGCAGGACTAAGAATATATGTGTGAATGAGAGGGAGGATAGAGGAATGGTGAGGATGCAAGGAGTAGAGGTGGCAAAGGTGGATGAGTTTAAATACTTGGGATCACTAGTTCAGAGTAATGGTGAGTGTGGAAGAGAGGTGAAGAAGAAAGTACAGGCAGGGTGGAGTGGGTGGAGAAGAGTGTCAGGAGTGATTTGTGACAGAGTACCAGTAAGAGTGAAAGGGAAGGTCTACAAGAGGGTAGTGAGACCAGCTATTTTATATGGGTTGGAGACAGTGGCATTGACAAAAAGGCAGGAGTCAGAGCTGGATGTGGCAGAGTTAAAGATGTTAAGATTTGCACTGGGTGTGACAAGGGTGGACAGGATAAGGAATAAGTATATTAGAGGGTCAGCCCAGGTTGGAAGGTTTGGAGACAAAGTCAAAGAGGCAAGATTACGTTGGTGTGGACATGTGCTGAGGAGGGATGCAGACTATATTGGGGAAAAAGATAAGGATGAAGCTACCAGGTAACAGGAAAAGAGGAAGGCCTAAGATAAGGTTTATGGATGTGGTGAGAGAGGACATGCAGGTGGTTGGTGTGATAGAGCAAGATGCAGAGGACAGGAAGAAATGAAAATGGATGATCCGCTGTGGTGACCCCTAACGGGAACAGCCAAAAGATGATGATGATGGAGGTATATCCTTGTGTATTTATTGATTTAATTGCTTCCCATTAGGGGGACACCTGACATCTGGGGCAAGAAAACTGATGTAATGGTGTCGGCTGCATGTTTTATACCCCTGACGACCTGACGTCACGGAAGAAGAGGCAGCAACTGACGCAGGACCCAAGACTTTGTTAATCAGGCAGACTGAGGGCTACTGCAAGCAGATAACCCAAATGTGATGACTGCAACAGTGAATACACTCAAACATCTACATTTATGCTAAGTGTACACAACTCTTTCTAAGATGCAAGGTATAACCATATACATAGATAGGATGGTTAAACCTATTGTGGAGAAAGTCACACATTTAGTTAGACTCATGGGAATTCCTAGGACAACTTACTCCAAGTATTTGGTCTAATGATACAATCTTTCTTACTATAGACATTAAGGACCTATTTACCTATATACCAACAAAAGAGTGTCTGGAAAATTTTGAGGTAGTTCTTAGACAATTTTCAGATTTTTTCCATGAACACATATGCTTGCTTACAGAATTAATGGCATTAACCCTAGAGAATAACTTTTTATATTTTGAGGGGCAATATTTTCAACAGCTTAGTGGGGTAGCCATGGCTGCTGCATGTGCCCCGGTCTATGGAAACTTGGTGTTACTTGGTTGGGAAACTCAGTACTTATTTAAGAGCAATCACCAACAATATGTTAAACTTTATATACGCTTTATGGATGACATCTTTATTCTATGGCAGGGAAAACATGAAATAATGCCAGTATTTATTGAGTACCTAAACAATACTACCTCTTTTCTAGAATTTACTTATACACAACACCCTACTAGTATGCATTACTTGGATGTTACAATTTCTCACACACCAAATGGGTTTAAATATAACATATACAGAAAATATATTTCTGTAAGGCATATTTGCATTTTGATAGTAACCATCCCCTTACACAAAAGAAAAGCTTGATGAAAGGACAGGCTATTAAAGATAGGTAAACACTATAGGCCACACAAACTAAGTGAAAAACAACAAACAGGAAAGGCAATAGTCAAATCGAGTGAAACAACACTGTTTTATTAAGCGCTTTTCATTTGCCTTTAAAGGCAAACTTCTTCAGATAAAACTTTTTTAAGCTATTTGGATAGCCCGTATGACATCTGTTTATGAGGATATACTAACAGAATTTCAGGTGCTACAGGAAATGTTTGAGGAAAGGGGATATCCTAGAAAAGTAGTTAGTATTCTGAATGGAGTCTGTAAGGACTGGGGTAAATGATACAAGCCTTTATTAGGGGCAGAATGTCATACAGATATAGTTTCTAAAAACCAACCCTCTGATTATGAAAGAGCTTGCAGTATACAGTATAGCTCTGTATCACACCAAATAAGAAATATTATATGTAATAACTGGAATATTTGTAAGGTAGGTAAACACATTAACCAGATAGTGGGTACCCAACCCATATTTGTTAACAAGGTAGGTAGAAACTTGAAATTTTAAATGGAAAATAAAATTGAAAATAATAAATATTCCACCATAGGAACCACCCCTTGTGGCAGATGTTTCCAATGTAGTTACATCAGTAGATTGGGGGAAATGCACCTAACCAATGTTATGAGAAGTTATATCAGATTCCTGAAGGGTAACTGCCACATACTACATGTGGTATATTTGGCATACTGTGTGACACGTATGGGATATTACTTGGGCAAAACTGAACGTGCCCTACGTAACAGAATATATGAGAATGCCAATGATATCAAAAATAAGAAAGATAATGCTTTATATAAACACTCCATTTCTTGTACTGATTTTCACAATACAAGTTTGCGATTGTTGATATTATTACAGTGACTCCCAGGGGTGGTGATTGGAGAAATTTATGAAATAAAAAAAAGTTGCAGTGGCAGCTAAGATTAGCTGCAAACACACCCCCTGGAGTATATGATGCCAAATCCATCAAACCTATATTAAAGGACAGAGTTAACAGACTTTAAAGTATTAATGTTCACACAACACAATGTTGGAACACTTTTTATATTTAATGTATTTTATTTTTAATTGTGTTCTTAAATACATTTCTTTCTGGTGATTCTGTGTTTTTAAATTTAACTTGATTGTTTAGAGCACTCATTATTCAATTAACAAATGATTGATCATATAAAAATGAGTGTTCCTAGGCACTGCACTTTATTCTGAAGAAGTCTCCTTATGTGAGATGAAAGCGCTTATGTATGTTTTTTTAATAAATGAATTATTTTACTGTCCGTAGCAGTCGCACCTTTCCTTTATTTTTATGGTTGGTTGCCTTCGGGCATTTTATTCTTTCATTATAATGATTTCTATCTAAACAGAAAATCTGAGAGTCTGGTACACCAAAAAAAATGAGGAGGAACCAAATATCATCCCTTATGTCGAGAAGCAGTGAGGATGTGGCAACAGGTGATGGCCTCACACAGTTTTCTTATAGTAGCACATATTCAGGAAGCTCTTTTTTGCCTTATGGACAAGTTCAGCAGCTCCATTCTGATGCCTCACAAGTGGTCTGTCAGTCCAGTAATAGCAAAACAATTCTTCAGTTACTGGGGCTTCCCCTGCTGCAATCATTTTCCCTCCCCAGACAACTCTAAATTAAGCAGGTACTTTGCAATGATCCCACCACAGGTTAGTCAGCAAGAGATGCTCTAACCCATCACCGGCCTTCTGGTCTTCTATATGCCTTTCCACCCTTAGCCCTGATACCCAAGTTTTTACAGAAAGCAGTTAAGTGCTAGGCTTTGGTCATCTTCATAGCCACTTCTGGCCCAGACAAATCTGATTGCCCCTTCTTAGGTCTTATCTTAAGGAACCCCCTGGATATTGGGTGCAGTGCAGCATCTCATTTCACTTCCCTCTGGAAAGGATCATCTCAGTCTCCCTAACCTAAAGTTAACTGCTTGATTTCTTCAGTTCCAGTAATGGCCAGAGACACATCCCTCTCTTTTGAGGTGATTAGGATTCTAATTCCTTCTCTGGAAGTCTGCCCATAGAGTGTACTGTAGAAAATCAAAACATTTTGTTAGCTGGACTTCATCTCAAAATATTGGTCACTTTTCATCTTTTGTTTCAGACATCCTCCAATTCCTAGAGCATATTTTGACAATGTCTCTAGTTTTTCCACAGCAGTCAGCACAGAGGTTAAAGTTGCTAGCTGTAGTATAGGGTTTGATTCCCTCAGCCCTCATTTGCCCACTTGAGTGACTTTAAGCAAGCCACTTAACCAGACATTGCCACTGGGTTGCCCCTGAAAAGAGATGGTTTGTTCAGTGGACCTGGCTGGTTAGACTGGATTATTATAAAGTGCAGTTCGTAGCTATCTTTAATTATCATGTAGGAACCAAGATTGTTCACTTGCCTCACTTTGTAAAACCTTTCTCAAAGGAATTTTCTTACTCAGACCTCCAATCAGAGAACCTGTTCCCTTATGTGATTTAAACTTCAGTTTGGGAACATTGACAGCATCAATACCTGAATGAGCTTTCTCAGTTCCATTGAAGTTCCTTTTATGGAAATCATTGTTTTTGGAAGCCATTGCTTCTGCTAAAAGAGTTTCTGAGCTTCAGGCAGTCTTTTCTGCCATTTTCTTGATTTTTCATAAGGATAGTATATCCTTCTGTGCAAACTAGTCCTTTCTTCCTAAAGTAGTTTCTGAAATGAGCATGAATGCAACCCATTTTCTTTTCGGTGTTTTTTCCTGATCATTCTTAAATGGTAGAGTGCATTCTCCATACTTTGGATGTGCATAGTTACAATTTTACCTTCACAGGGCCAGAACTTTCTTGAAGGGATCCCGACTTTGTTTCTTTTGCAACAAACAAATGAGGTAGAAAAGTTTCCAAGGTTACACTTTTCAGATGGCTTTTGGGCTGCCATTGCTTGTCTTGCATAGCCAGGCACTGCCAGTTAAGTCCAAGGTTCATTCTTCCAGGGCAGTGTCAACTTCTACTGATTTCTTCAGATGCTCCTCAGTACATGAAATCTGTGATGCTGCCACTTGGTCCTTCATGAGCACAGTCATTAAACACTATCAGTTGGATTCCATTTCTAGGGATAGAGCTTCCCTTGGCACCTCTGTCTTCAAGGGTCTCCTGTCATGATGCCACCCTGGAGGTTGTCACTTGTGATTCTGACTCGCATGTTTATTTAGACATACTGAATACATAGGATATGAAAGTTGTGTACTTACATAACACTAAATTTTTTCATTTTTGTCCATACAATATGATAACCCATCCTTCCTTTTATTATATTGATCTTTTAAGAACTGAAGGATACCAAACCTATTGCTTGTTATACAGGCTGTTGCATCTTTATATCTGTGTATTTGTTTTGCATGTCCTTTTGTATAGTTACTGATGGGGTGCCAAACACAATTTGAGGTAATCCTAGACTCTCGTGCATTATGGGAAAAGCTCAGGACTGAAGCACTTATGCTGCTGATTTGGATCCGACAAGTAGCTTGAGGACTCACAAGAGATAGGAATGAAAGGATCTAAGATTAAGGTAAGTACATAACTTTCATTTTCAGCTCTCAGCTAGTTGAATACATAAGCATAATCATGATTCAGAACTGAAAATGGTCTGTATGATTCTGGGTCTTGAAGAGTCTTTACCCACTTTGGGTAGTAGAGCCAACCCAGCTTTCTTCTAAGATACTGGTACTGTCCCTGTTTTTAAAATACTAATAAACAAAACTTTCCAGATCTTTAACTTTCTTCCCTCTTAACTTTCCATCTTCCACAGGAATACCATCTGTTCCTGGAGAATTCCTATGGATTATACATCATCATTATCTTATCCTCTCTATCTTAGCTCTGATCTTGGCAGAGTTAAATTTTCCTTAAGTATTTACATTTGTGCCTTTTGTTGGTTTCTGCATTGATTGTGCTAATAGCTTTTGTACTGTGGAGTTATCAAAAGTGTTTGGTTAAAAGCAACCTTTCTAAACTCGTATATTGTTAAAATACTTGAATTTCTCTAGCACTCAGAATTGCTGCTGCTGTTCTGTTCGTCATCTGCAGTACTTTAACCTTTGATAACCCCTCTAATTAATTCATATTACTTCTGTCCAATATTTCTCTTGTTTCTTCAATGTTTTAAATTCCATTTCCATTTTATCACAGTCCCTAGCAATTCCTTCTGAAGAAATTTGTATCTTCCCTAATAACTCATGAATAAGTTTCCACTATCCATTCCTTCAATTCCTCTGTTTTAAACAAATAAGAGGGAAAGTACTAGTGTCTCATTTTATCTACTTGCGTCTTTATCATAGTCTTGGTGCATAATCTAGAATACTTACTGGATGTATTTCAAAACTTTCAGTTAAATACATGTGATCCTGTGAAATATAATTAATAACAGGTCTAACTCAGTTACTGTACCTTGGGGAATAATATGCAAGTTCTGTTTGGGCTGCTGTTAGTAAATTCACAAATTACATTCCAAATATCCTCATATATTTCTTCAGAAATCTTCCCTCCTATGTTATATTTTTTTCTTTTAGGTCCCTCGTTCCACCTTTACTATTGCAGATCAGGTTTCAGTCCTCACCCTTGAATAATAATCCCTGCTGAAAGCTAATTACCTTTCCCATAATTCTTTTAAGCTCCTTAATAGTAGTTTTAGGTGTAATATAAATGCTGCTAGTGTAATCATCTTCCTCTTCCAATAACCCCTACCATTATTGTTTTTATTCTCCTCTATTGGCTATTGAAGCCTTTCTCATAAACTGTGTTGTTATCCCCCTTTTTCCTTGTCTTGACACTCTGCCATGTATGCATTCTGAAATCATTTCTTTGCCAAATTCACATGCTCATTTCTATCCATGTGCATCTCCTGTAACATTGCTATCTCCACCATTCACTTTTTATATATTTCAGTAGTCTTAACTACTTTCCCATACCTACAATCCCATTTACTTTCCAAGATGTAATTGATAAGGCAGTCATGATAAGCTATTTCTTCTGCATATTCAATGTAACAGTTTATTTAATATATTAATGTTTGGCAGGCTGATCATATATGCAGCTGTGTCTTCTCAGCTCTGTTTGAACCCATGTCATATTTTCCCAGTCTCTCTGCTTCAAGCAAAAACACTCAAAAAATCTGTAATTTTCACTTTTAACTCCAACTCCTTTTAAATTGCAACAAACACACAAAACTGCATACATTTTCCAGAAAGGGAAGTTACCTCTTCGTGTTGAGGCAGTTGTCCCAAATAGTTACACTAACAGGCTTTACCTATTCTAAAGTTAGGCTTAATCATGCTGAAGGAGCATATTAGTCTGCTTTCTCTTGCTCTGACACCATCCATTCTTGTCCCATCTTTATTTCCCTCCCAGATGCCAAAAACATGCATGCTGTTAGTTAACTGATGCTTAGAATTAAGAAAAAGTGCATTATCTACCCTTACGTGAATAAACTAGATTGTGGACTGTTTTGTTTTGTTTTTAATACTGAAGGTGCTATATTCTACTGGGAATGGCATTTATTTGCAAACGTATTCCTTTTATTTTCAGCTATTTACTTTGACATTTGTATGAGAAACACTATAATTAAATACATAAAGAGGAGGTGGAAAGCTGTTCTGTAAGTTTGTGATTCAGTAATTTCATGATTGTCTGCACCTGTAGGCAGGCCATTTCTAGCTTACTTAGCTTTGCTGGTGGTTAGACAAATAGTTTTTCTTAATACATGTATGCAATAGCTCTTCTCAAATGCTTAGAAACTAACATTTTATATGCTTTCCAGTTTCTAGTTAGTTTGCTTAGGAAAAAAAACTTTTCCTTTGTCTACAGCACAAACTAAGAACATTAGTCTCCAATTGTATAACTGCAGGGGAAACCACCATAATTCAATACACACATATGATCAACACTTCCACAACTTCCACCCAACAGTCCAAGATCACATTGTAATGCTTATATGCAGCTCTTGGTCTTTTTATAGTATAAACCACAACTACATTAATGTAAAAAGAAAGTGCTTTAACATCCCTAACATAAACAGTAGCCACTGATAAGGTGTCTCCTCCCTCAGAAGTAAAAATACTCTGCACAGAGGCAATGGGGAAGCTGCCCCAAGCTCAAGTTGTTATGAGGCATGATCAAGAAGTGCAGTTGCTTCATGCTTTTGTTTTTTCTGAATACCAGTTCAGAAGGGCACTTTAGAGCTTCATTATAGCAAGTCATAATCAGAACTTTTTTTCCCTCTCTTCAATTGAAGAGCTGAGGTGGCAGGAATCCAGCACTGTAGGAAACAGAAATGTCCCCCATCCTTGAAGTTGAAGCAGTGGGAAACTAAATTAGGGACTGGTGCCAGGCACTAGATGAGCCAGATACTGCTCTACCTCCACATACTGTATTAATTTGCATTATAAATTATAACATGCCATTTACTTCAAGAAAGTTATTACACATTAAGAAAAATTTTTTACTTTGTTACCTCTTCATTCCCTTCATTATCTTTCTAAACCTTAATGACAAAGTAGAAATTATGCTTTAGAGTCATCCCACTAATTTAACACAGTGCACAAATTCCAGTTTTTTAGTCACTTCTTGCAAAAGCGCAGTTTCTCATGTCCAAACTGTATGTTATGGAAATGACACTTCACAGTTGTTTATTTCCAACTTTTCTGTTATCGGTGGTCCTCCTCATCATTCAGACTGCCTAACACCAGTCCCAGGTTCAAGTCCAAGGTACTCCTGTTTGTTTGTTTGTTTTTAACCTGTCACTCAGTCATTTGTGTTTGGAATAGGTTTTACTGGCAAATTGTCTTTGTGGACTTTGCTGTTGTCAGAGAAATTAGAAGCAGAGTCCCATTCAGTGTACTGGTTCACTCTTTGCTGGATAAACTTTTTTATTTCCTGCATAGTCTGTTCTACATCTAAAAATGTCTGATTCTTCAGGGGAAAATATTTTAAAAACAACAGGATATAGCAACTATTGACACCCTCAGCTTACAGGATAAGCTTACCCTTCTTCTGCCTGGTGTACATTTAATAATAATTTTCTACAAAAACTCTGATATCCCCAAGTGTTAATGTTTGTCACTTCTGCCACAGTTTTGTCAGGGGGAGCTCTTTCTACTGCTATAACTATATCCTTACTACTGTAGGCCTGGGCTTCTTTCTCGTGACTGAATTTGGAGCATACACAGGGTGTGTCCTTTCAGTTAACAAATCCTGCAGTGGAATTACCAGTCCAGTTGCTTATTTGTACTTTCATATAATTAAAGCAGTCTGGTATAGCAGAAAATCTCAGATTTTCTCTGTATGATCCATCTTCTAATTTTATAATTCTTTGAAACAGTTCTTGAGAAGCCTCATATTCAGCCAGCCTTTTTCCTTTGTTTCAGCCTCTGATTTCTGCAGTTTTATCTTAAAGCTGCTTCTATGCTTTCCAGCCTTTCGTTTGATTTGATTTATTCCTCTAAATTACTGAAAGCAATCTCCTATACTATACTAAAGCTGAAACCAGAAGAGACTTCCTTTTGAGTAACAGCTTAATTCTAGCTTTCTCAGTGTAAAAACAGAAACTCAACAAAGAAAGCCAGTGGACTTACATTTCTAGGTAAATTTCAGTAACCGGCTAGTAAGTACATTGCCTGGATGCCAGGAAAAAGAAATGCAGAGAATCTGAAAGATCAACTACAAAAAGTGAGGGGAAAAAAACACTGACTGTGAAGAGTACTGCAGCTGTTCAGCAAAAAGCAGTGCAAGCTCCAGACATGATTTTCAGTAACCTAGAGGAAAATATAAGACAGTTGCACACAGACCTGATTAAAATAAACATTGATGGAGTATATCAACTCAAATAACAAAAGGCTAGAAAAATGGATAAAGGTTTAAATGAATATTAGGATGAGGTGATAAATTTGCAAAAATCAGAGGTTGAAATGAAGAAAAGGCTGGTGGAATATGAGACTGTTCAAGAAGAGATGTTTCAAAAAGGAATAGAGTTAGAGGACAGAGCATGTAGGGAAAACCTGAGATTTTCCGCTGTATTCGATAAGCTGGAAGGAACAGACTGTATTAATTTTATGAAAGCACAGATAAGCAACTGGACAGGTATTCCAAAACAGGAATTGTTAATTGAAAGGACATATGTGTATGCTCCAAACCTGGCTATGAGAAAGCAACCTAGACCTTTAATAGTAAAGATGCAGTAATACCAGCAGAAGGAGTTGATTCTGACAAAACTGTGACAGAAGGACAAAGTGCTAAAAGTGGGAGACAGCAGAATGTTTGTGAAGAATGATTACTCACTGTACACTAGACAGAAGAGGAGTAGATTTATTCCACTATTCAGGGAATGTTGAGAAGTAGGTGTGAGATTCAAACTGCTATTTTCAAAATATTCTTTCTTAGAGGGACAAAATCATTTTTTAATGCAGTATATACTAAGAAGGAAATACAAAAGTTTGCCCAACAAAAAGCTGTGAAACAAGAGATTCTGCTTCTTGTTCTCCTGGTAATAAAGACCACAGAGAAACTGTATCAGTGACACCTTTTCCAATGTTTTGACTGAAAATGCTTGAGAGAAGGAAAAAAGATCAAGGGTTAAGTAGAAGAATCAAGGGTATATTGGAAATAAAGCAGAAACAGGACTTGGGAGATGGAAATGAACAGGAATAAAACCAGTAACTTAGAAATTGACAAATATGGGATTACAAAGCAATAATTATATTTGTAAAACATGACAGAATAAGAATATTGGAAATATTGGACTTTTTTGGCTTTGTTAAACTTGTAGTGGACTCTAAAGCATATGCCCTACTTCATGTCATCAGTGTTTGGAAAAATACTTAGGAGATGGGAAGAGGAGGGAGAAAGTTAAGTGTAAGTAATTTTTTTTTCTTAATAGTAATATTTTATAGTGCATGATTTTCTTTGCATGGTAAAAGTAATTTTTTCTCAGTTATTTTTATGTGCGATAGGGATACTAATGTAGACAGGTGTCCCTGTTTTTTTTCTGCCTTCTCTCTTCTTTGGTTTTAAGAAATGTAGGCACTGAAATGTAAAAAAAAAAGTCTAGTCAAAAGAGCATTGCAAAAGAAAAATTGATGTACTTTTACTCATTCTAGCAAAGGGGAATGACTGGCTCTTAGCTTGATCTAGTAACAAGTTTTTAGAGAATACAAGTAAATGAAAAAGAACACTGACTATTATAAAGCTTTTTGTTTAATAAATAATTGTATGCTTAGTAGCAACTTTGTATCTGGTCCCCCTGTCCCATGGAGACAGTCTGATAAATAGAAATGGCTAGGAGATAATGTTTTCTGAAAACATTCAAATTTGTCCCAGCTGGAAAAACTATAAAGATAAAACAAAACCAGACATCAGGAGCACAGGCTGTACCATGTATCTTAGCATGGATAACCTTTTTTTAGGTAAACCCAAGTCTGCCAGTTTGGGACACTTGTTCCTATTACGAGAGTAAAATTTCAATGTTTGAAGATGTACATAGTTTTGTGTGTTAGTATTAAGTTAATAGGTTTTAAGAGGTATTGGGATGTGTTTGTTTTGTTGTTTTTTTTGGGGGGGTTCAGTAAAACAAAAAGTTTTGTAAGAAATGACATAGGTTCAAATGGATATGACAAGAAACAACCATATAAAAGATCAACCTGCCAGTGCATGTAACACAAAAGCTGGAACTAGACACTTAACAAAAAAGCTATTACACATAAAAGGTCTGAGTAATAACTTTTTAACACAATAATGATTTCTGTAATGTATTTAAATGTCAGTGGTCTCAGAAAATATAAAAAAGAAAGAGTACTGAACTATAATAAAAATTTAGAGTGCAAATAGCTATGCCACAGGAGACACACCTGGAAAGAACTGAACATGTGAATTTGATGAAGAAAGGTTTTCATGATGTTTATTCAGTGGAATACCAAGAAAAAAGGAAAAGAGGAGCACTTATATTAGTTGCAAGAGGAGCTTCAATAGCAATAGAAGAGGATAAAAAAGATAATGGTAGATTTATACTACTAAGGGTTACTGCCAAAGGAGGAGGATTACACTGGCATGTATTTAAACTGCTATAATGGAGTTTAAGAAAATCCTGGGAGAAATTATCAGCTTTCAGCAAGGAATATTACTTATAGGTGGGGACTGGAATTTGACTTGCAGCAGTGAAAATGTGTCTGGGGGCCCTGAATGGAAAATATAACAAAGGATGGTAAATTTTTGGAGACGATTCTGAAAATATTTGGCACAGAATATGTGAATTCAGTACTAGACGTTTGGAGCAAATTTACATATTATTCCCCAAAATACAAAAACTGGCCTAGGCTAGACAAAATTTAAATTTCACAGGAACGTGAATTTAAGTGAAAGTCTTGATACTCACCCAGTGGCTATTTCAGATCATGCTCCAGTAATAATTAAAATAGAAACACAGGTTAGTGAGTTAAAAATGAGACACTGGCACGTTCCCACCTATCTGTTGAAAAGAGAGGAATGGGTAGCTGAAATTATTCAGGAGCTATTAGATAGAAGATAGAAATTTCTTATGGTAATATAGCTAGGGAGTGGCATAAAATTAAAATGGAGTTTAAAAATAAGGTGGAAATAAAAGAAAGGGAGATATGGTTAAGGAGGAACAAGAATTATTTAGAGGGACTGACAAATGTTGAAGTATTGCAGAATAGGGGGAATCTCACAGAACAAGAAGAGGAGCAACTGCAAAATGCTAAGCAGAAAATAAGGGGTTATCTTGATAATATTCATGACTTTAGAAAGATTGCTGTTAAGCAACTGTTTTTGATAACTCTAGAGCACAAAAACTTTTAGCACAACAACTCAGGCAGCAGGAAGTGGAAGGGGCTGTTGTTGCCAAGCTTAGGGAGCATATAACAATGAAGATAATATATATTGTAGAGGTATTAGAAATATTTCAGAAATTCTATGAAAGTCTGTATAAAGCAGAGAAATATGAAAATCAAGAAAATGTACAAATGGAAATGTTTATGGAAGAATTAAATATCCCAAGGTTAGGGGTAAATGTGGCTCAATTACTAACAGGATAAGAGGAGTTAAGATAAAAATTGTGGTGTATAACCAAACTACAGGAAAGTCCCCAGGAAAAGATGGTATTCCTGTGGACATTTGGAAGCTAGGAGGGAAAAAACTGTTAAAGACCTGGAAGGTTTTAACAGTATTTTAAGATGAGGAGCAGTGCAACATCCTGGAAGAAAGTGATGGTAGCTGTAATACCTAAAGAGGATAAAGACCCATCAGATCCAGCTTCATACAGGCCCATTTCAACACTAAACCATCATTATAAAGTGCTATGTCTATAATGGCTAAAAGAATGCCAAAAGTGATGCCAAAATTGATAGATATGGATCAGTGTGGTTTTGTGGAGGGGGGGCAAACATTTGACAACATTAATAGAACACTAATGATCCAGTGGGAAACAGAATGTAAGAAAATAATACTGTTGTTGGTGGGTCTTGATGCAGAGAAAGCATTTGACAGACTAAGCTGGGAATTTATGAGCAAGACAAATGAAAGCATTTGCATTCCCTGATAAAATTATAATGTTGAGTAGGAGGATATATGAGGGATCAGAAGTGAAAATTAAAGTCAGTGAGTTCCTCTCTGATAATAGGAACCAGGCAAGGGTGTCCTCTTTCCCCTTTGTTATTTGCATTATATTTAAGAACTATTGACAAAGAAAATAAGGGACTCAGAAATTCAAGAATATAATTGGTATGGTAGTCAAGAAAAGTTGGCTCTATTTGCAGATGATATTATTATATACCTGATAAAACCAGAAAAGGACATTTTAGTGTTGTGGAACATTTTGAGACATCTTTTCAGGATACAAAATTAAAAAAAAAACTAAAACAAAGGCAATAGCTGTAAATTATGTATCCACACATGAATTTGTTCGGCAATATCTATATTTATGGGGACATGATAAAATAAAGTATTTAGGAGTATGGATTAAAATGATTCTGGCAGCTACGAATATGTGGGAAGAGACTAAACAAAAGAATACAAAAACTGAGAAATTGGAAGCTCTGTTACATGGATAGTTAGATACAAGCAGTTAAAATGTTTTTAGTTCCTTTAGTCTTGTACACAGATCAGGCATATTTTATCAACCAGAGGAGAAGTTGTGGATAGAAATTAATAAAGAGCTGCAGAATTTTATCTAGGAGAGCAAGATGGCAAAGCCAACTCAGATAAGTCGATTCTTCTAGCAGAGCAAGGCAGACTGAGATTACCTGATTTCATGGGGTGTTTTAGTGTTATACAGTTAAGAATGATGATGAAACAGGGGAAACTCAAGAAACAAGGAGAGACTGGGATTTTAGATGCAGATCTTTAAGGAGAATAAAAATAATTGTACAGAATATTATATTCATAAAGTGGCAGAAAGTATTCTAAGACCTAAGCTAACATGGGAAGGCAGAAAGGAGATTCTGCTGATAGGGATGACTGCAATTGGGGATACCGACAATAGGCAGGGGAGCTGGAATTTATTGGAGAAAACTGATAAAAGAACCAAGGTATTGGGAGCAAATAATTAGAGAGGGAAAGGTAATAGAGGTGGGAAGAGGCCAAGAATTTATTTGGACTGCAGGCTAGACATTGCCTTCAGTATCAAGGATTGTTGTCAAGAGTGTAGGCAAAGAGAAAGAAATAGGTGGGTCCTAAATGAAGGACCAGCACTGGTAACATTTTAGTAGAATCTAGAAGAGAAGTTGCTGTTAAAAAAATAAATAATTAGTAGAGCATGTAAAATATTGCATGATAACTATAACAATCAATCAGAGGAGGTTAGAAAGGATTGGGAAGGGACACTGGATAAACAATTCACAAAGAAATAATGGGGGATATATGTATGTCTCCAAAATATGCAACAAAATCTAGAAGATTTAGGATTTTTGCTTGGAAATATTTACATATGTATTTTTACACCCCAAGTAGACTCCAGAGAATTTTTCCTCAGGTAGACAGCAAATGTTGGAGCTGTGATGGGGAAGAAAGAGATAGTTGGGAACATACTTTCTGAGAGTGTATTGAGTTGGCAGACTTTACAGATTCCCCACAGAGTACTCTATCAGAGATACATGGTGAGAAAACTGAAAAGGGAAATTATTTTTTGAGCTAAGATGGATAATCGGAATTGCCTAGACATAGTAAGGCCTTGCTGAGTCTAATTATGGTGGCTGCCAAAAAAGCAGTTACTAGAAAGTGGAAATCAGAGTCTAAAACAACTGTACTAGAATTAGTGAATATAGTAATAGAGATAAAACAACTGGAATTGAGATCTTTAGTAAAGGGTAGGAGCAACTTACATAGAAACATGGGAATTATGGGAACAATACATACAGGGGAGGAATGAGGTTTAAAAGAAGGCAGGATTTGAATGAGCTATGTAATGTTTGACTGACAATGATTGGGTAGATTATAAGTGATGTATAATGTTTGCAACTAAAATTAGTCAGTATGGGTTGTGATGTATGCAACTAAGATTATGTCAATATGGTTTGTTTTCATTTATATAAATGTATGATTGCCGGTCATAAGTGATAATTTAATAAAGATGTTCCTTGTTTAAAAAAAAAGAGCTGAAACCAGAGATGCTTTTTACTAAACAGCTTCAAGGCTCTTCATTGACAGATTTTTTTCTACTCCTTCTCTAGTTGTTCTTCAACTTTCTCCAGTTGTCTTCTTTGCTGACATCCGGGCAGTATAGTGACTAGCTAGTAACTGAGTTTTATCCAGACCGTCACCTTCCACCAACTCTTTTACTTGTTTTCATTTTCACACTGATAGAGCTCTAATTATCCTGTTCTTCAGAGTCCAGCCATCTTCTTGTAATTACTGTGGACCCCTTAATTTTGAGTTTGATGATGCTTTAAGTAGGGCTGCAGTTTCAGGTTTGAGCTTGTGCACAATGGTGTGGAGGATGACAGCCATCTTGAAAGAGGACTTGTTTATAAAGATGATGGATGCATATTTCTTGGTGGTAGTGATCTAGTTAACCTCTTGAGGAGAAAGTCCCTCAGGTCTGTGGTTGGTCTTTATGGTTACCTTCCTGTCAGCTCTTCCCAGTCTACTTTCCTGACCTTGCCATTTCCCAAAGAGGAAGACTTTTCTTCAGTATCCATGGAAAGCCCTCAGTAATGATAGTCTTGTTGCCAGCAAAGTCACCCAAGAGGATGGCTGGCTACCATGCCCCTGTTCTGTGGTCTGTCCATTTCCATTGTGTTTTTCCAGGTTTGCCATAACTTTAAGGACAATGGCAAAAGTCTAATGTGTCATAGATGTGGTTGCATTTCAACACTCACCTGTCCTTTCTCAGAAAGAGCTTCACTGGTAGGTCAGTCCATTTTAGAGGTGCTATCATGACACGTTTACAGTATACTGCTCAAATAAGGGGCAATAGGGACTGTCTTACCATAAGAGGAAAGGGCAGGAGTTGTATTCCCATGTCCATTTAGACCTAAAGAGGAGGGGAATTTGTTTCATTCTGGATATCAGTTCAGCCAGCAGTTCCATTACACAGGGTTTTGGATGTTCACCCTGCAATGGATCATGGCATTGTTAGAGCAGGATTCCTGGATGGTGCTGCTGCTTTTAAAATGTAGTTTTTGGCATATTTTTCCATTTTGCTGTTGGTGGGCATCACTTTCATTATGAAGTTTAGTCATTTGCGGTTTTCTTCAGCATCAAGTCTTCACCAAGTTCTTAACCATTGTAGTTAAAGTCTTGCAAGTAAAGGGCTTCCTGTGTTTCCCTTGTCTGTATGATTGGCCAGTCGAAACTGTAACCAGTGATTCTTTAGTGGCAGCCCTCATTTAGTGAGCTCACTTGAAAGCATTCTCTGAAGTGAATGCAAATTGGAAGCAGTTCTATCTGGTCACATCTCGGGCAGGTAGAGCTGAACATACATTACAGTTGTAGTTCTTGCCCATGGTGACAGTTCCAAGACCTCATGGCCTTGGTATCTTGGATGAGGATACAGTGAGTGGACCAAGGCTGAAATTCCTATGCTTTCTTGACTTGAAGGCAGTGACAGTCTTCATGGTGCCATTTACTAGCCTGAGGATTGATTTGCCATAATACTTGTAGTTCTTTTGTTGCCAAATCATAGACTAATGGATAGTCCCATGAACCTTTTGGTGAGACTCCTCTTTTTGTAACCAAACTTGTTAGAGAGTCCTTTAACAGATGCAGCATTTGCAAAGTGGGGACAAACAAAGCTAGGGAACAACAGGTCATACACATTTTGCAAGAGAAGTAATGTTTGCCTGACAGTGGAGTAATAGACAATAGGCATCACTGTCAGTAGTTTACAACCTCGGGGAGGTGAAGAACAGAGACAGATCTGGTGCTCCAGACTCAGAAGTCATATTTAGTCAAGCTATTCCAAACATGGCCCTCCAGAGAATGCCTTGTTGGTCACTTGTCAGAACGTGGTTCACCCCAGCTTCTACTCAGTTCAGCTGAGCAAGACAGGGATAGCAGTGGAAATGTTAACTGTTCAGTGGTGTAAGAAGTTCCTGCATATCCCACCACTCTTCCCAAATTTCAGAGAAGATAGTCTCAGACTCCTCCTTGTCACCTATAGGTGATCAGGCAGAGCATTTTTTCAGTGGACACTAGGAGTAAAGAAAATCTTCCATTCCTACACAATGACATCCCCCCATGGTTACAGAAGGAAACAGTATCGCCTCAAGGCTGGGTTTCTTATATGTACCCCTTCTGCTGTCTTTTCTGATAGGAGAATTCAAAGGTAATTGGTGACTGAAGCTGTTAGGAAGCCTTCCAGTCAGTGAGCTTTTGACTCCAAGTGGAAATGGTTTTCAGTTTGGTTGGAGTGGAGCCCCATATCACCCGTTTGTCCTGGATACCGTTATGATTTGATTCCAGTTATGCCAGGATCATGATGCATGTGTTAGCTGTTTATGCACATCATGGGGAGCAGGACTGTACTCCAGCAGTTGCTTAAGCAGTTCTTTAAAGAAATGTATCTCTGTGCTCTGAGTGCGTGAGTGAGATTGGACCTCATGGGTTCACAGGCTTTTTTTGTTGTTGTTGTTGTTCGTTGAATCTCTTGCTCAACCCCTTTCAAATCTGTGTTGTGGAAAGCCCTTTTTGTAGTGGCAATCACATCTTTCTATCACATCTCAGAACTTCAGGCCTTTTGTCTGGGGAACCATATCTTATCTTTCCTGTGAATGGGGTGACCTCAGGGATTTCCCTGGAAGTGGTTGATAATTACTTGATCAGGTTCTTAATGCCAAACATAACTGGTGAACTTTTCATTTTTCTGTAGGTCATATAGATTTGCAAGTATTGTGGGGATCACTGCATGAAACTGATTTGTGCTTTGAGGAGTTTCACTTTTTGTCAGTGGTGTGCAACATCAGATTTAGTATATACTAAGTTAAAGCGGTGGGGCACCCTACATGGGAAATGCAGGGAGAGTTACTCAGTGCAAAAATATTCATTTTTATCTTTACTGATCATGTTTAGAAATATGGAGTTTCCAATAAGTTGCATTCAAGCACATACATTTTATGTGATAGTGCACTGATCTTCCATTAGGGAAGTGTTTTTAGGACAAGTGCAGGAGGACACCTGAAGATGTTTTCAGAATGTCCCCTGAACTATTTCAGCTGTCTACTGGTTATTTATTTTTTTCTGATGTATAGACCAAGAAAGGGAGGGCCCTTTGCACACTGGACATGATTTAACATCTCAAAGACTTGCTGGCATAATGGTTAAGGTCTTCTCCTCCCTTGCACAAGGTACGAGGGTTGATCCTGACCCCCAGCCAATGCCTGTAAGTTTGCTTACTCTCTCTGCATCTTTGTGGGGTTCCTTCCACCTCTCAAAAACACGTTGAATGTTCCCACAAAAACTGAGTTCTGGGTAGCAGCACAGACTCTAGATGGTGCCTATAGGGGGAAGAGTTGTATAAGCCAATTCCTTTTGTGATCAACTGTGGTGTGCAGTATCCTCAGGATAGGAGAACACATATCACAGACTGCACCATGTCAAGGCTAGCCACTTGATGGTGTAAAATATTGCTCTAAGTTATTCAGTTGTGTTAACTAATACTTGGTATGGGTATTTGCCTGTGATAAGTGGGTTGAGGACCCAGCCTACTCTGACCTGTGCCAAGGTGTACATGTCCCTATTGGCCAGTGTATGCCCACCATCCCTAGGTCAATAAGCTACTGGACAGACAATATCCAGTTGTCCAGCTTTAGTTACCTGGAATAGCACTGTTGAGAGAAAGCTGGACATAAAACCAATCAACCTGCTAAATATGAACTACAAGTTGCAGCTTGGAAGTGGATGAAATGATGGTAAGGAGGAAGCTGGACATCTTATGTTTTCAGGAGACAAGATGGAAGGGCAGTACAGCAGAGCTACTTGGCTTAGGATCCAGAGTCCACTACTCAGGAAAGGACAGACTAGAAATGGTGTGAGAATGTGGTGAAGAAAAGGCTTCAGAAAACAGCGAGGGATGTCATCAGAATTTGTGATAGACTAATTTCAGTCAGACTCCAGCATAAGGATAAGTCACTATTCCTAATCTCAGATGATGCCCTACAGTAGGGTTGTGATAGGAAAAGAGTGCACTCAGCAGTTGCAGGACCTTCTGGATAAAACAGGACAGCAGGAACTGGTGTTGATAACAGGTTGCCTGAATGCACACATCAGGCAGACAGCAGGATAAAAGGACTGCCTGGATCCACATGGGTATGGCAACAGGAGTAAAGGAAGAGAAGCCATTCTAGACTTCAGTCAGGCATATAGCTTGATGGTGGCCAACACATGGTTCAACAAGAGTGACAGTCACAAGATCATGTACAACAGTGGCCAACATGCAACTCAAGTTGACTTCCTCCTAGTAGGGAAAGGGCACTAGGGTAGAATAAATAACTGCAAAATCTTCCTTAGTGAAACAGTCGGCCCACATCAGAGACCACTGGTTGCCACAATCAGCTGTAAGCAGTGATCAGAAAAGACTCTAACGTCAACAGAGACTAGGCTAAAGACCTGAAAGTTGAATAGAGAGAAAGCACAGGAGTTCAAGGAATTACTCAGGGCTCCAGCATCTCAGGAAGAAGAGGGACTAGGCTGAGATGAAGAAGAATGGCAGCATCTCAAAACAGCATATGTGAAGACTACAGAACAGATGTGCAGCCAAGCCAGGTAAGGAAATAAAGTACGTAATGAAGGTTAGTGATGGAATGTTTTAGTCCAGGAAGTCATCAAAACAAAGAAGGCATGCAAGAAAAAATGGGAAATAGAAAAGACAGACCAGGCTAAGAAGGAATACTGGTTGGCTAATAAAGAGGCTAAGAGAGGAATTGTAGTAGCAAAAAACAAGGCATCAGAGGCACTCTACCAGCTTTTGGAATGTGAAACAGTAGATGGCATAAAGAAAATCAAGTAGGTAGAACGATAAAGAAGATAGTCATCAGGCACTCTTCATAAGGGATGTCAGCAGCAACAGTCCTCAGGACATCAAAGGCAGATGGAAGGAGTACTTCAGCAGTCTTTTGTCTATGACTGGGAGAGGTGTGGAACTATGAGTAACTAGCTTTAATTAAAGGAAAAAGAGGGAATTAAATTATTTTAATTATTTCAATTCTGCTTAAATATCTGAGCTGTACTTAGTGACCTGTGTGGGTAATAATACTTTGTACTTTTCTGCTCTGTTCCATTGGTTTGCATTTTTAAGTCTGTTCTGGGCCCTTTGTCATGTTTATTAACAGTTTCTGAGTTATTATACACTTCTGTTTCCACAAACAGAATTACTCTGTTTGTATTTTAAACCCTTCTAGCCCACAGTCTTGTAGTTTAATTCACAGTGGTTGCAAAGCTGTGTACTTCTGCAAGATTTTGAGCCTTAGACATTTATTGTTGCATTTTTTCCATAAACAGTGATACTGGTAAATTTCTGCATAGTCTGGTGCCTTAAACAGTAGTAGAAGGGCAATAGCGAGAGAATTGTATTGGAGAAAAACTGGCAAAGGAACCAAGGTAGTGGGAGGAAATAACTAGAGAGGAAAAGGTAATAGAATGGGAAGACTCTTAAGAATGTATTTGGACTGCAGATTAGAGATTGTCTTCCCTATCAAGGGTTGATATCAGAGTATAGGCAAAGAGAAAGAAATAGGGGAATCCTGAACAAAACACCAGCATTGGTAGAGTTTTTAGTAGTATCTAGAACAGAAGCTGCTGTTAAAAAGGATTAATTAGTAGAACATGTAAAATATTGCATGGTAACTAAAAGAATCAGTCAAAGAAGGTTAGAAAGGATTGGGAAGAGAGACTGGATAAACAATTCACAAAGAAACAATGGAGGATATATGTATGTCTCCCAAATATGCAAGAAAGTCTAGAAAATTTAATATCTTCGCTTGAAAATCTTTACACAGGTATTTTTATATCCAAGTAGACTCCAGAGAATTTTTCCTCAGGTGGACAGCAAGTGTTGGAGGTATGATGGGGAAAATAGGTAACTGGGAACATATCTTCTGGGAGTGTAATGAGTTGTTAAACTTTAAAGATTCTCTGCAGACTGCTCTGTCAGAGATACTGGGTGAGCAAATTGGTGTTACTAAGGAAATGATTATTTTGAGCTGTGATACAGAATCGGAATTGCCTAGACATAGTAAGGCCTTGCTGAGTCTAATTATGGTGGGTGCCAAAAAAGCAATTACTAGAAAATGGAAGTCAAAGCCGAAACCAACTTCACAAAAAGTAGTGAATATAGTAAGAGAGAGAAAACAACTGGAACTGGGATCTTTAGTAGTAAAGGGTAGGAGCAAATTACATAGGAAAAAATGGGAATTGTAGGAATAATAAATACAGAGAAGGAAAGAGGTTTAAAAGAAGGCAGGATTTGAATAAGCTATTTAATGGTTGACTGATAACGACTGGATAGATCATAAGTGATGTTTAATGTTTGCAATAACAATTGTGTCAATATGGTTTGAAAAGTATAATATCTGTTAAGTAGAATTGTGTCAGTATGGTTTGTTTTCATTTATATAAATGTAAGATTGCCGGTGTGTTTTTATTTATATAAATGTAAGATTGCTTATGTCATATGTGATAATTTAATAAAGATGTTTCTTGTTTAAAAAAAATATTGAGAAAATTGTGTCTGCTCCAGTTTGTGCTGCAGTGCTTTTATAGTCTGCTTATCTTTTACCTGCTTAGATATTTCCCATCTCTGACTAACAAATTAAGCTAAAGTTTCTGAAAGAGCTCCAATATTGCCTTTATTTGACTGTATGCCTCTCTTGCTAGCTGGTTTTCCCCAGCCTTCCCCACATAATATGGCTGTGTCTGTGGCCTCCACCCCTTATGATGATCTGATTTCCAAAGTCCCTTCCTCCACCTCCCCTCTTTCATTGCGATAGACTGTTGTATGAGCTGTTTATGTACTCTTCCCACCCAATGTTTTCCATACATCCATGAAACTGATTGCCCACCCAGCAAACTAGTATTGCTCTTGAGTAAATCTCCTTTATTAGATATTGTCTCATGCTCATTTTCCAGGAGCTCAACAAAGCTTGGTGTCCTAGCCTGCATTCAGGAAGTGTTTTACTTGTATCCATTATCATCCAGGCAAAGTTATGTTCTTTTGATTGCTAAATCGCACTTGTTATTTTGAGTGATCACTACTGTTTCCTGCTTTTATGTGTGCATTTCACTGTTTTTTTTTTTGATGTTGTTAAAAAAATGCTCTTCCTCACACTTTTACTGCTTGTAAGACTGTCTTGAAATTGCCTTCAGCAAGGGATTTCCAACTAGGTTTTTAAGGGGTTTGAGGTAGCATTGCATTTGTGGGTCTCATCTACTGTGTTTTTACATTAGGAGGACTGGGTTTATTTATCTTGAGGCAAGAGGTGTTTGCCCGGACTATCTGATTTGGGAAATACACAAAAGGATCCTTAGTGTAGTCATTTTATTGGCCAGAGGGTTCATTAGTTTGTTTTCTTTTTTTTCTGTGATACTATAAATGTTGCAGATTTGTGTAGGTTAGCAGTGTGCTGTACAGTAGCAAACAAGAAAGAATGGTTCATAATACTGTACCTGTAAAGCAGAAATAAAGCACAAATACCTTGTGTGCCAACAAGCAAGTAGCAGTACCTACAGATTTAGTTGAATTCAGTGTTGTGTGAACATTAAAATTAGTAGAATTTAGTACTGTTTAGCATAATCTGCTCAGATAAAGCACTCTAAATGGTCTTCTAACTCCAATACACCCCCCCCCCCGCGTAAGCTTACAAATCAAAGGATTGGACAGTATGGATATGCAGTTTCCTAACTTCTCTGTAGCCAACTCAGTTTATATGGGCATCTTGAGACAGTGCAGCAATTTACTGACAACAACTTAATCCTTAAAGAAGCACAGTATGCGAGAGGTGTACTTACACAATACACTGGAGGCTAAACTCTGGCATACAAGTGCACATCAAGTTGTCAAAACCACACATACAACACCCCCCTCACATAGTACACAACACATAGACTAACGTATGCTGAGGCACGTAAAAGCAGTCATCCTAAACAACAAGACTTCCTAGATCACAGATTGTCAAAACCTATGCCTCACCAAGCCAAAAGGCACTCAGAAAAAACAGCATCTAACACCACATACACTGTCAGTCTCACCCGAGACCCAAACACTAAGACCCTAAAGATAATAATGGCAGATTTGTTGTGCTAAGGGGCTACTGGCAAAGGAGGAGGAGGATTACACTGGCATGCATTTATATTACAGCTAAAACTGCTATAATGGAGTTTAAGAAAATTCTGGGAGAAATCAGTTTTCAGCAAGGAATATTACTTATAGGTGGGGAATGGAATTTGATTTGCAGCAGTGAAGATTTGTCGGGGGGGGGCAGAAGGGAAGTATAACAAAGAAGGGTAGATATTTGAAGAAATTTATGAAAATATTTGGCATGGAATATGTGAATACAGTAATAGGAGTTTAAAGTGAATTTACATGTTATTCCCCAAGATATAAAAACTGGGCTAGGCTAGACAGAATTTACATTTCACAGGAACATTAATTGAAGGTCTTGATACACATTCAATAAGTATTTTAGATCATGCACCAATAATAACTAAAATAAAAATACAGCTAATGAAATAAAAATGAGACACTGGTGCTTTTCGACCTATCTGTTGAAGAGAGGAATTCATGGAATGGGTAGTGGAGATTATTCAGGAGCTATTCCAGAGGATAGAAATTACTTCTGAAAATATAGCTAGGGAGTGGGATAAAATTAAGGTGGAATTTAAAAATAGGGTGGAAATAAAAGAAAGGGAGCTATGGTTAAGAAGTAACAAAAATTAGAGTGACTGACACATTTTAAAGTATTGCAGACTAGGGGGAATCTCACAGAACAAAAAGAGCATCAATTGAAGAATGCTAAATAGAAAACAAAGGATTACTTCAATAGACAGCAAATGCTGGAGTGTGACGGGGAAGAAAGAGTTAATTGGGAATATATTTTCTGAGAGTGCAGTGAGATGGTGGACTTTAAGGATTCCTTGTGGGATCACTTTTAGAGATGCTGGGTGGGCAGATTGATGTGATGAGAGAGATGATTTTTCTGAGCTATGATATAGAATCGGAATTGCCTAGACATGGTAAGGCCTTGCTGTGTGTAATTATGGCGGCTGCCAAAAAAGCAATTAATAGAAAATGGAAATCAAAACCTAAACCAACTATACTATAAGTAGTGAATATAGTAACAGAGGTAAAACAACTGGAATTGAGATCTTTAGAAAAGGGTAGGAGCAAACTACTTAAGAAAAATGGGAATTGTGGAGCAATGCATAAAGGGGAGGAATGAGGTTTAAAAGAATGCAGGACTTAAATGAGCTATGTAATGTCTGACTGAAAATGAGTGGGTAGATTATAAGTGATGTATAATGTTTGCAACTGGGAGTGTGTCAACATAGTTGTGATGTAAAACACGTGCAACTAGCATTGTGTCAGTATGGTTTATTTTCATTTATATAAATGCATATGATTGGCTATGTCATATGTGATTGCTTAATAAAGATGTTTCTTGTTTAAAAAAAGACAGGAATTGAATAATTTATGTAATGTTGCTTAGGTTATATGATATATAGCAATATATGTAAAGTATAATGTTTGTAAACATGAACTTATTAATACAGTTTGATTACTTTTATATAAATGTAAAACTTTCTGTGTCACAAGTGATAATTCAGTAAAGGTGTTTAAAAAAAAAAGTTGTGGGAAATAGGGGAGAAATGGCTTCTGAGGGTACTCATCAGTATGGAGAGAGACAGGCATATCCCAAATGGCTGGAGAATAAGCATATTTTTGCCAATGTACAAGAAAAAAGGAGCCATTCATAACTGTGATTAGGACTGAGATATCGATTTCCTGTCACACTGTATGAAGGTTCTGGAGAGGGTGATTGATAAATACTTAGAGAATTAGAAATTAAGATGGGAGATGAGCAGTTTGTATTCAGATCAGGATGCAGCACAACTGACCTGATGATTGCAGTGAGACAAATATAGTTGAGGAGAAGCTAGAAATGAGGAATGAGTCCAACTGGACATACCTAGACTTGGAGCAAACATATGACAAGATCCCAAGAAAACTGATTTGTGCAGTCCTGCAGTGGTTCAAAGTCCCAGAAGCTTTGGTAGAATTAGTGCAAATTGTGTGCAAAGACCAAAATGACTGGAGTATGAATAATGTTCGGTCTCACAGAGGGGTTCCCATTGGGAATGGGTGTGCATCAGGCTTATTCTCTGAGCCCACTACTGCTCATACTGGTGATGGACTACATTAGCAAACTGGTCAAAGGGGACAGATCAACACTGCATGCTGTATGAACAGGAACATCAGCAAAGCATAGAGGAGTGGAATGCAAAACTGAAGGCACATGGAATGAAACTGTGTGCAGATAAGACAGTTCTAATGACAGCAAATGGGGGAAATCAGAAGAAGATAAGAAATGAGATGAAAGGGAAATACTGGAACAGGTTAACAGTGTCAAGTATCTGGTTGGGGTGGCTGAGGAGAGGGGAAGTCTGAATGAGGAAGTCAAAGCTAGAATCAGAGGGGCTGCAGCAAATTGTCTCGGAGTGTCGGGGATAGTGTATGGCAGAAGAACGCCAAAGAAACTGAAAAGTAAGGTATACAAAACAGTGGTGTGACCAGTACTACAGTATGGTACAGAAACCTAGGCAGTAAAAGAGCAGTTGAGGAAGCTAGAGATGATGGAGATGAAGTGCCTGAGATGGGTGGTAGGATTCACATTATGGGACAGATGAAAAAATGAAAATATCAAATCATAAACCAGAGTAGATCCAATTGCAGAAAAGGTCAAAGAGAACAGATTATGGTGGATTTTGCACATCTGCAGACAATTTGGTAAAGAAGATTCGAGAAAGACAGAAAGTAGGCAAGAGGATTGTGTGTGAGAGAACGCCTACAACAGTCAGGTATGACTGTCAAAGAATGTAGGAAAGTGGTATTGAATCAAGAGAGATGACAACAGTTGACACAACACCCTGACCCGATGTAGAAAATGGGGGTTGATGATGAAATTTTATCTAGAAATAATGGCCAAGTTGTTGAGTTTAGGTATGGATACCAATATACATTCTCATCTGCTGTCTGGCGAGAAGTGGGTTACCAAATGGACTTCAGCTGCTTTGCCTTAAGTAGTTCAATGCATTAAGGATTTGCCTTTCAAAATGCATGTGATGATGGCCATGGGTTGGATGTGTATGCTAACAATCTTGGTAAATCTAGAAGTACGTTTGTTGTTCTTTCAAGTATCATACATGTAACATCATAGTGAAAATATTACTTTAATTTTTTTCATTGTGTCTTCACTTCTCTCTCTCTCCCCATTCCTCTTTGTCATTATCCTTTTTATTACATACATTTGTTTGTCTTAGCCAAATTTCCTATAGCATTATAAGTATCACCTCAACTCCTCGATAAGAGGCTGCTGTCCTTGTGGCACCAACCCAGTCAACAAAGGATAAATAAAAAAATAAATGTGGTGTATTATTTTACTATTATATGCAGTGGCATCTAGACTTGCACCCATATCGGTGCAAGGCATGTCAACCCCCGATAGGTGGCAACAGCCGCACCATCTGTACCAGAAACACCCACAACATTTGGGTCACAGTCTGTCACAGTCACTTGCACACCTCCTGCCCCACCTGCACTGCTACTAGATCCTGGTACTGTTGTACCCACTGGTGGTAGTGCCAGTGGAAGTCACAGCTTTGTCAGCCATTGGCAGCTGGTAGACATGGTATGGGAGATCATTGGCAGGAGTCTAGATGACTGCATCATCCACTTGGAGAACCTCCTCTGGCAGCCCATTGAGTTCCATCCTTGCCCCATACTGGCTTCACCATCTGAGCCATTGTCTGGTGGTGAGTAAGCTCCCACTGAGTTACAGCTGGCAGGGACAGCAGCTGCACAGCCCCATCCTGGTGTTCCCTTCCTTTTGTGTGTATAGCCTCCTCTGTTTGTTGTCCAGTTTTCCCCTCTCCATTGTCTTCCTCTGTTTTTCTGATGTTTCCTTCACCATTGAGCTTCCCATTCCTCATTATCTTAGCAGATCCCCTACCAGTTTGTCTGTGTTCTATGTTTGTGTATATGCCCATTACCTATTCTAACCATCTTCACCTTCCTCAACTTGATTTGTCTTCTTATATGAAAAATGGGCTCCTAACCCCCAAAAAATGTTTCCCTTACCCACCTCCATCCTGCTCATACCTTACATTTTGAGCTTAAGTTCTACCCTCTGCTTGCTTGCCTACCCTTTTCATATCTTTCCTATAATCCCATGTCCACCCCCTAATCTGGTCAAAAATAGATGAACACACCTGCATTCTGGCCATTTAAGATTTCCAAAACATTTCTTGCCATAACTGTGCATATGGGATTATGCAGAATATCACTGAGGCAGATGCACAACACATGAACACTTACACTACTTTTCTTATCCTGCCACCACACCCAAGTTCGATGTGCTGTTTCTGCATACCCTGCTGACGACAAAAGTGGCATATTTAATCAGCATCTCCTTGCAGTGATTTCCACACAGTAAGTGTAGGATGGCTGGCCACAATTATGCCTGCATCCTTTCTGAGTCCTGAGGAAGGTGTCAGTGTTTTGCACTGTATATTCCTTGCCTTGTATGTTACATCAAGAACAATGTATAATTTTAAAGACTTTCAATCTGTTCAAAAGTGTTAATATTAAAAATTTATGTTAGCTGACAGAAACCTGTTTTAAGTACTGTATCAATTACAGAAACCATTGTCTGGTAAATTCACCTTTTTTGACATGGTGTCAATGTACTGCTGGTGACAAGTTGACAGGAGCACTGAGCTTTCCATGGTGAATGTATTTACCTTTGTTTTGACTCTGTAATATTATGTTCGTAGGTGAAATCACATTTGCCATACATTTTACTCTTGTTTTGTGTCTTAAATGATTGTATTTATTTTAGGTAGGACTGTTCCAGTAAAAAAACAGGTATATATAACCCATAATGAAATTTGAAGGTAGCATATTGCTGCTTATGTAAATAAGATTCATGTTTCTAACCATTTTACATACTTTGCCATTATATTATTGAGACTTTTCATAGAAATGAGCTAGGTTAGTATAAATACAGGTTTTTATCAAATCCAGTTATATGTTCAAACACAGCAGGTTCTGAAACCTTTACCTTGCACTTTAATTATATTAGTACCAAACAGCTGCCTCTTTAATACATGTTGTTATATCGTGTTGGTCATGCATACTTCTTGTTCCATTTACCTAAGTCTTGTGACTTAATCGGTTGCAAAGGTTAAACCTGCTGGGCTTGATCTTCGCTTATGAAAATAGTATTTCCTCTCACAATGTGTGTGTTCTGAAACAGGACACTGCTCAAACATGTTTCTAGTATGATTGCTAAGTGACGTACTATGAGAGAGTGAGCGATTCTTCTATAGCACTATGACTACAGCTGTAATAGGCTTCTGGCATGTAGTGTTGAAACTGGAGGAAGACTCAAAGGAAAGACCATAAAAAACCACCCCATCTATCATTAGGAATAGGTCCTAGATGCTCTCTCAGGCCAAAAACACTGCATTGATGGGCCCCAATAATATCTCAAGATGCCTCCTAAATAGCCTGAAACATAACCTAATGGGACCACTGAAGTTACTATTTTACCCTAACCTCCAGAAAGGTTTTGTTCCATCTGAATGGAGAACTGTAGTGGTTATCCCTTTGCACAAGGGTGGGCCAGCCACTTACAGTGGGTACTATGGACCCTTAAGTTTGACTAGTCTAATATGCAAAACCATGGAAATGATCAATAAAGACTCAGAAAACCTTCAAACAATGGATTCAACCCAGTTTGCTTTCATCAAGGGCAGATCATGCCTGCTCAAATGGTGGACTTCTTTCAGAAGGTCACCAAGGCAGTGGATCTTTACTACTGGAATTACCCCCTGGCTGCTGTGTGTTTTTCCTGGCTGTAGTGTCTTTATTACAATCTTTCTTACTATCCAACCCTGCTCTAAGACTAAAGGACCATCCCTGAGTGATGAATAAGGACCACAGGCAAACAATTCCAGTCACTTCAATAAGTAGTAAAGCTACTTGCTGTCCTATATCAGAACCCTGTTACCTTGGGAAGCAATAAACTTTCTTACTATCCAACACTGCTCAAGGACTAATGGACCATCCCTGAGTGATGAATAAGGACCACAGGCAAACAATTCCAGCCTCTTCAATAAGTAGTAAAGCTACTTGCTGTCCTACATCAGAACCCTGTCACCTTGGGAAGCAATAAAGTATGTGTTTCCCCCACCAAGTAGTAAAGCTGATACTTTTTCAAATTTATTTCCTATATGTATTAAAAACCTGCTACCTAGCCAGGTTACCCAGCAGCCATACCCCTCTCTAGCCCTGCATAAATACATTCTCTTGGCCTTGCATAGCCACCTATAACTGTAAATTGCCCCTTCCTCTCCCTCGATAATAGCTATCTCTGATCTCTGTCTCTCCCCCACCCCCAGCATAACTCCTACACATTTTGTTCCCTTCTAGGCAAGCTCCCTCTACTAGTCTTGTTTTATACTTTTACCCTTCTTTGTCTCATTGTATCATTCACAAGTACAGCTCTGTTGTACTAGACTGCCTATATACCTCTTAGTCTACCTGCTGCACTCCACAGCTTTCTGCCCTTTGCTACCCCTTTTCCCATCACCACTTAAGATTATCTCAACCTACACTCACCCTTACTTACCAGTAAGGTGAATTGCAGTAGCCTGCTGCTCACTGATTATTCTCTCAGACTGTCTCCTCCTTACCTGTCTGAACCCACTCTGTTTGCCCTGCGGGTTCATGCTGCTCCCCTACCCTGCCCCCAAATTCCACCCACCCCCAGCACCCCTACATTTATTCCTCCATCTCTCTGCCTACCTAGCCCAATTACCCAATAGCTCTTCTTCCTGCCATACAACTGCTGTCAACCCACCCAGTCTAATTTACCTAACATCAGCCTCTGCCTATTCACTCCACCTACCCAACTCCTCCGTCTCCTCTCATACATCTCCTCCATCACATTTCCCTCAATATTCCATTCCCCAAATCCCTCACAACTATATTCCTGCCTCCTTCATATAACTTCAGACAAACATACATTCTTACTCTTCACAAAGGTGGCAAGAACACCAACATCACACATTTTCGCCCTATCACTCTACTCTCACCAATCTCTCAAATCTTAGAAAAGTGCATCCACCACCAACTTATGCCTTTTCTAACCCAAAACCATCTTCTTACACCAACCCAATATAGCTTCCACCCTGGCCATAGTACTACTACTGCTCTACTCCTTAGAAACTATCAATCAAGCCCGAGATTCAGGTCACCTGGTCTCTACTGTTTTGCTTGATCTCTCTAAAGCTTTCAATACTGTTTCCCATAAACACCTTCTCCTTCACCTCTCAAACCTGCATCTCTCACCTAACTCTCTATCCTGGTTCTCTAGCTACTTATCAGATAGGTCTCAGGCAGTCAAATGGAAAAACTCCATCTCCTCCTTCCTACCTACCCCAACAGGTGTACCACAGGGATCCATCCTTGGACCCATGCTATTTAATATTTTCATTAATAACTTTCACATTGCTATTCCCAATGACAAAATTATTCAAAATGCTGACGATTCAACCTTAGTCTGCTCTGCCTCAAACATCACTGAACTGCTCCTCAAAGCCCAAGCTGCTTTTTCAACCACTGAAAACTGGATGCGCCAAAATCACCTCTCCCTTAACGCTAACAAATCCAAAATTCTCCTCTTCTCCCCCAGAAAGTCCTACTCTTATGATAAAGATACTTTAAAATCCTTAGTCACTCCCAACTCCCCTATTGAAGTGGTTCCCTCTGCCAAACTTCTCGGTGTTACAGTCGACGAATTCCTTAAGTTTGACATACATATTCAACAAAATATTAAGAAAACCCACCAAAAACTAGGTATGCTATATAGGAACAATCACTTTCTCTCTCACTCTGCCAGGCACACTTTGGCCACTACCTACCTTTTGCCCTCATTATTATATGGAGCCCCTTTCCTAACCAACCTGTCATGCTCTATCACCTCCAAACTAGAAAGCTGCTACAACAAAAATCTCTAAATTTGCCTCCAACAGTAAAAATTACACCCATCGTCGCCTTTCCCTTCAATCACTAAACTGGCTAGAACTACCAAACTACCTATACTATCTGCAGCTCACCACAGCACACAAACTTATATTTCATCCAACTAACTGTCCTGCTCTAGCTAACATCCTTCCATCCTACATCCCCAATAGAACTCTCAGATCTGAACATCAAAACTTGATTACTATCAACAAACCAAAAAGTCCAGCTGGCCAAATTCTCCTCTCTTTCACTATTGGCAAGGCTTGGAACTCTCTCCCTTCCTCTCTAAGAACAATAGCAAACTGAAAATTTAAAAAAAACTCAGCTTTTCAAACATCTGCCCACTAAATGGAAATCCACCTAAAAACTATCCAAGAACATACCAATATCCTATCTAGAGTGTACCCTAGCACTCAAAATGTCCTACAGCTATTTATCTTTGAACCCCTTTGTGCAAATATTGTAAATAGATTCACAGTTTAAAACGAATGCATGCAAAATGTCTTCTTAACCCTCTTCTCTATGTGCATATATAATGCATTTCCCAAATTACTCTATAAGAATAGCTTTATAATTATATAACCCTTTATAAAAACCTTAGTGAATTTGTTTTTGACTATTTGTAATAATGAATGTTCTTATTATGTAAACTGGTCTCCTCAATGTATCATTTATATTTTTCATATTTTTGTAATCTGTATTTTTGGAGCTTTTCTCCCTGGGCCTCCACTGAAAATGGGTCCACGGGGCCCAGTGGACCTCCCCGGTAATCAAACTGGAAATAAATAATAAATAAATAATAAATGAGGCAAAATGGTACGTAGTGCATACCGTAACCTGGCTAAGCCATTTGATATAATACCTCACTTTGGCATTTAAACAAACTCACAGATACAGGCATAATCTCCTGTGTTACAAGCTGCATGGCCATTTGGCTCATGTATAGGACCCAGAAAGATAGGATAGGGAAGATCTCCTCCACAAAGAGGCCAGTTACTATTGGTGTCCCACAGGGCTGTGTGCTGGATCTGCTCCTTTTTGGCATCTACTTCTCAGGGGTCAAGGCCAATGTCAAGGGCCTTTGGCTGACTAAGTGTACAGATGATTGCAAACTAAGAGCTGTCATAGAATCCCCTAAGATAGTAACATCCTACTGGAAAGACCAACACAGACAAATGACTGATGCCAAAGGTATGTCTAAAACTCACTTCCAAGAAATGCACAATAGTGCTCTTTGGGAAATCACCCACTCTAGAAAATTGTCCTATCAATAACACCCCTGTACTATGACCAGTATTCAGGGATTTGAGTATGTATGCAGGTAGTAATCTGGCTTTTGACCAATATGTGTCTAAGGTAGTAAGGAAATCCTTCTATGTTGCTCAACTTATAAGCAAAGGCATGGAATTTAGGTCTAAGAAAGTCATCATTCCACTGTAGTTGGCCCTTACCAGGCCCAGCATTGAGTACATGCCCCCTTCAATATGTATCTGGCTAGGAACATGCAACAATTGGAATATCCACAGAGGTTCCTCACAAAAAGAATACAGGGTATAAACAGCATGTCCTACGCCGATTGCCTTAAAGCCCTATTTCTATACTCTGTTTCCTACAGACTGAGAGTCGATCTGTGCCTGGAATGCAAGACATTTTTCATGCTAATGGAACTTTTTCATATCTGCAAAATGAATAGCATCATAGTTATCCAGGGATTTAAACTTGACTTGTGACATTAATAGGACATGTTGGAAGGACAGATATGTGTCTCAGAATGTCCTTTCTCTGGAGTAGGCTGCCCATCCACTGTGAAACAGAGCTGTTCCCTACCTTATTTAACAGAAATCTGGACTAGTGGATGAGAAATCGGAAATACACCCTGGGTCTAGCACTTATGTCTCTAATGGACAGAAGCAATCTGTAAAACTTGCCATAGCTTACATATACCCCTTAAAATAACCTTTAAGGCACATAAACTTGCAGGATACAATCAGCATGCTTGGCTAGACTTATAAAGGCTCCAGTGATCGTTAGGCTAGCATACACTGTTTTTCAGCAATGCTTGCTGTAAGTGATTATGTGACATTCTCTGCTAATGCACAGGTCTAGAACATATCAGTAATAAAGACAGGGGGTTAAATCCATTCAGACGTAGTACTCATTTCTTGCTATTGTGGCATTAATTCTCTTGAAAGATGATTTTTTAACATCTGTACTATGACTGTTTCTTTGGCATACCTTGATAATGCACTGGTCTAGAGACTATCACTAACAAAGGTAGGGGTTTAAATGCAGTGAGGTGTAGTACTATTTTCTTACTATCCTCAGTTCCATTTACATGAAAGAAACATTCCTACCATCAAGTTGTGAATTATGCTACAGAGGTTGGCACTTTCTAAAATATATTTATATAGAGAGAGTCATTTACCATTGCTTTGCTAGAAAGTTGAGAAGTATGAGCCCCTACCCCACATCCATCCTGACCGTTCCTTACAGGCTGACCTTGTGTTCTACCCTTCTTGTTTCCATATTCATACCTGTCTTACACTCTCCCATTTTCAACCTATAATATAGTTAAAACATAAAAACAACGCACACATGCATGCCCATCAAGGGCTTATGAAAAACAAGTCTTATTTTTGCAGTAATCATTCACTACAGTTGGCAGAGAGCAACATTGATGGTCATCTATAACCAAAGTGGAATGATACACCATATCCTGGCAAAACTAATGAAAAATCCTTGGGATGTGCTAATCAGTCACACAAGTGAGGTAAATATTGCTGTGCATACCTGTCTGATATGAAATATAACATACAGTTAATACCTTTATTCTAAATCATTCATTGGCTCAATATAGTCATGCAATTGTTTCTACTGTACCAATGAACGGATAAGGGATTTTGCATCATTTAGGTGTTGTATGTTTTTGTTTTTCAATGTTAGTTTTGCAGTCTGCACATGTGGTACATTTCCCTGATATGTCTATTTTATGACCACATTTACCCTGACTGCTGCATTGGTTCACATTACTAGGAAACTGGATATATTGGCATGTGGACTGCATTGATGGATGGACTCCCCTAATATTTTCTTTTTTCTTTGTTTTTATAAAATTATCACTTAGAGACAAACTTTCATTAATAGAAAACAAACCATATTAACTTTTTTCATGCATTTTATATATATATATATATATATATATATATATATATATATATATATATATATATATATATATATCATCATCATCTTCTTTCGGCTGTTCCCGTTAGGGGTCGCCAGCAGATCACCTGTTTCCATTTCTTCCTGTCCTCTGCATCTTGCTCTGTCACACCAACCACCTGCATGTCCTCTCTCACCACATCCATAAACCTTATCTTAGGCCTTCCTCTTTTCCTGTTACCTGGTAGCTTCATCCTTAGCATCTTTTTCCCAATATACTCAGCATCCCTCCTCAGCACATGTCTAAACCAACATAATCGTGCCTCTCTGGCTTTGTCTACAAACCTTCCAACATGGGCTGACCCTCTAATATACTTATTCCTAATCCTGTCCACCCTCGTCACACCCAGTGCAAATCTTAACATCTTTAATTCTGCCACATCCAGCTCAAACTCCTGCCTTTTTGTCAATGCTGCTGTCTCCAACCCATATAACATAGCTGGTCTCACTACCCTCTTGTAGACCTTCCCTTTCACTCTTACAGGTACACAAATCACTCCTGACACTCTTCTCCACCCACTCCATCCTACCTGTACTCTCATCTTCACCTCTCTTCCATACTCACCGTTACTCGGAACTATTGACCCCAAGTATTTAAACTCATCCACCTTCGCCACCTCTACTCCTTGCATCCTCACCATTTCTCTATCCTCCCTCTCATTCACACACATATATTCTGTCTTCGTCCTGCTGACCTTCATTCCTCTTCTCTCTAGAGCATATCTCTATCTCTCCAGGGTCTCCTCCACCTGTTCCCTACTCTCACTACAGATCACAATGTCATCTGCAAACATCATAGTCCACAGGGACTCCTGTCTGATCTCGTCTGTCAACCTGTCCATCACCATTGCAAATACGAAAGGGCTCAGAGCTGATCCTTGATGTAACCCCACCTCCACCTTAAATGCATCCGTCACTCCCACCGCAGACCTCACCACTGTCACACTACCCTCGTACATATCCTGTACCACTCTTACATACTTTTCTGACACTCCTGACTTCCTCATACAATACCACAACTCCTCTCTAGGCACCCTGTCATATGCTTTCTCTAAGTCTACAAAAACACAATGCAACTCCTTCCGACATTCTCTGTACTTCTTCATCAACACTCTCAGAGCAAAGATCGCATCTGTAGTGCTCTTTCCTGGCATGAAACCATACTGCTGATCACTAATCATCACATCCCTTCTTAACCTTGCTTCCACTACTCTTTCCCATAACTTCATGCTGTGACTGATCAATTTTATCCCTCTGTAGTTACTACAGCTCTGCACATCACCCTTATTCTTAAAAATCGGTTCCAAAACACTTTTTCTCCATTCCTCAGGCATCCTCTCACTTTCCAAGATTTCTTTAAACAATCTGGTTAACAACTCCACTGCCATTTCACCTAAACACCTCCATGCTTCCACAGGTATGTCATCTGGGCCAACAGCCTTTCCATTCTTTATTCTCTTCATAGCTATCCTTACTTCCTCCTTGCTAATCCATTGTACTTCATGATTTACTATCCCTACATCATCCAATCTTCTCTCCCTCTCATTCTCTTCATTCATCAACCCCTCAAAGTACTCTTTCCATCTCCTCAACACACTCTCCTCGCTTGTATGTTTCCCTCATTATCCTTTATCACCTTTACCTGCTGCACATCTTTCCTAGCTCGGTCCCTCTGTCTAGCCAATCGGTACAGGGCCTTTTCTCCCTCCTTAGTGTCCAACTTTTCATACAACTCTTCATATGCCTTATCCTTAGCCTTCGCCTCCTCTCTCTTTGCCATGCACCTCATCTCCTTATACTTCTGTCTACTTTCTTCATCTCTCTGACAATCCCACTTCTTCTTTGCCAACCTCTTTCTCTGTATACTCTCCTGTACTTCCTCATTCCACCACCATGTCTCCTTGTCGTCCTTCCTCTGTCCAGATGTGATACCAAGCACCTTTCTAGCCATCTCTCTTACTAGCTCTGCTGTAGTTACCCAGCTATTTGGTAACTCTTCACTGCCACCCAGTGCCTGCCTTAACTCATCCCTGAACTCCACCTCACAATTACCCTTTTTCAATTTCCACCACTTGATCCTTGGTGCTGCCCTCACACTCCTCCTCCTCTTCTTGATAACCAATGTCATCCTACAAACCACTATCCTATGCTGCGTAACGACACTTTCTCCGGTCACCACTTTACAGTCTCCGGTCTCCTTCAAACTGGCCCTCCTACATAAGATATAATCCACGTGTGTGCATCTTCCTCCACTCTTGTATGTCACCCTATGCTCCTTCCTCTTGTTAAAATACATATTCACCACAGCCATGTCCATCCTTTTTTGCAAAATCCACTACCATCTGACCTTCTGCATTCCTTTGTTTAACACCATACATACCCATCACTTCCTCATCCCCTCTGTTCCCTTCACCAACATGCCCATTGAAATCTGCTCCAATCACCACTCTCTCACCCTTGGGTACAGTCATCACCACTTCATCCAATTCACTTCAAAATTTTTCTTTCTCATCCATTGCAAACCCAACTTGTGGAGCATACGCACTAACAACATTCATCATTACACCATCAATTTCCAGCTTCATAAACATCACTCTATCCGACACTCTTTTCACCTCCAAAACACACTCAGTATACTGTTCCTTCAGAATAACTCCTACTCCATTTCTCCTCCCATCCACAGCATGATAAAACAATTTGAACCTACCTCCGATACACCTAGCCTTACACCCCTTCCATCTGGTCTCTTGCACACACAATATACCAACCTTCCTTCTGCCCATCATATCAGCTAGCTCTCTCTCTATACCAGTCATACTGCCAACATTCAAAGTTCCGACCCTCACTACCACAGTCCTAGCCTTTCTTCTCTCCTCCTGCCTTCGGCCATGTCTTCTGCCTCTTCTCCTCCTTCGGCCAACAGTAGCCCAATTTCTGCCAGCACCCTGTAGGCTAACAGTACTGGTGGCGGTTGTTGTTAACCCGGGCCTCGACCGATCCTGTATAAAAATTTTTCTTGGTGACTGCATGAAATGTTTTGGCGAAGTTTTACGCTGGATGCCCTTCCTGACGCAACCCTCCCCATTTATCTGGGCTTGGGACTGGCACAAAGAAATGCACTGGCTTGTGCATCCCCAGTGGCTGGGTTTTATATATATATATATATATATATATATATATATATATATATATATATATATATATATATATATATATTTCTTTGTAACTCCATTACACAAACTTCTCAATTCCTGCTCTCTCTTATACCTCATTCTTCCTCCTGAACAGTACTCAATATGTATTGCTCCTACAAATTACATTTATTTCTATGTAATTTGATCTCTCTCTTTTCTAAAGATCTGTCTTCGGTTCTTTTCTCTCTTTAACAATATTCAGTACTTTAATTACAATTAGTTTATATTTTTATTTCCATTTTTCAGTAATTTTTTTTTTTTTTGCAGGCAGTAGTATTAAACATAATAATGACTTATGTCTAGAAATTTCTGATCTTGTGTCCCAGCTCAAAAGAATAATTTCTTTAATTACAGCCATTTGCTCCCCCAATATATCTGACAGAGTACTCTGTAGGGAATTTTTTAAATCTGCCAACTCATTACACTCCAGAAAACGTTACCAGTTACCTTTCTCTTGCTATCTAAGAAAAAGGTTTGAAGTCTGTTTAGGGTATAACAATTCCTATGCAAACACTTCCGAGAGAAAATCCTAAACCTTCTGGACTTCATTGCATACTTGGGGGGTTTACATGTGGATCTTCCATTGTTCCTTTGTAAACTGATTTTCCAGTCGACCTTCTCCTCTGATTTTTTTTAGATATTCTGGAATATTTTATATGCCGTACTAGTTATTCCTTTTTAACAGCAGCTTTTGCTCAAGACTCAACTACAAACTTTGCCACAGCTGCTCTTTCACTTAGTACTTCTCCATCCATTTCTGTTTGCCTATACTATGCTATGCATCCCTGGTAGAGAAGGCAATCTCTAACCTATAGTCCAAACTTCTGTTTAGCCTCATTCAACTCTGTTACCTTTCCGTCATTTATTTGCTTCCACTACCTAGACTCCTTTACCAGTTTTCTCCTGTAAATTCCAGCCCCCCTTACCTATTTTCTGTACCCCTAGAGGCAAAATCTCTTTTCTCTGTTTCCATGTTGACTTGATTCTTAAAATACTTTCTGCAACTTTATGGATACAATGTTCTGTATGGTTGTTGTACTCCTTCAGGATCTGCATCCAAAATCCTACTCTGTCCTTATTCCTTGAACTTCCTCCCTGCTTCATCATCATCCCTATCCACTTTGATTTATAACCTTCTGCTTGTGTTATGTATATGAGCCTTAAGTGTGTAGCTGTATAATATCCAGACAAATCAGGTAATCCTAAACCACATTGTTCTAGGGGGAGAATCAGCTTATCCAACTTAACTTTGTCTGTTTCCCTCCCAAATAAATGTATTCAACTCTTTGTTAATATTTGTCCATAACTTCACATCTGGTTGATAAAAATATGCCTGACCTGTATATGAAACTAAAGGGACTAAAATATTTTCACTGCTTGTATCTTACTGTCCATATCCATAAATAAGAGTTTCCATTTTCTCTTTTTTGTATTATCTTTTGTTTAGTCTCTCCCCACATATCCTTACCTGTCGTATACTTTAAATACTTTATCTTGTCATGTTCCCATAAATATGGGTATTGCTGAAAGATGTCATGAATGGGTACATAATTTACAGCTATAGCCTTTGTTTTATCTTCATTAATTTTATAGCCAGAAAAAAATAAAACTGTCTCAAAATGTTCCACAACACGGAAATGTCCTTTTCTGGTTTTATGAAGTACAAAATAATATCTTCTACAAATAAATCCAACTTTCCTTGATTACCATACCATTTATATCATGAAATTTCTGATTCCCTTGTTTTCTTTGCCAATGGCTGTAAATATACAGTACATAACAAAGGAGAAAGAGGACACCCCTGCTTGGTTCCACTAGTTTATTAAAGGAGAACTCTCTAATAAACTTTGCCTCTGATCCTTCTGATATATCATCTAAATTATTGTATCAGGGAATGCAAATACTTTGCTGTACTCATAAAATCCTAACTTACTCTGTTGAATGCTTTTCCTGCATCAAGACCCAACAATAACAGTACAGTGGTATTATCTTACATTCTACTTCCCTCTGGATCATTGTTCTATTAATGTTATCAAGTGTTGGCCTACCCTTCACAAAACAATTAATCCATAGCTACCAATTTTGGCAATACTTCTGCCTTTAGGAGTTGCCATTGCATACTCTAACCATCTCAATGTTAACCCTCTAACTGACACTTCTCCCTTTTTCCTGCCAGATGAACTACTGACTGACTGACTGCCAAAAGTAAAATTAATGACCATAACACAATAACTGTAGCAGCTATATATGTATATATATATATATATATATATATATATATATATATATATATATATACCTCTCATTACTGGAATATATTCTTTCTTGGCTTTCTCAACATATAACTAATGAAGCCATTCTCCTGGGCGACGTCAATATAAACTGGCTATTCCTCTCCCAGGATAGACCTAGCTCATGTATTAATTTGCATAGCTTCTCCCACCTAATCTTTACTCCTACCCATACTAATAAACTATCCAACTCCAGTACTATTATTGACTGGATACTAGTCTCAGATCCTTACAAATATCACTACCCAGAAATACTACCAGACACACTAAGTGACCACTCCCCGATCAAAGTTCTAAGATTTTCCCCACACTATAACAGACCACATAAATACATCAAATGCTGTAAACTCACTAACTTCCATCCTGATACTTTTAACAACCTCCTGTCAGCTATCAGTTGGTCCTTTCTACCTTGTCTACAACTGGATGAGGCTGTACTAAAGTTCAACTCAATATTCCTAAACATTCTCAACTCCCTTGCCTCCTTACACACTATAATAGTCAAATCTATTATATCCCCCTGGGTTACTCATTCTACTCACTCCCTAATGCAAGCTAGAGATAAGGCATGGACAATCTGGTCTAAATCTATGCTCCCTATCCACTTACAGAAATATAAAGAGCTCTGTAAACCTTACCAAAAATACTTCAACAAAGAAAAGAGGAATTTCTACAATAACCCTCCAACCTTACACATAGCCAACCTTAAGAAATTCTGGCACTCCATTAACCAGTTACTGCATTCAGGTAATCCATCATCTTCTAAGCCCTGCCCTAACAATACTTCCCAAGAAACAGCATCCATCTTTAACACCTACTTCATTGACTCTTATCAGTAAAATGATTAATTCCACCACGTCCGACACCCACACTGTCAACCATTCAGACTTTCCCACATCCTCTAAATCCAAAAATTATTTCTCTTTTAAACCAGTGTCTATCGGCTGCATAAAATCCTTACTTCTCAAACTGAAACCCTGCCCCCTCCAGTTGATAATTTACCTCCACTCTTCATACAGAAGGCAGCAAACTCTCTTGCCCTTCCTGTCTCTATAATTATCAGTCACTCTATTACTGAATCAAAAGTTCTCTCAAGCTGGTAACATTTATTTACCTTACCCATACACAAAGGAAGCAGTTCCACAGATCTTTCCAACTTCAACCCAATAGCAATATTATCACCTCTCTATAAAATATTAGAAAATGCATGCACAAACAAATCCTAGACTACTTACTACAGGAAAACCTTCTCACCCCAACACAACACAGTTTTCACCCATAGCACATCTACTGCTCTTATATCCTTTATCAGCACCATTGTCTTTCTCTCAACAGCTTAAATTGGCTAGAATTTGCCCACCAGCTACTTCCCTCACAGCTTCAGGTTATTCATTCCGTCCTGTATCTGCCTTCCTTCTGTCCCAACATCCTCTCTTGTCTCCCTCTACACCCCTCCCAGGACTCTTCGAAGTACTGATCAAAATCTACTTCAAATCTACAAAGCAAGAAGCAAAATAGGACAAAACCTTTATAGCTACTCCCCTGCCCTCTCATGGAACAAACTCTCCCTGGATATTAGAAGTATTAAACAACTGAAACAATTCAAAACTGCCACCTAAAACTTCCTAAGAAGCACCTAGACCTGCCACTGCACACACCCTCCTTAACTATCTACCCCACCTCCTCAGCATTCTGCCTCCTCTTTCTTTCTCTTAAATTCCATATTCTGCAAATCTGTCTTCTAAATACCAAACTGTCTGCTCTAATATGCTTATGACTAAAATTATTTGCAAACTAAATAACCAGTAGCTAAATGCTTGCCAACATTTCTTCATATTCTATGCTACTACCTAGCGACTTCCTTAATGAAGGAGTTCCTGACAAGAATTGTATAATTTTGTAAATAGCCTTGGTGCCTGTACAATATTAATGGGAAACTTCATTCTAACTTTGTAATACTGTAGTGACTTCCTTAAAGGTGTTCCTGAGAAGATTGTATATCTTTGTATATAGCCTCGGTGCCTTTACAATATTAACGGTAAACTTTGTACTAAATTTATTAATACTGTACTGTATTTTTCATACATGTAATCTAACATTATTAATTCCCAACTACAAACTACCTTTTTAACACTGTATTATACTTTGCATATGTGTTAAATATGGAGCTTTTCTCCCTGGGCCTCCACTGAAAAAGGGCTATCAGCTCAGTCAGACTAACCCGGTCAACAAATAGCTAACAGAGACATAAACACTTTATAATCATGGTTTAAAATTGAAATGGTTCTATATGAAGCTGGGTCTGATGGTTCTTTTCCCCCTTTAGGTAATGCAGCCACCACAGCTTTCTTCTAATATGATGTTTTTTCTCAATTTCAAAATAGTCAAAACTTTCCACATTTTTATTGCTTTCTTCCCTCCTAACTATAAAACTTGGAGACTTCTCTGTAGATTGATTATGCATCACCATTTTATCTCTTCTTCTCATATCTTAACTACTAGTTGTTGAGCCTCATCTTACTCTACCCTTGATATAATTAAGTCTTCCATAAATATTTCTATTTTGTGCTTTTTTGATTACCACATTCCTCTACTTTATGCAAATTTTCATAAAATGTCTGAAATATCTCTAACATCTCTGTAGGATCTCCATTTATTATTCTTGTAATAAACTCCCTTAGTATGGCAACAGCCCTTCTACTTTCTGTTGCCTAATTCATTGTGGTAAAAAAAGTTTGTTCCCTGTAGTTGTTTTAAAAAATAATTGCTTAACAGCAATCTTGCTAAACTCACACATATTATCCAAATATCCCCTTATGTTTCCTTTATCTCTCTGCAGTTGCTCCTCTTCCTGTTCTGTGAGGTTCCATTTATTCTGCAATATTTTAGCCTTTGTCAGTACCTTTAAAGAAATAATATTACTTCTTAACCATATCTCTTTCTCTTGTATCTGTTTTAAACTCCATTTTCATTTTTATCCCACCTTTTAGCTGTCCCTTCTGAAGAAATTTCAATCCTCCCTAATAATTCTCAAATAATTTTCTTAATTTCCTCTTTTTTAACACATAAGTAGGACAGTGCCAGTATCTCATTGTTTCCTCATTACCCTGTAATTAGTTTTTATTGCTGTATGATCTGAAATAGTTGTTGGATATGGGTCGAAGCTTTCAGTTAAATGCACATGCTTCTGTGAAATATAATTTCTGTCCAATCTAGCCCAATAATTATACCTTGGAGAATAATATACAAGTTCTGTCTGAGTTCCTGCTATTGAATTAAGCTGTAGAGTTTGGGATGTAAAATGCTTGCAACTAGGATTGTGTTTGTGTGGTTTGTTTTCATTTATATAAATGTATGATTGCTTATGTTGTAAGTGATGGTTTAGTAAAGATGCTTCTTGTTTAACAAAAAGGGGGAGGAATTGAATAATGTATGTAATATTGCTTAGGCTATATGATATATAGCAGAATATATGTGAAGCATAATGTTTGTTAATTTTAACCTGTTAATATAGTTTGATTACTTTTATATAAATGTAAATGTGCCTATGTCACAAGTAATAATACAATAAAGGTGATTAAAAAATATTCTTAAGGTGCATAATAGTTTTGGTGGAATACAAATACATGCCAGCATAATCCAATAGCCAATTACTACCATAAATCTACCATTTATTGTCTTCTTTCCTCTTCTATTACTGTCAGGGCCCTTCAAATAATCAGTATTATTATTTCCCTTTTCATTTTTCCCTGATATTGTGCTGGATCCTGAAATCATTTATTTGTCAAATTCATATGCTCATTTCTATTCAATGCATCTCCTGAAAAATTGCTATTTGCACTTTACATTTCTTAATATAATTTAGTACTCTTTCATTTTTGTCTATACCTGTAAGACCATTTACATCCCCAGGTAATATAGACAGAGTAGTCATTATGATAGAAAGCTATTTACAGGCAGTCTCCGGGTTACACATCCGACATGCGGGCAACCTATAAATACAAATGGCTGCCTCAATGTCCAAAATAACGTGAAAATAATCTTTAAAGTTGCCCAAATCTTACCATAAAATGAAGAATTATGTTGTCCTTTCTTTTCCCTGTTTTCGCTGTTTGTGAAGCTGCTCCCACATCTTGTTAGAGCAGTTACTTCCGCCTTCATGGAGATCAAGAGATCTGCTTGGTTAAGAGATCACTGTATTGGCGATCTGTTTGGTCAAGACTGCTGGCTTGTACAGTACACATTATTGGTGCAATTACTGTACAGTAGAATGGGCAAATGACATTGCAGCTCACTATGGTCTAGGTGACAGTAGGAGGTCTGGCAGAGGTCTGAAAGTTCAGGAAAGTGTAGAAAACATTTGTGGGTGATTCCTGTAGTACAGAAATGTGAAGTGGAGCTTAAAAAGATGTAAGTTTAACATATATATATATATATATATATATATATATATATATATATATACTTTTTTTTTTTTTTTTGTATGGGCCGTTGTGCTGTACTGTATTGCAGTACAGTATGGTAGAATGTTCCATGTGCATGTTTTGACCTGCATACAACTTTGACTTAAGGACAGACTTAAAAACAAATCTTGTCCTTAACCCAGTGGACTGCCTGTATTCTTCCTACTATACAAGGCAGTTCTTATGAATGTGTATTTCCAACTTTTGTCTTACATGCAAACACTGTTTGTCAGGCTAATCTTTTATACAGTTCTTTCTTCTCATCTTCATTTAAACATATATCAAAATTTTCAGGACTTTTTGCTTCAATCAAAACCCTCAAACAAAAAAACTAAATACATCTTCAGAATTCCCATCCCCTATTAATTCAAAACACAAACACACAAAGCTATGTACATTTTCTACAATTAAAGTTTAACCCTCCAGATAGGAGCAGCTGCCCCAAACTGATGGCTGTACCCATAGACATTCCTAATCTAAAATTAAGGTTACCTTGCTAAAGTATATGTTAAAGCCTGTGTTCCCACATACACTGATTGCGGACTGTACTTTTCTTATTTCTATCCATCTCCCAGATGTGAAAAACACCTTCCATGACTGCAGAAAACTTTTAACTTTTAGCTGTTAGAAAAAGCTGACTATCTTTAAGTAAACCTAGATTGTGCCATGTTCTATTAAATGTATTAAATTATTAAGGCTGCTGAAGAAACTACCATTTCTTATCCAATTCCTCAGTGTCAGACTTGACTTGTTTTTCACTGAACTGTTTGCCACTGTACATTTATGTTTTGCATTTCTCTTAGAAAAGAGTACTCAGAACTCTTAAGAGTAATTTCTTACATCTGTAGACAGCTTGTCTCCAAGTAAAATTAGTCAACGATGAGAAAAAAAGCTAACTTTGCAGATACTTGAAGGAACTTTTGAACATATTTCACTCAGAACACAATGTACAGACTTCTCCTAGTTAAAAGCCTTCATCTTGAGACTTCATGTGTCTCATGGAGAGTATTGAGAATGGAAAAAAAACAGGCTAATAACATTGCATCCCAATCGCATGCCTTTTATCCTTTTGACTTATTTTTCAAACTTAGTCCTTAAAGAAATAAACTGTCCACAGCTCAAGCCAAGCACATCAATCCAGACATTCATGCTTGTAAAAAACAAGGTAAATTATCTTAATTCCGCATATAATATAATGAATAAATTTTTACACCCCAAGCCGCCCAAGATCAAATTATTTTACTGTAAACTTGGTTTTGTCTAGCTTTTCTTATCTTGTTACAGTGTAAGGCCTATATATCTTATAACTAAGAAAAAGTACTTGTTTACTTTGATATCTTTAACATATCTAGCAGTCACTGCAAAGACTACCCCCACATGTAAAATATCTCTGACTGGATGTTATATAAAACTGCTTTACAATATAATATGCAATTTACATCATCAAATGTTTTATAAAATATTAATAAGAACACACATTGTTTTACTTACAGTTTTCTCCTATAGTGCCCTTTAAAACATTAATGACATAAAGTGGGGTATATACTTTACAGTCCCCCCATATGTTTAACAAAGTTAACAAAATTCAAGTCTTTCTCAGTCATGTTTTCTTGCAAAGTCATATTATATGAATGTGAATGATGCTTTATAGTCTCTGATTTTATTCACTAATTTCAGTGCTGCTGGTCTTCTTTCTGATTTCCATCTCCCAACATCAGACTCTGGTTCAAGAACAAGGTAATACTGATTCTTCAGTCAATTCCTGTGCTTTTTTTTTCTGTCTCTTGAGCATTTTCCTTTGGAATGCTGGAAAACGTTTCACTGGCAAGTCTCTCTGTGAACTTTGTTGTCAGAGGATTGAGAAGCAGAGTCTCCTCCTGCTTGCTGGCTCACTCTTTGTTGACTAAACTATTTTTATTTCCTCCTTAAACTGTTTTGCAACAAAGAATGTATTTTATAATCCAGAACAAATTATTCTGAAGACAGCTGGACACGGCAGCTTGAATTCCACACCAGCCTTCCTGATTGCTGGGATAAACTTCTTTCTGTTCTGCCTGGTCATCAGCGAATAATCATTTTCCACACCCTATTGTCTCCAATTTTTAATACTTTTCCTTTTTTCCATAGTTTTGTTAGGATCAACTTTTTCAACTGGTATGATTGCATCTTTACTAATATAGGTCTTAGCTGTTTTCTAATTGATAAGTTTAGAACACAATATGTATCCTAACTGTTAACAAATCCTGCTGCAGAACACTAGTCTAGTTACTTATTTATACTTTCAAGAAATTAAATACAGTTTGTTCCACTCTGTCTTCTAACTCTTATTTTTTAAACAACTCTTCTTGAGAAACTGCATACTCAGCCTTTTTTCATTTCAGCCTGTTTGTACTTTTATCAGTTCATCTGAATAGCTAGTTAAAATGTCTTCTATTTTTCCAATCTTTTTTATTTGAGTTTATATATTTCTTCAATGTTTCATTTATTTTACACACCTCTGAGTACATTTGCTTGATATTTTTCCTCTAAATTACTGGTTGCCATCTTCTGTACCAAAGTTGAAAATTGAACTTTTTGCTTACTAGGTGCAGGATTCTTCCCAGCCAGACTTCTCTATTCCCCTTTTTGGTTGATTTTCTTTCACACTCTGATTTCCTTCTTTGCTGGCACCCAAGCAGTTTAAATACTAGCCAGTGACTGAATTTTACCCAAAATGACAGTTTTAATGGTCTTTTTTTTCCCCAGTTTGTGTTTTCACACTGGGAGAGGTGAAATCAAGCTCATTGTGCAGACATCTTGGAAGTACCTCTCATTTTCATATTTTCCTTTGTTTAATGACATTCACATTATAGTACAGGTCCACTGCTCAGATGCTGATGTCAGTACATCATGATGCTTTATTATGTACCACTCACTTGTGTAGATTTCTTATTCTTCTATATTCATGTATTCTCATATCATCTTCTCTATTCAGTTGTTCTGATACACTTTGCTGTACACATCCATTTGCACGTTTTATGTCCATCTCTGTGGATTCTGTTGTTATAGTATATTCTTTGTGCTATCCACAGCTATCAGTACTATTTTCCCATTCAGTGCACATGTATCTGTGTAAATATACCTATCTATCTGAATATATATATATATATATATATATATATATATATATATATATATAAAGAGAGAGAGAGAGATTTTATATCAAAATCATCAAACTGTGTGTGTACAAACATGCCACAACATCTAGGCTACTCATGTACCTTCAATATTTACCTCTTCTGTTCATAAGTAACTATATCTGTGACGTGATCTGACACGATATATCTGTAAGGCTGTGCCACTGCCATGATGAGGGCCTACTCACCATGCACAGTGACTTGGAAACCTGCATATATGATTGGTATTGCTGCTTATCTCACACACAATGTAAACAGTGCTGGCTTGGCTGCAGTTGCAGATGAGGTATTTATTAATCCCAAGAAATGTGTTTTTTCTTAATTTCACTGAAGTGAGCATAAGTTTAGTGGTGGAGTGAAACTGATGGACTTGGGGTCTAAGTACACTCACACAAGAGCTTCCAAAAATGCCAAACTTTAACAGAAGAAAGGATAAAATAAACTGCAGGTCTGCTGAGGGAGATACTCTAGTAGATCAACTGATGGAGTAAAAATACATCTCTTTCTTAAGCTGACACTTCCTACTATATATACAGCTATTTAGCATGGTGTGCTTTTTGTCATAACACTTTGCAGCATTGCTGACAGAGTTAACACTTCTGAAACGCTTTGCCATGCTATTTTTTTTTAGTTTTGTGTATATTCCAGTGTCATTCAGTTTTTATCTTAAGCTGTTTATCAGTTACAATCACATCAGCTGTACTTTAAATGGGGATAGCAGTTCTGTTTGACTGCCATGTTTAGTTGAAGTAAAGCCATTGACATTAGCAAGACCACAGAACTGTGAGAGTAAGATTACTCCAAGGTTGTACAACCTTAGTATATTTAGAGATGCAGGGTTATGGGACGTGACTCAGGTCGAGGGACCATGGTGTCATTTGACTAGCAGACCAGTGGCATGCATCTGGATGTCCACATCTTTGTATGAGATGCTTGTATTTAATGGCATCAAGCAGTGATAACAGCATGGGCATGACCTCCAAACCCCAGTCCTTTATCCTTGCCTTGAACAGCTGTAGCCTACTAATTATACCCCCTAGGGTGTGGCTATAAAATGTTTTTTTTTTTTTTGTAATACTGTTAAAGTTGGTGGAGTAAAAGATTAATAAGGATGAAACCAAGGGCTTTGTATCAATTATTCCTTGGAACTTGGACCCACTCCTAGTGAACAGGTTCCCTTTCCTATCCAGTACCCATAAATTGACGTACATGGAAATTAAACTTGCTGCCACCTTGACATACAAATCAGGTGATCCTAAGAGACATAACACTTAGATAATGAGGAAAGTCTCAGGCTTTTCGTAGCATTGGGAGGAAATCTGTCTCAACATACCTCAGAGAGTTCAAGCGACCAATTGGCTTATTCTCCGTGCATCATGTAATATTCTCCAGGACTGCTGGCTCCCTAACTCCCAAACAAACTTAAACAATTAACTCAGTTGGTCAGAAAGTTTGTGTGAGCAGGCTCTAAGACAAGGATATCTTTGGATACTTACTCTCCCTACTATGCCATAAGGTTTAGGGCTCCCAAACTCTGAGTTGTATCTTGCAGCAGGAAGTTTAAGACTGTTTCAGTGATTATTTTCTCAATTCATGGTTAATGGCTGGAATGAAGTGATTTGGTCACTTCTCAATGGACTGAAGGTGATCTATTGTGCCCTCTTGGGGTGCTCTGGTCACCCTAATAACCTGTGATTGGGTCTGGTTGTAGAATCGTTGAACAGGTTAATTGAGTCATGGATCTATGCAAGACTCAGCATTGGTTGCCTAATTTGACCCACGTATTGGTAATGGGGCCTTGTGAAGACCCAAGTTGTTAGTGTGGTCAATAGTACAAGGAATTTAATATACTGGGAACAGTTACTAAATAACCACAGAATATTGGATTACTTAAGTTTTTTTGAGAAATTTAATTTAGATTTTGATTCTGATTCTGTCAGGGTGTTTGGTCTCATGATATAGAAGTTGTGTAAAAGCTGGATAGCCATGGTCCCCGCTTGGGATAATCCTAAGGCTGATTCAGTGGCTGCTGGATTGTAGAGACAGGTGGGCTCTTTCAAAGAAGATACTTAGCTATGTCTACAAGATGTTAATTACTACAAAAGTTAACATTAGAGGCCACAGTCAAATATGGCAGGCAGCCTGATATTAACTATTACTCTCCAACAATGGCCCAAGGTTTTAGTGATATCCTGCTATGTCACTAGGTCTCGTAGATACAGATTTTTTTGTCTGGCAGCACTTTTTCAAGTTTTCTTTTTATGCCCCTGATGGACTTAACAGAGTTTTTTGAATGGTTAGCCCAATATGCTGGAGGTGTGGGGAATACTTCAGGACTGATTGGATTCATGTATGTTGGCACTGCTCAGTTCTTCACACCATTAAGAGGAATTTGCTGGACTTGTGTAACCACTTGGTATGTATGGTATGGGAGCCATTTGTCCTTAGCAATGCCTTTTGTTTTATTGGCCTTTCAATGGAATCAGGAGCTAGCTTTCCAAATGTTGGTTTGATAAATTTCTTCTTTTTGTTGGCAAAGAAAGCTTGCACTATGTGCTGGAAGTCTCAGCAGCTCCCCACAGATTGCAGAGGTCATTGCTATGATGAAGGACTTCAGGCAACCTTTACTAGCCACTGCTATAGGTCATTTGAGACAAAAGTTCATAGATAAGCAGTATAATTGTTCTGTCCTCCACAAGTGATAGGTGAATAGAATTTAAGGTTTGTTGAACCTCCAGTCTGGTATGCATTTTCTTTAGAATACAGTTGCTACAAGGTAGACCCGCATTATGTAAAATAAATTATGTTTGTTGTATTACTGAACTACATTAGAGTAGCAGTGTTCTAAAGTGTTTTTTTTTATTACTGAACTGTATATATATTTTTTTAAAACACCTTTATTGAATTAGCACTTGTGACATAGGCAAATTTACATTTATACAAAAGTAATCAAATTGTAATAAATTAACATTTACAAACATTATACTTCACATATACTGCTATATATCATATAACCTAAGCAGCATTATATAAATTATTCAATTCCTGCCCCCTTTTTTTAAACAAGAAACATTTTTATTAAACCATCACTTACGATATAAGCAATCATACATTTATATAAATGAAAACAAAACAGACATAATCCTAGTTGCAAGCATTTTACATCACAAACCATACTGACACACTTCCAGTTGCAAACATTATACATAATTTATAATCTGCCCAATCATTTTCAGTCAAACATTACATAGCTCATTTAAGTCCTGCCTTCATTTAAACCTCATTCATCCTCTGCATGTAGTCTTCCCACAATTCCCATCGTTTCTTATGTCGTTTGCTCCTACCCTTTTCTAAAGATATCAGTTCCAGTTGTTTTATCTCTGTTACCATATTTATATAGTTGGTTTAGATTTTGATTTCTGTTTTCTAGTAATGGCTTTTTTGGCAGCTATCATAATTAGATACAACAAGGCCTTACTATGTCTGGGCAATCTGTATCATAGCTCAGAAAAATCATCTCCCTCGTCACACCAATCCACCCACCCAGCATCTCCGACAGTGCATCCCGCAGGGAATCCTTAATGTCCGCAAACACACTACATTCCCAGAAAATTTCTTCCCTGTCACACTTCCCACATTTGCAGTCTACCTGAGGAAATATTCTCTGGAGTCTACTTGGGGTACAAAAATGTTTATGTAAATATTTCCAAGCAAAAAATCCTAAATCTTCTAGATTTTGTTGCATACTTTGGTAGACGTACATATACCCTCCCATTGTTTCTTTCCAAATTGTTTATCCAGTTTCGCTCCCCAATCCTTTCTAACCTCCTCCAATTTATTCTTATAGTTATCATACAATATTTTATATGCTCTAATTATTTGTTTTTTATTGGCAGCTTCTTTCTAGATTTTATTAAAACCTCTATCAGTGCTGTTCTTTTGTTTAGGAGCCCCCTATTTATTTCTCTTTGCCTATACTCTGATATCAGTCTTTGATAGGGAAGGCAATCTCTAGCTTGCAGTCCAAATAAATTCTTGGCCTCTTCCCATTCTATTAAACTTTCCTTCCCTAGTTATTTGCTTCCAATACCTTGGTTACTTTGCCAGTTTTCTCCAATAAATTCCAGCTCCCTCTTGCCTATTGTCTATATCCCTAACTGCTGTCATTCCTATCAGCAGAATCTTGTGCTCCATTCCCATGTTGGCTTAGGTCTTAAAAATACTGTCTGGTACTTTATGGCTATTATATTCTGTATGATTATTGTTATTCTCCTTAAAGGCCTGCATCCAAAATCTCAGTCACTCCTTGTTTCTTGAGCTTCTCCCCTGTTTCAACATCATCCCTTTCCACTTTGAATTATAGATTTTCTTCATGTATTCACTGTTGCAGTCATCACACTTGGGTTATCTGCCTGCAGGTAGCCCTCAGTCAGCCCCAATACCAAAGTTTTGGGATTTCTTTGTCGGATGATGTTGCTTCTTCCATGACGTCAGGTCATCAGGGGTATAAAACATGCAGCCAACTCCATTCCATCAGCTTTTCTTGCCATGCAGGAGCCCGAAGCAGAAGCAATTTGCAAGTGCCAGCCAGCCATTACCTGAAATGTTCATTTTACAAGTTTCAAACCTGAAGTCTTATAAAGCTAAGTACCCCACTGCGGATTCTTTTTTCTTGCTCTAACCGATGTCAGAAAAAGTTAACAATTGTCTTGCCTGTGGAAAGCAAATACCTCACAGAGATTTTCATTCTTACTGCATCACCTGTTTAGGCCCAGACCACGACGTCACTCGCTGTCGGTTTTGTGCCTTGTTTAACGCTCAAACTATTCATCGGGCTATCTTTATTGCTAAATTCTTTCGCTCTCGTTCTCAGTATTCCAAAATGGCTTTGATAAGCCATCTGACTACTGATCTGAAAAAACGTAAGGATAAAGACAGAGACAGACCGCATAGGTCCAAAACTGCAGACAACACTTCCGGTAAGCTAGTCGCCAGTCTGCCGGTACTCAGTGAGGTGCCTTTGCAGCCCCTGATACCTGCTTCTACAAATTCGCAGGCCTCTGCTGAGACTCATTCAGAGTCTGGTATGCCACAAGAGGCTTCTTTGATTATGGAACCTGTGGATGTCTCTACGTTGGATGGGTCCAGAGCCGCTGTGCAGGCACTGGCTTCTGAGGATGTGTTCTGACCTTCCGATGTTCGTATTAAACCGACTACTTCGTTTCAGACTAAAACAACCGAGTTTCTCAGGCCCAGAGTTCGCACTATACCTAGAAAACCAATGACCAAAGCACATGCTCAAGTTCCCATGCCAAAGAAACAAATGCTTAGAATAGCTGAAGACTTTATAACTCTAATTTTGAGAAGTCAGCCTTCCCCCTCTAAAAGACAAAGAATTGATTTCCCTTCTGATTCAACAGACCATGAGTCCGATGACTCTGATCCCTCTGATTACCAGGACATACCCTTATCTACCTATAAGGATTCAGATGCAGAAGATTCCATTCCCTCTGCCTCCCCTCCAGAGGACTTTTCTTTTGGTGAAACCTTGCATACCTTAAGAGAGCATTTCCACTGGGAATGTCAGGACTACCCATAGTCCAAAAAGAGACTAGAGAATTTTTAGACTTTCCTCAGCACAGGCCTCTAGCTATACCCCCTGACCTGGATATTGTAGATGATATTTTCATGGAATCCAGTCTTACTCCTGATACTTTACCACCAGCTCCTAGAAAGCCTGACAGGTACTACAGGGTACCTGACTCTCAGAAATTTCTCTTTAAGAATCTCACTGCAGATCCAGAGACCATTTCCTAGGGACCTATAGGTATTAAGGCTACTACAGCTAAAAATCCTACCCCTTCGGACAGAGATTCGATTGGATGGATGGGGCAAGAAGGTATATACCTCTGCAACTCTTGCCATCAGGGCTTTAAATCGCCAGTTTCACATGTTGAAGTACCAGCAGCATATTTTGGAACTAATTAAACAAAAAATGTTGTTGCTTCCAGATTTTGCAGAAAATAAAGATTTACAAGAGTTACTGCACTCTGCAAACCAAGTCAGTAAACATACTTTGCAGTGTGGTTTTGATGCCATAGAAGCATCTTGCAGGGCTGCTGTCACTGGGTCTGTACTGAGAAGGCATGCCTGGCTGAAGGAACAAATCTTGCCAGACCATGTCAAAGCAAAATTACTAGATGCTCCATTAAACCAGGAACATTTGTTTGGCACAAAAGCAGAAGAGGTTCTTAAAAAGGAAAAAGCTAAATCTATGCAAACTGTTAAAGATTTCTTACAAGTACAGCCACCCCAGCCATGCCCACGTACTTGCATCCCTAGGAGGAAAACTTGCCCTGCATGCAAAAAACTGGATGTCCATTGTCCAGGACCGATGGGTCCTAAACATTGTATCCCAGGGATACAGATTCTACTTCCACTTACTGCCAACCCCAAGCGGGTTGCCAGACCTTCCTCCAAGCCAGTGGGCAGAGGCTCAAAAGCAAGTACTTTCTCTTCTCAGTATCAGGGCTATTCAACCTGTTCCAGTAGAGCAAAGAGGACAAGGTTTCTATTCCAGACTGTTCCTGGTGCCCAGAAAAGAGGGCTCTTGGTGCCCTATCCTGGACCTGTCCATTCTCAACACCTTCCTGCTGGTCCCAAAATTCAAAATGCTTGCACTACAACAGTTGCTTCTGATGCTAGCCAATGACTCCTGGCTAGTCACTCTAGACCTAAAAGAAGCTTATCTGCACATCCCCATAAAGGAATCTTGCAGAAAATATATATGTTTCAGGGCAGGCTCTATACACTATCAATTCTCTGCACTTACCTTTGGCTTATCTACTGTGCCCAGGGTATTCACAAAGTGCCTAGCTCCAGCAATTGCATACTGCAGGCAGAGAAATATTCAAATTTATCCATACTTGGATGATTGCCTGATTCAAGCGGACAGTCAGGAATTGCTGCTTCAGCACCTGGCATTTGTAAAGAGACTTCTAACTTCTCTGGGGTACACCATCAACAAAATGAAATCACATCTGGTGCCCAGCCAAAAGATTGTATTCCTGGGAGCAAGCTTGAACACAACTTCCCAGATGGCATTCCTCACTCCAGAAAAGCAGGTTTATTTGACAAACTATTTCAAACTAATGACCACCAGAACCCAGCTGTCTGCAAGAAAATACTGCAAGCCCTGGGGTTCACGGCCTCATGCATTCTTCTAATTCCATATGCAAGACTGCATATGAGGAAACTTCAATGCTACTTAAAAAGACTCTGGTGCCAACATTCTCTGGACCTGGAAACAATTATTCCTATCATTCCTTGTCTAAGGGCAGAGTTCCTTTGGTGGGCAGAGGCTTGCAAACCACAACAAGGGACTCCCTTTCACTCAACCCCTCTCCGCCCAAACCCTGACAACAGACACATCAGACTATGCATGGGGGGCTCACATGGCAGGCAAATGCATTCAGGGCAAATGGAGCCCAGGACAAATTCACCTACATATCAATCAAAAAGAAATGTTAGCTGTACAGAATGCTCCAACAGCCTTCAAAAACCTTATCCTTCCAGGACAACTTTTGATAAAGACAGACAACATCACAGTTATGTGGTACATAAACAAGCAGGGGGGAACTCATTCCTTCCCAATCTGCAGGTTAGCCATGGGCCTGTGGAACACAGCCTTGAGCAACCAAGTGCATTTGCAAGCTCAATTCCTGCCAGGCAAACAAAATTCACTGGCAGATGACTTAAGCAGAAATGTACTGGACCCACATGAGTGGAAACTGGAACCCAACTCATTCTAACCCAAAGGTGGGGGACACCAGAGGTGGACTTCTTTGCCTCCTTCAAAACCATCAATTGAGCAACTTTTGCACCAGAAATCCCCACAGCCAAGCATGGAAAGTGGATGCCCTATCCTTTACATGGGAAAACCTCTCAATTTATGCCTTTTCCCCTCTGCCCCTCCTATCAAAAGTACTACTCAAGATCAAACAGGACAAACCAAGGACCATCCTTATTGCCCCAGACTGGCCCCACCAGCATTGGTACCCACTCCTACGCAGTCTGGCAGCAGTGCCACCCTGGCACCTACATCAGACCCCCTCCTTACTGTCCCAGCAGGAGGGACAGATTTTGCATCCTCAGCTGCAAACCCTGAACCTTGCAGCCTGGCTTATTCCCTGAATGCTCCACCAGCAACCCTCAGCAAACAGGTGCTGGACATCATCCTTGAGGCCAGATGGCCTGGTACTAGGAAATCTTATTCAGAAATATGGAAAAGATGCTGTTCTTGGAGACAGTCTCAAGGAAAGGAAACAGTCGTGCCCGTCTTCCTCAAATCCTGGATTACCTAGCAGAGTTGCTCCACAAAGGCCTATCCTTTTCTTCTATTAAGATTCATGCCTTGGCCATCTCAGCTCATTATAATACTGAGCCACCTCTCTTTTCTCACCCTCTGGTCAAACAGTTAATGAGAGGAGCTAACAATTTAAGACCCCTGAGGAGAGCACCCACCCCTGCCTGGGACCTTAACTTTGTACTAGAGAAGCTCACATTTCCCCCTTTTGAGCCTGCTGCTTCAGCACAGTTAAAATTCCTCTCTTAGAAAACAGCCTTACTTCTAGCCATCACTTCAGCAAGAAGAGTGTCTGAGTTACAGGCACTAATGGCTGTGGAACCCTTTATTGTTTTCCAAGCTGACAGGGTTTCCCTCAGGACTAACCCATCTTTTATGTCCAAGGTGGTATCCAGTGTGGCTCTAAACCAATCCATCCATTTACCAACCTTTTTCCCTAATCCTCAGAATAAAGGGGAAAGGATCCTGCACTCCTTGGACATACACAGACAATTCAGATTCTACCTTGATAGGACTAAGCCTTTCAGAAAATCTGACCAGCTGCTAGTCAGCTTTGCTACAGGGGAAGAGGGCAAGGCTATTTCAAAGTAAACCATTTCCAAGTGGATAGCACACTGCATTAATTTCGGCTACAAGCACTATGGAAAACCTACCCCACAGGGTATCAGAACTTATTCCACTAGGGCTACCTCAACCTCTACAGCATTTCCTAGGGGAGTCCCTACCAGGGACAACCTGGAAGCTGCAACCTGCAGTTCTGGACACACCTTCACCAAGCATTACCACTTACCAGCCTTTTCTAAATCCAGAGCTGGATTTGCCACAGCAGTCTTACAAGGCCTGCTAGCCAGCCCTACTATTTCTTGACTGCCTCCACCCTTCCTCAGCTTTGGGAATCAACCCAAGTGTGATAACTGCAACAGTGAAACATGAAGAACATAGTACAGTTGTGTACACTTACTATAAATGTAGATGTTCAAGTGTATTCACTGTTGCAATCCTGGTTACCCTCCCTCCAGACCCCTGACTCTTCTATGCTTTCTACCTATCCTCCTTTTGGCCATATCTTATGGCTATGGTATTTACTTTTTACTGGAGGTGTTCCACACCATGTAATTGTTTCCTATTTTGGGGGCTCCTGACATCTGGGGCAAGAAAAACTGATGTAATGGCATCAGCTGCATGTTTTATACCCCTAACGACCCAACGTCATGGAAGGAGTGACAGCATCCGACACAGAAATCCCAAGACTCTGGTATTCGGGCCGACTGAGGGCTACCTGCAGGTAGATAACCCAATTGTGATGACTGCAACAGTGAATACACTCAAACATCTACATTTATGGTAAGTGTACACAACTGTATTTTTTCTGCTTGTGCTATTTATAGGAGCCTTCACTGTGTAGCTTTGAAGTACCCCTTCAAATTGGGTAATCCTAATACCCCCTGTTCTACTGGAAGAATCAGCTTATCCCACTTGACCCTTGCCATCTTCCCCTCCTGAATAAAGTCTTTCAGCTCTTTATTAATTGTTCTCTACAACCTCTCCTCTGGTTGATAAAAAATATGCCTGACCTGTGTATAAGACTAAAAACATTTTGACTGCTTGTATCTTACTGTCAATATCCATATAACAAAGCTTCCATTTTCTCAGTTTGTGTATTATCTTTTGTTTACAGTCTTCCACATAACTTTAGCTGCCACACCAGAATCATTTTAATCCATACTCCTAAATATTTCATTTTATCATGCCCCATAAATATGTATATTGCTGAACCAATTTTTGTGTGGGTACATAATTTACCACTATTGCCTTTCTTTTAGCTTAATTAATTTTGTATCCCCAAAAGATTTGAAACTATCTCAAAATGTTCCACAACACTGTAATGTATCTTTCTGGTTTTGTCAGGTATAAAATAATATCATCTGCAAATAAAGACAGCTTTTCTTGACTACCGTACCAATTATATCCTTGAATTTTGAGTCCCTTATTTTCTTTGCCAGTGGTTCTAAATATAATGCAAATAACAAAAGGGAAAGAGAACACCCCTGCCTGGTTCCTCTGCTCAAGTAGAAATTATCAGAGAGGACCCCACCCACTTTAATTTTCAACTCTGATCCCTCATATATCCTCTAATCAATCTTATATTTTTTTTCAGGAAATGTAAATGTCTCCATTCCCTTGTTCATAAAGTCCCAGCTTACTCTGTCAAATGCTTTCTTTGTATCAAGACCCACCAACTATAATGGTATCTTCTTACATTCTGCTTCCTCTGGATCATCAGTGTTCTGTTAATGTTGTCAAATGTGTGCCTCCCCTCCACAAAACCACATTGATCCATATCTATCAATTTTGGCATTACTATTGTCATTCATTCATTTAACCATTATACACATGAACACTTTATAATCATTGTTTAGTATTGAAATGGGCCTGTATGAAGCTGGGTCTAATGGATGTTTTCCTTCTTTAGGTATTACAACTACAACTGCTTTCTTCCAGCATTTTGGTACTTCTCTTCCTCTTATAATACTGTTAAACAAAACCTTCCAGATCTTTATCAGTCTTTTCCCTCCTAGCTTCCAAACTTCCACAGGAATACCATCTATTCTGGGGGACCTTCCTGTGGATTGGTTACACATCACAATTTTATCTTATCTCCTCCTATCCTAACCATTATTAACTGAGCCTCATCTACCTCTAACCTTGGCATATTTAATTCTTCCATAAACATTTCCATTTGTATCTTTTCTTGATTTCCATATCTGTCTGCTTTATATAGACTTTCATAGAATTTCCAAAATATTTCTAATACCTGTACAGAATCTCTTGTTACCTTCCTTTTTATAGGTTCTCTAAGCTTGGCGACAGACCTTTCTACTTTCTGTTGCTTGAGTCGTGCTAAAAGTTTTTGTGCTCTACTATTATAAAAAAAAGTTGCTTAACAGAAATATTTCTAAACTCGTGCATATTATCGAGCTAATCCCTTACTTTCTGCTTAGCATTTTGCAGTTGATCCTCTTCTTGTTCTATGAGAATCCCCCTATTCTGCAATACTTTTAACATTTGTCAGTCCTGCTAAATTATTCTTGTTACTTCTTAACCATAGCTCCCTTTCTTTCCATATTTTCAAACTCCACTTTAATTTTATCCCACTCCCTAGCTATATTTTCAGAAGAAATTTATATTCTCTCTAATAGCTCCTGAATAATTTTCACTACCTTTTCCTTAAATTTCTCTCTTTTCAACAGATAGGTGACAAAGCGCCAATGTCTCATTTTTATTTCATTACCCTGTGTTTTTATTTTAGTTATTATTGGCGCATGATCTGAAATAGTTATTGGGTGCATGTCAAAACCTTCAATTAAATGCACATGTTCCTGTGACATGTAAATTCTGTCTAGCCTAGCTCAGGTTTTATATCTTGACAAATAATATGTAAATTCACCCTGAACTCCTATTACTGAATTCATATCTTCCATGCCAGAACTTTTCATAAATTTTTCAAAAATCTACCCTCCTTTGTTATACTCTACCTTCTGGGCCCTCCAGACACATCTTCAATGTTGCAAATCACATTCCAGTCTCCCTATAAGTAATATTCCTTGCTGAAAACTGATTATTTCTCCCAGAATTTTCTTAAGCTCAATTAAAGCAGTTTTAGGTGAAATATAAATACATGCCAGTGTAATCCCCCTCCCTTGCCAGTTGCTCCCTAGCAATAGAAATCTGCCATTATTATCTTTTTTTCCCCTATTCTATCACTACTGGAGCTGCTCTTGGAATTACTATAAGCACTCCTCTTTTCATTTGTCCCAGGTATTCCACTGAATAACCATTTTGAAAACCTTTCTTTATCAAATTCACAAGTTCAGTCTGTGTGTGTCTCCTGTAACATAGCTATTTGCATTCTACATTTTTTAATACAGTTCACTACTTTTTCTTTTTGGTATTTATCTGTGAGATTGTTGACATTTAAAGACATTACAGAAAGCATCACAGCATTAAAAAGTTATTATTCCTACCTTTTATATACACCTTTTTTTGTTAAATGTCTAGTTCAGCTTTTGTGTTACATGCATACACTGTTTGGCAGGTTGAAATTTTATACAGTTGTTTTTTGTCATATCCATTTGAGCCTATGTCACATCTTACAAACATTTTTTTTATTGAAATCCCTCAAACAAAAAAAAAACAAATACACCCCCAATACCCTCCTAAAACCTATTAACCTAATACTAACAAACAAAACTATGTACATCTTCAAATACTGAAGTTTTATCCTCCTTATAGGAACAAAAGTCCTAAACTGACAGCCACACAGGTTAAACATGCTAAGATGCATGGTGCAGCCTCTGCTTCTACTAAGTGCTAATTGGTTTTGTCCTTTCTTTGTAAACCCCCGAATGCTTCCAGAGAACATTATGTCCTAGCCAGTTTCTCTTCTCAGTTTTTTCCCTTCAATCAGTTTTTTTTTTATCAGATTGTCTCCATGGAAACATGAAGATCAGCTGCAGAATTGCCACTGAGCATACATGTTTTTGCTAGAAAAAAGCCTTATAATATTCAATATTCTTTTTCATTTACTTGCTTACTCTTAAAACTTGTTACTACGTCAGTCTAAGGTCCTTAATCCAGTCATTTCCCCATGCAAGAATGAGAAAAAAAGCACATTAATGTTTCTTTTGTCATTCTCTTTAAACCAGGCTTTTTTTTTCATTGCATTGCCTACATTTCTTAAAACTGAAGAAGAAGAAAGAGAGAAGGGAAAAAGAAAAGAAGAAGCAACAGGACCTGTTTGCAATCCCCATTATACTTAAATAAATGAGAAAACTTTACTTTATAGCATGCAAGGAAAATCATACACTACAAAATAATGCTAATAAGAAAAAAATCTTTATTTACAGTTAACTATTGCCATCACCCTACTCTCCCCAAGGCATTTTTTAAACATTAATGACATGAAGTAGGGCATATGCTTTTAGAGTCCCCCACATGTCCAACAAATTTTGAAAAAGTTCAATATTTCCAGATTTTCTTGTTCTGTCATAATCCAATGTATAATTATTGAATTGTAATCCCACATTAAGTTATTGGTTTTATTACTGTTCATCTCCATCTCCCAAATCCTGTCACTGCTTCATTTCCAACATACTCTCAATTCTTCTAGTCAGCATTTGTGCTTCCTTCCTTCACTCCAGCATTTCCCATTGAAACACTAGAAAATCTTTCACAGGTACAGTCTCTTGTGGTCTTTATTACCAGAAGAACAAGAAGCAGAATCTCTCTCTGTTTCACAGCTCACTTTTCGTTGGACAAACTTCTGTATTTCCTCCTTACCATGTACTTCATCAAAAATGCTTTTGTCCCTCCAGGGAAGAATATTTTGAAGACAGCTGGGTACAGCAGTTTGAACCTCACACCTGCATCTCAACATTTCCCGAATAGTGGAATAAATTTGCTTGTCTTCTGCCTGGTCTACAATGATTAGTCATTCTTCACAAACACCCTGCTGTCTCCCACTTTTAGTACTTTGTCCTTCTGCCCCGGTTTTGTCAAAATCAAATCCGTCTGCTGGTAGGATTGCATCTTTACTATTAAAGGTCTAGGTTGCTTTCTCATAGCCAGGGTTGGAGCATACACATAATGTGCCATTTCAATTAACAACTCCTGCTATGGATACTAGTCCAGTTGCTTATTTGTGCTTTCATAAATTCAATGCAGTCTATTCCTTCTAGCTTCTCTAGTGTTTTCCCTAAGTGCTCTGTCCTCTAACACTATATTTTGAAAAATCTCTTCCTGAGCAGTCTCATATTCATCCAGCCTTTTCTTCATTTCAACCTCTAATTTTTGCAGCATTGTTACCTCATCTAAATATATGTTAAAAAATGCTTCCATTTTTCCAGACTTTTGTTGTTTGTGTTGATATATTCCATCAATGTTTCATTTATTTTAACCAGGTCTGTGTGTTGTTGTCTTATATCTTCCTGTAGTTTACTGGAATTCATGTCTGGAGGTTGCATTGCTTTTTGCTGAACAGCTGCAGAACTTTCTCCAGTCAATGTTTCTTCCTCACATTTTGTAGCTGATTTTTTCCATGTCCTCTGTATTTCTTTTTTCCTGGCATCCAAGCAGTACAGTTACTAGCCAGTTACTATGTACTCATAAATACAAGTCTACTGGCCTTCTCTGCTGACTTTCTGTTTTCACAATGGGAGAGCTAGAATTAAGCTGTTACTTAATGTGCAGTCATCTTGGAAGTCTCAAGTGGTATTGGTTGTTAATCAGTTCTTAATAAAGGAATTCAAAAAATGTCATTGTCTTGCCAGTATCTTTATTTTCAGGTGCTTACAGATTTAATATCAATTTTCTTTGGCATTCCATACATTAGAGCAGTGAGTGATGTGCATCAAGTATACAGCGAGGCACTGGGATGCAGTTTTACATGAACTCTCAGATTCTTAGAATTTCACTTCCAAGTTTTACTATTACTGTACAGATTCTACCTGCTCTTTGCTTTCACTTGTTGATAGGCACTGAATGCTGCATTAGGGAAATCTTTAGCAGCTGTCTTTCTGATTTTCATTCCTTGGATAAACTGCAGTATCTCTGTTTTAGTTTGTAGGAATGTTCATTATCTGAAATGTTAAATCCTTTTTTATTTTTGTTAACTGAGCAAGTCCACAGGGCACAACTGCCCCTTTTCAGTGGCAACCCAGGAGCATTGTCTGGTTAAGCGAATTAGAGTAACACAATAGGCGAACGGAGGTGGTAGAAATCAAATCCTGTAACTTTCATTACAGGAAGCAGCTCATTAACAGCTCAGAGCTAACTACCAGACATCCTATATGCCTACTTCAGTGCTCTGTATTATGTCAGTCAAGCCCTTTTCAGTCAGAATTCTACAATATTTAGCTACCCCATTATGAAATAACCCTTTTCACAGCATCCCATATCAAAATGAATCACGTTATCAGAGGCACCTTCAAAATCATTCTGTTTTCCAATAACAAAACATGAGTATATACTTGAAGATCTGACTTCAGCGGTCTTCTACAGTGGGATTTCCTGTTCTGAGAACCCCAGCTTGGCACAGTTTAGAATTTTCTCCAACTTTTGTACTCTTGTTGGGCTCACCACTATTCATTGCACATCTTAAATTACTCAGTGGACTAGGAGAGAGTTCATCCCCTTCACTATCTATTTCCTTTCTGCTGCTTGAACAGTTCAGCTCTTAAACATAATGTTCACCACAGGAGTGTCTTTTGTGTGATCCTGAATCAATGCCAGACATATAAGAAAGCATCTCTCAAGAGCAACACAGTTAAGGCTCTTATACATAGCACAAGCAGAAAACAATATTGAAAGGAATGACACAGGGAGAAAGATCAAGAAATAAGGAGAGATTGGGATTTTGGATGCAGACTCTTGGGGAGAACAACCAAAATCATACAGAGTATTATATTCATAAAATAACAGTGAATATTCTAAGAACCAAACCAGCATGAGAATGGAGAAGAGATTTTGCCGATAGGGTTGACTGTGGTCAGGGATACAGTTAATAGGCATGGGGGAGCTGGAATTTATTGGAGAAAACTGACAAAGGAACCAGGGTATTGGGAGCAAATAACTAGAAAGGAAAAGTAATAGAATAGGAAGAGGCCAAGAATTTATTTGGACTGCAGGTTAGAAATTGCCTTCCCTATCAAGGATTGATATCAGAGTATAGGCATAGAGAAATAGGGGGCTCCTAAATAAAACACCAGCACTGGTAGAGTTTTTAATAGAATCTAGAACATAAACTGCCATTAAAAAAGGAATAATTGGTAAAGCATATAAAATACTGCATGTTAATTATAAGAATCAATCAGAGGAGCTTAGAAAGCATTGAGAAGAGAGATTGGATAAGCAATTCACAAAGAGACAATGGGGGGATAATCTCCCAAATATGTAACAAAGTCTAGAAGATTTAGGATCTTTGCCTGGAAGTCTTTACACAGGTATTTTTTATACCCCAAGTAGAATTTTTCCTCAGGTGGATAGCAAATGTTGGAGGTGTGATGGATAAGAAAGAGGTAGGTGGGAACATATTTTTTGGAAGTGTGATGAGCTGACAGACTTTTGGGATTTTCTGCAGACCACTCTGTTGGAGATGCTCGGTGAGTAGACTGGACTGACTGGGGAGATGATTTTTTTTAGTTATGCTACAGAATTGGAATTGCCTAGACATATTAAAGCCTTGCTGAGTCTAATTATGGTGGCTGCCAAAAAAGTAATTATTAGAAAATGGAAATCAAAGTCTAAACCAACTTTACTAGAAGTAGTGAATATAGTAACAGAGATAAAAGAACTGGAACTGGGATCTTTAGAAAAGGGAAGGAGCAAACTACATAGTAAAAACTGAGCTGTGGGAATATTATATGCAGAACAGAAATGAGGTTTAAGAGGCAGGATTTTAATGAGCTATGTAATGCTTAACTGACAATGACTGGATGGTGTATGAGTGATATATAATGTTTACAACTACAGTTGTTTCAATGTTGTCAGTAATGTAAACTGTTTGCAACTAAAGTGATATCATTTTGTATGTTTTTCATTTATATAAATGTAAGATTGCCTTTGTCATATCTGTAAATTTAATAAATATGTTTGAAAAAAAAGACAGCATCTCTCAAAGTCTCCTGATACCAAATAATTTCACAAAGTGGTCATGTGCTCTTTGTCAGTCAAGAGCCTCCTAATTAGCACGAAGGTGCACTCACAGGTCTATATCACTTTATCGAAGACCCTATTCAGTGAATGACTATTTGTTGAATCCACTTAAACGAAAAATTTCATCGAATTATTTCAAGGGGAAAGGAAGTAGCTGCCCATCATCAGGAATTTGCTCCTTCCCCACAGTACTGTGATCTCGGAGTTGGTATATTTAATTGGGGTGTGTGGGGGGTGCTGAAACCCCCCACTTTGACAAGTTTTAAAATGTGTAGTGTTTGTTATGGTCAGTAGCTGGCCCACTATTTTTTTCCTTGTGAAAAAATTCACTGAAATGATTGTTTGCTAAAATGACGTTTTGCTTAAGTGGGTTCAACAAATAGTTATTCACTGAACAGACTATTCGACATACTGATGTATACCCGCTTTCACAACTATCTACCTATGATAAGACTATCACAAGAGCTGCACCCCTGGCAACCAAAGGTATGCATACCAGGAGAGCCATATCTACTGTTCAACATTCAAACATTTTGAGCATGACCATGCTTAGGAAATCAGTTCCATGAGATGGCCAAGCCCATCAGTGAAGATCCAGTGGTTAAACTCCACATCCCACACCAGTTAGTGTACTCCACTGGCTTCCCCTAAACTGAGTGAAACTCAGCTGGGGTTAAAAATTCACTTGGACACACTGGGATAGTAGCACCACAAATTGGGCATTTATTTGCTGTTAAATGTTTGGTAAGAGGGGAGAGTACAGTTGGTTGCAACTGTCAGGCCCTGTGAAGACCTCTCATTGTTAGGCAATTATCTCTGGTTTATTGGTCTGAGAATATGGCCAAATGCTTTTTTTTTTTTTTTTACAATTGTTTTCTCACTTATCAGGTGAGCCTAGGCCATCCTTCATTGGAGCTAGGGGTCTGAAGAGTATTCTTTTTAACTATCTTATGGAGGTGACTGCAGATCCTTATGTTTTTGTTTCTGAAACAATTATAAAATGTCTCCCCCTATAGCTCCTATGAGATGATCCTTCCTCTGCAGAGAATCTGAGGCTCATGAAGTTCACTATAACTGGTCTGTCTCTCTTCTGCCTTCATCTCGGGCTTGCTTGAATCAGTTATTTGGGTGAAAAACCATAGGTCATTGTCCATAGAACCTGTCCTATACAATGTCATATTTCCAGCCAAGGAGTATCCGTATTCAGTTCACTTTGTTCCAAAGAAGGTGGATGCCCTTTATAAATTCTCAGCAGAATGGAGTGACATACTCACTTGAGTATCCCATTGCAGAATCCTTATGTATTTATGTCAGCATAGGTACCATAGACATGATACAAATTCAAAGGCTTTAAACAGAGTGAGAGGGATAAGAGGATCTTCTCCTTTATTGCTTTGGGAACACTTACTTTTTCTGTCTTACGTGTTTCAGTTCCTATCATCCCTTATTGACTAAGCTATGGAAAAGCTGGCAGACCCCCCAATATCTGTGACCAAGGAGGTTTTGAAGTGATATTTCTCACAATTTCTGTATTGGATTTCTACACAGTATGCTGTACTTTCAAAAGTACTATGTCAGTAGGTCAGCATGCAAAGGAAAAGGCCAAACTCAGAAAGTGTGTCTGATGCTCTCCTCATTTAAGCAGCTCCAGAGGAAGAGCGAGTAAATGGGGAACCTGCTCTAGGTACCAACTTTTAAAAGGCACATAAAGTTTGACAACTTACAAGCAGTCACTAAGGGGCTGAGTTCGCTTAGTGTGGTAAAATAACTGCAAAACATAAAACATCTCTAATTTATTATTTAATTAATAAATTTATTATTTGTGGAGTTGCCCTAACAAAAAAAATGACATTTGACAGACTGCAAGTGGTTGCAACTGTGAAACCTGTAAACTGCAAAGATTTTTTTTTTAAAGGTGCTCTCTCATAAGTGATTGCAACTGTGATCCTTGTAAGCTGCCATGATTTTTTTTAAAGGTGCAGGGGTGGGCAAATGGGTGTTTTACCCCGGGCGTAAAATTCCATTGCTGCAGCTGTGCATTTCAGAATGAACTTAGGTAGACCATTATAGATGACTTCTTCCAGGCTGATGTCCTGTTTTAGGCAAGCTTAACAGAGCATGGCTAACAATTTCAAAAAGAAGGGGTCACCATGGAGGATCTCTCTGATTTCCCAAAAAGTTCCTGAGGATGATGAGAATTACAATTTTCAGGTGATATTCCAGTGTCCAGGTCCCCCTAAAAAAGGACTCCATCAATGCAGCAGCTGTAGTCCTGTCTGCCCTGCAGGACCATTCATAGTAGGGTGGCTCTTTGAGTTTTCCCCAAGCTTACAGAACCAGTACTATGAACCCATGGTTTGCAGATGTCATGGACATTCATATATTTGAATTATTGGGTCTACCACAAGCAGAGACCAGGTGGTTTCTTTAGACTTTGGGAGCAGGCACAGACACCGCTTCACAGAGGAGCTGCAGATCCTCTTCCTTCTTAAGGTAAAGGCAGAGTTATATTCAAATATTTCCTTGTTTGGAAAGGAAGAGGAGACTTCCATCCACTTTTCTTTGTAATGAGGTGAATGGAGACTTGCATCCTATTCTGGACCTCATTGACTTCAACAAGCACATTTAGCATATCAGATGTTAAATGCAGACTCTCCGGGGGTCATGCCTTTTCTGCAGAACAATGCCTAGATAATGTTTTTAGATGCCTTTCCTTGAACTAATATCTGGGTCTCCACAACAGGTTCCTTCAGTTCACATTGTGTGTGTATGATTTTCCACAGTGTGTTGCAGTTTGATCTCTACAATGAACCCACAGTACTTACCAAAGTGTGTTAGTCATTGTATTGGAAGCTTTACAAGAGACTAAATTTCTTGTGTTCCTTTAACTTGGAAGGTTGGCTTATGGAAGCCCTATCAAAGGACTTCTTAGTATGCTTTAGTTGGACATTCACATGGTCGCAGACCCGGAGGGGTTTTCATTAATTAGGAAAATACATCTCTGGCCTCATTCCTGAAGACTGATCATTCTGGTAGCAGAGTTAAAGAATATAATTTTGTCTGTGCAGAGAACTCAGACAGATACAGTTTTTTTTCATATTTAATTAAATTATTTTGCAGTCATCAGTCACATGGTTTGCTTTTCCAAACTTTCTGCACTTCATCTGTTGCTCTTCTTCAACCACTGTTTCCAGAATACATTATCCCATTTCCTCCCTTCCTATCTTACCATCTTCTAGTGCTCTCAGTATTCCCTCAGTTACTTGCATAATGTCCACTTTCTTCTTGAATCTATCCCAGCATCTTAACACTGTTCTCCAAAGTCTACTCTCATGGTCTACCCTGTCACTATTACCATCCCTGTTCTTCTAGCTGGCAATTAACCTGTCCCACAGCTACAGTACTTTATTCAACTGATTTACCATTTTCTCATTCTCCTGGTTCATCAGGAATGTCATTTTCTTGTTTTGGTCCTCTTGCACACAATTTCCTTCTCTTTACAGTACTTTCTAAGTTCACTTCCATACTTCCTTCACCCGATCTTAATCTCATTTCATATGAATGGTCCTACTTCTTTTGGACACTTCCAGACTCCTTCTCCTCCTCATATAATATATGGACAGATAACTTTACAAAAAAAATCCAGTTTCCATATACCTTAGCTGAACACCTCAGCATTTTCATTCTTCAGCATGCATCTTTTCCCTTCTGCTTAATAAGTGCACTAACAGCCTTTTGTTCCATATTTACTGTACTTTTATCATTTCTTTTCCTAGGTTTTCATCATGGAGATCACTTCCACAGTACAGATCATCACAGATGGGAGTTCACCACAGGCAGGTGTTCTCCTACCCAACCTGACTTACAGAGCTTTAGACACTCTGCCCCCCCCCCCCCCCCCCCGACAGGCTCATTTTCCCCAGATACTGAAGACATCATTAGGACACCAGGTAAAAAGGGAAAAGAAGCCTATGCCCACATTTTTTTTTCTTGCATAGCAGCATTCAATAGTCAGCCCATCTGTCTTATACAGGTAACTTCCAGAAGGCCAAGTACCCTTTTGGGAAAAATTGTATTGCTTCTTTATGATTATTTGAGTGTTAAGTACTGTAGTGTTATGAACTTTCCTTTTTAACTCTCACCTGCAGCAGGTACCCTACTGTTCCTTTCATTCCTCAGCTATGGTGACAGCCTTACAGTCCATTCATTTCCCCGAATGGGGCAAGAGTCTAGCAGCCTGCAAAGGTAAGATTTAGGCACTGGGCAGTTTGTCACTAGCATGAAAGATTTCTCCTGCCCCAATGAATGCTATTGCTCAAGGAAAACTGCTACACATGCCTTTCTAGTGTTTGCGTTGTATTAGTCATGCCAGTACAGTTGCTGTAACCAGCAATCCCTCCACGTTCCTGGTGGTGGTGCACTGGATTAATACCTGACTTCCACCAGTAAGGGTGGATTGCCATTGGCTTTTCACTCCCAACTTCCCCTGCCTTGCTCCTCCAGCAATCAAGCTAATTTAATTGGGAATTTGTAGCCAGCATTGTATCCCTCTACTCAACTGAGGTGGGTATGAACTTTGTTTCCTTCAAATTTGTTCCTAAGGGCTGCCTCTAGAAAATACCACTAGTAATTGTGCTTGCAGTTGACAGATTCCACTGTATTTTCACCTTCAGCATTTACTCTGGGCGAGTATCACTACATTTCACCTTGTAAATAGTGTTCTTATTTTAAAAAGGCCCTTTAGACTTAAAAATTAATTACTGTTCTATCTGGTGGATGATCACCTCTTTCAACTTGTAAAGGGTGTTTTATTCTAAGGAGATTTTAAAAGTAGGGTAAAAAAACTAAAAATGTTCCTGGAGCACCAAAAGTTCCTGACTTTGAGCCAAGGGCTGCTTGACCCTTTGAAATCCTCCATGGGAATTACTTCTGTTTGGACCCAAAAGCTCATACCCATGAAGCACAGAAAATAAAGCATGTAGTTTCTGTCTACAGAAGGGGGCAATGTGTTCCAAAGCCTTACAGACTGCATCAGTCTCAAGGAGACATTTCATTTCCTTGGAGGCACCCTCTATTAATTTCCTAATTTTAATGTCTTGTTCTTCTGAAGTTTCAACTGTTGAATTTTTTCTGGAGGCTGGCAACAATGTAGCACTCTGTATTTTACTAGGCCTCACAAAAATGTTGTTGAAAAGTCAGTGTATGGTGACAATTCCCAATTACCTGCAGCTGGCCAACACATGACACAGGCTCCATGAGAAGGCCCTTTCCTGCCAAACCCTCCTCCTGTCATTTTCCCGAACCTACACCACCAAACAAGCCAGTGCTAAAAGTCTATATGAATTTGGAAATTAAGTCAAAGAAACATCCAGCCTAGTACTTTGTGAAGTATATATCTTCCACAGGGATGTCTGTCAGCAAGAAGCCTGTTATGGCCTTTTCTGACTTCAAGTAGTTCACAGTGGAATAGGTGATAGCATTAAAAGGGAAAAACCCATTTTTCCCTGCTGTGGAATCTTACACTTTGAGTACCTTGCCCCCAGCTAAAACAAAAGCAATTCCTTCAGCAGACTTCTTGTCGCATTTGTATATTAGTAAAGAGGAAGACCAGGTCTTTGCATAATTCATGCAGATGTAGTCCACCTTAGGGTGTAACAAAAATGACACGTTGTCCTGGTTCCTTTCCAGATGGCATTTCTTTAGTGATACCCTCATTCTGATAACAGCACTCTTTAAAATGTCAGAACTGATTCATACAAAAAGTGCCTTGAATTGTCTGTTACAGATTATCTCAATTCAGTAACTAACTCTCTTGTTTTCAAGGCTGCAAGAATGGTTTTGAAAATGCCTCTGTAAAAGTGGATTCTCATCCTACGTCTCATAACAGCCAAATAACTTTTACCAGGTAGAGGAGAAAGCAATAGCTCCATGATAGACCCAAAAGATTTTATCATGTGGAGGACAAAGTAAAATATTTTTGTGCGACTCTAGATTAGAATGAAAGTTGACAACATCAGATAAAGAAGTTATGTACTGAACATAACATTCCATCTGTGTTGTCCACTTTCATTCTTCCTCAACTTGTGGGTTCAGTTTCGATCTTTGATCCTGACTTGGCCACTACCATAGCTCTGGGTAAGCAAAAAACTCTCAAGCTTACTCCTTACCCACAATGCACCTATCCCAGTTACCTCAGATTGAGTTTTGCTGGTAGACAAAAGGAAAGATTAGACACAAGACATTTATTGAGACTATATCTGGAACCACAATTATATACCAAGGATAATAATCAGCTAGTCATCTGTTCCTCTAGGAATCCAAGGGTATAGGTATTGGAGGGAGGGGAGTTGAGGAAGAAAGAAAATGGACAACACAGATGGAACATTATGTTGAGTACATAATTTCTCTATCTGATGTTGTCAACTTTCATTCTATCCTCAACCTGTGGGACAGAGTCCCCAGCTACCTTAGATCCTGGATGGACTCAAGAAAGGATGTTCCTGAGCACCATTGATGCTCTTCTCCTGGTGACCAGATCCAATTTGTAGTGCATTATAAAAGTATGGCGAGTAGGCCAAGTTGCTGCTGCACAGATATCATCCATAGAGGCTCTAGACTAGAAGACTGCTGATGTTGCTACAGTTCTAGATGAATGTGCTTTCAAAGGTTTCGATAAAGCAAACCTCAATTTGTTTTAGATGAAAGAAATACAATCTGTGAGCTATCTAGCCAATGTCACTAGTTTTGTATTTGAGTAAGAGATAAACAACTGATTAGATTTTCTGATATCCTTTGTTCTGTGAAGATAAAATCATAATTGTCTATGAACATCCAATAAGTGTAAGCAATGCAGTAGCGTTGCTGCCTCACAGCAAGAGGTTCTCCCATTCAATTCTCGGCTGGAGTGCGGGGAGTGCCTTCTGTGTGGAGTCTGCATGTCCTCCCCACGGTTGGGTGGGTATTTGAAAGACATGCATAAATGGGCGTGCCTTTGTTGAAGGTTGGACATCGAGCTGGCACCTCGGCGTTCATGAAAATCTACTGCCAATCATTAGCGGACCAGAGTTCCACTGTGGCGACCCCTAACCGGGAAAAGCCGAAAGACAACAACATCATTAGCAAATATGGGGAAGAACATTGGTAGGTTAATTGACTTCTGAAACCACCTTTGGTAGAAAAGAGGAGTTGGTTCATAGCGAAACCCTATTATTGTGAAAAATCAAATATGGTTTACAAAATAAAACTTGAATTTCTGAAATCCTTCTGGTGGAAGTTATAGTCACTAAGAAAAGAGTTTCCAGGACAGAAACTTAAGATCAGAATCTGCTGCTGGTTCAAAAGGAGGTTGTGTAATTGCTTGCAACACCAAATCTAGGTCACATTGAGGGGGTTGGATCTTTGTAAGGAAACTCTCAAAAAAAAAGCTTTACAAAGTTTATGAGAAGCAAGTGATGAGTCTTTAAATCTAATATGAAAATAGGATATAGCTGCTAATTGAACTTTAATAGTAGAAGACAAAGCCCCTTCATTGAATAGTGAGGCTAAAAATTCAAGAATTTTATGAATAGGTGATGAAAAAGGGTCAGTGTTATTTTGACAAGCCCAAAACAAACTTTTCCATTTGCTGATGTAAAGTTTACATGTAGATTGTTTGTGAGAGGCCCAAAGTATGTATTGGACAGAGGAAGAGAGCACAGATTGTCTGGCTATTAATGAAATTGGAGAAACCAAGCTGTCAGCTTGAGGTTCAAGATATCTGGGTGGATCTTGCCTATCGGATGGGACAGGAGGTCTGGAACAGAGTCCGGAATCCAAGGTTAGTGAATTAGATGAGGCCAAAGGAAGGCGAACCAAATCTGTTGAGGCCAATATGATGCAATGAGAATTACTTTGTTCTTCAACCCGATTGCTTTCTGTAGAAACTTTGGAATCAGAGGAAAGGCATAAAGAAATTGTGGAGATCATTCCTCTGTGAATCCCTCTGAACTGGGATTAGGACAAAGTAGTTACTGCACTTGTTATTTAGGGGAGAGGTGAAAAGATTGCAGTAAGGCTAGCCCCATTGATAGAATATTCACTCTGACACTTTTGGATTCAGGGACCACTTGTGAGGCAGAAGTTTGCATCAATTTGTCTGCTATCACACTGGACTTCCCAGGAATGTGCATTGCTAAGAGAAAGTGGTTGAATTAGATTGCCCACTGCCACACTCTGAGAGACAAGTGATAGAACCTGGTTCCTCCTTACTTGTTGATGTACCAAACTACTGACGTCCATTTGAATCGCAGTTGTCCCTGAAGGAAAGCATTCTGGAAGGCCTGCAAAGCTATCTCTAAGACATTGATATGCAAGTTAGCCTCTATGGGGGAGCAAGTGCCTTGGGCAGTGTTCCCCAGATAATGCCCCCCACACCCTAACTTGGAAGCGTCCATGGTCACTGTGGCCTTGAGTTGAGAAGGGGTGAAAGGGCAGCCTTGTAGAATTTGTTCCTATTAAATCCATTATTTCAGATCTCGATTGTAATCAAAGTTGACATTGGTTAGTATAGTATTGACCACTGTATTGCAAGCAGCCATTGTAAAATTCTCATATGAAATCTGGCTAAGGGGACTAGAGTTATAGCTGTTGCCATGGATACTAGGGCTTGTAGAATCAAACGTGCAATTACTTTTTTTGCTATTGATTATCTTCATGACTTGTGATCTGATTTTCCATAGTGTCAGTGGAGGAAGAGGGGCTACTGTCTTTGTGTGCAGGACAGTGCCTATAAATTCTAAGGTCTGAGTTGATTTGAGGTGAGATTTTTTTGTAGTTTATGGTTATCCCCAGATAAGAACATGTCTGGAGAACCTGCTGTCTCTCCTCCAACAATTGATGCCTGGTCAGAGAGGTAATGAGCCAGTCGTCTAAGTACAGAAACATCCAGAGTCCCAGCAGTCTCCCATGACCCACTATGACTACTCCCATGCACTTGATGAACACCCTGGAGGCTGTTGTGAGACCAAAGGGTAGAACTCTGAAGTGATAATGACTGGCTCCCAGCCGGAAGTAGAGAAACCTTCTGGATCACCTGTCCATGTTTATATGGTAGTATGCATCCTAAAAGTCTATTGAGCACATCCAGTCATCCTGTTCCAAAAATGGAAGAATGGACTGAACCATGACCATCCAGAACTGTCAAACTGATTTGCTCAATAAACACTGAGATACTAAATTAGTCTCCAGCGCCCTGTGTTTTTTGGCACTAAAAAGAATCTTGAGTAAGTTCTGGATTTTCTCTGGTCTGGCAAGACTTTTTGGATGATTCTTTTTCTAGCAGTTCTTGAATCTGTAGTACTGCTTGATTCCACTAACTGGGTGGGACATCAGGGATTCTTTTGCAAATGGGGGTGGAAGGGAAAATGGTATAATACAACCTCTGGAAATTATCCTCTGCACCCAGGTGTCTGATGTTATTTCAAGCCAGGCTCTCTTGTGCAGAGATAGTCAACCCCTGACTGCCTCCAGAGGAAGACAATTGGGCCTCCTTTCAGGAATGCTGAAAGGGTCTGCCAGAGAAAGAATCTCTGTACCCTTGGTTTTGTGGGCCTCCTCTGCTGCAAGGGTGGTATCTTCAATTGAAGATCCATTCTCTGCCCCTGGGGGAACCATCTTCATGTATGTCTTGAAAAGGCCATTGGAACTTCTTGAACCACATCTTTCCACTACTTCACGGATTCCTTGAAAAAGATTGTTGAGAAGTGGAAAAACATACGCCCATTGCAGACAGGGTCTTTCCATCTTTCTCACACCTAGACAAAGTGTCTAACTTTAGGGTCAAACAAGGATGTGCCGTCAAAGGGAGCATTGACAAATGAAGACCGGAAGGGCTCTTACAAAATCACATAAGCACATCCTGGCATATGTTCTGATGGCAATGCCTGAACCCGCTGCTTTTGTTTCTTCAGCTGCATGAGAAATGAGCCTCATGGACAAGTTGGATATGGACTGTAGGGTAGCCAACTGAGAAGCAACAGATCCAGAACTTCTTCAGAGATGGATCCTGAAAGTGTATCTGAAAGTTCCTTAAGAACCCTCTGCAGTCTGGTGAAATGTGCCAAAAATTTCAAGGACTGTAACTCAAAGGTTGTGGAAGCATAAACTCATTTTCCAAACATATCCATTGTCCGAGACTCTTTGTTTGGTGGATGGATAGAGGAGCCTTCGTCAGCTAGTTCCTTTTTTGTTGCTGCCACTATGGCCATGGCATCAACAGGAAAACCTTTTGAACAGAAATGTTTATCCTCTGGGGCAGTGAAAATTTTGTCAGGTCTCTGAGGAATGGGTTCATTGGTATTGAGAGATCAATCCAATGAGCTCATCAGCAGGCAGAGTTACCCAGGAGGTAGATGGGCAGGTACCAAAAGCCTGCAAGTACACTGATTCCTCAGACAAAGGATTACTGGACTTCCTGTCCCCTCTCTGTTTTAAGATTTCTAGGATGTCTCCAAAGGAGACATCATCAGAACTTGATCTTGAGGATTTTTCACCCTCATCCAAGTCTGTCTCTTCTGTGATAGATTCATCTGGGGAATCCAAGTGCTTCCTCATGCACTTCTTCTTAGGGACATCCTCAGTGGGATGGTCTGGGGAAGTATCAGAAGAAAAGGCTATTCCCTCCTGGGATTCCTGAGGTTTTGATACTCTCTGTCCCTGTAGAGGCAATGGTTGAGACTCTGAATGTAGGTGTGACAGTGATGTGTGTTCCGAGTAGGAAAAGGTCAACTGACTGACTGCTACAGTCATAGCTCTCTCCATAGCCTCAAAAGCTGCTTCACCCAGAGAAGGAAAGGACCCTAGATCTGAAAGCATAGGCCTGGAAGCCATGGTCACTTCCTGCTCTGAAGAGATCCCTCTCAAAACAGAAGCTGGAGCTGAGCTGATCCATGCCAAAGCCCCAGGTGCAGAGAAGGCTCTGAAAACATAGTAGCTAACTCTAGCCCCTCAGAACCGACAGGACAGATATGGCCATGAGAGGGCTCCAGTTCTGACTGAACTGAAGAGCTCAGAGCAATTATTGGTTCTGAAGATAAAGAATTCTTTGGTTACGATGCAGATGGCATCAGGCAGCTCAGAAACATAGTCTGTAAGACACTTCAAGTGAAGTTAGAGAAGGAAGTAAGGAGGAGTAGGTGAAGAATGGAATCTTTGACCCATCAGGGTACGAACTAAGGTGCTTCCTGTCATACCTTGCGCCTGAAGGATTTTTCTCACCAGTCTCTGCACATCATCTTCAGTTAGGCTTTTAGAGGAACTGGCTGACATCACAGAAGGAGATTTAAGTTACTCCAAAAATGGTGAAGGATGTCACTCTGGAAAAGCATCAGTGGAGGGTGAATAACTTAATTTTGTGGCATGTGGTTTAGTTTTGTTTTTCAGTTAGTTGTAAATGTAATGGGGAATGAAAACAGGTGCTTCTGTTCTTTTTGTCTTCTTCCTCCCTTCTTCTCTCTTTCTTCTTGTTCAGGTTTAAGAAATGTAGGCACTGTCATGTTTAAAAAATATATACTTTTTCTAATTCTTGCAGGTCCCTAGATTGATTTAGCAACAAGTTTTAAGACAGCAAGTAAATGAAAAAGAACATTGAATATTATGAGGCTTTTTCTAGCAAATGCCAAGTGACAATTCTGCAGCTGGTCTTCATGTTTCCATGGAAACAGTCTGATAAAGAAAAACTGGCTACAGTCTGGTGGAGAGTGATTGGCTGGGGGAAAAAAGGAAAGAGAAATTGGCTGAGAGATAATGTTCTCTGAAAGTATGCAGGGGTTTTCCCAGTGTAGATAATGTTATCTGAAAGCATTCAGGGACTTTACCAATGTAGTTAATGTTCACTGAAAACATTCAGGGGCTTTCCCAAGGCAGTTGATGTTCTCTGAAAACATTCAGGGGTTTTCCCAGCTAGGAGAGCTATAAAGATAAGACAAAACCAATCAGAACTTAGTAGAAGCACAGACTGCACCATGCTTCTTGGCATGGATAACCTTTCTTTTTGACTAACTCAAGTCTGTCAGTGTTGTTGTCATTTTGGGATTTTTGTTCCTATTAGGAGGGTAAAACTTCAATACTTGAAGGTGTATATAGTTTTGTGTGCTAGTATTAAATTAATGGGTTTTAGGGAGTATTGGGGTATGTGTCTCTTTTTTGTTTGCATGCTTTCAATAAAACAAAATGTTTTATAAGATGTGACATAGGCTCAAATGGTTATGACAAGAAACAACTGTATAAAACTTCAACCTGCCAAAAAAAAACAGTTTATGCATGTAACACAAAAGCTGGAACTAGACATTTAACAAAAAAGTGTCATGCATAAAAGGTGGGGGTTAATAACGTTTTAATACAATGATGCTTTCTGTAATGTCTTTAAATGTAAATGGCCTCGCAGATAAATACAAACAAGAAAGAGTAGTGAACTATATTAAAAATGTAGAGTGCAATAGTTATGTTACAGGAGACACACTTAGAAAGAACTGAACATGTGAATTTGATAAAGAAAGGTTTTCATTATTGTTATTGAGCAGAATATCTGAGACAAAGGAAAAAAGGAGTACTTATATTAATTGCAAGAGGAGCACTACTAGTGATAGATGAAGATAAAAAACATAATAATGGTAGATTTGTAGTGCTAAGGGGCTACTGGCAAGGGAGGAGGATTACACTGGGATGTATTTATATTCCACCTATTACTGCTATAGTGGAGCTTCAGAAAATTCTGGGAGAAATAATCAGTTTTCAGCAAGGAATGTTACTTATAGGTGGGGACTGCAATTTGATTTGCAGCAGTGAAGATGTGTCTGAGGGCCCAGAAGGGAAAATATAACAAAGGACGGTATATTTTTGAAGAAATTTATGAAAATATTTGGCACTGAATATGTGAATTCAGTAATAGTTCAGAGTAAATTTACATATTATTCCTCAAGATATAAAAACTGGGCTAGGCTAGACAGAATTTACATGTCACAGGAAACTTGTATTTAATTGAAGGTCTCTGATACTCACCCAATAACTATTTTAGATCCTGGGCCAATAATAGCCAAAATAAAAACAAAGGGTAATGAAATAAAAATGAGACATTGGCACCTTTCCACCTATCTGTTCAAGAGAGAGGAATTTAAGAAAAGGGTAGTGGAGATTATTCAGGAGCTATTAGACAGGATAAAAATGTCTTTTGAAAATATAAAGTACAGTTTTGTACCTACCATAAATGTAGATGTTCGAGGATCCACATTGCTGCAGTCCTAACTATTGGGTAGTCCGCCGTCCAGTCGGCCCGAATACCAAAGTATATTGACCGGGTCGGTCAAGAAGGGGTGGACTCAAATACGTCCACACGCCAGGGTACTCACACCGCATGACTCCTCAGTCTTTTCTCTTCCCCAGCCCCAGATGTCAGTCAAAGAACAAGAAAGGCGCCAACCAAAACCACAAACTCCATGCATACCTGTATCAATATAATAACAATATATACAATAATATAACCAGAATATACACCCCTAAACACAGCACACCTAGGAAGGAGGAGGAGGAGCAATGTGCATGTGCATCAATGTGGATCTAACAACATCTACATTTATGATCACTATGTTCTTCATTCCATTGCTCTGCATTCCACTATTGGGCAGGTAGAAAAAGCAGAAAAGCAGGGGTAAGGGAGGGGGAGGCTGGCAAATCATAAGAACACAAGCTGCAAAACAACAAATGCAAAAACAAAATGACCTAGAGTTAGAGAGGAGAGGATAGGAGTAAGAAGGAGAGAAAGTATGCACTGAAGTACAAGCTGCTGCCCTCCAAATATCCTTTAGTGCCACTTAGTTGAATTGTGCTGAAGGCAGTGGAGAGAGGCCTAATGAGGCCCTATCCCCAGCTGAAATCCCTTGCCCCTGATTCATTGCAAATGATGCAATAAAAAATGCAAACCCAATCCACCTAGAAATAGTTTGTTTGTTGCCTTTTGACACAAAGCAAAAGAACAAAAACAAAAGCAACTGAGACTGCCTGAGGAATGTCTGGCATGCCTTTGAAAGGAGGCAAGGTATGGAAATAAACCTGTAACCGGTGGTGAATGATATCCAGAACTCCATCTGTCTTGGGTAATTAAATCCCATTTTTCTTTGAAAGAGACACAGCCTTCCTCAGCTGAGCTGCCAGGCTCAGAATGTACAGGCAGCTGAAAAAGGCAGGTCGACTGTTGAAGAAGTCTAGGACGACCCCCTCCTGTTGAGAAGTCTAAGCAGAGGTTGAGCTGTTCTAGGCCTAAAAAAGAACCCCTACCCCCAGACCTACCCCGTCTAGACTCATAGACCCAGAGGTAATCCCAAGGATATATGTCCATCCCTTAGTAGGCCAATTTCTACTAAACTTTTCAGGAGGCTGCAAAAAAAAATTCTGAGTTTTTTTGACTGCTTCACCTTTTCCCCCTCCATTTCTTTAAACTGCTTTCCACATCACACAAAAAAACACAATCATGGACTGTCCTTAGCATCCAAAAACCCTTGTCTTACTGCTCAGCTAAATTCTGGCTAGGACCCTGACCTCAAGCAACAAGAGACGAGGGACCACGCCCTCGAGGAGCTTAGAAGGCCTGTCATGCATGAACCCAACCGCAACTCTTACCCCAATACCTGTGTAGACACCATCCAATAATCCTGCAACTCTTATCCCTTAATAATTTCAATTAGAAATCCCTTAATTCTGAAATTTTAACAAAGAATCAGGATTCAGGGAAGCCTCTGCAAAATCATCTTCTACCACATTCCAGAACAGGAGGTATAGCTAAGGCCTATGCTGGGGTAAAACAAGAATTCCCTAAGCCTCTTCTGGAATCAAGAGAAACCTTCCCATTTAAAATAAATGCTCCATGCTGCTCAAGAGTCCCTGAGTGAAAAAAAATCCAAAGGGGAAGCTGAAAGGAGAATCATCCACATCAGAATCAGAGAATCAAGGATATAGCTAGGGAGTGGAATAAAATTAAGGTGGAGTTTAAAATTAGGGTGGAAATAAAAGAAAGGGAGCTATGATTAAGAAGTAACAAGAACTATTTAAAGGGATTGACAAATGTTAAAGTATTGCAGAATAGGAGGACTCTCACAGAAGAAGAAGATTAACGGCAGAATGCTAGACAGAAAATAAGGCATTACCTCAATAATATGCATGAGTTTAGAAAGGTTGCTAATAAGCAACAGTTTTTGATAACACTAGAGCACAAACACTTTTAGCACAACAACTCAGGCAACAGAAAGTAGAAAGGGCTGTTGCCAAACTTAGGGAGCCTGAAACAATGAAGGTAACAAGACATCCTGTAGAGGTATTAGAAATATTTTGGAAACTCTATGAAAGTCTCTATAAAGCAGAGAAATATGAAAAGCAAGAAAAGATACAAATGGAAATGTTTACAGAAGATTTAAATCTGCCAAAGTTAGAGGCAGATGAGGTTCAATTACTAATGGTTAGGATAGGAGGAAATGAGATAAAAATTGTGATGTGTAACTACTCTACAGGAAAGTCCCCTGAAAGACAGTATTCCTGTGGAAGTTTGGAAGCTAGGAGGGAAAAATTGATAAAGATCTGGAAGATTTTGCTTAACAGTATTTTAAGAGGAGAGGAAGCATCAACATCCTGGAAGAAAGCAGTGGTAGCTGTAATACCTAGAGGGTACAGATCCATCAAGATACAACTTCATACAGATCCATTTCAATACTAAACCAAGATTATAAAGTGTTCATGTCTACAATGGCTAAATGAATGGCAGAAGTAAAGCCAAAAGTGATAGGTATGGATCAGTGTGGTTTTGTGGAGGGGAAGCAAACATTTGACAACATTAACAGAACAGTGATGATCCAGACTGAAGAAGAATGTAAGAAAATACGATTGTTGTTGGTAGGTCTTGATGCAGAGAAAACATTTGACAGAGTAAGCTGGGACTTTATGAACAGGGCAATGGAAGCATTTGCATTTTCTGAAAAAATTATAAGGTTGATTAGGAAGATATATGAGGGATCGGAGGCAAAAATTAAAGTGGGTGGGGTCCTCTCTGATAATTTCTGCTTGAGCAGAGGAACCAGGCAGGGGGGTAGCCTCTTTCCCATTTATTATTTGCATTATATTTAGACCCACTGGCAAAGAAAATAAGGGACTCTGAAATTCAAGGATATAATTGGTATGGTAGTCAAAAAAAGTTGTCTTTATTTGCAGATGATATTTTATACTTAAAACCAGAAAGAGACATTACAGTGTTATGGTACATTTTGAGATAGTTTCAGATGTTTTTAGGATAGAACATGAATGAAGATAAAAAAAAAAGGCAATAGCAGTAAATTATGTACCAGAATATGAAGTGGTTCAGGAATATCCATATTTATGGGGACATGATAAAATGAAGTATTTAGGAGTTTGGATTAAAAATGATTCTAGTGTGGTAACTAAGGATATGTGGGAAGAGACTAAACAAAAGATAATACAAAAACTGAGACAATGGAAGCTGGATATGGATAATAAGACACAAGCAGTTAAAATGTTTTAGTCCCTTTAGTCTTTTACACAGGTCAGGCATATTTTTATCAACCAGAGGAGAAGTTGTGGATAGCAATTAATAAAGAGCTAAAGGACTTTATCTGGGGGGAGGAAGATGACAACACTCAAGTGGGATAAGCGGATTCTTCCAGAAGAACAGGGTGGATTGGGATTATTCAATTTGAAGGGATATTTCAGAGCTACACAGTTAAGACTCCTAAACATAGCACAAGCAGAGAACTACATTTCAAAGTGGAAAGGGATGATGATGATGAAAGCTCAGGAAACAAGGAGAGACTGGGATTCTGGATGCAGGCCTTTAAGGAAAATAATAATAATCATACAGAATATTATATCCATAAAGTAGCAGAAAGTATTCTAAGAACTAAGCCAACATGGGATTGGAGAAAGGAGATTCTGCCAGTAGAGATGACTGCAATTAGGCATATAGAAAATAGACGAGAGGGTTGGAATTTATTGGAAAAATTGGCAAAGGAACCAAGGTATTGGGAGCAAATAACTAGACAGGGAAAGGTAAAAGAATGGGAAAATATCAATAATTTATTTGGAGTGCAGGTTACAGATTGCCTTCCCTATCAGCGACTGATAGTATAGGCAAAAAGAAAGAAATAGGGGGTTCTAAATGAAAGACAAGTACTGGTGGATATTTTAGTAGAATCTAGAACTGAAACTGCCATTAAAAAGGGAATAATCAGTAGAGCATATAAAATATTGCATGACAACTATAAGAATCAATCAGAGGAGGTTAGAAATAATTGGGAAGAGAAACTGGATAATTAATTCACAAAGAAACAATGGGAGGATATATATGTATGTCTCCCAAATATGCAACAAAATCTAGATGATTTAGGATTTTTTGCCTAGAAATGTTTGCATAGATATTTCTATACCCAAGTAGACTCCAGATAAATTTTCCTCAGGCAGATAGCAAATGGAGGTGTGACAGGGAAGAAAGAGGTAACTGGGAACATATTTTCTGGGAGTGTGGTGAATTGGCAGACTTTAAGGATTCCCTGTGGGATATCAGCACTGTCAGAAAGTATGGGTGGGCAGATTAGTCTGACAAGGGAAATGATGTTTCTGAGCTAGGATACAGAATTGGAATTGCCTAGGCATGGTATGACCTTGCTGTGTCTAATAATGGTGGCTGCCAAAAAGCAATTCGTAGAAAATGGAAATCAAAATCTAAACCAACTATACTAGAAGTAGTAAATATAGTAATAGAGATAAAACAACTGGAATTGAGATCTTTAAAAAAAAGGGTAGGAGCACACTACATAGGAAAAAATGGAAATTGTGGGAACAATGCATAAAGTGAGGAATGAGATTTATAAGGCAACAGGACTTAAATGAGCAATGCAATGTTTGAAAAAGATTGAGTAGATTGTAAGTGATGTATAATGTTTGCAACTGGAAGTGTGTCAATATGTTTTGTGATGTAAAATGCTTGCAACTAGGATTGTGTCTGTGTGGTTTGTTTTCATTTGTATAAATATATGATTGCCTATGTAGTAAGTGATGGTTTAATAATGATGTTTCTTGCTTAAAAAAGTCAGGAACTGAATAATTCATGTCATGTTGCTTAGGATACATGATGTATAGCTATATATGTGAAATAAAATGTTTATGTTATAATGTGATTACTTTTATATGTACATAAATTTGTCTATGTCATAAGTGATAGTTCAATAAAGGTGTTTGGGGAAAAATACCATTATTGCCTTTTCCTCTTTTCTGTTACCACTGGATCCCCTCTAGCAAGTATTATAATTACTCTCCTTTTCATTTGTCCTTGATATTCTGCTGAATATCCATCCTGAAATCCTTCATTTGTCCAATTCACATGCTCATTTCTTTACAAATGTCTCTTGCAGCATTGCTATTTGCACTCTACATTTCTTAATATGATACAATAGTATTTTGGGTCCACACCTGTAAGGTAATTTATGTTCCACGGCAATATGGATAAAGTAGCCATTATGATAAAAAGCTGTTGTTCCCAACTATTATAAATGTCAGTTTTTTTTAATGTGTATTTCTAACTTTCATTTACATGCACACACTGTTTGGTAAGCTAATATTTTTATATAGTTGTTTCTTATCTCCATTTGAGTCTATGTCACATTTTTAAGACATTTTGTTTTAATGTAAATTCTCAAACAAAAAACTAAATACATTTTCAAAATACCCCATCCCCTATTAACTTAGAGCAAATTTACACAACTATGTGCATATTCAATAATTAAGTTGAACCCTCCAGATAGGAATTATTGTCCCAAATCAACAGGCATTAACCTACCTAAAAGTAAGGTTATCTATGCTAAAGCACATGCTATAGCCTACATTCTCACTTACAATGATTGCTGTTTGCTCTTTTTTATCTCTAGTTCTCTTCCAGATACGAGTGTGTATACTTTCAGAAAACAATAACTTTTAACTCTAAGAAAAAGTGCACTGGTTATCTTTAAATAAAACTAAATTGTACACTGTTATGTTAAATGATTTAAAGTATCCAGTCTGACAGAGAAGTTTCTCATTCACTTTCCACAATTTTAAACTATTTTTGCTGAACTGCTTGCCATTGTACCTTTAACATATGCATGTTTGCTGGGGTTCTTTCCCCTTGGGTCTCCACTGAAAATGGGTTGCCTACTATCAATGCAATGCAAATAGTTAATAACCTTTTCTTTTTACAATTATTTTGTATTGTGATTATTTATATTGTCACTTTATCTTTACTTATGTTTGCTGGGGCTTTTCCCCTCGGGTCTCCAGTGAAAATGGATTTGTTTGCAAACTCAGGTGGACTAACCCGGTTAACAAATGTGAAATAAAATAAATTTCCCTCAGCAAAGAGTTCTTGGAACTCTCAAGATTAATTGCTTGTACCTACAGACGGGTTGTCTACATGCAAAAATAGGCAGCAATAAATCTTGTATATTTTACCCAGGACAGAACGTGTAGCTGCCTTAGCAACAGATTTCTCGACTCCTACTGAACATTTGCTAATGAGGGAGAAAAACAAGCTAATTATCTTTGGAGTTCCAAGAAGCTTGGCATTTTTCATGGCTTTCATCATTTTGTCTTCATATTCAATCCTACTTGCTTACAAAAATACTTGTTTATAGTTTAAGCCAAAGGCATTAATCTAGACATTCACTCTTGTAAAAATAAGTGAACATATCTTTAATTCTACATATAATACAATGTGTACATGTTTACACTCCACCCCAGCAGCCCAAGATCATGGGTCTATATTACTTCATCAATGAATTGGATCATCGAACGGCATTTCATCAGAAATCCAATTCATTGCTCCCCACTAATTATATATACCAACTCTGAGATTGCATTACAGTGGGGAAAGGGCAAATTTCCAAATCCCCACTGTAATGTGATCTTAGTCAGAATGGTTCGAGGCATGTTCAATAAAATGCTGTCCAAAATGACGTTCACTGAACTGATTCTTCGATGAAGTAATACAGACCTAAAAATCACAGTATATTAACATTGATATACTTGCTTTTGTCCAGCCTTTATCTTCTTATACTGTAAAGGCCATATTTCTTACAACCAAAAAACTACTTGTTTACTTTAATATCTTTAACTTATACAGTCACGGAAGGGTCTCCCCCCACATTAAAAAAAACTGACTACACAAAACTGTTTTGCTATATATAACATGCAGTTTATATCACAAAATAGTTTATACAAAAACTAATAACAAAAACTGCTTTACTTACAGTTACTTGTTTCCCCTTTAGTACTGTTCTAAATATTAATGATATAAAGTGGGGTATATGCTTTGCAGTTCATCCACAACTTTAGCAAAGTCACTAAAAAGTTGTCTTTTTCAGTTACTTTTTCTTGAAAAGTATTTCATAAATGAGACTTCCACATCCTTTTCACCATACTCTGGTTTAAGACTGATGTATTCCTGATTATTCTAGTTAACTGCTGTGCTTTTTCTATTTTCCTTTGGAACATTGGAAAAATGTTTCACTGACAAAGCCTCTCTCTCTAAGATTTATTATGAGAAGAATAAGCAGCAGTGTCCCCTCCTGTTTCCTGGCTCACTTTTGTTGGATATTTTTTTTTTACTTTCTCCCCTATTCTGAAGGCAGCTGGGTACAGCAGCTTGAATCTAACAACTGCCTCTCAGCATTCCCTTATTGCTGGGATAAAATTTGTTTCTCTTTTGATTAGTGTACAGTGAATAATTTTCCAGAAACACTCTGTCTCCAATTTTTAATTATTTTCTCTTCTGACATAGCTTTGTCATGATCAACTTTTTTCTGCTGGCATGATTCCATCTTTACTAATACAGGTTGGCTGCTTCCTTCTAGTGGCCAGGTTTGGAGTATGCAGTCAATGTGCCCTTTCAGTTAACATATCCTGCTGTGAAATTCCAGTCGTTTATCTGTGGTTTTATAAAATTAATAGTCTGTTTCCTCCAGGTTCTCTAGCACAACAGAAAATCTCCAATTTCTCTGCATGTGCTGTCTTCTAACTCTATTTTTTGAAACAACTCTTCTTGAGAAGTCTCATACTCACCCAGCCTTTTCTTCATTTCAGCCTCTTTTGGCAATGTTATCAGTTTATCTGAAGTTATTTAAAGCTTCTTCTTTTTTCCATTCTTTTGTTTGAGTTGATATACTCCTTCAGTGATTCATTTATTTAAATAATCTTTGAGCACATTTGATTTACTTTTTCCTATAAATTGCTGAAAGCCATATCTTTTACCAATGCTGAAGCTTGAACTGCTTTCTGCTGGATGGCTGCAGGATTCTTTCCAGACAGTCTTTTCTCTTCACCTTTTCTGCTTGATTTTCTTTCAGGTTCTCTACATTTCTTTTCTGATATTCAGGCAGGGTACTTACTAGCAAGCAACTGAATTTTACTCATGCTAAAAAGATCACTGACTCTCATTTCTTGGCTTCCTTTTCACGCTGGGATAACTGAAATTAATATTGATCAGTATGCAGTCATCTTGGAAGTTCATGGATACCCTATCCTTATGAAAATTGAGATAAGGCTACAGAAACCCTCCTAGCTGAAATCAGAGATCTTTAACACTGTTTTCATGTTAAAATCTCAGTCTAATCAGCTGGTTCAAAAGGAAAAACAAGACTTTTTTAGTATAACATTAAGATCTCAAGGAGGCATCACCTGTTTTGTAGATGGACAAATATGAAGTACCCCTTTCAAAAATTTTTTTATCTGAGATAAGGTGGAAAAAGAGCACTTTAGGGCACACACACAAACTGCTGAAAGGCGAATATTAATTGAAGAACAGTAAAAACCAGATCTAATTCACATGGATACTGAAGAACTAAAGGAGCTTCAACCTTTAAAGAGTTTTGGTTCCTTTTATGGTACAAACCAGAAAAGCTCTACCAATCAGCCAAATAAGATTTTCCAGTAGCAAGCTTCTTAGCCTCCTTTAAACCTGTTGAATGTTCTCAGGGAAAAAGGTGACTGAGAAGAATCAAAAACTCTTGTCAACCAGGCAATCAGATGTGGAATTTGAAGACTGACAGGAATGAGAGTTTCCTCGTCCTGTTTTAAGTCCATCCTGCGAAGAAGTTTGTGGTAAAAGTCATTGGCCATTTGTTTGAGAAAGGAAAGCCACTGTTGTCTGGGACAAAAGGAGTTAAGATTATTTTGGAGAGGACTTTTAGATCTTTAAAAGAAAAATAAGTTATGTACTTACCATAATGTTCCATCTGAGTTGTTTCTTTTCATTTGTCTTCAACCTGAGGGAGTTGGATCTAAAGCGGCTATATATTCCAGCATCGGATCCAAAGTCCAAGCTCCTCCCCTACCCATAATGCCCCTCTCTCCCTCACATCAAGTTTGTTGCAGAAACAGCAGCAACCTAAAATGCCAACAGCCCTATAAAACCTGGCACAACCATACTTAGGCCCACATACTGAAAACTAGCTAGGACAAGAGGGTCTATGTTTCTTCAGTCCAGTCCTCTGTGTAGCCCAAAAACAAGGCAGGGGGAGGGATGGTTGAAGACAAATGAAAAGCAACAACTCAGATGGAATGTTATGCTAAGTACATAACTTATTTGAAGTTTTTGTTTTTATTTGGTCTTCAACCTGAAGGACAGAGTCCCTAGCTACCAACAAAAAAAAAAACCTGTGAGGTCCCCATGGAAGGATATTCCAGTGCACGGCTGAGGCAAATTATGCCCTGCTCCTAGACAGAAGATCCAATTTATAATGAGAAATGAAAGTATGTGACAAGGCCCAAGTCGCAGCAGAACAGCTATCAAGAGAAACCTTGGACCAAAAGGCCGTAGAAGTAGAGACTGATTGGTAGAATATGCCCAGACATGTCCTGGTGAAGACAAACCTTTTGCTCGATAGGCCAAAGAAATACACTCTGAAATCCAATCTTAGAGATGTGCTTTCCTAAAAAGGGTTTAGAAAAGGAGACAAAAAGCTGATCCGATTATGCAAGCTTTTTGTTCTATGCAGGTAGAAATGCAGCTGCCTGTGCATGTCTAGTAGGTGTAATTTGTACTCCCCTATATTTTGAAAATTTGGAAAGAAGACTGGCAAGTTAATGACCTGGTTAATACTGGATTCTAAAGTCACCCTCAGCAAGAAAGATGGATTGGCCTGCAGGGACACACTTTCTTTATGGAAAACTAAGGTAAGAGGGTTTAACAGATAATGCTTGATGCTCAGAAAGCCTCTTGGCTGAGGTAACTGCCACCAAAAAAGCAGTATTCCATGACATAAACTGCAAATCAACTATGGCAGCTGGTTCAAATGAGGGAGAAACCAAAGCCTGCAGAATAAAGGAAAGATCCCAAGGGGGTGTGGTGTTCTTAACCAGAGGCCTTAGAAGAAAGGTACCTTTCAGAAAGTTTAGTTGAAGCTAAGGAGGCCGAATTGTCACCCACACAGAAATTGGAAATCATCACCAACTGGACCTTAATAGTAGAGAAACCAGCTCCAGGATTACAAATATCTGCTGAAAAATCCAAAATGGCAGAGACTAGAGCTGTAAAGGGATCTAGGTCATGCTCAGAAGCCCAGATCGAAAAATGCTTCCATTTGCTAGAGTAGATGATCTTTGTAGAAGACTTATTAGCCACAATCAGGATCTTCTTAACAGGAGAAGAAAGCCTGGGAGTCCTATCTATCATGGAAATTGGAGCAGCCAAGCCATGAGCTTTAGGCTGACTAGATTTGAGTGAGGAACCCCTGACGGGTGCAAAATCAGATCAGATCCAGAGTTCGGGGAGGACACACTATATGAGATCACAGAGTGGGGAACCAAACTTGACAAGACCAGAAAGGGGCAATGAGGATAACTGAACTCTCTAACCACTAAGCTTTCTGAATGAACTTGGAATAACAGGAAGCGGAGGATACACATATAGTAGACCGGAGGGATAAGCATGGACTAGAGAATTTCTGGGGGACTCCCACGCAGGGGGGATCAGAGCAAAACACCCAGGGGGCAGTGGTGAGTCTAAAGGGGAGCATTCTAAACTGAAAATGATAGTCTCCCAGTAGGAAGAGGAGAAACCTCCAGGAGCACCTGTCCATCTTGATATGGTAGTACGTGTCCTGGAGGTCCACCAAGCACAACCAGTCATTCATCTGCAGGAAGGACAGAATGGACTGAAGGGTGACCATCCAAAACTTTGTCTTGGCAATGGACAGGTTCAGGGTTGAAAGATCCAGAAAGGGTCTTAAGTCCCCCGTTTTCTTTGGCAATAAATGCCTGATCTTGACTGGCCTGGGGGGTGGGGGGTGGGCTGGAGGACTCGTTTTGCAAGCAGCCTGGAAAATTCTATGGTCCTCCTATTGACTGGGTGGAACATCTGGGAGGTGCCTGGGTGGAATGGGGGGATGAAGAAAGGGGACAGAGTAACCTCTGAATATGATCTGCAGAACCCAATGATCATTTGTAATGGACTCCCAGGCTGTTGGGTGCAGAGACAGGCACCCCCCGAAGGGCTCCAGAGAAAAGCAATCAGGCAATCCCTCAGGATTGCTGAAAGAGTCTGTCCAGGAAAACACCCTGAGACCCCTGGTTCTACAGATCCATGAGGGCGGTGCCTGTCATATCCCCCCTGCCCCTTGGGAAAGACGTATCCTGAGCATCTTGGGAAGAACCCTGAGACTTCTGAAACCACAGCTTCTTGACCCCATACTGATTCCTTAAAAAGGATTTTTATGGAGTGGAAAAGTGGATCCTGACAGCAGACAAGGTCTTCACATCCTTCTTGCTCTGGGTTAACCTGTCATGAACCATTTATCCAAATAAGGTGGAACCATCGCAGGCAGCATTTGTGAAAGATACCTTGAAGGGCTCTGAAAAGGCACAAAGCCAGAGCCAGGCATGTCACCTGATAGCCACACTAGTCCCCACAGCCTTCAAGGCACCCTCGGTAGCATGTGAGAGGTTTCATAGACATATTTGAAAGAGAAGTGAGGGTGGCCATACGGGAGAAGACATTCTCTGCTGACATGGACCCTTGGCAGACTCAGCAACCTCTTTGACCAGGTCCCGCTGCAGATTACATGTGCTAAATAAATCAGCATATGTAAGGCAAATGTGGCTGAAGTGTAGGCCTGCTTCCCAAAATGATCCATTGCCCGAGACGCCCTCTCTGGAGGGTGGACTGAGGAGCTCTTCTGAGCCAGCTCCTTCTTAGTGGCTGCCACAACCAACATTGGCATCGATTGGGGACCCTTTGGACCAATGGGACTTGTCAGATGGGGCACTAAGAAAGTACAGTTGTGTACATTTACCATAAATGTAGATGTTTGAGTGTATTCACTGTTGCAGTCATCACACTTGGGTTATCTGCCTGCAGGTAGCCCTCAGTTGGCCCGAATACCAGAGTCTTGGGATTTCTGCATCGGGTGCTGTCACTTCTTCCATGACGTCAGGTCATCAGGGCTATAAAACAGGCAGCCAATGCCATTACATCAGTTTTTCTTGCCCCAAATGTCAGGAGCCCCCAAATAGGAAGCTAGTATATGGTAGGGAACACCACCAGTAAAAAGTAAATACCACTGCCAGTAAAAATGGCCATAGAGAGGAGAGGTAGAAAGGATAGAGAAAACCAGGGGGCTGGAGGGAGGGAAACCTGGACTGCAACAGTGAATACACTCTAACATCTACATTTATGGTAAGTGTACACAAGTGTACTATGTTCTTTGTGTTTCACTGTTGCAGTCATCACACTTGGGTTGATTCCCAAAGTTGAGGAAGGGTGGAGGCAGTCAAGAAGTGTTAGGGCTGGCTAGTAGGCCTTGTAAGACTGCTGTAGCAAATCCAGCTCTGGATTTAGAGAAAATAGGTAAGTGGTAATGCTTGGTGAAGGTGTGTACAGAATTCCAGGTTGCAGCTTCCAAAATGTCCTTGGTAGGGACTCCCCTGAGAAATGCTGAAGAAGTGGAAGTAGCCCTAGTGGAATGTGGTCTGACCCCCTGTGGGGTAGGTTTTCCATGGTGCTTGTAGCAGAAATGGATCCAGTGTGCTATACATTTGGAAATGGTTTATTTTGAAATGGCCTTGTCCTCTGCCCCTGTAGCAAAGCTGACTAGCAGCTGGTCAAATTTTCTGAAAGGTTTAGTCCTGTTAAGGTAGAACCTGAGCTGTCTGTGCACACCCAAGGAGCGCAGGATCCTTTCACCTTTGTTCTGAGGATTAGGGAAGAAGGTTGGCAAATGGATGGATTGATTTAGAGCCTCACTGGACACCACCTTAGACAAAGGATGGGTTAGTCCTGAGGGAAACCCTGTCAGCATGGAAAATAATGAAGGGTTCCACAGCCATTACAGCCTGTAACTCACTCTTCTAGCTGAAGTTATGGCTAAAAGCAAAGCTGTTTTCCAAGAGAGGAATTTTAACTCTGCTGAAGCAGCAGGTTCAAAAGGGGGAAGCATGAGCTTTTCCAGTACAAAGTTAAGGTCCCAGGCAGGGGTGGGTGCTCTCCTAGGGGCCTTAAGTTGTTAGCCCCTCTCAGGAACTGTTTGATGAGTGGGTGAGAAAACAGAGATGGCTCAATATTGTAATAAGCTGAGATGGCAGAGGCATGAATCTTAATGGAGAAGGATAGGCCTTCTCTGGAGTAGTTCTGCTAGGTAATCTAGGATTAGAGGTAAGGAGGGCACTGCTGTGTCCTTTCCTTGAGACTGATTCCAAGAGCAATATCTTTTCCACTTTCCAGCGTAGGATTTCCTAGTACTAGGCCTTCTGGCTTCAATAATGACATCCAGCACCTGTTTGCTGAGGGTTGCTGGTGGTGTATTCAGGGGATAAGCCAGGCTGCAAGGTTTAGGGTTTGCAACTGTGGATGCAAAATATGTCCCTCCTGCTGAGACAGCAGGGTAGGAATCTGGTGAAGGTGCCAAGGTGACACTGTTGACAGACTGTGTAAGAATGGGTACCAGTGCTGACGTGGCCAGTCTGGGGCAATAAGAATTGCCCTTGGCCTGTCCTGTTTGATCTTGAGCAGTACTTTTGAGAGGAGGGGCAGAGGGGGAAAGGCATAAATTGAGAGGTTTTCCCACTGGAAGGATAGGGCATCCACCTTCCATGCCCTGCTGTGAGGGCTCCTGGTGCAGAATTTGCTCAACTGGTGGTTTTCAGGGGAGGCAAAGAGGTCCAACCTCTGGTGTCCTCACCTCTGGATTAGAAGATTGAAGGTGTTGGGCTCCAATTTCCACTCATGTGGGTCTAGGAGATTTCTGCTGAAGTAGTCTGCCAGTGAATTTTGTTTGCCTGGTAGGAATTGAACTTGTAGATGCACTTGGTTGCTCAAGGCTGTGTTCCACAGGGCCATGCCTAACCTGCAAGAGTGGGTAGGAATGGGTTCCCCCCTGCTTGTTTGTGCACCACATAACTGTGGTGTTGTCTGTTTTTTTATCAGCAGCTGTCCTGGAAGGATTAGGTATTTGAAAGCTGTCAGAGCATTCTGTACAGCTAGCATCTCTTTTTGATTGATGTGCAGAATTTAGCCTGGGCTCCAGTGGCCCTGAATGCATTTGACTGCCATGTGCTCCCCCCATGCATAGTCGGATGCATCTGTTGTCAGGGTTTGGGTGGCGAGGGGTTGAGTGAAAGGCATTACCTTGTTGTGGTTGCATGCTTCTGCCCTCCAAAGGAACTCTGCCCTTAGACAAGGTACAATTGGAATGATTGTTTCCAGGTCCTGAGAATGTTGGCACCAAAGGTTTTTTTTTTAAGTACCATTGAAGTTTCCTCATATGCAGTCTTGCATATGGAATTAGTAGAATACATGAAGCAATGAACCCTAGGGGTTGCAGTATTTTCCTTGCAGATAGCAGGTTTCTGGTGGCCATTTGTTTGAAGTAGTTGGTCAGACAGACCTGTTTTTCTGGAGTGAGAAATGCCATCTGGGAAGTTGTGCCCAAAATTGCTTCCAGGAATACAATCTTTTGACTGGGCACCAGTTGTGATTTCTTTTTGTTGATGGTGTACCCCAATGAAATGAAAAGGCTTTTTACAAATGCTAGGTGCTGAAGTAGCAATTCCTGACTGTCCGCCTGAATCAGGCAATCGTCCAAGTATGGGAAAATGTGGATATTTCTCTGCCTGCAATATGCAATGGCTGGAGCCAGGCACTTTGTGAATACTCTGGGCGCAGTAGATAAGCCAAAGGGAAGTGCAGAGAACTGATGGTGCATAGAGCCTGCCCTGAAGCATAGATATTTCCTGCAGGACTCCCTTATGGGGATGTGCAGATAAGCTTCTTTTAAGTCTAGAGTGACTAATTAGGCATCCTTGGCTAGCATAGGGAAAAGCTGTTGTAGGGTAAGCATCTTGAATTTTGGGACCACCAGAAAGGTGTTTAGAATTGATAGATCCAGGATTGGATGCCAAGGGCCCTCTTTTCCAGGCACCAGGCAATGTCTGGAGTAGAAACCCTGCCCCTTTGTTCTACTGGGATAGGTTGAATAGCTCTGCTATTGAGCAGGGAAAGTACTTGCTTTTGAGCCTCTGCCCACTGGTTTGGAGGAAGGTCTGGAAACCCACTTGGGGTTGGCAGTGAATGGAAGTAGAATCTGTACCCCTGGGATACAATGTTTAGGACCCATCGGTCCTGAGTAATGGACATCCAGTGTTTTGCATAAAGGGCAAGTTTTCCTTCTAGGGGCACAAATAATTGGGCAGGACTGGGAAGGATAATTGAAAAGTCATTATGAGCTTTTTCCATAAGGGGGCAGCTTACCACTCCATTTTTGAGGTGGGAGCACTCTATTGTTTAGGTCTCTGCATACCCTGAGACTGTAGTCTGGGTGGCCTGTTTCCCTGGGTTTGGACTGAGAAGGCCTGGAAGGGGCTGGAAAGGAACAGTTTTTAGAAGGCCAATGCCTACTGAATCTAGGTGGCTGCAGTTTGCATAGATTTAGCTTTTTCTTCCATCTTTTTAAGAACCTCTTCTACTTTGGTGCCAAACAGTCCTTATTTAAATGAGTGTCTAGTAATTTTGATTTGATATGATCTGGCAATGTTTGTTCCTTCAGCCAAGCATGCCTTCTGAGTACAGACCCAGTGACTGCAGCCCTGCAAGATGCTTCTAGGGCATCAAAGCCACACTGCAAACTAGGCTTACTAACTTGGTTTGCAGAATGCATTAACTCTTGTAAATCTTTATTTTCTGCATAATCTGGAAGTAACCCCATTTTTTGTTTAATTAGTTCCATAATATGTTGATGGTACTTCAACATGTGAAACTGGCAATTCAATGCCCTGATGGAAAAAGTTGCAGAGGTATATACCTTCTTACCCCATCTGTCTAAAGCTCTGGAATCCCTGTCTGAAGGGATGGGGTTTTTGGCGGTCGTAGCCTTAATACCTTTAGGTTCCTGGGAAATGGTCTCTGGATCCACAGTAGGATTCTTGAAGAGAAATTTGTGAGAATCAGGTACTCTGTAGTCCCTGTCAGGTTTTCTAGGGGCCGGGGGTAAAGTGTCTATAGTAAGACTGGATTCCATGAAGACATCATCCACAACATCCAAGACAGGGGTTAGAGCTAGAGGCCTGTGCTGAGGCAACTCTAAAAAAAAAATTGTCTCTTTTTGGGCTGAGGGTAGTCCTGGCATTCCCAGTGGAAATGCTGTCTTAAAGTATGCAAGGTTTCACCAAAAGAAAAATCCTCTGGAGGGGAGGCAGAGGGAATGGATTCCTCTGCATCTGAATCCTCATAGGTTGATACGGGCATGTCTTGATAATCAGAAGGGTCAAAGTCATCAGACTCCTGGTCTGTAGAATCAGAATGAAACTCAATTCTTTGTCTCTTAGCAGGGGAAGGCTGGCTTCCCCTAATTAGGGTAATAAGGTCTTCAGCCATTCTAGGCATTTGTTTTTGTGGCATGGGAGCTTCAGCATGCACTTTGGTCATCAGTTTTCTAGGTGTAGTGTGTACCCTGGGCCTAAGAAACTCTGCAGTTTTAGCTAAAAATGAAACCGTCAGTTTAATTCGAACATCGAATGGAAAATGTTGGAAAACACCCTCATAAGCCGGTGACTGCACAGCGGCTCCGGACCCATCCAAGGTAGAGACATCCGCAGGTTCCATAGTCGTAGAAGCATCTCACACCATACCGGACTCCAACTGGGTCTCAGCAGAGGCCTACAAATGTATAGAAGCGGGTATCAGGGGCTACAAAGGAACCTCCAGCAGACTGGCGACTAGCTTAACGGAAACATTGTTGGCAGTTTTTGGACCTATGCTGTCTTTATCTTTACGTTTTTTCGGAAAATCGGTAGTCCGATGGCTTACTGAAGCCATTTTGGAATACAGAGAGCAAGAGAGTAAGAATTTAGCGACAAAGATAGCCCGACGATGAATGGTTTGCGCGTTAAACAAGGCACAAAACCGACAGCGAGGGACATGGTGGTCTGGGCCTAAACAGGTGATGCAGTAAGAATGAAAATCTCTGTGAGGTATTTGCTTTCCACAGGCAAGACAACGGTTACTTTTTCTGACATGATTAGAGGAAGAAAAAAGGATCCCCAATGGGGTACTTAGCTTTAGAAGTTTAAAACTTGAAAAACGAAAATTTCAGGTAGCAGCCAACCGTCACTTGCGAACTGCTTCTGCTTTGGGCTCCTCAGCAAGAAAGACTGATGTAATGGCATTGGCTGCCTGTTTTATACCCCCTGACAACCTTACGTCATGGAAGAAGCGACAGCACCCGATGCAGAAATCCCAAGACACTGTTTTTTGGGCCGACTGATGGCTACCTGCAGGTAGATAACCCAAGTGCGATGACTGCAACAGTGAAACACGAAGAGCATCCTTGTCTGGGCTCCTTGGGATGGGCTCAACCATGTCCGGTTCCTTCCATGCCCTAGTGGAGATAAGCTCCACTAAAGGATCCGTGGGGGCACACACCCAGGAGGTAGATGGTCCTGTGCCAAATGCCTCCAGGAATACTGACTTGTCAGGATTGGGCTTGAGGGTAGACCACCCACCTTGCTGCCAAAGGAGACATCCTCCAGGGGTGATCGGGAGAGACCTCCCCTTCCTCCAAATTGGTATCATCAGTGAGAGACACCAGTGGGGAGTCTAAATGCCTCCTCATGCATGTAAATTCTGAGGGGGCTCCTCAATGTGGCTCCGGGATGGATTTGGAAGCTTTGGGGAGTTTCAGGATTGGAACCTCCTAAGGCGAACTGGCAGAAGGCTGTCTCTGAAGGATGGAAGACTCTGGCCCAGAAAGAGAGGAAGTCTGGGCACAATCCAAGGATGATCGCTACTTGTTAGCATGCTATACTTAGGCTCTTACCTAGCGACTCCACTCTGCTGCCTAGATAGACTTTTACTGCATATAGGCTCTATTACACCTAGCTGTACTTTTACTAATCTTTAATCCCTAAATGCTTAACTGTCTATGTGCTTAGATGTACCTTTTTTTTTTTTACATATTTCTATATGCAGCTAAACAGTTTATTATTGGGTCCGCGCCCCTGCTGTAACCACTCGCTAATTATTGGCATTCTGCACATGGCCGCTCATCTAGCGACTCTATCTCTGCTCGCCTAGAACTCCTTTTACCATACTTACTTTTTTTATTAGACCTACAGAACACTTCACTAGTGTTTATCGCCATGTACCTGGCTGATTATAGGTTACAGTGCCTTATCTGCCTTTTATCTTATCCTAACTGCTCCTAACGGTTGTTTCCTGTGTCCCTCTCCCTTGTTGCAATTCCTGCTCCTGGTTAGCATTTCTGCATGTGGGTACTTACCTAGCGATTCTATCCCTGCTCGCCTAGGCATAACTGTAATAGCCTTAGTTCATAATGCCTATATAGATAATATTTTTAGCTTGATTATTGAAATTGAGTTCTTAAAGACTGTTGTTAATACACTTTTACTTAAATAGAACTGCTGTGGTTTACAATTGTATAGAAGCTGTATATGACGCTCTTTCCATCCTAGCTACATAATTGTATTTTTTCTATATAGATACCTTGTTGACACATTTTATTCTAATTTCCATTGCTGAATACAATTTAATAGATATTGAATGTAGCTCTTCACATACTTGTTTCCTGATTGCATTTGTGTATTGTTGCTTCCTGACTGCATTTGAATATTGTCCTCTGAATCCTTGGGTACCTGCATTTTTGTACTTTCTAGATCTTACTATATACACCAAGGGTTTCTAATGATTAATATGGCTAACTCATATAATTGTGTATAATTTGTGTGTCATGCTTTCCTCCTCATTACTAAGCTGCTACCTCACCACCCTTTCTTTTTCATTTACGAGCCTGTGACCCAGTACATCCCCGTACTAAATCACTAGACCTCACCAATTGGAAGCCTCAACATATTTGTCCAAGCTGGAACCTTATCTATCAGCTCCCTGAGAAACCAGCCCACTACAAGACAGTGAAAGTATGTGTTACAACAGATCCTAGAACTTTGAGCTTATCTTAATGTTTAATGACATTGCTAGGTTAGACAAGTTTCCCTAGCAGGACTGCCAGCAGCCAATCTACCAAACCACTTATTCTCTGGTCTCTTAAACATTCCCCTACATCCAACCTCTCTCTCCCTCTCAGGTAGTACTATACCCCCTCTCTCCATTACCAGACTCCCTGCAAGTGTATCTTTGAAGCTGTTTAGTGACTAGACACTAACTGGTGCCTCTCCTCTAACTATCTGCAATTCTATTCCTACACTCATCTGCTGTACCTTACCTCTATTTTCCACTCTCTTAGTCATTGCTTCTCCTTAACTCACTCTTTCTCCCTCTCATACTGTCTCCTACACTTTTGCTCTATTGCTACCCTTTCTAACCTACAGCTAGTCTCACAATCCTACTCCCACCCTTTCTCACTTGTGACTTACCTGTTGAACTCACCTACTTAACAGATTGTTCTCCTTGAAAGTCCACTCTTTTGTCTGTACCCGCTCCGTTCGCCCTGCGGGCTCACTCTGCTCCCCTACCCTCGATTCCCACCCACCCCCAGTGTTCCTACATTTATCCCTCCAATAGACACACCCACACCATAAATTACTCCAATCATATTCCTCCCTTCATTTACACACCCATTTACACCTATACCTCTTCCACCAATAATTCGCCTATCTCCTACCTGTCTAATTAGACCCTCCTACAAGAACTCATCCTAACATAACCCTCTATACCTCCCTCCAACCTTAAACACTTACCTCTAACACTAGTTCAAATCCCACCTAATCATGCCCTACCTACTAAAAATACCATTACTTATCACACTAACAATTCTATCTACTACTTATCTCTTGTCTTCCTATGAAGAACCTCTTAGCTACACCCTCCATATCCCATCCAAACACACTTTAACACCTACTATATCAAACCAACCTAACTTTCAAATTAGTACTTCTCAACCTACCTACCTAAGTGCTAAATTTCATAGACTGGTTCACATTAAATATAACAAGCTAAAAACTAAACAATTAACTTTTACTGTAAACCTCACCAACCAAAATACTTTATATTTCTACATACCTTAAAAGATGGGGACATTCATCCTAATCCCGGCCCAACATCTATCCCTGCCACTATAAATAATTCCCAAACCAAATATAACACTTTTCCTCTTATTAACCCACCCAATTCACTCTCCATCGCTCATCTTAACATACGTAGCATATGCAATAAAATCCCTCATGTTCATGCCCTCCTTGATGTCCACCAATCTGATATCCTCTGCTTATCAGAAACATGGCTGAAACCCACAATAAAAGATAGCGAAATTACACCTCCAGGCTATAGTATTTTTCGGGTTGACCGCACATTGAAAAAAGGTGGAGGAATAGCAATTCTCTATAAAGCACACATACAACTTAGTACCATACATCTTAACCTACCTCTAGACTTCAGCAGTGAAATAATTATCTCAAAACTCCAGCTCAACAAACATAAAACTATAAATATTATCTGCATCTATCTCCCCCCAGGTAACAACATTAGTATACTTGAACAAATACTCAATTGTCTTTCCTCTCAACTCCCACAAGAAACCATAGTCCTAGGTGACGTTAACATTGATTGGAATTCATGTAACAATACAAACCCCTCCAACCACATTACCCTTTATGGTTTCTCACAAGCTATTAATTCACCCACCAGAATCAACAAACTAAATAAAAAAGAAAGCACCTTAGATTGGATTCTAACTAATAGCCCTCACCAAACATACTGCAGGAATTCTCCCAGACGACCTTAGTGACCACCTGCTAACATACATAATCAGACATAAAACCAACCCAACCTTCCCTAAGACTATTAGAACAGTTCGCAGCAAAAAGCATTTTAACCCTGAACAATTCCAAACAGACCTTAAACAATGTAACTGGTCTTCTCTAAGATCCCTCCCAATTAACAAAGCAGTTGAATACTTCAACTCTACATTCCTAACAATCCTGGACCACCATGCCCCTATGCGCTGTATTAGAATGAAAGCTAAACCTGCTCCTTGGCTCTCAAACAAAACTAGGCAACTAATCATCCAAAGAAACAAATCCTGGGCTAAATGGCGAACTACTAAGAACTCAACTGACCATCTAACCTTTAGACAGGAAAGAAATATTACAAAAAAAGCCATCATACTAGACAAAAAGAATTACTACCTTCACCTAAAACAATCCTCCCTCAAGGAACCTCAAAAGTTTTGGCCTACTATTAATAAACTTACTCATCCAGGAGAGACTATTACCCCCAACCCCTTAGGCATTAACCCTGACAATTTAACTGAAATAGCCAATGCCTTTAACTCTTTCTTTACCAATACTATCCAAACTCTAGCCAGCCACCTATCCCCTGATATCACTAAACTACAAACTCCCACCTCCAAGGTCCGCCCCAGTATTCAAATTAGAACCAGTACCCACATCATACATTCGCTCCCTTCCCCAAAAGCTAAAACCAACTACTCCCCTCAGCTGACAAACTCCCATCAGAATTCCTGCAAATAGCATCTAAAGCCATAGCTTACCCCATCTCCATACTGATAAATAGAACCATAAATGAAGGTATAATCCCATCCATCTGAAAAATTTCTCACATTATCCCATTACACAAAGGTGGAAGCTCCAATGAAATGTCCAACTTTCGTCCCATAGCGCTGCTCTCCCCAACTGCAAAAATAATGGAAAAATGTGTCCACAAACAGCTAATGAACCACCTTCTCCATCACAACCTACTGGCAAACTGTCAACACGGATTTAGACCTTTTCACAGCACCTCTACTGCCTTACTTTCCTTCACAGACTGTGTCAACGAAAATCGCAATAATAATACACTCTCCTCTGCAGTCTTCGTTGACTTATCAAAAGCTTTTGACATGGTTAACCACCAAATCCTTCTACACATCCTAAAGTCCCACTCACTAAATCCACTATCCATGAACTGGTTCACATCCTACCTAGAAAACAGACAGCAGGTTGTACTCTGGAAAAACACTATCTAATCATCTACCTATCTCATTAGGCGTCCCACAAGGCTCCATACTAGGCCCTCTCTTGTTTTCCATTTACATCAATCATCTCCACATGTATTCAATACACAGATGATTCTACTATTGTCTGCTCAGCCTCATCTCTGGATGAACTTCACTCCCAAACACAAAAAGCTTTCAATATAGTAGAAAACTGGTTCTCCAACCGCTGCCTCTTACTAAACGCCAAAAAAACTAAACTTTTACTCTTCACACCTACCCAAAAGACTACCCCTTTACACTTCACCCTCACATCTAATAATGGCACCCTTATTTCCCCTGATCTGACCACTAAACTCTTAGGAGTCACAATTGATAATAACCTCAACTTTGATCCTCACAAATACCACAGTAAAACTAGTCAACAGAAAATTAGGATCCCTCTATAGAATAAAACCATATCTAACACCATTAGCTAAATCCACTATAGCTAGAACTCATTTACTCTCAACCCTTCTTTATGCATCTCCTATCTACACTAACCTCTCCAAAAAGAACAACAAACTATCTATATCCTATAATAACATTGCCAGATTTGCTACTAGCTCCCCTTATAGAACTCATCACTGTCTTAATCTAAAACAACTAGGCTGGCTTGAACTTCCAAATCTGATACAATTTCACCAACTCTCATTAACTCACAAGGCCCTTAATCAGCCCAACAATACTCCCATACTCTCTACCTTTATTACACCATACAGTAATCTCAAAAATTTATGATCCTCAAACAAAATGCTTATGAATATTACTAAATCTAAAAACTTAGCAGGTGATTCCTTGTTCTTCAACTCTGTTGGAAAAGTATGGAATCAATTACCACCTGACCTTACATCTCAGACCTCTCTCCCACTTTTTAAAAGACATCTAAAACACTACTTCAATAACCACTGGTTATGCTTCTGTTGTAACCCTGACTAACATTTTCTTGTCTCTGATCTTCTACCTTCTCCAAATACTAAACTTCTTAATTACTTTAATATTCTTATCTCTCATATAAATTATACAAGTGTACTAGTAAACTATGACCTACTAAGATTTGTTCCTAATAAGAGTCATCATTCTCTTTCGGCTTTTCCCGTTAGGGGTCGCCACAGCGGATCATCTCTTTCCATTTCTTCCTATCCTCTGCATCTTGCTCTGTCACACCAACCACCTGCATGTCCTCTCTCACCACGTCCATAAACCTTATCTTAGGCCTTCCTCTATTCCTCTTACCTGGCAGCTCCATCCTTAGCATCTTTTTCCCAATATACCCATCATCCCTCCTCAGCACATGCCCAAACCAACGCAATCTCGTCTCTCTTGCTTTGTCTCCAAACTGTCCAACATGAGCTGACCCTCTAATATACTGATTCCTAATCCTATCCATCCTAGTCACACCGATTGCAAATCTTAACATCTTTAACTCTGCCACATCCAGCTCTGACTCCTGCCTTTTTGTCAATGCCACTGTCTCCAACCCATATAACATAGCTGGTCTCACTACCCTCTTGTAGACCTTCCCTTTCACTCTTACTGGTACCCGTCTGTCACAAATCACTCCTGACACTCTTCTCCACCCATTCCACCCTGCCTGTACTCTCTTCTTCACCTCTCTTCCACATTCACCATTACTCTGAACTATTGATCCCAAGTACTTAAACTCGTCCACATTTACCAACTCTACTCCCTGCATCCTCACCATTCCTCTATCCTCCCTCTCATTTACACACATATATTCTGTCTTAGCCCTGCTGACCCTCATTCCTCTGCTCTCTAGAGCATATCTCCACCTCTCCAGAGTCTCCTCTACCTGATTCCTACTCTCACTACAGATCACAATGTCATCTGCAAACATCATAGTCCACGGGCCTCCTGTCTGATCTCATCTGTCAACCTGTCCATCACCACTGCAAATAAGAAAGGACTCAGAGCTGATCCTTGATGTAATCCCACCTCCACCTTAAATGGATCTGTCACTCCCACTGCAGTCCTCACCACTGTCACACTACCCTCGTACATATCCTGTACCACTCTTACGTACTTCTCTGCCACTCCCGACTTCCTCATACAATACCACAACTCTTCTCTAGGCACCCTGTCATATGCTTTCTCCAAGTCTACAAAGACACAATGCAACTCCTTCTGACCTTCTCTGTATTTCTCCAACAACACTCTCAGAGCAAACATTGCATCTGTAGTGCTCTTTCCTGGCATGAAACCATACTGCTGATCACTAATCATCACCTCCCTTCTTAACCTTGCTTCCACTACTCTTTCCCATAACTTCAAGCTGTGACTAATCAGTTTTATCCCTCTGTAGTTACTGCAGCTCTGCACATCACCCTTATTCTTAAAGATAGGTACCAAAACACTTTCTCCACTCCTCAGGCATCCTCTGACTTTCCAAAATTTCATTAAACAATCTAGTTAGAAATTCCACTGCCATTTCTCCTATGCACCTCCATGCTTCCATTGGTATGTCATCTGGGCCAACAGCCTTTCCATTCTTCATCCTCTTCATAGCTGCCCTTACTTCCTCCTTGCTAATCTGTTTCACTTCCTGATTCACTATCCCCACATCATCCAACCTTCTCTCTCTCTCATTCTCTTCATTCATCAGCCTCTCAAAATACTCTTTCCATCTACTCAACACACTCTCCTCTCTTGTGAGTACCTTTCCCTCACTATCCTTTATCACCCTTACATGCTGCACATCTTTCCCAGCTCTTGTTTGTTCCTAATAAGTGTACCTTATTAAAAAAAAAAAAAAATGTTTTTATTTTATTCTTCTATATTTTATCATTTTCTTTACCAATTTCTTTAGCTTACACTCTCCGTTATAACTACAGCCGTTTAAAACTGTTTTTGATGTTATAATTATTGCTGCATAGGACTGTCTCTATGCTATTTTTTTGTTACATTGTATGTTATTTCCTGGAGCTTTTCTCCCCGGGCCTCTACTGAAAATGGACATATATCCAGTTAGACTAGCCCGGTCAACAAATGTAAAATAAATAAAAAATAAAATAATGAGAGTGTCACGGGTCTCGAAGGAGTTGAGAGCCAGGAGGTAGATGGTCCTGTGCCAAATGCCTCCAGGAATACTGACTTGTCAGGATTGGGCTTGAGGGTAGACCACCCACCTTGCTGCCGAAGGATCTCCATGATGTCCCCAAAGGGGACATCCTCCAGGGGTGATCGGGAGAGACCTCCCCTTCCTCCAAATTGGTATCATCAGTGAGAGACACCAGTGGGGAGTCTAAATGCCTACTCCTGCATGTAAATTCCGAGGGGGCTCCTCGATGTGGCTCCGGGATGGATTTGGAAGCTTTGGGGAGTTCCAGGATTGGAACCTCCTGCGGCGAACTGGCAGAAGGCCATCCCTGAAGGATGGAAGACTCTGGCCAGAAAGAGAGGAAGTCTGGGCACAATCCAAGGATGAGTGTGTCAAGGGTCTCGAAGGAGTCGAGAGGACCCTCTCCACTACTTCAAACGCCAAAATCAAGTGGACTGTCGAAGGCAGAACAGATGGGGTCGAGGACAGATCCACTGCCCTCAGCGCTGAGGGGGGAGCCAAAGCTGAGCCTCCCGGCACTGAGGAAGGGATGACCCCCGAAAACCTCAAAGTTAATGCCATCCCCTCAGATCCAACACAAAGGCTACGGCTCTGAGAGCTGGTCTGCTCCAAAAATGTCAGAGTCATTCAAGGCAACAGTTGGGGTCGAGGTACCAGGGACCATCGGCGCCAACCCCTCAACAACCTGGAACCTCGGACCAAAGGACTCAAACCGAAGGCTGGATCAGAGAAGGAATGATAGAAAGGTGAACTGCGGGCTCCTGGCCCTAGCAGGGAATGGAACAGGGAAGACTCCCAGCTGAATCTGGGCCTGAAGGAATTTCAACATCATCCTGTCCACCTCGGCTTCAGACAAGCTCCGAGCAGACCAGACTGAAGAGGCCACCGAACCCAGCCTAGAATGGCGCCGAGGAGAGAGAGCGGCTGGAGACTGAGCCCAAGAGGTCTCTGGGTCAGATAAGCATGGAGACCCAAGCCGAGGGGATCTCTGGCCCAGATCCGGGTGGGACTTAGATGGGGGCTCAGCCGAGAAGACTGCTCTGGAGACTTCATCCTAGGCTGAACCTGCTCTTTAGTACGGGCCTTCTCTCCATCCCCAGGCTTTTTAGTGGGAGGTCGAGTCCCAGAAGCCAGGGCAGATAATGAATAGCCTCTGCAGGAAGTGGGACAAGGCCCTTTAAAATAAGCTTGTTCCTCCTGTCGATCAAAGCTCAGTAGTTGAAACTTGCATAGATCGAACAGAGGAATCTAAATGGGAAACTCTCAGACAACGCACAGAGTGTGGGTATCGGAGGGTGGTAGCTTATCCCCACACTCTGCACACTTCCTAAAGCCCAGCTTAGGGGTGTCAGCCATGGCAACAGAAGGCCCGAAGTACTCACACGTGTGCACGCACACACACGTGCTAGAATAGAAAAGAAAGATTTTTTTTTTTGGAAAGAGACCGAAGCAGAGATGTGCAAGGAGATGGTAGGGGTTACAAGGATAGAAAACTAGAGAAAAGGAGAAGAATAAATCCCAAAAAGCAACATGAACTATGGAACTTGGAGCAGTGGAAACTCATGCTGTTTAAATCGAGCAGTAAATGAGTTCGGGGGGCATTATGAGTAGGGGAGGAGCTTGGACTTTGGATCCAGTGTTGGAGTATACAGCCAAGTTGGATCCATGCCAGATCAAAGTCCCTCAGGTTGAAGACCAAATGAAAACAACTTCAGATCTCTGGTTATTAGCAGAAAGGGGGAAAGGAATATAGGAACATTCCCATCCATGGGATGGAAAGGGTATCTGTCTTTCTGGCCTTTCTGCATGGTACCCTGGAGTAGGATTTCTTCAGTTCTCTATTGTGAATGGAGGTAAACAGATCTATTTGGGGGATTTTCCACGGCTTTACTAACTCCTAGAAGACCCCAGGGGTAACTTCCACTTCTTGCAGTCTGTCCTGGACCTGCCATAGTACTCTACTTGAATGGAATGCAAGTAGCCTGAAGTGACATATTGTGCTGAATTCCAACTCTACATGATGGTGGTGGTGGTGTGGGTTTTAAGTATGCAGTGTTTTCTTCTTATTTCCATAAAACATCACAGTAGTGCTGTCTGTGATTACCAAAGGAGGTTTTGAAGTCCATAAATGGTTCAGAATCTTTAAAACATTTGTTAGTGCCATCACTTCAACAATTATGTGCTTTCTTTTGAAATGATAGTTGGAAAGACTGTACCTAGATTCCTTGAAAACTGCTCCCCAAGTGAAGTCTGAAGCATTTATGGTTACAGACTGGGAAGGGTTGGGGGGATTTAAGACTTGGATTCAAAAATAATTGGTCTATGTACTATTGACGTTTTTTTTCTTTAGAAAGTTCTGCACAGAGATTTTGAAAGGATAGACAGTGCTGGGTGAATACAGAATTAAGGACCACTGAATTTGCCTCATATGTAAACTGGTCATAATCATCACAACTGTGGGGGCCATGTATCCTAAAATCCTGAGATACTCTCCTGTTGCAGAGTTTGCTGAAAAAACTGACAAAACTGTTTTTGGTTACTTTTTATTGAGGCAGGTAAATCATCATTTGAGAAGTATCTAGCAGGCATTCTAATAATGTTACTATGAGGAACGGAATGACAGATTTCTCCAGACTGATGTGAAAACCTAGACTTTGAAACAGATTTTTGACAGAGGAGAGATTATTTATAGTTTTGAACTTATCTCCAAATATAAAGTCTGCTGCCCAAATAATGATATATGTGAATGCCTTGAAGCCTGCAAAAAGCAATCACTAGTGCTAGGCACTTTGGGAATACTCTTGGGAATGTGGATAGACCAAAAGGATAAAGAGCAAAACTTAAAATCTGAACCAGAAAGCTTTAAAAGCATCTGAAATTTCTGTGAATGGGAATAAGGTCACATATACCTTTTAGGTCTAGAGTCACCAAGAAGCTTGGAAGGGAAATCAAGGGAAGGAGAGACTGCAGTGTGAGCATCTTGAACAATGGAATCCTACCGTGAAGATTTAAGGCTACCACGTCTAGAACAAGCCTTCAGGTTCCCTCTGTTTGATATTAGAAATATTCCTGAATAAACTTTTGTTTCTTGATCTTCAAGTGCAGATTCTATAGCACCTCAGCAGAGCATGAGAAATAACAACATGAAAGAGGTGTTTTTTTATTTTGAGGGTGAGAATGAAATTCCTAGTTTTTGGAGGGAAGGAGTCCCATTGTCAGTTGTCCGTGTTTTGAATGATTTCTAGTACCCATTAATCCACTGTTTCTTGTTTTACAGAAAGATTAACTGAAAGGTTGTAGACATTTGTCAGGGTGGGGAAGGGAGCACAGTAAATCATTTTGTTTGGACTGAGACTGAGCTTGAGGAGCAATTCTTTTTTTTTCTTAGAGCTTCCCTGCCATTGCTTTCTGAATTATTTTCCAAATTTTTGTTGGGATTGTTAAATGTTTTTCTATAAAATAGTCCATGGCTGGAAGGATAATGGCCGTTATATCTGGGGACAAATAACTGAAAAATTTGCTTGACCCCTTGGATCAGTTTCCCTCACTCATCAAATCTTTTCAGGACTTCAGCAGATAAGTTGCAGATAATACTGCCTTATCAAGGGGACCAGTAAGAATTTGAGACTTGACTTCCTCAGGGATGCTTGGGATCTTAGGCATGCATATCTGCACATCACTGATCCAGTTGCTGCAGCTCTAGCACTGCAACATCACAGGGGCATTTCAAAGAATGTTTAGTGGCTGTGTGACTGAGGAAATCATGGACAGTAACGAGGACTTGATGTCAGAAAGCAATTCTGTAACTCCCTTAATCATGTCGGCAAATGTTGCCAATATATATTTAAACATGTACTGTTCTGAAAGCTAGGGTGAAAGATGTATAAACATTCTTTCAGCACATATGAAAGATCTTGGAATCTCTCTCTGGGGATACAGGATTAGAGGCACTAAGGTGTTTAGAGCCAGAGCCTTTTATTAAATAATAAATAGGTCAGCTACAGCATTACAAAAATAAATGTGCCTGAGGTACTTTATAAAGCCTGTCTTAAGTGCAAGTGTCTGGCTGTCAGATAAAACAAGCAGCATTAAAGGCATTCTTTAATGTCCCAATGACAGGAGGAATAGACAAGGGTTTAGGGGATTTCCATCAGTAAAGACAAAAATTATAATTTCTTTTGTCAGAATTTTTTTCCCCCTAAAAAAAAAAAAACTGGCAGCCTTGCAGACCTGTTTCACTGTCTTGGATGTATTTTCAGATTATACAGCAAATGTTTTAATTTCTACAATATCAATGAATAGTTCATTTTCATATTTCTCTTCAACAGATAAATTCATTTGCATTTTTTTTAAACTTGCACACCTTTATACAATTCCCTTTTCTAGCACAATTCTTTAATCTTGATTAAAAGCACAGCAATGTGCATCTACTATGCTTGAAAACACATCTACTGAAAGTCTTAACAAAAATGCAATGCTTTATATGGTTTCCGCCTTGGATCCTTTATTTGCTACAGTATGCTGTCTCATGGCTTTCACGGTCTTGTCCACTACTTGTACCTTTACCTTGCCTTCATTTCACATTTCTGCCTTAACACTTGACTCTCATTTTAAGTTACACACCTCCTTTTCAGAGTCAGTACTTTTGTGTAAGCTCTGCAGTAGTAATTTCACTTGCTCTGCACAAATCTATAGTTTTTTATAAGGTTGGGTCTGGTTCTCCTAATCGGTTGCCCCTTTTATAATTTTTTTTATATCACATTATTGTTTCTTTCAACACAAAGTATTATCTTTTATTGGAGAATCATGCAGCTTACCAAATTCACCACATAGTCGTATCTTTTACTAGAGAATTATGCAGCTCAGCAAATTCACCTCTGTAACGTAAGCCTTTACAGTCTATGTAGGACCTTGTTCTCTTGTAAATATATGTTCTCTAAATGGCAAATTCTTTGAGGGCTGGCAATAACGACCAATTTCACCTCTTAAGTAATGCTATCCTAGCTTTATCCTCATGTGAAGTAAAAAAGTTAAATATCTTTATAGCTTTTTCACCAGCAGCATGTAAAAATGTTTAGACACAAACATTTTTGTTCAAATTTGACATCTAATTCACTTGCAGTGTGGAATAAATACGATTTCTAAATCAAAAGCTTCTGTTTTTCTTTTTGAAGCACAAGCTTTCCTGGGAGATGCAGTTGAGCCATACTTCCATTGTGAATTTGACTCGTGTAGTTCCAAACACACACTCCAGACAATATGGCTATTCAAGTAGATATTTCAGCAGATCTGGCAGATATTTCACACGTACACTAGCACCATATCAGATCAAAAGTCTTACATAACACACAGACAACATACGTGGTTTAAGCTCCATGAGAAGTACACTGCAGCAAAATCATATGAACAGTTGTGCTCCACATGACATTCTAATCACTATATTATATTATACTATATTATCAATGAAAGGCATAAACCCCATATCTAACATCAGAGCCCGCTTTCTTATTTATAACATCAGCACAAATAAAATTACAGCAGACTACAAAAAAAGCCTACAGTAGAAGCCATGGTAAGGGTCTTAAATAGTTACTCCTTGACCACAAAGAATTAAGGACTGCCAGCTTATCTGGTACTATCCACTAAATTAATTTGGACAACTGAGAAAAATAGTTGGGATCCCAGCCTTAGTGTGGCAGAACAGATTCTTGCTCAACTTGTCTAGATATTCAGACTTATTATCATGGGTAAGGTTCAAAGGTTCTCTGGTTCTGTGACCTATGCTGGACTACAGAGATCAAAAAGGTTTGTCTTAAGTTACTTTGTTAGGATCCCATATCATTCAGCTGGGGACTTGTTAAAGGAATCTGCTTTCTTTGCAACAAAATATACAGAATTCAGATGTTTACAAGCTGCAGAATTAGCCTCCTTTAGTAAAGGTTTCATAAATGAGATTATCCAAGCCCCCTCTTTACAACCCTGATATTCATTTAGCCTTTTTTTGGAAGGGTTCATTGAAGACATAACCTGAAAGTGTCATTAAAGCACAGGTCATTTGGGAATAGAAGCTATAGGGTAGAGAGGACTCATCCTTATGTATGCCCAAGATGAGGGGCACTTATATCTCAGAGTCCCCTTCCCAGGACAAACAGAGGGAGACTCCTTTGCCTAAAATCAAATCTGGATAGACCCTTTGCCCAAAATCCAGAATAGGAAGATTCAAGTTAATCCAAATTACATCAAATCAAGTAAACAACAAGCATCAATTATCAGAAGTGCCACTAGGGATGAAGAAGTCAGTACACAGCCTAACTATGGTATCAGACCATGTTCCTTCAGCATATATTCCTGTAAGGAGAAGTCCCACCAGACAAACAGCTGGTGAACATCCATTGGCAGGATCTGTCTTACAGACCCTGCTGGTGCAGAAAATAGGGGATCATCCTCAACCTAGATGCGCTAGTTTGTCTGGACCTGAGAAGAGATCTGGGCAGAAACAGTCATAAGACCACTTATCCCACACCATAGAACTCAGAGTGCGCCACAGATGCAGGCTGGGTGTGAGCAAGCTTCTGTCTCTTGATTCTGGGACAGGCAGAGTAAAAGTCCTGGGTGAACAACCTACAGTGGTTGCCAGAAGTGCACACGTTGCAGATTTCTTATCATATGCACATGGTACATGTGAGTTAAACCTGCTGCTAGTCAACTGGGATTTACAACTAAGAATAGTATGACTGGGTATCTATCCTCAGACTCTGCTTACTCTCAGTAAGACAATAATGGACTAACAACATATGAAGAGATTTTATGCATTAACCTGCACTGGACAACCTCAACTTCTTATGAGAACTGAGGAAGACCTCTAATTTTTATCTTTTTCATCTCTAGTAACGGTCTTGAAATGGTGGCATTTATAGCACTGCCTGACATAATGCTCCACACAAAGCAAAAAGAAACAGTGTCAGTCAGTCTCTCTCTCACACACACACACACACACACACACACACACACACACACACACACACACACACACACACACACACACACACACACAGAGTTAGAGTAGATTCTGGATTACAATCTAATTTCCACAAATACACAAGGATTTTAGCTTCTTAGGCATTGAAAATGGGAACACTGGGTTTGAAATCTAAACTGTGAGACTGGCAAAATAAGAATGAATGGAGTCACCTAAATATATTCATTACAGGGTACAGACCAGCAGGGGGACATGTGCTCCTAAGATGGGAGCAAAACAGTAAAATATTGGAAAGCTGGAGTAGAAGAGAAAATCCCCACCAGTTAGCCACTGCAAATGGCTTCTGAAGTCAGGTCAGGTAGGTGGTATCTTTTAAAATGATGTGCTACAGGTATACTTTTATTTGCCAAACTAACTGAAGTTCATTCTAGGGATCTGCTCGATTAGAATACAATCAAGAAAAAAGTTAACATTCAAAGAAAGTACAGTTGTGTACCTACCATAAATGTAGATGTTAGAGTGTATTCACTGTTGCAGTCATTACTCTTGGGTTATCCTGCTGGCAGGCTACCTGCAGTCGGCCTGAATTCCAAAGTCCTGGTCCGGTGTCAGTTGCTGTCACCTCTTCCCCGACGGCAGTGCGCCAGGGGTATAAAAGATGCAGCCAATGCCATTTTCTTCAGTTTTTCTTGCCCCAGATGTCAGGTGCCCCCAAAAGGGTAGGCTAAAATTCTGCTTATAAAAAAGCACGCACTAACATAAACAATACCTTCCTCTACGAGCAAATACACCACAAAGGTTGTATAGAATAGAGAAGTACAGATAAGTCCCAGCAATGAAAGGGGGATGGTGAGAGGGAAACCTGGACTGCAACAGTGAATACACTCTAACATCTACATTTATGGTAGGTACACAACTGTACTATGTTAATCGTGTTTCACTGTTGCAGTCATTACAGTCATTACTCTTGGGTTGAATCCCAAAGCTGAGGTTGGGTGGCTGGGCCTAAATAGAATTAGGAGTGGCTATGAGGCCCTGCAGAACTGCAGTGGCGAAGCCTGCTCTGGATTTAGAGTAAAGAGGTAAGTGGTAGTGCTTTGTAAAAGTGTGCACTGAAGTCCAAGTTGCAGCCTCCAAAATGTCCTTAGTTGGTACTCCTCTGAGGAAGGCTGCTGAAGTAGCTGCTGCTCTGGTTGAGTGTGGGCTGATGCCCTTGGGCACTGATTTGCCATGTTAAGAATAGCAGAAGCGAATGCAGTGGGCTATCCATTTGGAAACAGTCTGCTTTGAGATTGCTTTTCCTTGAGATCCTGCAGCATATGCCACTAAGAGTTGCTCAGATTTTCTGAAAGCTTTAGTTTTGTCCAAGTAGAAGCGTAGCTGTCTGTGTATGTCCAAATAATGTAGAAGTCTCTCTCCCTTATTCTGTGGGTTCGGATAAAAGGTAGGCAAATGAACTGTTTGATTAAGAGCCACACTGGACACTACCTTAGGCATAAATGTTCATAGGTTCATAGGTTCATACTAGGCTATCTGCCCAAGGGCATTTATAAGCCTAGCCCATAGTTATGTGGCTTCATGCCCTTTTTAGTTTAACTATAAAAATCATTTTGCTGTGCCTCTGTCAAGCAGTGGCCTGAAGTAATCTGGGGTATATCCTGGCAATCTCCATTCCTCCCATCCATTGGTCAAGATCTTGACTTGAGAAGTGCTCATGAGGTGCTCTACACCCAGTTTGTTCCAGGGGTTCACATAGGGGGTCTCTGGGTCTGTCCTCCAGCCGCGTCCTATTTATAACCGTGTCAAGGTTTTGTCAAGGTTTAAGTCTCCCGCCTTTGTGGTTCTGAGGATCTAGATTTTTTGAGGTGTCACATATTCATCAAATCTGGGTTTGACATCACCTTATATGTCAGGCACAGGTCATGAGTAAAGAGCAAAGCTGTGCTGGAGAGAATCAGTCTGGGCAGTTTTTCAGTCGGTTTGAGACCCTTTATTTTTTGAGTTTTTTTTGGGGCCTTTCTTTTGCAGCAGGGCCTTTCAGTCTGCTACAGCAGGGCATGTCGATACATTCAAATTAAGGTAAAATCATAGTACTCAATAGGGGTGATGAATACAGGGACAGATGACCTCCCTTGATCTAGATGTGGGTGATGTGATGAGAAGGTAACTACTGTATTAGCAGTGTCAAGTTTAGGCTTTTGTCAACCTGGGTCCCCAGATCTCGCTCCTGCTTAATTGTGGTCATCAGATCTCCTATATGTGGTGAGTGGCTCAGTTGTTTTCTTTAAGTAGCGGTAGATATGGTTTTTTTGGCGTTTAACTGTATGCATTTCTCTGTTCTAGTTATCCATTTCTGCGACCTGCCTCCAGGGAGTTGTATCCTTGTCAGGCTTTTTTCAGCTATAGGAGTTTGCAGGTGTATCTGTCGCTTTTGTGCTCAAGCCCCTCCTGTGTTTGCTTGCAACTTTAAAGTTCATAACCCTCCTTGTTGGACAGACCTTTAGAAAAGTAAGAAGACCACAAGAGTGGACCTTTGAGTCTGACACTGTGGGACACCACTTGCTGTGGGTTTTTAGTCTTAGCCTGTTGATTGCTCCATTCTGTCAAGACCTGTGGTTTTCTAGCAGCTGATGAGTTTTTCGATGATTGATGAGTGGCTTATTTTTGATGATTCTGACCTCGATTCCCTGTGATGGGTATTGTGCCGGGTCCTGTTAGGCGTCCTGGGTGTGGGTCTCCCGGAAAAAATGGACTGCGTTTTCCCTCAGGAGCTGTCTCGAAAGAAAAAACTGAAAAGTTAGAGAGGCAGGATCTGCAGCTGACAAAGCCAAGAGTTCCATTATGAAAGTCTCCAAAGTTCCCAATGTCTTATTTGTCAGGCTAATCAGGTAAATTCTTAGGCAGTGGGTGCACCATGCCATTCCCCTCCATGGTCGCCAAATTCAAGGCGATGGAGGCACACGAGGTGATATGGTGAGGCCAGGCAGGCTTGTCCTAACTATGAACTTTGCGTCCTTCTTGGTGAGTCCTTTGGATCAGCCAGCGACCCTATCAGCACGTTTCTATGTACATTTTTTTCATGATAGTGAGGGGCAGTTTGCCACCTGGCGGTTACATGCCTGGGGGGCTACAATCTGTTCCATTGGGATCTCTCCTTTGTTGGAAGTTCTCACTAGACCAGTCAGAGAGTTGGTTGGCAATCAGGGGCTTGAATGTAGGCTTTTCCTGTATTCTCTTATGTTTTCACATAGCTAAAACCTGAGTTTGAGCATCATTTCTAGTTTATGTAATTCTAAGCATAAGTGATGATGATTCTCTTTAGAGTCGCTCTTTGGATTCCTTTGCCTCCTTTTCTGATTCTTTAGAGCTCTTGAGTTTTTTATCTATATGATTTTAGATTCCTTCCTTTTATATTTTTTCTCAGTTTTGTTTTAGTAGCTTTTATCTATGTTTTAGTTTTACTTTTTTATGGCCTCTTGGTGTGTTTATGGGCGGATTTTTTTTGACTGGGAAGTGTAGTAGCTTGCTCCTTTGTGGAAGCCTTTGCAAGGGATTAGGTGCCATTCAGGGTTTTGTGTAAGATGTCAGGGCATTTGTAGTGTGTTCCACTGTTTCAGGGGCCTTGATAAATGTCTTTGCAGTTTTTTTTGAGAAAGCTTTTTTAGAAAGTTTTCACTGTGGTTCATTGTGTTTTTTTTGTGGGCGGGGTGGGGATTAGATGGGACCAGTGAGGTTTATGATCTGGGATCAGTTTATTTGAAGGATTTCACTGTTGAACAGTTTATATATCATGTTAGGTGATGAGGGTGATGAGATTTTTCTCGTTGATGAGATCTTTGAGTGAGTGGTACCATTATGTTTTGAATTTATTGACTCAGTGTTTGTGGGGATAGTGTATGTTAGATGTTTGGGGGTTCCAGGTCTATATATGAGTAGCGTTTGAGTTAATGTGAGTTGGTGTTTGAGTATATTAGTATCCCCTCAATGTTTAGTTAAGCCATGTTGGGTTTGTCCTCAGAGAAACCCTGCCCGGATGGAAAATTATAAAAGTTTCAACCGCCATTAGTGCCTGCAACTCTGAGACTCTTCTTGCTGAAGTTATTGCTAAGAGCAGAGCTGTTTTCCATAAGAATTTTATCTCAGCTGTATTAGCTGGCTCGAAAGGAGGCAGTGTGAGTTTTTCAAGACAAAATTCAGGTCCCATGCAGGTATTGGTGCTCTTCTTGGGGGTCTTGTGTTTTTGGCCCCTCTGAGGTACTGCCTTAGTAGAGGATGTGAAAAAATAGGTGGGTCCGTATTGTAATGAGCTGAAATGGCAGAGGCATGAATTTTAATCGATGAAAAGGATAGGCCTTTGTCCAGCATCTCAGTTAAGTATTGTAAAATCTGAGGAATATTTGGTACAAGCATGTCAATTCCTTGTGCCTGGTTCCAAGCACAGAATCTCTTCCACTTTTCTGCATATGATTTTCTGGTGCTGGGCCTCCTGGCCTCCAGAATATCATCCATAACTGCTTTGGAGAGAGGTGTGTTCTGAATGGTTACATTATTCGCCATGCAGCCAGATTTAGAGTTGTGAGTTGACTGTGCAGTATCTGATTGTTCTGTTGGGTCAGTAAATGAGGAATTTGAGGCAATGTCCAGGCTGGGCCTTGAGACAAGCTCTTTAGGACTTGGTACCAGTGCTGGCGTGGCCAGTCTGGGGCAATCAGGATCATTTTTGGCTTCTCTTGTCTGACCTTTAGGAGTACCTTGAGGAGGAGAGGTAGTGGAAGAAAGGCATATACTGTAAAGTTTTTCCAGCTGAATGATAGAGCATCCACTTTCCATACTGGCTTGTGATAAGTCCTTGTGCAGAATCTCTGTAGTTGGTAGTTGTGAGGGGAGGCAAATAGATCTATGTCTGGGCGTCCCCATTTCCTTGTTATTATGCTGAAGATTTGTGGATCTAGTTTCCACTCGTGAGGATCCATGAGGTTTCTGCTTAGTTCGTCTGCCAGAGTATTTGTCTTTCCTAGCAGGAATTGAGCTTGCAGGTGTACTTGATAAGTCAGTGCTGTGTTCCACAAAATCATGGCTTGTCTGCAAACAGGGTAGGAATGCGTGCCTCCCTGCTTATGTACCACATGACTGTAGTATTGTCCATCTTTATCAGCAGTTGTCCTGGATGAAGGAGATCCTTGAAAGCTGTCAGAGCATATTGTACAGCCAGCATTTTTTAGATTGATATGAAGATGCATTTGGTTTGTGGGCCAAGCGCCCTAAATACATTTTCCTGCCATGTGGGCCCCCCAGGCATAATCTGATGCATCTGTTGTTATTGTCGGCCTGGCAGTGGGTAAAGTGAAAGGCTGTCCCTTGTTGTGGTGACAGGCCTGAGCCCACCATCAAAACTTCTGTTGCAGGCAGGGAATGAGTATAATCAATTTTTCCAGGCTGTGGCAATGTTGAGTCCAAACACTTTTAAGATACCACTGTAGTTTCCTCATATGTAGTCTTGCATATGGAATTAACAGAAGGCAGGATGCCATGAAGCCCAAAGCCTGCAGAATTTTTCTTGCAGATAACTGGGTTTTTGTTGCCAACATTTCAAAGTAAGAAGTCAGTTGCCTTTGTTTGTCTGGCGTGAGATAAGCCATCTGGGCAGTTGTATTTAAGCTTGCACCCAGGAATATCATCTCTTGAGAAGGTACTAGTTTTGATTTCTTTTCATTTACTGTGTACCCTAGGCAAATTAGTAATCTTTTTACAAACGGCATATGTTTTAGTAAAATGTCCTTGTTCTCTGCTTGAATGAGGCAGTCGTCCAAGTAGGGATATATTTGAATTCCACTTTGTCTACAGAAAGCAATTACTGGTGCCAGGCATTTCGTGAAGACCCTGGGCGCAGTAGATAAGCCAAAGGGCAGTGCAGAGAATTGGTAGTGCATTGATCCAGCTATGAATCTGAGGTATCTTCTGCAAGATTGTCTGATTGGGACATGCAGGTATGCCTCTTTTAGGTCCAAAGTTACAAGCCAAGCCTTCTTGCCCAGCATGGGTAGAAGCTGCTGCAGAGTCAACATTTTGAATTTTGGAACATCCAGAAAAGTGTTTAGAATAGACAGGTCCAGTATTGATCTGCAGGATTTGTCCTTTCTGGGTACCAGGAAAAGTCGTGAGTAAAATCCTTGTCCCTGCTCCTGTAGTGGTACTCACTGAATGGCCCTCATGTCCATGAGGGATGAAACTTGCTTTCGTGCCTCTGCCCATTGATTGTATGGCAGGAGTGGCATGCCTCTTGCCTTTGGCAGGGTGTGAAAGTGGAACCTGTAGCCCTGAGACACTATATTCAAGACCCATTTGTCCTGGGTGATCATGTGCGAGTTTTGTGAAAAAAGTGCCAGTTTTCCCCCTAAAGAAGCTTGTAAAAGGTAAGTGCTTGGTACTGGTAGAAGAAAGTCACTGGGACTGTTTCCTGTAAGGCTGAGATTTGTCTTCTCCGCTTTTGGAGGTAGAAGCACCCCATTGCTTAGGCCTGTATGAGCCTTGGGGCTGGGATCTGCCTCTAGGGCATCTGTATCTGCCTCTTTGTGGCCTGTCTGATACTGGAAAGGACCAATTTTTTGAAGGCCAGGTTCCTGCTAAATCTAGGTGGCTGTACCTGTAAAAAATCCTTAACTGTCTGCATAGATTTCGCTTTATCCTCCATTTTCTTCAACACCTCTTCTGCCTTAACACCAAACAAAGTATCATGCTGTAATAGAGCATCTAATAAATTTGCTTTAACATGATCAGGCAGATTCTGTTCTTTTAACCAAGCATGCCTCCTAATCACAGAACCCGTTACAGCAGCCCTACAAGAGGCCTCCAAAGAATCAAAACCACATTGCAAAATATGTTTTCCCACTTGTTCAGCTGCATGCAATAAATCCTGCATTTCCTTGGTTTCAGGACATTCAGAGTTAGTCAACATTTTCTGTTTTAGAAGTGACATTAGGTATTGCTGATATTTAAGCATATGAAATTGACAATTTAAGGCCCTTACAGCCAAAGTAGCAAAAGTGTAAACTCCCCCACCCCCCCATCTGTCCAGTGCCCTTGAATCCCTATCAGAGGGGACAGGGTTTTTAGCAGTGGAAGCTTTGACTCCCTTAGGACTCTGAGATATGTTTTTTGGGTCAGCAGCAGGGTTTTTATAAAGACATTTATGGGAATCTGGAACCCTGTAGTATCTCTCTAGCTTAACTGGTGCAGGGGGTATAGAGTCTAGAGACAGACCGGACTCTGAAAAAACATCATCTACAATGTCCAGAACAGGGGGAATAGCAAGGGGCCTGTGCTGAGGAAGTAAAAGAAAATATCTGAGCCTTTTCTTAGATTCTGAGTAATCCTGGCTCTCCCAATGAAAATGCTCCCTCATGGTATGTAGGGTTTCCCCAAAGGAGAAATCTTCTGGAGGAGAAGCTGAAGAAATAGATTCTTCAGCATCAGAATCCTCATAGGGAGGAAGAAAGTATTCCTGATCAGAGAAGGAATCAGAGGAAATGGAAACCTGATCTGAAGATTCATATTCTGTCTCTTGCCTAGGCCTCTTATCAGGAGGGGGATGGGAACCCCTGATCAAAGTAATAAGGTCTTCGGCCATTTTGAGCATTTGTTTTTTAGGCATGGAAGCCTATCCTGGAGAATGCTGTACTTGTTTCTTTGTCTTTAGAGCTGCTTTAGTCTTTGGCTTGGAAGCTGAAGATGGCTTTACATATAACTGAGTTGGTCTGAAAACACCCTCAGAAGCTGATGCCTGCACAGCGGCTCTGGACCCATCTGAGGGAATAGTTTCCGAGGATCCAATACCTTGAGTTTCTAGAGGCCCAGTCGGCTCCACGTGGGAGTCGGAAGCGGCCTGTGGCTCTGAGGTAGTGGGTGTCAGGGGCTGCGGAAGCGCCTCACTGAGAACTGGCGAACCGACAAGCTTAGCAGAAGCCTCATCGGTTTTGGACCTTGGATGCCCGTCCTTGTCTCTATCCTTGCGTTTTTTTTAGAAATTCTGGTCGGTTGCTCCAATGGCATAGTATAATTGAATCTTAGGCCTAAGTAATGAAAGGCAAAATGTTACCGACGCTTTATAGTGCGTTGGTTAAATCTAGCACAAAACCGACAACAAGCAACGTCGTGGTCAGGGCCTAGGCAAGGAATACAGTAAGAGTGAAAATCCTTATGAGGTATTTGCTTCCCACAAGAAATACAATTGTTAACTTTTTCTGACATCTGTCTGGAGCAAGAAAAAAGTTTCCCCAACGGGGAACTTAGCTTTAATGAAGACTTCGGATCTGAAATTCGATTTTGAAAATCTCAGGCGTTGGCCGAACGGCACTTGCGAACTGCTTTTGCTTCGGGCACTGCGCGGCAAGAAAGACTGAAGAAAATGGCGTCGGCTGCATCTTTTATACCCCTGACGCACTGACGTCAGGGAAGAGGCGATAGCAACCAACGCCGGACCAGGACTTTGGAATTCAGGCCGACTGTGGGTAGCCTGTCAGCAGGATAACCCAAGAGTAATGACTGCAACAGTGAAACATGATGAACATCGACAATGCTGTCAATACATGTTAATTATAAAAGAAGTGTCAGTCTATAGATAGAGATCACATCCAGCTGCTCTACTGAACAGTGGCTAAAACAGTGAAAGGTCTTCTTTTCAGCTGAAACAGCTTTCTGGCTATCAAGCAACAGCAACTACAATTAAAATTCAATAGTGTTGACATTTTACTCATTTGTAGACTGACTCCACTACAGAATGACAACATTTAGGACAGGAATTCATAAAACATTGGTTTGGTGAAAAGAACTGCCAATATCCACTATCCTTGCCATGTTGTGCTGGCTGAAAATGTTAACATAGGGTCATAATGGCACCAGGGTGGCCTCCAACTATCCCAGCCACTGATGTTGGCTGGGAATCACAGCTATGGTAGATCCATACTCAGTAATAAAGGTACATCCCACAGCATCACAATGCAAACACCTTTCTTCCCCAGCTGCAGCAACACTGATACTACACAGTGTACAAAGGACACACATGCATGTATACACACATGTCCCCAGTGACTCTTACTCCCTATTGCTGTTTGGTACTAATACCTTAACACATCCATTGGCCATTTCCCTGTCCACATAGTAAACATCCTGTTATCCTCAGTCTACACTCATTTCTGTCAGTGTAATCACTGCCACTAGCAGGCAACACCACTAGCACTGTAAGATTAACAAAAATAATTCCCATCCTTTCCACATACCTGTCAACAGCAGTTTACATTTCTCTAATATCTGTACACCCTGGCTTCCTAGACAGCCACTCAGGCACAACTCATTACAGCTGTAAATTACTATATTGATGAATTTAGAGGCACATTTTCCCCATGGAAAAATACTGTCATGGGGAGCTGTACACCCACACCCTCTTACGAATATAAACTAACTCCAAATCACACAGCCTTGGGGAAAAGACACATGGTTAAATTCATCACTTTGATAAGCTGCGGCTGTAATAACTTTTGCTATGATCAACCATTAGGAGTCCATAAAGCCCACCTCTCCACATGCCCATCACCAACACTGTAGTGTTAAGAAAGGAAATGCGCTTTAAGTAAAACCAGATACTGGAGCTGCTGCAACACGGAGCTTGTGAAGCACAAGCCCTCCAAAAACATATATGCACTTTAGCTAGAAATCAGTGTGTGTAAAGCTTGCATTTGAAATGGCTCCAGCATAGCAGGCACTGCACCACATCTTTTGTCTGATGTGGAAGAAAAATGTTAAGAGCAAACAAAACATTTCCTAACCTCCACTGCATGACAGCCAAAATCCCAGGGTCTCTCTTCCTCTTTCCAGTCTCTTAGAATGCAGGATTTGGGAGACAGGGACAGGATGGCTACAAGAGGTCAAGGGCCAAAAAAGAGACTAAAAAAAAATAGAACAAAGACTTCCTTGATTTGGGTTGGCCTGTAGGACCACTTGATCCCAGACAGACCATCATAACAGTGTTGAGGGACAAATGCACCAGTTGTACACAAACATTTATGTGCATACAGCCACTTTCTGAGGTAAGCAGATCATGAAAAGTACAGTTTTGTACCTACCATAAATGTAGATGTCCGAACTGGATAGCATCTGCAGTCATAACAACTGGGTTGTCCTGTCGTCAGGCAGCCCTTCAGTCGGCCGGATTCCAAAGTCCGGGTCCGGCTTCGGCTGATGTTGCACTCCACCCGACGTCATCTCTGTTGGTCTTCGGGTATAAAAGCATCAGCCGACGCCATTTTCCTCAGTGTTTCTTGCCCCAGATGCCAGAAGCCCTCTTGCAGGCTAAAATTTGGATAGATGCCAATGTTTCCAAATAGATAGAGGTAAACACAACAATCAGCATGTATGTACATATATACAACCAAATACACCATAAAGACTCCCCAACAGCTAGCTATTAGGAGGGTAAACACCCTAGGAGTACCACAGAGGGAAGGAGGGAGGTAATCCTGACTGCAGATGCTATCCAGTTCGGACATCTACATTTATGGTAGGTACAAAACTGTACTATGTCCTTCATGGATGCATCTGCAGTCATAACAACTGGGTAGAATACCATAGCCAACTAGGGAGGAGGATAAAGGTAGATTATGGTGTGTTTAGGATCCCTTGCAGTACAGCAGTGGCAAACCCTGCTCGGGATCTGGAATATAGAGGCAAATTATAATGCTTGGCAAATGTATGCACGGAGGTCCAAGTAGCCGCCTCAATAATGTCTTTGGTTGCCACCTCGTAAGAAGGCTGTGGTAGTGGCTGTTGCCCTTGTAGAATGAGGTCTTATGTTTTGTGGAATTGGTTTTCCATGGAAGGAGTAACAGAATCGTATGCAATTTCCTATCCATTTGGAGATTGTCTGTTTGGAAATAGCTTTTCCTTCCCTTCCTGTTGCATAGGCTACTAAAAGTTGGTCAGTCTTTCTGCTATTTTTGTTCTGTCCAAGTAGTAGCGTAGCTGTCTATGTACATCCAAGGTATGCAGTATTCTTTCCCCTCTGTTTTGTGGGTTGGGAAAGAAGGTAGGTAGGTGGATTGTCTGGTTTAAAGACACTCTGGATACCACCTTGGGCATAAATGTAGGATTAGTCCTCATGGACACTCTATCTTGGTGGAAGATTAGGAAGGGTTGCACTGCCATTAAGGCCTGTAGTTCCGAAACCCTCCTTGCTGAAGTAATTGCCAGCAGGAAAGCAGTTTTCCATGACAGGTGTTGTAGGTCTGCTGTTGCTGCGGGTTCAAAGGGTGATAGAGTCAATTTTTCTAGCACAAAGTTTAAATCCCAAGCTGGTAATGGTGGTTTCCTTGGAGGTTTTACATTCTTGATTCCTCTGAGGAACTGCCTGAGCAAAGGGTGCGAAAAAACAGGTGGATCAAAGCTGTATTCTGCTGAAATAGCTGATGCATGTATCTTGATGGAGGAGTAGGACAGGCCTGAATGAAGAAGTTCGGCCAGATACTCCAGAATGTTAGGCATATCTATGTTTGACACATCTTTTCCTCTTTCCGTACTCCAAATGACAAACCTTTTCCATTTTCCAGCATAGTTCCTTCTTGTTGAAGGTCTGCGTGCTTCAAGAATAATGTCTTTTACTCTTTGGGAAAGTTCTGGATTAGCTGCTGCTATGTGATGTTCCATGCAGTTAGTTGCAACGTTTTTAGGTTTGGATGTATGATGCTGTAGTTCTGAGTTAACATCAAAGGCATCAGGGGTATTGGCCACATATTGTTCCGAGACATGCTCCTCAGTAGTGGGTACCAGTGTTGTCTTGGCCAGTTCGGAGCTATCAGGATTATCCTTGGACGTTCTTCCTTGATTTTCAGTAGTACCTTGTGTATCAAAGGAAGAGGTGGGAATGCATATGCTGTTAGGCCTTTCCAGTTGAAGGAGAGCGAATCCACTTTCCATGCTAGTGGGTGGGATGTCCTTGTGCAGAATTTTTTGAGCTGGTGATTGAGAGGTGATGCGAATAGGTCTATCTGTGGCATTCCCCATTTCTTTGAGATGGTCTTGAAGATGTCCGGTGCAGCTTCCATTCGTGGGCATCCAGTGGTTCTGCTTAATATGTCTGCTAGAGTATTGTCTTTCCCTGGTACAAATATTGCCTGTAACTGGATGTTGTAGCTGAGTGCCAGGGTCCACAGCTCCAAGGTCATTCTGCATAGGGGTATGAATGCGTGCCTCCCTGTTTGTTGATGTACCACATGACTGTGGTGTTGTCTGTCCTTATCATCAACTGGCCCTCCTTGAGAAATGGTTTGAACTTTTGGATTGCCAGTTTTACTGCCAGCATTTCTTTTAGGTTGATGTGCAGGTGAAGTTGATCCTGTGTCCACAATCCTTGCACGCATTTGTCCAGCATGTGGGCCCCCATCCTAGGTCTGAAGCGCCTGTTGTGATGGTCTGGCTTGCTTGACTTCTGCGAAAGGGTAGGCCTGGGTTTGACTGGCACGCCTGAGCCCACCATAGGAACTCCTGTTTTAAGCATGGAATTAGTGGGATTTCTGTTTCTAGACTGTGTCTGTGTTGGGACCATAAATTCTTTAGGTACCACTGTAGTTTTCTCATATGTAGTCTGGCAAATGGAACCAAGATTATGCATGATGCCATGAAGCCCAAGGCCTGCAGTACTTTTCTTGCTGTTAACTTGTTCAGTTTTGTTAGTGCCAAGAAGTAAAGAGGAAGTTCTTTTGTTTTTCTGTAGTCAGGAATGCCATTTGTTTTACTGTGTCCAATTCCGCGCCCAAGAAAGTCCTTGTTTGGGATGGTATCAGCCTTGACTTTTGTAAATTGACTGTGTATCCCAGTGCTTGTAGCAAGTAAATGACCCTTTGTAAATCTGTTGTCAGCTTGCTTTTGTTGTCCCCTTGTAGCAGGCAGTCGTCCAGGTATGGGTAAATTTGAATTCTGTAGTCTGCAATGGGCGATTACTGATGCCAGGCATTTTGTGAATACTCTGGGCGCAGTAGATAAGCCAAAGGGCAATGCTGAGAATTGATAGTGCTCTGATCCTGCAAGAAATCTGAGGTATCTTCTGCAGATTGGTCGAATGGGGACATGCAGGTATGCCTCCTTGAGATCTAGAGTTACCAGCCAAGACTCCTTGCCCAGCATGGGAAGAAGTTGCTGTAGGGTCAGCATTTTGAATTTTGGGACAATGATGTATGTATTTAAGGTGGACAGGTCGAGAATTGGTCTCCAACTTTTTCCTTTCTTGGAACTAGGAATAGTCTGGAATAGAACCCTTTCCTTGCTCTGCTGTTGGCACTCTTTCCACAGCTCTCATGTTTGCTAACTCCATTATCTGGCGAGAGCCTCTGTTTTTGATTTGGAGGTAGATTTGGCATTCCTCTTTGACTGGTAAAGTGTGGAAGTGAAACCGTAACCTTGATCTATGGTTTGTAAAATCCACTTGTCTTTTGTTATGTAGTGCCAGTTCTTTGAAAATAAGGTTAACTTTCCGCCTAGAGGAGCTGCTATTTGTTCCCTGGTAGGCGGATTTAGGTTAAGTCACTGTGGTTGTGCTGATGTAGTGGCAGAGGCTGTGTCTGTGCCTCTGTTGTTACCTTGCCACTGTCATCCTCTGTAGGCACCTCCTCTGGATTGGTTTCTGCCTCTGGAACGTCTATTCCTGCCCCTTTGAAATTTTGTGGAGTCAGGAAAGGACCAATTTTGGCAGGCCAGTTCCTGCTAAACCTTGGGGGTTGAACCTGCAAGAAATCTTTGACAGTTTGAACAGATTTTGCCTTTTCTTTCATTTTCTTCATAACCTGCTGGGCAGGTGTACCAAACAAACTTGTCTTGTCCATAGGAGCATCTAGCAGCTTAGCTTTAACATGATCCGTAAAGCTTGTTCCTTTAGCCATGCATGCCTTCTTATCACTGTGCCTGTCATGGCTGATCTAAATGAAGCCTCCAGTGCATCATAGCCACATTTTAAGGAATGGTTGCTAACCTGTTGTATGTTATTTACCATCTCTAATACATATTTCTTATCAAGAGATTCATCAGTGGTTAGTTTTTAGTTAACTGATCAAGCATAAACTCTTGGTATTGTATCATGTGAAACTGACAGTTTAAAGCTCTAGCTGAGAGAGTAGCTGAAGTGTAGACCTTTTACCCCATCTGTCTAATGACCTTGCTTCCCTTTCAGAAGGAGTAGGGTTTTAGCTATGGTCGGCTACTGCCTTGGGACCCTGGGATATAGTTTCTGGGTCTGCAAGTGGGGCCTTGTAAAGGTGGTGATGCGATCTGGCACCCTGTAAAATCTGTCTGGTTTGGCAGGGGCTGGGGGTAAAGAATCTGGAGCGGAGCAAACATCATTGAAAGCATCATCCACCACAGAGAGAACAGGAGGTATAGCTAAGGGCCTGTGCTGTGGGAGGTGCAGAAAGGTCCTAAGTCTTTTTCTGGAGTCTGAAAAATCCTGTTGCTGCCATTGAAACTGTTCTCGCATGGCATGCAAGGTTTCCCCAAAGGAGAATTCTTCAGGTGGGGAAGCAGCTGGAATGGATTCTTCAGCATCAGAATCTTCAAAATTGGAGAAGGGAGCCTCTGGCTGGTCAGTTATGTCTGATTCATCAGCAGATTCATCAGAGGACACTGGCTCAGGGGGCTCTGGCCTAGGTCTCTTCTCTGGGGGCTGAGAGGCCCTATCTGGGTGAGATTGAGATCCTCTAATTAAAGAAATTAAATCTTCTGCCAAAGTAAGCATTTGGGAACTAGAAGAGGGCCTGGATGTGGAGGGTTTAACAGGCACTGTTTTAGTAGTCTTGGCTGCTTTAGCCCTGGCGAAGGCCTTAATGGACATGGCTGCTGGAGGCCTAGCAGCACCACGTGCTGGGGTAGAGACATCCAAGGGGATGGTGTCTGATAAGTCAACCACCGTAGTGGGTAAAATTTCTGAGGTCGATTCAAGAGTTGTAGCAGGGACCTCAGTTGTAGGAATAGGTTCAGCTGTACTTTCAGTTTTCTCGGTTTCGGCCGAAACCGAGACACTCGCGGTTTGCTTAACCATGGTTTCGGCCGAAACCGCGGACCGCGAGTGTCGGTCTTTATCTTTGCGTTTTTTGGTAGATTGGGTAGTCGGAGGATCCGACGGCATAATGTACGCAAAATCAGAACCGAAAAACTGTTCTGCAAACTCCGACCGACGCCTAAGCGTTCGTCGGTTGAAAGAAGCACAGGCCGAACAGGCTGCTACGCCGTGGGCTGGGCCTAAACAAGGCAGACAGTAAGAGTGGAAATCTTTATGAGGTATTTGTTTCCCACAGGTTAAACAATTGTTAACTTTTTCTGACATCGGCTGAGGCAAGAAAGAGTCCCCAACGCGGTACTTAGCTTTAGAAGTCTTCGAAGTAGTATTCGGTAGAAGTAATCTCTGGATCCGACCGACCGGCACTTGCGAACAGCTTCTGCTTCGGGCGCCACGCGGCAAGAAAGACTGAGGAAAATGGCGTCGGCTGATGCTTTATACCAAGACCAACAGAGATGACGCCGGGTGGAGTGCGACATCAGCCGAAGCCGGACCCGGACTTTGGAATCCGGCCGACTGAAGGGCTGCCTGACGACAGGACAACCCAGTTGTTATGACTGCAGATGCATCCATGAAGGACATCAGAACATCCGTAGAGGGGGGATTTGCACAACTACTCTGATGGTGAGGTTACAAAATTAAGAGGTGGCTTGCACAAATATATAACGTACCTGGATCACAAGAACCCTGCTCTTTTACAGTTTGCAGAGTTACTGTAGCATACACAAGGGGTTTCTGAATCCTATCCCATCCTTAACATTGGTTTATGTAGATATTTTTACTATATTGCAACAATATATCAGCATGACTTTATCCATATAAATAGGGCAAAATTTGTACTCAAGATCTTCCATAATACAAATATACACAGGATACATGATAAATACAGCCTACAAAATATAAAAACAAAAGTATCCAGAAGACCACGAGTAGACTAAATCTACAAATGACAAATCAATAGTAAATGCTTATATGACATTATAAGACTCCAGTCTTCTATTTTTCATCACAACTGTTTCAACATTATTTAGTTTCCTTAGCTCACAATCTTATTTACTACATGGACACAAGTCTTTCATCACTCTGCAATATTTCAGATTAAACCATACCACATACAACTTAGACTAGACTAGATTATATGGCAAAAGAATAGGTTCATTTTATACATGTTGCAATTATAGTGAAAAATGTACCATGAATTAATTGTCCAATAGTCAAAAAGTACAGTTTTGTACCTACCATAAATGTAGATGTTCGAGGATTCCCTTGCTGCAGTCCTGACTATTGGGTATAGTCCGCGTCCCAGTCGGCCCGAATACCAGAGTATAAGGCTGACGTCGGTCATGGCGCCTTAGACTGACGCCAGTACGCCAGGGTACTAATGCGCATGACCGACGCCATTTCCTCAGTCTTTTCTTGCCCCAGATGTCAGAAGACCCAAAAGACAAGTCCCAAAACAACCTGCACCAAAAACATGTACAATATATACAGTAATATATACAAAAAATATAAGCATGTAAACTCACCTACACAACCACCCTGAAACACAGAGGGAAGGAGGGAGGGAATTGGACTGCAGCAAGGGAATCCTCGAACATCTACATTTATGGTAGGTACAAAACTGTACTATGTTCTTCGCCTTCCCTTGCTGCAGTCCTGACTATTGGGTAGAATCCCAAAGCAGAGGTAAGGAGGCTGGCAAATTATAAAGTAGCAGGAGCTGACAACATGCCTTGTAAAACAGCTGTGGCAAAACCAGCTCTAGTCTTAGAGTATATAGGCAGGTGATAATGCCTAGAGAAAGTATGCACTGAACTCCAAGTAGCTGCTTCCAGAATATCCTTAGTTGCCACCCCTTAGAAATGCTGTTGAAGTGGCAGTAGCCCTAGTGGAATGAGGCCTAATCCCAGCTGGAACCTCTTTGCCATGATGGGAATAACAAAATGCAATGCAAAAGCCAATCCACCTAGAAATAGTTTGTTTTGACACAGGCTTGCCCTGTGAACTCAAAGCAAAAGAAACAAGTAACTGCTGAGACTGCCTAAAATCTTTAGTCCTGCTCAAATAATAACGCAATTGCCTGTGTACATCTAAAGTGTGCAAAATCTTTTCCCCTTTATTTTGAGGATCTGCAAAAACGTAGGCAAATGAATAGTTTGGTTTAAAGCCACACTAGTAACCACCTTAGGCATAAAGGAAGGATTAGTGCGTAATGAAACCCTGTCCTTATGGAAAACCAAAAGGGCTCTACTGCCATAAGGGCCTGCAACTCAGACACCCTTCTTGCAGAAGTAATAGCCAACAGAAAAGCAGTCTTCCATGACAAATATTTCAATTCAGCAGTAGCTGCAGGCTCAAAAGGTTGTAGAGTAAGTTTTTCCAACACAAAATTGAGATCCCAAGCAGGAGTAGGAGCTCTACGTGGGGGTCTTATATTCTTTGCCCCTCTAAGAAACTGCTTGAACAAAGGATGCGAAAACAAAGGTGGGTCACAATCATAGTGAGCTGAAATTGCTGCAGCATGAATCTTTATGGAAGAGAAGGACAAACCTTTGTCCAATAATTCAGTAAGATATTGAAGAGCCACACTCAAATTAGGCTCTGAAATCTCCAAATTCTTTGCTGTACTCCAAAATAAAAATCTCTTCCATTTTTCTGCGTACACTCTCCTAGTACTAGGCCTTCTAGCTTCCATAATCACATTTAAAACTTGTTGAGGAAGCTGAGACCTACCCTGCTTCAACACAGAATATGCCAAGCTGTGAGATGAAGAGATTGAAGCTTGACATTGAGCAGATGACCGTCCTTCTGAGATAACAGATGAGGAATCAGAGGTAAAGGCCATGGAGGCTTCTTTACAAGACTCCTTAGAAGTGGGTACCAGTGTTGCCGAGGCCAATCTGGAGCTATCAAAATCATCCTTGGCCTGTCTTGTCTGACCTTTAATAATACCTTTGGAAGAAGAGGTAGAGGTGGAAAGGCATAGACATGAAGGTTTTTCCAACTGAAAGACAGAGCATCCACTTTCCAAGCTGTGTGATGAAACCCCTTTGTGCAATACTTTGGCAGCTGGTGGTTTAGTGGAGAAGCGAACAGATCTATGTCTGGAGTTCCCCATGACACTGTCAATTTCTGAAATACATGAAGATCCAGTTTCCACGCGTGGGGATCCATGATTTGTCTGCTTAACACATCTGCTAGGGAGTTCTGTGCTCCTGGCAGAAACCTTGCCTGAAGAGTCAGTTGCAGGCTTAACGCAGTCTCCCATAAAATCATTGCTTGCCTGCATAGAGGATAAGAATGTGTTCCCTCTTGCTTGTTGATGTACCACATGACAGTTGTGTTGTCTGTCAGAATCAACACCTGCCCTGGAAGAAGTAACTCCTTGAACGCCATCAATGCAAACTGGACTGCTAACATCTCCTTCATGTTGATATGTAGATGCTGTAGTCTGGCAGGCCACTTGTCTTGTATCCACTTTCCATTTAGATGAGCTCCCAAGCAGTGTCCGAGGCATCTGTCGTTAAAATCTGACTCGCCTCTGGCCGGGTCACAGAGAGTCCCTTGTTTAGGTGACATTCCTGAGCCCACCACAAGAATTCCTTTTGAAGGCAAGGTATTATTTGAATGACAGTGTCCAAATCTTGGCAGTGCTGTGTCCATACATTTTGAGATACCATTGCAGCTTCCTCATATGCAGTTTGGCATTGGGAAGCACCAGAATACAAGATGCCATGAACCCTAATGCTTGAAGGACTGTCCTTGCAGTCAGCACGGACTGATGAGATAGTTGATGGAAGTAAAGTGACAGACTCTTTTGTTTGTCCGGGGTTAAAAAGGCCATCTGGGCTGCTGTATTCAGTCTCACACCCAGAAAGCACATGTCTTGAGAGGGTACTAGACTGGACTTTATTTCGCTCACAGAATACCCCAGGCAGCTTAGCACTGCTATGACATATTTCAGATGCTGTAGAAGGTGTTCCTTTTCTTGAGCCAGAATCAGGCAGTCGCCCAAGTAAGGATAGATTTGAATCCCTTGAAGCCTGAAGTAAGCTAGCACTGGAGCCAGAACGTTCGTGAATACTCTGTGCGCAATAGATAAGACAAAGGGCAATGCAGAGAACTGATAATGAAAATCTCCAGTTCGAAACCGCAGATACTTTCTGCAACTTAGCCTTATAGGCACATGAAGGTAAGCTTCCTTCAGATCCAAAGTTACCATCCACTGACCCTTGCCCAGCAGAGGTAACAGTTGCTGTAACGCCAACATCTTGAACTTGGGAATGTCCAGATAAGTGTTGAGGATAGATAAATCCAAAATTGGTCTCCACGTGTTCCCCTTCTTTGGTACTAGGAACAGGCGAGAATAAAATCCAAGCCCCTTTCTGATACAGGGACTGGCTGAATGGCCCCTATCTGGAGCAACTGAGAAACTTGCTTGTGAGCCTCTTTTCTTTGTGGAGGAGGAACATCTGGCATGCCTTTGAAAGGGGCATTGTGTGGAAATAAAATCTGTAACCGTGATGAATGATATCCAGCACCCATCTGTCTTGAGTGATTAAATCCCAATTTTCTTTGAAAAGAGACAATCTTCCTCCCAAAGGAGCTGCCAGACGAGAGTCCACTGGCAGCTGAAAAGGCAGGTCATTGGTTCTGCTTACGAAAGGACTGACCCCTGCCCTCACCAGAAGTCTGAGCAGGTGAACTGTCTGATCTAGGCCTAAACGAACCTTGAGCCCTGCCCCTACCACGTCTAGACCTACCCCTAGACTGGGAACCATAAGCAGGATATGTCCACCCCTTAGCAGGCCAATTTCTACTAAACTTGGAGGCTGCACCTGCAAAAATCTTTAACAGTCTGCATAGACTTAGCTTTGTCCTCCATTTTCTTTAAAACTGCTTCCACAGGCGGTCCAAACAACACATCAGACTGTAAAGGAGCATCCAAAATCCTAGTCTTAACATGCTCAGCCAAATTCTGATCCTTCAACCAGGCATGTCTGCGAAGAACAGAACTAGTAGCAGCCACCCTCGAGGAGGCCTGAACAGCATCAAAACCACACTGCAAAGAATGCTTACCCACTTGTTCAGACACATGAACCAAATCCAGCAATTCTTTACACTCAATACCTTCCGCCAAAGCATCCACCTTAGATTTCAATTGTGAAAGGAGATAATTCTGATATTTCAGCATATGAAACTGACAATTCAACCCTCATGGCTAGAGTGGAAGAAGTATATACTTTCTTACCCCACCTATCCAAAGCCCTTGCCTCTTTATCAGAGGGTACAGGATTTTTAACCACAGAAGCTTTAACACCTTTAGGCCCCTGAGAAACAGTTTCTGGGTCCGCCCTGGGACTCTTAAACAAATACTTATGAGCTTGGCACCCTATAATACCTATCAGGCTTAACAGGAGCAGGAGGCAAGGAGTCAGGGTTCAGAGAAGCCTCTGCAAAACATCCTCCACCACAGTCAACACAGGAGGAATAGCTAAGGGCCTATGCTGGGGCAAAACAAGAATTCCCTAAGCCTTTTCTGGAGTCAGAGTAATCTTGGCCTTCCCATTTAAAGTGCTCCTCATGGAGTGAAGAGTCTCTGAAAATGAAAAATCCTCAGGAGGAGAAGCTGAAGGAGTGGAATCATCCACATCAGAATCAGAATAAGTAGGAAACTCTTGCAAGTCTTCCACAGAAGACTCTGAAGCCTGTGAACACTGTTCAAAACTATCAAACTCCTGTTCCACCCTAGGCCTCTTATCAGGTGGGGCATAGAACCTCTAATCAGAGTAATCAAATCTTCTGCCATTTTAAGCATATGTTTCTTAGGCACAGAGCCCCAAATGCTAGGAGAAGCCCCCACAGAAGCTGAACTTGGCCTACCTCTAAAAGAAGCTTTGGCAACAGAAGGAGAGGCCCTAACTACCTTGGGAAGAGAGGGAAGAACAGTTACCTGAGAAGCCCCGTCAGCCTGGCCTACCTCCTGAGAGGGCACATCCTGTAACAGTAAAGTATTTGCCTGAGACTCCATAGAGACTCCTGGCAAAACCTCTGGCTCCCCTGAGCCATCTAAAGGACCGACGTCCGGGACTGCCGGTTCCTCACCCCTAGACTTCACTGTTTTGTCCATGCGCTTCATAGATGAAGCAGGCCGGAGCATCCGACGGCATATTATAATTGCAACGCTTCCCAAACACTAACCTAGCACAATCAAGCCTCCTCTTAATAGTGCGCTTGTTAAATCTAGCACAAGAGCGGCAACCAACAACGTCGTGCTCAGGCCCTAAACAAGGTATACACAATGTATGATAATCCCTATGCGGTATCTGCTTCCCACAAGAAATACAGTTATTCACTTTTTCTGACATCCGGTTAAATACTGAGGCAAGAAAAACCAAAATGTTCCCAACGGGTTACTTAGCCAACTCTGTTTTCGGTCTGAAACTCCGGTTTCGGAAAATCTCAGAACGCCAACCTGCACTCGCAAAATTGCTTCTGCATCGGACCATGCGGCAAAAAAGTCTGAGGAAATGACGTCGGTCATGCGCATTAGTACCCTGACGTACTGACGTCAGTCTAAGGCGCCATGACCGACGTCAGCCTTATACTCTGGTATTCGGGCCGACTGGGACGCGGACTATACCCAATAGTCAGGACTGCAGCAAGGGAAGACGAAGAACATCTACAACCCATGAAGATTATAATACAAATCCAGTGTCACTTCAAGATTACTACAGTTACCACAACATGAAAAGGTAAATAAAGTGAATACAAATTACAAGTTGTATGGAATCATGCTTTTTAATACACTAATGGTTGCAAGTAAGAAATCTTTTAAACAGATTCAAAGAAAAGTGTAAAATACACATTCTTCCATGTCTGTACAGCCTGGCAGCAAGTTTTTATTTGTCACCCTGGTATCTTCAAGTGAAACAGATTTCAACCCATGGCTGTAGTGAATAAATAATGAATAAAGTAGCGCTACTCAGTTCTATCTGTAAAAAATGCAGATCTCTGAGACGGATCTTAAGATTCACTCCATCAAAAGTTGAGTACTGTCAGCAGAACTCTGGTTTTGCTGTTGATCATACTTCCTGGCTATAAAAAGAAAAAAGATTAAATTACCATTTGCAATGCCTAGACATTCTCAAGACTGTAAATTACATCACAAAGACAAAATGCAAGCTGAAAATTAACATACTACTCATCATTTAAAGATGAAGGACTGTACCAAGGCATAAAAATACAAAATACTGGAATCTTTAAAAAAAGAGATGGAGCAAAATACATAAAAATAAATGTAATTTGTGGAAGCAATACATATAGAATAATGTTCAGGAGCAGGAGTGAGGTTTAATGGAAGGCAGGTGTGTAAATGAAAAAAGAAGATGTTCTTCGTGTTTCACTGATGCAGTCATCACACTTGGGTTATCTGCCTGCAGGTAGCCCTCAGTCAGCCCAAATACCAGAGACTTGGTATTTCTGCACTGGATGCTGTCGCTCCAGGACTGATGTCAGGTTGTCAGGGGTATAAAAACAGGCAGCTGACACCATTACATCAGTCTTTCTTGCCAAGGAGCCCGAAGCAGAAGCAGTTCACAAGTGCCGGTCAGCCGCTACCAGAATTTTCGTTTACGAATTTAATAATCCTGAAGTCTTCTAAAGCTAAGTACCGCGTTGGGGAGCCTTTTTTCTTGCTCTAACCGATGTCAGAAAAAGTTAACAATTGTCTTGCCTGTGGAAAGCAAATACCTCACAGAGATTTTCATTCTTACTGTGTCACCTGTTTAGGCCCAGACCACGACGTCCCTCGCTGTCGGTTTTGTGCCTTATTTAATGCCCAAACCATTTGTCATCGGGCTCTCTTTGTTGCTAAATTCTTTTGCTCTCGATCTCTGTAGTCTGAAATGGCTTTGGTAAGCCATCAGACTACTGATATTCCAAAAAAACGTAAAGATAAAGACAGACGGCATAAGTCCAAAACTGTCGACGATGCTTCAAGCTAGTCGCCAGTCCGCCGGAACTCAGTGAGGAGCTTTCGCAGCCCCTGATGCCTGTTTCAATGGATTCGCAGGCTTCCACTGAGACCCATTCGGAGTCCGGTATGCCGCGAGACTCTTCGACTATGGAACCTGCGGATGTCTCTACCTTGGATGGGTCCGGAGATGCTGAGCAGGCACTGGCTTCTGAGGCAGTTATTCACTCAACCGATGTTGGACTCAAACCGACGACTTCCTTTTTAACCAAAACTACTGAGATTCTTAGGCCCAGGGTACACAGTACGCCTAGAAAACTGACGACCAAAGTGCATGCACCTGCTCCCATGCCACAAAAACAAATGCTTAGAATGGCTGAAGACCTTATTATGCTGATTAGGGGAAGTTAGCCTTCCCCTGCTAGGAGACAAAAAGTCCTGTCCCCTTCAGCTTCTACAGACCAGGAGTCCGATGACTGAAATTTCTGATTATGAAGACATGCCCTTATCTGCTTATGGGGATTCAGATGCAGAGGAATCCATTCCCTCTGCCTCCCCTCCAGAGGATTTTTCTTTTGGTGAAACCTTGCATACCTTACAAGAGCATTATCACTGGGAATGCCAAGACTATCCTCAGTCCAAAAAGAGGCTCAGAGAATTTCTAAAGCTGCCTCAACACAGGCCCTTAGCAATACGTCCTGTCCTGGATGATATTTTTATGGAAGCCAGTCTTATTCCTGACACTTTACCTCCTGCCCCTAGGAAACCAGACAGGTACTACAGAGTACCTGACACTAAAATTTCAAGAATCCTGCAGCTGACCCAGAGATAATTTCCCAGGGGCCTAAAGGTATCAAGGCTACTACAGCCAAGAATCCCACCCCTTCGGACAGGGATTCCACAGCTTTGGATAGATGAGGTAAGAAGGTATATACCTCTGCAACTCTTGCTATTAGGGCATCGAATTGTTAGTTTCACATGCTAAAGTACCAGCAACATATTATGGATCTTATTAAACAAAAAGTGGCAACCTTTTCAGACTGTGCAGAAAATAAAGAATTGCAGGAGCTTATGCGCACTGCACGCCAAGTCAGCAAGCATACTTTGCAGTGTGGCTTTGACGACCTAGAAGCATACTGCCAGGCAGCTGTCACTGTCTCTGTACTGAGAAGACATGCTTGGCTGAAGGAGCAGACCATGTCAAATCAAAGTTACTAGATGTTCTTTTGAATAAGGACTCTGTTTGGCACCAAAGCAGAAGAGGTTCTTAAAAAGATGGAAGAAAAAACTAAGTCTATGCAGACTGTTAAAGAATTCTTACAAGTGCAACCCCCTAGATTCAGTAGGCATTGCCCTTCCAAACACTGGTCCTTTCCAGCCCCCTCCAGGCCTTCTACAACTAGACCCGGGGTAACAGACCACCCAGACTTCAGTTCAGGGTATGCAGAAATCTAAGCAATGGAGTGCCCCCCACTCCTAAAGCTGGGAGTGGTAAGCCACCTCCTTATGCAAAAACCGCACTATGACTTCTTTACTCCACTCCTCAGCTCTGCCCAATTGCTTGTGCCTTAGGAGGAAAACTTCATGCAAAAAACTGGATGTCCATCACTCAGAAACGGTGGGTCCTCAACATTGTATCCCAGGGGTACAAATTTTATTTCCATTCCCTGCCAACCCCAAGTGGGTTTCCAGACCTTCCTCCAAACCAGTGGGCAGAGGCTCAAAACCAAGTACTGTCCCTGCTCAATATCAGAGCTATTCAACCGGTTCCAGTAGAACAGAGGGGTTAAGGATTCTAACTCTTCCTGGTACCCAGGAAAGAGGGCTCCTGGCGTCCAATCCTGGATATTTTCATTCTCAACACCTTCCTGGTGGTACCAAAATTCAAAATGCTTACCCTGCAACTGCTTCTTCCTATGCTAGCCAAGGATGCCTGGTTAGTCACCCTAGACGTAAAAGAAGCCTATATGCATATCCCCATAAGGGAATCATGATGGACGCATCTATGTTTCAGGGCAAGGTCTATGCATCATCAGTTCTCTGCACTACCCTTTGGCTCATCTACTGCGCCCAGAGTATTCACAAAATGCCTGGCTCCAGCCATTGCTTACTACAGGCAGAGAAATATCCAAATTTACCCATACTTGGAAAACTGCCTGATTCAGGCGGACAGTCAGGAACTGCTGCTGCAGCACCTGACATTTGTGAAAAACCTTCCCACTTCCTTGAGGTACACCATCAACAAAAAGAAATCAAAACTGGTACCCAGTGAAAAGATTGTATTCCTGGGAGCAAGCTTGGACACAACTTCCCAGATGGCATTCCTCACCTCAGAAAAACAAATCTATCTGAAAGACTACTTCAAACAAATGGCCACCAGAACCCAGCTATCTGCAAGAAAAATACTGCAAGCCCTAGGGTTCATGGTCTCATGTATACTGCTGATTCCATATATGCAAGACTGCATATGAGGAAACTCCAATGGTACTTAAAAAGTCTCTGGTGCCAACATTCTCAGGACAGTACAGTTTTGTACCTACCATAAATGTAGATGTTCGAGTGCTAATACAGCTGCAGTCATAACAGATGGGTTCTCCTGCTGTTAGGCGGGTTCTTGGTTGGCCGAATTCCAAAGTCTAGGTCCGGCGTCGGTTGTCGTCGCTTCTTCCCTGACATCAGTGCGACAGGGGTATAAAGGAACCAGCCGACGCCATTTTCTTCAGTTTTTCTTGCCCCAGATGTCAGGTGCCCCCAGAAGGAAGGCAATACATAAATTTGTGTAATAAAGCAATGCAATATAATCAAAACACAGTAGTTGCAAGCAAATACACCATAAATGAATACCCCAATCAGGTTGTATGAGGAGGTGTTAGCCAATAGGCCTGTCCCAAGAGGGGAAGGAGGGAGGGAAACCTGGACTGCAGCTGTATTAGCACTCGAACATCTACATTTATGGTAGGTACAAAACTGTACTATGTCCATCGTGCATACAGCTGCAGTCATAATAGATGGGTAGAATCCCAAAGCTAAGAAAGGGGTGGTAGGCACTAGGTGGAACTAGGAGGAGCCAGGATGCCCTGCAAGACTGCAGTGGCAAAGCCTGCTCTAGTTTTGGAGTATAATGGTAGGTGGTAGTGCTTGGAGAAGGTATGCACAGAACTCCAAGTGGCTGCTTCCAAAATATCTTTGGTAGGAACTCCTCTGAGGAAAGCTGCAGAGGTAGCTGTGGCCCTTGTGGAGTGAGATCTGATGCCTGTAGGTACAGTTTTGCCATGAAAAGAATAGCAAAAGCGTATGCAGTGGGCTATCCATTTTGAGATTGTCTGTTTGGAAATTGGCTTTCCTTGAGCTCCTACAGCATAGGACACAAAGAGCTGTTCTGATTTTCTGAAAGGCTTTGTTCTGTCCAAATAATAACGCAGTTGTCTGTGGATGTCCAAGGAATGTAGTAATCTCTCCCTTTGTTTTGAGGATTAGAATAAAAGGTAGGTAAGTGTATGGCCTGATTCAAAGCTACCCTGGATACCACTTTAGGCATAAAGGACGGGTTGGTTCATAAGGAAACTCTGTCCTGATGGAAGATGATAAAAGGCTGCACAGCCATGAGAGCTTGTAGTTCTGAAACTCTACGAGCTGAGGTAATAGCCAGAAGGAAAGCTGTTTTCCAGGACAAATATTGCAAATCTGATGAGGCAGCTGGCTCAAAGGGAGGCAAGGTCAGTTTTTCCAGAATGAAATTGAGATCCCAAGCAGGTATTTGTTGTTTCCTTGGGGGGTCTTAGATTCTTAGCCCCTCTGAGGAACTGTCTTAAGAGAGGGTGAGAGAATAAGGGTGGATCAGTGTTGTATTCTGCAGAAATGGCTGAGGCATGGATTTTGATGGAGGAGAATGAAAGTCCACTGCTTAGCAGCTCAGCTAGATACTGTAGTATTTGAGGTAAATTCAGTTTTCCAGGATCCTGGCCCTTTTTCTCATTCCAGACACAAAACCGTTTCCATTTTGCGGAGTAAGCTTTTCTAGTTGACGGCCTTCTGGCCTCCAAAATGACATCCTGCACCTCCTTGGAGAGTAGGGTCTGTTGTGATGCTAAGGAATCTGCCATGCGGCTAGATTGAGTGTTTTTAGCTGGCTGTGAAGAGTTTTGAAGCTGTGCTGAGTCAGGAGAAGAGGCATTAGAGGCAGGGTCCATGGTGGGGAATGAGTCAGGCTCCTCGGGAGTGGGTACCAGTGTTGTCTTGGCCAGTCTGGAGCAATGAGAATCATCTTTGGTCTGTCTGCTCTGGTTTTCAATAGAACTTTGGGCAGCAGAGGTAGAGATGGGAAGGCATAAACTGTCATTGATGTCCAACTGAAAGAGAGAGCGTCCACTCTCCAGGCCTTTGGATGGAAAATCCTTGAGCAGAATTTTGTCAATTGGTGATTTTTGTGGGAGGCAAAGAGATCTATGTCTGGCCTTCCCCATGCTTGGATTATTTCTGTAAAAACTTTTGGATGCAACTTCCATTCGTGTGGATCTGTCATATTTCTGCTTAGGTTGTCTGCCAGCGTGTTTTCCTTGCCTGGTAAGTACTGTGCTCGTAGTTCGATTTGTAAGTCCATGGCCATGCTCCAAAGTGACATGGCCAGTCTGCATAGGGGGTATGAATGTGTTCCTCCCTGTTTGTTTATGTACCACATAACTGTGGTGTTGTCCGTTCTTATCAATAGCTGACCTGGTTGCAGAAGGTCTTTGAAAGCTATAATAGCATTTATTACTACTAGCATTTCCTTTTGATTGATGTGAAGGTGCTTTTCTTTTTGGGACCATTTGCCCTGAATGCACCGATCTGTCATGTGCGCCCCACAGGCGTAGTCCGAGGCGTCTGTTGTGATGACTTGATTTGCTTGAGGCTTGCTGAATGGAAGACCTGTGTTTGTTTGGCATGCTTGAGCCCACCACAGAAATTCCTTTTGTAGACATGGAATTAGTGGTATTATTGTTTCCAAACTGTGGCTGTGTTGAGACCATAGGTTTTTCAGGTACCATTGAAGTTTCCTCATATGCAGCTTTGCACATGGGATTAGTAAGATGCAAGATGCCATGAATCCCAGAGCCTGCAGGATTTTCCTTGCAGTCAGCCTGGTGCAATTTGCTAGTGCGCTGAAGTATTGAGTTAGTTGCCCCTGCTTCTCTGGCGTGAGGTAGGCCATCTGGGTGTTTGTGTCCAAGTTGGCACCCAGGAAAATTATCTTCCGAGAGGGTATTAGCCTTGATTTCTTTTTGTTGACTGTGTATCCCAGAGAGTTCAATAACATTATTACACAAGCCAGATGTTTCAGAAGAATGTGCTTGCTGTCCGCTTGGATCAGGCAGTCGTCCAAATAAGGGTATATTTGTATCCCTTGAAGTCTGCAGTAGGCAATTACTGATGCCAGGCATTTCGTGAATACTCTGGGCAGTAGATAAGCCAAAGGGCAATGCAGAGAATTGATAATGGGTTGAACCTGCAAGAAATCTGAGGTACCTTCTGCAATTTTGTCTGATTGGGACATGCAGGTATGCCTCCTTGAGGTCCAATGTTACCAGCCAAGACTCCTTGCCCAGCATGGGAAGAAGTTGCTGTAGAGTGAGCATCTTGAATTTTGGTACGAGTAGAAATGTGTTTAGGGTGGATAGGTCCAAAATAGGTCTCCAATCTTTTCCCTTCCTTGGTACCAGAAATAGCCTGGAATAAAAACCTTGACCTTGTTCGTGCGTAGGTACCTCTTGAATAGCTTTCATGTCTATGAGATCCGTAATTTGCCTTTGTGGCTCTGCCCTTTGATTGTGTGGCAGGTTTGGCATGCCTCTCATTTTTGGAAGGGTGTGAAAATGGAATCTGTAGCCTCTGTTTATAATGTCCAGGATCCATTTGTCTTTTGTGACAATATGCCAATTTTTTGAAAATAATGCCAGCTTTCCTCCTAAGGGGGCTTCCATTTGAGTCTTGCTTGGCATGCAAAGGGGAAAGTCATTGGGTTTGCTTTCTGAATGATTGCGAGTTATCCTCACCACCTCTTTGTGTATGAGCTTACCACTGTCTGCCTCTAAACGATCCTTGGGATTGTCATCTGCCCCTCGGGCGCCTGTATCTGCCTCTTTGGGGTCAGTCCGTGGCAGGAAAGGACCAATTTTTGGAAGGCCAATTTCTACTGAAACGTGGGGGTTGTACCTGTAGAAAATCTTTCACAGTTTGCATTGATTTAGCCTTTTCCTCCATTTTCCTTAATACCTCCTCAGCATTAGCACCAAATAATACATCCTTTTGAAGAGGGGCATCTAGTAATTTAGCTTTGACATGATCAGGCAAGGCTTGTTTCCTTGAGCCAGGCATGTCTACGTATGACTGATCCTGTAACAGCAGCTCTACATGAGGCCTCTAGAGCATCAAAACCACATTGTAAGGTATGCTTACCCACTTGTTCTGCACTATGCATCAAATCCTGCAACTCCTTCAAGTCTGGTTGTTCAGGTTGTGACATTTTACTTTTCAATTGTGATAACAAAAACTGTTGGTATTTTAGCATATGGAACTGACAGTTTAAGGCCCTCATGGTTAAGGTAGCCGAGGTATATACCTTTTTCCCCACCTTTCTAAGGATCTGGAATCTCTCTCGGAAGGTAATGGATTTTTAGCAGTGGAGGCCTTAACTCCCTTGGGGCCCTGTGAGATGGTTTCTGGGTCAGCAGCATGGCATTTGTATAGACATTGGTGTGAGTCAGGAACCCTGTAGTACCTGTCAGGCTTAACTGGGGCTGGAGGCAGAGAGTCCGGGTTAAGGCAGGCCTCCGAGTAAACATCATCTAGGATGTCCAAGACAGGAGGTATAGCCAGAGGCCTGTGCTGAGGTAGCAAGAGAAATTCCCTAAGCCTTTTCTTGGAATCTGAATAATCTTGGCCTTCCCAGTGGAAGTGTTCCCTTAAAGTATGCAAAGTTTCCCCAAATGAGTAATCCTCTGGGGGGGATACAGAAGGAATGGACTCCTCCGCATCAGAGTCTTCAAAAGGGGAGTAAGAATGTTCCTGATCATCAGAGTGCTCTGAAATAATGGAGCCCTGATCAGAGGAGGGGGATTCTTCCTCCACTCTGGGCCTTTTGTCCGGTGGGGGTTGAGAACCCCTGATAAGAGAAATTAAATCCTCAGCCATTGTAAGCATTTGTTTTTTAGGCATGGGGCCTGGAGATGGGCCCTGTGTAGCTTGTCTCTTAGAGTGCATGGCTGCTTTAGACTTAGTGAAAGCCTTGATGGAGAAAGAAGTGGAAGGTCTGACGACACCTTGAGTGGAGGTAGACCTGTCCACATTTTGAGGTTCAACGCCAAGAGTGGCTTTGGTATCTGTAGTCGGGGTGTGGGTCGAGGAGCCTGCGACCTTGGGCACAGGAGACACCGCCAAAGAAGTGTCGTCGGTAGTCAGGGGCTGCGTAGGCGCCTCGCTGAGGACTGGACCACATGTAGTCGGCTTTGGCGTGGTGTCGGTAGAGGCCGCAGACCTCGTGTGTCGGTCCTTATCTTTGCGTTTTTTAGACAAAACTGGAGTCGGAGTATCCGACGACATAATATAGTTAAATGTTTTTCCAAAATAATGCTGGGTGAACTCCGCCCGACACTTAATGGTGCGTTTGTTGAATGTAGCACAAAAGCGACAGACCGAGGCGTCGTGGTCTGGGCCTAAAGAAGGTATACAGAGGGAATGGAAATCCTTATGCGGTATTTGCTTCCCACAAGAAATACAATTATTAACTTTGTCTGACATCGGTCTGAGGCAAGAAAGGTTTCCCCATCGGGGTACTTAGCTTTCAAGAAGACTTCGGTTTCAAAATTTTCGTAATTTCAGGAGCTGGCCGACCGGCACTTGCGAACTGCTTCTGCTTCGGGCACCGCGCAGCAAGAAAGACTGAAGAAAATGGCGTTGGCTGGTTCCTTTATACCCTGTCACACTGATGTCAGGGAAGAAGCGACGACAAGCGACGCCAGACCTAGACTTTGGAATTCGGCCGACCGAGGACCCGCCTGACGGCAGGAGAACCCATCTGTTATGACTGCAGCTGTATGCACGATGAACATCATGAAATGAGTCAAGGTGCAACTGCGAAATGGGCCAAGACTCGGTGACAACTGATATGAAAGAGACTTCCAAAATGGCTGAACACTGAATAACAGCTTAATTTCAGCTCTTAGTGTGAAAACAGAAACTCAAAAAAAAGACAGCCAGTGAATTTGTCTTTTTGAGTAAATTTCAGTTACTGGTTAATAAGCACATTGCCTGGATGCCAGCAGAAAAGAAATTCAGAGAACCTAAAAGAAAATCAATCACAAAAGTTGAAGAGAAAACAGTGGCTAGGAAGAAGCAGCTGTTCAGCAAAAAGCAGTTCAAGCTCCAGCTTTGGTACAAGACATGACTGCCAGTAATCTAGAGAAAAATGCAAGTCAAATGTGTTCACAACAAATTAAGATAAATGAAACACTAAAGGAGTATATCAACTTAAATAACAAAAGGCTTGAAAAATGGAAGCTTTACGCAGATATTCAGATGAGCTGATAAAAACTGCAAAAATCTGACGATGAAATCAAGAAAAGGCTTGCCGTGTAGGAGACTGTTCAAAAAGAGATATTTCAAAAAAATGGTAGAATTAGAGGACAGACCACACAGGATAAACCTGAGATTTTCTGCTGTACCAGAGAAAGCACAAATAAAAAACTGGACTGGTACTTCACAGCAGCTGTTGCTAACTGAAAGGGCACATTATGAGTATGCTCCAAACCTGGCCATGAGAAAGGATTCAAGATCTCTAATAATAAAGATGTAATCCCACCAGCAGAAAGAGTTGATTCTGAAAAAAAAATGTAGCAGAAGGACAAAGTACTAAAAGTTGGTGACAGTACAGTGTTTGTGGAAAATGATTACTCACTGTACACCAGGCAGAAGAGTAGTAAATGTATTCCAGCAATTAGGGAATGTCGAAAGGCAGATGTGAAATTGAAGCTGCTGCATGCAGCAGTCTTCAGAATGTTTTTCCTGAAGGATCAAAGTAACGGTTTAATACAGAACATGCTAAGGAGAAACTACAAAGGTCTGTCCAACAAATAGTGAGCTATCAATCAGAACGTGACTCTGCTTCTTATTCTTCCGATAATAAAGCTCATAGAGAGACTATGCAAGTGAAACCTTTTCCAATGTTTCAAATGAAAATGCTTGAGACAGAAAAAAGCACAGGAGTTGAGTAGACTGACAAGGGGTAGTTTGGAACTGAACCACAGACTGGAGTTGGGTATGGAGTTCAACAGGAAGAAAACCAGCAACTCGGAAATTAATGAATAAATGCGATAATACAAAGCATCAATCATATTTATGAAATACTGCGGAACAAGAAAACCTGGAAATTTTGGACTTTGACTTTGTTAAACTTGTAAGGGACTCCAGAATATATGTCATACTTCATGTCATGAATGCTTGAAAGTACATTAAGGAAGAGGAAGATAAGAGGTAACTAAGAAAAACAATTGTTGTTCTGGACGTTTTTTATAACTCATGACTTACACTCCATATTTTATAATAAAGTGTTTTCAATTACTTTTGTGCGTTATAGGCATACTACACAGGTGCCCTTTTTTCCTTCTTTCTTTCTTTTTGCTTAGTTTTAAGAAATGCAGGCACTGCAGTGTAAAAAGAGAAGAAAGCCTGGACAATAGCACATTTAAGAGAACAGGCTGTAATCTTAGGTTGTATACAGAGCAGGATACAAGTAAAACTGATATGTTTTTCTCACTTTTGCATTGGGGAATGACTGGATTACAGCCTTTGCCTTGATCTAAGAATACGCTTTAAGTGGAAACAAGTAAATAAACACCGAATGTAAGAAAAAGTTTTCCTTTAACAAATAAATGTTCACAGTGCAACATGAGAAGCTTGTAACTGAAGGCGACAGTGTATCTGGTTATCATGTTTATATGGAGACAATCTAATAAGGGTAATAAAAACAGAAAATGTTTTTCTTTCAATTGCTAAAAGATAATATTTTCTGTCTACATCTGGGATAGGAATAAAGATAAGACAGACAGCACTTAAAAGTAGAAGCTCAGGTTGTGCCATACACCTTAGCATGGATGACCTTCATTATAATCTAATTAAAGCCTTTAAGTGCAACTGTCAAATCGGGGATAAATGTTCCTATTAGGAGGGTTAAACTTCATTATTTGAAGATGTACATAGTTTTGCGTGTTTGTATTAAGTTAATGGGTTCTGGGGGTGCATTTGTTCTTTTGTTTGAGGGTTTTCATCAAAACAATCTTGTATGATATGACAGATTCAACTGGATAGGACAAGAAACAACTATATAAAAGATCAACCTGACAAACATTAGTGTATGCATGTAACACAAAGCTGAAACTTGACATTAAAAAAGCGGTTATGTAGACTAGGTGAGAATAACTTGTTTATCATTACAGCAACAATTTCCATATTATTTTTGAGTGAGAAGGGTCTGACGGGTATATACAAAAAAGAAAGAATAGTGAACTACATTAAGAAATGCAGACTGCAAATACCAATGCTACAGGAGACATATTTGGAAAGAACCAAGCATGTGAATTTGATAAAGAAAGGATTTTAGGATGATTATTCAGCGGAATATCTGGGACAAAGGAAAGGGGAAGTACTTATTGGTACAGAAGCTCCAATACTGAGAGAAGAAGGGGAAAAAAAAAAAAAAAGATAATTGTAGGTTTGTAGTAGTAAGGGGGTACCGTCAAGGTAGGATTACACTGGCATGTAATTATACTCCACCTAAAACTGTTACTATGGAGCTCAAGAGAATTCTGGAAGACAATCAGCTTTCTGTAGGGGATATTATTATAGGTGCGGACTGGAATATGATTTGCAACAGTGACAATGTATCTGGGCGTACTGAAGGGAAAATATATATAAAAAAGAGGGTATATTTTTGAAATTTATGAAAATATTTGGTATGGAAGACATTAATTCAGTAATAGGAGCTCAGAGAATATTTACATTATTACTCCCCAAGATACAAAAACTGAGCTTGGCTAGACAGAAATTATATTTCACAGGAACATGAGCATTTAATTGAATGTTCTGATACATATCCAATAACTATTTCAGATCAGGCTCCAATAATAACCAAAATAAAAATGCAGGGTAATGAAATAAAAATGAGACACTGGCATTTCTTCGCCTAACTGTTAACTGGAGAGGAATTTAGAATGGGTAGTAGAAATTTTGGATAAAATGAAGGTGGAGTTTAAAAGAAGGGTAGAAATAAAAGAAAGAGAGATACGATTAAGAAGTAAAAAAAGTTACATACTCACCATAGCACCCCATGTGTGTTCCTTTTCATTTTTTTCTCGAAAAATGGGACTCTCAGATCAGACTCTGCCACTTTTTCCAGCTAGTGAAACACTGGAACTCTCGAGCTCCTCCTTTACCTATAATGTACTAGTCTCCTACCATACCTCAGAACTTGTTTACTGACCTTTTAGCCTATACAGTAATAACAAACAACAAGGACATGAGATTACAGTATCTGCAGCTCAAATAAAGGAACACTGGTTCCTTTAGCATCTTGTAATCCTTCCAGCTCAAATAAAGGAACACTGGTTCCTTTAGCATCTTGTAATCCTTCCAGGCTGGTAGGGCGTTGGAGGAAGGGGAGTTGAGGAGGAATGAAAATGGGCAACACAGATGGAACATTATGGTGAATACAAAACTTTATCTGAAGGTGGCATTTCCATTCATTCCTCAACAAATGGGACAGAGTTCCTCGGCTACCTAAATCCTAGGAGGACTCTTGGGAAGGATATTCCTGAGCACCACTGAGCCAAAGGCTGCTCTTCCCCTAGAGACCACATCTAATTTGTCATGAGCAATAAAGATAGGAGGTTAGCCCAAGTTGCAGTTGCACAAATATCATCCAAGGAAGATCTGAATAAAAATACAGAAGAAGTTGCCATAGACCTGGTGGAATGAGCCTTTGAAGGTTTTGGCAAATACAAACCCAATTTTTTTTGTAAACAAAGGAAATACAATCAATCAGTTAACCATTTGGTTAAAGTTAATTTAGTAACTGGTTTGCTCAATTTTAAAACCAAAAAAGAGATAAATAATTGATTTGATTTCCTGAAAATTTTTGTCTTACGTAGATAAAAACTTAACTGTCTGTGGACATCCAACAAGTGCAACATATACTCTCCTTTGTTTGTGAAATTTGAAAAGAAAACTATAGTTTGATTGATATTGGATACTGACACCACCTTAGGAAAGAAGGATGGGTTGGTTTGTAAGGGTACCTTAGCCTTATGAAAATCAAATAAGGAGGCTTAGAAGACAGGGACCGAAGTTCTGAGACTCCAACAGAGGTAATGGCCTTTAAAAAGAAAGTCTTCAATGTTAAAAATTTTAGTTCACATTTTTCTGACAGTTCAAAAGGAGATTGGGTCAAAGATTGTAAAACCAAATTCAAATCCCACTGGTGGAGTGGGATCTTTAAAAGAGTGGTCTAAGAAGAAAGGTTAGCCTCATAAAGGGTTTACAAAGTTTGCAAGAAGCTAAAGACGAATTATTTACTCCAACTCCAATGTGAAAATTAGAAATGGCAGAAAGCTTTAATAGGCGAAGAAGTAGTACCTTCATTAAAAATCATAGCTAAAAACTCAAGAACTTTAGGTACTGGCACTGAAAAAGGATCAGTCATTTTGCAGTGCCCAAACAAATTTTTACCATTTACTTTTGTAAATCTTTCTAGTGGAAGCTTTAAAAGAAGACAAAAGAATATGACATATGGGGGAAGACAGCCTGGGTTATCTAGCTATCAATAGAAAAGTGCAGAAGCAATGAGGTTAAATTTTAGGCCTAAAATGTCAGGATGCATCATATCCCTCAGGCGAGACGAGAGCTCAGGAACCGGATCTAGAATCCATGGCAAGTGAAGCAGATGATGCCAAAGAAAGGGGAAACAAATCTGATGAGGCCAATAAAGATGACTATGTTCTTCAATCAATAATCTTGCTGAAGGAATTTGAGATAAGAGGTACTGGGGGAAAGACGTAGAGGAGGACCAGGGGGCCAATAGTGAAGAGGAGCATCTCTCAGAGACTCCTCCAGTGGGGGAGGGGGGGATCGGGGCAAAGAACCTGCTGAACTTAAGGGGAGATGCAAAGAGGTCACAGCAAGGTTGGCCTTATCGACGGAATATCTTTGCCGCCACTTTCATGTTGAGTAACCACTTGTGAAGTATTAGAATGGACCTGCTTAAAATTGTCAGTTATCACTTTAAATTTCCCCGGAATGCGCATTGCTAACAGAAATCAATTGCATGAGATTGCCCATTGCCACACTCTCTAAGCTTTTCAACACAGGGGATAAGATTTAGCTCCTCCTTGTTTGTTGATGTACCAGTCCACTGACATTATCTGTCTGTATACCAACAGGCCCGGTGGGGAGAGTGTCTTGGAAGGCCTGCAGTACTAGGAGGACAGCTCTCATTTCTAGGACACCAATATACTTATTGGCCTCTTCGGGGGACCATGTGCCTTAGACTGTCTTTCCCAAGTGCTCTCTCACCCAATTTGGGAAGCGCCTATGGTAACTATGGCCTTGGGCTGAGGGAGAATGAAGGGGCAACTTTGCATTATCTGATCAGAGTAAATCCACCAAAGGAGGTAATTTTTGTATTCCTGAATTATTCTGATTTGGATGGATAAAGATTGGTGAAGAACTGACCACTGAGTCGCTCGAGTCAACTGAAGAATTTTCATATGTATCTTGCTAATGGAACCAAAACTACTGCAGCAGACATTGACCCCAATGCTCTAAGGATCAATTGAGCTAAGAGAAGAATTTTGGATGATCTTTTTGACTTGGAATCATATGATTTGTAACCTTGGTAAAGGAAGGGTGGCAGTCAAGGATGCTGTGACAAACAATCTATGATGAACTGCAATATCGGAGTTGGTTCTAGGTAAGATTTGTTGAGATTGATAGTAATTTCCAGGTGACAGCATAACTGGAGTAAATAATCTCGTGCTTTGATCAGATGATGCTAGGTCGCAGTGGTTATGGGCCAATCATCTAAGTAAGGAAACATCTGGAATCCTTGCACTCTCAAGTGAGCTGCCACTACTGCCATGCATTTGGTGAACATCCTGTGGGCTGTGGTGAGACCACAGGGAAGAGCTCTGAATTATTAATGACAGTCTCCCAGCCAGAAGCGTAGGAATCTTCTGGATTGTCTGTTCATTTTTATAGGATAGTAAGCATTCTGAAGATCTACTGAGCACATTCAAGTCATCTTTGTGCAGAAAAGGCAGAATGGACTGAACCACGACCATTCAGAACTTGATGTACTGAACTAACTTATTCAGAATGCTGAGATCCAAAATTGGTCTCTGGTCCCTTGTTTTCTTTGGCACTAAAAAGAATCTTGAGTAAGTTCCAGTCTTTTTCTGGTATGGGTGGGCCTCTTGGATGATTCTTTTTCTAGCAGCTTATTTATTTATTTATTTTTTTTAACTATTTCTCATGCTGCTGCTTTCCTCTGACTGTGTGGAACATCGAGAATTTTGTTTACTGTTAAGGGGGGTAAGGAAAAGGGTATTATATAAACTCTGGAAATAAACCTCTGGACCCATGAATCTTTTGTAATCTCTAGCGTGGTTCTCTGGTGCAGGAATAAACTACCCCTGACTGCCTCCAGTGGTGGACAATCGGGCCTCCTTTCAGGAACACTGGTAAGATCGGTCAGAGAAGGTATCTCTAGACTCTTGGTTTTGCGGGCTTCCTCTGAAGTGTGGGCAGAGTCTTCCAATAAGTTCCCTCATGGACAGAGGGGGGAACTCATCTCCTCTTGGAAGGAATCCTGGGACTTTCTGAACCACATTTTTTGACCACCTTGTTGATTCCTAGACCAGGTCAAAATAACTGGAGGAAAATGCCCAAAAACTCAAACTCAAATCAGTTAAAATACAAATCGGGCAGTGTGAAGGACTAGTCCAGTGAGTCTCTTAGTACACAAATGCTGTACTAAGAGACTCACTGGACTAGTCTTTCTAGACACAATCCTTTGAGGAGTCGAAAAACGTACGTCCACAGCAGACAGGGTTTTACCAAACTGCTCACATCTGGATAGTGTATCCTTAACCTTGGGGCCAAATAAAGAACTTCCGTCACAGTGAGCATTGACAAAAGAAGACTCAAAGGGCTCCACGAAATCACACAGGTGCATCCAGGCATGCCACCTAATGGAAACGCCTGAACCCCTCTACCTTGGGGTACCTTCAGTGGCATGTGAGATGTAGGGTAGCCAACTGTGAGGCAATCTGTCTCAGAAGTAATGTCCCAAAGACAGATTTGGTAAGTTCTTTAATCAAATCCCTCTGGTGAAGTGTGCCGAAGATAATTCAGCAACTGAAGTGCAAAATCGCTGAAGCATATACAGCACCCTAAACTCCCTGTTAGGGAAATGAACAGAGGAACTTTATTCTGCAAGTTCCTTTTTTTGGCCATCGCTATGACCATGGAATCAACTGGTACTGCGGTGCTCCAAAATTCCCTATCCTTGGGTGGTGCCAAGGTCCTGTCTGGTCTCTTGGGGATCAGCTCAACAGAATCAGGTTCCTTCCATACCCATCGAGATTGTCTGTGGGTGGAGTCACCCAGGAGTTAGATGGGCCAGCTCCAAAGGCATCACAGAATGATTCCTGTTGGCAAGTGTTGTCGGTAGGCCAGCCACCAACTTTGCCTGAGGATCTGTAGGGTCTCTCCAAAGGGGACGTCATCAGGTGGTGATCTTGCAGACCCTTTCCCTTCATTGAAATCAGTATGCTCCATGAAAGACTCTTTGTACTCTCTCTTCCTAGGGACTTCTTTGGTGGGATTTTCCATAGAAGTATCAGAAGATATCGACATATCCTGCTGGGTATCCTGAAGACTTTGGGCTGGCTGTCCCTGTGGTGCAGGAAGTTGAGGCTCAAGATGCAAAGACAACTGGGTCTGGGAAGTAGGACCAGAGGACGATTGATAAGTCCTTTCTCTTGCAGCAGAGACAAACTCTCCCCCACTACCTCGAAAGCAGAATTCCTTGGAGAGAAAGATACCAACGGTTCTGAGAAGGCATGCTTCAGGACTGTCAGCTCCTTCTGACCCAAAGGCAAACCACATGAGACAGGGGTTGAAGCAGAGCTGTCCTTCACAAAGGCTCCGAGGGGCAGAGATGGCTCCAACAACCTTGGAGTTGACTTCAACACCTCGGATCTGGCAGCAACATTATGGTTCCAAGAGTCATCTGGCTCCAATATGCTTGGAACCAGTCCACTCAGAGAAGGTATCGGCATCGAAGATGCAATGATCTTTGGACAGATCCGGGATCCTCAGATCCAACTGCTCCAAAACCAAAGGATGGATCTGAGAAGTAGACAGAATAGGCAGGGTAGTACTTGCAAAGGTCTCCAGACCTGATAGCGTAGAAGCCAGGAGAACCCCCATTTGAATTTGCGTTGAGAGGAATTTCCTCATCATCCTGTCCACATCTACTTTGGTCAAACTTGTGGAGGAACGAAAAGAAGCTATTGACGAAGCCCTAGAATGATAATGCCTTTCCAGAAAAGGAGATGACACACGAGAGGAAACAAGATCCGAGCTTGTAGGAGAGTGGATCTAAGGTGACTTAGCCATATGCTTCTTCGGATCGGAGGGGTCGGATCCAAAGTTTTTGCTTTTGGATATAAAGCAGTCAGATTGGGAAATTTTGTCTTCATATCTGAACAGCTTGGATCTGAAGGTTTTGAAATTTTGAGATGTGGTTTTGAACCCGGAGCTGAAGGACTTGTATGGTCTGGGGAATGCTTTCTGACTTTTTTTTTGTCATATTTCTTGGGGGTTTGAGCTCCAGATGCTGTATCAGAAGATTATGAAGGGAGTAATCCTCTCAAAATTAGTTTATTCCTCTGATCAAAAAGGACTCTAGGGTTGAAGGCCTTACAAATGTCACAGGCAGAATTTAGGTGGGCTGGGCCTAAACAATAAACAAACAGTGTGTGCATCAGATAATGGAATTTTGTAGCCACAGGCCATATGCATTCTAAAAGAATGAAGAGAAAAGATTTTTTTTAGACACAGACAGATAAAGGTTACTAACAATGGTAATAGAAGAAAATACTTTAAAGGTAGAAGGGAGAAAAAGGAAATGGAAAATACCAACTATGATACTACAGAAATGCACTAAAAAGTACTGAAAAGACAAGGGAGCATACACAGAAAACTACTAAGAAAAAGGTAAAAAGATAAATAAATTTTTACTTTTACTCTCAAAAAACTACTACTGCTCGAGAGATAACAGTGACCATGTCCATATGCAAAGGCAGCAAACTAGAGATGAGGTATGGTAGGAGACTAGTGCATTTTGGGTAAGGGAGGCTCTTGAGAGTTTGTGTTCCGTAAGCTGGAGAAAGCAGCAGAGTCAGATTCGAGAGTCCCATTTACTGAGGAATGAATGAAAATGGCAACATCAGATCAACAATTATTTAGAGGGTTTGACAAAGGTTAAAGTATTGCAGAATAGGGGGAATCTCACAACACAAGAGGAGGAGCATGAGTTTAGAAAGATTGCTGTTAAGCAACTGTTTTGATAAAAACTCCAGGGCACAAAAGCTTTTTGCACAACGACTCGGAGAGTTGTTGCCGCCAAGCTTAGGGAGCCTGTAACAAGGAAAATAACCAGAGATCCTGTAGATGTGTTAGAAATATTTCATAGATTTTTATGAAAATCTGTATAAAGCAGAGAATGTGGAAATCAAGAAAAACTACAAATGGAAGTGTTACGGAAGAATTCAATATACCAAGGTTAGAGGTAGAAGAGGCTCAATTATTCACAGGATAGGAAGAGAAGAGAGAAAATGGTGATGTATAACCAATCTACAGGAAAGTCTCCAGGAACAGATGGCAGCCCTGTGGAAGTGAAGCTAGGAGGGAAGAAAGTGATAAAGATCAGGAAGGTTTTGTTTAACAATATTTCAAAAGGAGGATCAGTGAGGTTTTGTGGAAGGGACACAAACATTTGACAACATTAGTAGAACAATGATGATCCAAGAGAAGCACAATGTAAGAAAATACCACTGTTGCTGGTGGGTCTTAATGCAGAGAAATCATTCAATAGAGTAGGCTGGGATTTTATGAGTAGGGCAGTGGAGGCAGTTGCATTCCCTGACACAATAAGGTTAATTAGGAGGATATACGAGGGATTAGAGATTAAAATTAAAGTGGGGGGATTCCTCTCTAATAAGTTCTGTTTGGAAACAGAAATGAGGCAGGGGTGTCCTCTTTCCCTTTTGTTACTTGTGTTACATTTATAATCCCTGACAAAGTAAATAAGGGACTCAGAAATTCAAGGATATAACTGATAATGGTAATCAAGAAAATTTGGCTTTACTTGCAGATCTTATTTTGTAAATGATAAAACCAGAATAGGACATCTCAGAGTTGTGGAACATTCTGAGACAGTGTTAATTGTTTTTGAGATACAAAATTAATGAAGATAAAACAAAAGCAATTGCTGTAAACTATGTATAAACTACACACACACACACACACACACACACACACACACACACACACACACACACACACACACACACACACACACACACACACACACACACACACACACAGGTTAATATACCCATATTTATTGGAAAATTATAAAATTAAGTACTTAGGATTATGGGTTAAAAGGGATTCTGCTATAGCAGCCAAGGATATGCAGGAAGAGACTAAAGAAAAGACAATACAAAGCTCTGTTTTATGGATATGGATAGCTAGATATGAGCAGTGAAAAAAAATGTTTTTAGTCCCTTTAGTTTTATACACACGTCAGGCATATTTTTATTAACCAGAGTAGAACTTGTAATAAAGAGTTGAAGGACTTTATCTGGGAGGGGAAAAGGGCAAGAGACATGTTGGATAAGTTAATCCTTCCAACAGAAGGAGGTGATTTTGGATTACTCAGTTTGAAGGGGTATTTCAGAGCTACACAGTTAAGGCTTCTATACAAAGCACAAGCAGAAAGCTATAATTCAAAGTGGAAAGGGATGATGACGAAATGGGAGAAGTTCAAGAAATAAGGAGAGACTGATACTTTGGATGCAGATCCTTAAGGAAAATAATAACCATACAAAATATTATATTCATAAAGCTGCAGAATGTATTCTACGAACTAAGCCAACGCAGGAATGGGGAAAAGAGATTCTGCTAATAGGGATTACTGCAATTAGGGGTACAGAGAATAAGAATGAGGGGGCCGGAATTTACTACAGAAAACTGGCAAAGGAACCAAGATATGGAGAAGGGATAGATTCCTGTCCCAGAGACTTCCCATACTTTGGAATAAACTACCTATCTATATCAAACAAAGCTCCTCATTAGCACTCTTCAAGAAAACTCTTGATGACTGGAAGGGAAATAGGAGATCACCTCTGTGGCTCTGCTCGACAGTGGCACAGGAAAATAATTTTCCTGGGTGGCAAAAGCCAGGGTACCTTTTTGGCTGGGCTTGTATAGGCCCCAGGGCCGATAGCCTAGTACCTACCTATGGACCTACCTATGGACCTAATAATTAGAGGGAAAGGTAACAGAATGGGAAGAGGAAAAAGACTTCATTTGGACTACAGACTATAGAGTGCCTTCCCTATCAATGATTGATAGAGTACAGACAAAGAAAAAAAGAATAAGAGGATTCCTAAGTGAAAGACTAGCACTGGTAGAAATTTTAGCAGAATCTAGAAAGAAAAGAAACTGCTGTTAAAAGGATGATTAGCAGGCCATATAAAATACTGCATGATAACTACAGGAATCAATCAGAGGAGGTTAGAAAGGAATGGGAAGAGAGAATGGATAAGCAATTCACAAAGAAACAATGGCAGTATATATGTATGGCTCCCAAATATGCAACAATGTCTAGTAGGTTTAGGATTTTAGCTTGAAAGTGTTTGCATAGGTATTTTTATACCCCAAGCAGACTCCAAATAATTTTTCCTCAGGTAGAATGCAAATGTTGGAGGTGTGATGGGGAAGAAAGAGGTAATTTGGAATATATTTTCTGGGAATGCAATGAGTTGGCATACTTTAAATATTCCCCTGTGAACTACTCTGCAAGAAATACTGGTTGAGCAAATAGATGTAACTAAGGAAATTATTATTATTATTTTTTTTAGCTGTGATACAGAATTGTAATTGCCTAGACATAGTAAGATCTTGCTGAGTTTATTTCTGCTGGCTGCCAAAAAAAACAATTACTAGAAAATGGAAATCAAAGTCTAAACCAACTGTGCTAGAAGTAGTGGATATAGTAACAGATGGAAAAGGGTAGGAGCAAATACACAGAAAAATGGGAATTGTGGGAGCAATATACGAGGAATACTGTTTTGGAGTAGGAATGAGGTTTAAATGAAGGCATGAACTGAATAAGCTATGTAATTTCGAACAAAAATGATTGTATGGTAGACTACATGTGGTGTACAATGTTTGCAGCTAGTATGACAATATGTTTATAGGTTCATAGGTAGGTACAAGGCTATCGGCCCAAGGGCCTACGTAAGCCTAGCCAGCAAGGTTCCATGGCTTACGCCACCCAAGAGTTATTTTCCTGTGCCACTGTCGAGCAGAGACAGAGAAGTGATCCCCGGGGTGCATTTCCTATTTCCCATCCACTCATCAAGAATTTTCTTGAAGAGTGCTAATGAAGAACTTTGCTTGACATAGATGGGTAGCTTGTTCCAGAGTATAGGAAGTCTCTGGGACAGGAATCTATTCCTCCAGTGTGTCCGGTTTATTGTGGTGACAAAGTTTAGGTCCCTAGAGCGTGTAGCTCGGAGGGATTGGGATTTCTTTAGGTGTAGCATGTCCAACAGCTCTGGGTTTGACATAGCTTTATATATTAGGCAGAGATCACCTTGGAGTAGGCGATATGCTAGAGAGTAAAGCTGGAGTTTTTTTGAGGCGGTCAGTGTAGGGCATTTGTTTGAGGCCAGTAATCCTCTTTGTGAGGTACTTCTGTGGCCTTTCCAGCTGCTGCAGATGTCTTGTGAGGTACATTCCAAAAGGGGCATTGTACTCTATAATGGGTCTAATGAGTGTCGAGTAGAGGGGAACAATGACCTCTTTTTTCCTGGATGAGATCCGTTTTATGATGAGGTGTGCCATGTAGAAGGACTTCCTGACTACTGTGGCGATGTGACTAGTGACTAAGTCATAAGTGATAATTTAATAAAGAAGTTTCTTGTTAAAAAATACTGATATGCTAAAGATATCTATCTAAATCAGGTCTATGTTTAACCGTTGAATAACATTTCCATCGAATGGCTAAACATCGAACCCTAACCACTAAACGTTCATTCAATGTTAATTTCGGTGAAATGGAAAGTAACTAGTTGGCAACGCTTCCCCGTCTGCCCTTTCCCCCCACTGTAGTGCAATCATGGAGTTGGTATATATAGTTGGGGGAGGGGGGGCTGAAGCTCCCCACCTGGGTAGGTTTGAAATGCTGTGTTTTGAGAGACGGGAAGTGTTGGCTAACTAGTTACTTTCCTTGGTGAAAAAATGAACATTTGCTGAATGAACGTTCGATGGTTAGGGTTCAATGTTTAGCCGTTCGATGGAAATGTTACTTGGCAGTTAAACATAGACCTATCTAATCACCCTAAAGAGGGTAAAACACCTTATTGAAATCAAAATAAATTCCTCTATAAAAGACGAGAAAAAGCCAATGTTCCTACCTAGAGAGAACTACTGTAATAAAAAGATACCCAAAAATAGCTAGTTGCAGCCTGGCACAATTTACTGAACCACAACTTTCACATGGAAAAGACCTAGTGAGGAGCAGAAATCAGTACATTACTTGACAGAGGGAGTCAGCACTGCAGGAAAGTTTTATGTGCCAAACAGTAGCAACACTAGTGCTAGCAATGGCAGCTGGAAATCTCTGTGCATCAGATAACACATTTTACAACACGGTTACGGTAATGGCTAAATCTTCTGTTTACTGGTACGCTCTTATTTCTTTATTACCAGTAATATGTGGTTGTCCACATTAACAAATTCAACAATAAACCACCATTTATTGAAATACTTTACATTGCACCTGGTACATTAAGAAGTCTATTTTTCATTTACTGTCTAATTTTGATGAGTAACTCAATTTATATCACAGGATGGTAAAAATTAAGGTTAATTCTTTGAATGATGTACAATTTCGGAGCTTTTTTTTTCACTTTAGCTAAACTATATAACAAACACCAATTCAATAATGACAGCAATTAACAAAACTACTACAATTTAATAAACAAAATTCATTGTTAAGTTCAGCACATATGTCAATACACAATATTACTTGGAACTTACAGATGTAATACATTTCCAACTGCTGGCGCAAGCGAACTTTCTGTATGTTGTCATAAAAGTTATTTCCAGGTAATGTCTCAGTAGCAGGAGGTACAGAAAATATTCGCATAATCTTCCTTTTGTTTCTGAAAGTAAATATAAGAAATGCTTTGAGAAACTGCTACAATCAGTCAATATTTAGCAATGACATGTAACAACAATGTTCAGTTCATTAGTACTGCAAAATATCAACTTGCTTTGAGTCTTCCACACTTTGGTCTCATACATAGGTCTGTGTTTTTTTTTTTTTTTTTAAAGAATTATATACTTTGAACGGATTCTCCAAATCAGTCTGGTTTCTCTCGACAAACACTTGAAGCCACTACCAAAACAGCGTCAGAAGTTTGATAAGCAAACTGATGTCACCAGACAGCACCATTTACATGAAAACAGAAATGCTTTCCGGGCTTGACAAATTATTAACCTTACACTCTTATAGGGTTACAAGCATTAGAATACTTGTGCCTATATCTACTTACGCTGCAATGCTACCACTAAATTTTACAAAATAAGATCTCCAACACAACACTACTGGTTTAGAACAGACTCCATTACAAACACACATTTCTCTTAATCTTGCCCTTTCCAATTTTAAACTTTTCAAGCTCTATTCTATTCCACCTGCTTCTCAGACAGCATATTATACTCCCTGCATCTCTGCTAAAGTCAAACCCTGTTTTTCCAACAAAATTATTCATGGTTTATGCCAGGAACATCTCAACTAACATTGCAGTCATCCATTCTGGAATTCAGAAGCAGTGCCTGCAACTGTATTGTGAATGAACTACTCTCACTGAGAAAGTAACGCCATCACCAGTTAATTCAGCACCTCTTTCTAAATGTCACAGAAATGCAAGACATAGGTTATCCTAAATTTGTACCACAGTAACACTTATCTATCTCACTTGTTACATACAACAATGGTAGGAGGAAAGCCAGATCTGCTGACATGAAGGGCCAAAGCCCTAACTACATTTTAGGAATTCAGAGTTCAATTAGCAGTTCAGCTACCTTTTGGAACTGGTGAGAAGGATGGCTGTACCCATCCCCAGTGGAAGAGGGTAGGACTGGCTCACAATAATGTCACAATTCCCTCAGAAGAGGGGAGGCACAACAGAAAGCAACTATGTGATGTGCATTCAGGTCTCCAATCTAGGTTTGTATACCAGTCTTCTATGTGGGTGTAAGGCAACATGCACCCGCAAGGTGAAGGCATATAGGTTCTCACGGTGACACTATTATATGTCCTCCATTCAGTGGAGGGGTTAGGACCAAACAATAACATCCTCACTGCTGGCATGCCAGCAAGGGCTCACACTATCCCAGTTGCCTGGATGATGATCCGTCTAGCTGGCTCTTGTCCTTGTGCTTAGGATACCAAGCATGAAAGGAAAAAAATGGGCCCAAGTCTAACTGGGGAAGGCTTGATGGATGTCAGAAATGGGGAGCAAAAAGCATACAGGGAAGTAAAATGCAAGAAAGAGGAGAAAGTACACATGATCTGCTTGAGTGTTAATGTTATAGTTTACATATTTCAAGTAACTATTAAGCAGTTGCATTCTCTGCTGTCCTGAATTACACTTCTTATTGTAACAGCTTAATAAAATCCACCAAAACCAAGTCTGAGGCTTAAATAGCTACCAAAGCCAAATACAATCACAAGGCATTTTAGATATGTTCATACTCTCAAAAGCACAATGCAGCAATGCACTGAGCTGATTGTGAATGAGGTTACCTACACTGAGGCTGAAGATACAGCGAACCTACTGGTTGACAAAATTAGCTCTGGCACACACTCTCCCCCCTCCATCTGCCTCCCTAAAATATACCTGAAACTGAGTTGCCTCCAGCTATCACGCGAGACTAAGTCAAAGTGCTATTAAAAGCTAAAAATACTGAATCAATGGGTCCCAACAATATCCCTGGATCAGTGTTAAATAGCATTAAGCACAATTTGCCACAACCCTAACAACACTGTTCAATCTCAGCCTCCATACAGGTTTTGTACCAAGCCAATGGAAAACTGCTACAGTTATTTCCCAGCAAAAGGGAGAACCTTCCACAGAACCAGTCAATTACAGACCCATAAGTCTGACCAGCCTCCTATGCAAAGCCGTGGAAAGACTTCTGTAATTAATCAGCCAAGACATAGGGAATGTCCAAAACACTGGACCTATCTTAGTTTGCATTCATTAAGGGCAAGTCATGCTTATTCAACCTGGTGGATTTTTTTGAAAAGGTCACCAAAGTAATGTATGAAGACAAAACAGTACACCCTGCATTTCTAGACCTGGCCAAAGCTTTTGACAGAATTCCTCACTTAGGCAAAATGAAAAGCTAAATAAACTAGGAATAAATCCCTATGTCACCCGCTAGAATGCCAACTGACACACAGACAGGACCCAGATAATCAAAATATCTCCAAAAAGAGACCAGTGTTTTCCAGGGTTCCGTGCTGGGACCGCTACAGTTTGGCATCTACTTTTCTGAAGTAAAAAGCAATACCAAAGGGCTCTGGCTGACTAAGGTTTTTAGATGACTGCAAGCAAGGTGTAGTCACCGAATCCCCCAAAAAATTAGCCATCCTGCAGGAAGGTTTGCTCCAAATAAATAACTGGTGCCAAAATCAGGGACTGGAACACTGCATTACTGCATCCTTTGTGCGTCATCTATCCCAGGAAACTACCACACTGACAATATGCACTTAGGACTTGACCCAGTGGATAGTGACCTAACTTTTAACCAATGTGTGTCCACTGCTGTAAGAAAGTCCTTCTGTATTTCATAGTTTACAAACAAAGGGATTGTGTCTAGATAAAAATATATTGTCCTCCTTTACTCAGCCCTCATTAGATCAAGCATGGATTATAATGCCCCATGTATCTGTCCAGAAACATGCAACAACTGGAATGCCCATAGAGATGCCTTACTTACAGGATACAAGGTTTAAACAATATGGCCTATGTGGACAGAGTCAGAACCCTGTCACTATACTCTGTACCCTACAGACTGCTAAAAGGAGACCTGTGCCTGGCCTGGCATACAAGGCATACTTCGACCCACTACTGATGATTTTACTGCACATCAGCAAGTCAAACCGCATCAGAAATACTCAGTCAAGAGATTTAAACCTGTTCTGCAACATCCACATAATGGTTTAGAGGGACAGGTATATCTCACACAGGATACTACTGTTCTGGAACAGACTTCTCATCTACACGAGACAAAGTTCATCCCTGCTCATATTCAAGTGTAACTTGGATATATGGATGGAAAACAGAAAATGTACCAGAGGAATGTCCCCTGTACTACTACTACTACTACTACTACTACTACTGGATAGAAGCAGCTCCTAAATGCATCATCCCAAATATGGGTCGCCTCAGGTTAGCTGTGGTATGATCTCAGTTATTCTCATTAGGAGTAATATGCAATCATCGACCATGGGATGGGTAAGGCTAATCTACAACCAAATAGGAAAGGTTATTTTGAACACAAAAACAGAAACTGGTCAGGGTTAAAACTGCAAGTGCAGTTAGCCTAGTACTTACCTGTGAACCTAGGAACAGCTAGTAAATATGTTTTTCCACTTTATCTACCAGTTCTGACCACCATTATTACAATACAATCTACTAGTGATCTTTTCTGTACTATCTACTTTTTGGATTTGCCAAAACTAGTAAACCTTTTCCATTTGCTAATGTATGTTTTTCTCAAGTAACAGACGTTCTTGCCTCCATTAATACCTGCTGCACATCCTCAGTAGATAGATGCCTAAAAGGAATCAAGACCCTATCATTCAGGCAGTCAACATAAGATGATTGATGATGGGGTATACCAAACACCCTTGTTCTTGTGTGAGTACATCCAGTCTGTGAGGAACCTTGTGGTAATTGCCCCTGGCCATTTCCAAAAGAAGGGAGAACCATAGCTGTCTGGGCCAGAAGGGAGTCACCATAATGATCTTAGGGAATTCCTTATGAATCTTCATAAGTACCCCAGATGTTAGTGGAAAGGGTGGAACAGCAGACAGCAACATTCATGTCCAAGGAAAGGAAAAGCAATCTGTCTCCCACACCTTCTTGCACTGAAGTCCCGGAACAGAATCTTGTCAGTTAATTGTTCAGAGAGAAGGCAGGGGTGCAACCCAAGGAACTCCCCACAGATGGCTTAAATCTGGGAAGATCCCCAATCTAGCGTACAGTTTTGAGGGTCTGCCCTGGTCCTGCTCAGCTTGTCTGCCACATAATTTTGCTCTGATGTAGGATGTCTGTGTGTAGGGTGTCTGTACAGTGAGAACTGTCCTGTGTAGCTATATCCCAAGCTAACATGGCTAGTCTGCAAAGGGGGTAAAACCTAGTTTCCTCCTACTTGTTGATGGTCCACAGGAATGTGGTAGTCTGTAACCACATGAAGAGGTCCTGGGGACCAAAGATCATTCAGAGAGTTGTGCCTTGATCAGGGCAATCATCTCCTTGATATTTAAGTGCTTGCGTCTGTTCTTGGTGTCCCACAACCCCTGCACTTTTATCCCTCTTGAAACTGCTCCCAAAGCAAAGTCTGAAGTGTCTGTGGTACAGACTGCTTTGCAGCAGTGAGGGAGAAGGGGAGACTTGAATTTAAGGATATCTGCTGTCTCTACCAAACAGTTTCTCTTCTGACAAACCCCACAGCTGTGATTTGAAAATATAAAGGGTACCGATGCTAGGACCAAAGAGATTTCAGAAACCACTATCTTTCTCATGAGAAGTCTTGACAGGGGGTATAATGAGACCCAAAATCCTGAGATATTCTCTTACAGTGACTAAGTATGAGTGGAAACCCTTAGAAATTATTTAAATAAAGATATGTTTTCTCTGTGGAAGAAAAGCTCTTGAACTAAGGTGTCAAGATCATGTCCCAGGAACACAATCCCGTAGGAAGGAGTCATGAAAGACTTCTGAATGTTCTCTTGGACTCCAAGCTTCCGCAAGACATCTCTCAACCAAGAAATAAAGATTCATAACACTTTGAAATAGACACTGCAAAGATAAATAAGTAGTTTAAATATTGAAAATTGTGGATACTCTGCAGCCTGCAATGAGCTATAGTATAACTAGAGACAGACACTTTGTGACCACTCTTGATGCAGTGGATAGTTCAAGGGATAAAGCAGAGAACTGATCATGTGATCCAGAGACACAAAACCTTAAGAAACTTCTGAAGTCTGGATGAACAGGGCTGTGATGATTAGCACCTTTCAATTCTATTGTTATCAGGAAACTTGAAAGAGGAAGAAGAGTAACAGGTTGTGAAGTGAAAATTTTGAATTTGGGAACTATCACAAACAGGCTTAGGAATTAAAGATCCAAAACAAGTCTCTAAGCATTTTCTTTCTTTGGCACTAAGAACATCCTTGAATAAAAACTTTTCCCCACCTGAGATGGGGGAACTGGTTCTATCACTATTTGGAACAACATCTGATGAACAGGTGGAATTAGAGTCTGATCTGGAAGATGACGAATGACCTCCTTGAAAAGGATGATTTTCAGAACCTACTTGTATGAAACAATCTGTTGCCGAAGAGAAAAATGGAGATTCAGACTTTCTGGAAGAAAAAATGGGGCCAGGGTGGGAGGGGGTCGCAAGGTTTCTTTAACAGTCATTCAGACTTAATGGACTCGCCCTCATTTTGGAAGGTTCAAGACCATTTTGGAACCTCCTTGCCACTTCTTAACAGTCTGTTTACCTGAACTTTTCTGAGACTATTTATTCTGCTTTTTTGCCAAAATTAGATGAAGAGATAGAAAATCCCTTGGACAATTTTAAAAAGGAAGGGTGAAAAATCTTAAGAGATTCCCTGGATCAGCTTGCCCCTTTCATCACACTTTTCGAACACTTCGGCATCAGAGGGGGCCAAATATTAAATCTTTATCAAAGGGAGAATTTAAAATTTCATTTTTAACATCTAGAAGGTTCTGAGAATTCAGCCATGCAAATCTCCTCAAAACAGCACCAGTGACTATAGCGTTGGAAGAAGTTATCAAAGGAGTCATAAACACTTGTCAACAATTAAAAGTGACCTGTGCAATAGAACAAACAAAGTTATTTAAAGCAGAATTTTCCTTACAAGAAGAAACTGCAGGATGAAAAACATTCCTACATAATTTGTCGGTGCAAACGTTAACATATTAGCCTGACAATTCAAAATTCTGAAAATCAAAGTTGCGTAACTAATACACTTTTTCATCATACCTGTTAATAATTTTCCCAACCTTATCAGAAAGCTTAGGACTGGAATTAACTAACTGCTTAGCAGCAGTGGGATCAATTAAAGCTGCATCTTCTGGGTCAGGTTTGGGAAAAATGTATAAAAATTTTAAAGACTGAGAAACTTTATACATCCTGACTTTTTAGGAGCAGCTGGCGGACTATCAGGAAATTTGAAGGCAATAACACATGCATCCAATAAAGCAGACAGTAGGAATGGATGGACGTTCTGGAAAATCCTTTTGCAACAACTCAAAGTATCTTTTGAGGGACTGAGAAACCCCAGTGTTCTCCCACTGAAAACACTGGTACATTCTAGCAATTGTCTCAGAGAAACAGAACCCTCCACAGGGAGAACCAGAAACTGAACTCTCCTCAGAGTCCGAATCAGAAATCTTGTTTGGGGGGGGGGCATCTCTCCCTGCATCTTCCTCTTCAGGAAGAGGAATTGCCCTTTCTTTTACCACAAAAAACTTTACAAGAAATATCAATAGCCTGAATTAAACCTGGAGCCAGACTACTACTACTCTTATTCAATGAAATTTGAGAAGGAATAGATACATGCTTGGTTTTCTAATTTTTTATTTTTTTTTTTGAAAAATGGGGCCAACCATGTTATTTAATGGCAGCAGCTGCTTCTCTGGGATTGTCATAGCATTCTGACAAAACAGGGAAACCTCTCCTGTTCCCTCTCCTAGGACCAAGAAGCGGGACTCTTCCCTTGCCCAGAGGGGGACCCAACAGTTGCAGAGGACGTGGCTAACCCCTGGTCTTTACTGGCTGTAGGTGCTACACCAGAGGAATTTGGGGTAAAAGAGGAGTGGTCTGAGGTACAACAAATGACCTCAACAGAGTCACCCACCTGAGACAAATTGCTAGCCTGTTGTGGTGGTAAAGGCTGTTTGCTTAACTTTCTTTTTGTGGCTGGAAGGAGGACTGTCTGTGAAATTGTAGTCTATTCCATGGTCAAGCCAAAAATTGTGCCGCTTTCACAGGGAAGACAAGCAACAACTGCTGGTAAATACTACTAGTCCACAAACAGGGGTTTTTTTTTTTTTCAGAAAAAAACAAAGTAAAACATTATTTTTCTTTTGTAGGGCTGGCATTGTGTTTTAAACACAGTTTCTCCTAAGAAAAAATGTTTTCAGTTACTCTGCAATACTTTTAAACTGACAGAAAAATATGAGTGCTCAGTTTAAAAGTATGTTACAGTCTGTTAAAATCCTAGCTTTAAAATAACTTTCCTGAAGGGGAAAGAAATAAAACATCAACAAAAGTATAAAAAAAAAGAATTTTTTTGTTCTCCAAAGGGAGCTTATCTGCCCAGCAAAGGAAAGCACAAGCTGACAGTCCATCTTCAAAAAGCCTCAGGAGAGCACACTCTTACGCAACGATAAGCAATGAAGGGCTTCACGCCTAAACTTAGTCACCACAGCTCGACCTACTTGACAGTTTAGATGTAATGTGTAGAAGGTACCCTGAAGCTTTGGAAGCTGGCCTGATGCTATATCCTTGGCAGGATACAACCCATATAGCTAAGACTACTGCGGCAGTGATCAATATGATGATCATCATCAGTGGCTGTAACATTCTTCACTTAAAGAACAGAATACTTCCAGTAAGTGCATTACTGTCCAAAAAGATGAGATTAGATATTTCCACTGATACTGCTTTTCTCTCTGGAACACAGGCAGTGAAGAAAAGCTCCAAACACTGTGGAACTTAACAGCTGCTGGCATGAACTGTCCATGTAAGACTGTGGACATTACCTTGTATGAAAGACTACAAATTTTTTCATGTATATGGTATATTGTGCAGATGGAAACAAATTTCTCTATGAAAAAATGTGAGAAGTTAAGCTTAAAAAAAGTGCAGGAATGCTTTCAGTAAGTAAACCATACTTTAACTCATTACATCAGAGTGGCGCCTCCAGGTGCATCTGCAGTTAACTCCTACTGATGTCTCTAGGCGTCAAATATTGCTTGTTCATATTTGCATCAATAATTCCAAAACCATGCTATGTACAAGGTTTTAAAAGATTTCATCTTAAAGCTTACACAATGGCAAAGTCAACTGCATTAATATTTGATCTCTGTCTAGTGCAGGTAAACAGATATTAAGTGTTGTTTTTATGATATTAATTTATATAGATATAATATTCACATTTGTCTAAATATTTCAACAACCAAGTAACACAGACAGAACTTAACCTCATATGAAAGCTCTCAACTGGATGAATAAAATGCTACTGACAACATGTGTGTAACTTGAGTGGTTGCGGAGATATTTCAAATTGTTTGCAAAATATTACAAATGTAATAGTTACTGCATTTAGTATTACTTATAAAATTCGGTTTAAGACCTAGAACCTAAAAAAATATTACCACTATAAAAATAGTTTGTGCTGAAGAGCCATTTATACTCCTTTCATAATCCCAGTGGTTCCAGTAATATGAATATTTGTTTGAAATGTGAGGACATAATGATTCTGTCAAAAGGCTTAGGCTCCGCCCATTGGAAGGTACAGTATAAACTTTCTGAGCTCCATTGGTATGAATGAGTTGACCATATTTTAAGCAAAAAGAAACTAAAGTGCAGAGTAAAACTGCAGGCGATATTAAATTTTCCTTCCAACTAATGGATTCATTGGTATATACTAGAATAATGACCACCAAGGCCTTTATAAGCCTAGCCATGCAATTAATCCAACTGCAGATTTATCAGTAGGGTCATGTTAATTAGGGAGTTTCTAGATGTTATGGGGAGGGGGTGTTACACAGAGACAGACAGTAATGCCCAATCTATCAGAGACAGGGGGGGCCAGACCCAGGGTAAATTTCCAAATTTCTCATCCATTGGTCAAGGCTACTGTAAACTGGGGTTAGGGATGGAATATGCTTCACATGGATGTAAAGCCTCTTCCACAGCATGGGGATCCTCGGAGAGACATGCCTGTCTTGCCAACATTTTTTTATATCAAAAGCAAAATTTAAATCTTTGGATCTAGTGGTTCTGATGATCTTCATTTTGTGGACGTGCAGAAGGTCCATCGGAGCTGGATCTGACAATGTTTCATATGTTATGCATAGTTCACTTCTCAGTAACCTGTATGAGACAGAGTATACAGATTGTCCTATATGGTTTGCCTTAAAGCCCTGTGCGTTTTTACCCTGGATTCTCCTGGTAATGAACCTTTGTGGGTGTTCCAACTGTTGCATGTGTCTGGTTAGGGACATGCCAAAAGGAGCATTATACTCAAATGATGGGTCTAATAAGGGCTGAATAAAGTGGCACTATGACTACCTTGGACCTGAATGTCATGCCCTTACTATAGGTTGGATGACATAGAATGATTTTCTTACTACTTTAGTCACATGTTGGTCAAAGGCCAGATAACTGCCAATATATGCTCTCAGGTCCCTGACTACCAGGTCAGCTTTTAGAAACGTCTTATGGATGGTGTAATTAGCCTGGGTGGCAGTTTTCCCAAAAGGCATTATAATGCATTAAGTTTTAATCCATTGCTTTGGCACCATTCACTTGTCTGTGTTAGACCCTCCTGTAAGATGTTTGTGCCATGGGAGGAATATATGTTAGCTCACAATATGCAATCATCTGTGAACTTGGTCAGCCAAAGGCCCTTGATACTAGCCTTTACCTCCAAGAAATAGATACTAAACAGGAGCATTCCAGGCAAGAAGCCCTGTGGTACCCCTGCTGATGACCGGTCTCTTAGTGGAGGTGGTATCACCAATCTTGACCTCCTGGGTCATATCTGTACGCCAGCTCCCAATCCAGTGATTTATGTAGGGGTTTATGCCCAGTTCAGTAAGTTTTGCAACTATACCAGAGTGGGGTACTGTATTTAACACATTAGCCAAATCAAGGTAGGCAGTATGCACTGTTTTCCCTTCATCCATTGCCTTAGTAACCTTCTCAAAGAAGTCCACCAGGTTTAGTAGGCACGACTTTCCCTTGACAAAGTCGAACTGGGTTGGGTCCAGTGTTTGAAAGTTGCCTATGTCATTGTTGATCATTTCCATAATTTGTTCCATGACTTTGCATATTAGACTACTCAGACTAATAGGTCTGTAGTTTCTGGGGTTGGTTGAAGGTCCACCCTTATGAAATGGAATAACTTTCTCAGTCCTCCATTCTCATGGTACAAATCCTGTTCTGGGGCTATAGCTGAAAAGTGATAAGTGGTCCTGACAGGTCATGTTTTAAGCTATTTTGGAGGCATCCCAGGATATTGTCTGAGGTTGTGTTTTAGGATTTTGTGAGTGACGCCAGGGCCTGTTCCTATTAACAGTTCAGGGGATTATGCTTGTGATGACCCACCACTGGACCTGCAATCAAGGATCCTCAATCTTCACCACTTGCAACAGTAGGGGACACACACTGGGAGGATAACAAGTGCACACACAGTATTTCCAGATGTAGCTCTCTGCATCAAGTGCAATTTCCCTTAAGAGCACACAGAGACCAGTCAGTCCAGGGCTGGTTTCTCCCTCTTTCTCCAAATCCCCAGTAAGACTACCCACTGGCACAGCTATAGAGTTGAGATTGCAGCTGAGTGGCCAAGCCAAGAGCCCCAGCACCCTCTCTGTCCAAACAGTGCTTCATGTCCCTGCCCAAGTAGCTGATGCACACACTGAGGTTTGATATACACACGCGCACCTACACACACACACACACACACACACACACACACACACACACACACACCTGGAAAAGGCTGGCACAGGTTTACTAGCTATGCCCCCTTTTGCCCAGACTATAAGGTAGTTATCACTGCCACCAGTCAACCCCTTATCAGCTACTTTAAGGCCCTTAACAAAGGGTGTCCAATCTTACTACGTGTAATATTAATACAAATGGTAGCTTGACCAAGAGCAAGGCTATTAGGAGTGGCCCACACAGTGTCACCAAATAAATATATAAGTACTCAAACTTAAATATCTCTAGACAGATCAGCCACAATGAAATGTTTAAATATATTTAATAATAATAAAAGAACAAGAAAATACTCAGTATATAATTACAGTTACGGGGTTCAAAATCACAGGAAATACTTAAAACAACATTGCAGGACAGTCTGAAATAAAGAAAGAAAAATATCTAAATTACACTTTGCTATATTCCTGACTACAGCCAAGATATTTATACTGTTCCCTAGAAACTTATAGAGCAAGGCAGATGTAGTGAATGGTTCTTGTCACCAGGTACAGGACAGAATACAGAGTGATCTCTCTCTAAAAGACTTTTTAAATTAATATATCAAATATTACTGCTGGGATAGCTTGCAGAATGACATCATTTCTTATCTGACTCTACCCCAGGTGAAACCCCCACTGCTGGAATCTGGCAGTATTTAGCATCTACTTGTGAAAATACATAGACCTCAGATCTTTGGCAGATGCTGGAAGTCATAAAACAGCTGCATTCCTTCACATTTCAAAACTAGTAATTAGTTCACTCTGGAGACAATACAGAAAGCTTTTCAGCACAGACATTGTCTGTTGGTGCACTGAAAACTGAAAGATACCATATTTTACTGCACAGCCATAAAGTAATTTAATTTCAGCTATTTTTCTGAAGTTAACCTTCTGTATTCCAGTTTCCACGGTTTAAATATTTAAACAGTTACAATACTGCATGTACAGTTCTGTTCTATTCCAGTAGGGCACACTGTGGTTATAATTTTAAACAGCACTTTGCAAAAACCTTTTCAACACACACTTCTGTACCAGCAGTCTGATACACACATGACATACAGTTCTAATACATTTGTGACACAAGCATCTTATATAATCATTTTGATGTTCACCAATGACATATAATTATTTACAAAATCCCAGATAGCTGTGCTGGCAGTATCTCTCTTTGTCCCAATGCTAGTAGGTATTTCATGGAGTGTGTGGGGAGAAGTTTGAGCCGAATTTGTCAAACAGCAAATTCACTACATTGCTCTGCTCAGTGAAGGTGGTACCACTGAATAGCAGTTCGGCACACTGATGTGTGCTGCCTTTGATGTTCTGAACATAGCTGTAGAAGCCCTTGTGGATGTCTTTAGCCTGTGAAGCTATCTTGACCTCAGGCCTTGTTGTACTTAAGCAGTCCTCTTAGATGACTGGCTTCACTAACTGTCTCAGTTTCTGGTGTCTTTTGTGCAAGACTCTGAGTCAGAGGTGTGAAATAAGCTTTTATCACAAACATTTTTCTTTAAATAAAATGTCTGTTATAAGCATTCAACACAGAATAATAATGCCAGAAATAAAGAAGTTTAAGCATTTCCTTTCCAAGTAAATATGCAGGCTAGAAAATGTTTGTTTTTTTGGCTTTTCCCGGTTAGGGGCCGCCACAGCGGAACTCCGGTCCGCTAAGGATTGGCAGTATATTTTTATGGTGCCAAGTTGCCAGCCCAATGCCCAACCTTCAGAGAAGGCACGCCCATTCACACATGTCTTTCGGAGGCCACTCGACCGCGGGGAGAACATGCAGACTCCACACAGAAGGCACTCCAGCCGAGAATCGAACAGGAGAACCTCTTGCTGTGATGGCAACAACAACTCTACCGCTGTACCACAGCAGCTTAAATATGCAGGCTGGAAAATGCAGAGACAGAAATGGTCAGAAAAAAATCTATTTAACATCTAAGTTAGAAACCATTTGCTTCTGGCCCAAATGTTTCTGGCTTTTGTCCAGAATGGAACTGCAGAGTCCTTAGAAGCTGTACAGTTTGATCCGTCTCCAAGGGCATCCTTCAGCAAGCAAAGAAACAATTCCAGCAACGTCTCTACTTCTGTTGCTACTTTATATTTTAGAGTTGGCCTCTCTACAAGTACCCATTCAGGACTTCATATAGCTTTAGTTTGAATGTTAAAAACTGTTCCCCGTTTCCACAGTTGCATACTTGTTGGGGGTGGGGAAACGGTCTCAATAAGCTAATGTGAAAATAAAAATCATAATGTAACCTAGTCAGAACCTTCAAGCAGCAGACTCTGCAAAACTGCAAACAGTCAAGAAAAAAGGCTCAGTTCCATTGCCATGCTGCAATACATTTTCACAATGAAAAATGCAATTGCATTCCATGTTACACACTTTCTTTTGCATATTACGAATGCAGTTTTTATTTTAAATTTCTACACAATCTGACTTGATACAATTTTAATATAAGTATTTCATTTTCATGCAGAATTTTCATAGATTCTTTCAGTTTTGTGTGTGTATATTTCACAAGTAACAACTGTACCATATAATTTTTAGACAGTGTTCAGGGATGCTAGGATTTTTTTTCTTTGGGAATTCTCTATGTCAGCAAGAACCCTCTGTCACTTGCAAAGCACTACTGATATTCCCATCTGGATAACAGCAACACCTGCTATATCACTCATCTGCCACAGTGTTCTCAGACAACACACAACTATCACGCCTTTTTCCTGTTTGGACCTTTTTAAATAAAACAGGAACCCTATGCATTGCATCAGATACTGCTACTACTTAGAGGGGGAATATACAGTAATCTGTACGTGTGAAAAAAGGTTACTGCTTCTAAACAAAATTCCATATTTAGGTGAGAGAAGAATCTTTTCTAGCTTTCTGGGATAGGATCCAATGTATCAGCCTCCTACCATGCCCTCCTTGTAGCCAAATCAATGAGATGGCAGACAGAAGGAACCACCCCAGAAGTATAGACTACAGTGTGACTTACTTTAAATAACACTTCCTCATCCTAAGAAGGTGGGTCTGGCCAAGACACCCTTTGTCTCATCAATTCTACTACTTATACAAAAGAAGTGTCATATGGTGTGACTGTGGGGAACCATCTCTATCTTTCAAGTCAGTGTCTGATGTAAGACTCCACAGGGGACTCTGTGCCTCCTCTTGCATGTCCTCTTTTTTTTTTTAGAATGTCTAGAGGGAGGAGTCCAACTTCTCAGAGGATTTTGTATTAGCATGTGCAGGTTGTTTGAAGTTATTATCTCTATTCTACCCTAGGAGGGCTGATGAAACAGCTTAGACACAGACTGCCTGAGGGTATGGGGGGGGGGGTCAGCACCACTGGAGGTGGTATCAAATCACCAACTGGAGAAACCATCTTCTGCATTACCCTGAATGCCAACCTGATTTCAGTCAATACTGGAAATACTCTTCTTTGCACCACCTCCATACCAACTGAAGTTCATGTAAGAGGCATCAAGGAGTGCATTTTCAGCTCTAATGACCCAGACAGATCTGCGGAGGAGATCAGCACTGACAATTTGAAGGCAGAGATCTTTGACAGAGGGAATGGAACCATCTGGAATGGCTCCAAGGACAGTGATGAAGACTCTGCATCAAGCACTTGTCTCAGAGACTTGGTCAAAGTTGAAGGTCTCAAGTCAACTGAATTGGGTGGTTTGGAAAAGAGTCTTGAGTCGCTACTGGCTCCAAATATATGGACTGTGAAGGATGACTATGCTTAAAGACCACTGAATCCACAACATGAACCATAGAAGGAGCCAGTAAGGAGGTAGGAGAGCCAACTCGATACCCCCTACAAAGAGGGAGATGGGATGACACCCAATTCAAGTGTTAATAAGGCCTCTTTTCATACTTTCCTAGTCACCACCACCAACACTTCTGAAGGATCTGACAGATCTTGAAGGAGGAATTTGAGGGAGGTCTCCAAATGAAGAACGGTGGCTAATGGAAGGTTTAGAGATTTGTCTGAAGGACCTTCTGAAATTGGCAGTTGAGTCTATGGATCCACTCTAGACAACTATGGTGTGGACGAGGGAATGGAATTGCCTGCCTTTAGTTTCCTCAGCTTCTGAACCTTAGACATTTTTTTCTTTCTTTATCCATTTGGGGTTTTTCAGTGGATGGATCCGGAAGAACATCCTTTACAATTAATTTGTTCTTATGGTCAGAAAAAGACCTAAGACTAAAGGTCTTGCAGATGGGACCGTCTGCAGAAAGATGTGTCAGTGCCACACACAAGACAAAAAAGAAGTGCATGCCCTGGGACAGAACCTTGTGGCCACTTTTAAGCACTTACAAAAGCTCCTTTCTGCCTTATCATAGTTGTTTTGCTTGTTCATTTTCAATTAAACAAGTACTGCACCACAGAATAATACTGCTCATAACTAAAATAACCTAAATATTTATTTATAAAAAGGATTTTTTTAATTTAATCGGGTAAGGCTCAAAGACAAGACAAAAGAGAATTAACTACCTAAAAAAAGAGGTATAAAGAATTCCCAAAGGAACTTCAAAGACACAAAAGAGTAATGAGGCAAAATATGTAGTAAATCTGAAAGAAAGGAGCACTTAGCTGCTGCTAACGAATTGTGTGACCACAAGTATATCAAAGGAGACGCACAACCACAACAGCTAAAGGTTAACCAATTTAATAACAGAAAAAACAGCTAATAACAAAGAAACGGTAAGCGCTGTTGTGAATAAATTGGGAGATGAATCAGTATGGCAGCAAATGTATCTCAGGAAATTAACGCAAGGGGATTATGGTAGGGAAAAATTCTTAAAGGAGCTTGAGGCTAGGAGCTTTAGTGTTACCAAATCAGATTTGACAGGCAGCTCCATCCCAACAGTCAGATCAGACAAACTGGATAAAGATGAATGCTTAATCATTCATAATTTGGCTTGAAACCATGCATCTGAGAGAGACATCCAGACTATAGCAAAAAACGATTATGAAAAGGCAGTTATTCAGGCAAGACAAGCAATACTTCTCTGGATCTGAAACTAAAGACGGTTATTTTTACTTCAACCAAATCATGTTGAGACACCTTCAGTTCCATGGACCAAAGACATAATACCGCTATCGTTCAACTAAGGAAATCTTTGAGGCTTTCAAGAACACAATTTCTACTTTCAGAAAATGCCAAGACCTCCTCACTTTGACATTAGGTAGCCAGACAGCTGAGTTGCCAAAATTATACTTATGCACTCACCATCATTCTGCATCTGTGTTGTTTGTTTTTGCCCTTCCTCAACTGAAGCGACCCTCAGAGCTGTCCTTGGCCACTTGACGGATGAGCTCCTCCCCTTATCTATAATACTGGAGAGTTACCGGAGATCAAGTTTTCCCTCAACTTATTTAATCACAATGCCAAAAGTGGAAAAGGAAGCCAATAGTATTTTCTGGGTAAGAAACACAAAAGGTAAAATGGTGGAAAACAGGAAAGAAAATCAGAAAAGAAAACTCTGCAGCCCACAAAGCAGAAGCTAGCCAAGACTATATCTCAAGTCATACCAGGATCCACACAAAAAGCTGAGCTATAAAGGTAGGAGCATTGGACAAAGTAGCAGATGCACAGATGTCACCTATAGATGCTTTAGACTAGAAAAAACAGATGATGTGGCCACAAACCTGGAGGAGTGTTTAGGATGTTTTGATACTGACTGGCCTTTGTTTTTGTAAATAAAGGTGATGCAATCAGTGATCCATCTTGCTAGAGTCACTTTTGACACTGCTGTGCCAATTTTCACGTTACAAAAGGATACAAACATTTATTCTAATTTCCTGAAAGCTTTAAATCCTGTGAATTTAAAATCTGAGCCGTCTACAAACATCTAGCAAATGAAAACATACATTTCTCCCTTGTTAGAGAATTTTGGAAAGAAGACTGGTAAGTTGAATGACTGGTTGCGGCCAGCTTCTGACACTATCTTAGGTAGAAAGGAAGAGTTAGCCCGAAGTGAAACCCTGTCCTTGTGAAAAATCAGGTAATTTGGTTGAGAAGAAAGTGCTTGGAATTCAGATAACCATCTAGCTGAGGTAATGGCAACTAGAAAAAGTGTCTTCCAGAACAAAAAAATTTAACTCCATTTTGCTGATGGTTCAAAAGTGGGCTGAGTGAGGGCCTGAAGAACTCGTGTAAGGTCCCATGGAGGTGCAGGATCTTTTACTGGCAGGGAAAGCAGTAAGGCACCCTTAGGGAAGACTTTACATAGCTCTTTCTTAAGGTTATCTACACAAGTGAAAATTTGAAATGGCAGCCAACTGCACATTAACAGTTGAATAACTAGTCCCTTTGTTGAAGCTAGAAAATGAAGAAGAGCTGGAATGGGTGTGGAAAAGGGGTCTAACTGTCTCTTAAGGGCCCAAATAGAGAATCTTTTCCATTTACTTTTTATAATGTTTCCTAGTGGAAGCTTTTTAGGATGACATACTGATGGGGAGGACAGCATGAAACTTCTAGTCATCACTGGAAGTGGACAAAACATGTGGTACATGCATGTCCAGGTGAGCCAGCCTGGACAGATGAGACGGAAGGTCCTGAAGTGGATCCAACACCCATGGAGGATGAAGACAAGGCCAAAGGAAAGGGAACCATACTTGGCAAGTCCAGAATGGAGAAATGAGGATCACCTTACTCTTCTGTTGGTAAACTTTCTGGATAAACTTGGGGAATAACAGGAGTGGGAGGAAAGGCATATAGTAGACAGGAGGGCCAATTGTGAACTACAGCATCTCTCTGTGACCCCCCTGGGGGATAAGGGTGACGTACTTGGTATTGAGGGGAGAGGAAAAGAGGATGCATCATGGTTGACCCAACTGGCGAAAGATCCTGTCCATCACTGACTGGTTGAGAGACCACTCATGCAGGATTAAAATGGACCTACTCAGTTAGTCTCCTAGCATGTTGGTTTCCCCAGGAATATGCATTTCAAAGAGTAAGCAGTTGGAAGAGATCACCCATTACCGCACTCTCACTGCCTCCCTGCAAAGTGGGTATGATTTGGTTCCCCTTTGTTTGTTGATGTACCACACTACAGACATGTCTGTCTGAAATTTACCTATCCCTAGAGGGAGAACATTTTGAAACTCCTGCAACACATACAGGACTGCTCTCATTTCTAGGACACTGATGGGAAGGTTGGCCTGAGTCCACGTGCCTTGGACTGTCCTTCCCCAAGTAATGTCCCCCACCCCAGTTGGGAGGAGTATGTAGTCACTGTGGCTTTGGGAGAAGGAAGTATGAAGGGGTGGACCTGGGAAACCACCTGTGCATTAACCCACCATGCTATGTAACATCTGCAAACAGCTGTGATGTGAACAGGGGTCTACACTGGCTGATGTCTTACTGACCATTGAACTGTTAGGATCCACTGTAGTATTCTCATGTGAGAACATGCCAAAGGAACTAACTATGGAGGCCGACATGGAACCCAAGAAGTATTTAGTTATTTAAAAAAGACAAACCGACACAGCACAACAATGAATGTTAATGATTAAGCTACTTTTCCCTCATTCTATAACTTTAACTGGTATAAGCAAAGTGTGTTTTAGTTTTTAATTACTTACTCTTTTGCAAAATTTATTGAATTTAAAGTACAAGTACTTTTTAAGTTTCCAATTAAGATTTGCTAATTTACATTGCTGGACTGCAATTCAGATTTCTGGTGTCTTAAAGACAGGTTAACTGAATTACAGACTCTTGATTTAGTTTCTGTATGTAATTTGAAGAAGAAGAAGAAAAAAAAAGGGCAAAATGAGGCCTACTTTGTCTCTTATCGTCTTGTTTTCCAGAGTATGTTTTACAGCCATTTTTAGCTGCTACATTTATTTATTTATTTATTTTTGCAATGCTTGCAATGGAGAGAGCAGGGTTTTCTCTTGCTCTTTTTTTGCAAACATTATACATCACAGACACCATTAAAACTGTAGTTGCAAACATTATACATCATTTATAATCTATTTAGTCATTGTCAGTTAAGCGTTATATGGCTCATTCAAATCCTGCCTTGTTCTTTTTCTGAATATATTGTTCCACAATTCCCATTTTTTCTATGTAGTTTGCTTCATCCCTTTTACTAAAGATCCCAATACCAGTTGTTTTATCTGTAATTACATTCACTGCTTTTAGTAAAGTCGGTCTCAAACCAGTCCGCTCACCCAGCATCTCCGACATAGCATTTTGCATGGAATCCCTGAAGTCTGCCAGCTGATTACACTTCCAAAAAATATGCTCCCAGCCATCTCTTTCTTGACCGTCATGCCCCCAACATTTGCTATCCACCTGAGGAAACGTTCTTTGGCGTCTTCTTGGGATATAGAAATACCTGTGTAAACACTTCCAGGCAAAGATCCTAAATCTTTTAGACTTTGATGCATATTTGGGAGATATACATATACCCCTCCCCATTGTCTCTGTGAAATGCTTATCCAATCTCTATTCCCAATCCTTTCTAAGCTCCTCTGATTGATTCTTCAATTATCATGCAATATTTATATGGTGTACTTATTATTCCTTTTTTTAAAGGCAGACTCTGTTTCAGATTCTATTAAAAAAATCTACCAGTGCAGGTCTTTCATTTAGGACCCCCAATTTCTTTCTCTCTGCCTATACTCTAACATCAATCCTTGATAGGGAAGGCAGTCTCTAACCTGCAATCCAAATAAATTCTTAGCCTCTTCCCATTCTATTTCCTTTCCCTTCCTAGTTATTTGCTCCCAAAACCTTGGTTTCTTTGCTTGTTTTCCTAATAAATTCCAACCCCCTCTTGCCTATCTATATCCCCAACAACAGTAATCCCTATCGGCAGAATCTCTTTTCTTCATTCTCTTGCTGGTTTAGTTCTTCGAATACTCCCTGCTATTTTATGGATATAATACTGTTTGATTTTTGTTGTTCTCCTTAAGAGTCTGCATCCAAAATCCCAACGTCTCCTTGTTTCCACAGCATCCCCCTCTGTATTATCATCATTCCTTTCTACTTTGAATTATAGTTTTCTGCTTGTGCAATGCTTAACTGTGTTGCTCTAAAATACCCCGCCAAATTGGATAATCCTAGTCCGCCTTGTTTTACTGGAAGAATCAGTTTATCCCACTTGACCCTTGCTGTCTTCCCTTCCCAGATAAAATCCTTCAACTCAATTTTTTTTTTTTTTAATTGCTATCCGCAGCTTCTCTTCTGGTTAATAAAAAATATGCCTGACCTGTGTATAAGACTAAAGGGACTAAAAACATTTTAACTACTTGTATCTTAGTATCCATATAACAAAGCTTACAGTTTCTCAATGTTTGTATTGTCTTCTGTTTAGTCTCTTCCCACATATCTTTAGCTGCCACAACACAGTCATTTCTAATCCATAATCCTAAATACTTCATTTTAGCATATCCCCATAAGTATGGATATTGTTGGACCAATATGTGTGTGGGTACATAATTTACTACTACTGTCTTTGTTTTAGCTTCATTAATTCTGTATCCTGAGAAGGTCTGAAACTAGTGCTCCACAACACTGTAATGTCTCTTTCTGGTTTTGCCATGTATAAAATATCATCTGCAAATAGAACCAACATTTCTTGACTACCATGCCAATTATATTCTTGAACTTCTGAGTCGCTTATTTTTTTGCCAATGGTTCTAAACATAATGCAAACAAAGGGGAAGTGGACAACCCTTTCTCATTCCTCTACTGAAGCAGAAGTTATCAGAAAGGGGATCCCACCCACTTTAATTTTTGCCTCTAATCCCTCATATATACTCCTAATCAGCCTTATAATTGTATCAGGGAAAGCAAATGCTTCCATGGCCCTGCTCGTGAAGAACGAGTCTACTCTGTCAAATGGTTTCTCTGCATCAATACCCATCAATAACAGTGGTATTTTCTTACATTCTGCTTCCCTCTGGATCATCAATGTTCTGTTAATATCATCAAATGTTTGTCTCCCTTCCACAAAACCACAGTGATCGATATCTATCAATTTTGGTATCACTTTTGCCATTCTTTTAGCCATTACAGACAAACACTTTATAATCATGGTTTAGTATTGAAAGGGGCCAGTATGAAGCTGGATCCAATGGATATTTACCCTCTTTAGGTATTATTACCACCGCCTTCTTCCAGGATGCTGGTTCTCCTCTTAAAATACTGTTAAACAAAATCTTCTAGATCTTTATCAGTTTTTTCCCTACTAGCTTCCAAACTTGCACAGGAATACCATCTATTCCTGGGGACTTTCCTGTAGACTGGTCATACATAGCTATTTTTATCTCATCTCTTCCTATCCTGTTAGTAATGGAGTCTCATCTACCTCTAACCTTGGCATATTTAATTTTTCCATAAACATTTCCATTTGTATCTTTTCTTGATTTCCATGTTTCTCTGCTTTATACAAATTTTCATAAAATTTTCGAAATATTTTTAATACTTCTACGGGATCTCTTGTTATCTTCCTTGTTATAGGCTCCCTAACCTTGGTAAAAAGAAGTTATGTCTTACCATAACATTCCATCTATATTGTTGATCTTCGTTCAGTCCTTACATGTGAGTATCGGTTCCGACCTTGGAACCGAGCCGGCCATCTTCCAAGCTCGCGCCAGCTATAAACTCTCGAGCTAAAAACTCTTACCCAGAATTCCCCTCTTCCTGTCACCTCAGACTGAATTTTCAAGTCAAAAGAAGGTAGAGGCTACCTCTGGTCAAATGACCTAACAGAACCGGATGGTGAAATTCACTAGAAGCCACTGGAGGGGGAAGGAGGGAGGGTCGTAATGACTGAACGAAGATCAACAATACAGATGGAACGTTATGGTAAGACATAACTTCTTCATCTGATATTGTTAATCCTCGTTCAGTCCTTACATGTGGGAGAGAGTCCCCAGCTATCTTTGTTCCTGGGAGGCTCTCATGGAAGGACATTCCGGAGCACCACAGAACCAAAAGATGCTCTTCCCCTGGAGGCCAAATCCAATTTGTAATGATTGATGAAGGTATGAGGAGTAGCCCAAGTTGCAGCTGTACAAATGTCATGTAAAGAGGTTCTGGCATGGAAGGCAGCAGAAGTTGCCACCGACCTTGTAGAATGAGCCTTTATGGTAGTAGGTAATGGAATATTAAGTTTTCTATAAATGAAGGTTACGCAGTCTTTTAACCATTTAGCCAATGTGGCCTTAGCAACAGCACATCCTAATCTATGTCCAGAATAGGCCAAAAATAACTGGTCTGATTTACGAGAAGCCTTAGTCCTGTTCAAGTAGAAGCAAATCTGCCTGTGAATATCTAGGGTATGTAGGCAATACTCTCCTCTGTTTGAATGACTGGGGAAGAAAACTGGCAATTCAATGGTTTGATTAATGGACATTTCAGAGATCACTTTTGGCAGAAAGGAAGGATGAGTTCTCAATGACACTATATCTATGAAAAATCAAACATGGCCTCTTGATGCATAAGGCTTGAGGGTCAGAGATGCGTCTGGCAGAAGTAATGGCGACCAAAAACAAGGTTTTCCATGACAAATATTTGAGGTTGCAAGAAGAAGCTGGTTCGAAATGTGGCATTGTCAAAGCTTGTAGGACTAATGACAGGTCCCATCGTTGAGTAGGTTCTCTAAAAGGGGGTTTTAGATGATTCATGCCTTTTATGAAAAAGTCTTGCATAATTTGTGTGACATAAGAGAAGAGTCTTGGACACGATCATGAAAATTAGATATTGCAACCAAATGAACTCTAATGGTAGAGGCAGATAGACCAGACTGAAATAGTACTGGAATATCTGTCTACCCTATCAACACTGGTGCTGAAAAAGGATCTACTTGTTTTGCTTTCAGACAAAAAGTAAATCTTTTCCACTTGCTGAGATATGTAATTCTGGTGGAAGACTTATGAGATGCAATAAGAAGGTCACGCACTGGCAAAGAAAGATCATTCTGCCTGGTAATCAAAGGAATTGGAGGAGCCAAGCTGTGAGCTTCAGGCTGTTCAAGTTGGGGTGAATCAGATTCTGCGGATGGGAGATCAACCCCAGGGTTGGATAGAAAATCCACGGTTGATCTAGCAGGTGAGGCCAAAGGAAGGGAAACCAAATCTGACGAGGCCAATATGGTGCTATGAGGATTACTTTGCACTTCAACCGGCGGACTTTCTTCAGAAACTGGGGAATAAGGGGGAGAGGTGGAAATGCATAAAGCAGACCCAAGGGCCAATCATGGACTAGAGCTTCCCTGGGTGACTGTCCCGGAGGGGGAATGAGGGCGAAATAGTTGCTGCATTTGTAGTTGGTTGAGGACGCAGAGAGGTCACAGCAAGGAAGACCCCAGAGGTTAAAAATCTCTGCTGCTATCAAGGGATTCGGGGACCATTCGTGAGGTTGTAAAATACACCTGCTGAGTCTGTCTGCTATCAAACTGGAACTCCCTGGAACGTGCGTTGCTAGAAGAAAACGGTTGGTAGCCATCGCCCATTGCCATATCCTCATGGCCTCACGACAGAGTGGGCAAGATTTGGTTCCACCTTGTTTGTTGATGTACCAGACCACCGCCATGTTGTCTGATTGTATCGCAATAGTCCCAGACGGCAGCAGGGATGGAATGCATGCAACGCCAGAAGCTCCGCCCTCAGCTCTAGAACATTTATATGCAGATGGGCCTCAATTTCGGGCTAAGTACCTGGGACTGCCTGTCCCTGAAATAGCCCCCCCCATCAGGGAGGCATCCGTGGTCACTGTAGCAGTGGGCTGTTGGGGGGAGAAGGGGCAAGACCATTGTGATGGATTGTGCGCCATCCACCAATTTAAATCTTGTTTGCACCTGTGAGTTACCCGAATCTTGGCTGAAAGAGGGTACTGAAAGGGATACCATTGGGTGAGCAGTAGCCATTGTAGAAGCCTCATGTGAAACCTGGCCAGGGGGACAATTGTAATTGAGGCTGCCATGGAACCCAACTGGGGAACAGAATGAGCTGTGGATTTCTCCCTTGAAAGGATTGGAATCAGTTGCTGCTTTACCCTTAGAATTCTGTGCTCTGGAATGGATGCTCTGCAATTCTTTGTATTCAAGATGACCCCTGTGAATTCTGTGGACTGAGATGGGGTGAGATTGGATTTTTGCCAGTTTATGGTTATGCCTAGCCTTTCTGCAGTGGAGAGAGAGTATGCCAGGGCTTCTTCCAATAGATGTCTGGTGGGGGCGGAGGGGTCTAGGTATGGAAACACCTGGAATCCTTGTAGTCGCAAGTGAGCTGTGACGACTCTGGGGGCTGTAGAGAGTTCGAAAGGCAGTACTTTGAACTGGTAATGACTGGCTCCTGCACGGAAGCAAAGGAATCTTCTTGATGGTCTGTCTAATTTTATGTGGTAGTACGCATCTTGAAGATCTATCGAGCACATCCAATCGTCTTTTTTCAAAAGCGGAAGGATAGACTGTATTGTGACCATCCGGAATTTCTGCACTTTTACAAACTTGTTCAATACACTGAGATCCAAAATTGGTCTCCAGTCCCCAGTTTTCTTTGGCCCCAAAAATAGTCTCGAGTAGAATCCAGATCCTATCTTAGCAGCTTTGAAATCTCCAACACTGCTTCTTCCCTTTGACTGGGTGGAACGTTGTGTAAGCTTGTTAGGGGAGGGGGACAAAGGTCGAAGGGGATAAGATAACCTCTAGTTATTATCCTTTGTACCCAAGAATCGGTGGTAATGGTTAGCCAGGCAGAAGGGTACAAAGAGAAATGACCCCCAACCACTTCCAGAGGAAAGCAGTTGGGCCACTCTCCAGGAGCGCTGGTAGGATTAGCCAGGGAAAGAATCCCTGGAACCCTGGTTATGCAGACCCCCTCTGCCCCAAAATGGGGCATCTTCCCTGTGAGTTTCCCCCTCTGCCTCTAGGGGAGAACTTGGCCTGTGTGTCACGAAAAGAACCTTGAGACTTTTTGTGCCATATCTTCCCACTCTTCTGGTTTCTGGAGAAAGCCCGTTGAGGGGAAGAATAACGGACACCCACAGCAGAAAGGGTCTTACCGTCCTGTTCACACCTGGCCAGTGTGCTTTTAACCTTGTGTCCAAACGATGAGGCTTCGATGGGAGCATTGAGAAAGGAAGCCATGAAGAATTCCGCAAAATTACACAATCGCATCCAGGCATGTCGTCTCAGAACAATGCCTGAACCCGCCGTTCTAGCTGCTCCTTCTGATGACTGCGATAGCAGGCGCATGGAGGAGTTAGATATAGATTCGATGGTGCCACTTTGTCACGGACCTCATCAGACACAGCTCCAGCCAAAGTTTCAGAGAGCTCAGAAATTAAGTCTCTTTGAAGCCTGGTAAAATGTGCCATATAGTTCAGGGACCTGACTGCAAAGGTCGCTGATGCACAAGTACGCTTCCCTATTCTGTCCAGAGCCCGGGTCTCTTTGTTGGGCGGATGGACAGTCTGGCTTTTTTTCTTCCGCCAGGTCCTTTTTAGTTACGGCCGCCACCACCAAAGCATCTACTGAAACCAATGGGGATCACTAGCAGGAGGGGACAAAATTTTATCGGGGCTGATACAAAGTGATTGTTGCTTCTCAGTTGGTTAACCTGACTGGTGAAGGACAGAAGAGCAGTAGTTATACTATGATTTGGGCGGAAGCCATGCTGTGTGGGTGAGAGGAGATTGTGTGAGATTAGGAAGTGCATCACTTGAATGTGAATACATTTCTCTAGGAGGTTGGAAGGGGGGGATAGGATAGCAATGGGGCGGTAGTTTGATAGCTCATAGGAGTTGCCACCTTTGTAAAGAGGAATAATGTATGATATTTTCCACAATTTGGGGATTTGGGCTTCTTGTATGGAGCGGTTAATGAGAACTGAGACAGGGGAGGCCAAGGACTCTGCAGCTAATTTTAAGAAATTAGTGGGTAGACCATCTGCTGCGAGGGTGGTAGGTTTTAGTTTTAAGAGTAGTTTTTTTACCATAGAGGTTGGTACAGGTGAGAGTGTAAGTAAGGGTAAGGTACTGTTATCTATTGTTGGTGTAAGTGTAGGATTATGGTCAGTTAGTTGAGTAGATAATGTGAGAATGGATTCTGTAAAGTGGTGATTAAATTGAGAAGTTATACTGTCATTGTTATTATTAGCATTTGGGGCGGGGGTAGTAGTTTTGCTGGGTTTTAGAAGGGAATTGATAGCCTGCCAGAATTTCTGTGGGGTTTTGGAATGTTTGTTTTGGATATGAAGGAAGTAGTTTTGTTTATCCAATTTTATTAGATTTTTGGTCTGATTACGCAGTTGTTGGTATAGTTGTCTAATTTGGCTGGTATTGTTCTTTTTCCAATTCTTCCAGGCATTGTCTCTGGTTTTTAGTAAGGCTTTAGTGGTCCTATTTAGCCAAGGGGCATAGTTAACTTTGATTCTACGTTTCCTAATGGGAGCGACTATATTAAGAACATTTATAAAAGTACTATTGAAATAGTTGACTGCCTGGTCTAGTGCTAGAGTTTGTAGTGGATGCCAGTTACACTGTTGTAGTATTCTATTAAGAATTTGTGGATAAACCTTGTGCTCATTTCTAATTTCCTTATACTGTATAGGTTTGGGTACGTTCACCTGTTTTTGAAGTAGGAGTGTGGGGCAGTGGTCGCTTAGTTCGTCAGGTAGGTAGCCCACATGATAGTTTTCTTTGGGGAAATTAAAGCCCAGTTGAGAATAGATTGTTTTTTGGTCTTTTTGTCGATTCTGGTGGGTTCCTGGATTAATTGTGAGAAACCAAATAAGTTGATATGGTTTGAGGGATTGTTGGAGTTGCATGTAGACCAGTCTAGGTTTAGATCGCCTAGCATAATATTTTCTTGGGGCAGGATGGTTGTAGCCCACTGTAGAATTTCTTCTATTACAGGTGAGTTATTACTTGGAGGAATGTAACTGCAGAGGATGTTAATCCTTTTTTTGTTTTTAAGGGATAGAACAGAGCTTAATGTTTCTGCATGGAGAAAGTTGGGTAGTGGGGTGTTCAGAGGTTGGAGGTTAAATGTGTTCTTAAATAAGATTGCAACTCCACCTCCTTTTTTGGTAGTTCTGTCATACCTTTGGATACTATAACCAGGGGGTAGAATTTCATTGTTTTGGGTGTTGGGTTTTACCAAAGTCTCGGTAACAGAAAGTATGTCTGGGGAGTAGTGGGATATGAGTGCATGTAAGTCATGTAGTTTATTGGATATACTTCTTGAGTTTAAGTTAATGATAAAAAGTTCTGATTCTTGTTTGTGTGAAAGTAGTTTGTTGAGTGGACCTGGGTTGGGGTGAAAGTCTCTAGATTAATAGCCATTTTTTTAGGAATATTTTGAGTTTTATAACGTAGGCTAGATCAGAGTGAACTTTAGATGCTATGCGTTTATTGAGAGGTGTTGTGGTGTGTGTCTTGTGTATGAGAAATAGTGAGCTATTTTTGAATAATGTGGAGCAGATTGTAATATTTAAGTGTGTTTGTGTGTGTAGGTATGTGTTGTGTGAAAGGTATAGTTAGGTGGTAGTGTTGTGTGTATGGATGTGGCTAGGATAGTGAGAGATAGTAGGGCTTGCATGATATGTCTGGGTGAAGGGAGAGGGGAAGGCTGTAAGTAGGTAGTTATGAATTAAAGTGGGAGTAGGCTTGTTAATTGGTTGGTGTTGGTAGGCTGTTTAATAATAAAGGACAATTACTTGCAATAGTCATATATATGGCCACAAGCATAACCCCTGTTAAAAACAGTGCGTAGTTAGTACAATCATGTAACTGATTAAAAAGCCAATAAACAAATTGTAATGTTATACAAAGACGCTTTGTTTCCTAACTCAGACCCCTGTACTAAATATTAATTCAAATATAAACGTCAGAAAATGCGAGACCCATAAATTGCCAACATGTAATGTAATGAAAAGAAACATTCAACATGCCCCTTATCACAAAGATATAGCAATACATGCCAACATTCTTGCAAAATATATAAAAAGAATACCCAAAATGTGCATACAAGATCCAAATATTGATAACACTAAGTCAGAAAATGATGAAATGACCCCAACTTGATACAATATAGTAGTAGAAATTCCGGTTACAGATTAGTCTTGTGCAATAATCCTGCTGACAATGTATATAGCTGCGGCCCATTTGGTGTATGTACCCTGAAAGAAATCACCAAATGTATAACCACCTTCCAAAGTATAGTATTGACCAAATCAGATAGTGTGTAGATAAAAAAACGCTGATGTTCAAGGAAAACATCCGAGTTGCTAGAAAATAACCCACGATCAAAGTCTGATGCGTTGTCCCAAACAAAAAATAATCCATCCACCGAAATAAGTAGCTGAAATCAAAAAAATAAAATCCATTACTTGGCTGAAACCGCCGAAGCAAGATGGTGTCTCTGCAAGGAGAAATCCCCTCAACGTGCAGTGAAGCCAAAATAACGTCTCTGAATGCTTTTCAGTCAATTATGCAACACACAAAAGTTGTATCAAACTATTGGTTTCCTGGCCTAAGGTGATGCTGCGCAGTCTCTTCTGGTTCATATACCATAATTTGGGCTCTTCATTTCTCTTTTATAGCCGTTTTATAGTATGAGAGTTAATTTAAATGCTTTACTTATGAGGTAAAATGGTTGAGAAGTTTCATTTGAATCAACATGTATGGCTACTGATCCTTCCTGTTTTCTAGCATGCAATTCTGTTTGTTGCAGCAATATTGATGAGATTTTCCGACCAGAAAATGTAAAAGAAATCTCATTTACTCTTCCCTGATGTCTCCAATACTCTGTCCACTCTAAAGTTGAAAGCCAGGCAGATGTAATGCAAAGTCTGGAATGGATTCATTTAGCCAGGTTTTCTGTGCCTCTCTGAAGCTTTGCATTATCTACTGTTACTCCTCCCTATTTCCTTCAATCTGTACAGAAGCTTGAGATGACCCTCAAGCTGTATTAAACTTGTTTGGTCGTTTTAAACTGTTGTTTGCCTTAGTAATAGGCTAACTGCCCTTGTGGGTCATCTGAAGTATTGCCAATTACCCCACATGAGAATTAAACATTGCACCTTGTGTCTCGAGGGTAAACACCTTAACTATTATGCCAACCTAACATGTGCTTAGAGGTTAAGATGCCGTGAGAAGTGGCTGCATGTGTCGTCATGGCTGTTGTTTTGGTTGAGTGTGTTTCAGACTGCTGAAGATATTTATTTTGAGTATAATGTCTGGAAGACCTTTAGGGAAGCCGAAGTGCCTCAGCATATGTAAGCCCATGTATCTGGTTCCAAGTATAGTGTGCGTTTCCGACAACTGGATTGGTATTATAAGTGCTTGCACGAGCCCTGCTTCCAGTGTCACAAAACACCGACCACTTAGAACACCAACTCGGAACTAACAGTAAGCAACTGCTCGGCCAGCATGTTGACCTTTGCCCCTTACCTTCACTGCATTGCAATCTCGGAGTTGGAATAATTAGTTAGGGGGTGTGTGGGGGTGCAGCCCCCCACATGGGGGTGTGGGGGGCTTAGCCCCCCCACATGGGTTGTCTTTTGTTCCGGTTTACTGTTCTAGCTGGTTGGCCAAGTTCGAAGTCGGTGTTTTGTTGCTGTCAGTGTTCTCGGCTCGTTCATGTGAGTTTCGGGTAAGTGGCGATTCAGTGATGTGTAGGGGATCCATATTTTATATATATATATATATATATATATATATATATATATATATATATATATATATATATATATATATATATACACACACACACACACACACACACATTTCAGACACGGGCAATAAAAGCCCTTCTAGCCTGCTAGTACATCAAAATAGTCATTCCTATAATAAAAGTGTCCAAGCTGTTCTTAAAACTATCTAAAACTATGCCTGATTTCATACAATTTGGTAATCTATTCCATGCATCAGCTACTCTATCAGTCAGCCAATTTGTACATCTCTCGTTCCTATATAATCTCTTTTTTTAATTTCTCCAAGTCTTTTGGGTTTCCAACAACATGACTGGAATGGACCCCATTCCTAAATCGAAGTATTATTAAAGTTTATGAAATAAGTATTGTTTCAATCGTTGATATTAGCCAGTACTTCTCTTTACAGCACCCGCAATGTGGCCAGTATGGACTCCTTTTGCAATTTGGGTTTCCAACACCATGACGGGAATGGACCCCATTCCTAAATCAAAGTACTATTAAAGTTTATGAAATAAGTATTGTTTCAATCTTTGATGTTAGCCAGAAGTACTCTTCACAGCACTGCAATGTGGCCAGTACGGACTCCTTTTGCAATTCATATGGAGTTACATGTATTGGTGACATATCTAAGTTGTTGTTGGTCTTTCTGCTTTTTCCCGGTAAGGGGTCGCCACAGCGGAACTCCGGTCCGCTAATGATTGGCAGTAGATTTTTACGAAACGCCAAGGTGCCAGCTCGACGCCCAACCTTCAACGAAGGCACGCCCATTTACGCACGCATGTCTTTCAAACGATATCCAACCGCGGGGAGGACATGCAGACTCCACACAGAAGGCACTCCCAAGCCCAGCCGAGAATCGAACGGGACAATTGTAAATTATTTTTTTTATAAGACCCGTTGCTCCTGCCACTATTGGAAATGTCTGGGTATCCTTCTTCCACAGTGCCCTTGTTTCTGCCTGCAAATCCTGATATTTTATGACTTTGTGTCTCTCTGTACGTAAGACACTGTAGTTACTGGGTGCAGCAATTTCAATGATCAATGCTACTTTTGTCTTCTTTTCATGGATACTATATCTGGTTTTCTTGCATCTATTTTTTGAACTGTTGATGATGGGTGATCCCATGTGATATAAACTTCATAATTTTCTATAATGATTTTAAGCTCATGTTTCCATGTTTTTCAACTACTTCAATATAATAATGTTTGCACAATCCCCAATGCAACAGTCTTGCCACATTATAATGCCTTTCAGTATACAGTCAGTCTGCCATTAGTGTATCACACCCAGCAACAAGATGCGAGACTGTTTCCAAATTCTGTTTTATAAAACCTACATTTGTCTGTTTCTCCCACATGATCAATGGATTTTGAAAAGCAACTTGTACGCAGTCCGCTATCTTGGGCTGCCAATACTAATCATTCATCTTTTGATTTAAATTCACCTCTCCTTAACCATTCCCAGAGTTCAATCCTGATCAACATGAGGTCATTCCAGGAGTTCTTTTGTACTTGCAACTATATTTATGCATTTTCCACATTTCTTGCCTTCTCATCTGATCCTTCACCTTATATTCATTTTTTTGCACACTCAGTTGCTGCCTAATTTTTATCTACTTCTAGTTTGATTTCCATTCCTGCTTGATACCGATATGCTTCTGCTAAACTAAGCTGTGAAGTCCTCTTAGGCTTATTCTCCTCATGTTTTAAAACTTTCACTACGTTTGGGTCTTATGAAGTCACCAGATATGTATGCAGTCCTACGATTGCAGCTCTATACATATAATCAAGTTTGAGGAGGCCCATACTTCCTCCTGAATGGGGAATATATAGTCTTTGTATACACTGATTTTTAGAAATCATTTGATAAGCATGAAGTATCCTTCTCGTTTTCTGTCCAACTGATCCAACACTTTTTACGGCCAGTCAATCACTCCAAAACTGCAAGTAAGGACAAGAACAGCAAATTGGTTTACAGCTTGGACTTTGTTCCTAGATGTCAGTGCTGTTTTCCGTATTAATTTTAATCTTCTAAAATATTTCTTACTAAGTTTTATTCACATTTGTTCATGTTTCCTCTCTTCTACATGGATTATTTGAGAATTCTCTACTACTTTTTGATAACCCTAAACATTCCCATCAAAATGCCCTATATACCAGATCAAGGTCTCCTCTTAAATATCAGATACTGTACAAGTTCAGATATTTTAGTATTTCATAATAACCTACATTTCACATTCATGGATGCCCTTGGTATATATACTTCTGCTGTATTCTTTCCAATTTACTCATGCTTGCTTTCTTAAAAGGCTTCCATCTTGTTATTCCATACACTGGGTTGGGTCTAGTGTAACTTACCAACAAGGATTTCATAATTTTTTGAAATCTTAGACTTTTATAAATCTTTTTATACAACTTGTAGTTCCATAACTATCATTAGCCAATTAACATACACGATTAGAAAGACTCAAAGCTGGAGCTACCCATATGCCCAGGTCCTTAAATGGAAATATTTAATACAGCACAGTGACTGAAATTGTAATCATCATTCAGTCTGTGTCTTCCAAATATCATACGTTTAGTTTTTGATGTATTTATTACCAAATTACTCTCCTGTTCCCAAATGGTCAACTTAAGTCAAATTCTTTTGCACACATGCCCTAATTTGTAAAACATGTAATCAGTTTACCCCTTTCAAGTTGTCTGCATACAGAGAGTAGGACACTCCAATGAAAAAGATAGATCTGAAATAATACAACCTAAACAAGTACTGCCCTAGGACCGCGTCCTTGACTGTAACCTAGAATTTCACCTGTCCAACTGTTGGATGATACTTGCCATGCCTTACTTGTAAGCCACACAGCTATCCATCTCATCAACATTAGATCAATACTTAGGTTGCTCTAATTTAACAGTGTTTTGTGTGTGTATGACCCAATCTCAGGCTAAAGTTAAGCCTATATAAATTACATCACTACACAACCTTTCATTTACAGCTGATATTATATTGTTTAAATAAATCCACAAACTGGTTTTTAATATAAAAGCACACCAAAGGAACCACGTAATACAAGCGCTTTCGCTAGGATGTTCCTAGCTTTGTCAAGTTATTAAAACACTCCACCATCTTGTCTTTAAATAGCAGCTTGCCATCAATTAAACAATTTGAATGATCAATTAAAAGCAAATTGAATTGTGCATTTTTTAAAAAAATATATATACATGAATGTATGTGTCTTCAAACAAAATGTTCAACATGTAAATTCATCCATTGCACAACATTAAAAAATTGAACCATTGAAAACTTTAAGTTAACCACTACTGTGTCTAAATATTTCATTAATATAATTAATGATCCCATAAGTAGACATTTAAAAAGGTTTTGTTTTACCAAAAAACATTTCGCCATGTATATACATAGTTATATGCTTGTGAATAAAAAGTCTCTACAGAAAGTCTACCAACCATATTCTAGACAAAAAACCAAAATGTGCAAATAGCATCTGTATGTAGCTATTGAAATGAATGCATGTGTGTGCAAAAAGGTCCAGCAAACAATCAAATGTATAAATATGACCATCAAACCAGAGGAAAAAGAAGAAAGAGAGGAAAAAAAGGGGGAAGAGAAGAAAAAGAAGAAAAAAGGCCAAAGAGGAAAAAGAAAAAGAAAAAGAAAGAGAGAAAGGGAAGGAAGTAACATGTGCCTAAATAGACAAACCATGTATATATCCTAGTCTGAAACCACCTAGGGAGCTAATATCTGTGCGTAAGCATAATGTTAATAATAAAAAGTAGTGAAAAACATCTACTTATAATCTGGCCCTTCTTAACTTTAAAATCGGCTTTATGCTGATAGTATCATTTAAACCAGGCCAGCTTGCTGCATTTAACTTAAGCTGCCACACTAGCTCCCTATATTCTAGGGTGGCTTCCCAATCCCCCCCTCTCAAGTCCCTGTTGATCTGTTCCAGAATCATAAATTTAAAATTGTGTTTGGGACATATGAGGGAATGCTTAAAGAGCGCATTTGTCTCCTTGCCTTTACTCATCTCGTAAAAATGCTCATACATTCTTCTCTTGATTTCCCTTTCCGTCTTTCCCACATAAAAACTTTTGCAGAACATACACACAGCTAAATAAACCACCCCTCTCGAGTTGCATGTAAAATGCATGGGGGAAACAACTCTCATTTTTCTAGAGGGTAGGTATATGCCTTTTTTCATTCAAAATTGCGTGGCATTGATGACATGCACCGCATTTAAATGTGCCAGGCTTTCTTGAATTATCTAAGATTGGTTTTCTTTCAAACATATGTTTCAAATTAACCCCTTTCCTTCTAACAAATTTCGGTCTACTCGGTAGAATACTTTTAAATTCTTCATGTGCTGTTAAAAGTGGCCAAAATTTTGTGATAGTTCTCTCAATGTCATCTGCTTGACTGCAAAAAGTGTAAATAAATTTAGGACCCATAAATTCATTGTTTTTTTCATTGATCTTGTCCTTTTCAACCACTAATTGATCCCTAATGACCTCTTTTCCCAATAAAGGGGAATACAATGTACCTCTTTTAATATTCACTTCATTACATAGAACCTGAAATAAATCCAAGGGTAACCCTTTCCAAAAACATTTTTTGTAACAACGCAACCTCGTTCTGAAAATCCTTCTCTGTACTACATATTCTCGAGGCCCTAATTAATTGACCTTTGAGAATCCCCTTTTTTTGGGAAAAAGGGTGGGCACTTTGGAAGTGCAGAAACGAGTTCGAAAATGAGGCCTTTCGGTAAATTTTAGATTGAAAAGTTTTGTTACTATAATCCTTGTATAAATTCACATCCAAATAATGCAATTCATGTAATTCTATTGTGTGGGTAAATTTCAAGAAATTAGTTGAATTGTTTATGTAAGTTAGAAATTCAAGTACACTATTGTGGGTTCCCTTCCACAGGATGCAAATGTCATCCAGAAACCTCCTGTAGAATAGCAAGTGTTGATTCCAAGGGGGTATGAATACATTCTTATGCTCCCATCTGTGAAGAATGATGTTGGCATAAATGGTGGCACAAGGTGCCCCCATTGCTACCCCCTTGAGCTGCTTGAAAAACTCCCAATTGAAACACACAATGTTGTTTTCCAACACCATACCCATGAATTCCACAATTAAATTAGTTAGATTTGAACCCAAGTCTGTTTCCTTCATAAAAAATTCACCAAACCATTGCAATCCAGTTTCATGAGGTATGCTTGGAAACAAATCTTTTATGTCAATGGTTACCATTAATGTGTCTGGCTCAAACATACCTCTTACTTTAATTGATGTTAGGTTATTTACTAGAAGTCTTAACCTACATCAGTTATTCAAACAGCAAGTGTGCACACCTGCTGACTTGGACAGAAAAAGCTTATACAATCCCCCGATGCATTTGTTAATTAAGCTTTTTGAACAGCTGGTAGAGGATGATTTAAGGAACTTACAATATACTCAGTCTGGGAAATTTAATTTTCAGCAAGGGGAGTTTGACTTTATTCAGATGTTAAAGAACGAAAACATAAGGGTCATGAAGCCCGATAAAGGGGGGGGCATTGTCCTTATGTATGAGAAAAATTATGATGAGCATCTCCATCAAATATTGCAGGATGACAGTCAATACATGCTGATTTCTAGAAACGAATTGCACATTTGTTGGTCCAAAATTAAGTATTCTTTAAATGACCATTTATGGCAACGTGTTATCAATGAAAAATTGTTTAATTTTTTGCTTGTCCCTAAACCCAGGTCACCCATAATATTTGGGATTCCTAAAACGCACAAAGGGCTCGACCCTTTACCATTTAGACCGATTGTATGGTAGTGGAGGCATAACGGAACCACTATCCAAATTTATTGAGCATGTAGCAAGTAAATTTGTACACTTGTTAAGTTATGTGTGCAGGGATTCCTGGGAATTCTTACAAAAGGTCCCATGTAACAGTTTTGAGCCAGACACATTAATGGTAACCATTGACATAAAAGATTTGTTTCCAAGCATACCTCATGAAACTGGATTGCAATGGTTTGGTGAATTTTTTATGAAGGAAACAGACTTGGGTTCAAATCTAACTAATTTAATTGTGGAATTCATGGGTATGGTGTTGGAAAACAACATTGTGTGTTTCAATGGGGAGTTTTTCAAGCAGCTCAAGGGTAGCAATGGGGCACCTTGTGCCACCATTTATGCCAACATCATTCTTCACAGATGGGAGCATAAGAATGTATTCATACCCCCTTGGAATCAACACTTGCTATTCTACAGGAGGTTTCTGGATGACATTTGCATCCTGTGGAAGGGAACCCACAATAGTGTACTTGAATTTCTAACTTACATAAACAATTCAACTAATTTCTTGAAATTTACCACACAACAGAATTACATGAATTGCATTATTTGGATGTGAATTTATACAAGGATTATAGTAACAAAACTTTTCAATCTAAAATTTGCGAAAGGCCTCATTTTCAACTTTCTGCACTTCCAAAGTGCCCACCCTTTCCCAAAAAGGGATTCTCAAAGGTCAATTAATTAGGGCCTCGAGAATATGTAGTACAGAGAAGGATTTTCAGAACGAGGTGCGTTGTTACAAAAATGTTTTTGGAAAGGGGTTACCCTTGGATTTATTTCAGGTTCTATGTAATGAAGTGAATATTAAAAGAGGTACATTGTATTCCCTTTATTGGGAAAAGAGGTCATTAGGGATCAATTAGTGGTTGAAAAGGACAAGATCAATGAAAAAAACAATGAATTTATGGGTCCTAAATTTAGTTACACTTTTTGCAGTCAAGCAGATGACATTGAGAGAACTATCACAAAATTTTGGCCACTTTAACAGCACATGAAGAATTTAAAAGTATTCTACCGAGTAGACCAAATTTGTTAGAAGGAAAGGGTTAATTTGAAACATATGTTTGAAAGAAAACCAATCTTAGATAATTCAAGAAAGCCTGGCACATTTAAATGCTGTGCGGTCATCAATGCCACGCAATTTGAATGAAAAGGCATATACCTACCCTCTAGAAAAATGAGAGTTGTTTCCATGCATTTTACATGCAACTCGAGAGGTGGTTTATTTAGCTGTGTGTATGTTCTGCAAAAGTTTTTTGGAAAGACGGAAAGGAAATCAAGAGAAGAATGTATGAGATGTCCCAAACACAATTTTAAATTTATGATTCTGGAACAGATCAACAGGGACTTGAGAGGGGATTGGGAAGCCACCCTAGAATATAGGAGCTAGTGTTAAGTAAATGCAGCAAGCTGGCCTGGTTTAAATGATACTATCAGCATAAAGCCGATTTTAAAGTTAAGAAGGGCCAGATTATAAGTAGATGTTTTCACTACTTTTATTATTAACATTATGCTTACCAGATATTAGCTCAGGTGGTTTCAGACTAGGATATATACATGGTTTGTCTATTTAGGCACATGTTACTCTCTTCTTCTTTTCCTCTGGTTTGATGGTCATATTTATACATTTGATTGTTTGCTGGACCTTTTGCACACACATGCATTCATTTCAATAGCTACATACAGATGCTATTTGCACATTTTGGTTTTGTCTAGAATATGGTTGGTAGACTTTCTGTAGAGACTTTTATTCACAAGCATTTAACTATGTATATACATGGCGAATGTTTTTGGTAAAACAAAACCTTTAAATGTCTACTTATGGGATCATTAATTATATTAATGAAATATTTAGACACAGTAGTGGTTAACTTAAAGTTTTCAATGGTTCAATTTTTTAATGTTGTGCAATGGATGAATTTACATGTTGAACATTTTGTTTGAAGACACATACATTCATGTATATATATTTTTTTAAAAAATGCACAATTCAATTTGCTTTTAATTGATCATTCAAATTGTTTAATTGATGGCAAGCTGCTATTTAAAGACAAGATGGTGGAGTGTTTTAATAACTTGACAAAGCTAGGAACATCCTAGCGAAAGCTGCTTAATACGTGGGGGTTGGGTGTGCTTTTATATTAAAAACCAGTTTGTGGATTTATTTAAACTTCGTGGTGTCAGTTTTGTGGCCGATTACTTGTTCTTGGCTCTGGTTTCTTGTTTATTGATATTATATTGTTACAGGACATCATGTTACAGGTGGTTATAGATCTATTTAAAACGCTGCATGCTGATACATGGTTTAAAGTTCCAAACTTTCCAATTCGGACAATAATTTATCCTAAATAACAGTCTCAATTATTTTTCCACAACAAGAAAGTAACATTATTGGTCTGTTATGACTCTTATTCCCCTTTCCCTTAAAGACAGAGTAAATGCCTCCAATCTTGAGGAATCTCCCCAAACTTGTGCTCTCAGGTCATTACTACCAATTCTGTCTCCTTCCTGTGCTTTGTTTGGGAGCAGTTTTCACAGTTCGTTTTCAATATAATCTAATTTGACTTCAGCATCTGAGGTTACCTGGATGTTAGTAGAACAATTTATCATCCCCTTTATGCAGCCAAACTGTGCAGCATAAGACACTGTAATTATATCTATAATCTATTGTGTTTGAGAATAAGTTTATCATTTTGTATGTCGTTACTCCTACCACATCTTATATCTCTATAAAATAGTTTCCTATTATACCAAATATCTTTATATACATTTTCTTCTAATTACTCTTTATTTTCCTTCCAATATGGCTGCACATTGAGTAATAGCTTAACTCTAGCTCTTCAGTGTGAAAACAGAAACTCAACAGGGACCACCAGAAGACTTCTGTGTTTATGGGTAAATTTCAGTAACTAGCTAGTGAGTGTACTGCCTGGATGCCAGAAAAAAATACAGAGCACATGGACAATCAGCTACAAAAAGTGAGGAAGAAACACTGACTGGGGAAAGTTCTGCAGCTGTACAGCAAAAAGTAATGCAAACTCTAGACATGACTTCCAGCAACCTAAAGAAAGATACAAGACAACTGCACACAGACCTGGTAAAAATAAATGAAACACTGATGGAGTATATCAACACAAACAACAAAAGGCTGGAAAAAATGGAAGAAGCTTTAAATAGATATTCAGATGAGGTGATACAGCTGTAAAACTCGGGGGACTGAAATGAAGAAAATGCTGGCTGAATATGAGATTGCTCAGGAAGAAATTTTTAAAAATAATAGAATTAGAGGACAGAGCATGTAGGGCAAACCTGAGAATTTCAGCTATACCACAGAAGCTGGAAGGAACAGACTGCATTCATTTTATGAAAGCACAAACAAGCAACTGGACTGGTATTCCACAGCAAGAGTTGTTAGTTGAAAGAGCACATCATGTGTATGCTCTAAACCTGGCTATGAAAAAGTAACCTAGATCTGTAATAGTAAAGATCCTACCAGCAGAAGGAGCTGATTCTGACAAAACTGTGAAAGAACAAAATGCTAAAAGTGGGAGACAGCAATGTAATTGTGGAGAATGATTGCTCATTGTACACCAGGCAGAAGAGGAGTAAAATTCATTCCACTATTCATGGAATGTCAACACACAGGTGTGAGTTTCAAACTGCTGTACACAGCTATCAAGTATTCTTCCGTGGGGAAACAAAAATCATTTTCTGATGAAGTAAATGCTAAGGAAAAAATACAAAAGTTTCTCAAACAAAAAGTGAGGGGTGAAACAGAAGGAGAGTCTGCTTCTTGTTCTTCTGGTAATAAAGACCACAGAGAGACTGTACCTGTGAAACTCTTTCCAATGTTTCAATGGAAAGTGTTGGAGAGAAGGAATGGAGCACGTGAGTTGACTAGAAGTATCGGGAGTATGTTGGACATGAAGATGAGACAGCATTTGGAAGATAGAGATGAACAGTAATAAAACCAGTAACAATGTAGGATTACACGATCTGTGAAACATGACAGAACAGGAAAATCTGGAAATATTGAAGTTTTTTTTTAGAATTTGCTGGACTTCTGATGGACTAAGTATATGCCCTACATCATGTCATTAATGTTCAGAAAAATGCTTTGGGGAGTTATCTATAAGGAAAGAAAACATTTTTTTTTCTTACTACTATTTTTGTGGTGTATGATTTTCTTTGCATGCCATAATGTAAAGTCTCAGTTATTTTTAAGCATAATGAGGATTGTATATAGGTGCTGGTGTTTTTTTCCCTTTCTTTCTCCCTTCTTCCTTTCTTCTTGTTCAGTTTTAAGAAATGTGTAGGCACTGCAATGTAAAAAATAGCCTGGTTGAAAAAGCATAACAAAAGAAAGGGTAATATGATTTTTCTCATTCTTGCATGGGGGGATGACTGGATTAAGGACCTTAGATTGATTAAGTAACACATTTTAAAAGAAAGCAAATAAATGAAAAATAATATATAATTATAAGGATCTTTTCTAGCAAATGAATGTATGCTTAGAAGCAGTTCTGTACCTGGCCCTAATGTCTCCAAGGAAACTCAGAATGAGAAACTAGCTGTCGGTTTCTCATGTCTCCATGGAGACAATCTGATAAAGATAAACTAGTTATAGTCTGGTGGAGAGTGATTGGCTGTGGGGGGTGGGAGAGAAATTGGCTTGGAGATCTGGTTCTCTGAAAGCAATCAGGGGTTTTCCCAGCTGGGAGCACTACTAAGATAAGACAAAACCATTTAGCACTTAGTAGAAGTACAGGCTGCACCAAATGTCTTAGCATGGATAATCTTTCTTTTAGGTTAAGTCAAGCCTTCCAGTGTAGCTGTCAGTTGGGACATTTGTTCCTCTTAGGAGAGTAAAACTTCAATATTTGAAAATGTACATAGGTTTGTGTGTTAATATTAAATTAATAGGTATTGGGGTTTGTTTTTTTTTATTTGAGGGCTTTCAATAAAACAAAAAAAAAGTTTTGTAAGATGTGACATAGGCTCAAATGGATATGACAAATTACAACTATATAAAAGTTTATCCTGTCAAAAAGTGTATGCATGTTAACACAAAAGCTGGAACTAGACATTTAACAAAAATGTGTTATACATAAAAAGGTGGGAATAATATTTTTTTAATACAATGATGCTTTCTGTAGTATCTTTAAATGTCAATGGTCTCCCAGATAAAAAAAAAGAAAGAATAATGAATTATATTAAACAATGTAGAGTGCAAATAGCTATGTTACAGGAGACACCCTTGGAAAGAATTGAACATCTGAGTTTGATAAAGGAAGGTTTTCAGCATGCTTATTCAGCAGAATATATGGGACAAAGGAAAACAAGAGTACTTCTTAACTGCAAGAGGAGTTCCAACAGTGATAGAAGATAAAAAAGAAAATAATGGCAGATTTGTAGTGCTAAAGGGCTACTGGCAAGGGAGGAAGACTATACTGGCAAACATTTGCACTCCACCTGAAACTGCTATTATGGAGCTTAAGAAAATTCTGGGCGTAATCATAATTTTTCAGCAAGGAATATTACTTATAGGTGGGGACTGGAATTGGATTTGCAGCAGTGAAGATAAGTCTGGGGGCCCTGAAGGGAAAGTATAACAAAAAGAGTAGATTTTTGAAGAAATTTATGAAAATACTTGGCATGGAAGATATGAATTCAGTAATAGGAGTTCGGAGTGAATTTCCATATTATTCCCCAAGATATAAAAACTGGGCTAGGCTAGCTAGAATTCATATTTCATAGGAACATGTACATTTAATTGAAGGTCTTGATACACACCCAATAACTACTTCAGATCACGCGCCAATAACTACAATAAAAACACAGGGTAACGAAATAAAAATGAGACACTGGCACTTTCTCATCTATCTGTTAAAAAGAGAGGAATTTAAGGCATGGGTAGTGGAGATTATTCAGAAGGTATTCAAGAGGATACTTCTGAAAATATACCCAAGTGTGGGATAAAATTAAGGTGGAGTTTAAAAATAGGGTGGAAATAAAATAAAGGGATCTAATTTTGAGAAGTAACAAGAATTGTTTAGAGGGACTGACAAATCTTAAAGTACTGCAGAATAGAGGGAATCTCACAGAAGAAGAGGATAAGCTGCAGAAAGCCAAGCAAAAAAATAAGGGATTACCTCGATAATATACACAAGTTTAGAAAAACTGCTGTTAAACAACTGTTTTTTGATAACACTAGAGCACAAAATCTTTTAGCACAACGACTTGGGCAACAGAAAGTAGGAAGGGCCATAGCGAAGCTTAGGGAGCCTATAACAAAGATGGTAACGAGATTTATTACTTATTTATTGACTTTTGTTAACCGGGTTAGTCCAGGTGGGCTTGTGGCCCATTTTCTGTGGAGACCAAAGGAGAAAAGCTCCGTGTGAACACAATACAATATCAATAATACAGTAAAATATTACACAAAAAGAAAGTTAAAAGATTCTTACAAACCATTGGCATTACCAGTACTGAAGACAATATACAATAAGTAGGAATACATGTAAAATAAATGCACTGATCTTATTTTACAGACTAGCAAGAAACAGGCATTTGCTTATTTACATATTTACAAGCAAATGAGTGGTTCAAAGATAGGAATTTAGAGAGTCAAAGAGATTCAAAGGAGGTGTCCACCCTATTTGTGAGGGGAAGACCATTTACAAGGTAAGCAGGTACAGAAAAAAAGAGTAGAGGAGAAATTAGGTTGGAGCATTACAGGGACAGGTTTTGGAGTTAAACAGATGGAGTTTGAGTTTTTCTTTAAAGTGGGATGGATGAATGATGGAACGGATATCTCTGGGAAGTTTGTTCCATGCTTGGGCGATGGAGTATTTATAGAGGAGTTTGCCTACACTTTTTATGGGTTGGTAGATGTATAGTAGGTCTTGATAAGAGGTGCGAAGAGAACGTGTAGGTGTGTTGATAGAGATGAGGGAAGAGAGAGCAGGGCATGAAGAAGGTTTGTACCGTATGGAATGAAGCATTTGAAGTTGTGACAGCAAGAGTAGGTGGGAGAATTCCAGTTGAGAGAGTTTAAGGCTAGGCAGGGATGTGTATTGTAAGGAGAGTTTGTGATGAATTTAGCTATCTTGTGGTAGGTTTGTTGGAGTTTGAGTAAGGTAGTAGTTTGAATGCTGGTGAACACTGGAGCAGCATAAAGAAGGGAGGGGAGGAGAAATGCTTCAGCTAGGGAGAGTTTAGCATTAGGAGTTAAAAATCTTTTATGTCGGTATAGGGCACCTAGTTTTTGGCGAGTCTTCTTTATAGATTGTAGAAGGTGCATGTTAAATTTAAGCTCATCATCAATGATGACTCCAAGGAGTTTTGTGTGTGCTTCAGGCTTGATAACATTGTTGTTAGAGGAAGTTATGGTGAAACTAGATTTGTGGAGAGAGAGGGAGCGGGGAAGGAATAGTAAGAGTTTGGTCTTTTTTGGGTTGAGGATGAGGAGGTTACTGCTTAGCCACTGTTCAGTAGATAGAAAGGCTTGTTGAGTAAGAGTATGTAGTTCTGGGATGTTATCAGAGATGGAGATGAGAGTAGAGTCGTCTGCATACTGGATGAGGGAGGATTGTTTACAAGATGTATGGAGGTCATTTGTGAGGGGACCCAAGATGGAGCCCTGTGGAACACCAGTTGGGACAGGTATGAGCGGAGGAAGAGAGCCATTTGACAGACTGCTGCCTGCAGGATAAGTAGCTAGAGAACCAGGCAAGGGAGGAAGAAGACAGATTGAGACTAGCAAGTTTAGATAGCAGTAAGGGACGGGAGATGGTATCAAATGCCTTGGAAAGGTCTGGGAATATACAGGATATGAGATTGTTATTATCTAGGGCCTCAGCAATGGTATGGGTGACTGATAACAGGGCAGTATTTGTGCTATGATGGGGACAAAATCCATGTTGGGTAGGAGTGAGAAGATTATGTTTAAGGAGATGATTAAGTAGTTGTTTGTGGATGCATTTTTCAAGAATCTTAGAGAGTGGGGATAGGATAGCTATGGGTCGGTAGTTAGATGGGTCAGTGGAGTTAACCCCTTTATGTAGTGGGATTGTATAAAAGGATTTACAAAGGGTTGGAAAGGCTGATTCTTGAATGGATCCGTTTATGAGTATAGACACTGGATAAGCACTGGATAAGCAATGGAGTTTGCAGCTAGTTTAAGGAATGCAGGAGGTAGGTTGTCAGTGAAGGGAGAGCAAGGTTTGAGTTTTTGAAGAAGAGACTGGATGTAAGAAGTGGAAATAGGCTGAAAAGAGAAAGCTTGATTGTTAGAGGGGTCAGGTTGGGTATGTTGAGGAGTAGGGAGACTCATGGATGTAAGAGTCTGGATAGTGTCGATAAAGTGTTTATTGAGTAAGGTAGCTGTTTTTAGAGGGGATGAGTTAGGGTAGGTGGAGGGGTTTGAGGGGGATCCTGGAGATAGAATCCTATTGATGGTAGACCAGAACTTTCATGGGTTAGATTTGCTATTGAGTTGACCAGGGGTAAAGGACTTTTTATCTGCATTAATTTGTTTTAGTGAGATTTCTGAGATGTCTATAGTTGTTAAGTAAGGATAGTTCCATGGTTTTAGTCCATGCTTTCCAGGCTTTGTCTCTCTTGGGCATTAATGACTTGGTTTCCTTGGAGAGCCAGGGGGCAAAATTGCTTTTTATACAAATTTTTCTGGAGGGGGTGAGAGATTAGGGTATTCAGGAACATGTTATTGAAAGTATTGACTGCCTCATTTAGGGGGGTATTTTTAAGGAGCGACCAGTTTATGGAAGACAGTAAAGAGTTACATTTGGTTGTACTGAAGTTTTGAAAGTTTACGACATACTCTATAGAGGAGGTTTTGGGGGTTGGGAGGTGTATCTGAAGACTGATGTGGGGAGGTGGTCGCTAAGAAGGTCTGGTAGAGTAGTGGCATTGTGATAGAGGTTAGGGGAGTTGGTACGTATCCAGTCTATTATGGAACTAGAAGCTACGTTTTTATGGAATCTGGTAGGGGTTGTTACTACCTGATGGAAACCATACAGCTTCATACTAGTTTGTGGAGAGTCTGTTTTGAGTTTAGTCCAGTCCACGTTTACATCCCCTAAGACGAGGGTTTCATAGGATATATTGTGGGAGAACCAGGACAGGATCTTTCAAGGGTGGGCAGGTTGTTACCAGGAGGGATTATATATGGAGGCAACTGCTAGTTTTTTGTGAGGGTTTAGGTGGCAGTTAAGGATAAGTTCAGCTGGGTGAAATTCAGGGATGGGTGTAGTGAGAGGTTGAGGTTGTTGGAGTGAAGGATGGCAACCCCACCACCTTTTCTTTGTAATATATCAGATCAGTAGATATTACAACCTGGTGGAAGAATTTCATTATTAGAGATATGTGGCTTGAGCCAGGTTTCAGATAGTGCAAGGATGTGGAGGGTACTGTGAGCAATCCAGGTGTGGACTTCAGTGATTTTATTTGTTAGTCTTTGAATAGTTAGAGAATGAAAAATTAGCTGCTTGGATAGGGGTGGGGTTGGAGTTGGAGGCTGGTGGTGGTGAGAGTTTGTTGGAGAAGATGATGGGTTGGAGGGAGAGGGGGGTATATGGGATGGAGGAAAGTGAGATGGGCCAGGGTTGGGGTGGATGTCCCCAGATATAAGTAAATGATTTGTGGGTAGAAAGGGTGACATAATGCATAGGTATATTTTGATTAGTTTAGGTCTGGATGTACAGGTAGGAGGGAGTATTGATACTTTAGGTAATTTATGGATACATAAGTTGGGGAGGCTGAATAGGTTTGGAGAGATGTTATAGAAGGAAGGGATGGAGTTTGTATTAGAGGTATGGGAGGTGGGAGAGTTTAGAAGTGGATAAGGTAGGTGATAGTGATAAGAGGTTAGAGAGAAAAGAAGAAAGAGGAGTGAAGTAGGAACTATAAGATATTGCATATTCTTGAGAGGGAGGGGGATAGAAATATCTGTGTAGGAGGTTTTTTTTGGGAGGTAGTGAAAGTAAGAGTGGATGTAGTGAAAAGCTAGTAATGAGTAGTTATTTGGTAAAGGAAGGGAGAAGGAAGTGATGAAATTGTTGGTATTTACAAGAAGTACTATTGTAGTAGATGATGGGAGAGGAAGGGGAGTGGATAGCATAAAAGAAAACGTAACGGGGTGGGTGAGAATGGGGATAGGGGAGCGAATGGAGCGGGGCTAGCACCCTGGCCAAGAAAGCCAGACAAAAACAACAAAAAATAATCAGAGAGGTCAGTGGACAAGCCAAGGAGTTAGAAGGGAGGGGTGCACTGTAGGTATACAGCTAGAGAATAAGCCACCAACCAAATACTGAAGGTGAGCAGCGAGAGAAAGTACAGTTGTGTATACTTACCATAAATGTAGATGTTCGAGTGTATTCACTGTTGCAGTCATTACACTTGGATTATCCTGCTGGCAGGCTACCCTCAGTCGGCCTGAATTCCAAAGTCTAGGTCCGGCGTCGGTTGCTGTCTACTCTTCCCCGACGTCAGTGCGCCAGGGGTATAAAAGATGCAGCCAACGCCATTTTCTTAAGTTTTTCTTGCCCCAGATGTCAGGTGCCCCTAAAAGGGTAGGCTAAAAATATGCCAATAAAACATGCATGCACCAAAAAATGTAATACCTTCATCTACAAGCAAATACACCACATAGGTTTTATAGATTAGAGAAGTGTAGATATGTTCCAGCAAAGAGATTGGGGATGGAGGGTGGGTAACCTGGACTGCAACAATGAATACACTCGAACATCTACATTTATGGTATGTGTACACAACTGTACTATGTTCTTCGTGTTTCACTGTTGCAGTCATTACACTTGGGTTGAATCCCAAAGCTATGGTTGGAAGGCTGGAGCTAAATAGCATTAGGAGCGGCTAAAAGGCCCTGCAGGACTGCAGTGGCAAAGCCTGCCTGAGTGGTAAATGATAGTGCTTTGTAAAGGTGTGCACTGAACTCCAGGTAGCAGCCTCTAAAATGTCTTTGGTTGGTACTCCCCTGAGGAAGGCTGCTGAAGTGGCTGCTGCTCTGGTTGAATGTGGCCCGATGCCCTTAGGCACTGGCTTGCCATGTTGTGAATAGCAGAAACGAATGCAGTGGCCTATCCACTTTGAAATAGTCTGCTTTGAAATAGCCTTTCCTTGTGATCCTGCAGCATATGCCATTAGTAGTTGCTCAGTCTTTCTGAAAGCTTTGGTTCTGTTCAAATAGAAGCGTAGCTGTCTGTGTATGTCCAAAGAATGCAGAATTCTTTCCCCCTTATGCTGTGGGCTTGGATAAAAAGTAGGCAGATGGATAGTTTGGTTATGGGCCACACTGGACACTACCTTAGGCATAAATGTTGGGTTTGTCCTCAGAGAAACCCTGTCTGGATAAAAAATGATAAAAGGTTCCACAGCCATGAGTGCCTGTAGCTCTGAGACTCTTCTTGCAGAGGTTATTGCTAGGAGCAGAGCTGTTTTCCAAGATAAAAACTTTATATCAGCTGTAGCGGCTGGCTCAAAAGGGGGCAGAGTGAGTTTTTCCAAAACATAATTGAGGTCCCATGCAGGTATTGGTGATCTCCTTGGAGGCCTTAAGTTTTTGGCTCCTCTGAGGTATTGCCTTAACAAAAGATGAGAAAAAAGATTGGTGGCTCTGTGCTGTAATGAGCTGAAATGGCAGAGGCATGGATTTTAATTGATGAAAAGGATAGGCCTTTGTCCAGCATCTCAGTTAAGTATTGCAAAATCTGAGGAATGTTTGGTACTGCTGTGTCAATTCCTTGTGCCTGGTTCCAGGCACAGAATCTCTTCCATTTTCCAGCATAGGATTTTCTAGTACTAGGCCTCCTGGCCTCCAAAATGACATCCATCACCACTTTAGTGAGAGGTGTGTTTTGTATGACTACATTATCTGCCATGCTGCCAGATTTAAGGTCTTGAGTTGGCTGTGCACGATCTGATTGTTTTGTTGGGACAGTAGGTGAGGTATCTGAGGCAAGGTCCAGGCTGGGCATTGAGACCAAGTTCCTTAGGATTGGATACCAGTACTGGTGGGGCCAGTCTAGGGCAATCAGTATCATTTTGGCTTCTCTTGTCTGACCTTTAAGAGTACCTTGGGAAGGTGAGGCAGTGGAGGAAAGGCATATACTGTTAAGTTTTTCCAGCTGAAAGATAGGGCATCCACTTTCCATGCTTGTCTGTGATAAGTCCTTGTGCAGAATGTCTTTAGTTGGCAGTTGTGAGGAGAGGGAAATAGGTCTATGTCCGAGCATCCCCATTTCCTTGCTATCATGTTGAAGACTTGTGGATCCAATTTCCACTCGTGGGGATCCATGAGGTTTCTGCTTAGTTCGCCTGCCAGAGTATTTATCTTTCCTGGCAGGAATTGTGCCTGCAGATGTACTTGGTAAGTCAATGCTGTGTCCCACAAAGTCATGGCTAGTCTGCAGAGGGGGTAAGAATGAGTGCATCCCTGCTTGTTTATATACCACATGACTGTGGTATTGTCTGTCTTTATCAGTAATTGTCCCAGATGAAGTAGGCCCTTCAGGGCTGTTAGGGCATTCAGAACAGCTAGCATCTCTTCTCTTTTTGATTGATATGTAGATGCATTTGGTTGGCGGACCATGTGCCTTGAATACATCTTCCTGCCATGTGTGCCCCCCAGGTGTAATCTGATGCATCCGTTGTCAATGTCTGCCTGGCTGGGGGTAAGGTGAATGGCTATCCCTTGTTCTGGTGACAGGCCTTTGCCCACCATCGAAACTCCTGTTGCAGGCAGGGAATGAGAGTAATTATTGTTTCCAGGCTGTGGCAATGCTGAGTCCAAACACTTTTTAGGTACCCACTGAAGTTTCCTCATATGCAGTCTTGCAAATGGAATTAGTAGAATGCAGGATGCCATGAAGCCCAAAGCCTGCAGAATTTTTCTTGCAGTTAACTGGGCCTTTGTTGCCAACTGTTTGAAATATGTAGCCAGTTGCCTTTGTTTGTCTGGCTTGAGATAAGCCATCTGGGCAGTTGTATTTAAGCTTGCCCCCAGGAATATTATCTCTTGAGAGAGTACTAGTTTTGATTTTTGTTCGTTGACTGTGTACCCTAGACATGGTAGTAATCTCTTTACAAACGCCAGATGCTGTAGTAGAATGTCCTTGTTCTCTGCTTGTATGAGGCAGTCGTCCAAGTAAGGATATATTTGTATTCCTCTTTGTCTGCAAAATGCAATTACTGGTGGCAAGCACTTTGTGAAGACCCTGGGCGCAGTAGATAAGCCAAAGGGCAGTGCAGAGAATTGGTAGTGCATTGAGCCAGCTTGAATCTGAGGTATCTTCTGCATGTTTGTCTGATTGGGACATGCAGGTATGCCTCTTTTAGGTCTAAAGTCACAAGCCAAGCCTTCTTGCCCAGCATGGGCAGAAGCTGCTGTAAGGTAAACATTTTGAATTTTGGTATATCCAGATATGTGTTTAGAATAGAAAGGTCCAGTATTGGTCTCCAGGCTTTGTCCTTTCTGGGTACCAAGAACAGTCGTGAATAAAACCCTTGTCCCTGCTCTTGTTCTGGTACTTGTTGAATGGCCCTCATGTTCATGAGGTATGAGACTTGTTTTTGTGCCTCTGCCCATTGTTTTTTTGGTAGGTCTGGGCAACCGTTTGCCTTGGCAGGGTATGAAAGTGAAACTTGTAGCCCTGTGACACTGTCTAAGACCCATTTGTCCTGGGTTATGTGCCAATTTTGAGAAAAAAGTGCTAGTTTGCCCCCTAAAGGTGCTGCCAGAAGATAAGTGCTTGGCGCAGGCAGGGGGAAGTCATTAGGACTGTTTCCTGTAAGGCTGTGATTTGTCTTCTCCACTTTTGGAGGTAGAAGCACCCCATTGTTTAGACCTGTATGAACCTTGGGGCTGGGATGTGCCTCTTGGGTGTCTGTATCTGCCCCGTTGTCGTCTGTCTGACACTGGAAAGGACCAATTCTTTGTAGGCCAGTGTCTACTAAATCTTGGAGGCTGTACCTGTAAGAAATCCTTGACTGTTTGCATAGATTTAGCTTTGTCCTCCATTTTCTTTAACACCTCTTCTGCTTTAACACCAAACAAAGTATCATGCTGTAATGGAGCATCTAATAATTTTGCTTTAACATGATCTGGTAAATTTTGTTCCTTTAACCAAGCATGCCTTCTATTGACCGAACCCATGACAGCAGCCCTGCAAGAGGCCTCCAAAGAATCAAAACCACATTGCAAAGTATGCTTTCCAACTTGCTCAGCTGCATGCAATAAATCCTGCATTTCTTTGTTTTCTGCACCTTCAGAATTTATCAACATTTTCTGTTTAAGCAGTGACATAATATATTGCTGATATTTGAGCATATGAAACTGACAATTTAAAGCCCTTATAGCCAAGGTAGCAGAGGTGTAAATCTTCTTTCCCCATCTGTCTAATGCCCTAGAATCCCTGTCAGAGGGGATAGGGTTTTTTGCAGTGGATGCCTTGACCCCTTTGGGACCCTGAGAAATAGTTTCTGGGTCAGCAGCAGGGTTCTTGAAAAGGAATTTATGAGAGTCAGGTACCCTGTAGTACCTGTCCGGCTTAACAGGAGCTGGAGGTAAGGAATCAGGGGTCAGACTGAACTCTGTAAATACATCATCTACAATGTCTAACACAGGCGGAATAGCTAGGGGCCTGTGTTGAGGGAGTAAAAGGAAATCCCTGAGCCTTTTCTTAGATTCAGAATAATCTTGGCTCTCTGAGTGGAAATGTTCCCTCATGGTATGCAAGGTTTCCCCACAAAGAGTAATCCTCAGGAGGAGAGGCTGAAGGGATAGATCCTTCAGCATCAGAATCCTCATAGGGAGGAAGAGTATTCCTGATCAGAAGAGGAATCTGAAGAAATGGAAACCTGATCTGAAGATTCATATTCTGTCTCTTGCCTAGGCCTCTTATCAGGAGGGGGATGGGAACCCCTGATCAAAGTAATTGGCCATTTTGAGCATCTGTTTTTTGGGCATGGAGGCCTGACCATGAGGCTGTTGTACTTGTTTCTTTGTCTTTAAAGATGCTTTAGTCTTTGCCTTTGTTGCTGGAGTCGCTTTAATGTACAACTGAGTAGGTCTGAAAACACCCTCAGAAGCAGATGCCTGCTCAGCGGCTCCAGACCCATCTGAGGGAATAGTTTCCGAAGGTCCAATACCTTGAGCTTCCAGCGGCCTAGGCGACTCCACGTGGGAGTCTGTAGCGGCCTGGGGTTCCAAAGTAGTGGGTGTCAGGGGCTGCGAAAGCGCCTCACTGAGAGCCGGCGAATTGGCGACTGGCTTGGTAGAAGCTTAGTCGGTTTTAGACCTCATATGCCTGTCCTTTTCTTTGCGTTTCTTGTGAATTCCAGTAGTCGATTGGCTATCCGATGGCATCGTGTAATTAAATCTTCTGCCAAAATAGTGAAAAGCAAAACCGTACCGGCACTTTATAGTGCGCTAGTTAAATCTAGTACAAAACAGACAACAAGCAACATAGTGGTCAGGGCCTAGGCAAGGAATACAGTAAGAATGAAAATCCTTATGAGGTATTTGCTTCCCACAAGAAATACAATTATTAACTTTTTCTGACATCGGTCTGGAACAAGAAATTTTCCCCAACAGGGTACTTAGCCTTTTAAGTAGACTTCGGATCTGAAATTCGAACATGAAAATCTCAGGAGTCAGCCAACCTGCACTTGCGAACTGCTTCTGCTTTGGGCACCGCGCGGCAAGAAAGACTGTAGAAAATGGCGTCGGCTGCATCTTTTATACCCCTGGCGCACTGACGTCAGAGAAGAGGCGGCAGCAACAGACCCCGGACCTAGACTTTGGAATTCAGGCCGAATGAGGGTAGCCTGCCAGCAGGATAACCCAAATGTAATGACTGCAACAGTGAAACACGAAGAACATCAACAAGATTACCAAACAAATGCTGACAGTAGAAACACAAGCCTCCGACTGCACTGGGGAATATATTTAAAAGAATATTCATGTGAAGTGCAGCAAATCAGCTTCCAGAGAGGCTTTGGAGGAAGCCGGAGGACCTACAAGGAGCACAAAATAGTACATGAACAAACAGCAATGGCAAAAACAGAAACAGAGTGAAATATTTGCCAGGCTGAAAATGCTGGGTATGGCAGGGAGAGAAAAAGAATGAAGAAGAAAGGAGTAGTATTTAAAGTGAAAACCCAGGGAAGAGTAAGGTGGGATAGGAAATGGGACAGAAACAGTTGGAAGATTAAGAATAGATAAGCAGGAAGGTATTGGGTCTGCTGGCGTCTTTACTACGTGGCGCAAATAACATATCAACTGTTTTCAGTAGACTAAGAAAGTTTAAGAGCTGACCACTATTTTAGAACAATATGACTGTGACTAAAAATACTTGATGTTATGTTATACAGGTCAGTCAGTAGGACACGTACTTAGGCACTTTTATAATCTTTTCTGTCTTTTAGCATAGATGGAGGCAGCAGGAACGACTTTCAGCAAATTGGAGTAATACTGAGGTCCGCAATTCAGTGTTGGTTTAGGGAAGCCAGGAGTAACAAAGAGCAGGGAGAGATCCACTAGGGGACTATGTGGTGTACCCACGCAGCAGAGGAGACGCTCAGCAGCAAGAGGGGAGTGAAAGTTTGAAAGATCCTGTAGATGTATTAGAAATATTTTGGAAATTCTATCAAAGTCTGTATAAAGCAGACAAATATATAAATCAAGAAAAGATAGAAATGGAAATGTTTATGGAGAAATTAAATATGCCAAGGTTAGAGGAAGATGAGGCTCAATTACTAACGGTTAGGATAGCAGAAGATGAGAAAAATTGTGATGTATACTCATTCTACAGTAAAGTCCCCAGGAATAGAGGATATTCCTGTGTAAGTTTGGAAGCTAGGAGGGAAAAATTATGAAGATCTGGAAGGTTTTGTTTAACAGTATTTTAAAAGAAGTACCAACATCATGGCAGAAAGCAGTGGTAGCTGTAGTACCTAAAGAGGGTAAGGATCCATCAGATCCAGCTTCATACAGGCCAATTTTAATACTAAACCATGCTTACAGTGTTCATGTCTATAATGGCTAAAAGAATGCCAAAAGTACTGCCAAAATTGATAGAGACGGCTCAATGTGGTTTTGTAAAGTGAAGGCAAACATTTGACAACATTAACAGAACACTAGTGATCCAGAGGGAAGCAGAACGCAAGAAAATACCATTATTGTTGGTGGGTTTTGATGCAGAGAAAGCATTTGACAGAGCAAACTGCGACTTTATGAGCAGGGCAATATAAACATTTGCATTTCCTGGAAAAAAATATAAGGTTGATTAGGAGGATACAGAAGGGATCGGAGGTAAAAACTGAAGTGAGTGGGGTCATCTCTGATAATTTCTGCTTGAGCAGAGGAGGCATGCAGGGGTGTCCTCTTTCTCCTTTGTTATTTGCATTATACTTAGAACCACTGGCAAATAAAACAAGGGACTCAGAAATTCAAGGACATGATTGGTATTACTTTATACTGACAAAACCAGAAAGAGACATTACAGTGTTGAGGAACATTTTGAGACAGTTTCAAATCTTTTTAGGATAAAACATAAATGAAGCTAAAACAAAGGCAACAGTGGTCAATTATGTACCCACACATGAATTGGCTCAGCAATATCCATATGTACATGGACATGACAAAATAAAGTATTTAGGGGTATGAATTAAAAATGATTCTGGTGTGGTAGCTAAGGATATGTGGTAAGAGACTAAACAAAAAATAATACAAAAACTGAGAAAAATGGAAGATTTGTTATATGGATATGGATAGTAAGATACACGCAGTTAAAATGTTTTTGTCCCATTAGTCTTGTACACAGATCAGGCATTATTTTAATCAACCAGAGGAGAAGCTGTGGATACAACTAATAAACAGCTGTAAGACTATCTGGGAGGGGAAAATGGCAAGAGTCAAGTGGGCTTCAAAAAACACTCAGGAACCCAGCGAAAATGCTGCAAATTCTTTATTACACACTTCTGGTACCTCGGATGAAAAGCCTTCAAGGAATAACATCACAAACTGCTGCAGCCTATTTAAATCCCACCAATTTTATATACAAATTTCTCCATATTCACCTAATAGTTAAATACTAAAAAATCACCACCCAATTTTAAACATACATTTCCCATTACAAGTGGTGAAGGTCTGACACATTTGTTAAATCCAAACTTTTCCCATACGACAAACTAAATATTATTAAATATATATTAGATATTAAATGTATAAATACTGATTTCATCAATACATAGCATTCTAATAATTCATATTCATCAACATTATGTCAATACATCACATTATTGTATAAAATTATACAAATATCAATATAAACAAAATCAAGAAGTTATGTACTCATCATAACGTTCGATGCATGTAGTCCATCTCGCCTCACATTCTTACCCGTGGGTTTGGAGCCGAATGTCGGCTCCGACTTGGCCATACTTTAGCTCTAGTCTTTCAATTGGCTCAGCTAAGATGGTATCCCATGCTGCACTGCTCTCTATCCCCAGACAGAGTTTGCTGCGAGCACCAGCACTCACTCTTCATGCATAACAACACCTAAGGAAGGAAGAACAAACCAAGAATGAAGGGAACTCTGAAACCAGGCCTAACCTCTAGATCCTCCAGGACGGGGGAAGGTGGGTGGGTGGGGGGTAAGTAAGAATGTGAGGCGAGATGGACTACATACATCGAACGTTATGGTGAGTACATAACTTCTTGATGTTATGTAGTCCAATCTCGCCTACATTTTTACCCGTGGGACAGCGTCCCCAGCACCTAAATCCTGGGAGGCTCAGTGCCCAAGTAGCTGCAGCACAAATAGCATCCATAGACAATCTGGCCTGAAAAGCTGTAGATGTAGATACAGACCGGGTAGAGTGAGCCTTCACTCAGAACGGTAAATCTCTTCCCCCTGAAGTATAAATGAAAGAAATACAACTGGAAATCCACCTAGACACCGTGACTTTGGAAACAGGAGACCCAATTCTGTTTTCCGAAAATAAAACAAACAACTGATCAGATTTTCTGAGGTCCTTCGTTCTGTGCAAATAAAATTGTAATTGTGCGCATCCACCTGATGAAATTTGAATTCTGCCTTGTTTGCGAACTGAGGAAAAAACACTGGTAATTCAATGGATTGGTTAAGGTTACTAACTGACGCTACTTTGGGAAGAAAGGAAGGATTCGGTCTGAGAGAAACCCTGTCCTTATGAAAGTTAAGAATTTTAAATCACAAGTGGCTGCGGGCTCAAAGGGGGGTGAAGTAAGACCCTGCAGAACAAAGTTTACGTCCCAAGGCATAACAGGTTCAGAGACAGGAGGACGAACCAACAGAGTGCCTTTCAGGAAAGCCTTACAGAGTCTATGTGCCATTAGACTAGGTTTGTCTGCGACGTGAAAGGTAGAAATCGCCGCCAACTGGACTTTAATGGTTGCGGCAGCTGATCCCTGGTTGAAAAGCACAGAAAGGAACTCCAATACCGATGAGATTGGAGCTGTGTAAGGGTCAATCTGTTTGGCATGTGCCCAGATGGAAAATCTCTTCTATTTGCTGTAATAAAATCTTCCTGGTCGAAGGCTTATGAGAGGAAGATAGAATATGAACCACATCCGGCGAAAAATGGTGAAGCCAAACTAATGACAGAAGTGGAGTAGCCAAGCTGTCAACCGGAGGGTCCGAAGAGAGGGACTGAGCTGCCCTGACATGCGTGTCAGTAAGTCTGGTTGTGGGTACAGAATCCAAGGAGCGTCCATGAGATAGGGATGGAGAAAGGGGAACCAAATTTGACGAGGCCAGTGTGGAGCAATCAGAATCATTTTGCTTCCCAAGGATTGTGCTTTCTGAATAACCTTTGACAGCAAAGGAACCAGAGGGAAGGCATATAGTAGATCGGAGGGCCAATCGTGGACTAGAGTGTGTCCCTGGGTGACTCACCCTGACGGGGGATAAGGGTGAATTAGCTGCTGCATTTGGCATTGGGGGGGGGGGCTGGCAAAAAGGTCGCAGCAAGGATGACCCCAAATGCAGAAAATTTGCTCCTCAACTTGACAGTTCAGGGACCACTCGTGAGGCATCAGAATACCTCTGCTAAGCCTGTCTGCGATCACATTAGACTTCCCCGGAATGTGCGTGGCTACCAGAAAACGTTGGGAAGACACTGCCCACTGCCACACTCGCATGGCCTCTCTGCAAAGGAGATACGACTTGGTTCCTCCCCGTTTGTTCAGATACCATACCACCGACATATTGTCTGAGTGGACTGCAATAGTCCCGAGAGGAAGAAAGCTCTGAAGTGCTTGCAACGCTAGTAGCACTGCTCTCATCTCCAGGACATTGATATGCAGTTCCATCTTGTGCTCTTGCCACATCCCTTGGACTGTCCTGCCTAGATAATGCCCCCCCACCCCATCTGGGAGGCATCCATGGTCACCGTGGCAACCGGAGGCGAAGGAATGAAGGGTTTTCTCGCATTGAGGTTGTCGGTGTGAAGCCACCAACTGAGATCCTGTCTGCACCTGTCTGTGAGCAGAATAGGTGAGAAAGTGGAAGACGTTGGAGACCACTGGGCAAAGGGTAGCCACTGAAGGAGCCTCATATGTAACCTTGCCAGGGGAACTAACATAATCGTAGCAGCCATCGTCCCCAACAACTGGAGGACCAATCTTGCCTTCACTCTCCTCAGAGGGAGCAAGGCATAAATCTGTTGTTGTAAGACTCTGATTCTTTCCTGTGGTAGAAACGCCCGCATGAGCACGGTGTCTAATTCGGCGCCTATAAAGGTGACATGCTGCAAGGGCAATAAGGCAGATTTTTCCCAGTTCAAGGTGATGCCCAACTGTTGACATAGGTTGATAGTGGCGTCTCTGGTCTGAAGTAGCAGATGCCTGGCAGTGGCAGTAAGGAGCCAGTCGTCCAGGTATGGAAACACTTAGAATCCCTGATGTCTCAAGTGAGCAGTCACCACTGCCATGCATTTGGTAAACACCCTGGGGGCTGTGGTGAGACCAAAGGGCAGGACTCAAACTGAAAGCGACTGGCTCCCAGCCAGAAGCGTAGGTGACATCTGGATGCCCTATCCATCTTTATGTGGTAGTAAGCATCCTTGAGGTCGATGGAGCACATCCACACTTCTTTTCCCAACAATGGGAGAATAGATTGCAAAGTGACCATTCGGAACTTGGACTTTTGCACATGGGTGTTCAATCGGCTGAGATCCAAAATGGGTCTCAGGTCTCCTGTCCTTTTTGGCACCAAAAAGAATCTGGAGTAAGTCCCTAATCCGATCTGGTCTGAGGGGACATGTTGGATGGCTCCTTTTTCTAGCAGCTTTGAAACCTCTGAAGCTGCGGAATCCCTTTGACTGGGTGGAACATCTGGGATTTTCTTGATTGGAGGGGAATTTGATGAGAAGGGAATGATACATCCTCCAGAAATTTCATAGAACCCATTGGTCCTGGGTGATACCTTGCCAAGCCTCCGGGTATAGTGAGATGCGACCCCTGACTGGCTCCGGAAACGCACAGTCGTGCCTCCCTTCAGGAGCGGCAGTAGGGAGAACCACGAAAGGAATCGCGGTCTCCCGAGTTACGAGGACCTCCTCTGCCCCTAGGGTGGCGTCTGCCTGAATAACCACCCCTCCCCTGCCTCTGGAGGGGGACTCACCTTGTGCATCAGGAAAAAACCTCTGTGATTTCTTTGAACCACATCTTCCCACCCCTCTGGGCCTTGGGATAAGGCCCAGAGGGAAGGGAAAAATGGACTCCTATGACAGAGTTTTTCACTCTTGCTCGCACCTAGTGAGAGTGTCTTTCACCTTGGTTCCGAACAAAGAGGAACCATCAAACGGGGCTTCAGTGAATGTAGACTTGAAGGCCTCAGCGAAATGACAAAAGCGCAGCCAGGCATGTCTCCTAAGAGCAACTCCTGAACTTGCTGCCCTATTCGCTCCCTCGGCTGCGTGAGAGATCAGCCTCATGGAGGAGTTCGCAATAGAATTTAGGGTAGACATCCGGGCATTGACCTTCTGAGCCACCGCCTCAGAAACGTTACCCGTTATAGTCTCCAACTCCTTTAGGAGATCTCTCTGGAGCTGTGTAAAGTGTGATAAGTAATTCAGTGACCGCAAAGTAAAGGCTGCTGAAGAAAACATACGCTTCCCATACCGGTCCATGGTCCTAGACTCCTTGTTAGGGGGATGGACGGTGGAAGAAGTCTCAGCCAATTCCTTCTTGGTGGCCATTGCCACCACCATGGCATCCACGGGGACTCCCTTTGATAAAAATTCCTTATCAGAAGGGGCAGACAAAAATTTATTGGGTCTCCTGGGGACTGGTTCCACAGAGTCAGGGGTTTCCCACACCCTTCGACAAACCAGATCCAGAAGCTCGCGTGGAGACACCCAGGAGGCGGAGGGCTGAGCACCAAAGGCCTTCAGGAACACAGACTCCTCTTTGGAGGGGGCTTTGAATGGCCAGTCACCTCTTTGCTTCAAAATCTCTAGGATGTTAGAGAAAGAAACATCCTCAGAGGATGACTTAGGGTACCCCTCCGATTCCTCGAGGTCGGTGTCGGACGTGGCAGACTCATCTTGGGAATCCATGTGCTTCCTCTTGCACGTTCTCTTTCTGGGTGGCTCCTCAGGCAAAAACTCTGAGGGGCCCTCAGAAATATGGGGACCACTTGTGGGGGTACCCTGAGGCCTGGGGCTCCGCTGTCAAGAGATAGAGGGTGATCAGAGACCTGCACCGTGTTGTAGGGGACAGAGTGACCGAACCATATGATGCCGCTGACGACCTGGCCAGTGCGCTCCTCATGGCCTCGAAAGCTGGTCCTCCCGGGTCTGAAGGTCGACCAGCCATGGAAGACCTTGGATCAGAAGGGACCAGGTCCGAAGCAAGAGACAGGAGTCAGGCTTCCCCGTGCCGAAGCACCAAGAGGGAGACTAGGAGCCGAGAGGTGTCCCGAAGAATCCTCCTTGGGTCCGACCAAGGAATCCTGAGTCCTGAGTCCTGAATCCTGTGGATGGCACCGACGGGGTCGGAGCTAATGTCGGAACCGATAAGCCAGGAGGGGCTGTCGGAACCAACCTAGGGACATCAAACGGAGCCGAGCACTCTGGCTCCGAAAGCAGAGATGCGCTCAGAGGAGGAAGTATTGATGTAGGTAGAGGGACCGGCTCCGGAGCTGACTGAGTCAGAGCCGAAAACAATTTAGCCAGTACCGGTGACTGAAGAAGTCTCTGCACCACTCTATCGACGTCCACATCCGATAAGGTCCTGGAGGATTTAGAGGATAGGGAAGGAGACTGAGCCCTCTTCTCTGATGGAGACCTGCGAGGAGGAGATATCGGCCTAATGCTAGGCGACCGGCTCCAAACAGGCTCAGAGAGAATAGGAGCTGAAGCAGGTTCCATAGAAACGGACACTTCCTGCGGCCCCGAGGACAATGGAGCAGAGGATATCATCGAAGATTTAGCTGTTTTCTCCGGCGGCTCAGAGGATACTGATGGAGCTGGGGATCGCTTTTTAGCCTTAGAAGATTTAGCTTTTGATGGAGAAGACTTAAAGCTGAAAGCACTCTCCAAACCCTCCTCGAAGGAGGGTTTCAGAAGTCCCTTCAAAATCAATTTGTTCTTCCTTTCCTGAAGAACACGCGGGTTAAAAGCGGGTCTATATTAGATCAGCGAACGCTTAAACAAGCGAACGCTGATTGATCGACCTTATTTTAGCGAAAGTTAAAAATATCGAAGCAACAGAAACTCAAATTTTTTCCTAGGGAAAGAATTTGGTTGTCTGTTTCTGTTGCTTTGGTATTTTCAGTGCTGTGGTGGAAAGTTACGGGTCGGATTCAGGTAAGTGTGCAATTGTGTGGATGTGAGTGTTAGAGTGGGTTAGGTGAGTTAGGGTTAGGGCTCGGGTTAGGTATGTGTGTGATTGTGTGGACATGAGGGTTAGGGCGGATTTAGGTGAGTTAGAGAGCGGGTGAGGTGAGTGTGCGATAGTGACGGACCTTAGGGTTAGGGTTTGGGTTAAGATAAGTGGATAGTTAGTGGTGTGTGCATAGTGTAGGGTTAGGTGTCAGATTTTAGGTGTATGTGTGTGGATTTCTGTTTGTTTGGTGTGCTTGTGTTGTGTGTATGTTCTGGATCAGCGATTTTTTTCCCCTAGGAAAACAATCGCTGATTTGACAGTTCGAGATTGAAGCTTTCGCTTACATAAGGTCAATCAATCAGAGTTCGCTTTTTTAAGCGTTCGCTGATCTAATATAGACCCGCTAAAAGCATGACAAAAACAACACGATTCCTGGAGGTGAATCGCTCCCAGACAGTACACACAAATAAGAGTGTCCATCAGTGATAGACATCTTATAACTGCACTTCTTAAAGCCAGAGGGCTTATGCTCCTTAGTATCTTTAGACAGTCACTACAAACACTGAGTCACTAACCCAACAACCAGACCAACGGTCAACCAGGCACAGGAGCAGAACAAACAGACAGTACATCACAAAGACCTCTAACTTAAACGGTCCTAGAACACAAGGTAAAGAGGGAGGACTAGTTCCTCTAAATTAAATGGTCTTAGCCCAAGGGAAGTTAAGTCAGCACACAAAGGAAAGCGAGGGGACAGACTAGGTCCTCTAACTGAAACGGGCCTTGCCCGTTGGAAACAGCTAGTGGGATACCACAAAAAACACGCCAATACAAGAAAAAAACAACTTTTCCACAAAACAGCTCAAAGATACACACACAAATAGCTATGAAAATAGCTTTTTTTTTGCAAAACATCTCTGCTATAAAGAAGAAAAGAATACTTAGCCATAGCCAAGAGCGAGACCACGTCCGAGCTACAAGAGTGGCAAACGAGATCTGGGGATAGAGAGCAGTGCGGCATGGGATACCATCTTAGCCCAGCCAATTGAAAGACTTCGAGCTAATGTATGGCCGAGTTGGAGCCGACATTCGACTCTGAACCCACGGGTAAGAATGTAGGCGAGATTGGACTACATAACATCCTAGTATATCCCCGAACTAATAAATATTTTCTAATTCATTAATTTCTAAATGAATAAATAAATGAATTATCGTTTATATACCCCAGTTTACCTCTAAATTCAACCCACGTGCATGCATGGCAATTGTGAAAATGATGGGTGAAGATCCACGCACAACTTGGGTGTGTCAATTACTAGTTTGCCCTTACACACAACTATTTTAAGTTTGAACAATCATTTTATCTGCAGAAAGAGGGGATGGTGATGGGGGCGGCTTTCGTCCCCTTGTATGCTATTTTATTTACGGCATTCTTTGAAAATGTGTTCATCTATCCTACAAGGTTTTATAAGAACAGTGTGATTTTGTTCAAATGATTTATTGATGATTTAATATTTGCATGGAGGGGTGAACAAAGTGAATTTGGGAAATTCATGGAGATGTTGGGCTCTAACTCTGTTGGTCTTGAGTTTACATACAGAACTAGTGAGAAATCCATGCAATTTCTTGACATTGAGTTTTATGTGGACAAGGGAATGCTTCAACATAGGCCGTTTCATAAGGAAACGGCTGCTAACAATTTTTTGGAGGCTAGTAGCTCTCGCCCAGTGCATTTGTTGAAATCCTTGCCGTATGGGGAATTCAAATGTATTTTTATTAATACATCTGATAAACAAACATTGGAAAGGGAATTTTCCAAGGTAAAGAATAGGCTGCTTAAGAGGGGTTACAAAAATGTTTGCATTCAGGAGACGATGGACAGGGTCAAAGGGGTAACAGCCAGAAAGTGTGATAGAAGTGGTCCCTGGGTGGGAAGTAATGAGATTCATTCGAATAAATTGGTTGAGAAGAAGAATATATTTTATATCATGAAATTTTCCCCTTTCTCCAATATTGTGAGGGAACTTATTAATAAATTGTGGCCAGTGATTTACAGAGATGAGGTAGTGGGAAAGCTATTCCCCGGCAGAGTTACTTTTTCGTATGGCAGATTCAGCAATTTAAAAGAATTGCTGAATCAGAGGGTACAGAAAAAGTTTGGGATCAAATATCTGATTTTGGGAGATGGAATAATTTAAGATTACCAGCATTGGCGAAGGTCTCAATTATTAAAATGAATATATTACCAAGATTATTATATATTTTTAGATCTGCTCAAGTAGCAATTTCGAAGAAATTTTTTAAACAAATTCATAAAGAATTGGCTAAATTTATTTGGGAGCCAAGGAAAACAAGGATATCGTATGATAAATTAATGACACTAAAAAATAGAGGGGGACTGGATTTACCAAATTTTGAAATTTACTATTTAATAATAAACTCTAATAGACTCCTAAGAATTACTAATTATGATGTATGTAGCACTAAGTGGGCACCAACATGGGTAATCTTGAATTATAAACATATATTAAATTTGAGTATTAATCCTAAAGCATTACCCTTTCTAGGAAAAGATAAGCTGAAATTATATGGGATAATGGACCACATTAAAGTATATATAACATCTATACAACATTTATTTCAATCATTAGATCTTGCTCAACATATGATGGTCTTTCAACCCTTTCATAGAAACCCTAACTTGAGATTAAATAATCAATTAATAGATCTTAAACATTTCCCATTAATAGTTCATTTAACTTTAATTGACATTTACATATATCTCAAATTTTCAGCTAATCAAATAAGACAAGAATTAAACTTACCTAAAAATTATCTAGTCATATTGAGACAAATTAGGGAACTCTATATAAGCTACTTTAAGAATTTTAAACCCAGAGATGAGGATTTAACCAAATGCTCAAATTTGTGGCAAGCTCTTCAACAAGATGTTAAATTTATAACCGTATAAATAAATTAATAAAAGAGTTTAAATTCCAGGATAAGGTTCTTTTATCGAAATATTGGAAAGAGAAAATCCCATTGATAGAAGAAAATCAAATAATAAAAGCAATAGATTTGACAACAAAATCTATCTCTCTTCAAAAGTTGATGTATACTCAAGCTTATGATATGGAATAATGCGTATTATACACGCCTTAGCCTGCATAAATTCAATTCTAAAAACTCCCCAAATTGTCCATTCTGTAAAGACCAACCTGCTGATCTTCTTCATATGTTCTGGAGCTGCAAATGCATTTATAAACTTTGGAACTCTTTAAAAATACAACTTCAAAAGATGGGTTATCAAAGTACAACACTTTCATGGAAATTTATGATTTTGCATATCCTTCCAAAAGAACTTTCTAGATCACAAAGTATCATAAATATTAATATCTTCTTATTAATGAAACTATATATAGCTACTAATTGGTTAAACCCATCCCAAACTTCATGGGATAACTTTAAAATTCTAGCTATGAGACATATATTAGCCCACAAATTACTTCTACATCAAAAATAAAAATAACAATAACCCGAAAATATGGGAACAAGTGTTTAATCATATTAGCGTAATATTTTAAACCTAAATCTATTAGGAGTTATTTATACACTGTAAGAGAACTTTGTAACAACAAATTGTGTAATACTTGAACTAATCTCAATTATTTTTATATCTTTTTGTATAAACTTGTGTTGTAGGTGGAAGCATTCATGTAAATATTGTATATATGTTATGGTGTTATTGTTAGATACATTAGTTGGTTTTTATTTTTAATCTTGTATTTGTTTGAAATTTGTATTGAAAATGATAAAACAATAAAGATTTATTATTGGGGAAAAAAAAAAAAAAAAGAGGGTACAGAAAAATGTTGGGGGGGAATTTGGGTGCTTTTCCCTGTGGAAAGTGCAAAGTGCGTAATAGAATTAGGAATTTACATGGTACGTGTATTAATGGAAAGAAATTTTGGATTAAAAATCAATTTAAGTGTGACTCATGTGGAGTCATATACATCATAGGTTGTGGTTGTTCGCCGACCATGTGGTATATTGGGCAGACGAAAAGGTCAAACTGAGGATCTTGGAACATTTGGGCGATATCAGGAAATTGAGATTAGAGAGCCTAGTGGCCCAACATTTTTGTTCTGTTCATGAAGGAAATATAAATAACTTCTTCTTTAGTATCCTGGCCAAACCTTTTGAAGTTAGTAATATGGTTGGGGGGGGGGGGGTGTGTGTGTTCATTCGGAGAGTATTAAAGTTGGAAACTAAACTTATTATTAACTTGGGGACCATGCATCCACGTGGGTTGAATTTAGAGGTAAACTGGGGTATATAAAAGATGTAATTCATTTATTTATTCAATTAGAGATTATAGAATTGGAAAATATTTATTAGTTCAGGGATATACTAGGTTTTTGTTTATATTGATATTTATCTATAGTTTTATACAATAATTTGATGTATTGACATAATTTTGATGAATATGCATTATTAGAGTGCTATGAAAGTCCGTACTTATATATTTAATATCTAGTATATATTTAATAATATTTAGTTTGTCGTATGGGAAAAATTTGGATTTAACAATGTGTCACACCTTCACTTCTTGTAATGGGAACTGTGCGTTTAAAATTGAGTGGTGATATTTAGTATTTAACTATTAGGTGAATATGGAGAAATTTGCATATAAAATTGGGATTTAAATAGGCTGCAGCAGTTTGTGATGTTATTCCTTGAAGGCTTTTCAGCCGAGGTACCAAAAGCATGTAATAAAGAATTTGCAGCATTTTCGCTGGGTTCCGGAATGTTTTTTGGAGACTTGGAGCGCTTTGTGTGTTTCAAGAGTCAAATGGTATAAGATGATTCTTCCAGTAGAACGGGGTGGATTGGGATTACCAGATCTGAAGGGGTATTTCAGAGCTACAGAGATAAGGCTCCTATACACAGCATAGGGAGGCATTTACTTATTTAATTTAATTTGATATTTATTAACCAGGAAAGTCGTACTTGGAACAAAGCCAATTTTTAGCAGAGGCCAGAGGAGAAATGCTCCAGATGCATGTCTTTGTAACGTGGGAGGAAACCGGAGCACCAGGAGGAAATCCACACAAAAAGGACATGCAGACTCCGCACAGAAGGCACTCCAGCCGAGAATCGAACCGGAGAACCTCTTGCTGTGAGGAGACAACGCTACTGCTGCACCACTGTGCTGTATAGAAAACTATAATCCAAAGTGGTAAGGGATAATGATGATGATGATGATGAAATGGGGTGGGGAGGCTCAAGAAACAAGCAGAGAGTTGGATTTTGGATGCAGACCTTTAAGGAGAAAGTACAGTTGTGTACACTTACCATAAATTTAGATGTTCAAGTGTATTCACTGTTGCAGTCATCACTGGTGGGTTATCCCTGCTGTGGTAACCCTCGGCCAGCCCAAATACCAGAGTCAAATGTTCTTCTACATCGGCTGCTGTCGCTTGTTGACTGACGTCAAGTTGTCAGTGCTATAAAGCAAGGCAGCCGACACCATTACAGCACTTTTTCTTGCCCTAACCAGTCAGGAGCCCCAGGAAATATGGTAAGGGTGACCTGGTGGCAAAAAGCCATCATAAGAAGCTTATGTCTCCTTAAGAAAAGAGGAAATACGGGAGAAGGAGGGAGAGAAACCAAGACTGCAACAGTGGATACACTTGAACATCTACATTTATGGTAAGTGTACACAGCTGTACTATGTTCTTTGTGTTTCACTGTTGCAGTCATCACCTGTGGGAGGATTCCCAAAGCTGAGGATAAGGGTGGTAGGATTACTAATAGACCGAGGCCTGGGTCAGCATGCCCTGCAGAAAGTACAGTTGTGTACACTTACCATAAATGTAGATGTTTTGAGTGTATTCACTGTTGCAGTCATTACATTTGGGTAATCTGCTGGCAGGTTGCCCTCAGTCGGCCTGATTAACAAAGTCTTGGGTCCTGCATCGGTTGCTGTCCCTTCTTCCATGACATCAGGTCGTCAGGGGTATAAAACATGTCGCCGATGCCATTACATCAGTTTTTCTTGCCCCAGATGTCAGGTGCCCCACAAATGGGGAGCAATATATAAATGTATATAATTTAAAACACAAAAAAATATACCTCCAAACAAAAGCAAATACACCAAAAAGGCTTTTAAGCATAGTAAAAGAAAGGAGAGATATAGTAAGAGAAAACAGGAGGCTGGAGGGTGGGTAACCAGGACTGCAACAGTGAATACACTCTAACATCTACATTTATGGTAAGTGTACACAACTGTACTATGTTCTTCATGTTTCACTGTTGCAGTCATTACATTTGGGTAGAATCCCAAAGCTATGGTTGGGAGGATGGATTTATACAGCATTAGGAGCAGCTATAAGGCCCTGCAAGACAGCAGTGGCAAAGCCAGCTCTGGACTTCGAGAAGAGACGTAAATGATAATGTTTGGTGAAAGTATGAACTGAGCTCCAGGTAGCGGTAGCAGCTACTAGAATGTCTCTGGTAGGAACCCCTCTGAAAAAGGCTGCAGAAGTAGATGCAGCCCTGGTGGAATGAGATCTGATCCCCTTGGTGATAGGTTTACCATGGTTTACCATGGTGCATGTAGCAGAAATGAATACAATGGCTTATCCATTTGGAAATGGTCTGCTTTGAAATAGTCTTTCCCTCTGTCCCTGCAGCAAATGCCACCAACAGTTGTTCAGATTTTCTTAGAGATTTTGTCCTGTTTAAGTAGAATCTAAGTTGTCTGTGTACATCCAATGAATGCAGAATCCACTCACCCTTCTTCTGTGGACTGGGAAAGAAAGTTGGCAGATGAATGGTCTGATTAAGAGCCACACTGGATACCACCTTAGGCATGAAAGATGGATTGGTTCTGAGAGCCACCCTGTCCGGATGAAAAATAATGAAAGGCTCCACTGCCATAAGAGCCTGTAATTCTGAAATTCTTCTAGCTGAAGTGACTGCTAAAAGGAAAGCTGTTTTCCAGGAGAGAAATTTTAGGTCTGCAGTAGCAGCTGGCTCAAAAGGAGGGAGAGTGAGTTTTTCCAAAAGAAAATTGAGGTCCCATGCAGGAGTTGGCGCTCTCCTGGGAGGTCTTAAATTTTTGGACCCTCTGAGATGCTGCTTTAGCAGAGGAAGAGAGAAAGGGGGAGGTTCTGTGTTGTAATGAGCTGAAATGGCTGAGGCATGGATTTTTATGGAAGAAAAAGATAGGCCCTTGTGAAGCATCTCAGTTAAATATTGCAGAATCTGAGGAATATTGGGCATTGCTGTGCTTATTCCTTGTGATTGGTTCCAGGCACAGAATCTTTTCCATTTGTCAGCATAAGATCTTTTCCATTTGTCAGCATAAGATTTTCTAGTACTAGGCCTTCTAACCTCCAAAATGACATCCATCACAGGTTTGCTGAGGGATGCCAAGGGTGAAATTAGTTGATTAGCCACACTGCACGATTCAAAGTTTGGAACAGAGTGTGCAGAATTTGGTAGTTCTGCTGAGACAGTAGGTAAGGTGTCTGAGGCAGGTGCCACGGAGGAAGGTGTGACACATTGTGCAAGAGTGGGTACCAGTGTTGGCGAGGCCAGTCTGTAGCAATCAGAATCATTTTTGGTTTGTCCTGTCTGACTTTTAGTAGAACTTTGGAGAGCAGAGGCAGAGGGGGAAAAGCAAAGACTGATAGGTTTTTCCAGCTGAATGATAAAGCATCCACTTTCCAAGCTTTTTTGTGATGAATTCTTGCGCAGAATTTGTCCAACTGATAGATCTTTTTGCCTCACCCCAGAACTATGTCTGGACTCCCCCATTTGTGTGTCAACATGCTGAAAACTTGTGGTTCCAGTTTCCATTCGTGTGGGTCCATAAGATTTCTGCTTAGTTCATCTGCCAGAGTATTTAGCTTTCCTGGCAGGAATTGAGCTTGTAGTTGTATTTGGTAGGTCAAGGCCGTGTTCCACAATGCCATGGCTAGTCTGCAAAGGGGGTAGGAATGTGTACCCCCCAGCTTGTTTATGTACCACATAGCTGTGGTGTTGTCTGTCTTTATCATTAGTTGTCCTGGATGAAGGTAGTCCTTGAAGGCTGTCAGTGCATTCTATACAGCTAGCATCTCTTTCTGATTGATATGTAGGTGCACTTGATTTGGGCTCCATTTGCCCTGAATGCACTTTCCTGTCAGATGAGCCCCCCAAGCATAGTCTGATGCGTCTGTAGTTAGGGTTTGGGTGGCAGGGGGTGGAGTGAATGGCAGTCCCTTGTTTTGGTGGCAGGCCTCTGCCCACCATAGGAACTCTAATTGCAGGCAAGGTATGACAGGAATCATTGTTTCCAGGTTGTGACAATGTTGACTCCATAAACTTTTTAAGTACCAGTGAAGTTTCCTCATATACAGTCTTGCATATGGAATTAGAAAAATGCAGAAGGCCACGAACCCAAAGGCTTGCAGAATTTGTCTTGCAGACAGCAGGGTTTTTGTGGCCACCTGTTTGAAGTAAGTCACCAATTCAAGTCATATGGGCAGTTGTATTCAAGCTTGCACCCAGGAATGTAATTTTTTGAGAGGGTACCAGTTGTGATTTCTTTTCGTTTATCGTGTACCCTAGACAAGTTAGAACCCTTTTTACAAATGCCAGATGCTTTAGAAGAATGTCCTTGTTTTCTGCCTGAATTAGACAAACGTCCAGGTATGGACATATTTGAATACTTCTTTGCCTGCAAAATGCAATTACTGGAGCCAGGCACTTTGTGAAGACCCTGGGCGCAGTAGATAAGCCAAAGGGCAGTGCAGAGAACTGGTAATGAAAGTAGCCAGCTTTGAAGTAGAGGTATCTTCTGCAAGATTCCCTGATTGGGATATGCAGTTAAGCCTCTTAAGTTTAGAGTTACCAACCAGGCATCTTTGCCTAGCATAGGTAGTAACTGTTGAAGAGTCAGCATCTTGAATTTTGAAATGTTCAGAAATGTGTTTAGAGTGGATAAGTCCAGAATTGGGCGCCATGATTTGTCTTTTCTGGGTACCAGGAAAGTCTTGAATACAAACCTTGTCCCTTTTCCTCTTCTGGTACTGGTTGAATAGCCCCCATATTCATGAGGGACAGAACTTGTTTCTGGGTCTCTCCCCACTGATTTGGGGGCAGATCTGGCCATCCGTTTGGGATTGGCAGTGTGTGGAAATGAAATCTGTATCCCTGGGATACTATATTTAAAACCCATTTGTCCTGGGTAATAAGTTGCCAGTTTCGTGCATGAAGTGCCAGTTTCCCCCCCAAAGGGGCGGCTAAAAGTCAAATGCTAAATTAAGAGACTGTTTACCATAGGGAGGTGCCTTGTTGCTTCCAGATTTGGAGGTGGAGGCACCCCATTGTTTTGTTCTAAAAGTTCCTTGAGACTGAAACCTGGAGCCTTTGGAATGTCTGGATTTGAATTGAGCGGCTCTCGAAGGGACTGGAAAGGACCAGTTCTTAGTAGGCCAGTGCCTACTAAATCTTGGAGGTTGCACTTGTAATAAATCTTTCACAGTTTGCATAGATTTAGCTTCATCTTCCATCTTTTTTTTTTTTTAACACTTCTTCAGCCTAATTACCAAAGAGACGGTCCTGTTGTAAAGGAGCATCCATCAATTTTGCTTTAACATGGTCAGGCAGAGTTTTCTCTTTGAGCCAAGCATGCCTTCTTAGCACAGATCCAGTTACAGCAGCCCTGCAAGAGGCCTCCAAGGAATCAAAACCACATTGCAAAGTATGTTTTCCAACTTGTTCAGCTGAATGTAATAAATCCTGCAAATCTTTATTTTCCACACAGTCAGAGATTATCATTTTCTGTTTAAGTAGTCCCATGACATGCTGTTGATATTTAAGTATATGAAATTTGACAGTTTAAAGCCCTGATTGCCAAGGTTGCAGACGTGCAAACCTTCTTACCCCATCTATCCAGCATCCTGCAATCTCTATCAGAAGGGGTAGGATTTTTAGCAGTAGAGGCCTTAATGCCCTTGGGACCCTGAGAAATGGTTTCAGGATCAGCAGTAGGATTTTTGAAAAGGAATTTGTGGAAGTCAGGAACCCTGTAGTATCTGTCTGGCTTACTAGGAGCCAGAGGCAGAGAATCAGGAGTCATACTAGATTCTGAAGAAACATCATCAACAATGTCTAGGAGGTATAGCCAAAGGCCTATGCTGAGGAAGAAGAAGAAAATCCCCAAGTCTCTTTTTAGATTCAGAGAAATCCTGACTTTCCCAGTGGAAATGTTCCCTTAAGGTATGTACAGTTTCTCCAAAAGAGAAATTCTCAGAGGGAGAAGCAGAAGGAATGGAATCTTCTACATCAGAGTCCTCATAAGTAGGTATAGATAAATCCCGTTCAGAAGAAGAATCTGAAGAAATAGAATCCTGATCAGAAGATTCATAATCAATGTCTTGCCTAGGCCTCTTAGCAGGAGGAGGTTGGCTACCCCTGATCAAGGTAATTAAATCTTCAGCCATTTTGATCATTTGCTTTTTAGGCATGGGGCCTGCACACGTGGCCCAAGCGTCAGTTTTTTAGACATAGAAATAGATTTTGGCCTTAGTTTTGAAGATAGCGTCAGTTTAATATACAAATCTTTAGGCCTAAAAACACCCTCAGAAGCCGGTGCCTGCACAGCGGCTCCGGACCCATCTAAGGTAGAGACATCTGCAGGTTCAATACTTAAAGCATCTCGTGGCACACCGGACTCCAAATGGGTCTCAGTAGAGGCCTGCAAATCAAAAGTAGCTGGCATCAGGGGCTGCGAAAGCACCTCACTGAGTAACGGCGAACTAGCAACTGGCTTAGGAGAAGTGTCATCATCAGTTTTGGATCTCCCCGGCCCGTCTCGGTCTTTTTCTTTGCGTTTTTTTAGGTATTCTGGTAGTCGGATTGCTAACCGACATCATTTTTGGATAGTTAAATCGTGAGCCAAAATATTTAGAAGCAAAAATGTACAGACGTTCAATAGTGCGTTTATTAAATCTAGCACAAAACTAACAACAAGGTACTTCATGATCAGGGCCTAGGCAAGGAATACAGTATAAATGAAAATCCTTTTGAGGTATTTGCTTCCCACAAGTAATGCAATTATTAACTTTTACCGACATCGGTAAGGAGCAAGAAAGCTTCCCCAACAGGGTACTTCGCTTTTAGTTGAAGACTTCGGTTCTGAAACTCAAACAAAAAATTCAGGGGTCTGCCGACCGGCACTTGCGAACTGCTTCTGCTACTGCACAGCAAGAAAGACTGATGCAATGACGTCGGCTGCATGTTTTATACCCCTGACGACCTGACGTCATGGAAGAAGGGACAGCAACTGACGCAGGACCCAAGACTTTGTTAATCAGGCCGACTGAGGGCAACCTGTCAGCAGATTACCCAAATGTAATGATTGCAACAGTGAAACAAGAAGAACATCTGCATTGGCAAACCCTGGCCTAGCTTTAGAGAAAAGAGGAAGATGGTAATGCTTAGTAAAGGTATGGACAGAAGTCCAGTTGGCAGCTTCGAAGATGTCCCTGGTGGGGACTCCTCTCAGGAATGCTGTGGAAGTGGAGGCTGCCCTAGTGGAATGGGTGTGAATAGACTTAGGGGGAGGTTTCCCATGAAATCTGTAGCAGAAATGCATGCAGTGTGATATCCATTTAGAGATGGTTTGCTTGGAAATGGGTTTCCCCTCTGCCACTGGGGCAAAGCTGACCAGCAGTTGGTCTGTTTTTCTGAAGGCTTTAGTACGGCCTAGGTAGTACCTGAGCTGTCTGTGCAAGTCTTGTGAGTGCAGAATTCTTTCCCCTTTGTTTTGAGGGTTGGGGAAGAAGGTGGGTAAATGTATGGCTTGGTTGAGAGTCTCACCAGATACTACCTTGGGCATAAAGGAGGGGTTAAGTCCTCAGGAAAACGCTGACTGCATTGAAAATGATGAAGGGTTCGATGGCCATCAATGCCTGAAGTTCTGAAACCCTTCAGGCTGAGGTGATAGTTAGCAGGAAAGCAATCTTCCAGGAGAGGTATGTTAGTTCTGCTGAAGCAGCAGGTTCAAAGGGTGGTAAGGTTAGTTTTTCCAAAACATAATTCAGGTCCCAGGCTGGTGTGGGTGGCCTTCTGGGAGGTCTGATATTAAAAGCCCATCTGAGGAACTGCTTAATCAAAGGATGTGAGAACAGTGGTGGATCTGTATTGAAATTAGCTGAAATGGCTGAGGCATGGATTTTAACAGAAGAGAAGGAGAGGCCAGAATTTAGTAGCTCCACTAGATAGTCCAGGATAAGAGGGATGGAAGGATGTGAGGAACTGCCCCCTCTGGACTGATTCCAGGAGCAAAATCTTTTCCATTTTCCAGCGTAAGATTTTCTGGTGCTGGCCCTCCTGGCCGCCGTGATAATTATAAACCATGCTGTCATTTTGAGAGTCTGCAAGTCCCCCGCCTGAGTCAAGAGGTATGAGATGAGGGGAAGCTGCCTGGGAAGCTGAGATGTCAGGCTGCGCAGTAAGGGGTACCAATGCTGCCTGGGCCAATCTGGACAAATGAGGATGGCCTTTGGCCTCTCCTCCCTTATCTTGATAAGTACCTTGGGGATAAGAGGCAGAGGAGGGAATGCGTACACAAAGAGGGAGTTCCAGGGGAAGGTCAAGGCATCCACCTTCCACGTTAGGCAGTGATACTCCCTGGTACAGAATTTTTCCATCTGGTGGTTGAGGTGCAAAGCAAAGAGATCCACCTCTGGAGTTCCCCACTCCTGAGTGACTTGCAAAAAAGATTTTTCTGTGGAGCTGCCATTCATGGGGGTCCAGCAAGTTTCTGCTTTAGTGGTCTGCCAGGGAGCTGTTGATCCCTGGTACATATTGGGCTATTAGGTGCAATCCCATGGAGGTGGCTGTCTGCCAGAGGTTCATGGCTAGCCTGCACAGAGGGTAAGATTAGGTCCCTCCCTGTTTGTTGATGTACCACATTACAGTGGTGTTGTCTGTTTTGATAAGGACCACCCCTGCCCTGAGATGGGATTTGAAGGATATCAAGTTCTTTAGTACTGCCATCATTTCCTTCTGGATGATGTATAAAGGAAGGTGCTTGGCATTCCAAAGGTTTTGGGTGCACCTTCCTGCCAGGTGAGTGTCCCAATCCATGTCTGAGGAGTTGGTGGTGATGGTCTGGCCAGTAGGGCAGAGGATGAAGGGGAGACCCTTGTTCTTGGCACAGGCCCTTGCCCACCAGAGAAACTTGGCCCTTATACAGGGGTATCAAAGGGAGAGGGGTCTCTAGAAGCTGAGTGCTGACACCAAAGATTCTTTAGATACCACTAAGTTTCCTCATGTGGAGCCTGGCCAGAGGAATTAGAAGGATGCAAGATGTCATGTACCCCAAAGCTTGCAGGAACTTCCTCGCTGTGAGGTGACTTCTGGAAGCCAGCTGAGTAAAGCAGAGTAGTGATAGTAAGAACATTTGAGATGCTGTATCCAGCAGTTCTCCCAGGAAAATGATCCTCCTGGAGGGGGTCTGCTTTGATTTCTTTTCATTGATGGTGAACCCTAAGGAGGTTAAGGATGGTTTTGACAAAGAGGAGGTCCCGGATCAGATTTTCTTTGCACTCTGCCAGAATGAGACAGTTGTCCAGATAAGGGTAAATCTGAATATTTCTCTGTCTGCAAAATGCTATGGGCGGGGCTAAGCATTTGGTGAATACCCTGGGTGCAGTAGATAAGCCAAAGGGTAGTGCAGAGAACTGAAAGTGTTGTAAGCCTGCCCTGAAGCGCATGAATTTCCTGCAGGAATCCCTTATGGGGATGTGAAGGTAGGCATCCTTTAGGTCTAGGGTCACTAACCAGGCATTTTTTGTCAGCATAGGCAGCAGTTGCTGCAAAGTTAGCATTTTGAATTTGGGGACTACCAGGGAGATGTTCAGAAAGGATAGATCCAGGATGGGGTGCCAAGTGCCCTCTTTTCTGGGAACAAGGAATAGTCTGGAATAAAAGCCTTTGCCTGCTTGGTCTACGGGAACAGGTTCTACTGCCCCCTGAGATATGAGAATTTGGACTTGTTTTAATGCCTCTGCCCATTGATATGGAGGTAAGTCTGGGTACCCTCTTGGAACTGGGAGTTCGTTTTTAAGAGAATTTGTATCCCTGAAAAAATTATCTTTAATACCCATTGGTCTTTGGTTACAAAAAGCCAATTGTTTTGCAGAGGGACAGCCTTCCTCCTAGCTTTTGGTGAGTGAAAGCAGGGCAGAGGGGGGAGAGGGAGTCATTGTGAAGTTTTGCTATAGAAGGGCTACTTAGAACTCCCTGCCTTAGCGGAGGAGGTCCACTGTTTGGATCTCTGCTGTCCTTGGGATAAAGTCCTGGGTGGTCCGTCTCTGCGGGGCTTACCTTGCCCCTGTCTACTAGGTGCAGGAAAGGACCAGTGCTTAGAGGAGAAATACCTGCTGAACCTGGGAGGTTGGACCTGAAAGAAATCTTTTTACTGTTTGCATAGATTTTGCTTAGTCTTCCATCTTTTTAAGCACTTCTGCTTTAATTCCAACTAAGCGGTCCTTATCCAAGGGTGCAGCAATTAATTTAGACTTGACATGATCAGGGAGAAGCTGTTCCTGCAACCATGCATGTCTCCTAATAACAGATCCTGACACTGCTGCCCTGCTTGAGGCTTCTAGTGTCATATCCACAGTGCAAAGAGTGTCTGACTACTTGACAAGTAGAGTGCAGTAAATCTGCTAACTCTTTAGAATTGGCACAGTCAGGAAAGGAAGAAATCTTTTGTTTTAATAGTTCAAGTGTGTTGTTGATATTGTAACATATGGAACTGATAGTGGAGTGCTCTCATAGCCAAGGTAGCAGAAGCATATACTTTTCTTACCCCATTTGTCCAGAGCTATGGATTCCTTGTCAGAAGGGATAGGATTCTTTACAGAACTAACTTTAGCTCCTTTAGGTCCCTGTGTAATGACCTCCGGGTCTACAGCAGGATTTCTGTACAGGTATTTGTGAGAATCTGGCACTCTGCAATACCCATCAGGTTTAGTGGGAAGGCGTCAGGGGCTAAGCTGGATTCATGGAAAACTCATCCACCAATTCTAAAATAGGAGGGATGGCCAGGGGTCTGTGCTGGGGCAGGTCCAGAAACTAGTCTTTTCTTAGACTGAGGGAAGTGCTGAGATTCCCACTGGAAATGTTCCCTAAGGGTGTGAAGGATTTCCCCAAAGAAAAGGTCTTCTGGTGGGGATTGGGGGGGGGGGGGGCAGAAGGAATAGATTCCTCTGCATCTGAGTCTTCATAAGCAGTAACAGGCTGCTGTTCCTCTTCAAAAACTGAATAATCAGATTCTTCAGAATCCTGTTCTGACAGTATTTCTGGAGAAGGGTGTCTTTTCCTTTTAGAAGATGTGGCCTGACTACCCCTGATAAGGGAGATAAGATCCTCTGCCATCTTAAGCATGTGTGCTTGGGGAGGTGGAGCAGGAGTAAGACGGAGACTAGAGGTAGATTTCCTAGGAGTGGCCTGGCTTCTAGGCCTAAGAGAATCCATCTGAGAGAAGCGGTAGTCGGATGCGAGGAGGTTGGTTTCTGTCTTGAATCGGTAGTGCACGATGCCTCCTCAGAAGCCGGTGCCTGCGTCGTGGCTCCATACCCAAACGAGGCAGAGATGACCAAAGGCTCAGAAGACGAAGACTATTTCTGTGGCATACCGGACTCCGAAAGGGTCTTGATAGAGGCCTGCATAGATATCGTATTGGGCATCAGGGGCTGCAAAATCGCCTCACTGAATTCCGGAGAACTGACGACCTGCCTACCGGTAGAGTCGTCGGAAGGCTTAGCCTTGTGCGGTCTGTCTCTATCTTTATCTCTTATGTTTTTTCGGAAAGTCTACAGATTGCTGGCTGATGGACACCATTTCAGAATGCGAAGACAGAAGACGAAAATACCTATCTACAATAAGAGTTCTACGACGAATGGTTCTTGCATTGAAGAGGGCACAGAATCGGCAATGGGGGACGTTGTGGTCTGGGCCTAAACAAGTGATGCAGTATGAATGGAAGTCTTGGTGTGGGATCTGCTTTCCACAGACGAGACAATTGTTAACTTTTTCTGACATTGGTTAGTGCAAGAAAATAAAAGAGAGTCCCCAATGGGGTACTTTGCTTTATATGTTTTCAGCTGAAAATTCGTACTCTGGTAGCGACCGACCGGCACACTTGCAAACTGCTTCTGCTACGGGCTCCACGTCAAGAAAGACTGATGTAATGGCGTCGGCTGCTTTGTTTTATAGCACAGATAACCTGACGTCAGTCAACAAGCAATAGCAGCCGATGCAGAAAAACATTGACTCTGGTATTCGGGCTGGCCAACGGCTACCACGGCAGGGATAACCCACAGGCGATGACTGCAACAGTGAAACATGAAGAACATCAATAATCATACAGAATATATTATATCTATAAAGTAGCAAAACGTATCCCAAAAACTAAGCCAACAATGGAACGGAGAAAGGCGATTCTGCCAATAGGGATGACTGCAATTAGGGATATAGACAATAGGCAAGAGGGGGCTGGAATTTATTGGAGAAAAAAGGGACAAAGGTATTCAGAGCAAATAACTAGAGAAGTAAAGATGATAAGAATGGAAGACGCCAAGAATTTGGACTGCAGGTTAAAGATTACCTTCCCCATCAAGGTTTGATATCAGAGTATAGGCAAACAGAAAGAAATAAGGGGTTCATAAATGAAAGACCAGCCCTGGTAGAGATTTCAGTAGAATCTAGAACAGAAGCTGCCATTAAAAAAGGAATAATTAGTGAAGCATATAAAACATTACATGATAACTATAACACTCAATCATAGGAGGTTAGAAAGGATTGGGAAGAGAGACTGGATAAATAATTCACAAAGGAACAATGGAAGGACATAAGGATGTCTCCCAAATATGCAATAAAATCTACAATATTTAGGATTTTTGCTAGGAAATGTTTACTTACATATTTTTATACCCCAAGTTGACTCTGGAGAATTTTTCCTCAGGTAGACAGCAAATGTTGGAGGTGTGACAGTGAAGAAAGCGGTAACTGGGAAAGTACAGTTGTGTACACTTACCATAAATGTAGATGTTAGAGTGTATTCACTGTTGCAGTCATCACATCTGGGTTATCCCTGTCAGGGTAGCCCTCAGCCGGCCCGAATACCAGAGGCTTAGTATTTCTGCGTTAGTTACTGTCGCTTCAGGACTGACGTCAGGTCGTCAGTAGTATAAAGTAAGGCAGCCGATGCCATTACATCAGTTTTTCTTGCCCTAACCTGTCAGTAGGAGCCAGGTTCTGGTGGAAGAACCCGACCAGCAGAAAGTAAATACCAATATGTCCCCTGTAAGGCAAGAGAAGAAAAATGGGGGATGGAGGGAGAGGAAACCAGGACTGCAACAGTGAATACACTTGAACATTTACATGTATGGTAAGTGTACACAACTGTACTATGTTCTTCGTGTTTCACTGTTGCAGTCATCACATTTGGGTTGATTCCCAAAGCTGAAATGGGTGGAGGCAGTCAAGGAAACTAGGGGCTGGCTAGGATGCCCTGCAAGATTGCAGAGGAAAACCCTGCCCCAAATATGGAAGAGAGAGGCAGGTGGTAATGTTGGGTAAAAGTGTGAACAGATGTCCAGGTGGCAGCCTCTAGGATATCCCTGGTGGGGACTCCTCAGAGGAAAGCTGCAGAGGTGGAGTCTGCTCTAGTGGAGTGGGTCCTGACCCCCTTGGGGGGGAGGCTTTCCATGTTTGTAGCAGAAATGGATGCAGTGTGCTATCCATTTGGAAATGGTTTGTTTGGCAATGGCTTTGCCTTCTGCCCCTGCAGCAAAGCTAACCAGCAATTGATCAGACTTTCTGAAGGATTTAGTCCTGTCTAGATGGAATCTGAGCTGCCTGTGCACATCTAGAGAGTGCAGGATCCTTTCCCCCTTGTTCTGGGGATTAGGAAAAAAGGTGGGCGAATGAATAGATTGGTTGAGAGCCACACACCACCATGGGCATGAAGGATGGGTTAGTCCTGAGGGATGCCCTGTCAGCATAGAAGATGATGAAGGGTTCCACAGCCATGAGTGCTTGCAGCTCGGAGACTCTTTTGACTGAAGTGATGGCTAGAAGGAAAGCTATCTTCCAAGAGAGAAATTTTAGCTCTACAGAAGAAACTGGTTCGAACGGGGGCAGGGTGAGCTTTTCCAACACAAAATTAAGGTCCCAAGCTGGGGTTGGTGCTCTTCTGAGTGGCCTCTAGTGGTTAGCCCCTCTTAGGAACTGTTTGATCAAGGAGTGTGAGAAAAGGGGCTGCCCAGTGGAAAAATGAGCAGAGATAGAAGAGGCATGAATTTTAATAGAGGGGGGAAAAAAAAAAGAGAGGCCACTGTGTAGTAGGTCAGCTAAGTAATCCAGTATGAAAGGGAGGGAGGGCTGTGCCGTAATGGCTCCCTTAGCCTGAATCCAGATGCAGAACCTTTTCCATTTGTCAGCATAAGACTTTCTAGTGCTAGGGCATCTGGCCTCACGTATAACATCTAGAACCTGTTTACTGAGGTTGGCAGATTGATCGGGGGTTAGGTAATAAGCCAAGCTGCTAAAATGAGTGTCTGCGATTGGGGATGCATGAATTCCCCTTCCCTCTGGGTCTGGAGGTTTGGAATCTGAGGAAGATGTCATAGTGGCAGTGGGGACAGGCTGCACAGCAAGAGATACCAGTGCTGGCGAGGCCAGTCTGGAGCTACAAAAATTGTCCTTGGCTTTTCCTCCTTTATTTTGAACAGTACCCTGGGGATGAGAGGTAGTGGAGGAGAGGCATAGACCGATAGACTGACTCAGGGGAAGGACAGGGCATTCACTTTCCAAGCCATGCAGTGATGCTCCCTGGTGCAGAATTTGATGAGCTGATGGTTGGTGTGAGAAGCAAAGAGGTCGATCTTCGGGGTGCCCCATTTCTGAGCTATTAGGCTGAAGGCTCCTTCTGTTGAGCTGCCACTTGTGTGGGTCCAGAAGATTTCTGCTTAATTTGTCTGCCAGAGAGTTGAGAGAACCTGGTAGGAATTGTGCTAACAGGTGGAGTTGCATGGCAGAGGCTGTATGCCAAAGGGTCATGGCCAGCCTGCATAGAGGGTAGGAATGAGTCCCCTCCCTGCTTGTTGATATACCACATTACAGTGGTGTTGTCCGTTTTGATCAGGAGAACCCCTATGGAGAGAAGGGGTTTGAAAGCTATCAAGGAGTGCTGGACAGCCATCATCTCTTTTGGTTGATGTGCAGTGGGATTTGCTGTGGGCTCCACTGGCCCTGTATGCACCTGCTGTCCAGGTGTGCACCCAAGACATAGTCTGATGTGTCTGTGGTGAGGGTCTGGGCGGCGGGGGGTGGTGAGAAAGGTAGTTGTGGGAGCATGCTGTTGTCCACCAAAGAAAATCTTTTCTGAGGCAAGGTATTATAGGTACAAGAGTCTCCAGGTCTTGAGTGTGTTCACACCAAAGGCTTTTTAGGTACCATTGAAGTTTCCTCATATGCAGTCTGGTATACAGAATGAGTAGTATGCAAGATGCCATGAACCCCAGAGCTTGCAGGATCTTCCTTACAGATAGCTGGGGTCTGGTGGCTATTTGAGAGAAGTAGGCTGTCAGGAAATTTTGCTTTTCTGGTATAAGGAATGCCATCTGGGATGCTGTGTCCAGGCTTGCTCCCAGGAATATAATCCTTTGGGTGGGCACCTGTTTGGATTTCTGTTAGTCGATTGTGTACCCTAGGGAGGTTAGTAGGGACTTTACAAATGCCAGGTGCTTGAGCAGCGTTTCCTGGCTGTCTGCATGAATTAGGCAGCTGCCCAAGTATGGGTAAATCTGGATATTCCTTTGTCTGTAAAAGGCAATGGCCGCAGCCAGACATTTTGTGAAAACTCTGGGAGCAGTGGATAAGCCAAAGGGAAGCGCAGAGAACTGAAAGTGTTGAGATCCTGCCCTGAAACTGAGACATTTCTTGCATGATTCCCTGATAGGCCTCTTTTAGATCTAGGGTGGCTAGCCAAGCATCCTTGGACAGCATGGGTAGCAGCTGCTGGAGGGTGAGCATTTTGAATTTTGGGATCACCAGAGGAAGGTGTTTAGAATGGATAGATCCAGGATGGGGCTTCACGTGCCCTCTTTTCTGGGTACCAGAAAAAGTCTGGAATAGAAACCTTGACCTCTCTGTTCTGCAGGAACGTGCTCTACTGCCCACATAGACAGCAGGGAAAGGACTTGCTTTGCACCTCTGCCCACTGGTTTGGAGGTAGATCTGGGAACCCTTTTGGGGTAGGAAGGGTGTGGAAAGAAAATTTGTATCCCTGGGACACTATGTTGAGAACCCGGCGGTCATTGGTAATAGTGGCCCAGGTGCTTGCGTGAAAGGAGAGTTTTCCAACGGGGGGGTAAGTGAAGGTGGGCAGATGGGGAGGTGAGTCATTGCGAGTTCTTACCATAAGGGGGTGGCTTAGAACTCCTTGGTTTTGAAGTGGAGGTAGTCCACTGCTTAGATCTCTGCATTCCCTGTGGCTGCTGTCTGGGGGGATCTGGTTCCCCGGGGTCTGGACTGGACTGGCTTAGTGGGAGCAGGAAAGGACCAGTGCTTGGTGGGACAATGCCTGCTGAAGCTGGGTGGGTGGACCTGTAGGAAATTCTTAACTGTCTGCATATATTTTGCTTTTTCTTCCATCTTTAAGACCACTTCTGCCTTAGTGCCAAATATGTTGTGTTTGTGCAAGGGGGCATCCAACAATTTAGATTTGACATGGTCTGGCAAGGGCTGTTCCTTAAGCCATGCATGCTTTCTAATGACAGATCCGGTGACTGCTGCCCTGCAAGAAGTTTCTAGGGCGTTAAAACTACAGTGCAAAGTGTGTTTAGTTACTTGACTTGCAGAATGCATTAACTCTTTTAACTCTTGATTCTGCACAAGCAGGAAAGGAAGACATTTTTTGTTTGAGGAGTTCCAGGGTATGGTGCTGAAATTTTAACATATGGAACTGACAATTTAGTGCCCTGATAGCAAGAGTAGCTGAGGTGTATACTTTTTTTACCCCATCTGTCTAGTTCCCGAGAATCCCTATCTGAGGGGGTGGGATTCTTAGCAGAGGTAGCTTTAATCCCTTTATGCCCTTTAGAAATTCCTCAGGGTCAGCAGTAGGATTTTTAAAAAGAAATCTGTGCGAGTCAGGGACTCTATAGTACCCGTCTGGTTTTCTGGGTGCAGGAGGGAGGATGTCAAGAGTCAAGCTAGATTCCAGGAAAACATTCTCCACAACATCCAGGAGTGGGGGGATGGCCAAGGGTCTGTGCTGTGGAAGATCTAAGATTTCCCCCAGAGTCTCTTTTTAGACTGTGGGTAGTCCTGATTCTCCCATTGGAAATGCTCCTTTAAGGTATGAAGGGTTTCCCCAAAGGAAAAATCCTCTGGGGGAGAGGTGGAAGGGATGGAATCCTCTGCATTAGAATCCTCATAAGTAGAAAGGGGTTGCATGTCTTCATATTCAGATGCATCAGAGTCATCTGACTCTTGTTCAGACAAAAAGTACAGTTGTATTCACTTACCATAAATGTAGATGTTGGAGTGTATTCACTGTTGCAGTCATTACATTTGGGTTATCTGCCTGCAGGTAGCCCTCAGCCGGCCTGAATACCAGAGTCTTGAATTCCTGCGTCGGATGCTGTCTTTTCTTCCATGACGGCAGGTTTATAAAACATGCAGCCGCTGCGTCGGATGCTGTCTTTTCTTCCATGACGGCAGGTTTATAAAACATGCAGCCGACACCATTACATCAGTTTTTCTTGCCCCAGATGTCAGGTGCCCCCATAATGGGAAGCAATTATATGTTATGTTACACCTCCATCAAAAAGCAAATACACCAGAAAGCTTAAATACACCAAACAAGAAGGAAAGGTAGAGCCAAGAGAAGTCGGGGGGCTGGAGGGAAGGTAACCAGGAATGCAACAGTGAATACACTTGAACATCTACATTTATGGTAAGTGTAAACAACTGTACTATGTTCTTCATGTTTCACTGTTGCAGTCATAACATTTGGGTTGATTCCCAAAGCTAAGGAAAGGAAGAGAGAGTGAGAGAGCATTAGGACCAGCTAATAAGCCCTGCAAGACTGCAGTGGCAAAACCAGCTCCGGATTTAGAAAAAAAAGGACGTGTAATAATGCTTGGTGAAGGTATGTACAAGGTATGTACAGAGTTCCAGGTAGCAGATTCTAGGATGTCCCTGGTAGGGACTCCTCTGAGGAAGGCTGTAGAGGTAGATGCAGCCCTGGTGGAATGTGATCTTATCCCCTGTGGGGTAGGTTTTCCATGGTGCTTATAGCAGAAATGAATGCAATGGGCTATCCAATTAAAAATGGTTTGCTTTGAAATGGACTTCCCCCTCTGCCACTGCAGCAAAGCCAACTAGCAGCTGTTCAGATTTTCTGAGAGGCTTAGTCCTGTCCAAATAAAATCTAAGTTGTCTATGCATGTCCAAAAAGTGCAGTATTCGTTCACCTTTGTTTTGTGGATTCGGGAAAAAGGTAGGCAAATGAATGGACTGAGGGCCACACTAGACACCACCTTGGACATAAAGGAATGATTGGTTCTGAGGGAAACCTGTCTGCATGGAAGATAATGAATGAAGGGCTCCACTGCCATGAGGGCCTGTAATTCAGACACTCTTCTTGCTGAAGTGATGGCTAGAAGGAAGGCTGTTTTCCAAGAAAGGAATTTCAACTATGCAGTTGCAGCTGGTTCAAAATGGAGGGAGAGTGAGCTTTTCCAATACAAAGTAAAGGTCCCAGGGTGGAGTAGGGGCTCGCCTGGGGGGGGGGGGGGGGGTGTCTTACATTTTTGGCCCCTCTGAGGAATTTCTTTAGCAGGGGGCGAGAGAAGAGGGGTGGTTCAGTATTAAAATATGCTGAAATGGCAGAGGCATGAATTTTAATTGACGAGAAGGATAAGCCCTTGTGGAGCATTTCTGTTAAGTACTGAAGAATACGAGGTAAGCTGGGCATTGTTGTGCCCATCCCCAGAGTCTGGCTCCAGAACAGTATCTTTTCCACTTTTCAGCATAAAAGATTTTCTAGTACTAGGCCTCCTTGCTTCCAGAATGACATCTAGCACCTGCTTACTGAGGGATGCTATTGGGGAGCTCAAGGAATTAGCCAGGCTGCAAGGTTCAGGGTTTGAAGCGGAGGGTTCAAAATCTGGCCCGCCTGCTGAGACAGCTGGGAAGGTGTCTGAGGTCGGTGCCATGGTTCCAGCAGTATCATACTGCACAAGAGGGGGTACCAATGCTGGCGTGGACAGTCTGGTGCAATCAGTATTGTCCTTGGCTTGTCCTGTTTGATCTTTAGCAGAACCTTCAAGAGGAGAGTCAGAGGGGGGAAAGGCATACATCGAGAGGCTTTCCCAGGTAAAAGACAGGGCATCCACTTTCCAAGCTTGACTGTGGGGAGTCCTTGTGCAGAATTTGTCCACTTGGTAGTTTTGAGGGGAGGCAAACAGGTCTATCTCTGGAGTCCCCCATTTGTTCCTCAAGAGGTTGAATATTTTTGTTTCCAGTTTCCATTCGTGTGGGTCCATGAGATTTCTGCTTAGGTCTGCCAGTGAATTTAGCTTGCCTGGCAGGAATTGAGCTTGTAGGTGCACTTGGTAGCTCAAGGCTGTACTCCACAGAGCCATGGCTAGTCTGCAGACAGGGTACGAGTGGGTTCCCCCCCGCTTGTTTATGTACCACATAACTGTGGTGTTGTCTGTCTTTACCAATAATTGTCCTCGAAGGATGTGGTCTTTGAAGGCTGTCAGGGAATTCTATACAGCTAACATTTCTTTTTGGTTGATATGCAGGTGCATCTGACTCGGGTTCCCTTTGCCCTGAATGCACTGCCCTGCCAAGTGAGCTCCCCATGCATAGTCTGCTGAGTCTGTTGTTAGGGTTTGGGCGGCAGGCGGTAGAGTGAAAGACAGCCCCTTGCTGTGGTAGCAGGCCTCTGCCCACCAAAGGAACTCTGTCTTTATACAAGGAATGATAGCAATCACTGATTCCAGGTCCTGAGAATGTTGGCACCATAAACTTTTTAGATACCATTGTAGTTTCCTCATATGCAGTCTTGCATATGGAATTAGTAGAATGCAAGAGGCCATGAACCCCAGGACTTGCAGAATTTTCCTTGCAGATAGCTGGGTCTTTGTGTCCAGCAGTTTGAAGTAGGCTGTCAAATAAAAGTACAGTTGTGTACACTTACCATAAATGTAGTGTATTTACTGTTGCAGTCATTACATTTGGATTATCTGCTTGCAGGTAGCCCTCAGTCGGTCTGAATAACAAAGTCTTGGGTCCTGCGTCGGTTGCTGTCCCTTCTTCCATGACGTCAGGTCATCAGGGGTATAAAACATGCAGCAGATGCCATTACATCAGTTTTTCTTGCTCCAGATGTCAGGTGCCCCGCTAATGGGAAGCAATTAAATATAAAAGTACAACGATATACCTCCAACAAAAAAGCAAATACACCAAAAAGGCTTTTAAGCATAGTAAAGGAAAGTAAAGGTAAAGCCAAAAGAAGTTAGGGGGCTGGAGGGAGGGTAACCAAGACTGCAACAGTGAATACACTCGAACATCTACATTTATGGTAAGTGTACACAACTGTACTATGTTCTTAGTGTTTCACTGTTGCAGTCATTACATTTGGGTAGATTCCCAAAGCTACAGTTGGGAGGAGGAATTTAGACAGCGTTAGGGCCGGCTATAAGGCCCTGCAAGACTGCAGTGGCAAAGCCAGCTCTGCATTTACAGAAAATTGGCAAATGATAATGCTCGGTTAAAGTATGTACAGAACTCCAGGTAGCAGCTTCTAGGATGTTTCTGGTAGGGTCGCCTCTGAGAAAGGCTGTAGAGATAGATGCAGTCCTGGTGGAGTGAGGTCTGATCCCCTGAGGGATAGGGTTTCCCTGGTGCTTATAGCAGAAATGAATGCAATAGCTTATCCATTTAGAAATGGTTTGCTTTGAAATAGCCTTCCCCTCTGCCCCTGCAGTAAATGCCACCAGCAGTTCTTAAGATTTCCTTTGAGGCTTAGTCCTGTCCAAGTGGAATCTAAGTTGTCTGTGCACATCTAAGGAATGCAGTATCCGTTCCCCTTTATTCTGTGGATTGGGAAAAAAGGTTGGCAAATGAATGGACTGATTAAGAGCCACACTGGATACCACCTTGGGCATGAAAGATAGATTGGTTCTGAGGGACACCCTGTCTGCATGAAAGATGATGAAAGGCTCCACTGCCATAAGGGCCTGTAATTCCGATACCCTTCTAGCTGAAGTGATTGCTAAAAGGAAAGCAGTTTTCCAAGAAAGAAATTTTAAGTCTGCAGTAGCAGCTGGCTTGAAAAGAGGTAGAGTGAGTTTCTCCAAGACAAAGTTAAGGTCCCAGGCTGGGGTTGGAGCTCTCCTGCATGGTCTCAAATTTTTGGCCCCTCTGAGGAACTGCTTGAGCAGTGGATGAGAGAAGAGGGGGGTTCTGTGTTACAATGAGCTGAAATGGCCGAGGCGTGGATTTTAATGGAGGATAAAGACGGGCCCTTGTGAAGCATCGCAGTTAAGTATTGTAAAATCTGACGTAAATTGGGCGCTGCTGTGCTCATCCCTAGATATTGGTTCCAGGCACAGAATCTTTTCCATTTTTCAGCATAAGAGTTTCCAGTACTAGGCCTCCTTGCCTCTAAAATATCCATCACAGGTTTACTGAGGGATGGTAAAGGAGAGATTATGTAATTAGCCAGGCTGCAAGGTTCAGTGTTAGAAGCTGAGGGTGCAGAATCTGGTTCTCCTGCTGAGACAACAGGGAAGGAATCTGAGGCAGGTGCCATGGGGATAACAGTGACACACTGCACAAGGGTACCAGTGTTAGCAAGGCCAGTCTGGAGCAATCAAAATCATCCTTGGTTTGTCCTGTTTGATTTTTAGTAGTACTTTGGAGAGCAGAGGCAGAAGGGGAAGGCATAAACTGATAGGTTTTTCCATCTGAAGGACAGAGCATCCACTTTCCAGGCTTGTTTGTGGGGAGTCCTTATGCACAATTTGTCCGTAGTTCTGGGGAGAGGCAAACCGGTCTATATCTGGACTCCCCCATTTGCTTGTCAACATGTTGAAAATCCTTGGTTCCAGTTTCCACTCGTGTGGGTCCATGAGGTTTCTGCTTAGTCTGTCTGCCAGTGTATTTAATTTTCCTGGCAGGAATTGAGTTTGTAGGTGCACTTGGTAGCTCAAGGCTGTGTTCCACAATGCCATGGCTAGTCTGCATAGGGGGTAAGAATGTGTACCCTCCTGCTTGTTTATATACCACATAACAGTGGTGTTGTCTGTCTTTACCTTTAGTTGTCCTGGAAGAATGTGGTCCTTGAGGGCTGTCAGAGCATTCTGTACAGCTAACATTTCTTTTTGATTGATATGCAGGTGGATTTGACTTGGGTTCCATTTGTCCTGAATGCACTTCCCTGCCAGGTGAGCCCCCCATGCATAGTCTGATGCTTCTGTTATTAGGGTTTGGGCGGCAGGGGGTGGTGTGAAAGGTAGTCCCTTGTTTTGGTGGCAGGCCTCTGCCCACCAAAGGAACTCTAGGCGTAGGCAAGCTATGATAGAAATCATTGTTTCTAGATCCTGAGAATGTTGACACCATAGGCTTTTTAGATACCACTGTAGTTTCCTCATATGCAGTCTTGCATATGGAATTAGAAGAATGCAGGAGGCCATGAACCCCAAGGCTTGAAGTATTTGCTTGCAGATAGCAGGGTTTTTGTGGCCACTTGTTTGAAGTAGGTTGTTATATGAATTTGTTTCTCTGGCGTGATGTAAGCCATCTGGGAAGTTGTATTCAAGCTTGCTCCCAGGAATATAATTTGTTGACAGGGTACCAGGTGTGACTTCTAACTTGTCTGGGGTACACCATAAACGAAAAGAAGTTAGAACCCTTTGTACAAAGGCCAGATGATTCAAAAGTATGTTCTGGTTTTCTGCCCGAATTAGACAATCGTCCAGGTATGGGTATATTTGAATACTTCTTTGCCTGCAAAATGCAATAACTGGAGATAGGCACTTTGTGAATACCCTGGGCGCAGTAGATAAGCCAAAGGGCAGTGCAGAGAACTGATAGTGCGTGTCGCCTGCTTTGAAGCGTAGGTATCTTCTGCAAGATTCCCTGATTGGGATGTGCAGGTATGCTTCTTTTAAATCTAGTGTTGCCAACCAGGCATCTTTGCCTAGCATAGGAAGTAATTGGTGAAGAGTCAGCATCTTGAATTTTGGAATCTACAAAAAGGAGTTTAGAGTAGACAGGTCCAGGATAGGACGCCATGAATGGTCTTTACTGGGTACCAGGAAAAGTCTCGAGTAGAAACCTTGTCCCTTTTCCTTTTCTGGTACCAGTTGAATAGCCCCATGCTTAGGAGAGAAAGTATTTGCTTTTGGGCCTCTGCCCACTGATTTGAGGCTACGTCCGGCCACCCGCTTGGTGTTGGCAACGTGTGGAAGCGAAATCTGTATCCCTGGGACACTATATTTAAAACCCATTTGTCCTGGGTAATGAGTTACCAATTCTTTGCATGAAGAGCAATCTTTCCCCCCAAAAGAGCAGTCAGTCAATAAGTGCTTGGAAATTTTAAAAGGAAGTCATTGAGACAGTTTACCATAAGAGAGAGTCTTATTATTCCCAGATTTGGAAGTGGAGGCCCCCCCACTGCTTAGTTCTGTGTGTCCCCTGGGACTGAAACCTGGGGTTTTTGCTGTGTCTGGGTTTGGCTTGAAAAGACCTGGAAGGGGCTGGAAAGGACCAATTCTTAGACGGCCAGTGCCTACTAAATCTAGGAGGCTGAACTTGTAAAAAATCTTTAACAGTTTGCATAGATTTAGCTTTATCTTCCATCTTTTTAAGAACTTCCTCAGCCTTGTTGCCAAACAGGCGGTCCTGATTTAAAGGAGCATCCAACAATTTAGCTTTAACATGATCAGGCAAAGATTGCTCCTCAAGACAAGCATGTCTTCTGAGCACAGACCCAGTAACAGCTGCCCTGCAGGAGGCCTCTAATGAATCAAAACCACATTGCAAAGTATGTTTTCCAACTTGTTCAGCAGAATGCATTAAATCCTGTAATTCTTTATTTTTCACACAGTTAGGAATCAACATCATTTTCTGTTTAAGCAGTCCAATAACATGTTGCTGATACTTAAACATATGAAACTGGCAGTTTAAAGCCCTAATTGCCAAGGTTGCAGAAGTGTAAACCTTCTTACCCCATCTATCTAGCGCCCTGGAGTCTCTATCAGAAGGGGTAGGATTTTTAGCAGTAGAAGCCTTAATGCCCTTGGGCCCCTTTGAAATAGTCTCTGGATCTGCAATAGGATTTTTAAAAAGGAAACTTGTGGGACTCAGGGACTCTATAGTATCTGTCAGGTTTTCTGGGAGCAGGAGGCACGGGATCAGGGGCCACACTAGATTCCAAAAAAGCATCATCAACAATGTCTAGTACAAGAGGAATAGCTAAAGGCCTATGCTGAGGTAGGAGAAGGAAATCCCTAAGCCTCTTTTTTGAATCAGAAAAATCCTAGCTTTCCGAGTGGAAATGCTCCCTTAGAGTATGCAAGATTTCCCCAAAAGAAAAATCCTCAGGAGGGGAAGCAGAGGGGATGGAGTCCTCTGCATCAGAATCTTCATAAGTAGGTAAGGGCAAATCCAGATCATCAGAAGAATCAGAAAAAAACAGAATCCTGATCAGAAGAATCATAATCAACTTCAGTCCTAGGCCTCTTAGAAAGGGGGAGGGGTTGGCTACCACTGATTAGAGTTATTACATCTTCAGCCATTCTTATCATTTGTTTTTTAGGCATAGAGGCCTGAGCATGTGTCCTGGGTGTCGTTTTTGTTAGGCATGGATCGAGATTAAGGTCTAAGTAAAGAAGGAGGTGTTGGTTTAATATGCAAGTCCGTAGGCCTAAATACACCCTCAGAAGCTGGTGCCTGCACAGCGGCTCCGGACCCATCCAAGGTAGAGACATCCGCGGGTTCCATAGTTGAAGCATCTCGTGGCATACTGGACTCTGAATGGGTCTAAGTAGATGCCTTTGAATCAGAAGAAGTGGGTCTCAGGGGCTGCAAAAGCACCTCAGTGAATACCGGCGAACTGGTGACTGGCTTAGGAGAAGCGTCACCGGCAGTTTTGGACCTCAGTAGCCAGTCTCTGTCTTTAATTTTTGCGTTTTTCGGAATCCTGGTAGTCGGATGGCTAACAGACGACATTTCTGGATAATTAAACAGAGAACCGAAATATTTACAGGTGAAAATATACCAACGATGGATTGTGCGCTGATTAAATAAAGCACAAAAATGACAGCAAGGTACGTCGTGGTTAGGGCCTAGACAAGGAATACAGTACGAATGAAAATCTTTATGAGGTATTTGCTTTCCACAAGTAATGCAATTATTAACTATTACTGACATCGGTAAGGAGCAAGAAAAAGTTTCCCCAACGGGGTACTTAACTTTAGTTGAAGACTTCGGTTCTGAAACTCGAAAACGAAAATTTCAGGAGTTGGCCGATCAGCACTTGCGAACTGCTTCTGCTTCAGGCACCGCACGGCAAGAAAGACTGATGTAATGGCATTGGCTGCATGTTTTATACCCCAGACGACCTGACATCATGGAAGAAGGGACAGCAACTGACACAGGACCCAAGACTTTGTTAATCAGGCCAACTGAGGGCTACCTGCAAGCAGATAACCCAAATGGAATGACTGCAACAGTAAAACACGAAGAACATCTTGTTTCTCTGGAGTGAGGAAACCCATCTGGGAAGTTGTGTTCAAGCTTGCTCCCAGGAATACAATCTGTTGGCAGGGCACTAGGTGACATTTCTTTTCGTTTATGGTTTTCCCCAGTGAGGTTAGAAGCTTTTTATGAATGCCAGATGTTTTAATAGCAAGTCCTGGCTTTCTGCCTGAATCAGACAATCGTCCAGGTATGGGTATATTTGAGTATTTCTCTGCCTGCAAAATGCAATGGCTGGAGCTAGACACTTTGTGAATACTCTAGGTGCAGTACATAAGCCAAAGGGAAGTGCAGAGAACTGACAGTGCATGGATCCTGCCCTGAAGCGTACGTATTTTCTGCAAGATTCCCTTATTGGAATGTGCAGGTAAGCTTCCTTTAAGTCTAAGGTTGCCAACCAGGCATCTTTGCCTAGTATAGGAAGCAGCTGTTGAAGTGTTAGCATTTTGAAGTTTGGGATTACCAAAAAGGTGTTTAGAATAGGAGAGGTTCAGGATAGGACGCCAGGAGCTGTCTTTTCTGGGTACCAGGAAAAGTCTTGAATAAAAACCTTGCCCCCTTTCTTCTGCTGGGACAGGTGGAATAGCCCTGATACTTGGAGAGAGAACCTGCTGTTGAGCCTCTACCCACTGATTTGGGGGTAGGTCTTGCCAACCGTTTGGGGTTGGTAGGGTGTGGAAGTGGAATCTGTATACTTAAAACCCATCTGTCCTGGGTTATGAGTTCTCAGTTTTTTGCATGCAGGGGGAGCTTTCCTCCTAAGGGAGCAGGCAGTTGAGCAGGGCTTGGAAGGGTTAAGTTTAAGTCATTGTGACATTTTACTGTAGGGGGGGTGTCTTACTACTTCCTGCTTTGGAAGTGGGAGCCCCCCCAATACTTAGGCCTGTAAGTAGCCTGAGACTGTACCCTAGGTGGTCTGCTGTTCCTGGGTTTGGACTGACAAGGCCTGGAAGAGACTGGAAAGGACCAATTCTTTGAAGGCCAATGCCTACTAAATCTGGGAGGCTGTACTTGCAGGAAATTTTAACAGTTTGCAGAGATTTAGCTTTTTCCTCCATTTTTTTTGAGGACTTCTTCAGCTTTATTGCCAAGCAGGCGGTCTTGGTTTAAGGGAGCATCCAGTAATTTAGCTTTAACATGATCTGGCAAGTTTTACTCCTTAAGCCAAGCATGCCTTCCAAGTACAGATCCATTGACAGCATCCCTGCAAGATGCTTCTAAAGAATCAAAACCACATTGCAAAGTATGTTTACCAACTTGTTCAGCAAAAGGCATTAAATCCTGTAATTCTTTGTGTTCAGCACAGTCAGGAATCATCATCATTTTCTGTTTAAATAATCCCATTATATGGTGCTGGTACTTTAACATATGAAACTGGGAATTTAAAGTCCTAATGGCAGCAGTGTATACCTTCTTACCCCATCTGTCCAAGGCTGTAAAATCTCTATCAGAAGGGGTAGGATTTTTGGCCGCAGTAGCCTTAATGCCCTTTGGACCGGGTCTATATTGAAACATTGAACGCTTAAAACAGCGAACGATGTTTCGTCGACACATTTTCAGCGAAAGCTGAAAATGTTGACACCACAGAACAGCGATTTCTTTCCCTAGGATGTTGCAGCAAAAAAAAAAAAAAACAAAAAAAAAACACATCCAAACACATACACACGTACCCTAACCCTAATTGGTGCCCCCCCCCAAAAAAACAGTAAACAACTGACTACACATACGCACATAACCCAACCATACATCTAACGGAAAAAAAAAGTAAACATTTTAAAACATATGCACTTACCTTAACCCGCACCCTAACCCTAAGGTCAGTAACTCTTGCACATTTACGTAAACAGTTCCAAACACATACACACTTACCTTAACCCTAATTCTACCCCCCCAAAACAAAAGTAAACAGCTGAAAACACATGCACACGTAACTCAACCATACATCTAAACGCAAAAAATAAAAAAACAGTAAACACTTTCATACATACATATGCACTTACTTTAATTCGCAGCCTAACCCTAAGGTCAGTAACTGTTGCACATTCACGGTCGGGAGCTATACCGTAAAAGGGACCACACTACAGTGCAGAACACGGCAAAGCAACAAAGTGGTCAAGCGACTTCTTTCCCAGGGAAAGAATTCGCTGAACAGCCGCTTCGCTGTTTTGCCTGTTCGCTCTGTGTGTCGACGAAAACGCATTTGACAAAATGCATTTTCGTCGTTCTAATAGGAACCCCTTTGGACCTTGGGAAATGGTCTCTGGATCTGCAGTAGGATTCTTGAAGAGGAACTTGTAAGAGTCAGGTACTCCAATACCGGTCAGGTCTTCTGGGAGCTGGAGGTTAAGTGTCTGGGGACAGGCTAGATTCCAAGAAAGCATCATCTACAACATCCAGAACAGGAGGGATAGCTAAAGGCCTGTGTTGAGGAAGTAGTAAGAATTCCCTAAGCCTCCTTTTGGAGTCAGAGTAATCCTGGCTTTCCCAGCAGAAATGCTCCGTAGGAGTGTGCAAGGTTTCACCAAAAGAAAAATCTTCTGGAGGGGAAGCAGAGGGAATGGAATCGTCTGCATCAGAATCCTCATAGGTAGATAAGGGCAAATCCTGGTAATCAAAAGAAACAGAAATTTCAGAATCCTGATCAGAAAGAAAATCAGTTTAGGTCTCTTAGAGGGGGAAGGCTGGCTTCCCCGAATTAAAGTAATAAGGTCTTCAGCCATTCTAAGCATTTGTTTAGGCATGTGGGCCTGACCATGCGGTTTGGACGTCAGTTTTCTAGGCATGGGTCGAGTTTTAGGCCTGGATGCAGATGGCGTTGGTTTAAAATGCAAGTCTGTAGGCCTCAATACACCCTCAGAAGCCGATGCCTGCACAGCGGCTCCAGACCCATCCAAGGTAGAGACATCCGCAGGTTCCATAGTCGAAGAAGCATCTCGCGGCATACCAGACTCCGAATGGGTCTCAGTAGAGGCCTGCGAATCTGAAGTAGCGGGTATCAGGGGCTGCGAAAGCGCCTCACTGAATACCGGCGAACTGGGGACTAGCTTAACTGAAGTGTCGTCAGCAGTTTTGGACCTATGCGGTCTGTCTTTATCCTTACATTTTTTCAGAATATCGGTAGTCGGATGGCTTACCGAAGCCATTTCTGGAGAGTTATACCAAGTATCAAAATAATCTGTTGCAAAAATAGACAGATGACGAATAGTTCGGGGGTTGAATAAGGCACAAAACCGACAGCGAGGGACGTCGTGGTCTGGGCCTAAGCAAGGAATGCAGTACGAATGAAAATCTTTGAGGTATTTGCTTTCCACAGGCAAGACAATTGTTAACTTTTACTGACAGTGGTTAAGAGCAAGAAAAAGGATCCCCAATGGGGTACTTAGCTTTTTTGAAGACTTCAGTTCTGAAACTTGAAAACGAAAATTTCAGGAGTCAGCAGACTGCCACTTGTGAACTGCTTCTGCTTCGGGCACCACGCAGCAAGAAAGACTGATGTAATGATGTCGGCTGCATGTTTTATACCCCTGACGACCTGACATCATGGAAGATGAGACAGCATCCAACGCAGGAATCCAAGACTCTGGTATTCAGGCCAGCTGAGGGCTACCTGCAGGGAGATAATCCAAATGTAATGACTGCAACAGTGAAACATGAAGAACATCTACAGGGGACAGATCTCTTTTCCTTTTGGAGGAGGTAGCTTGGCTTCCCCTGATCAGCATGATAAGGTCTTCACCATTTTAAGTATTTGAGACTGAGGCAAGGAAGCAGGTGCCTGAGATTGGGTCATCAGTTTCTTCAGTGTGGTTCGTACCCTGCGCCTCAGAAACTCAGTCATTTTTGAAAGAACGGTAGTCACGAAAGAAGACATCAGTTTGTGTCGAGAATCGGTAGTGTGAATGACTTCCTTGGAAGCCAGTGCCTGCTCAGTGGCTCCGGACCCATCCAAGGTAGAGACAACCGCAGGATGCTTAGTCAAAGAAGAGTTTTGCAGCATACCGGACTCCGAAAGGGTCTCAGCAGAGGCCTGCGAATATACAGAAGCGGACATCAGAGGCTGCGAAAGTGTCTCACTGAGGACCGGAGAACTGACGACTAGCTTAACGGAAGCGTCATCGGTAGGTGTGGACCTGTGCAGTCTGTTGTCTCTGTCTTTTATTTTTACGTTTTTTCGGAGGATTTGCTGTCGGATAGCTTACCGAGGCCATATCGGAGTTCGAGGACTGTAAGCGAAAATATCTAGCTACAATAAGGGCCCAACGACGGATAGTTCTGGCGTTGAACAAAGAACAGAAGCGACAGCAGGGGACGTCATGGTCTGGGCTTAAACAAGTGACGCAGTAAGAATGAAAGTAACGGTGTGGTATTTTCTTTCCACAGGCAACACGATTGTTAATTTTTTCTGAAATTGGTTAGTGCAAGAAAAAAGGATCCCCAACAGGGTACTTTGCTTTAGAAGACTTCAGTTTCAAATCGGTAGACGAAACTCAGGTAGCGGCCGACCAGCACTCGTGCGAACTGCTTCAGCTTTGGGCTCCACGGCAAGAAAGACTGATGTAATGGCGTCGGCTGCCTTACTTTGTACTACTGACGATCTGACGTCATTCCTAAAGCGACAGCAACCGACGCAGAAATACTAAGCCTCTGGTATTCGGGCCGGCTGAGGGCTACCCTGGCAGGGATAACCCAAATGTGATGACTGCAACAGTGAAACACGAAGAACATCATATTTTTTTGGAGTGAGGCGAGTTGGCAGACTTTAAGGATTCCCTGCGGGATGCACTGTCAGAGATGCTGGGTGGACAGATTGGTGTGATGAGGGAGATGATTTTTCTGAGCTATGATACAGAACTGGAATTGCCTAGACATGGTAAGGCTTTGCTGCGTGAAATTATGGCGGCTCCCAAAAAAGTAATTAACAGAAAATGGAAATCAAAATCTAAACCAACTATATTAGAAGCAATGACTACAATAACAGAGATTATGTCAAGCAAAGTTCTTCATTAGCATTCTTCAAGAAAAATCTTGATGAGTGGCTGGGAAATAGGAAATACACCCCAGGGATCACTTCTGTGTCTCTGCTCGACAGTGGCACAGGAAAATAACTTTCTTGGGTGGCGTAAGCCAGGGAACCTTGTTGGCTAGGCTTACGTAGGCCCTTAGGCCGATAGCCTAGTACCTACCTATGAACCTATAAAACAACTGGAATATAGATATATAGAAAAGGGTAGGAGCAAACTACAGAGGAAAAAGTGTGAACTGCATGAATACAGGAGAGGAATGAAGATTAAAAGAAAGCAGGACTTACAAGAGCTATGTAATGTTTGAAAATGATTGGGTAGACAACTGATGTATAATGTTTGCAACCCCTAGTGTCTCAGTATGGTTTGTAATGTAAAATGCTTGCAACTAGGATTGGGTCGGTGTGGTTAGTTTTCATTTATATGTGACTGTCTGTGTCATAAGTGACTGTTTAATAAACAAGTTTCTTGTTTAAAAAAAGGCAGGAATTGAATAATTTATGTAATGCTGCTCAGGGTATATGATATACAGCAATATATGTGAAGTATAATGTTTGTAAATGTGAACACGTTAATACAGTTTGATTACTGTTGTATACAGTGGATATAAGTTTACACACCCCTGTTAAAATGCCAGGTTTTTGTGATATAAAAAAGAGAGACCACAATAAATCATTTCAAAACTTTTCCCACCTTTAAATGTGACCTATAACCTGTACAATTCAATTGAAAAAACAAACAAATCTGTTAGGGGACAAAATATAAAAAAAAAAACACGTACAATACGCTAGTTGCATAAGTGTGCACACCCTTAAACTAATACTTCGTTGTGTGTGTACACCCTTAAACTAATACTTTGTTGTTGCCTCTCATTTGCTCTCGAACCTATGGGTTTTGGATCCCAGCATCAGATCCGACTCAGCCACATACCAAAGCTGTAGGCTCCAACATCTGTGCTCCTCCCCTACCCATGATGCTCCTCTCCTCCAAATCCCTCAGACTGAGTCTTCTGTAGCATAGAATATCACATAATCATGATACCAACAAACAGGAAGAAATTAGTTAGAGATAAAAGAATAAGTCAAGAAGGGATACTTCAGTAGCTCAAAGGTCAGAACAGAAGTATCTGTCCAAAAATTTTTTGTTAGGTCCTTCAAAAGGCAGGGGGACGGAGGAAAGGCTGAAGAGCAAATGAGAGGCAACAAACACAGATGAACGTTATGGTGAGAACATAACTTCTTTATCTAATGTTGTTGCCTTCATTTGCTCTTCAACCTGTGGGGTAGAGTCCCTAGCTACAGAAGAACTTGGGAGGCCCTCAAGGAAGGATATTCCAGATCACAGCAGAACCAAATGCAGATCACAGAGATGCCCTCTTCCTAGAAATAATGTTCAGTTTGAAATGGGAATAAATGTATGATGATTTGACCAAGTAGCAGGTGTACAAATTTCATCAATGGGAAGTTTCGACCAGAAGGCTGAAGAGGTAGAAACAGACTTAGTAGAGTGGGCCTTAATGTGGCAAGGTAAGGGGATGCCCTTAGTGGAATACGCAAGTTTAATACAACTAGTTATCCAATGAGCTAGGGTAACCTTGGAAACTGGTTTACCCAGCCTGGACTTACAAAATGATACGAAGACGTGGTCAGATTTCCTAAAGGTTTTGGTTCAATCTAAATAAAAGCGGAGTTGTCTATGTACATCCAACATAAGAAGCAAATACTCTCCCTTATTTTGAAATTTAGGGACGAAAACAGGCAGATTGATAACTTGGTTTATGTTGGCCTCAGAAGTGACCTTGGGCAGAAAGGAAGGGTTAGTGCCCAAAGTAACAAGTAACTCTGTCCTTGTGAAAAATCATATATGGGGGCTTGCAAGACAAAGCCTATAACTCAGATACTCTCTTGGATGAAGTAATAACCACCAAGAAAATGGGTTTGCAAGTCAGAAATTTCAGTCTACCTTAGCTGTTGGTTCGAGGCGGGGGGCAAAACTAAAGCCTGTAAAACCAAGGAGAGGTCCCAAGGAAGTGCAGAATCCTTAATAGGAGGATGTAGGAGAAAAGTATCTTTCAAGAAGGCCTTGCACAATTTAGATGATGCTGGAGAGAAAGAATTTTCCCCGATGTGAAAACTGGAAATGGCCACCAGTTGCACTTTCACTGTTGAAAATCTAGTCCCGTTACTAAACAGATGTGCCAAGAAGTTTCACACAGCTGAAACTGGAGCAGAAAAAGTATCTAGATTGTTCTAATGAGCCCAGATCGAGAACCTCTTCCACTTAATGTGGTATAGCTTCCTCTTGGATGGTTTGTGTGCCACAATCAAACTTTTTCCGATTGGGGAAGAAAGCCCGAAAGTTCTCCCCATCATTGGAAGTGCAGTAACCAAGCGATTAGTTTCAGGTTTGGAAGAGCCAGATGAAGTGTCCTGAGGGATGGGAGAATAGGTCTGGACAGACATCCAGAGTCCAAGGTAGACAAAATAGAGGAGACCAAAGCAAGGGGAAACCATCTTGTTGGGGTCAAAAAGGGGCAATCAGAATGACTTGGCACTTTCAACCTCTGAGCTTTCTGCAGAAATTTGAAGAATGAGCAGAAGAGGAGGATAGGCGTAGAGCAGACCAGGGGGCCAAGCAAAGACTACAGGATCTTTCAGTGATTATTCCCGAAGAGGGATCAGGGCAAAAAACGGTATGCACTTGGTGTTGGAGGGAGAAGCGAACAGATTGCAGCAAGGTTGACCCCATCTCTGGAAGATCATGTCTGACACTGAGGGATTGAGAGACCACTCGTGAGGCATCAGAATGGTCCTGCTGAGCCTGTCCCCCAGGATGTTCGACTTTCCCGGTATGTGTATTGCTATGAGAAAGCAGATAGAAGAGATCGTCCACTCCCACAACCTCATGGCCTCTCGAAACAAGGGGAAAGACCTGGTTCCTCCCCTGCTTGTTGTACCACAGCACTGACATGTTGTCTGTCTAAACAGCAATAGTTCTGGCTGGGAGAGAGGAATGAAGGGCTTGCAACACAAGAAGAACAGCTCTCATCTCCAGAACATTTATATGCAAATTGGTCTCTAGAGGGGACCAAGTCCCTTGGACTGTTTTGTCACAGATTATGCCCCCCCCCACCTGATTTGGGATGCGTCTGTGGTCACAGTGGCTGTGGGAGGAGGTAGGACGAATGGGCATCCCTGGAGAAGATAGTCAGATTAGATCCACCAAAGGAGAGACTGTTTGCAAGCTCCTGAGATCCTGAATGGGTAATTTAATGGATTGTGTAGGAGAGACCACTGTATGGGTAAGGTCCATTGAAGTACTCTCATGTAAAGACAGGCTAACAGCACCAGAGTGACTGTGGCTGCCATGGACCACAAAGCCCTTAGGACAAAACTTGCTTGGGGTGTCCATTTTCTATTTGCCATGAGCTCTCAAGTTGGAAATCCTGTCTGGAGGTAGAAAAGCTAGAGATTAAATTGTGTCCAAATGTGCTCCGATCAAGTCTGTGACTTGGACCGGATGAATAAGAGACTTTTTTTTTAAATTGATAGAAATGCCCAAGGTCGAAGACAGATGGAACAGGTATACTCTGGCTTCTAAAAGTCGATGCCTGGTGGGAGCAGTTAGGAGCCAATTGTCTAGGTAAGGAAACACCTGGAATCCTTGCAGTCTCAGGTGAGCTGCCATGACTGTCATGCATTTGGTGAACATCCCTGGGGTTGTGGTGAGACCAAAAGTACAGTTGTGTACACTTACCATAAATGTAGATGTTCGTGTGTATTCACTGTTGCAGTCATCACATTTGGATTATCTGCTTGCAGGTAGCCCTCAGTCGGCCTGCTTATCAAAGTCTTGGGTCCTGCGTTAGTTGCAGTCTCATCTTCCATGATGTCAGGTAGTCAGGGGTATAAAGCATGCAGCAGACGCCATTACATCAGTTTTTCTTGCCCCAGATGTCAGGTGCCCCCATAATGGGAAGCAAATATATACAACAAAAAGCAAATGCACCAGAAAGCTTTAAGCATAGTAAACAAGAATACAGGTATAGCCAATAGAAGTCAGGGGGCTGGAGGGAGGGTAACCAGGACTGCAACAGTGAATACACTCAAACATCTACATTTATGGTAAGTGTACACAACTGTACTATGTTCTTCATGTTTCACTGTTGCAGTCATCATATTTGGGTAGATTCCAAAAGCTAAGGAAAGGAGGAGGCAATTCGATAGCATTAGGACCAGCTATAAGGCCCTGCAAGACTGCAGTGGCAAAGCCAGCTCTGCATTTAGAAAATATTGGCAAGTGGTAATGCTTGGTGAAGGTACGGACAGAACTCCAGGTAGCAGCTTCTAGAAGTCCCTGGTAGGGACCCCTCTGAGAAAGGCTGTAGAGGTAGATGCAGCCCTGGTGGAATGAGGTCTTATCCCCTGTGGGGTAGGTTTTCCATGGTACTTATAGCACAAATTAATGCAATCTCCTATCCACTTAGAAATGGTTTGCTTTGAAATGGCCTTCCCCTCTGCCCCTGCAGCATATACAACCAGCAGCTGTTCAGATTTACTGAGAGGCTTAGTCCTGTCCAAGTAAAGTCTAAGTTGTCTGTGCACATCCAAGGAGTGCAGTATTCGTTCCCCTTTGTTCTGTGGATTAGAAAAGAAGGTTGGCAAATGAATGGACTGATTAAGGGCCACACCGGACACCACCTTGGGCATAAAGGAAGGATTGGTCCTGAGGGACACCCTGTCCGTATGAAAGATGATGAAAGGCTCCACTGCCATGAGGGCCTGTAATTCAGACACCCTTCTTGCTGAAGTGATGGCTAGAAGGAAGGTTGTTTTCCAAGAAAGGAATTTCAACACTGCATTTGCAGCTGGCTCAATGGGAGGTAGAGTGAGCTTTTCCAATACAAAGTTAAGGTCCCAGGCTGGAGTAGGGGCTCTCCTGGGTGGTTTTAAGTTTTTGGCCCCTCTGAGGAATTGCTTCAGCAGTGGATCAGAGAAAAGGGGTAGCTAGCTCTGTATTATAATGTGCTGAAATGGCCGAGGCATGAATTTTGATGGAAGAAAAGGAAAGGCTCTTGTGAAGCATCTCAGTTAAGTATTGAAGAATGTGAGGTAAATTGGGCACTGTTGTGCCCATCCCCTGAGTTTGGCTCCAGGAAAAGAATCTTTTCCATTTTTCAGCATAGGATTTTCTAGTACTAGGCCTCCTTTCCTCCAGAATGACATCCATCACTTGCTATCTGAGGGATGGTAACGGAGAGATCAGGTAATTAAGCCAGGCTGCAAGGTTCAGAGTTTGAAGCTGTGGGTGCAGAATCTGGCCCTCCTGCTGGGACAGCAGGGCAGGGGTCTGAGGCAGTTGCCATGGTTCCAGCAGTGACACACTGCGCAAGAGGGGGTACCAGTGTTTGCATAGCCAGTCTGGTGCAATCAGTATTGTCCTTGGTTTGTCCTGTTTGATCTTTAGTAGCACTTTGGAGAGGAGAGGCAGAGGGGGAAAGGCATAAACTGATAGGTTTTTCCAGGTAAAGGACAGGGCATCCACTTTCCAAGCTTGTCTGTGGGGAGTCCTTGTGCAGAATTTGTCCAATTGGTAGTTCTGAGGGGAGGCAAACAGGTCTATCTCTGGGCTCCCCCGTTTCTCAAAATGTTGAATATCGTTGGTTCCAGTTACCACTCGTGTGGGTCCATGAGATTTCTGCTTAGATCATCTGCCAGTGTATTTAGATTGCCTGGCAGGAATTGAGCTTGTAGGTGCACTTGGTAGCTCAAGGCTGTGTTCCAAAGAGCCATGGCTAGTCTGCAGAGAGGGTATGAGTGGGTTCCTCCCGTGCTTGTTTATGTACCACATAACAGTGGTGTTGTCCATCTTTACCAATAATTGTCCTGGAAGAATGTGGTCCTTGAAGGCTGTCAGAGCATTCTGTACAGCTAACATTTCTTTTTGATATGCAAGTGCATTTGACTCTGGTTCCATTTGCCCTGAATGCACTGCTCTGCCAAGTGAGCCCCCCATGCGTAGTCTGATGAGTCTGTTGTTAGGGTTTGGGCGGCAGGGGGTAGAGTGAATGGCAGTCCCTTGTTGTGGTGACAGGCCTCTGCCCACCAAAGGAACTTTGTCTTTAGACAAGGGATAATAGGAATCATTGATTCTAGGTCCTGAGAATGTTGACACCATAGGCTTTTTAAATACCATTATAGTTTCCTCATATGCAGTCTTGCATATGGAATTAGTAGGATGCAAGAGGCCATGAACCCCAGGGCTTGCAGTATTTTCCTTGCAGATAGCTGGGTCTTTGTGGCCAGTAGTTTGAAGTAGGCAGTCAAACTTATTTCTCTGGCGTGAAGTAGGCCATCTGGGAAGTTGTATTCAAGCTTGCTCCCAGGAATACAATTTGTTGGCAGGGTACTAGATGTGATTTCTTTTCGTTTATGGTGTACCCCAGAGAAGTTAGTGATTTCTTTACAAATGCCAAATGATTTAATAGTATGTTCTGGCTTTTTGCCTGAATTGGACAATCGTCCAGGTATGGGTATATTTGAATATTTCTTTGCCTGCATAATGCAATGACTGGAGCTAGGCACTTTGTGAATACCCTGGGTGCAGTAGATAAGCCAAAGGGCAGTGCAGAGAACTAATAGTGCATGTAGCCTGCTCTGAAGCTTAAGTATCTTCTGCAATATTCCCTGATTGGGATGTGCAGGTAGGCTTCCTTTAAATCCAGTGTTGCCAACCAGGCATTTTTGCCTAGCATTGGAAGCAGTTGGTGTAGAGACAGCGTTTTGAATTCTGGGATTACCAAAAAGGTGTTTAGGATAGACAGATCCAGGATAGGACGCCAGGAATGGTCTTTTCTGGGAACCAGGAAAAGTCTTGAATAAAAATCTTGCCCCCATTCTTCTTCTGGGACAGGTTGAATAGCCTTGATGCTTAGCAGGGAAAGAACCTGCTTTTGAGCCTCTGCCCACTGATTTGGGGGTAGGTCTGGCCAACCGCTTGGGGTTGGTAAGGAGTGGAAGTGGAATCTATGAAGTTACTGTACTCTTGGTGACGAAAAGCACTTTGTATTAAATACTTATACATTTCATCTTTTTGAGCTTGTGGTCAATTCGTTTTGGATTTCTGAACTTAGATAATCAGGCCAACTGAGGGCTGCCTGCAAGCAGATAACCCAAATGTGATGACTGCAACAGTGAAACACGAAGAACATCAGCGATGTTCTGAACTGATAGTGACTGGCTCCCAGCCTGAAGCAGAGATACCTTCTGGAGCACCTGTTCATCTTGATGTGATAGTATGTGTCCTGAAGGTCAATGGAGCACATCCAGTCGTTCTTCTGCAGGAAGGGAAGAATGGACTGTATCATGAGTATTCAGAACTTTCGAGTTGCCAAACGACTTGTTCACAGAGGTGAGATCTAGAATAGGTCTGAGGTCCCTCATCTTTTTGGGCACTAAAAAGAATCTGGAGTAAATGCGTGATCCAAACTGGTCTGGGGAGATAAACTGGAGGACTCTTTTTGTGAGCAGGTTTGAAATCTCTTATTGCTACAGCCTCCTGTTGATTGCATGGAAGGTCGGGGAGGATTTCTTTTGGCGAGGGTTTTTATAGAACAGTCTCTGGATATAATTTTCAACACCCAACAATCTTTTGTGATGGCTTCCCAGGCTGCTGGGTGTAGAGACAAATGTCCTCCAAATGTCTCCAGAGATTAGCAGTTGGGCAATCCCTTAGGATCGCTGACTAGATCTGTCCGAGAAAGAACGGAGACCCTTGCTTCATCAGACCCCCTCCCCCTCTGGCACATGGGTGGTGTCTGCCATTATAACCATTTCCTCCTCTGCTCCTTGGAGAAAGGTCTCCTTGTGAGTCCTGAAAAGGACCTTGTGATTTACAGAACCACAACTTCTTACCTTCACACTGGTTCCTGGAAAAAGTCTGTTGTGGAGTAGAGAAGCATATCCCGATGGCAGACAAGGTTTTTCCTTCCTTTTCACTTTGGGAGAGTGTGTCTAACTGTTGGACTGAAAAGTGTCGATCCATCAAAGGGAGCGTTAACGAAGGATGGCTTAAAGGGTTCCGAAAAATTATACAGCTGCATCCAGGCATGGTGTTTGGTGGCCATGCCTGATCCGGCCACCCATGAGGCTCCCTCTGCAGCATGAGAGATCAACCTCATGGACATGTCAGAAATAGACTGGAGGGTGGCCATTCTTGAGGAAAAGGTATTATGTTCCATGGCAGACATGGACCCTGGGACAGAAAAGTACAGTTTTGTACCTACCATAAATGTAGATGTTCGAGTGTATTCACTGCTGCAGTCAGGCGGTCCCGCAGTCGGCCAGAGTTCCAAAGTCTTGGTCTGGCGTTGGCTGCTGTCACCTCCTCCCTGACGTCAGTGCGCCAGAGGTATATAAGATGCAGCCAATGCCATTTTCTTCAGTTTTTCTTGCCCCAGATGTCAGGTGCCCCCAAATAGGTAGGCAATACATATTGCTAATAAAACATACATAAAAAATAAAAACAATACCTTCAGTTACAAGCAAATACACCACATAGGTTGTATAGGTAGAAAGGTATAGACAAGTCCCAGCTAAGAAAGTGGGGATGGAGGGAGGTTAACCTGGACTGCAGCAGTGAATACACTCGAACATCTACATTTATGGTAGGTACAAAACTGTACTATGTTAATTGTGTTTCACTGCTGCAGTCATTCCACTTGGGTTGAATCCCAAAGCGGAGGTTGGGTGGCTGGTTCTATAAAGGATTCGGGGTGGCTATGAGGTCCTGCAGCACTGCAGTGGCAAAGCCAGCTCTGGATTTAGAGTACAGAGGCAGGTGGTAATGCTTGGTAAAGGTATGCACTGAACTCCAAGTTGCAGCTTCCAAAATATCCTTGGTAGGTACTCCTCTAAGGTAGGCAGTTGAAGTGGCTGTTGCCCTGGTGGAATGTAGCCTAATGTTGCTAGGTACAGTTTTTCCATGCTGTGTGTAGTAGAAACGGATACAGTGTCCTATCCACTTTGAGATGGTCTGCTTTGAAATAGCCTTTCCCTGTGATCCTGCAGCATATGTTACAAACAATTGCTCAGTTTTCCCGAAAGCTTTTGTTTTGTCCAAGTAGAAGCGTAACTGCCTGTGTATGTCCAATGAGTGCAGAAGTCTCTCCCCTTTATTCTGGGGATTTGGATAAAATGTTGGCAAGTGAATAGTTTGGTTAAGAGCCACACTGGATACCACCTTTGGCATAAATGTAGGGTTTGTTCTTAAAAAAAACCCTGTCCTGATGAAAAATGATGAAAGGTTCCACTGCCATTAGTGCCTGTAACTCTGAGACACTTCGTGCTGAGGTTATTGCCAGAAGCAGAGCAGTTTTCCATGACACATTTTAATTCTGCTGAATTGGCTGGCTCAAAAGGAGATAAAGTTAGCTTTTCCAAGACAAAGTTGAAGTCCCAAGTTGGTGTTGGTGCTCTCCGGGGCGGTCTTATGTTTTTAGCCCCTCTGAGGTACTGTTTTAGCAACGGATGAGAGAAAATAGGAGGATCCGTGTTGTAATGAGCCGAGATGGCAGAGGCGTGGATCTTAATGGATGAAAAGGATAGGCCTTTGTCCAGCATCTCAGTTAAGTATTGTAGAATCTGAGGAATATTGGGAACAAGAGGGTCAAAGCTTTTAGCCTGGTTCCAGGCACAGAATCTCTTCCACTTTTCTGAATAGGATTTCCTGGTGCTGGGCCTCCTGGCCTCCAAAATGACATCCATAACAGCTTTAGAGAGAGGTGTTGGTTGCTTGGCTAAGTAATCTGCCATGCAGCCAGGTTTAAGGTTTTGAGCTGGCTGTGCAGGATCCGATTGTTTTGTTGAGTCAGAAGATGGGGGATTTGAGGTAAAATCCATGCAGGGCCTTGAGCCAAGTTCTTTAAGATTGGGTACCAGTGCTGGCGTGGCCAGTCTGGGGGCAATCAGGATAATTTTTGGCCTTTCTTGTCTGGCTTTTAGGAGTACATTTGAAAGGAGCGGCAGTGGTGGGAAGGCATAACCTTTTAGGGCTTTCCAGCTGAACGAGAGAGCATCCACTTTCCATGCTTGTGTATGGTAAGTCCTTGTGCAGAATTTCTGTAGTTGGCAGTTCAGAGGGGAGGTGGCAAAAAGATCTATGTCTGGGCAACCCCATTTTTGTGTTATCATGCTGAATACTTGTGGATTTAAATTTCCACTCGTGAGGATCCATGATGTTTCTGCTTAAGTCGTCTGCCAGAGTATTTTTCTTTCCTGGCAGGAATTGTGCTTGCAGATGAACTTGATAGGTCAGTGCTGTGTTCCACAAAAGTCATGGCTTGTCTGCAGAGGGGATAGGAATGAGTGCCCCCTTGCTTGTTTATGTACCACATAACTGTGGTGTTGTCCGTCTTTAGTAATAGTTGTCCTGGATGCAGAAGGTCCTTGAAAGCAGTTAGGGCATTTTGTACAGCTAGCATCTCTTTTTGATTGATGTGAAGATGCATTTAGTCTGCGGCCCACTTGCCCTGAATACATTTTCCTGCCAAGTGTGCTCCCCAGGCGTAATCCGAAGCATCTGTTGTTAGTGTCTGCCTGGCTGTGGGTTAAGTGAAAGGCTGTCCCTTGTTGTGGTGACATGCCTGTGCCCACCATCAAAACTCCTGTTGTAGGCAGGGAATAAGTGGTATTACTGTTTCCAAACTGTGACAGTGTTGGAGTCCAAACACTTTTTAGGTACCATTGTAATTTCCTCATATGCAGTCCGGCATATGGTATTAGTAGTATGCAGGATGCCATGTATCCCACGGCCTGCAGAATTTTTCTTGCAGGGAGTTGGGTTTTTGTTGCCATCAACTGAAAGTACTGAGTCAGTTGCCTTTGTTTGTCTGGTGTGAGATAGACCATCTGGGCCGTTGTATTTAAGCTGGCACCCAGGAATATTATCTCTTGTGAGGGCACTAGTTTTGACTTATTTTCGTTTACTGTGTACCCTAAGCAAATGAGCAATCTTTTTACAAACGCCAGATGCTGTAGAAGGATGTCCTTGCTCTCTGCTTGAATAAGACAGTAGTCCAAGTAGGGATATATTTGTATTCCTTTTTGTCTGCAAAATGCAATTACAGGTGCCAGGCATTTTGTGAAGACCCTGGGTGCAGTAGATAAGCCGCAGTGTAGAGAATTGGTAATGCATTGTGCCAGCTATGAATCTGAGGTATCGTCTCAATTTTGTCTGATTGGGACATGCAGGTATGCTTCTTTCAGGTCCAAAGTAACAAGCCAAGCCTTCTTGCCCAGCATGGGAAGAAGTTGCTGTAGTGTCAACATTTTGAATTTCGGAACAGCCAGAAGTATTTAGTACTCTAGATAGGTCCAGTATGGGTCTCCAAGCTTTGTCTTTTCTGGGGACCAAGAAAAGTCTTGAGTAAAATCCTTGTCCTTGTTCCTGCTGTGGCACTTTTTGAATAGCTCTCATGTCCATGAGGGCTGTAATTTGCTTTTGTGCCTCTGCCCATTGATTTTGTGGCAGGTCTGGCATTCCTTTTGACCTTGGTAGGAGTGTGAAAGTGGAACCTGTAACCTTGAGACACAATGTCCAGAACCCATTTGTCTTGGGTGATTATATGCCAATTTTGTGAAAAAAGAGCTAGTTTTCCCCCTAAAGGAGCTGCCAAAAGGTAAGTGCTTGGCATGTGAAGGGGGAAGTCATTGGGACTGTTTCCTATAAGGTTGTGACTGGTCTTCTCCTCCTTTTGGGGTAGAAGCACCCCACTGTCGTGGTCTGTAAGAGCCTTGGGGCCGAGATCTGCCTCTTGGGCGTCTGTATCTGTCTCTTTGTGGTCTGTCTGACACTGGAAAGGACCAATTTTTAGAAGGCCAATTTCTGCTAAATCGAGAAGGCTGTACCTGTAAGAAATCCTTGACTGTTTGCATAGATTTAGCTTTATCCTCCATTTTCTTTAACACCTCTTCTGCCTTAACACCAAACAAAGTATCATGCTGTAAAGGAGCATCCAATAATGTTGCCTTAACATGATCAGGTAAACTCTGTTATTTTAACTAAGCATGTCTTCGAATCACAGAACCTGTAACTGCGGCTCTACAAGAGGCCTCTAAAGAATCAAAACCACATTGCAGAGTATCTTTTCCCACTTGTTCCGCTGCATGCAATAAATCCTGCATCTCCTTGTAGTCAGGACTTTCTGAGCTTGTAAGCATTTTCTGTTTTAACAAAGACATTAAATATTGTTGGTATTTAAGCATGTGGAACTGGCAATTTAAAGCCCTTACTGCTAAAGTTGCAGAAGTGTAAACTTTCTTCCCCCATCTATCTAATGCTCTTGAATCTCTGTCAGAGGGAACTGGGTTTTTAGCAGTGGAAGCCTTTACCCCTTTGGGACCCTGGGAAATAGTTTCTGGGTCAGCAGCAGCGTTTTTATAAAGAAATTTGAGAGTCAGGGACTCTGTAGTACCTATCTGGCTTGACTGGTGCTGGGGGCAAAGAATCAGGGGTTAAACTGGATTCAGAGAACACATCATCCACAATATGTAACACAGGCAGAATAGCAAGGGGCCTGTGCTGAGGTAATAACAGAAAATCTCTGTGCCTTTTCTTGGATTCTGAATAATCCTGACTCTCCCAATGGAAATGCTCCCTCATGGTATGTAAAGTTTCCCCAAAACAGTAATCCTCAGGAGGAGAGGCTGAAGGGATAGAATCTTCAGCATCAGAGTCCTCATGGGGGGTAAAGAGTATCCCTGGTCTGAAGAGGAATCAGAAGAAATGGAAACCTGGTCAGAGGAATCATAGTCTGTATCCTGCCTAGGCCTTTTATCAGGAGGGGGATGGGAACCCCTGATCAGAGTAATTAAGTCTTCGGCCATTTTGAGCATCTGTTTTTTAGACATGGAGGCCTGTCCAGGTGAATGCTGTACTTGTTTCTTTGTCTTTAATGGAGTTTTAGACTTGGTTGTTGTTTTGTTGTTTTGATGGTAAGCTGTGAAGGTCTGAAAACACCATCAGAAGCTGATGCCTGCTCAGCAGCTCCAGACCCATCTGAGGGGTTAACTTCCGCAGGCCCAATACCTTGAGTTTCCAGAGGCCCAGATATCTCCACGTGGGAGTCTGAGGCTGCCTGTGGCTCTGAGGTAGTGGGTGTCAGGGGCTGCGAATGCGTCTTACTGAGAACCAGCGAACTGGCAACTGGCCTAGAAGAGGCTTCATAGTCAGTTTTGGACCTCGGATGTCTATCCTTATCTTTGTCTATGTGTTTTTTGTGTATTCCGGTCATCGGTTGTTCCGACGGCATGGTATAATTGAACCTTCGGCCAAAATAATGGCGAGCAAAATCAAACCGACGTTTAATAGTGCGCTTGTTAAATCTAGCACAAAACCGACAACTAGTGACGTCGTGGTCTGGGCCTAGGCATGGAATACAGTAACAGTGAAAATCCTTATGAGGTATTTGCTTCCCACAAGAAATACAATTATTAACTTTTACATCTGTCTGAAGCAAGAAAAAGTTTCCCCAACGGGGTACTTAGCTTTATTGAAGACTTCGGTTCTGAAATTCGAATTTGAAAATCTCAGGAGTCGGCCGACCGGCACTTGCGAACTGCTTTTGCTTCAGGCACCGCGCGGCAAGAAAGACTGAAGAAAATGGCATCGGCTGCATCTTGTATACCCCTGGCGCACTGACGTCAGGGAGGAGGTGACAGCAGCCAACGCCGGACCAAGACTTTGGAACTCTGGCCGACTGCGGGACTGCCTGACGGCAGGATAACCCAAGTGTAATGACTGCAGCAGTGAAACACGATGAACATCTAGAGTATTCCTTAACTACATCCCTCTGTAGCCTGGTTATGTGTGCCAGGTAGATCAGCACTTGCAATATGAAGGTCGCTGAAACGTAAACCCACTTTCCGAACCTGTCCAAAGCCCTAGACTCCCTGTCAGGGTGATGGACAGTGGAGCTTTGCTGGGCCAGCTCCTTTTTGGTGGCATCTGCAACCACCATGGCATTGACAGGAATTCCCTTAGCCAGGGTGGGCAGTCAGAAGGAGCACTAAGGCTCTTATCTGGCTGCTTGGGAATTGGATCCACTGGGTCCGGTTCCTTCCACTCCCTGCCAGACACAATGTCAATAGGGGGGGGGGGCACACCCTAAACGTAGATAGGCCTGACCCAAAGGCTTCCAGAAACACTGATTCCTCTGGGTTAGGACTTTTGGAAGACCAACCACCCTTTTGGCAAAAGATTTCCATGATATCTACAAAGGAGACATACTCAGGTGGCGGTCTGTGGGACCCTTCCCCTTTGAGATTAGTGTCCTATGTGATGGATTTCAAAGGATAATCCAAGTGTCTCCTTTTGCACTGGTGCTTCCAGGGAAACTCCTCAGTGGGGTGCTCCAGGGAGGTATCGGAAGCCTCCGGGAGTTCCACTCAGGAATTGGACTGGAAGTCCTTTTGAGTAGGTTGTCCTGGTGGGGACAGAGTAGATGTCTCAGGAATAAACACTGCTAAAGGGCGGCTGGGGTCTGAAGCAGGTAGAGTCGAGGCTCTTCTGGGTGCAAAAAGAACCCTCTCCACCACCTCGAATGCCAAGGGAGATCAGAACACCATAGCCCCCCCCTCTCAGGAGCCAAATCTGTCGACATGGAAGCTCCACGAACCCCAACCACCTTAGATCCCAGTGAGGAGTTGTAGCCAAGCTATCAAATGCTGAAGCCCCAAGAGGAAGAGACGCTCCGAAAATTTCATAGCCAATGTCAACCCCTTGGAACACACGCCGAAGCTATGGCTTCGAGAATTGCTCGACTCTGAAACAGTCGGAGCCAGGCAAGTCAGGGAGACTGGAGTTGAGGCAATCTTACCTGTTGGCTCTGAAATCTTGGCTCCAAAAAGGCTCTGACCCGATAACTCGGAAATCTGGGGTCAGATCAGAGAGGGAGAGATAGCAATACTGCTTGCGGATCCAGGAGTGGACGGAATAGGGAAGATCCCCAGATGAATTTGTGACTTGAAAAATTTGACCATCATACTTCCCACCTCAGCTTCAGAAAGGCTTCAGGAGGACCTAATGGAAAAAGCTAACTAAGCAAGCCTAGAAGAGGGCCTGGTTTGCTGCAGGAGAGGGGACTTGGGTCTGGTTGTCACTGGAAGAAGCTTCGGCTCTGGCACAAAGGGGAGGCCTGGATGAGTACAGGAGTCAAAGTGGTGGACTCTTGAGGGTCTGGAGGTTTTGGCTGGAGGTTCCCCCGAATGATGGGATCTACTGGGGGAATCACTTTTGTTCTTTATGTTTTTTAGTGGGGGGGTTGAGCCCCTGAATGAATGTAGTGGCTGGAGAAGAAGAGCTAGGAAGGAGTCCTTTCAGAATAAGCTTGTTGCACTGATCAATGACTGCCCGCTGATTAAAGCCGGCACAGAAAGAACAAGACGAATCCAGGTGAGCCACCCCAAGACAAACCACGCATTCTGAGTGCACATCCGAAAGTGAGACTTTGTCCCATAAGTGCTGCACTTCCTAAACCTCTCTGGTTTTGGATTGGCCATGCTGGAAAGATAAAACAGTGATCCATGGCAAAACAAACACACATACACACACACTCCCCCAAGATAAGGTTAGAGCAGTTAATTTAAAGATCTACAGGGATAAGAAGACTTTTTTTTTGTAAGCCAGTCGGAAAGAAAGACAAAAAATTTTTACTAGAAAATGCTAAAAGACAGAAAATAGAAGACAGCAGACAGGGAAGGCAAACTCTATAAAATTAAGCTAAAACAGCCAACAAATTTCTACTCACTGACCACAAAACAACTCTGAGGAGCTCACAGTGGAAGAACCTGATGCTTAGCGAAGCACAGCAAATGAGATTTGAGGGATTTGGAGGACAGGAGCATCATGGGTAGGGGAGGAGCTCAGATGTTGGAGCCTAGAGCTTTGGTATACGGCTGAGTCGGATCTGATGCTCTGATCCAAAACACATAGGTTGGAGAGCAAATGAAGGCAACAACAGATTCATTATTACTCCAGTCCATTTCAGGTAAATTTAAAACTCCAGCCACTATTAATTTTTCCTCCTGTGCTTCATGCATGAAAGGTATAAATTCCTCTAGGTAATCAGCATTGGACTTTGGTGGCCTTCATACACTGACATTTTTTTTTTGTATACTCCAACAATTATCTGTTCCAGAGTTGACTTTCCTGTCACAGTTACACAATCCACAGTATTGATGTCATCATCAAACATGTAATCATCACAGGTCTCATAACAATCTTTAAACCCCATCAGACCTCCTCAGGTGCAGGTGCTACTACAGTAAAAACATTTATACTGACAGAATTGTTTTCCAGTCATTGCTCTTTAGCTACGTCTCACAAACAATACCACCACCTATCTTGTGGAAATGCAGCACATTTTCCATTAAAAAAGTTTTATTACTTCTTCTTCTTTCAGCTTTTCCTGGTTAGGGGTCGCCACAGCGGATCACCTGTCCGCTCATGACTGGCAGTGGAGTTTTACAGTGTCGAGTTGCCAGCCCGGCGCCCAACCTTCCACAGAAGGCATAAACATGCACGCACTCACACTTAGGGCCAATTTAGAGTGTCCAATCCACCTACAGCATGTCTTTGGGATGTGGGAGGAAACCGGAGCACCCGGAGGAAACCCATGCGACCACAGAGAGGACATGCAGACTCCGCACAGAAGGCATCCCAGCAGAGAATCGAACAGGGAACCTCTTGCTGTGAGGCAGCAATGCTAACACTGCACCACCATGGCCACCCTAAATTAAGAACTAACACAGATACAGCAGATGTTGCTGTCTGTGAACTGTTAAATTTATGACCTGGCAAAAATTCTGTCTTGTGTTAGGCAAATACTGCAATGTATCTGCTGTAACATTTCTCCTCCTTGTCTCAACAAGTGCATACCATCTTGTCTACACGTGTGTGCCCCAAATTAGGCTTGGATGTTTCACACACTTCCATTTTCTGAAATGGGCCCTTTTCTCATGAAAAATATTTTCATTCACAGTGATCGGACTCTCCCTTCTATATGTGATTTGTGAAAAATGCTTCCTGGCACCTTTACAAACTATGCTAAGAGGGCTACAAGTTCCCTACCATCACAGAGTCCTTGAAGAGGAGATCATTTGTACCAACATGAATAAAAACAGCTACATACGTCTATGTATTAAGGAATTCTAAGGCCTTGCTCACATCCTGTATTTTTGCTCCTGGCAAGCATAATACTATTCAATGTTCATTATGATCAATGCACGTGTATCAGTTCCTCTAGTAGTTGACTCCCCCAATTACTAATATACCACTTCTGACAAGATCTGAAGAATCTCCAACTTTTAATTCAGTTATGTCTGCTCTATCGATTGTTACAAATGAATAATCTTCATCACCACTAGCTTTATTAATCTCACTGTTCTCATTGCTTATTACATTTGCAAGCATAGAATTCTCATCCAGCTGTCTTTGTACTTCCACAATTTGAACCATGTTGTCAACATTGGTCTTTCTCCTCTTTTTCTTACATTAATATCCTTCAAGCCCTCCAAGATCACTTTTGATTTTTTTTATTTTCTTTTTACCCTGCACTTTGCCCTTTTCTTCTACCTTCTCTGTTGGGGGAAAAAAAAACGATGTCAGTTTCTGTAGCCTTGGCTTTACTGGCCTGAATCTGTCCATTAAAAGACTTGAAAAGAAAAAAAGTCACGGGCATTCAGGACTGCCATATAACAGGGTCATTTGTTTATAATCGCATTATCCTCTTTTACAAGCAGATTTAAGGAATCATATCGTGAAAACTCTAGCTTAGCTAGGATTTTCTTGTAATTTTTTACTGATTTAACAATGTTACCACTCCTTCTAATGTGTGTCTTACATAACAAAGCAGTGTCCTTTTTAGTATATATTCTCGCTGCATTACAGCCATTAATACATTTATTTTTCTTCCTAGTTATTTGAGGAGAACCTCTTCCTTTTTAACTTTCTTCTGTATCTTCTGAATCATCAGATTACTGAATACTTGTATCCTGCATTTGAAAGTTGTTATTGGTAATACTGCTTTTAATAGGAGCTTGTGTGTAATGAGACAGCGGACAGTTCCTTTGCCTAATATGCATCTCATTCTCATAACTAAAAGGTTATCCAAGCTGTGCCAATTGCACAAGTGCAATCACCATTAGCAAGGGTAGATTTGCTACAAATTATAGTAACAAAACAATCTAACTTGCGATTTAAGGAACACACATCTCCAACGTTAGCAGGTGTTACCTTTACATATATACAACACTTACTACTATGCAAGATACTTGTGCTTTAGCAAACAATTAATGACATACTCATTTAAGGAATCCATTTTTCAGCTGCAAATGATTAAAGAATTTTAAAAACAAAAGAATAATCAAAATCAACTACAACATAATTCATAGATATTAAAACAATTAGTAATTTAAGTCAAATTGTATGAGGAAATCTCACTAACATGCAACTAAATATTAAATTTAATACACTGAGCTAACTTTGTACAAGGGGAAATAATTCATAAAGTAGTCACTCTGACCAACCATACCAGTTGTGACAGCCACACTAAAATGCTAGATGTGCATGCAGTCATAACTATTTATAACAGTAGAAATCAAAGATAAAAATATAAATCAAAATAAATCTTCTTACTAAGTAAGCAGTTGCACAATAAATCACAAACCAACTCTGTGTTGTTTCAGATAAACTCTGGGATTGTTCTGTTTATAGTTTGAGCAAATGTATAGCCGGATAAACTTCTTGGAATGACTAGACTTTGCTATCTCTTTCTAACAACAAACAAAAATCAGAGGTAAAAAATATATAAAAAAATAAACGTTCCTATGTACAAGTTCCATCTTTCTTCCAGTGAAAATCAGAGGTAAAAAAACAAAATATAAATCAAAATAAATCTTTTATCAAGCAGGTGCACAATAAATCACAACCAATACTGTATTGTTTCAGATAAACTGAAGATATATGAGAACTTAAGATTTAGGTAGTTGTCAGGAATCATGAGACAACTGCTACACTGCCTAAGGATACCCATATCCACCACACTGGTTAGAGACAATAGAAAAGTGAATATCCACAGTTACAGATCTTTATCTTGTGATCACTAAGGGATGGTACACAAGGGGCTTAAAGTTGGCTAGGTTGGATGGTGTAGGAGTACAGACTTCTATTAAGATGATCTAAGGCTAAACTCATAGGCCGGTGGTCCTCAATGTGTAAATTAGTTGCTTTACATACAACTAAGACCTAGTGAATTTGAGAAGTAGTTTAATAAGGAAATTTTCAATTCTAACTGCTTGCATACCTACAGGGTGGCGTTATCCACTGCTGCACAACAGCAATGTCGCCCCAATGCAACGACTTTATACAAACAGAGAAACTGACTAAACAAACGCAATGGTCCCCTGCCCTAGCTGGATATCACACTTAGGATCCTCTGAAGTGATTCCCAGCTCAGAAAGAGATCAGGCTGCTCTCTACTGCCACTACAGCACAGACCAAAAATCACCAGGAGAAGCAGAAAGTACAAAAAGAAACCGTATTAACTTACTAAACTAAGTACAGGGAGTCCCCACAAACAACAGAAACTAGCAGACAGACATAGTTAATTATAACGGCACTTTAAATAGACGTTTAAGGACACAGTAAATAATGCAAAATAACATAACTGTGGTTATAAATCATCAAAAAGTGCAATTTAGTTAGATAAATGTATCTGCCAAGGATAACACAGGATTCCAGCAAAACACTCAGAAAAAGTGCTCTTATGGAAAAGGCTGAGGGCTTGTACTCTCACGTCCCAAACAGCCCACCTCCCTTAACTCCTTGTCCAAAGGATGAATTGACAAGGTATTAGGGGTTAGCCTTAAGGGCTGCTACAACAATGGCAGAAAGAATGACTGGAGTTTAAACTCAACAGTTTGAATTCTTAGGAGGCTGGGGGATCCTATCAGGCCTCCTTTGGGATGGGCACCACAACAACAGTCTCTTAAAGCCTCCCTGACTAAAAGAGAAACCTTTTTGATTGGCAAAGGTAACAGGCCAGAATGCTGGGGAGGAGAGACCAGAAAGCCTCCTGAAAGACTTTTTCCAGAAATGAGGGAAGCCCACTGAGCCATCCCTACTATTCTGTATCATTTCTAGAATTTACATAAATTTGCATAATGTGGGTACAGAAGTGAATTTCTAGCATTTCTGTTGCCACAGAGGAGACTTTCTCTTGCCCGACAGATTTATCCTTCTCCTTGGTGAGGATGGCTCAAACAGAAGGAAGGTGAATTATTGGCAGCAGTCCCTGAACTGATCTTGCTGATGGACATTTATTACTCTGCTCCTCTAGTGAGAAGACTGAGAAGCCACCAGTAGAGGTAGCAACAGTTTATTTTGGGTTCAGACAGGAGTTGTAACAAGTGCAGGGGAAGGACCATGCACAGGAAGTATGAACATCAACATGGATATCAAGCTGGAAAGATTCAATGAGTATATAAAAATATAATTATTTTATCAAATATTGAATGTTTCAAAGAGCAAATGAAAAAAAAACTGCAAATATTTTAGAGAAAATTTAAAATGATCAATAAAAAGTGGTGTGTGCTTTCCAGCTTAGAAAGCAGAGACATACTAACAGCTGCTACAAAGACAATGGCCAGCCAAGAGCAGCAATGGAACCCAATACACTTTGCAACTCTGAAGAGAGAGTGTTAAATGGCTTCCCTATGCTCTTTTCCTGTGGCTGCTGAGCACTTTTTAAAAATCTTTATTAAATTATCACTTAAGATACAGGTAAATGTACAAGAAAATAAACCATATTAACATGTTTTTCTGTTTATATACATTATACATCCCATAGCTTTTCTATCATCAGTCCATTATTACATACATTGCTGAATTTCTATCTTCCCTTAAATCTCACTCCTCCCCCTCAAGCATTTTTCTGCATGTCTTGTTCCCATAATTTCCATGTAATTTGCTTCTTCCATTTTCTAAAAATCCCTCAACAGTTCTTTTATAATATTTAATACTTCAAATACAGTTGGTTTTGATTTCCATTTTTTAGTAATTTCTTTTTGGAAGCCAGCAGAATCTCACTATGTCTAGGCAATTCAGATCACATGTCCCTATCTCATAAAATATTTCTTAATTACAGTCAATTTGCTTATCCAATATTTCTGACACAGTACTCTGCAGGAATTTTTTAAAATCTGCCAACTCATTACTTCTCCTAAAGCATATGTTCCCAGTTACCTTTTCTTCCCCATCATACCTCCAACACTTGCTATATGTCCAAGGAAAAATTATTTGAAGTCTGCTTGGAGTATAAAAATACTTATGCAAACACTTGCAAGCAAAAATCATAAACCTTCTGAACTTTGTTACATACCTGGGAACCATACATATGCCCACCCATTGTTCTCCTGTAAATTGCTTTTCCAGTCTCTCTCTTCCAAATCTTTTCTAAAATCCACTACAGCAGGTCTTTCACTTAAGATTCCTCTATTCCTTTTCTCAGATATCAATCCCTGGTAGTGAAGGCACTCTCTAGCCTGCAGTCCAAATGTCTTCTTGGCCTCATCCCACTCTTACCCTTCCCTCTCTAGTTACTTGCTGCCAATACCTTGGTTCCTTTTGCCATTTTTTCCGGTAAATTCCAGCCCCCCCCCCTTAAGTATTTTTTGTACCCCAGCCATCCCTATTGGCAAAATCTCCTTTCTCCATTCTACTGTTGGCCTAGTTCTTATAATACTTTCTGCTACTTTATGAAAATACTATTCTGTGTGATTATTATTCTCCTTAAGGATTTTCAAGAGAAATCCCACACTCTATTTCTTGAACTTTAAAATGGAAAGAGGAGATGCTGAAGCTAGGGTAAACTATAAAATAGTGTGGCTCTAAAACACCCGTTCAAATTAGGTAATCCTAAAAATCCTAATCTTGGTCTACTGGAGGGATTAATATGTTCCACTTGACCCCCCCCCCCACCTCCCCCACAACAAATTCCTTTAACTCTTTATTAAAATTATCCAGAATTTATTTCTCCACTCTTGATAAAAATATGCCTGAGGCATATATAAAACTAAAGGGACTAAAAACATTTTCACTGCTTGTATCTTTCTAGCCATATCCATACACAAGAGCTTCCAGTTTCTCAGTTTTTGTATCATCTTTTGTTCGTCTTTTCCCAAGTATCCTTAGCTGCCATAACAGAAGCATTTTAATCCATACTCCTAAATACTTATCAGGTACCCATAAATATGGGTATTGCTGAACCAATTCTTATGTGGGTATATTATTTACAGCTATAGCTTTTATCTTCATTATTTTTTGTATTCTGAAAATACTGCGGTGGTGGTGCTGCGGTAGCGTTGTCGCCTCACAATTAGACGTTGCACGTTCGATTCTCAGAGCATCTTCTGTGTGTGGGCGTTCCTTTGTTGAAGGTTGTGCGTTAGGCCTGGCAAGCCAGCACGTAAAAATCTACTACCAATCATTAGCGGACCGGAGTTCCGCTGTGGCGACCACTATCCGGGAAAAGCCGAAAGACAGTTGTTGTAATTTTTGTATTCTGAAAATACTTGAAACTGTCTCAAAATGTTCCACAACACAGAGGCGTTTCTGGATTTACCAGTTCCAAAATAATACCATCTGAAAATAAAATCCACTTTTCTCGATTACTATACCAATTATATCCTTGTATTTCTGAGTCTTCCAGACAACTGAAAACAAGCCTGGTAATCTAATCTGGGTAAGTCTGCAGCAAAATGCCAACCAGCAACATCACAGTTTTTACTGGATAAAACCTTCTGGGTGGTAAGACATGATGGACAACCTCCTTACCACCTGAACAGTGCTCCCAAATTGTTCCCTGCAGATATCTCCCCAGACAAATAGTTCCTTTGGGAGACATTATACAAATCAAGGAAACGTCTTCTGGAAGACTTCAGAACCATACGTTGAAAAGATGTACTTCAGAGCAAGCTGGTCTTTGGGCAGACAAAACGGCCTCCATTTTTGCTTCAACTTCTGATGAGTGGACCTTATCTCATTAAGCTCATGGTCAAACCATGGTTCATGTGGAACAAGATGCCCCACTCATACATGGCTTGGGACCAAAGTGTCAAGTGAGGAAGTCAGGGCACTGTTAAAAGCCATTACCAAGTTATCGGGACCAGTGGCTCTACAGATATGCAGATGGCTAAGCAAGACATGGTTTTAATATGTCCAAGGGTGGTCAGTCCAAACCTGATGTAATGCACAAAGCCCAAGTCTCAGGTTTAGAACAAGGACTGGTTGACCACAAACCAAATAACTGTTCTAAGTGTTAGGATCCATCCCTGGTGGCAACAAGTTGAAAATCCATGTCCAGAGTCATCTCTAAAAATATGGTAACAACCTTAGCAAACTTCAGTGTCTTGAGTATACACAGGAATACTTCAACTCAACCCTAACATTAAAGTACAGGGAGGGAGTGTATACTGCAACAGTGAAGAGAAGGACATCTGCAGTTATGGTAAGATTTTACACAACTGTACTATGTCCTTCCATTTCACTGCTGCAGTATTCATTACAATACAGAGAGTGCCAAACTCAGGAAGGAGAGAGGATAAAGGACCAACAGAGCTCTTTAGGAGAGCCTGAAGGATGGCCCTAGCAAAGCCAGCTCTTGCTCTGGAAATTCCATCCAATTTGTACTGCTTGGTAAAAGTATGCACAGAAGTCCAGGTAGCTGCCTCAAGAATAGAGTTAGTATCCAAACTCTTGAAAAAAGCACTAGAAGAAGCCACAGCTTTAGTAGGATGAGCCTTAAACAGAAGAAAGAAGGCTCTTACCACGAAAGGAATAACAAAAAGAAATGGCTTTAGAAATCCAAGAAGAAATAGTTTGCTTGGACACAACTAATTCTAAGGACCTGGGATGAAAGGAGACAAAAAATCTGATCAGATTTCCTAACAGACCTGGTCTTATCCAAATAAAACCAGAGTTGTCTATGCACATCAGTGTGCAGCACCTACTCACTGGTAGATGGCTTAGAAGGGAAAACAGTGGGCAAATGAATAGACTGATTCAAGGACAACTCAGGTCACCAACTTCAGCATAAAAGGATTAGTAAGCAAGGACACCCTGTCCTTATGAAACACCAAAAAAGGAGGACAAGCCATAAGGACCTGAAGCTCAGACACCCGTCTGGCAGAAGTAAGGGCCAACAAAAGTACAGTTTTCCAAGAGCAATGTTGGAAGGAAGCTGAAGTTGCAGGCTCAAAAGCAGCCGGAGTCAATTTTTCCAAAACAAAATTAAGATCCCAGGGAGGAGGAAAAGGCTTCCTGGGAGGGCTAATATGAAGGATGCCTTTGAGGAATTTTTTACCTTCAAATCTAGAAGCTAGAGGAGGAGATAAAGACATATGAGAAGAGACAGCTGATAAGTAGGCTTTAACAGACGAATAAGCCAACCCAGCATTGAGCAATTCACACAGCTAAGACAGAACCAAAAGGAACATCCACAGAAAGTGGATCCAGGTTAAAAGAAAGACATCAAACAGAAAACCTCTTTCATTTGGATAAGCGGGATTTCCTGGTCTCCTGCAGGACCCCAAGCACGTCCTCAGAAAAAAAAGGTATATATGTGGAATCAACACCCTATCACCCATAGTGTCAGTTGAAGAGCAGACAGGCGGGGATGGATGAGAAATCCCTTGTATTGTGTGAGTAGATCCACCCTGTGAGGTATTGCCCTTGGCTAAATGCAGAAGAGGGAACCAGTGCTGTCTCAGCCAAAAGGGAGTCACTAACAAGATTTTGGGAGCATCCTGCTGAATTTTGAACAGGACTTTTGGAATGAGGGGAAGGGGAGGGAAAGATTAAAGGAACATCCCTTTTCAAGAAAAAAGGTAGGGTGTCCACCTTCCAAACCAAAGGACCTGGTATTCTGGCACAAAACAGAGGAAGTTGTCTGTTCAGACGGAGGCAAAAAAATCTATTTGAGGAGTACCACACTGGTGGACAATGTCCAGAAACACATCCCTGTGAAGTATCCATTCGTAGGATTGAGTTCATAGGATTGAGTTAAGGACCTGCTCAGACTATCTGCCACAATGTTTTGACCTGAGGGAATGAAAACTGCCTGAAGAGTGACTTAAAACTGGATAGTAAGATCCCAACTAGAAGTGCTAACCAGCAAAAAAGACAAGATCTGGTCTTCCCTTGTTTGTTGATATGCCACATCAGTGTGACATTGTCTGTAAATACCTTGAGTAGTCCTAGGGAGAACAGAACATGAAAAGCCTGAAATGCCAGCAGAAGAGCTCTCATCTCTTTGACACTTATGCCCTCTTTCTGTTGAAAAGGCAACCACATCTCCTGCACCTTTAAGGAGCCAAAAGCTGCTCCCCATCCCATGTCTGAAGTGTACTTGAACGGCTCCTGAGAGGGGGACAAAAAGGGAGCCCTGGATTTAGAGACAACTGCGGGATTAACCACTGAAGTTCCTTCTTTAGACAAGGTAGAAGAGGAGCTACAAATTCTAGGGGAATTACATGTTGAAGCCAAACTGACTATAGAAACCACTGAAACCTTCTCATGTGCAGTTTGGCCAGAGGGAGCATGGGGATGGTGTATGCCATGAACCCCAGAGCTCTCAGAAATTTCCTGGTTGTTACAGAAGCCAGAGGAAGAAGAATTTGAAAGACGGAAATGAGTGTTAAGGCCTTAGGAGGAGGCAGGGATGCCAACATAAGCACATTATGGATACTCATCCCAGGAAAACATGGTCCTGAAAAGGAGTCAGAAAACACATTTTGAAGTTCATTGTGAACTCCATGCTTTGAAGAAGAGAAATGGCAAAGTGAAGATTTTGCAATAGGATCTCTGGAGAGGATACCTGAAATAGAAGGCTATCCAAGTAAGGAAATACTTGGATCCCCTGAACCCTGCAAAAAGCAATCACAGGAGCGAGGCATTTGGTAAATACCCTTGGGGCAGTAGAAAGGCCAAAGGGCAAAGCAAAGAACTGAAAATGCCAGGAACAACAGAGAAATGTAAAAACTTCCTGAAAAGGGGATGGATTGGAATATGGTGATAAGCATCCTTAACATCCAGAGACACCATATAAGCCTGAAGAAGCAAGAGAGGGAACACAGTCTGAAGGGGCAACATTCGAAAGGAGGGCACTTTCAGAAAAGTGTTTAGATGAGAGAGGTCTAGAACCGGTCTCCAAGTACCCTCTTTTTTGGGTACTAGAAACATCCTGGAGTAAAGCTCCCTCCCCTTTGTGACATAAACCCCTCTTGAATAGTACCCGGAGTCAACCAGAAGCACCTCTGGAAAGGAGTTGTTATTGAGGGGGCTGAGGAGTACCCATAAAAGGAGGAAGGGATTTCAAAACATGAAATATCACTGGCGAATAAAGGACAGGACCCAAGAATCCCAAATAATCTGTAGCCAAACAGGAAGAGAGAGAGGGGCAAAGAGACAGAGGAAAGTGGCTGGGAAGAATAGGATAGTCAGGCAGCACCTGCTTTATCTGGAAAAGGAGACTTCTGAGGCACAGAACTCTGAGCGGCCTTAGCAGAAGGAGGAGCTCACTTACCACCATTTTTGGCCTTAGCAGGAGGGCAAGATTGCCTGCAAACAAAGGCTGGCTTATTGGGGGTAGTTTCTCTGAAATTTAGGCACAGGAGAAATAAACACATATTTAAGTTCCTTGCCCTTATCCTGAAGGGACTTAAACATAGCAGCAGTTTCACTCAACAAGTGTTCATCATCAAGAGGGGCATCCATCAACTTAGTCTTAATAACAGGCAAAGGTTGAAGCTAAAGCCAAAAATACCTATTCATCACAGACCCAAAAGCAACAGTCCTAGAAGAAGCATCTGCTGCATCATAACTACACTTGATGGAATGACAAGCCACCTGGGAGGAAGTCCCTAACAAGGAAAGGACAGACGTTTTACCATCAAAGCCTGGCAGATCAGATTTAACCAGACATGCCTGGGACAGGAGAGTCAGCAAATACGTGGACATAGGAGTCTGACAGCCCTAAAAGCCAAGATAGCAGATGTATAAACCTTCTTGCCTAGACTTTCCATGGTCCTGGTCCTGCTGTCTTTATTAGAGGACAGTAACTTGGGAGAAGGAAGCAACTGAGAGGGCTTGTCAGAAGCTATAGACACCACTGCGGGGTCAGCAGAAGGACACTTGTACAAAAACTTACAGTCCTCAGGCACCCTACAGAATCTATCAAGTTTCTTGAGAGCAGGGGGATGAGAATCTGCAGCCTTATAAGCATTGATTGGAAAATGCATCGAATAAGGCAGCCAAAACAGAAGAAACAGCAGAAGGTTTATGAGAATCCATCTGCAGCAACTCATAATATCTTATGTACCTCAGAAACTTGAGCACAATTCCATTTAAAGAACTCCATCATCATATAGATCGTGTCCCCCCAAAAAAATCTATTCAATCAGGACTGGTAGATTCCTCTTTCTCAGATCCACAGTCCAAAGGACAGGCAATCTGAGAAGAGTAAGAAAGGGATTCTGCATCTGAGTCAAGCTCCTCCTCCTAGGAATCCTGTTCCCTGGGCCTTTTTAGGGGAGTAGATGACCAAGGGGGAGCTGGAGCTTTCAATGCCATTAAAGCACTAAACAAGCCCTGAGTGAAGGCCTGCCATTCACTCTCTGGATCCTTAGGAGCAGGGATAATAGTAATATGTTTTGACTTTTGCTTTTTCTTCAATGGGACGTCCACCTTATAAAGTTTGGAAGGCTCTGACCCAGGACGGCATTCAATAATGGTAGGAGGGATGTCTTCTTTGATTAGTATTTGAGAAACACCCCTAGGCCCTCGGAGATAATCAGCTGTGGCTCCCCCTGAACATCTGAAATGGACATCTGCAATACCTCCCTGGGCATGCTTAAAGTTGGATCCCCACCGACCTCCAACCCAGCTGCAGGAGAGGAATCGAACAAAAGACTGGTGAACCTCCAGGCATTCACTCACCTTAGGTGAGATGACCAGTAGAGGTTGACCAGCAGAAGATTTCAGTCTAGGCTTCTTGGCCTTCTTCACTGACGGCTGTTCCTCGGAGCAGAATGTTTCCCTCCACTGTGTCTTTCACAAGAAGCTTAAGATGTTGCTTTTCAATACAGAGCTCCAAAGAAGAAAGTCTACTATGAAGGGTTTTAGGCACAAAGGTCCGACGGATGGAACAGGACATATGTTCGTACGAGGCACCAAGGCAAAACAAACACTGTTTGTGGCAGTCTTTATGGGGAATCTGTCCTCCACACTGGCATTTACCCTTCTTGGATGACATGAAACCCCAGAAGCAACAATAAAAGAAAGACAAGTTAAAAAGAACCTCAATGAGGCACTTATCTGCAATGGCTTGTTGAAACAGCAGTGGAACGGGTATTTAAACAGATGATCAAGCGATCGCATTTGGACTGGTGGCAAAGTTCTGAGGATGGCACATCTGGATGTCACCTTTATGCCCTACGCTACACAAGGAGCCTACGTGTGATGTATGGCATACCTTAAAGCAACCTAAGGCCTTTGACATACTGGCTGGACAACAGGCAACCTTTGGCAGGGATCCCTATTGTAAGAATACTACAACAGTGAAATGGAAAGACATCATGAGCGAAACATGTACAGGGGTGTTAAAAAATCAGAGTAACTGCTGAGGGAATATCGACATGCTACTATGTGGACAGCAAGAGGAGGAACCACTGGTTTGCTCCCACTCTCACTGCAATCTCAAAGAAATTGGCAAAACTAATTTTAACCTTATTAGTTCAATGCTGAATGGTAGAATAACTGCAACCACACAGCCAGACTGATATGGATGTGGGAACTGCATCACAAAGAACTGCAGGGAAATTAAGGGTGCAAACCAAGGGCAAAAGCTGTTCTCAGGCCTGGTCCTTGCAATAAGTATGAGGCTGGAAACAACCATCATGTCTGACAAAATCCCATTTTTTTGTTACAGACTGATCTGGCAGTAAGATACTGAACTTGTGCAGATCCTTCAGAAATGTAGTTCTTACTTATCAGAACCAGACTGTATGACATGATGGACTCCATGGTATATCACTCAATTTAGAAGATCTGTGCAAGTGTAATTTCACACCATGGCAGACTCTACAACGAATAAGTATGTACCGAGTCTTAGACCCTGGTGGTCTCCAACAAGTACCCACCCCTGTTTCTTAAGATGGTCACGTTTTGCTACAGTACATTAACAAAAAAACAGGAAGCAATAGCACAGGTGGTAAAAAATGATGAGTAGTAGACTCTCCCTGGTACAGAAAGAAACAATCCCATAATGACAAACTAGTCAGAAAACTTGCAACATATAAACCTAAAACAATATAGTTATTGAAACATGGATACAACAATCAAAGCTAATAAAAATAAAGTCAGTCTAGCAAAACATTAAATAGTACTCCAGCAGGTAAATAGGAATTCCAGACTGAAGCAGAAATTAAAAGTGAAATTACAAGTCCAGTGAAGGATAATGGTCTTAAAACAAAAACTAATGGTTTAATTTGATTAATGTATAGAGGAGGTAAGAAAAAAAGTACAGTTTTGTACCTACCATAAATGTAGATGTTAGAGTGTTCACACTGCTGCAGTCTAATACTTGGGTTATCCTGCAGTCAGGCGGTCCCGCAGTCGGCCAGAGTTCCAAAGTCTTGGTCCGGCAACGGTTGCTGTCACTTCTTCCCTGACGTCAGTGCGCCAGGGGTATACAAGATGCATCCGACGGCATTTTATTCAGTTTTTCTTGCCCCAGATGTCAGGTGCCCCCAAGTAGGTAGGCAATACATATTGCGAATAAAAAATATACATATAAAAAATAAAAAACAATACCTTCAGTTACAAGCAAATACACCACAAAGGTTGTATAGGATAGAAAGGTATAGATAAGTTCAGCTAGTTCAGAGGGGATGGAGGGAGGGTAACCTGGACTGCAGCAGTGTGAACACTTGAATATCTACATTTACGGTAGGTACAAAACTGTACTATGTTCGTGTTACACTGCTGCAGTCATTACACTTGGGTAGAATCCCAAAGCTACGGTTGGGTGGCTGATCTATAAAAAGAGTTAAGATTGGCTATGAGGCCCTGCAGAACTGCAGTGGCAAATCCTGCTCTGGATTTAGAGTAGAGAGGCAGGTGGTAATGCTGGTAAAGGTGTGCAGTGAACTCCAAGTTGCAGCCTCCAAAATTTCCTTGGTAGGTACTCCTCTGAGAAAGGCTGCTGAAGTGGCTGTTGCCCTGGTGGAATGTGGCCTAATGTTATTTGGGACTGATTTTCCATGCTGTGTGTAGCAGTAACGAATAGTGTCCTATCCATTTGGATATAGTCGGCTTTGAGATAGCCTTGCCCTGTGATCCTGCCGCATATGCTACAAACAGTTGCTCAGTTTTCCTGAAAGCTTTTGTTTTGTCCAAGTAGAAGCGTAGCTGCCTGTGTATGTCCAAAGAATGCAGAAGTTTCTCCCCTTTATTCTGGGGGTTTGGATAAAAAGCTGGCAAATGGATGGTTTGGTTAAGAGCCACACTAGATACCACCTTTGGCATAAAAGTAGGGTTTGTCCTTAAAGAAACCCTGTCCTGATGAAAAATTATAAAAGGTTCTACTGCCATTAATGCCTGTAGCTCTGAGACTCTTCGTGCTGAAGTTACTGCCAGGAGCAGAGTTGTTTTCCATGATAAAAATTTTAGATCGGCTGTATTGGCTGGCTCAAAAGGTGGTAGGGTCAGTTTTTCCAAAACAAAATTGAGGTCCCAAGTTGGTGTCGGTGCTCTCCGGGGCGGTCTTATGTTCTTAGCCCCTCTGAGGTACTGCTTTAACAAGGGATGAGAGAATAAAGGAGGTGTTGGTGCTCTCCGGGGCGGTCTTATGTTCTTAGCCCCTCTGAGGTACTGCTTTAGCAAGGGATGAGAGAATAAAGGAGGATCCGTGTTGTAATGTGGTGAAATAGCAGAGGCGTGGATCTTAATTGATGAAAAAGATAGGCCTCTGTCCAGCATCTCAGTTAAGTAGTGTAAAATCTGAGGAATGTTTGGAACAAGAGGGTCAAGGCTTTGAGCCTGGTTCCAGGTGCAAAATCTCTTCCATTTTTCTGAGTAAGCTTTCCTAGTGCTAGGCCTCCTGGCCTCCAAAATGACATCCATAACAGCTTTAGAGAGAGGTGTTGCCCGTTTGACTAATGTATCTGCCATGCAGCCAGGTTTAGGGTTTTGAACTGACCGTGCAGGATCTGATTGTTTTGTTGATCAGAAGGTGTGGAATTTGAGGCAAAATCCATGGTGGGCCTTGAACCAAGTTCTTTAAGATAGGGTAACAGTGCTGGCGTGGGCAGTCTGGAGCAATCAGGATCATCTGTGTTTTTTCTTGTCTGGCTTTTAGGAGTACCTTTGAAAGGAGAGGCAGTGGCGGGAAGGCATAAACTTTTAGGTTTTTCCAGCTGAACAAAAGAGCATCCACATTCCATGCTTGTTTGTGGTAAGTCCTTGTGCAGAATTTTTGTAGTTGGCAATTCAGTGGGGAGGCAAAAAGATCTATGTCTGGGCATCCCCATTTTTGTGTTACCATGCTGAAGATTTGTGGATTCAATTTCCATTCGTGAGGATCCATGATATTTCTGCTTAGATCGTCTGCCAGAGTATTTTTCTTTCCTGGCAGGAATTGTGCTTGCAGGTGAACTTGATACGTTAGAGCTGTGTTCCACAAGGTCATGGCTTGCCTGCATAGGGGATAAGAATGAGTGCCCCCTTGCTTGTTTATGTACCACATTACTGTGGTGTTGTCTGTCTTTAGTAATAATTGTCCTGGATGCAGAAGGTCCTTGAAAGCTGTTAAGAGCATTTTGAACAGCCAACATCTCTTTTTGATTGATGTGAAGATGCATCTGGTCTGCAGTCCACTTGCCCTGAATGCATTTTCCTGCCATGTGTGCTCCCCAGGCGTAATCCGAAGCATCTGTTGTTAGAGTTTGCCTGGCTGTGGGTTTGGTAAAAGGCTGACCCTTGTTTAGGTGACGTGCCTGTGCCCACCATCGAAACTCCTGTTGTAGGCAGGGAATCATTGGTACTACTGCTTCTAAACTGTGAGAGTGTGGAGTCCAAACACTTTTTAGGTACCATTGTAATTTCCTCATATGCAGTCTTGCATATAGTATTAGTAGTATGCAGGATGCCATGAATCCCAGGGCCTGCAGAATTTTACTTGCAGGGAGATGGGACTTTTTTGCCAGTAATTGAAAATATTGAGTTAGTTGAACTTGTTTGTCTGGCGTGAGGTAAGCCATCTGGGCCGTTGTATTTAAGCCGGCACCCAGGAATATAATCTGTTGCGAGGGCACTAGTTTTGACTTATTTTCGTTTACTGTGTACCCTAGAGAAATTAGCAACATTTTTACAAACGCCAGATGCTATAGAAGAATGTCCTTTGTCTCTGCTTGAATGAGGCAGTCGTCCAGGTATGGATATATTTGAATTCCTTTTTGTCTGCAAAACGCAATTACTGGTGCCAGGCACTTTGTGAAGACCCTGGGCGCAGTAGATAAGCCAAAGGGCAGTGCAGAGAATTGGTAGTGCATTGCACCAGCTTTGAATCAGAGGTATCTTCTGCAATTTTGTCTGACAGGGGCAGGTATGTCTCTTTGAGGTCCAGAGTAACAAGCCAAGCCTTCTTGCCCAGCATGGGTAGAAGCTGCTGTAATGTCAACATTTTGAATTTCGGAATATCCAGGTAAGTATTCAGAATTGAAAGGTCTAGTATGGGCCTCCAGGCCTTGTCCTTTCTGGGGACCAGGAAGAGTCTTGAGTAAAATCCTTGTCCTTGTTTCTGTTGTGGTACTTTTTGAATAGCTCTCATGTCCATGAGGGCTGAAATTTGTTTTGGTGCCTCTGCCCATTGATTTTGTGGCAGGTCTGGCATTCCTTTTAGCCTTGGTAAAGTATGAAAGTGGAACCTGTAACCTTGAGACAAAATATTCAGAACCCATTTGTCTTGGGTGATTGTTTGCCAGTTTTGAGAAAAAAGTGCTAGTTTTCCCCCCAAGGGGGCTTCCAAAAGGGATGTGCTTGGCATACGAAGGGGAAAGTCATTGTGACCGTTTCCTGTAAGGTTGAGACTTGTCCTCAAATCCTTTTGGAGTTGAGGTGCCCCACTGTTGTTGTCTGTTTGAGCCTTGGGGTTGAGATCTGCCTCTTGGGCATATCTGCCTCTCTGTAGCCTGTGACACTGGAAAGGACCAATTCTTTGTTGGCCAATTTCTGCTAAACTGAGGTGGCTGTACCTGTAAGAAATCCTTGACTGTTTGCATAGATTTAGCTTTATCCTCCATTTTCTTTAACACCTCTTCCGCCTTAACACCAAACAAGATATCATGCTGTAAAGGAGCATCCAATAATTTTGCCTTAACATGATCAGGTAAACTCTGTTCTTTTAACCAAGCATGTCTTCGAAGCACAGAACCTGTAACTGCGGCTCTACAAGAGGCCTCTAAAGAATCAAAACCACATTGCAGAGTATGTTTTCCCACCTGTTCAAATGCATGCAATAAATCCTGCATTTCTTTACAATCAGGAGCTTCTGAGCTTGCAAGCATATTCTGTTTTAACGGAGCCATTAAATATTGTTGGTACTCAAGCATGTGAAACTGGCAATTTAAAGCTCTTACTGCTAAAGTTGCAGAAGTGTATACTTTCTTCCCCCATCTATCCAAAGCTCTGGAATCTCTGTCAGAGGGCACTGGATTTTTTGCAATGGAAGCCTTAACCCCTTTTGGACCCTGGGAAATAGTTTCTGGATCAGCAGAAGGGTTTTTGTAAAGAAACTTGAGAGAGTCAGGGACTCTAATACCTATCTAGCTTGGCTGGAGCAGGGGACAAAGAATCAGGAGATAAGCTGGATTCAGAGAACACATCATCCACAATATCTAGCACAAGCAGAATAGCCAGGGGCCTGTGCTGAGGCAATAAAAGGAAATCCCTGAGCCTTTTCTTGGATTCTGAGTAATTCTGACTTTCCCAATGGAAATGCTCCCTCATGGTATGTAAAGTTTCCCCAAAAGAATAATCCTCAGGAGGAGAGGCTGAAGGGACAGATTCTTCAGCATCAGAGTCCTCATGGGGGGTAGAGAGTATCCCTGGTCTGAAGAGGAATCAGAGGAAATGGAAACCTGATCAGAGGAATCATAGTCTGTATCCTGCCTAGGCCTTTTCTCAGGAGGGGGATGGGAACCCCTGATTAGAGTAATGAGGTCTTCGGCCATTTTAAGCATCTGTTTCTTAGGCATGGAGGACTGTCCAGGAAAATGTTGTACTTGTTTCTTTGTTTTTAATGGTACCTTTGTCTTGGCTGTTTTAATGGTAAGTTGTGAAGGTCTGAAAACACCCTCAGAAGCCGAAGCCTGCTCAGCGGCTCCAGACCCATCTGAGGGATTAGTTTCCGTAGGCCCAATACCTTGAGTTTCCAGAGGCCTAGTTGTCTCCACGTGGGAATCGGAAGCGGCCTGTGGCTCTGAGGTAGCGGGTGTCAGGGGCTGCAAAAGCGCCTCACTGAGAACCGGCGACTGGCCTAGAAGAGGTTTTGTCGTCTATTTTGGATTTCGGATGCCTGTCTTTATCCTTGCCTTTGCGTTTTTTCGGTATTGAGGTCGTCTGTTGATCTGACGGCATAGTATAATTGAACCTTCGGCCAAAGTCGTGCAAAGCAAAATCAAAACGTCTTTTTATAGTGCGTTTGTTAAATCTAGCACAAAACCGGCAACTAGTGACGTCGTGATCAGGGCCTAGGCATGGAATACAGTAAGAGTGGAAGTCCTTATGAGGTATTTGCTTCCCACAAGAAATACAATTATTAACTTTTTCTGACATCAGTCAGAGGCAAGAAAAAAAGTTTCCCCAATGGGGTACTTAGCTTTATTGAAGACTTTGGATCTGAAATTCGACTTCAAAAATCTCAGGAGTTGGCCGACCGGCACTTGCGAACTGCTTCTGCTTCGGGCACCGCGTGGCAAGACTGAAGAAAATGGTGTCGGATGCATCTTGTATACCCCTGGCGCACTGACGTCGGGGAAGAAGTGACAGCAACTGACGCCGGATCAAGACTTTGGAACTCTGGCCGACTGCGGGACCGCCTGACGGCAGGATAACCCAAGTGTAATGACTGCAGCAGTGTAACATGATGAACATCAGTCAGCTACATTGTAAAATCCAGGATGAAATAAAAAGGAAGAAATTAAAGCTTGTACAGTAATAAAAGATTTTTAACAAAATTTCACATTTAGTTCAGAAAGCTGATAGCCAAAATCAATTGTATGAAATGAAACTGTAAGATAAGATGATCAAATTAGGTACACAGGAACTGCTGTACAAGCAAAAAAGACCGACTAGGTGAAAATTCAAATACAACTCAAATCCAGTAAACCACAACAAGATGACATGGAGAAACAAATCTGCATGCTATACTGGAAGACAAAAGGATATGGTAATTCTAGGGTTTTCCAGAAGGGTGGAATCTAGGAAAAAACAGGGAACAGGCTCAAGCATCAATGGCAAACAAAATTTCAGTTTATAGCTATAGATATAATAAACGTGTGCGTGATCCAGCACAATCAGTACCTAGGTATAAATCCACATGTATCAAACTGAAGCAGAAACTTGCAGACTAGCAAAAGCACCAGCCCATATACTATTAATGTGAGGAATGTTTGACAAAAAGCTGAAAACATGGTCAACTGCTTAACATGTACACAGGTAAGCAGATGCAAACCAAATACAGCAGTCTAAGCTGTGTCAGCATCAGCAAAAAGAGACCAGAGCATCAGTCACTTCAGAAGGTGAATTCACAGCAATAATACACTCTAGATGCAAATCATCTGTAGTATCCTACCAATTGGAGGAAACCCGAAAACTGTTTCACATGCAAACTGCATCACTTCTGAGGATGGGAAAAACCAGACTTGAATACTTCTACAACTACAGAAGTCTGACAATGGCAGTGTCATACATTTTTTTAAACCAGGCAATGAATAAAATGGTAAATGACAGAAATTACATAGATCTATGTGGGTAAAATAGAGCACAAGCATTACCATTACTACTGCTACAGCTTGTGCTTTAGACTTGGTGGAACATAATACACCTTCCTATAAGCAGCTGGGAAATAAAATAATAAAAAGCAAGTAATGGGAATTCAAGTACAGTATTATATCAGCTCAAGCACACACAGATTCAAAACAGGTCTATTTAGGGGAGTTCTGGAGTGAAACATTATTTTCCAAAAAACTGTGTGTGTGATGGGATATCTAACAGGACAGAGAAAAGCTTGAATGAAAGGATGAAACTGCTATCAAACATATCTTATGTGATGCCCCTGCACTGGCCCAGTAATCAAAGGAGCCTCAATCCTCACCACTAGCACCACTGAAGGACGTACACATTGGGAGGATGACAAGTACACACACAGTAAAGTACAATTTCCATTAAGAGCACACAGAGATCACAGTCAGTCAGTCTGGGGCTGGTTTCACCCTCTTTCTCCACATCCCCAATAAGACTCCCTACTGGCACAGCTATAGGGTTAAGATCACAGCAAAGTGGTCAAGTCAAAACCTCCAGCACCCCCTCTGTCCAACCAGTGCTTCGTGTCCCTGCCCAAGCAGTTCACACACTCCAAGGCAAGTACAAATATGACTCGGTCATTATCCATGCTGGTGTGAATGACCAGAGACGTACCTCCCTGGACTACATGAAAAGAGACAGAGGAGCTCTCTGAGCATGTAGCCCAGGCCGGTATGACCCTGACCTTGAGTAGCATCTTACCCTCACCAAGAATGATGCCACAATATGAAGACAAGATGATCACTTTCAACAAGTGGCTTAAGTGTTGGTGTCATTCAAAGGGGATCCAATGCCTGTCAGCCTGGGATGACATGCTCGACAAGCCACAATGCTTTGCTAGGGATGGCTTGCACCTGTCACCCCTGGGCTTTCGGATATTGGCAAAGGCTCTTGCTACCCCCATAGTGCCTTTTTTAGGCAAGGCTCAAAAGACAAACCCACCTCCATAGGTATCACAAGGGATAAGAAACTAAGAGTAATGCTACTCAACGCCAGAAGTCTAAACCTCAAGATGCACGCACTCGAAACTCTCCTTAGCATGGAGAACATAGATATCTGTGCAGTAACAGAAACCTGGTTCAAGGCTCCGAGAGCACCCCAGCACTACCAGGTTAAACCTCATACCATGCTTTTCGCCCCAAAACTTGGACCGAACCACAAAAGGAGGGGAGTATCAATATTCACAAAGATACCTACACCTCCAGGTTGGTGGCACAGCACGAAGCATCAGAGAATATCCATGTGCAACTAACTGTGGGTAAAACTGCCTTCCAGTTTATAGCCTGCTACAGACCACCCTCCCAAACACAGGAACCCCACTTGGCCTTCCTGAGAATACTGGAAAATATGAAGGTCTCTCCAAACACCATTATATTGGGCGACTTCAACTACCCAAACATAGACTGGGAGCATTACTCTAGCTCCAACACCCTAGCCCAAAGGTTCCTAGAATTTATAAACTGAAATGCTATGGAACAACTTGTTACCACTCCCACAAGAGGGGAAAACATACTGGACCTGATCATCACCAACATGGGGACACTATGCTCCAGACCAGAAGTGTATCCCTCACTGGTAAGATCAGACCATAAACTAATCTCACTGGATATTCACATCCCGACCCCACCCCATGCCCAGAAAACCACAGTGAAAAACTTCTCTAAAGCAAATTTCACACACCTCAAAACCGAGGCGAAATCCTTCAAAGCCCCCAGGCCTGTGGAAAATACGTCCCAGACCGCAGAATCCTTTATAAACACATTCTATGAACACCTTCAGGAATGCATGGATCATGCAATCCCAAATAAAACCAAGACCCAATCCTCCAAAGGCAGACGTCCTGTCTGGTGGACCCCAGCCATAAACAAACTATACAATAGAAGGAGGAAGCTACTGCATGATAGAGCAAAATCCCAAAAAGGGAAGGGAAGGCATCTCTGATCAGTATTAGCAAAAAAACTACGGGCACTCATAAAATCGTCTAAGGCCAGCTTCAAGAGAAAAATTGCACAGGACACTAAGGATAATCACAAGGCTTTCTTTAGTTATGTTAGGAACCTGGATGGGAATTCCCAGATATGCTCAGAATTAGTCCAAAATGACAAAAAATACACAGAGCCCACAGACATTACCAACATCCTAGCTGACAGGTTCAGTGCAAACTTCTCCCCTCTCCCACCAAAAGGGCAAATATCTATCCCAACAGAGTGCTGCCCCCTGACATCTCAGATGCTCAGGTAAGAGCTGCCTCTCCAAAGCAAAAACACAGCATCAATGGGACCAGATGGTGTCCCGGCTCGTCCTACATGAACTCCAAGAAGAGCTAAACCCAAACATAAAACTACTGTTCAATCTTAGCCTTACTACAGGATATGTACCCAAAGAGTGGCGTGCAGCAACAGTGGTCCCTCTCCACAAAGGTGGTGCCTCAACGGATCCTGGAAACTATCGCCCCATAAGCCTGACTAGCTTGGTCTGCAAAGCTATGGAAAGGATCATCATGGACCTCATAAATAAAGATATTGGGGACCTACAGACACTGGATCCTACCCAGTTTGGCTTTGTTAAGGGCAGATCCTGCCTCTTAAACCTGGCCGATTTCTTTGAAACAGTCACCAAGGCCATTGACGAGGGGAAGGTGGTCCACACAGCCTACCTGGACCTCGCAAAAGCCTTCGATACAATACCCCACTCGGGCATTATAGATAAGCTCACCAGCTTAAATATAAACCCCTATGTCACTAGATGGGTTGCAAACTGGCTCAAGGACAGAACCCACATGGTTAGAATTGCTGGAGCCATGTCAGACTCCAAACCAGTTACAAGTGGCATCCCACAAGGCTCAGTCCTGGGACCTCTCTTGTTCGGTATATATTTCTCGGTACAGGCCAACACGGAAGGACTGTGGCTGACCAAGTTCGCAGATGACTGCAAACTGGAAGCCATAATCAACTCTCCAGCTGACACAAGCATCCTCCAAAAGGGCCTCATAGAAACAGACAACTGGTGCCAGAGCCATGGCCTCATGCTAAACGCCAAAAGTGTATAGTCATCCCCTTTGGCAAAAACAAAGTGCCCACAAATTACCACATAGGTGGTAATCCATTAAGTACAGAAGAAGTCATTAGGGACCTGGGGACCCAAGTTGATAGCAATCTCTCATTTGACAACCACGTGGCCAAAGTGGTTAGAAAAACATTTTATATAGCCCACCTAATCATGAAGGGATTCACATCTAGATCAGGGGAGGCCATCGTACCTCTTTACTCATCCCTCATCAGGCCCATAATAGAGTACAATGCCCCTTTTGGGATGTACCTTACCAGACACCTGCAGCAACTGGAAAGACCCCAAAAGTACCTCACCAAGAGGATCATAGGGCTCAAACAGATGCCATATGCTGCCTGGTTAAAGAAACTCCAGCTCTACTCAGTGGCATACCGCATGCTCAGAGGCGATCTGTGCCTGATGTATAAAGCCATGTCCAACCCGGAATTAATGGACATGCTGCACCTCAGAAAATCCAAATCCCATCGAGCTACGCGCTCGAGAGACTTGAACCTCAGCACTGAAATAAATAGTAAATGCTGGAGGGACAGATTCATAACCCAGAGGCTCCCTTCACTCTGGAATAAAATCCCAGTCCAGGTTAGGCAGAGTCCCACATTGACTCTCTTCAAGAGGAATCTTGATGAGTGGATGGGAGATCGTAGGTTTACCCCGGCTGTCACTTCTGTGTCACTGTTAGACAGAGGCACAGTATACTAACCTCAAATAAAGGCATAGCAAAATTAATTTAAAATGGGTGGCGAAAGCCAAACACACTCTGGCTAGGCTTATAAATGCCCTACGGCAGATAGCCTAGTATGAACCCATGAGAGACAGACAGAGAGACAGAGACACACACGCAGACACACACACACGCAGACACACACACACACACACACAGAGACACACACAGAGACACGCACGCGGACACACACACACACACACACACACACACACACACACACACACACACACACACACACACACACACACACACACACACACACACACGCGCGCGCGCGCGGACACTTTGAGATTTGATTTGTATACAAACACACAGACACTCCTGGGGAAGGCTGTCACAGGTTTATTAGCTATGCCCACTTCTGCCCAGACTATAAGGTAGTTATCACTGCCACCAACCAAACTATCAGCTACTATAAGGCCCTTCCCAAAGGGTGACCAAATCCTACTGTGTGATGTTACTATTATCCAAATGGAAATGGTAAGTGTGTGATGTTACTATTATCCAAATGGAAATGGTAAGTGTGACCAAGGCCAAGGCTATTTAGGAGTGACCTGTACAGTGTCACCAAATACATATGCAAGTACCCTAAGAGCTTAAATATCTCTAAACAAACTAGCCACAATTAAAAGGTTTAAATATATTTAATATTAAATAATACAAGAACAAGACAACACTCAATAACACCACAGTGACTACAGAGTTCAGAATCACAGGAAATATTTTAAAACAACATTGCAGGACAGTCGCAAATACAGAAAACATCTAAATTAATCTTTACTATATTCCTATCTATACCCAAGAAATACTTTTCGCTAATTACTTACTATTAGCAAGGCAGATGTGCTGAAGATGGATGTTTCCAGGTGTTTCCATGTCCAAAGACAAATACAAAATGCCCAGACTCACTTAGTTCTTAAATTAATACACATTACTGCTGGATTAGCTGGGATGACATCACTCTGGTCACCTGCCTTCAGTTAACAGGCTAACAGAAACTTAAAATTTAACGTTTCTGTGAAAAATACCTCTCTCTCAGATGTGCAGCTGCTAGGAAGTCACAGAGCAATAAAAACACTTCACATTTGAAACCTAGTAATTATTTCTGTTTCAAGACAATAGGAAAAACTCTAGCTCTAGCCATTGTGTCTGCTCTGAGCTGAAACAGAGACAACAGAATCTTAAAACAATTTCCACGTATTTTCTTGAGGTTTTGCAAGTTAAATCTGTATGTTCCAACTTCTACTACTAATATAGTTTATATACATTTCTGTTCTTTTCCAGTTGGGTACACTGTGGTTACATTTTTGAAGCTCGGTACATAATATACTTCTGCACCAGTAGTTTAATACATGCATAACATACAGTTCTCTTACATTTGTAACAAAAGTGTATGAATCATATTAATATTCACAAATGACATAGGATTATTTACAAAATTTCAGACAGCTGGACTAGCAGTGTCACATTTCTATATAAATCACATTAATATTTTCAAGTGACATACAATTATTTACAAAATTCCAGCTAGCTGGGCTGACAGCATTTCCGTTTGTCACACCTTAAAATCAATGACTAGCTACCTGTCTTCTTAACCAGGTCTACTAGAAAGGCGAGCACACAGACAAGGGTTCCTGATGTAGGGTCTAAGTTTTGTTTCGAAACCCAGATGGCACATTTTCTCTATTTATCCTTGCTAATTCACATCATAGTGGGTCTAGGATGCAGTAATTAAATAAACCACCTAATTAGGGAAGAATTAATCCCCGTCCATCACTGGAAATGGAGAAATCATGCAGTCAAATGAAGGAAACACATCCAGATGAAACATCCTGGGCAGCTGCAATAGCAGACACGTTTTTTTTAATTATTTTTTTTTTGAGAGAGACCACCACAGCAAGAGAAACTGTATCTAGCTGGGCCAGAATGGGGCTATGACAATGACCTTTGCTGAGCATGATTTGGCTTTCTGGAGGAACATGGTTATCAAAAGCAATAAAGGAATACATACAGGAGGCTTAAGGGCCAATTATGAGAAAATGCATCTTTTGGTGGCTCCTCTTCTCAAGGGATGATTCTGAAATACTTTTGGCATTTGGTGTTGGACGGCTAAGCACATATATCACAATATAGTCTTCCCCATCCCTAGAATATGTTAAAAGCATGATTTGTGTGGAGAGCATTCATGTGGGAGCAATAATTTGATCAACCTGTGTACAGTCACATTGGGTGCACCTGGTATGTGACCATATGGCTCATTCTCAAACTCTCATAGCTGGTCTACATAGAGGGGTAAGAACACATTCCTCCTTGCTTGTTTACATACCACACCACTGCTACATTGTTTGCAATAAGGATATCACACCTCCAAGAAGAAAGTTCTGGAATGCCTGCAATGTTACGAACACTGCTCTCATTTGAAGTACACTGATGTGCAGTTGGGTCATTTGCTCAGTCCACATATCTTGCACAGTCTTATATAAATAATGCCCCCACCCACACCAGTACAGAAGTATTCATTATTACTGTGTCAGTAGGGATGGGTCAAACAATGAGTGTACCTGAGGACATATTCTGTGGATCAGTCCACCATTACAAGCTCTTGATGCAGGTTTTTGAAAATGTCATCATGGGCATTACAGGTTGAAAGGCATGATTCCTCTCATTTCTGAGTGTTCACTGCAATAGCCTCACATTCAGTCATGCTACAAAAGGAACCATTTATATGGAGGTGGCCATTAGGCCTAGCCCCTTGAAAGCAGCTTCTGATGTTAGCTGGTTTTCAGAAAGACTGGAGACTTCAGTGATTATTGAAGAAATTTTGCATGGAGGTAATCTTACTCTCGCTATAACTGTATCCAACCATAATCCTATAAAAAGCAGGGTCTGCAATGGATCCAGTTGTGATTTTGACACTTTGACAGTGACCAAAGGCAGACACAGTTACACAGTTTGAGTAAGTACTGCCATGTTAAGAGAAGGTTATCCACACAGTGGCTGTTGCTAGGAGCCAGCTGTTTAAATATACAAAAATTATACTCTGAAGTCCATTTGGGTCGTGAAAGGAGTCATGCACCTTATGAATACATGGGGGGCTGCAGCGAGTCTAAATGTTGGGGCTCATTAACTGACTGTCTGGCTCCTGCATGGAAGGGAATCTTCTTGATGGCTTAGCAGGCATCTTGGAAAACCAAACAGCACATCCAATTTCCTGCTTACAGGCAGAGCTATAAGGACTGCACTGTGACCAATCAGGACTCCTTAACAAAACTGGTTTAGTTGACTTAGGCTGAGAATGAGTCTGAGTGCCATTGTCTTTTTGGCACCAAGAAGAATCTGGAGTAATACCTAGACCCACTCTGGTCTGGTGGGACCTCTTGTATGTCTATATTTTGTGGAAGGATCACAACTTCCTTCAAGACTGCTCTATATTCTCAGGGTGGAAATGCTGGGGATGCGAGGGCATTTTTTTGGGCATTTTTCAAAAAGGAAATAAAGTAGCCTCTGGATACAACTTCCCTTATCCATTTGTTGGACATGATGTCCAACCAACTGGCAAATTGAAAGAAAGGACATCCCCTCCCCAAATGACTCCACAGCAGGACAGTTGGGCAACTTTTCAGGACTCATATCAATGAGATCCTTGAAAGGTTACCCTAAAGCCCTGATGGCTGGAATCACCTATGCCTCTAGGGCAGCAGCTAGATTGGAAGTCCACCAGGCCACAAGAACTGCAGACTAATTTTCTTTCAGGCCACCATTGTATATTCATTTATTTGTTGGATTAAAGTACATGTTTTTATCTTTGGTGGTCACTTCGATTTTTATTTTGCTAATTTGGGACTGTTAGGACTTATGGAATTATACATGTTTTGCACCTTTTTGATTTCTCTGAAAAGATCATCTGAGGTATGAAAAACTTCATCCCAACAGCTGTGAGCATTATGCCCTCCACTTCACATTACAGCAGCTTTTCCTTCTCCTTCTACCCAAACAAGGAGGTGCCATCAAAGGGGATACTGACGAAGACCTCCTTAATGTGGTTCACAAAATCTGTTAAGGTGCAGCCAGGCCTGGCTTTATTTATTTATTATTTTTATTTACATTTGTTTACTGGGATAGTGCACTAATTTCAGTCGCTATCTGCAGACACAGCCCAGGTGAACAGGATCACATAAGAAATAAACAAAACTTATTTACATATACAAAGATATGCTAAAAAATACATATTTACAGATGCAAGAATACGCCACAACGTTTACTTCGAGAAGCAGTTTACAATGTCAAAACATGGATGGAAAAATGAATTATGTTTAGCAGAGATTTTTGAATAAGATGTAACCATTATGAATGGGATGTCTTCTGCTACAGGGATAGCAGCATATTATTACATGGAGAGGTTTGCCAAGGCCAAGCTAGAGCCTGCTGCTCTACTGGCATTGTCTGTTGCATTACGAATTCAAATGCATGGTCAGTCAAGAGAAGGAATTTATAGATGCCACTTGGGTTTCTAATTGCGGTTCTCAGATCCCCCACAGGCAACTGTTTCAGTGTGTTGGCAGTTTTCACAGCCAAATCCTGAAATCTAACAAAATGGATCATGTAGTTCAAAGCTTTCATTGTGAACATACTAGATGCATACATTCCCTTCCCTAACTTATCCATCATCATGCATCTCCTATTACAGGGATGGATAGCTTGAGCAACCTCTGGAATGTCGTTCTTGGTAGCTGCAGGCACACTTTAGAGTCCACACGTGGCCCTTTACTCCAGTGCTATCTTTGGGGACCTGCAGCACACTAGCTGGCTTGCAGGTTACTGGTTCACCCACATTTGGTCCCATCCAGCATACTATATATCGACTAGCTTATCTGGTGGTGCACTACCAAGTCTGTTGAGGAAGCTTCTTGTTAAGTGCACTTCCTCCAGAAAAGTGGGGTCCATGGGCCAGAATCCCCTTTCTAAGATCAGAGTAAAGGAAGCGTCTTGAGGAGAGGACTTGAGTGAAACCTCACCTTCATCAAGATCTGCAGCTGAGAAGGGAGGCTCCAAAAAGGACTCAAGCTGCTTTTTCTTACACCTCCTTATCCTGGGTGGATTGGGAGAAGAGAGTTATTCGAACTCTCCAGAGATGAAGGCATCCTGTATCTCAGCAATGTGGACCTATGGATTCATCTGTCCAGTGGTAACACAGACGATTGAAGTGTTCAGCTTCAGAAGGGTCTTGGAGTGGAATCAGCAAGGTCTGTACTGATCGCAGCACAGAACAACTTTGCTTCTTCCACTGGTTAATGGGTCAACTGTATTTGGGGTTGGCACTCCTGGCACTGAGCAGGTAGGAACCAACATGGCAGATGACATAAAAGTCCACTTTTCATGCAGAAGGGTTAGAAGTTGAATTCATAACATTGACTTTTGGCACTGAGAGGTCAAAGGGGGAGTACTCCAATACTAACAACGACCTCATCAACATTGTGGTCTGTATCACCACCAAAGGCTCGACTCACAGCCCCTGGGCATTAGTGTCGACAAGGTCAGTGCTGAAGAATGAAGATGTTGGTAGAAACATCGTCTGCTGATTTTTAAGGAAATGTATACAGGCACCAGCATTGATTTCTTCCCTACCAACACAATAACAGGGCCAGAGTTAGAACAGTACAGAGAGTGGATGGATGCGTATCTCAAGCTGGCCTGTAAACTGCAAAGGCCAAGATGACATCGTGCAGTAGCTGGGTCTTCACAAAGGCTGAAAACTGACATCATGGGTCTCCATTCTATTCCAAGGGAGTCAGACTCTTAAGGGACATGTCTGACTATAAAGAGGATGTGGATACAGGTCTAGAGGACAGAAATCTTGACAGTTCCTTCACTGACGAAAAGTCCCTTGCCTTTTTCCTTGGTAAACCGTCAGAAGTACTGCATGACTCCATTCAGGGACTGGGAGAAGACCTGGCAAGTGTGAATAATCAGAAGCAGAGTGGGAGTAATAGTTTCCAAGATAGGCACTCCAGACTCTTCTGATAGAGGTTTATTTCTTTCTCTGGCCTGGAGGGCTTAAAAAGAGGATTTATCTGGGTTGGAAAACTGAGTTGTGTCTTTTCCCCAACACTTCAGATCAAAGTAATCTTTTAAAGACTATCTTATTCTTTCTGTAAGGAGGGTGAGGGAGCTAAACTTTTTACAGACAGGGCAAACACTGTCTAGATGAACCACCCCAAAAAACATATGTCATGAGAATCCTAAGGGGAAATCTTATGCCAACTCTCTGTACACTTACTAAACCAAGTCAGCCTCCTTTTGCATAACGAGGACTCAGCGCGAATATCTACTAACATAGTAAGAACTCACAATAACTTTCATACCTAGAACTCTTAAGGCAACAACAAATTTTCCAATTGCATCAACACAGAAGAAAACAATGTTTATAGAAGATCTTTAGTGTGACAAGGGACAGGAAGGGAGGACAGGAAGGAATAAGAGCAAGACAGAAAAGATGTAGAAAAGGGGTACAGTGGCCTGAAATGCTATTCAATGTAGTTGCTAAAACTGAAACTCTCAAAAAAGGATGAAATTTATATAGTTTGATCCAAAAAGAAAAATAATAAAATACAACAAATGCTACTACTCTAGGCTGATCAGAGAAGTTACTGTGCTTTAACTGTGCCAATGAGATCTGGAGATGGCTCTTTGGAGTAAGGTATTATGGGACAGAGGAGGAGCTTGAGTTTATGAGGAGCTTCTTTGCCATGCAAGGTGGAGCCAAGGTGACCAATCTAGAGTTCAGACAGGACCAGGAAAAGTACAATGTTACAACTTCTGTGGTCATCTAGTCATTAACCAATTATCAAGGAAAATGTTGAGAATGCACATATAAATCAACAGTGAGAATATAATCTCCAGGCTATACAAGCACAATAGAGTAAAAGGAAGACATGGTAAGGGAGAGGCATCCCTAAATACTGCAAAAGGGAACTTGTGGGAGTTGTAGTTTCCTAAGGAATTTTGTAAATAAAACGCTTGTGGTGTTGAAGGTTTTAAATTATTGACCTGTAGGAAATGTACTACACAGTTTATGCATGCGTTTGAGGTGGCAGAAAACAGTGGCTTTATTGTGAGTAGCAGAAACCTTGGAGAGCTGTCACAGTTTATTCTTGACATTGAAAATGGAGATGCAGTCTGAAAAAAGTTCTATGTTGTCCACAGTTCCTTTATGTTTGGACAAATGTGACCTACAGACCTCCTTTCAAGTTCCAGCTTTAGAAGAAAAGATTTTTGGAAGGGGAATTCGAATGAGAGGCCCTAGGATCAAAGTAAGCAAACTACTGGAGAAAAAGGTTTAGGATTCCTGTGTGAGCTTACTACCTAGGACATTTTTGTATCTAGGTCTGGTCTAATTAATGTTCTAATGAATGGGATGTTTGACATTCTCTGTTTTTTCAAATGTTTGTACTTTGTGAGATTAGCGGACATTGTATTTTTCCAGTGGATGTTTGATTTGGATTAGACGGCGAGGGATGGTGTATGCTTTTATGTAACTTGCTTGCCTCAATAATTACTGAATAACTGACTGTACCTTATCCCTACTAGGCGATTAGTGCACGCACCCCAGGATAGCCAGTTGCCAAACCCTCCAAATATTGTCCCCCACTTGCTCCTTATCCACTCACTACTACAACTGCCTTCCCCCCCTCCACTCCACCCTTCTATATCCCTGTGAATACACCCTCACACATTTCATTCTGATCCTCTCCTCTCAAACTTATTAACCATCTCTCTTCCTACACATCCTTCTCACTTAACTCATACTCTGTCTCCCGCCACACAAACAAAATCTGCCTATGCAATACCCTTATTTCTAAGCCTAATCCTCTTCTACTTACTCTACCTTACTAGTCTCCCACAGTTTCAGCAATCCCCTCCCTTTCATACAACTGCGATTTACATTAAAAAAGACTTTCCCTTTACAACCCAAGCCTCCCCCCACCTCTACAAACATAATGAATCTTTTCCATTTCAAAGGAAGCTCTTCCTTACCCCTAGTAAACCACTTCCCATACCCACGAAACTCACCTCATTAGGTTCCAATATCTACATCTATGACCCATTAGAAAATAGATACCTATCCATACTCTACTCAAAATTTATCACCCTCCTCCTCCGTTCTGGAGACATACACCCTAACCCAGGGCCTTCATATAACTCCACCTCTAAACCACATTCACATAGCTCTCCCCTGCACAACAAATCTCTTCTCCTTGCCACACTTAATGCCAAAACCCTTTGTAATAAAATACCTTTTCACGCCTGGATCTCTCATAACAAACCTGATATTGTCTCTAGAAACCTGGCTAAAACCACACATAAGATACCGAAATTATGCCCCCTAACTATAAACTTATAAGAAGTGACAGACCTCAAAAGAAAGGTGGAGGAGTAGCCTTACTCATCCCCTCCTCCTTAACAGTAACACCCTATACTATGCACATACCCTCATTTGACACCGCCAAGCTAACCCTCACCCTTTTCAAAGTAAATAACAATAAAACTTTATGCATTGCCTCCCTGTACATTCCTCCTGGTAACAATATCCCTATACTGGAAGATATACTTGCCTGGTTCACTTCCAACATAAATAGTGAGACTATAATCCTAAGCGATGTCAACATAAACTGGTCTTCCATTGACTCATCTACCCCTTCTCAAAGCATCAACCTATATCAATTCACACAGCTAATCAAAATCCCTACTAGACCAAATAAAGATTACACCACAGGTAGCATCTTTGACTGGATACTAGTCTCCCACCCAAACAGAGTTTCTGATAGTGGTACTCTCGCAGACTTCCTTAGTGACCATCTCCCTGCCTACATATGCCATTCCCCCTCCACCATCCTCTTTCAACACAGACACATTACCTCCCGCAACAAGCAAAACTTCAACACCTTAAAACAGATAGACTGAAACCCTCTAAAGTCCCTCCCTTTAGATGCCGTAGTCTCACATTTCAATAGAATTTTCACTGATATACTTAACCACTTTGCCCCAAGTAGAACCAAAAGACTCAGATCCAAAAGACACAAAACTACTTATGAATCACAGAGATAAAATCTGGAAATACTACCAATATGCAAAACTCTCTTGCCGAATACAAGCAACTGCGAAATCAAGTAAAAAAAAAACAAATAGCCACTAACCACAAATCCTACTACCTTAAACTTCAAAATAATCATAAAACCAATCCCAGAAAATTTTGGAATAGTATTTCATCAATATTATCCCCAGGCAAAAAAGAGAACCCTTGCCCTGACCCAGACACACCAGACCTCCACCTAGGTACCCAATTTAACTCCTTTTTCATTTACTCCATAGGCAAACTCACCTCTTCTTTCCCTAACAACACCCCTCCCCAACTTAACGGATAACAAAAACTTAACATCCATGAACCCAAAGTCCTTCCCTTTTACTCTCAAATCCATTCCTACCCACACTATAAAAAAGCTCCTACAAAAGTTAAAACCTTGCTCTAATACCCCAGATGACATTCCATCCAAATTTCTCCAACTAGCTTCTGATGGCATAGCCCTTCCAATCAGCATCCTAAATCAATTGCTCCATTCAGCAGTCCTATGTGCCATACCTCTGGAAAAAAGCCTTCATCATCCCCCCTCTATAAAGGAAGTACAAACTGTTCAATCTCCAACTTTCGCCCTATTGCTATCCTATCCCCCATCTCTAAGATACTCAAAAAATGTATTCACCTCCAACTATTACACTACCTATTGGACAACCAACTCCTAACTCCTACCCAACATGGGTTTATACCAGGGCATAGCACCACCACTGCCCTTCTTTCCTTCCTCGAAATCATTATCTCTGCTCGTGACTCTGGGAACATAGTTTCTACGCTCCTCCTAGACTTATCTAAAGCTTTCAACACTGCCTCTCATGTGCTTCTACTTTCTAAACTCTCCATCTTAATCTCTCCTCTTCGTCTATCAAATGGTTCTCCAGCTATCTCTCAGCCAGGGAACAAGCTGTAAAATGGAACTACTGCACTTCCTCTTTCCTTCATACTCCAAGGCTCTATTTTGGGTCCTTTACTATTTAACATTTTCATCAATGATTTCCACCAAAAGATCCCCAATGCTAAACTGGTGCAATACGCAGACTCCACTATCATCTGCTCAGCCAAAACTCTTCCTTTACTAAACTATAAACTATGAAACCTTATGCAAGAAGCCTTCTCCTCCACCAAGTCCTGGATGCTTGACCATCATCTAGCCCTAAATGCCTCCAAATCTAAAATAATGATTTTTACCCCTTCTAGGCATAATGCTGCTGACAAAACATCCTTCTCTATACTTAGCCTAAACAAAACAACTATTGAAATAGTTCCGCATACAAAATTTCTGGGCGTTCTTATCGAGGACCAGCTAAAATTTGATATCCACCTACAAACCAATATTAAAAAGACTCATCAAAAACTTTGTATGCTTTATCGACACAGGCGCTACCTTTCTCTGTCTTCTAGACAACTCCTATCTACCACCTACCTCCTACCCTCCCTTTTGTATGGAGCTCCGCTACTCTCTAACCTCCAATCATCCCTAAAATCTAAACTTTCCTCATGTTATAACAAAATTTCAAAGTTTGCCACAGGATCTAAATCCTCTACTCACCACTGCAACTCCCTACATGCTCTAAATTGTTTGGAACTCCCAAGCTACCAAATTTCATTCAACTAACTACAGCACACAAGCTAATTTTCAAACCTTCTAACTGTCCATCACTCTCCTCTTCCCTAAAACCTCACCAGACACACAGAACACTTAGATCCACAAATCAGAACCTCTTAGAACTTTACAAACCTTTACACGCACCAGGGCAACTTCTACTATCATTCTCCCTTGTCAGATTATGGAACTCTCTTCCCCCTTACATTAGAACTACCCCTAACCTACCATCCTTTAAAACCCTACTCCACTCTCTCCTCTGCTCCCTCTGGGAGTGCTCCTGTACCCATCCTACCTAATTCCTGATACCTATCCCTATTCTATTTTACGCTCTGCCACTGCTTCAATTCATCTCTCTCAAATTCCTTTGCCTAAATACATGTAGTGTATTAAATGAACATAAATTTATTGTTTTTGCTAATATCTTATAAGTGATTGACTTCCTGTACCCATCCTACCTAATTCCTGATACCTATCCCTATTCTATTTTACTCTCTGCCACTGCTTCAATTCATCTCTCTCAAATTCCTTTGCCTAAATACATGTAGTGTATTAAATGAACATAAATGTATTGTTTTTGCTAATATCTTATAAGTGATTGACTCAGCTCATATATTTCAAGATATGTAAAATCTTGCCTTGCTGTATATTGAATGTTAAACTGTTGTTCTCATATGCTGCACTAATACACTGTATACTGTCTTTCTGTGTGGAGCTTTCCTCCTCGGGCCTCCATTGAAAAAGGGCTACCTTGGCCCAATGAACTTTCCTGGTTAACAAACTGAAATAAATAAATAAATAAATAAATAAATAAATAAATAAATAAATAATGAAGAGCCATGCACCAAGCTTCAGCTTTACCTCACCTCTCCTCACAAACATATGGCCAATATGACTTCCTTAATGGATGATTCAGAGGCCATTCATCATTGGCTTACTAATAACTGGACAAGCAAAAACAAACTTCTCCCTTAACAAAATTTCCAAGAAGCAGGATAAACACAGGGAAGAGTAACTGACTCAGAAATGAATCTTGTAGTACTCCACACTGCATACAGTAAAAAGTTAACAACCATGAACACAGTCTGCACAGGACTACAAAGACAGTAGGCAAATCAATGTATATTAATGAAATATCACAGTGAGTATGTAGCCTACTGTGATTCATAGTGTCAAAAGCTGGACTTTGAGAGCAGGTGCCCACACCATTGCATGGTGGCATTCACTGGACAAACAACATTAACATACTAATATAATGACATACCTCAATAAGCACTTTGAAATGCATGCAAATCAAATGAATATATATATATATATTATATAGATATATATATATATATATATATATATATATATATATATATATATATATATATATATATATATATATATATATATATATATATATATAACACACACACACACACACACACACACACACACACACACATATACACATATACACACACACACACAGGTCTACTTCAGAAGATAGACAGATCATTTGATCGACATTCATTTGGTCGACAGCTCATTTGGTCGACAACCAGTATTCAAGGTACTTAACAGGGATTTGCCCCCCTCCCCAATGTTGTGCGACCCTGGGAGTGGTTATATATAGTTGGGGGGGGGTGTGGGGGGGAGGGCGCGAAGCCCCCCACCTATTTTCGTTTAAAATGTGTAGTTCTTGTATTTTCATGCTTTTAAATGAAAATAGGCGGGGGGCTGTGCCCCCCCTAACTATATATAACAACTCCAGGGTTGCACAACATTGGGGAGGGGGGCAAATCCCTGTTAAGTGCCTTGAATACTGGTTGTCGACTAAATTAATTTCGATCACGACCATATGAAGTAGACCAATATATATATATATATATATATATATATATATATATATATATATATATATCTATCTATATATATCTATATATATCTATATATATATATCTACATATATATATATATATATATATATTATATACACACACACACATATATACACACACAAAGTCACTAAATCCCCTTTATAACACCCAACACAACAGTAGCACTCCCTATACCCTAATTCCAGAATTGTTTTTCACAGCGTTTCCTCACACAATACTTCACACATGTCTACCCACACAACTCAATACGCGCCAATATGATCCATGGAACTTTGGGCTACAGGAAAATGCAGCAGGAGTCAACTAAAACATGAAAATGCATCACAGAATAATGTTTTTCAGTCTGTTGTAGCAGACCCTCAATTTTAGGGAGAAAAGAGAAGTTATGTACTCACCATAACTTTCCATGTTTGTTGTACATCTCGCCTTCATTCTTACTGGTTTGGTTCCGACTCGGCCGTATATTAAAGCTCGAAGTCTTCCACTTGACTCGTGGCCGATTCCCATCATGCACTGGTGTACTTCCCCAGATCTTGTTTACTGATAACCATTGTAATGAGTTTACATGTATGATACTCAAGAGTATACTGACAACAAAGAAAGTCAGAGAACTTCCTTGCCACAAGGAATAACCTCCAAGCCCTCCAGAAGCCTTGGGCTGGGGGAAGGTGGGAGGGACGCAAGAATGAAGGCGAGATGGACAACAAACATGGAATGCTATGGTGAGTACATAACTTCTTTATGTTATGTTGTCCTATATCACCTTCATTCTTACTGGCTGGGACAGCGTCCCTAGTACCATAATTCCTGGGTGGCTCATGGAAGTACATTCTTCAGGACAGTGGAACCGAAGTAGGCACCTTCTCTGGAGGCCAAATCTACTTTGTAATGAGTGATAAAGGTACGAGGACGTGCCCACGTAGCAGCGGCACAGATGCTGTCTAGTGGCAGTCTAGCTTGATAAGCAGATGATGTTGCTATAGACCTTGCGGAGTGGACTTTGATTCTAAACGGCAGATCTCGCTTATTAGCAGTGTAAATAAAGGTGATACAATTTGAAAGCCAGTTTGTGTGTGTGACCTTAGAAATGGGAATACCTTTCTTAGCTTCTGCAACGGAGATAAACAACTGATCAGATTTCCTGAAGTCTTTAGCTGTGTGTAAATAGAAGCGTAGTTGTCTATGCACATCCAATTGATGGAACTTATATTCTTGCCTTGTTGCCATGATTAGGGAAAAAACTGGCAGCTCAATAGATTAAAGTAGTTTCCGAGTATACTTTTGGTAAAACAAGATGGGTTAGTTCAAAGGGACACCCTGTCCTTATGGAAGATCATATATGGAGGTTTGATTGATAAAGCTTACAGTTCTGAGACTCTTCTGGCAGAAGTGATGACAATGAGCATAATTGTTTTCCATGATAAAAATTTGAGATCACATGTTGATGCCGACTCAAAGGGAGGAAGGGTTAGGTTAGATGGGACAAAATTTAAATCCCAAGGTGGAAGAGGGTCTTTAATAGAAGGTCTTAGTAAGGAAGTACCCTTTAGGAAAGCTTTGCACAACCTGTGTGACATGAACACTGGAAACTGCAGCTAATTGAACTTTAAGAGTAGCTGCAGCGGAGCCTTGATGAAATAGTTCTGCCAGGAATTCAAGAACAGAGCTGATTGGGGCAGAAAAGGGATCTAGGTCATTGTCGAAGCCCAGTACGAAAACCTCCTCCATTTACTGAGATATAACTTTCTGATTGAGGCCTTATGCGAAGAGATTAGTATATGTTTCACTGCTGGCGTGAGATTATGAAGCTTGACTATAATTGGAACTGGAGCAGCCATGCTGTCAATTTGAGGGTTTGGAAAGAAGGGTGGGGTGTTTCGGACGTACAAGTCAGAAGGTCTGGAACTGGGTCCAGAATCCACGGTTCCTCCTGAAGATGAGGCCAGAAAGAGGGGAACCAAATCTGACGAGGCCAGTATGGGACAATGAGAATCAGTTTGCTTCCCAGGGATCTGGCTTTTTGAATGACTTTGGGTATCAGAGGAAAGGGGAGAAATGCATAAAGTAGTCCCAAGGGCCAATCATGTACAAATGTGTCCCTTAGCGACTCCCCCAGAGGGAGGGATCAGGTCAAAGTAGTTGCTGCATTTGGAATTCATGGGGGTGGCAAAAAGGTTGCAGCAAGGCTGGCCCCACCTTTTGTAATATCCTCTCCATTATCTCTCGTTTTAAGGGTCTACTTCACGTTGTCGTAAGCTGACAATATCTAGTCTGATATTGTCGGCAAGACAGCATCGAAAGGGAAGAATATTGTGCAAGTAAATGGAAATCGCAGTAAGGGGAGATTTCCGTTTATCTCAATGTAGTGCGGTCTCGGAGTTGGTATATTTAGGCAAGGGGTGTGTGGGGGGCACAGCCCCCCACGTGGGGGTGCAGGGGGGCTTGCCCACCTGCCTACGGCATTTAGTTTTTTATTACGTTATTCGATTGTTTTTACTTAATTGAGCAATAAAGTTAGACCTTTATTGATTCAATTAAGTAAACTTTCGATAACGTTATACAGACGCTGTTTTAAGGACCACTTATGAGGCATCAGTATCACCCTGCTGAGTCTGTCCGCTATCACGTTGGATTTCCCTGGGATATGCATTGCTACCAGAAAGCGTTGGGAAGATGTTGCCCATTGCCATACTCTGAGCGCCTCTCGGCAAAAGGGGTAAGATCTGGTTCCTCCTTGCTCGTTTATGTATCAGACCACCGACATGTTGTTGGTCTGAATTGCAATTGTTCCTAGCACAAGAGAGTCCTGAAGTGCCTGCAACGCCAACAGCACTGCTCTCACCTCTAGGACATTGATGTGCAAATGGGCCTTGTGTTCCTGCCAGGTGCCTTGGACCGTCCTCCCCAGATAATACCCCCCACCCTTGTTCAGTTTGCCCATACATTAGTAGGTTTTTTGAAAGAATTAATGGTCACAAATTTAGACCAGTAGCAGAATATACATGCAATACAATGGGGGTAGTGTATGCACTTAAGTGTTCCTGCAATCTTTTTTATGTTGGTGAAAGTAAGAGGTCTTTTAGGGTTAGATTCCAGGAACATATTCAAGATATAAAAAATAAGAGAAGAAAGTCCTATTGCTTGTCATTTTTATTCTGTGCATGGGGGAGTTTATACAGAGTTAAGAGGTTGCATTTTGGAACAAGTCAAAGCTGCTAATGTTACTTGTTTAAAAAACAGGCTGCTGTGTAAAGATACTGTTTTTATTTTAAAATATAATACCATGACACCTGCTGACCTGAATCAGAAATGCAACTGGAAATATCTCCTGTGATGTAATAATTTTACTGAATAATCGTTTTATGACTTAACTGAGGTTGTTAAGGTGTGCCTTTTTTTACTGGTATAATCTCCTGGAAGGCTGATGGCCGAGGTGCTAGAGATTTTGTGAGTTCATTAAAAGATAGAAATTTTCACTGGTTTTAGTCGTTTTTGTGTCTTTTTCCTTGGTGCTTGGTGGTTTTGAATGGTTTTGAATGCCCCCCCCCCATCTGGAAGGCATCCGTGGTAACGGTTGCCACAGGCTGTTGTGGGAAAAAGGGTCGACCTGCCATTGCATGACTGGAAAGAAGCCACCATCGTAGGTCTCTCTTGCAAGATTCCGTAATCCTGATTTGTAGGACGTGGGAAGTTGTTGTAATGACCATTTAGAGAATAGGGGGCCACTAACGAATATATACATGTGAGCTAAGGGAACCAGGGTTATCGCTGCTGCCATGGTTCCTAGGACTTTTAGAACTGTTCTTGCCTTCATTCTGGTCTTTGACAGAAGATTGGAAGTTTGTTGTCGGAGTAGAGAAACTCTCTCTGCAGGTAGTTTTGCCATCATAGTGACTGTGTGTAGATCTGCTCCTATACAGGAAATATGTTGAGATGGCAACAAGGCAGATTTTTCTGAGTTTATCGTTATTCCCAGGTGGAAGCAAAGATGTAAGGTAGTGTCTCTTGCTTGCTGTAGTAAATGCTTGTTGGTGGCAGTTAGGAGCCAGTCATCTAGATATGGAAACACTCGGAATCTTAGCAGCCTCAGGAGAGCCGTGACTACTGCCATGCATTTGGTGAACACTCTGGGGGGGGTGTAGTGAGACCAAAGGGCAGAGCTTGAAACTGGTAAGGACTGGCTCCCAGCTGGAAGTGCAAATGACTCCTTGATGGCCTGTCCATTTTATGTGGTAGTACGTATCCTGGAGGTCTATAGAGCACATCCAATTTTTGACTGCAGTGTCACCATCCAGAACTTGGTCCGTTTTACAGATTTGTTTAATTTGCCGAGATCCAAGATGCGTCTCCAGTAACCTGTTCTTTTTGGCACTAAAAAGAATCTTGAGTAAGTTCCGGAGCCTATCTGGTCTGTGGGGACTGTTTGGATGACTCTTTTGTCTAGCAACTTTCGGACTTCTATAGTTGCTTGTTCCCTTTGACTGGGTGGAATGTCCAGGATGTTTCTTATGTATGGGCCAGGAAGAAAAAAGGGTATGGAGCAACCTCTGGATATTATGCTTTGTACCCATCTGTCTCTTGTTACTTATAGCCAGGTTTCTGGGTACAAAGATAAAATCGATCCCCAAATGCCACCAGGGGTGGACAGGTGGGTCTCCCTTCAGGAGTGCTGGAAGGGCTTACCACGAAAGGAATCGCGGTCGCCCTGGTTTTGCGGACCCCCCTCTGCCGCAAGGATGACATCTGCCATTATTAATTTCCCCTCTACCCCTGGGGAAAGATTCATCGCGTGCGTTTTGAAAAACTCCCTGGGAGTTTGAGCCACACCCCCCCTGACCTTTGGGATAGGGTCTTGAAAGTATGGAAAAAATGCACTCCAATGGCAGAGAGAGTTTTTCCTTCCTGCTCACATCTGGTGAGTGTGTCTTTAACCTTTGGTCCAAAGAGTGAGGAACCATTGAAAGGGGCGTTGACAAATGTAGACAAAGGGTTCTGCAAAATTATACAAGCGCATCTAAGAGCGTCTCCTTAGGGAAACTCCTGAACCCACTGCCCTACTTGCTCCATCTGCTGCATATGAGAGGAGTCACATGGAGGTGTTCACTACTGAATTTAAGATGGATAGCTAAGAGGCTACCTTATTAGAGGCCTCTGCAGCTAGTGAACTTTGAAGAGCATCTCCTAGCTCATTTAGGAGATCTCTATGATGTCTTGTAAAATGTGTCAAGTAATTCAGCGATCCGAGTGTAAAAGCCGCTGAAGAAAAGATGCGCTTCCTATATCTGACCATCGTACGAGAGTCCTCGTTCAGTGGATGAACAGATGAGGATGCCTCGGAAAGTTCCTTCTTGGTGTCTGCTGACACCACCATAACATCTACAGGAATGCCCTTAGAAAGAAAAAGTTTGTCATCTGGGGCTGTAATAAATTTGTTAGGTCTCCGAGGGACTGGTTCCATTGCATCTGGAGACTTCCACGCCTTTTGACTAACTAGTGGCTGTAGGGTAACATCCAAAGGCCTTCAGGTACTCTGGCTCCTCCTCAGAAGGGTTGATGGACTTTCAGTCACCTCTTTCCTTAAGGATTTCGAGGCTATTTGCAAAGCAGATATCCTCAGAGGGCGACCGTTGGGACCCTTCCGATTCCTCGAGGTCAGTGTCAGGAGTAAGAGACTCAGGGGAGTCTATATGCTTTCTGTGGGCCCTCTTCAGAAGGGTATTCTGGAGAGGTTTCAGAAGAATGTTGTTCACCAGATGGGTTACCCCTGAGGGCTAGAATCTCCTCTGTCCTGTGGTTGAGGAGGCGCATAGACAGCTTACAGGGAAAAATGTCAGAACCCCTTGTGTAGAGCTGTATGAGAAGACAGCACACTCATCAGTTTGAGAGCCCCTCTCCCTTGATCAGATGGCACCGAGGATGTCGGAGCAGACAACGGGTCCGAAAGCCCCACAGTGGGTCTCATAACCAAATCATTTATCACTATCGGTTCTAGGCATTTCAACTCCAATATTCCAGATTGGCTCAGAGGAAGAATCAAAGTGGATGAAAAGGTCTTTGCTGGTTCCAAAACTGGCTGGGCTGGAGCCGATAGGAGTTTTGCCAGCGCCAGCATCTTCAACAGTCTACACACCACCTTATCCACATCGTCGTCCTAAAGGCTTCTGGAGGACCTAGAGGAAAGGGTTGGTGAGCCAGATCTTTGTGATATAGGTGATCTCAATGTAGGGTAGACAGTTCAGAGGACCAGCTCCGACTTTGTACTTTTCAGTTCAGAGTTCTTTGGCACCAATGAAGGAGACTTTTCGGACCCAGATCTCTTCGGATCCAAAGAAGTTATTTTTGGTATCTTCTCTGGTGGCTCCAAATGGCCTGAAGAAGATGAGGAACGTCTTTTTTCAGGTCTCTCAGGTTTTGAAGAAGGTGACAAGGAAGATGATTTGGACTTGCTGGAGGTGCTCTGACCTTCTAAAGCCTCAGAGAAAGGGGTCTTTAGAAGTCCTCTCACTATTAATTTAATTTATTTTTCCTCTCTTGTAAAACCCTAGAGCTAAACGAGTGGATGGGAAATAGAAAATTCACCCCGAGGATCACTCCAGTGGCTCTACAAGACAGAGGATCACTCCAGTGGCTCTACAAGACAGAGGCACTGGAAACTAAGGTCAGGTGGCACAATACCAGGGTAATCCTATGGGCTATGCTTGTAAAGGCTCCAGGGCCATTAGCCTAGTACACACCTATGAATAGCCCCAAGACAGTAAATACATGCACTATTGTCTGTTGGTTATGGACATTTGGGAGCACTTTTGGCATTTTTGAAGCCAGATGGTTTTGTCTTGTTTTGTTCCTTAGACATTATGCTTAGCGAAAGACTAAGAGAAAACACACAACTAGTTTGGTAACTGTTTAACTGTGTACAAATATCAAAAAACGAATCACGCTAAGATTATACATCTTAAATCACACACACCAAGACTATATATCTAAAACACAGCACACAGTAATAGACTATAGAGTAATAATATATAAACAACAACACACAGAGAAAATACAGAGGGAAGCAAGTTAGCTCTGCCCTCAATTAAACGGGCGCTCGGCCATCTAACTTAAATGGGCACAAGCTAAGCTAACTATCGAGCCAAGTAGAAAAATACAGCTGAGCAAAGGTTTGACACACTTCTAAATTAAACAGTGTGGAAAGGAAAGGCTTAAGTGAACCCTAAACGTGGGGTGAAAAGTTAGTACCGGATAGGGAACAAGGCTTGATGAGAAACAATGGCCAAACTTCAAATCCAACAGCGGATAAATGTTATAAACTGTAATATCTTAAAGAGAAACACTACTAGGTATATATCTAACTATACTATGCTACACTAATGAAAAAAAACTTAGGAGAAATAGGAAAAAATTAGTAAAATATCCAAACTTAGCCACGGTCAATATGAAAAAACCTCCAATCTGTTTAGCAGCAAACTTCCCAGTGCATGATGGGATAGGGATTCAGCCACGAGTCAACTGGAAGACTTTGAGCTTTAGTACACAGCCGGTTCCGAACCCAACCAATATGAATGAGGGCGAGATAAGACAATATAACATCAAATATTATATTACATAGAATTTAGAATTCTGATTAATGTCAAACATGTCAGTGCAAGCAAGTACTACTTTTTCTTCAGTGTAAGTACAGAACATGGCAATTGGGCATTTCACTCCTGTTGTCACATGGTCTAGGGTAACTTGTTGAAAGTAAGTCTACAGGATGGACAAACTAGCTGAACGTTTAGTCAAATATTTCACTAGGAGACTTAGAATTTTTTGCATTTTTGGATGATGAAGTCCCCCCCCCCCATATCCCATGCAAATGTCTGCATCCTAAGAATCCTTATTACTTACTATAATCAATGATGGCAACACTGTACCTTGAGATAAGAAGTAACCCTCACCTTCTGGCTGATTTGTAGAAAATTAAAATTAGACTGTATGGCGCTCAGTCAAATGAGTGACTTCCCACTCTCATGCAGTAAAACTGTCTAAGATCGTTTCAATTTAGCACAAGCAGTACAAATTTTTAACTCATGGGATGGGTACTGATGTCCATTTGGAAGAATATATGGGATTACCTTTGCCCCCATGTAAGTATATATTCGATTTATATGTTAATGCTTACAAATTTAAAGTATATGGAGCATCTTATCTAAAATTATGAACAAACCTTGTTATACACTGTAGCATAAGTGATCTGCTGTACTTTCGTTTTTCAATATGATAAATAAAATATATTAAAAATTCAGCACAGGCTCAAACACCAACTTCCAAAGACAGGAGCCATTCTGCACAACTTTCAAACACTGCTTTGTGAGAAAAAAAAAACAACTAGGTGATATCACATGGTAAAAAAAGCCCAAGATAAAAGTTAAGTATGTTAGAAAGAGGCATTTTCTTTCAAGTATTTTACATTCTTAATTCATCCTTCTGACTTATTTTTCAGCTCTGGTGGGTACATAATAGTAGTGCTAGTTGTGACATTAGGAACTGGGAAGCTTGGAGGCATATACTTGGTTACATTTTAACATGTTTTAAATATGCCTTCAGTCTTAAACCACTGTTTCTGGCTGAATGGCTCAAACAAAATACACAGATGGTATTACTGTGATACTAAATGTTTGTCACAAGAAAGTTGGAAGCATCTTATTGTTTGTTGTGCTCTTTCCAATACTTTGAAATTTAAACCATTTGAAATTTTGGAGGAAAAAAAAAACAGGAATATTTCAGAATGCTGTAAATTGAATAATCAGGATGCCTAGGAAATATGACTAAGTTGGTTGATATGGCACTTACCGACTTATTTAACAGGTTTTAGAACTATACAACAGCATTTACAGGGATTTTAGTTTTACGTGTGATTTGTAGTGGAACATTTTCTGATGCATTTAATTATAATTATACATGCTATTTTAAAATAATTTTATTACATAAATTAAACGTTCATTTTAAGTCATTGTGCTTCAGTTATTAGCCTAATCACTCTTCATTTACATAGTATGCTGAATGCATCCTCCTATTTTTTTTTTTAATTTTTCAGATGCTCAGTTACTTGTTGGTATTTTTTAAGACATTAAAGTTAAACACAAAGCCCTTACTGTTAACTAATTATTTTACTTATTTTTGTAGTATTTTATAGCAAACTTAAATATTTGATGATCCACAGTAAAAATGTTAACCACCTTGTTTAGAACAGAAAAAAAATATCGAAAGTACAAATAAAAAAAATATACGAGACTGTGCTTCTGTTGCTCTGTATCACGTATACAGGATTAGACTACTGTACCATGTTTAATACCAAACATTTTAACTCAACCCCACTCTGCAAAATAAGTGGACGAAAGGGAGCAAATAACCAAACTCAATTTGTTAACTGGCTTAGGCTGCAGAAATAGCGATAATCTGAATAAAAATTATGGTGAAGAATTCAAGTCTTCATCCAAAACCTATCACTCTACTATCAAAGAAGCCCGCCATAAACTAGTTTCCAAACTCCTACAATGTTTATTTGCATTACTGCTGTTGAGTGGTTAACAGAAGTCATTTACTCACTTCCGGGCATAAATTAACAGTCCAAAACTGACAAGAATTACAAGCAGGTAAACATTGGTGGCTTCATTCCAGGCTTCATGGACAGAGTAATCAATTGTTCCATCTTCGGCCATAACTTCATAGTTTCTCACACCTGCAAAGTAAAGCGAAATACATAACATCAAATGTCGCAGTACAGTATAAAATGATTGCAAAGTACACAGCCTACTGCAAACACAACACAGACAAAAGTATCACAGCCCGTAATGCTAAGGCATAAATAAGTTATCCTTATAATTTCTGAAATAATGGATGGATGTTTGGTGTGTAATGCATTTTTTCAAAGATCATTATCAGTATAGCATGAGAGTTCAAGTACGTTAAAACTGCTGGTACTGTATTAGTGTATAATTTCATGCAAAATGAACACTTAACCCAGTAAATTCAGTGTACAAAACTTATTTTTCATGGGTGACCTGGGAAAGTACAGTTGTGTAAAATCTTATCACATCAGTAGATGTCCCTCTCTTCACTGTTGCAGTATTCTTTACAAGAGGAATTCCCTGCCAAGGGTAGCCCAACATCCAGCCAGCATACCCAAGCCTTAGATTTTATAGACGCTGTACATCACGCTTATGCTCCCCACTCAAGGTGTAGGGCATAACTGTGACGTACATCCTTACATACCTCAGAAATGAAAAGTGCCAGGAGGAACAATATTCCTAAGAACTAGAAGAAACATGTGTATCGAGAAGGAGAAAAGAATTCCAGGCCAGGAACATAGAAGGAAAAGGGTAGAGCAGAAGGGAGAAGGAGGGAGGGAGCGAATACTGCAACAGTGAAGAGAAGGACATCTAGTATAATTACTATTATGGTAAGATTTTTAACAAGTATGCTATGTCTTTCCATATCACTGTTGCAGTATTTTTTACAAAAGGGAGAGTACAAAAGCTCAAGAGGAAACTTGGGAGGAGGATGGCACAGAGGAGACTTCTGGAGAACCATACAGAATAGCTCTGGCAAAGCCAGCTCTTGCTCTGGAAACATCCAATTTGTAATGCTTAGTGAAGGTATGGACAGAAGTCCAAGTAGCAGCCTCCAACAATGGAACTGTTATCCAATCCTTTGAAAAATTCACCAGAGGAAACAACAGCTCTAGTAGAATTAGCCTTTACAGAGGTAAAAAGACATTTTTCATGAAAGGAACAACAAAAAGAAATTGTCTTTGAGATCTAGGAGGATATGGTTTGCTTAGAAACAGCCAAACCTCAAATTTTTCGAATGGCCTTAGTCTTATTCAAATAATATCAGAGCTGTCCATGCATATCCAAACTGAAAGACCTTCTCACTAGCAGACTGTGGAGAAGAAAAAAGGACAGCAAATTAACAGACTGATTAAGAGACAATTAATTAACCAACTTGGGCATAAAAGGATTAGGATGAAGACACCCTAGCCCTATGAAAAACTAAGAAACAAGGAACTGCCATTAGCTTGTGTAACGGCCAAAGGAAGAACAGTCTCCCAAGTAGAAAGCTGCATGGAAGCTCAAGCTGCAAGCTCAAAAGTAGTTTGACTCAAAAGAACAAAACTGAAGCCCCAGAAAGGTGGAATAGGCTTCTCAGGAGGCCTGATATAAAGGATGCCTTAAGAAATTGTTTGACCTCAAACCTAGAGGCAAAAGGCAATGACAGAAGTGAGGTATTTGGTCAATACCCTTGGGGCAGGAGAAAGGTCAAAGGAGTCGTCAATGGCAGACGATCAGAAATAGTTGAAAGATGGAGCAATTCACACAAATAAGACTGAACCAGAGGGATACCCACAGAAAATGGATCCTGGTTACGAGAAAGGCACCAGACAGACAATCTCTTCCATTTGGACAAATATGACTTTCTGGTAGTGGGTTTACTGGCCTCCTGCAGAACCCTAATCATGTCCTCAGAAAAAAAGGTGCCTAAAAGGGATCAAAATCCTATCAACTACAGTATCAGTTGAAGAGTGGACAAGTAGTTATGGATTAGCGACCCCGTGTCTTGTGTGAGAAGGTCCACCCTGTGAGGTAACCTGAGGTGATTGCCCCTGGCTAGGTGACGAAGAAAGGGGAACCAATGCTATCTGGGCCAAAAGGGAGTCACCAGCAAGATCTTGGGGGAAGTCTTGCTTTATCTTACACAGGACCTTCAAAATCAGAGGTAAGGGAGAGAAAGCATAGAGAAACATCCCCTTCCAAGGGAAAGCTAGGACATCCGCCTTCCAAGCCAGAGGGCTTGAGACTCTGATGCAAAAAAGAGAAACTTGTCTGTTCAAAGGGGAGGCAAAAAGACCTACATGTGGGAGTACCCCACTGATGGACAATGTCCAGAAACACATCTTTGACCCTGGACCTTAAGGGAATTGAAGGAAGCTCCCAATCCCCTGTCCAAGGCATCTTGAAAAAGATCCTGACAGGGGACTAGGGGTTGAAAAGAAGTTCCGCATTGAGGGAAAGCTGATGAATCCACCACTGAAACTAGAGTTTGAGGCATGGAAGGAAACGAACTAGAAAATCCAGTGGATGACAGTGTTGAAGCCACACTGACTTTAGGAACCACTGCAATTTTCTCATATGGAGTCTGGCTAGAGGGACCACTGGAATGGTGGAGGCCACGAATCCTAGCACCCTGAGAAAATCCCTGGCCGTGACTGAAGCCAGTGGTGGAAGAAGGGATGGAAAAAAAGGTGATGAGAGATCCTTGGGTGGAGGCAGGGATGCCAGCATGGGAGTGATCTGGATGCTGCAACCGAAAAATACATGATCCTGAGAAGGAACCAGGACTGACTTCTGAAATGTTATGGTGAACCCCAGACACTATAAGAAACAAACCATAAACTGGAGGTGCTGAAGGGGATGAAGCCTGAATGAGTAGGTCGTCCAGATAAGGAAAGATCTGGACCCCTCTCATCCTGCAAAAGGCATTGACAGGAGTGAGCAATTTGGTAAATACCCTTGGGGCAGGAAAAGGCTAAAGGGCAAAGAAGAGAACTGAAAATGTGAGGAAGAAACAGAGAAATGTAAAAACTTCCTGAAAGGGAGCTGAATACGAATATAAAGATAATATCCCTGGATCTGAAGGATGCCCAAGAAAGCTTGGGGAAGAAGAGAGAACAGGGGTTTGAAGGGACAGCATCTGAAAGGAAGAAACCTTCAAAAAGGTATTAAGCTGAGAAAGATCCAGAATGGGCCTCCAGGTGCCTTCCTTCCTGGGAACCAGAAACATCCAACATTAAAAAACACAACACACCTTTCCCTTCTTTTTTCTACTAATTGCTTTTCTGGCAGCCACCATAATTAGACTCAGCAAGGCCTTACTACGTCTGGGCAATTCCGATTCTGTATCACAGCTTAAAAAATTAATTTCCTCAGTTAAACCAGTTTGCTCACCCAGTACTTCTGATAGAGAATTCTGACAGAGCAGTCTGCAGGTAATTTTTCATGTCTGCCAACTCATTACACGGCCAGAAAATATGTTTCCAATTACCTTTTTCTTCCTCATCACACCTCCAACATTTGCTAGCTACCAGAGAAAAAATTCTTTGGAGTCTACTTGGGGTATAAAAATGGATTACCTTCAGTTGATTGAACTGTCAAAATGCCAAACATTATCAGGCCGAGACCATATAACCGAAATTAAAGTGTTGTTGTCTTTTGGCTTTTCCCAGTTAGGGGTCGCCACAGCAGAACTCCGGTCCGCTAATGATTGGCAGTAGATTTTCACGAATGCCAAGGTGCCAGCTCGACGTTCAACCAAGACACACCCATTTATGCATGTCTTTCGAACAGCCACCCAACCGCGGGGAGGACATGCAGACTCCACACAGAAGGCACTCCCCGCACTCCAGCCGAGAATCGAACGGGAGAATCTCTTGCTGTGAGGCAACAACACTACTGCTGCACCACCGCAGATGTCCGAAGTTCGAAATTAAAATAAAAACAAAAAACTCCTGTTAATTACATACATCAACTCTGAGATCGCACTACATTGATGAAAATGGCAAATTTCCCTTCCGCAAGGGCCAACTTTCTCCATTCACTCTGTTCAACTTCCAAAATGTCAGTTATATTAGGACATATAACGTTTTGCATTTTGGCAGTTCGATCAACTGAAGGGAATCCATACAAATACCTATGTAAAACACTTCCAAGCAAAAATCCTAAATCTTCTAGACTTTGTTGCACATTTGGGAGATACGCATATATTCCCCCATTGTTTCTTTGTGAATTGTTTATCTGAATTCTCTTCCTAATCCTTTCAAACATGCTCTGATACTTGTATAACTTATAATTATGCAAAAAAAAAAAAAAAAAGGAAAATAAACGGTTATACAACTAGAGGCTAAAACAGATTTTATTAAACTTTAGTGCCTCGGCATAAGTTTTCAAGGAGTGATATATGTTCTACTCATTATTCCTTTTTTAACAGCAGCTTCTGTTGTAGATTCTACTAAAAACTCAACCAGTGCCGGTCTTTCACTCAATCTCCCCATTTCTTTCTCTTTACCTACACTCTGATATCAGTCCTCGATAGGGAAGGCAATCTCTGGCCTGTAGTCCAAATAAATTCTTGGCCTCTTCCCATTCTGTTATCTTTCCTCCTCTAATTATTTGCCCCCGATACCTTGGTTCTTCTGCCAGTTTGTGCAAGGGGTGTCAGAAAGGAGATGCAGAGAAACTGCCAACCAGGCTATCTGGAATTTTGTAAATTATATGTCATTTGTGAATATCGACAAGATTCATATGCTTGTGTTACAAATGTATTAGAATTGTATGCTATGTGTATATCAAACTGCTGGTACAGAAGTGTGTGGTGAACAGGGTTTGTACAGTACTGAGCTTAGAAGTGTGACCACAGTGTACCCTGCTGGATTAGAACAGAAATGTATACACGCTATTGTAACGGTTTAGATATATATATTTTAACAATGGAAATTGGAACACAGGAGGTTAATTTCAGAAAAACAAATGAACACTGAAATTACTTTATGACACCCAGAGACAGGATGCCTATACTAGGGAGCTCTCTGTGTTATCTTGGAAGAGAAATAATTACTAGGCTTGAGATGTGAAAGTGTTTATTGTTTTAAGACTTTCAGGATCTGCCTTAGATCTAAGGAAAAAAAACGTGTTTTCAGGGATAAATGCTGTTGTTATTTGCCTGGGAACTGAAGTCAGATGACAAGAAATGTCAAGTATCCCAGCAGTAATATTTGGGAAGTCTCAGAGAGATGGCATTTTGTATTTGTCTTTGACCTGATAAGAACATCTACTCAGCACACCTGCCTACTTGCTTTGTAAGTCTAGGGAACAGTATAATTCTTTTAGATATAGTCAGGAATATAGCAGAGCTTAATTTAGATGTTTTTCTTTATTTAAAATCAAGACTGTCCTGCAATACTGATTTAAACATTTCCTGTGATTTTGAACTCTGATGTAACTGTTATTATATACTGGGTATTTTCTTGTTCTTTTATTATTTATAATGAAATAGATTTAAACCTTTCATTGTGGCTGATATTTGTGAGACATACTTATGTTCTGAGAGTACTTGCATATTTGGTGACATTGTGGTCCACTCCTAATAGCCTTGCTCTTGGTCAAAACTACCATTTGGATTAATAGTAACATTACACAGTAAGATTGGACACCCTTTGTTAAGGCCCTTAAAGTAGCTGATAAGGACGTGGCCAGTGGCAGTGACAACTACCTTATAGTCTTGGCAAAAGGGAGCATAGCTAGTAAACTCGTGCCAGCCTTTCCCAGGTGTGTGTGTAATTACATAAATCAAACCTCGTGTGTGTGTGTGTGTGTGTGTGTGTGTGTGTTACCTGGGCAGGAACACTAGGCACTGGTTGGACAGAGAGAGTGCTGGAGGTCTTGGCTTGCCCACTCAGCTGAGATCTCAACTCTATAGCTGTGCCAGTGGGGAGGCTAACTGGGGATCTGGAGAAAGAGGGAGAAAAAAGCCCCAGACTGACTGGTCTCTGTGTGTTCTTAAGGGAAACTGCACTTTATGCAGAGAGCTGCATCTGGAAATACTGGGTGTATGCTTGTCATCCTCCCAATGTACGCCCCCCACTGGTGCTAGTGGTGAGGACTGAGGCTCCTTAATTACCATTTCCAGTAGTGGGGTGTCACAGCGGCTATAACTTTAACTTTAATGGTGCCCTGGGCCTAAAGGCCAGGTCTGGAAAGAAAGATAGGACGGTATTCATGAAGAGGATGAGGGATGCCCAGAAAAGGAGGAGGGGATTTCCACACCATGAAGTATCTCTGGTGGATGATGGACAGAACCCAAAAGTCCTGAGTGACCCTTAACCAATTAGGAAGAGACAAGGACAGACAAAGGGAATGAGGAGCCAAACCTAGAGAAAGGGGAAGCAAACTGTCAGAAAGAACCTGGTTTGTCTTGAAAAGGAGGTTTCCGAGAAGCATGAGTCTAAGTAGACTTAGCAGGAAGTACATGCCTAGAACCAGTCTTTAACTTTAGGAGGAGGGTGAGGCTGTCTACATACAAAAGCAGATTTGGATGGATAATTCTTCTGGAACTTGGGGATAGGAGACACACAAATAAGTTTCAATTCCTGCAAAGCCTTGCCCTTGCCCTGGGGGACTTAAAAAGCGCAGTAGCAGCAGAATCAAAACAGGTTCCTGTTATTAAGAGGATATTATGGCTAAATTGTTGGATGCTCATCAGGTAAGGGCTGGAGACAAAGCCAAGAGCAAGGTCTCAAAACAGAAACAAAGGCAGTAGCCTTACAGGAAGCATCAGCTGCAGCATTACTACATTTAATAGAGTAGTGAGCCACTTGAGAGGTAGAACCCAGTAAAGAAAGGGCTGAGAACCTCCCTTCTGAATCAGGAAGTTCAGAGATTACTTGAAAAGCTTGAGACAGAAGGGCTATAACATACCTGGTCATATCAGTCTGGTAATTAATAGCCCCCAAACACAGGGTGGGAGCAATATATATATATATATATATATTTTTTTTTTTTCTCTAAACATTCCATAGCTCTACTGTCCTTGACTGAAGAAAGTAGTTTAGTAGATGGCAAACGTTCAGAAGATTTGTCATAAGAGACGGACACAACAGAAAGATCAGCAGGGCAACTGTACAAGAATGTACAATCAATCAAGTTTTTTAGGGCTGGTGGTTGAGAGTCAGGGGCCACAGAGGCTACTGAAAATGCATCTAGGACAGCCAAGACAGGAGAGGGCATCTAGGACAGCCAAGACAGGAGAGGAGGTACAGCAGAGGACTTAGGAGACTATTTGGAGGAGTTCATAATACCTCTTTTTATAATATCAATCTGGAGGATGGTCTCGTTTTAAATATTCCATCTTATGAGAAATAGTGTTCCCAAAGGAGAGTCACTCTAAGGAGGAGTCTGGAATGATAATCTAAGGAACATGGGATTTGACAGAGTATGCCAGTGTGTCTTCCTCAGAATTCAAATCCTCTTCAGATGACTCCTGCTCTCTGGGCCTCTTAAGGGGAGTAGAAGAGAAAGGATGAGCAGGCACATAAACTCCCTGAGGAGGCTTTAAGGCATTAAACAAACCCTGGGTAAAATCCTGCTATTCACGCTGGGGATCTTTAGTAGCAGGGGAAGTGTTTTTATTTTTCTGTTTTTCCTTCTGGGGAAAAGGCCACCCTAAAAACCCTAGGCGGTTCAGACCCTTGCCTACACTCAACCAACGTAGTGGGAATCTTCTCCTGAACAAGGATTTGCGGTATCCCCCTTGGTCCCTCAGAAATAATCAGCTGAGGTTCACCCAAAACATATGGGGTGGATGTTAGCAGAGTCTTGTGCAAGAAGTTGGACCCATGCCGGCCTCTGACAGGGACGGGGCAGAGGAATCCAATACAGCAACCGGGTGATTCTCTGGGCTTTCACAAGCCTCGAGAGAGACATCCAGGGGAGGTGGGAGGAACAGTCAAATCAAACATGAGTTTTTTTGCCTTTTTCTTGGCAGGCAGCTGACCTTCAGGATGGGAAGATTCAGCCACAGCACCTTGAACCAAAAATTTTAGATGGTGGTTCTACAGATAAAATCGAAAACGAGGAGAGAACTGCATACGGTCTTAAGGACAAACCACTTGGCAGACAGAACACTGCTTATGGCCATGAGAAGCACCCAAACAGAAAAGACACTGCTCGTGACTATCTTTAAGGGGAATCTGCCTACCACACGGACATTTTCCTTTTCCAGAGGACATATAAACTCAGTAAAAATAGATAAGAAGACACTCTAAGGGGGCATTTATCCAAAACATGGCTCGATAACCAGCACAGAAGAAGGAGCATTCATACAGACTATCAATGATGGCGTTTGGACTGGCTGCAAAGAAGTTCTGAGGTATGTATGCCTGTACATCACCTTTATGCCTTACCCCTTTCAGCACAAAGCATACGTGTGGCGTACAACTTTTATAAAATATAAGGCTTTGATATACTGGCCAGACATTGGGCTACCCTTGGCAGAGAATTCCTTTTGTAAAGAATACTACAACGGTGATGTGGAAAGACATCACTGGTTATGTGGCAAAAGAAGGCTGAAGGACTCAAACTATTCAGAAATAGAGCACAGTCTAAATCCTCTGCATTGACTGTCAGATATTCAGTGATCATGTATAGAAATACATAATAGTTAATGGGAGAGTGGCCTCTGGGTTATAAATAAATAAATAAACTTACTGTAATCATCACAGAATGGTAGGAACCAGTACATTGTGAAGCTCCCAGCCTGAAAGCAACCTAACCCAAAAAAGGGATGTTCACACTTTGTCGTGCATGTAAAATGCCATGTTGCAAAAAAAAAATTGTCTTAAACCAATCATACAATCTTCTTCCTCTTATAACATCCCTCTAAAGCAGGTATCAACAACCCTCCACACAAGGTAGCAAAAAGACATGGACAGCTCTCCCTTACTATATGGTCAAAGCTTATGGAATACATCCATCCGTCCTCATCCCCCTTTTTTCTCATTTTGCACATGGGGTCGGGGTGTCATTTCAAGAGTGACAATCATCTTGAGCCAAGATTTACACCTCTGAGTGGCTAGCCCTGCCAGAGTAGTTCATTCGTACTCACTCACATAAACGCTTGCACCTACGGCCAATTTAATGTGCCCAGTGCTGCATATGTCTTTGGAATGTGGGAGGAAAAAAACGCGATTTCAGGGAGGATATGCAGACTCTGCACAGAAGGCACCCCAGCCGAGAATCGAACTGGAGAACCTCTTGCTGTGAGGCGATAATGCAAAGCTTATGGAATACAATCTCGCAATATTTGTAAAACAAACCGTCTCCCCACTGTTAAATAACTCTTATTTGAATGTATATCAATACCGTGAAAGGAACAAACTGAAAGCTATGTAGTTACCATAATGATAGAGCTGTGTGTTGTCGCTGTCTGGTTCAACCTGTGTGTTATTGGATCCAACTCAGATCCAAGATCATCCATATCCTAAAACATTCCATCCCCTAGAGTTTCACCTCCTCTAGCCATAATCCCTCGCCTAAGATTTCCTCAGATAGAGAGAGTGTGCCCCTCTCTGCAAAAGCTTCCATCACAATGAAAAAAATAAATAAATAAAACCAGGACTCCATCATCCCATGACTGGCAGACAAGCCTACAAGGCAGGTGGCAGGTTGGAGGAAAGGTTGAACCAGACAAAAAGAGACAACACCGATTATGGCAAGTACATAACTTTCATATCCAATGTTATCGCTTCTGTTTGGGACAGAGTCCCAAGCCACGTAAAGCCTTAGGGAGGTCCTGTGAAAGCACATTGCACAATATGGTGGAACAAATGAGGCCCTAGACCTTGACTGAATGTCCAATTTGTAGTAGGACACAAATGTGAGAGGACCCACCCTAGTAAAAGCAGCACAAAAAGAAGTTATGTACTCACCATAACGCTCCATCTGAGTGGGTAACTTTATTTGTCTGCAACCTGTGGGTATCGGATCCGTCCTCGGATCCGAGCCGGCAGCTTTACCTAGCTAAACATCCGAGCTCCTAGCTCCTCCCCCTACCCATAACCCCCTGCTACACATCCCCCATCCTCAGATCAAGTTTGCCTATAGGGACTCCACAAGACCCTCGAAAGAAGCCAGTAACCTACTGCCCAACAGAATGGACAATCCTCTCCTTGGTTAAGAAGCACGAAACTGGTTAGGGGGAATGGAGTGGGGGGGGGGGGTCGGTTGCAGACAAATGAAGTTACCCACTCAGATGGAACATTATGGCGAGTACATAACTTCTTTATCTGAAGTTGTTAACTTCATTTGGTCTGCTACCTAGAAACCTTGGGCGGCCCTCAAGGAAGAATATTCCGAAGCACTGCAGAGCCAAAGGAAGCCGTACTAATGGAAATCATATCCAATTTATAATGGGAAATAAATGTATGAGAGGAGGACCAAGTAGCTGCTGAACATATGTCTATAGGGACTCTAGACCAGAACGCTGCAGAGGCAGCTATGGATCGGGTTGAACGAGCATGGATTCCCAAAGGTACCGATTTGTTCGAAGCCAAATAGGCTTGAATGATGCATTGTGAAATCCAGTTGGCTAATGTCACTTTGGTAATACTTACCCAAAGAAGACTTGGCAAAGGACACAATCAATTGGTCAGATTTACGGTTAGTCGCTGTCCTGTGCAAATAAAACCGCAGTTGATTATGCACATCCAATTTGTGTAGTGTGTATTCCCCTTTGTTCTGGAAATTGGGAAAAAAAAACACTGGCAGATTAATAGACTGATTAATATTCGACTCAGAGGCTACTTTAGGGAGGAAGGAAGGATTAGTCCTGAGAGAAACTCTGTCCTTATGAAATATTAGATAAGGGGGTTTCATACAGAGGGCTTGAAGCTCAGACACTCTTCCTGGCTGAAGTAACTGCAACCAGGAAGGCTGTTTTCCAAGATAAAAATTCAACTGAGCCGACGCGGCCGGTTCGAAAGGAGGGCCCGTCAAAGCCTGTAGGACCAGTGTTAAGTCCCATGGTGGGACCACAGATTTAACTGGCAGTTTTAACAGAAAAGCGCCTTTTAAAAAGGTTTTGCAAATCCTGGTGGAAGCCAGTGATCCTACATCATCCCCCACATGAAAATGAGAGATGGCTGCCAACTGTACTTTAACCGTAGATGCACTGGCTCCCTGATGAAAGATATGGGACAGAAATTCAAGAATCGTCGGGACAGGGACAGTAAAAGGGTCCAAGCCTCCGTCTTTGGCCCAAATGGAAAAACGTTTCCATTTACTACCGTAGATTTTTCTGGTAGAAGGTTAGTGTGCTGCTACCAGAATGGCTTTCACTGGTGACGAGATACCGGGAGTCCTTGCTATCAGCAGAACTGATCAACCAAGCCGTGAGCTTGAGGTCGCCCAGGTTTGGGGGTTGTAATCCCACAGGATGAGAAATTAGATCCGGAATGGGATCTAAGATCCAAGGAGGAACTACACTGTGAGACCGCAGGTAAGGTAACCAGATCTGGTGAGGCCAGAATGGGGCTATGAGGATTATTTTGCTCCCCAACCGATGGGCTTTCTGCAGGAACTTCGTCATGAGCAAAAGCGGGGGATAAGCATAAAGGAGACCGGGGGGGGGCCAAGCATGAACCAGAGCGTCTGTGGGGCTCTCCCCAATTGGGGGAATTAGAGCGAAATACTCGCTGCACTTCGTGTTTGACAGAGAAGCAAAAAGATCGCAGCAAGGTAGACCCCATTTGAGGAAGATCCGTTTCGCTACTAATGGGTTTAGAGACCACTCGTACGGTGTGAGGATCCAGCGACTTAGCTTGTCCGCTAGGATGTTGGTCCAGCCCGGAATGTACGTTGCTACCAGAAAGCAGTTGGTGGAGATCTCCCATTCCCAAACTCTCATGGCCTCTCGGCAAAGGGGATAAGATCTGGTTCCTCCCTGTTTGTTGATGTACCAGACTACAGCCATATTGTCTGACTGAATTGCAATATTTCCCGGAGGAAGAAGGTCTTTTAGGGATTGCAACGCCAAAAGCACCGCCCTCATCTCCAGGACACTGATATGCAGAACGGTCTCTGAGGAAGCCCACAAGCCTTGAATGGTTCTGCCCATAGCATGCCCCCCCCACCCGAGGCGAGAAGTGTCAGTGGTCAACGTGGCTTGGGGCTGAGGCATGACGAATGGTCTCCCCTCTCGCAGCTCCTGAGAGTGTAGCCACCAGAGAAGGGAGTCCTTGCAAACCCTGCTCAAGGGAATCGGGATGTTCAAGGGGTGCAGCAAAAGTGACCACTGGACCTGAAGAGCCCATTGAAGGATTCTCATGCGCATCCACGCAAAGGGCGACAGACCGATGGCCGCCACCATGGAGCCCAAAGCTCTCAGGACTAATTCTGCAGGTGGGGCTGGGGACTGGGGAATTGCCAAACCACGAAGAGACAAACTGCGCAACCTGTTAGAAAGGCCTTGGAATGGCGTGTATCTATCTTGGCCCCTATAAATTCCAGAACCTGCACAGGATGAAGGAATGATTTTTGAAGGTTTACAGTAATACCTAGACGCTGAGTAAGAGCCAGGGTATAATCCCTGGCCAAGCAGAGCTGATGCCTGGTGGAGGTGGTGAGGAGCCAGTCGTCCAGGTACGGAAAGACCCGAATGCCCTGAAGTCTCAGGTGGGCTGCGACCACTGCCATGACCTTGGTGAACACCCTGGGGGCTGAGGTGAGGCCGAACGGAAGACCCCTGAACTGAAAGTGACTGGCTCCCAGCCGAAAGCAGAGGAACCTCCTGGATCGTCTGTCCATCAGAATGTGGTAGTACGCATCCTTGAGGTCTATGGAGCACATCCAGTCATTCTCCCGTAGGAAGGGGAGAATAGACTGCAGAGTGACCATCTGGAATTTCTCTTTGGGAATGAACAGGTATAGAGATGAGAGGTCTAGTATAGGCCTCAGTTCCCCTGTCTTCTCTGGCACTAAAAAGAACCTGGAGTAATTTCCCAATCTGGACTGGCCTGGGGGGGGGAGACGTGCTGGATGGCTCTTTTTTCTAATAGCTTCGAAATTTCCGAAGCTGCCGCCTCCCTTTGATCGGGTGGGACATCGAGGAGGCGTTTCATAGGAGGGGGAAGACTCTGAAAAAGAATGGAATAACCTCTGGATATAATTCGGAGCATCCACCGGTCCGTAGTAATAGACTCCCAAGTTTGGAGGTGCTCCGACAGATGCCCCCCGACTGCCTCCAGAGAGGGACAGCCGGGTAAACTCTCAGGGCTGTTGCGCGGGCCTCTCAGAGAAAGGTTCTCAGGACCCGAGATTCCTCGACCCCCCTCTGCCTCTGGGCCGGTGTCCACCTTGTCCTCCTCTGCCTCTGAAGGATGAGGGATCCGAAGCAGGACGGGACTGCTGTGATTTCCGGAACCACGTCTTCTTTTGTCCCCTCTGGTTCCTCAAGAAGGACTGTTGGGGATTAGAGAAGCGGAACCAGACGGCAGACAGCGGCTTCCCATCCTTCTTGCTTTGGACCAGCGTGTCGCGGACGGTCTTGCCAAAGCGCGTAGAACCGTCAAAGGGTGCGTTAGCGAAGGACGCCTTGAAGGGTTCTGCAAAATCGCAAAGGCGGATCCAGGCATGGCACCGCAGAGCGATGCCTGCTCTGCTAGCTCTAGCCGCTCCCTCCGTGGCATGGGAGAGTAGCCGCATAGATGTGTTAGTAATAGATTTCAGAGTGGCCATGCGAGGTGAGAAGGTGCGTTTGTCCTCGGCCGCCATGGACTCCGGGGGAGCACCAGTGTATTCCTTAATCAAGTCTCGCTGGAGTCTGATAACGTGGGCCATATAGTTCAGCGCCCTCACAGAGAAGGTAGTTGAAGCAAACATCCACTTTCCAATGTGGTCCAACGTCCGAGATTCCTTATCTGGAGGGTGGACCAAGGAACTCTCCTGCAGCCGCCACCACCATGGCATCCACTGGAGAACCTTTACACCAAGCCAGCCTATCAGAAGGGGGGCTAAGTATCTTGTCTGGCCTTCTGGGAATTGGCTCCACGGTGTCCGGCTCCTTCCAAGCCCTGGTGATAATCAAGTCCACCAGGGGGTCAGCCGGGGGACACACCCAAGAAGTAGATGGGCCTGCATCGAACGCATCCAGAAACACAGACTCATCCGAGGAAGGTTTTTGAGCAGACCACCCTCCTCTGATTCGCAGCATTTCCATGTCTCCAAAAGAGACATCCTCAGTGGGTGACCTTGGGGAACCTTCCCCTTCCTCCAAATCTGTGTCCTCTGTGAGGGACTCGGGGGAGTCCAGGTGCCTCCTTTAACACTTCCTTTTGTGAGGAACCTCCTCGGTGGGGCTATCCGAGGAGGGCTCACCCACGGGGTCTTGTTCCTCTAAGGGAACCAACTGGAGCGCCGATGCAGGCTGTCCCTGTGGCCAGATGACGGAGGACAGGCCCAAATGCGCAGGGGTGACGGATGGATCCGCAGCCCGGACCGGGGATCTGGAAGTCCTCGATAGCACCCTCTCCACTACATCAAACGCTGAGGGCGAACAGCTCTCCCCTGGCTCCGAGAGCAGCCCCCTCGGCGCCGATGCAGGGATCGGCGCCGAAGCGGTCGGACCCGAGAGGGAAGTGTGCTCTGACCTAAACGGCGCCGAAGACACAGTTCCCCCCACGGATCCGACGCTTGGCTCTCGACCCAGAGAGCTAGGATCCGACACGCTCGAGGGCATAGTCGGCGAAGTAACCAAGACTGTCGGCACCGACGGATCCCCGGGTCCAAAACAGCATGGATCCGGATCCCCGGGTCCAAAACAGCATGGATCCGAAGACTCCGAAACCCGATACCGGGTCAGAGAGGGAGCGATCGGGGTAAAGAAAGGGGCCGAGCTCCCCCCCTGAGGGGGGGGGAAGCTTGGAGCACCCCCATCTGCATTTGAGCCTGCAAGAAATGACGCATCATCCGGTCCAAATCAGCGTCGGTCAAGCTTCTGGTGGATCTGGAGGAGGTCGCCGAGGAGGGCCGCCTCGAGGGAGATCGGTACTCCTCTTCCGGCTCTGGGGAAAAGCAAGAACGGAGCAGAGAATGACGAGAACCCAAGACCCTCTTAGCGGGACTAGCTATCTTAGCTGGCGGGGCCGAGGGATGAGACTCAGCCTGCCTTTTATGCCTATGCCGGTCCTCATCTCTCCTCTTCTCTTTAGAAGAGGAAGAAGAGTCCCCCTCACCCTGAGAAACAGAGGGAGTTTGAGTCCCCAACAAGGGAGGGGGATCGGAAGGCACGGAAGCTGCAACCGCGACCGGTACCTTAGAGGGAGAGGAGGAAGAAGAATCCGGGGGCAACAATCCCGCCAGGATTAGCTTGTTCCTCCTATCCCTGATAGCCCGGGGGTTGAAAGCTGCACAGACCTGGCAGCTGGTGGATAAATGGGCCACCCCCAAGCAAATAACGCACTGAGTGTGGCCATCGGCTGGGGACAGCTTATGACCACACTCAGTCCATTTAGAAAAAATGGCTTTAGGCCCTTCAGCCATCACACTACACACTCGCACACTAGGGGGAGGGTTGAAAAACAAATTTGAAGAAAAATTACCTCAAAAATATTAAACTAAGTATACTAGTCAGTAAAGGGGGCTAAACCATACACACACAACACAGAAATTCCTGAAGAAAAACGATTTTGAAAGTTTTATAAAACTAGAAATCTCTCACCCACGCCAAGAGCTCGTCTCTAGAAGCTGCTATAAGCCACGGCAAACTAGATCGGAGGATGGGGGGGATGTGTAGCAGGGGAGGAGCTAGGAGCTCGGATCTTTAGCTAGGTAAAGCTGTCAACTTGGATCCGATACCCACAGGTTGAAGACCAAATGAAGTTAACCACTTCAGATACATTGTTCAAAGCAGCTCTGGAGAAAAAGGGCCATAGAAGTAGCCATAACTCTTGTAGAATGACCTGTTTACTGGGCATGGCCTTCCCTTTCAAAACTATACCCAAATGAAATGCAGTCAGATAGACAGTGGTGCTCCCAACCAGAGATTTGAAAAAACAAGCAAGTAATTGACTAGCCATCCTGGAAAGATTTGGTCCTGTCCAAATAAAACCCCAATTGTCTATGGATGTTGAGACAACGCAGTAAATACTTCCCTTTACTGGAAGATTCAGGAAGGAACAGTGGCATGTGAATAGTCAAATTAAAATTGTTCTCTGTTGCCATTTTTGGGAGAAAATCAGGATCTGTTCAGAGGGACACCTTGTCTTTATGAAAAGCCAAATACTGAGATACTGAGGATGGGGTCTGCAGTTCTGACACACACTTGGCAGAGGTAACAGCCATCAACCAAGAATAAAGTTTTCCAAGACAATAACTTCAAGTAACCCATAGCGGAAAGCTCAGACAGAGGTGCAGCAAGTATTTGAAGCATAAATGACAACTCCCACAGTGAAACAGGATCACAGACTGGGGAACGGGACAGAAATTTTAACAGCTGCCAATGCGTATTATCTCCGATGTAAAAGGTGGAAATAGTTGCTTAACGGAAGGAACTGGCTTAACAATGAAAGGTAGATATTCTGGAAGATGAAAGTTTTTCAATTTGACAGACTGTATCCAAGAGACAACCTATGAATTCTAGAGTCTGAACAAGGTGAAGACTGGACTTTAGATGGCTGACTGTGATCCCCAAGGAACTGCATAGCTTGAATAAGGTGTTCCTGGCCCTGACTAAAGATGCTCTGACCGGAAACCCCTGTAGCCCGAGCCAGGCTGCTACGACTGCCATGCACTTGATGAACACGGGGGGTAGGTGGCAAGATCAAAGGGCAGCACTCTGAACTGGTAATGAGCAACTCACAGCTGAAAGTGCAGAAACCTCCTGGAATGCCTTTATCATCTTTATATGTTGGTAGGCATCTCTACAAATGGAATCATGTAACCTCCGGACAGGACTCAACACTTTAATTTCTCCAAGTCTTTTGGGTTTCTAATACCATGATGGGAATGGACCCCATCCCCAAGTCAAAGTATGATTAACACCTATGTGTCCAAGGTGATGGCTTTTCAGGCTTCTGGGTATACAGCCAAATGACCCCCCAGACTGCCTCCAGAATTGGAGTCAGACAACCCCTCAGGGTCACTGAAAAGGCCAGCTGGAGAAAGTCCTGCAGAAGCCATGGTTCTGTGGACTACCCCTGCTACGTGGGTGATACACATTTTGGATACCCTCCCCTCCGTTACGGAGGGGGGGGGGACTTCAGAAGGAGCTTCCTGAAAATGCTAGTGTGCTCCTCTGAAGAGACATCTGCCCCTTTCTGGTTCCGAGAGAAGGTCTGTTGAGGGGTAGCAAATGTATTCCAATGGCATACAGTGTCATTCTGACCTGCCTGCTTCTGAAAAAAAAGTGTCCTTAACCTTAGGTCCAAAAAGTGAAGCGCCATCATGGGAGAATTAACAAAGGATGTTCTGAAGTTGTCCACAAAATTACACAACCTTATCCAAGCATGGTGACTCATGGCAATGTTGGCATCAGTGGCTCAAAATGTACTATCAGCCACATTTGAAAGTGGATGGATGTATGTATACTTTTGTAATAGACTGGAATATGAACTGAGTCTCTACGACACTTCCGATACAATGTCCCGCTGAAGTCTCATCAAGTGGGAGAGTGTAACTCTCTCAGTGCAAAATATGGCTGAGGCATAGGAGTTCTTTCCTAACTGTTCAAATGCCTGAGACTGCCTAATGGGGGTGGGGTTTGAACAGAGGAACTCTCTTCTGAGATATGTTTCTTAGTGGCCACTGCCCCCACAATGGCATCACCAGCAGCACCCTTACTTCAGTGAATCCTGTCCTTAGAAGGTGCCAGAATTTTGTCAGGTTGGTTTTGGAATTGGTTCCACTGTATTCAGATCCTTCCAAGTCCTCTGGTACACCAGGTCATAAGCATATCCGGAGGGGGAATTACCCAGGACATGGATTGGCCCACCCTGAATGCCTCTAAAAGTAATAACTCCTCTTGAGACGGGGCTTCAGCAGTTCAGCCAAAACAGGGGTCATCGTGGGGGGGGGGGGGATTTAGGGGACCCCTCTCCCAAGTTCGGTATTCGCAGTGAGGGATTCATCTGGAGAATCCAGCTGCTTCCTCTTGCCTGAGATTTCCTGTCCTGGAGAATCCAGGTGGCGGCGGGGGGACGGACACAGAAGAGGCAAGGCAGACTGGAGATCACCAGAAGTGGATTGCCCCGATGCAGACTGATGCATGTCTACAAGCACAGATGTTGAAGAGGGAGGGATATGAGTTGCAGCCAACCACTCCTTTTCCTGACAAGACAGCATTCTCTCTACAACATCAAAGGCAAAGGCTGAAGCTTGTAACCTGGAGCCCGCATATCTAGTATCCAGAGATCCAAAAGATATACACAACTCCAGAGCCGCTCCAGTCTGCCCTGATGCCGAGATCAAAGCCAAACTATCAAGAACAGAGGCACCGAGTGAAAGGGATGACAAAGAAACACGAGTTGCCGAACTTGAGTTGGAAAGCCCTATCTTGACACATCAGCTCTGTGGTCCGCTCAACTCCAAAACTGCTGGAGTCCAGGAAACCAAGGCTGGGGTAGGAGCTGGAATCAGCCAAGCTGCTGGATCCGACCCTAGGGGGTGGAAAGGCAAACAGATTCTATGACCTCAGAACCGTAGGGTCAGAGGAAGGAAACTAACTTGGTAGACCCAAAGCCTCAGGTCGAGAACCTGCAGCTGCAGAGATTAGCCCTAACTGCATCTGGGCTTGTAGAAAGGACCTCATCACATGCTCCAAGTCAGTTGGTTTTAAACTCCCACCTGAATGGGATGATAGAGCCTACAAAGCCACCAATGGAAGCATGGAGGCTCGCCTGCTAGAGGATGGTTCTGAGGGCCAAATCTGAACTGGAGAAGCTTGGATCTGGGGCAGAGAAGAAGAGGACTCTGAAGAAGACTCTCAGAGGGGAAACGGGAGAAGACTCTCGCAGAATGGAGGGTGAGAAGGGTGGAAAAGTTCTGCCCAAGGGAGCTCTTTTCGAGAAAAAAAAAAAAGACTTGGGACACCTAGCGCAGGTGAAGGAGCCTTCCCCTACAGTCAGCACCGAGGGAGATTGGGTCCAAGTTGTTGTTGGATCATACGAAAGTATTGAAGTTGTCGGAGCCAAAGGTCTTGAGACCTTCGGCACCAGCAGACAAGATGAAGAGGGAACCAATTATCAGTCCCCTTTTGAGGATTTAGGGTACTCAGATCCCTCCTTATGACCCTAATCACCCTTACCAGAAGAAAAGGAAGAGCCACCAGCCAGCAACAGACCCTTGAGGACCAATGTGGCCTTTCATTTACAGCACGAGTGCCAAAACTCTTGCAGATAGCATGCTGTGACTCAGGGTAAGTGGCCACAACACAACTGATGCATTTGCTGTGCATGTTTTGAGAAGGGATCTTGTGGCCACACACTACACATTTCTTGAAATGCTTCTCCATAACCACCTACACCTCTATTAAAACTAACAGCCAGATAAACTAAAAGTACAACACACTATCAACAGACTAGCACACATATGGCAGGAAAAGCTCGCTAACAGAAAACACACTCCCTAAACCTGACTACTAACAAGAGAAAAATACACCAGAAACTCACTACTAAATCAAATAACCACACCAGGGTAGAAGAGGAAAGGGGAAACAAGATTAATCTAACACTTGCAAAAGGATACACCCATGCAGCCTGAGACCAAGCTACTGTTCTTACAGGCAGAAAACTAGATCGGAGGTAATCCATCATGCAGAGATAGCATTTTCTAAAGAAAACAAATGATTTCTTCACTAACATGGCTATAATGTCTAAACTGCTGAATATTTCAAATATTTTTCAAAAAGGACTTTCTCTTACACTGCTTTAAACTCTATTAAAAATTCCAAGGTTGAAAAGGCTTTAAAAAAAAAAAATAAAAAAAATAGCGTGCGCGCACACACACACCAACTATGATGTACTATGCAACTATACTACACAAGTGCATGCACATTTTATATTTAAGTAATTACTCATGACTAGGTGTGGGTAATGCAGGATTAACCATGGATGGCATTGTTTGATCATTAGGGTGAAGCTCGACTAATTAAATAAAAAGACAGTCATGGGTAAATCTTGCATTAGTCATACAATGTATAACAGCAATTATCTACTCCTAGGTCATTCTTAGCAAAACAGAAAATGTTAACCATTTTAAATCGTGGCATTACATGTCTGCACTACTACTCGTGTAGTCATATGCACAGTCTTCTATGGCTGGAGAAAGCTTTGTAACTCACTGGATGTGTGCAGGACATGTACGTGTCAATGCTTGTGCAGTGCTTTGTAATAAATAGAGTTAATGCTTTTTCCCCCCATTTCCCTTTTAAAAAGAGTCAGAAGTAGATAAGAATCCTACTGTTTAGATGAGGATACTTGTGGACTCCTGATGTCCTGGGGTGAGTTTTCATTAGCCAACAGACATGCCCATCTCAGGGGGGGCAGGAAAGGCTCATCTTGGTGATCATTTAGGGGAGGTGTGGTCCATGAAGGGAAGAGGAACTGCCAGACAGTTCTAGGATGGGAGTGAAAAGGGGGAGAAACAAAGGGGTACGCCATAACATGAGAAAAAAAATATATATCCCTCCCCTACCTCATGGAAGCAGTTGCTGGCATGACTCTTCAGGATTCCCTTATATTCCAAGTTGGCCTCTTCTAAAAAAAACTTGGTGTTAGTCTACGAGATGAAGAGGGTCTGGGAGACCCAGAGATGGGTATGAGGCACTGGGGTAGAAGACTGGAAAGTATGACAAGGGCAAGGGAGAACAAAAAAGAAAGAATCTTCTTCTTCTTTCGGCTTTTCCCGGTTAGGGGTTGCCACAGCAGATCACCTGTCCGCTCATGATTGGCAGTGGAGTTTTTATAGTGTCGAGTTGCCAGCCCGGCAGCCAACCTTCCACAGAAGGCACACTCACGCATGCACTCACGCCTAGGGCCAATTTAGAGTGTCCAGTCCACCTACAGCATGTCTTTGGGATGTGGGAGGAAACCCACATGACCACAGGGAGGTCATGCAGACTCCACACAGAAGGCAACCCAGCCGAGGATCGAACCGGAGAACCACTTGCTGTGAGGTGGCAACGCTAACCGCTGCACCACAAAAAAGAAAGACAATAGACATGCTAATTGCTTTCTTCAATTAATAAGTGTGCATATCAATTTATTTACATTACATTATAGGGTTAAATGTTCGTATTCATTAAAAAGCACAATTTCTTGCATTTTATTAAATTTGGCACAATTAACTCAAAACAAAAAAAGCATATGTAGAGTCCTAACTTGCAAAAACACATGCAAATATCAAGGTAAATGGACCATAAGTATCAAACTAATTTAGTCATCTAACCATTTAGGTCATTTTGTAAAGTGGTTTGGTTGATTTTATCTGAATATACCACTGAAGTTTGTTATGTTTCTTTGCAAACTCAGGTTGTGGCAGAAAAATGAAATCGCACAGGATCAATACATCTCCTGCTCAACACACAAATTAAAATAAAAACAGCAACACTATCAAATAAGATGTTTGACAAGAAGTTGCACCCATTAAAATGAATGGGGGGGGCTTCTTTGTCACAGGATGACATGCCAACTGGTCAGGCTGGCCTACTGGCATATCTTAAAAAGAAGTCAAAAGTATTGTGTTTTGCTACTTTGGAGTTCCATAAGGCTACGTATGACAGCTCCTATGTGTGTACCTCTCCCAGAATTTGACCTACCCATCGTATTACATTTGCATATGTTAATGTATCTGTAGTAAAGATTAATTTACTTCTTCCAGTTTCAAGCTTTTCTACCCCCTTCCCCAGTGACCTATAAATAAGTCATCCTTCAGGTCGCATCTGTTGCTATCATTGCTTAACAGGAGTGAGGAAATCTACTTGGTGACCTTTGATCCTCAGTCTCCAGGTGCTACTGTATATTTATATACCATATCCAACTCTTCTCTTTTCTTAGGGGGCTTTGGAAGTGTACTGATTAATGAAGTTTGTGAATATGTGCATTTCTGCATGTTCCTGACTGGCTAATAAGGCCTGAGCTGCACCTAAAAGAGTAAGCTGCCTTTAATTTCAGAAGTCTTCCTTTCTCAACCAGTTTTCCACCACCTGAAACACAACCTGAACTGGAGTTTCTAGAAGATGTAGTGTCTCACACCACAAGGCAAAGGCTCGAGCAGTTTATGAATTTTACTCTAAGGTTTGTTTGGTGCTCGGGGGGTGGGGGGACGGATGAATTTGAGTCACAAGTTATGTCTTCTCTTCACTTGCCTTACTTAGGACTGGGTGGAAGAACTTTTGAGTCCTGTGTACTGCAGCAACAGCAGACTTTTCTTTCACATCTGCTTACATTTCTCCTAAAGCAGCATAAAACATTCTACGATATAAAATGACAGAAATGTGCACATGCTTCCAGGTACATACATTCACTGAAGCGGATATTCTTCTGTACATCTTCCCACCACTTGCAATACCTGCCTAGTCTCTTAGTCTCCATGGAAGAGCTGTCTGAAAGTGCAGAACTCCATGTTGAAACAGAGCTGGCCAGTCGCACTACTTGCCCTCTGGCCCTTTAGCAATGACATTATTGAGCAAACCCAAATTGCTGGAATTACAGATTAAGCACTTGCTCTGTGCCACTAGGCCAAATATTAAAAATAATAATAATAAAACAAAGTTAAAACTTTGTTTGAACAACTGCTTATTAATCTTTTTATTTAGCTTTACTGAGGGATCAACCTGTAACTGATTTGACATTTTTTAACTTGAAAAAAACAGTGTACTCCGCACTTCTTGGATATTTATGTTCATTTTTGTAGGTATTTTGTCACTGTTTATTTCAAGAAGACAAATTTATTGACCACTATATACAAATTTTAATTCCTGCAGAAAGAAGCCGTCTGTGTACACACACACTTGGAAGCAAGCAGAGATGTCCCATACTTCCTCTTTTGTCAGAAGAGACAGGTAAGTAGTTGTCACTACCTTCACAAATTTGAAATCAATACTGAATGCTTAGGTTCTCTTAACCACAGTGAACACTCTCAAAGAGGTATACTGTTTTGTTCAAATGTATTCTGTTGTAGATACTTAAGCAAGAAAACAGACGCAAATTTTAACAGAACATTTTATCAAAATTTTGCTGCAGTTTTTTTTTTTCTTGTAAAGAACTGAATTTAAGCTCGTGTGAAAATGAGATACTGCTTATAGGACTAGTACGTCTCATTGTGAACAGACTTTATTTCATTTTGTCACCGAGCATAATTAGTTTTATTTTTTTCTATTTGTTAATCAGGTTGGTGGATTGGCTTAAAAGCCCTTTCCAGTCATATCCTGGGCTCCAGAAAAGCAATATCTAATACATAAGAAAGATAATACATAAACTTATAATTTATTCACAGTGGAAGTAGAATATCAAACAAGATACAAACACATTAAAAGTACTTTGTTAATACAAAAAGTTAAACAAATCGAACAAAAAATATTCAAAATGATGGAATATTACTTGATGCCCAACAACACAGTTTTAGGGAAAATTTAGTACTAAGAAAGTCACTCGCAGAGTAACAGATATGATCTTTGTTTGTCTTTTCGGCTTTTCCTGGTTAGAGGTCGCCACAGCGGAACTCCGGTCCGCTAATGACTGGCAGTCTATTTTTAAGGTGCTGAGTTGCCAGCCCTATGCCCAACCTTCAGAGAAGGCACGCCCATTCACGCACGTCTTTCGGAGGCCACTCGACCGCAGGGAGGACATGCAGACTCCACACAGAAGGCACTCCAGCTGAGAATTGAACAGGAGAACCTCTTGGTGAGGCAACAACGCTACCGCTGTACGACCGCGTTTTTTTTTTAATGACAGGAAATGCAGTTTGCTCGCTGGTGGTATATTTCTTGATATGACAAGCATTTTTGCAAATGTTTACTCATAACACTTTTATTTAAACTATGTTGCAAAATGTAAATTTTGAACTGGGTATCATCAGATGATTCTGTAACTACTTAAGTAATAGATTTAAGTCACTCTGAATAACTCCATCTTGGACAAGGAGCAATTCATCACAGGTGTTCCCAAGGATCTGCTCATGGACCCATACTAGCCTCTCCTATGATAATTCATCTTATTCGGACAGACAACCCAAGACAAATGATCAACCCCCAAAAAATTGTCTTTGTAATGTTTGAAATCCCACAGATTAATCAATGCAATGCTAATACCAAGGCCCAATTTTGAGCTCTACACTTACAATTATACACTGAAGGAATTGTAGACAGTACATAATCCATGTAAAGCATACTTATAAAAATTCCATTTTCCTTTGCCTAGAAATTGAAACCAGAACATCTGTAGCTAAAAATGAAACTGTATATCAATTACTTCACTATAAACTTTTCATATTATACAGTCCTGCTTCAGACCATCAGTAATACAGCACAACCCACTACTGTAATTTTTTCGTAAAATCAAGTGGATTCCCACTAAAAGGCCAAGCTGTTCAGCTGCTCTCAACATATTTATAAACTGATCATACAACATGCAAGCCCACCTTCTCCAAGAACCACCTCTTATAACTTATGACTTAAGCATAAAGAAGATAATCAAATACTGAAACAAACCCAGTTCACTACACCCATCCGTCTCTAAAGTAGACTCTGTCCTGTCTGTTGGAATCTTCCTACAATGGTATGGCAACAGCCAATACCTGCAGCCTTTTAAACTAAACTCAAGGACCACCGACTAAACAGATATTTAAGACAATGCTTCAGGGATACAAGATAAAGTGCCAAAACCCTGACCTATAATAAACAAATTACATTTTTTGACAAAATATTCACACATGTAATTAACTGAAGGAACTGCTGGAATGACACTATAAACAGTGTATACAAGGAAATTACTACATGAAAAAAGTACAACTGTGCAACTTGTCACAACAGCAGATGTTTGAATGATCGCTGCTGCAGTAGCCTTAGCTATATGGGTTATTATCCTGCATAGCATACAACTGGCGGCCAACTTCCAAAGCTTCAGAGCTCCTTCCACAACCCCACACAGCTAAAGCTGAGCTGACTAAAAAGACTGGTTTAGAGCTTTTGTGCCAACAGAGAGAGAGGCTAAGCTCTGAATGGACAAAGCTAGGAAGAGAGGCTAAGCCCTTGAAGGATAAGGCTAACAAAAAATAAATGTCCACACCCTGGCATAAAAAAGGGGGATGGAGGGAGAGAGCAGGTACTGCACCAATGTTCATTCAAACATCTATTGTTAGTAGTTGATTTACGTAACTGTACTGTGTTCATCATAATGACCACTGCTGCAGCAGCTTTAGCTACATGGATAGATTACGTTAGCTTAGAACATTTGGGAGGTGGATGAAGAAGGGTCCAGGAGACCCAGGACAATGGTCCTAGCAAAGCTTGATCTAGACCCAGAGAACTGTACAGAGGACTAAGTTGTTGCTTCTAGAATACTTCTAGAATCCAACTATTTACAAAAAGCCTCAGATGAAGCCAACAGCCTAGTAGACTGGGCCTTAACCTTGTCCAGAAAAGCCCTGCTTTGGTGATTATAACAAAATGAAAGAGTCCAAGACAACCGATTGGAAATAGTCTGCTTTGACAAAGGTTGTCCCTTCCTCTTACTTTCATAGGTTCACAGGTAGGTACTAGGCTATTGGCCCTAGGGCCTATATAAGCCTAGCCAAACGGTACCCTGGCTTTTGCCACCCAAGAAAATTATTTTCCTGTGCCCCTGTCAAGCAGAGCCACAGAAGTGATCCCCGGGGTGAATTTCCTATCTCCTATCCAATCATCAAGATTTTTCTTGGAGTGCTATTGAGGAGCTTTGTTTGATATAGATAGTAGTTTGTTCCAGAGTATGGGAAGTCTCTCAGACAGGAATCTATCCCTCCAGCATGTTCCGTTTATTGTGGCGACAAGGTTTAGGTCCCTACAGCGTGTAGCTCGGAGGGATTGGGATTTCTTTACATGTAGCATGTCCAGCAGCTCCGGGTTTGACATAGCTTTGTATGTTAGGCAGACATCACCTCTCAGTAGGCGATATGTGACACAGTAAACCTGGAGTTTTTTGAGACTGTCTGTGTAGGGCTTCTGTTTGAGGCCGGTAATCCTCTTTGTGAGGTATTTCTGTGGCCTTTCCAGTTGTTGTAGATGTCTTGTGAGGTACATACCAAAAGGGGCATTGTACTCTATAATGGGTCTAATAAGTGATGAGTAGAGGGGAACAATGACCTCTCTTTTCCTGGATGAGAAACCTTTTGTGATGAGGTGTGCCACGTAGAAGGATTTCCTGACTACTGTGGCAATGTGATTATCAAAGGAGAGACTACTGTCCACCTGTGTCCCAAGGTCTCTTATCACACTTTCGGTGTTAGGTAGACTACGGCCTATGTGGTAGCTCATGGGTACAGTGTTTTACCAAAAGGGATGACAATGCACTTTTTGGCATTGAGCTTGAGGCCATGTCTGACACCAGGCATCTGTCTCAGTGAGGTCCTTTTGTAGGATGTCCACATCATTAGGAGATTTTATCATGGCTCCTAGTTTGCAGTCATCTGCGAACTTTGTTAGCCAAAGACCTTCTGTGTTAGCCTGTACTTCAGAGAAGTAGATACCAAACAGGAGAGGACCTAGGACTGAACCCTGCGGTACTCCACTTGTCACTGGTCTGAAGTTAGATTTAGAGTCTGCTACTTTCAGTGTGGGTTTGGTCAGTGAGCCAGTTGGCAACCCATCTTGTGACATAGGGATTTATACCTAGTTTAGTGAGTTTGTCTACAATTCCAGAGTGGGGGATGGTGTCGAAAGCCTTGGCGAGATCTAGATAGGCTGCGAGTACCACCTTACCCTCATCTACAGCTTTTGTGACCGCTTCAAAGAAGTCCATCAGGTTTAGGAGACATGATCTGCCTTTTACAAACCCGAACTGGGTAGAGTTCAGAGTTTGGAGATTACCAATGTCATTGTTTACAAGTTCCATGATGATACACTCCATAGCCTTGCAGACCTAGCTTGTCAGGCTAATGGGGCAGTAGTTCCCGGGGTCCATGGTGGCTCCCCCTTTGTGGAGTGGGATAACTGTTGCTGTACACCATTCAGTGGGCACAAAGCCTGAGGTGAGGCTATGATTGAACATGGTACTTAGGTGGGGTGTCAGTTCGTTCTGTAGTTCGTGTAGAACGCAGGCTGGGATGTTGTCAGGTCCCATGGATGCTGTGTTCTTGGCTTTGGAGAGTGTGTTTTTTACCTGTGCAGCCGTGATTACAGGTACTTTGCCTTCTTCCGGTATAGACATGGGCCCTTTAGGGGATGAGAGAGGGGTAAAGTTAGCACTGAACCTATCTGCCAGGATGTTGGCAATATCAGTTGGCTCTGTATATTTAGTGCCATTGTGCTGTAACTCAGAGCAGAGATTCTTGACATAGCTATAGAATGCTTTGTGGTTGTCTTTAGAATCAGTGGCAATTTTGTTTTCGTAACTAGCTTTGGAGGATTTTATGAGGGATCTCAGCTTCTTACCGAGGCTGATCACGGAGTTCCTCCAAATCATGGGATTTTACTCTTTTTTGCAACAGTTTCTTTCTTCTGTTGTAGGGTTTGTTTACAGCAGGGGACCACCAGATTGGCTTCCTTTTTTTGGAGGATAGCATCTTGGTTCTGTTAGGGATTGCACGATCCATGCACTCGTGTAAGTGCTTATAAAGTGCAACTGTATAGGATTCAGCAGTTGTATTTCTACTGTCCATCAGCATGGGTGTCGTGAAGTTTGCCACTTCTGTCTTAAGAAGAGTGAAGTTGGCTTTGGAGAAATTTTTTACGGTGGTTTCCCTAATGGGGGGTGGGGCTGGGATGTGGATGTCTAGGGTGATTTGCTTGTGGTCGGATCTGACCAACGAGGAATTGACCTCTGGTGTGGAACACCGGTTGCCCATGTTGGTAATGACCAGGTCTGGGATATTGCTGCCCCTGGTGGGGGTGTGGATAAGTTGATCCAAAGCATTAGAATTTATGAATTCCAGAAAACGCTGAGCACAATAGTTGGTACATGAGTAGTTTTCCCAGTTAATGGTGGGGTAGTTGAAATCGCCCATTATTAGGGTGTTAGGTTGTACCCTAATATTTTCCAGTGTATCAAGAAATGAGGAGTGGGAATCCTGGGGCATGGTGGGGGATCTGTAGCAAGCTACAATTTGCATTGTGGTGTTGCCCAGAGTTACTTGCACTTGGATAATCTCATATGCATTAGGCTGAGCAACTAGCCTGGAGGTGTGGATATCCTTAATGAATATTGACACGCCTCCGCCTTTAGTGCTTCGGTCCAAGTTAGGTGGCCGAAAGGTGTGGTATGAATTATAGCCTGGTAATGCAGGGGTGCTCTCTGGAGCCTTGAACCAGGTCTCTGTCACTGCACAGATGTTGATGTTCTCCATTTTAAGGAGTGCCTCTAGTGAGTGCATTTTGAGGTTTAGACTTCTAGCACCGAGTAGCATTACCCTCAGATTTTGCATGCTTGTACCTGTTACGGTGGTGAATTTGTCATTTGAATCTTGCCTAAAAAAGGCTCTATAGGGGTGGCAAGAGCCTTAGCCAAAGGGTGACAGGTGCAGGCCATCTCTGGCAAAGCATTGTGGTTTGTCGATCATGTCATCCCAGGCAGACAGATACTGGATCCCATTAGAATGACACCAGAAGCTTAGCCAATTGTTGAAGTGAAATTATTTTGTCCTTGTAATGTGGTATCATTATGGGTGATGGCAGGATGCTACTCAGGTCTAGGGTCATACCTGCCTGGGCTACAAGATCAGAAAGCTCCTCCATGTCTCTTTTCATGTAGTCCAGGGAGGTACGTCTCAGGTCAATGACAGAGTCATATATGTACTTGCCTTGGAGTGACCTGAGTGCATGCGTTATGTGGTGGATCCTGGCACCCGACAGGTAGCGGACAGTGACTTTCTCCTTGTTTAGCCTGGTGAGTGGAACATCAGTGTGCCTGACTATAGAGTCACTTACGACTAGTGTGTTAGGTACGTTATTATGCCTTATGGGCTGTGGTCGAGTGGCACACAGTTTGTGGGCTATGTGTCATTTGGGTTGTGTTGGGGTTGGAGGTTGCTTACGTTTCTGCTTTGGAAGTCCCTGTTGCTTGGGTAGATTTTTTTTGAGAGCCTCCATGAATGCAGGTGTGTGTTTTGTGTTTCTATGTATGTGTTTTGGTGGTGTAGGTTTTGAGGGACTATGTGATGAGTGTGGTGCAAGTGTTTACCTTCTCCTCTTGACTGTCTAGTCCAGTCTTGGGTGAAGAGAGCTTTGCTTCCAGTTTGGTTATATAAGTGCATCTCTCACAGGTTGTAGTGTTGGGTGGTAGGAGGAGATGGTTGTCTGTGTACATGAGGCAATTGCTGCATTGCCCCAAGATGCCCAGATTCATCTGGTACACCTGAGAAAACATCGGGAGCTGACCCTTAGACATGCCTGGATAGGTGCTTATTAAGTACTAAAAACTGTTTTCCTCTAGACAAGTGAGGAAAGTTGAGTGCTATAGTAATTTGTAGCTTATTTAGTGCCTACAATGAGTTCTGAACAAGTGTTGAGCTCAAAGAAACAGATTTGAGTGCTGAAACTAGAAAACTGGCTAGTTCTAAGAAACAAAATTAAGCTAGAAGGCTTCTCTCCAACACAGAAAGACTTGGGGGCTCAGAAGCTTACAAACAGTCCTGGATACAGCAAATCTGTATCTGAACTAGACAACTTATAGGAAAGGCAGGAAACAAGCTTAGAATTTTTTTTTTTTGTAAAGTGGAAAGGGGAAAGGAGGAGCAGAAGCTAACTGGGTTGGCCTTCTCAAATGTTCTCCCTGGAATAGGTAGAATGAGGTAATGACACTAGACTGGGAGGAGAGTCCCAGATCAAATTTACTACTGGGGTGGGCAACTGCAAAGCCACCAAGTATAAAAACAGGATACCAAAAGGGTGGGAAACAAAAATCAGAACAAACAAACCCAACCAGATGCTTAATTGTAGAAAATTCAACTTAATACCTCACACACAGGAGTAAAATAAAAAGTGCTATAAATAACTCAGAAATAAGCAAAAAAAAGGATACTTAATGTTATATATCTCAGATTTGTTAGCTCAGAGCCCTTCCTCCGATGCTGCAAAGATGTTTAGATTCCTAGACATAGTATTTCTGGTGTCATTTGACTTGCTTATATGCAGTAAAATCACTATTGGGTCAGAGGATGACATATTCTAGACACAGGTCACCTCCTAGCAGTCTGTAGGATACAGGGTATAGTTAAAGGACTTTCAGTTGCTCCACATAGGACAGGCTGTTCAGGCATTTTATCCTTTTAGTAAGATATCTCTGTGGGTGTTCCAGTTTTTGCATGTATCTGGACATATACACCCCAAAAGGGGGATTATACTCAATGACTGGCCTAATGAGGGTTGAGTAAAGGTGACAATGGCACCCCTAGATCTAGACACAATCCTTTTGTTTATAATTTGTGCAATATAGAAGAACTTTCTTTATAACAATGGACACATGTTGATCAAACATTAGGACACTGTCCACATACGTTCCCTAACAACTGAGTCATCTCTTAGGGGTGTACTGCACGGGGTAGAAAACGTCCCAAAGGATATAACATCATATTTATTTGGGATAAACCTTCTTGCAGGATGGCTTAGTTACTTAGGGATTCATTGACTGCTCCTAGCTTGCAGCCGTCAGCAAATTTAGTCAGCCAGAGCCCTTTGGCATGGGCTTTTACTTCAGAAAAGTAGATGCCAAACAGGAAAGGTCCAGCACAGAACCATGGGGGACTACACTGCTAACTAGTCTCTGTTTCTTAGTCCTGTCAAGATGGTACCCCAGTTGTCTGTGGACATCCAAGATATGGATTAACCTTTCTTCCTTTTTTTTAGGTTCAGGAAAGAATATGCGGATATGAATAGATCGGCTTAATGTAAATTTGGATACCATTTTAGGCATAAAAGAAGAATTAATTCTCAAAAAAAAAAAAAAAACCCTGTTGCTGTGGAAAATGAGATTGAACTGCAAGCCCTTATGGTGAGACAACCCTGATACCCTTCTTGAAGAGGTCAGAACAACTGATTTCCATATTAAAAAATCACAAGACAGTCAAGTTAGTTGGTTCAAATGGAGTAAGTGTTAGCTTCTATAAACACAAAATTAAGATTCCCAGGAGGGGTCATCAGTTTCTTGGAGGTCTCCTATGCAAAGCCACTTTCATAAACATTTTGACTCAAAAATGGATCTCTCTTTCTCCAGATCCCCAATAAGACTCCACACTGGCACAGCTATAGAGTGGAGATCTCAGCTGAGTGGCCAAGCCAAGACCTCCAGGACCTTCTCTAACTAGTGCTCCCTGTCCAAGAAGCTGACACACACACACACACACACACACACACACACACACACACACACACACACACACACACACACACACACACACACACACACCTGGGAAAGGCTGGCACAGGTTTACTAGCTATGGCGCCTTTTGCCCAGACTATAAAGGAGTTATCACTGCCACCAGCCAACTCCTTACTTTAAAGCCCTTAAACTGTGTCCAATCTTACTACGTAATATTAATATTAAAACAAATACTAGTTTGATCAATAGCAATATTAGGAGTGGCCCACACAGCGTCACCAAATGAATATGAAAGTACTCTCAAAACTTAAATAACTCTACACATAAAAGCCACAATGAAAGGTTTAAATATATTTAATAAAAGAAAAGACAATACTAACTAAATATTCACAGTGACAGAGTTAAAAACCACAGGAAATATTTAAAATAACATTGTAGGATAGACTCAAAGAAAAATAGTACACCCTAGAAACTTACTTACAGAGCAAGGCAGGGTTTGTGGTGAATGGGTCTTGCTGTTGCGAAGTCCAACACAGAACACAGAATGCTCTCTGCCTAAGACTTTTTAAATTAATCTCTCAAATATTACTGGTGGGATAGCGTGCAGAATGACAAATTTCTTGTCATCTGTCTCTAGTCCAGGCAAAACACCCCACTGCTGGAAGCTGGCAATATTTAGCATATACCTGTGAAAATACATAGACCTCAGATCTTTGGCAGACGCTGGAATCATAAAACAATTACATTCTTCCACATTTATTATTTCACTCCAAGGACAATACAGAAAGCTCCCTAGTACAGACGTTATGCCACCAGCCTAGCCTATACAGTAATTTAATTTCAGCTATTTTCTTAAGTTAACCTCCTGTATTCCAGTATCCACTGTTAAAATATATACATTTAAACAGCTACAATAGTGCATGCACATTTCTGTTCTCTTCCAGAAGTTACACTAAGCACAAGAACTTTATAAAATACCTTTTTAACACACGTCTGTACAGACCAGTTTGATATACACGTGACATACAGTTCTATTAGAACTGTAACACAAGCATGCTATATAAATCATGTTGATATTCACAAAAGAAGAATCAGTTCTCAAAAAAACCCTCTCTTTGCAGAAAATGAGATAGGGTTGTCTCACCATAAGGGCTTGCAACTCAGACACCTTTCTTGCAAATGTCAAAGAAACAGACTTCTTGTCTTAGAACCACAAGGCAGTCAGGTTAGTTGGTTCAAACAGAGTAAGTGTTAGCTTCTCTAACACAAAATTAAGATTCCCTGGAGGGGTCACCAGTTTCTTGGAGGCATCTTATGTATAGCCAATTTCAGAAACATTTTGACCCAAACATGGACTGGAAGAAGATCCATGGGCAGACATGCTGAAATGGCTGATAAATGAACATTGACAGAGGAGTAATGCATGCAAATATTATAAAAATGGACAACTAACCCTAGACAATCTTTGCATTTGCCAATATACAATTTTCTAGAAGAGGCTTCATTGCCTCCATTAGTACATACTGCAAATCTTCCTATTGCCATCTATAACTTTGATGAATGATCTTCAGAACCAATTTGTCTGAAATTGTCTATGACCAATGAAAAATGTGGAGATTTACACTTTCTGGAAGGGAAAAGGGGCTGCCAGAGTGGGACAAGGTCCCTTGAATAGTCATTCTAAGTTGATGGATTGCCCTTGGTTTTGGGCATTTCTGGAAATCTTTTTGGAACCTCCTTGCCATTTCTTCTTAAATATCTATTTACTTACATTTTGTTGCGACTATTTTGGTTTTTGTCAATACTGGATTGGGGTTAAAGAATACCTTAGAAAATGTGGAAAAGGAGAGACGAAAAATCTTGGGAGAGAGACTGGATAAGCAATTCACAAAGAAACAATGGGAGGATACATGTAGATTTCCCAAATATGCAACAAAATCTAGAAGATTTGGGATTTTTGTTTGGAAATGTTTACATAGATATTTTTATACCCAAAGTACACTCCAGAGAATTTTTCCTCAGGTAGACAGCAAATGTTGGAGGTGCGACAGGGAAGAAAGAGGTAATTGGGAACATATTTTCTGGAAGTGCAGTGATTTGGCGGACATTAAGGATTCCCTACGGGATTGCAATATCAGAGATGCTGGGTGGGCTGATCAATATGATGAGGGAGATGATTTTTCTGAGCTACGATACAGAATCAAATTGCCTAGACATGGTAAGGCCTTGCTGTGTCCAACTATGGTGGCTGTCACTAAAGCAATTACTAGAAAGTGGAAAATCAAAATCTAAATCATCTATACTAGAAGTGAATATAGTAACTGCGATAAAACAAGTGGAACTGAGATCTTTAGAAAAGGGAGGGAGTAAACTACGTATGAAAAAATGGGAATTGTGGGAACAATACATACAGGGGAAGAATGAGGTTTACAAGAAGGCATGACTTAAATGAGCTACGTAATATTTGACTGAAAATGATTGGGTCTATCATAAGTGATGTATAATGTTTGCAAATGGGAGTGCGTCAGTATGGTTTGTTATATAAAATGCTTGTAACTAGGATTGTGTCAGTGTGGTTTGTTTTCATTTACACAAATGTATGATTATTCAACCATCACTTATGACATAGACAAAGATGTTTCTTGTTTAAAAGGAAAAAGGGCAGGAATTGAATAATTTATGTAATGCTGCTCAGTTTATATTATATATATACCAATATATTTGAAATATAATGATGTTTGTAAATGTGAACTTAATACAGTTTGATTAAATTATATAAATGTAAATTTTCCTGGGTCACAAGTGATAAGATGAGGTTCCTTGCATCAACATTCCCTTTCCAGCATACTTTTTGATAACCTCTGCAGCAGAGGAACAGAAAACTACATTACTTTTCAAAGGAGAATTTAAAATATTTTTTTATCATCTGAGAGATTTTGAGAACACAGCCACAGGTCACATAAAAATAATACTCTAAACTTAAAGCATAGTAGTGTTTTTGTTCCAGTAGGCCACTCTGTGACAAATGCCTTTTATATTTTGTGTGAAAACTGCATGACCTATATAATGATGTTCCTGACAAGATATTTTTTAGGTTATGTTAATATCCTGACATTATTATTAACCAAACAGATAAATTTGGAGCTACTGCTGTTATGCACAAGCTCTGGTATGCGTGTGCTATGTTTGAATAACTTTAAGATGAATAAATCACTCAAAATACTTGTTCTCAATATCCAGAGCCCTGCATTTCCTCAATAACAGGATTATTTCATTGCAGAGCCCTTTTAATTCATCTACATCAGCATCATTATTTGGAACACGGCCAGTTGTAGCAAACGGGTCATAATTGAGGCTTAATATTGATGCCACATCCTTAAAGTTCATATTTCTTTCTTTCTCATGGGAGTGTACAGCAGAATATTTATAAATAACTGTCTTCCTCAGCGCTAGCTGACATCTTCTAAGCCACAAACTTGTTTCCTTGTTAACAAGTTGGCTTAGAGATTTCTGCATCTCTCCCATGGTATTCAGTAAAAGACGCAACATACTGGTATCAGAAGTTTCAGGCTTTGGATGTATGGAGTTTGTCTCTCACATTATCTCTTGCTGTATTGGCCATCGGGGAAGTGGAACCACAAGAAAAAAACAAAAAAAACAACCAACCACCAATCTGACAATGGTTAAGAAGACACAAAATATGTTGTAAACCACCTTGACTAACAGCGAAAGAAAAAGAACACTCATTAGAATTAGCATCTTCACTATTTTAATCTTCACTTTTGTCAAAGAACAATTAAATAAATCAATTAACAATTAAATGCACTCATTAACCTATTAACTATACAAAAACCCATAAAAAAACCCAGAATAAGTGTTTCATTATTTTTCTTTTTATTTATTTATAAAAAAAAAAAAAAAAAGTCTCCTCTCCTTCAAAAAACACAATGTTTACCATATCATTGAGCCCTGGGTATTGGTCCGTCCCCATTTTTATTTGCCACAATGTCTCCCTTTGTTTGAAATAATTTTTAAAATCCCCACCTCTATAATCTACCATACATTGTTCCAACTACTTGCTCTGTTAGACAAAAAAACACACACTTCTGGCAGAAGTAAATCTTCTCACTGGCTGGAAATAGACAGATCCTACCTCCCACCTCCCTCCCCTATAATCCAGACCTCTCAAGGTCTATTCTCATCCTCTTTCTAAATGCATTCAGCCACCTCATTAGTACCACAACCTCGCAACCCAACTCACCCAGCCACACTTCCTTTTATCTTTCTCTTCTATTTTAAGAAGAAAGAATCACTCACAAATCCCCAAGACCTTACTAGAAAACACAGACATGGATGCACTCTCTGGTATAGACAGCCTACTCATGGTTCATTCTACTCTGCAAAGACTTTTTTACCACACTTCTTCACATTTACAACCTCTGCTCAACTCAAAACACAGTGCCAAACATATGGAAAAGTGCTGTCATCAAAGCCTCAGCGACAGACTGCTTACCACTTTTGCCTCATCTTCTCTACACTTAAGAAAATACTTGAAAAACTAATTTGCAATCAACTGTCCACATACGCCCAACAGTACCATCTCCACACTCAAACAGCATGGATTTTGAGCTTGCCAGAGTACAATGACAGCACTATGGTCACTTACAGACGAGATTCTATCAATGCGGATTAAAGAAACCTTTCAAAAGCACTCATTGATCTCTGACCACCTCCTGCTGCTTCACTCCATCTAAGAAATCTGAGTTAGCTCCAACACAGTCACCTGGTTCCAGAATTTCTTAAACTGGTATTTCAGAGTCAAAATTGTCTCATCACTGCCACCTGCAGCATCCCTTACCAAAGGGGCACTCCAGGGCTCTAGTCGTCACACTGCTGTTTTCACTATTAAAAACCTTCCCAACACTCTTTACACAAATGACATGGTTATCCTTCAATTCATCATCATCATCATCATCATCATCATCTTCTTTCGGCTGTTCCCGTTAGGGGTCGCCACAGCAGATCACCTGTTTCCATTTCTTCCTGTCCTCTGCATCTTGCTCTGTCACACCAACCACCTGCATGTCCTCTCTCACCACATCCATAAACCTCATCTTAGACCTTCCACTTTTCCAGTTACCTGGTAGCTTCATCCTTAGCATCTTTTTCCCAATATACTCAGCATCCCTCCTCGGCACATGTCCAAACCAACGTAATCTTGCCTCTCTGGCTTTGTCTCCAAACCTTCCAACCTGGGCTGACCCACTAATATACTTATTCCTAATCCTGTCCACCCATGTCACACCCAGTGCAAATCTTAACATCTTTAACTCTGCCACATCCGGCTCAAACTCCTGCCTTTTTGTCAATGCCACCGTCTCCAACCCATATAACATAGCTGGTCTCACTACCCTCTTGGAGACCTTCCCTTTCACTCTTACAGGTACTAGTCTGTCACAAATCACTCCTGACACTCTTCTCCACCCACTCCATCCTGGCTGTACTCTCTTCTTCACCTCTCTTTTACACTCACAGTTACTCTGAACTATTGACCCCAAGTATTTAAACTCATCCACCTTCGCCACCTCTACTCCTTGCATCCTCACCATTCCTCTATCCTCCCTCTCATTCACACACATATATTCTGTCTTAGTCCTGCTGACCTTCATTCCTCTTCTCCCTAGAGCATATCTCCAGCTCTCCAGGGTCTCCTTCACCTGTTCCCTACTCTCACTACAGATCACAATGTCATCTGCAAACATCATAGTCCACGGGGACTCCTGTCTGATCCAGTCTGTCAACCTGTCCATCACCAGTGCAAATAAGAAAGGGCTCTGAGCTGATCCTTGATGTAACCCCACCTCCACCTTAAACGCATCCGTCACTTCCACCGCAGACCTCACCGCTGTCACACTACCCTCGTACATATCCTGTACCACTCCTACATACTTCTCCGACACTCCTGACTTCCTCATACAATACCACAACTCCTCTCTAGGCATCCTGTCATATGCTTTCTCTAAGTCTACAAAAACACAATGCAACTCCTTCTGACATTTTCTGTACTTCTCCATCAACGCTCTCAGAGCAAACATCGCATCTGTAGTGCTCTTTCCCGGCATGAAAGCATACTGCTGATCACTAATCATCACGTTCCTTCTTAACCTAGCTTCCACTACTCTTTCCCATAACTTCATGCTGTGACTGATCAATTTAATCCCTCTGTAGTTACTACAGCTCTGCACATCACCCTTATTCTTAAAAAACTGTACCAAAACACTTTCTCCATTCCTCAGGCATCCTATCTGGTTAAAAACTCCACTGCCATTTCACCTAAACACCTCCATGCTTCCACAGGTATGTCATCTGGGCCAACAGCCTTTCCATTTTTCATTCTCTTCATAGCTATCCTTACTTCCTCCTTGCTAATCCATTGTACTTCAAGATTCATTATCCCTACATCATCCAACCTGCTCTCCCTCTCATTCTCTTCATTCATCAACCCCTCAAAGTACTCTTTCCATCTCCTCAACACACTCTCCTCGCTTGTGAGTATGTTTCCCTCATTATCCTTTATCACCTTTACCTGCTGCACATCTTTCCTAGCTCGGTCCCTCTGTCTAGCCAAATCGGTACAGGTCCTTTTCTCCCTCCTTAGTGTCCAACCTTTCATACAACTCTTCATAAGCCTTATCCTTCGCCACCGCTCTCTTTGCCATGCACCTCATCTCCTTATAATCCTATCTACTTTCTTCATCTCTCTGACAATCCCACTTCTTCTTTGCCAACCTCTCTGTCTGTATACTCTCCTGTACTTCCTCATTCCACCACCATGTCTCCTTGTTGTCCTTCCTCTGCCCAGATGTGATACCAAGCACCTTTCTAGCAGTCTCCCTTACTAGCTCTGCTGTAGTTACCCAGCTATTTGGTAACTCTTCACTGCCACCCAGTGCCTGTCTTAACTCATCCCTGAACTCCACCTCACAATTAACCTTTTTCAATTTCCACCTTTTGATCCTTGGTGCTGCCCTCACACTCCTCCTCCTCTTCTTGATCACCAACGTCATCCTACAAACCACCATCCTATGCTGCCTAACTACACTTTCTCCTCAATCCAGTCCATCATATTCAGCTTTTCACACCCAGCTTCAATAGGACATCAGTTCTCCTATTTTTTGGCTAAACAACCATAAGCTACTTCTAAACTCCTCCAAAACAAAAAGTATATTGGGAACCACAGAAAAGCTGAAATCGTAAAATCTCAAAACTGCAGATCTCAGTGGTCCCCAAAAAGAAAAAAATGCCCTTTAAATACCTAGGCTTATAGCTGGATCAGACACTTATTCCATAACCACAATGAAAACACCAAGAAAAAAGTTCAACTCTTAATTCTGATCCTTGAAAACCTCTCCTTTTCTCTCCAGAGCAGCTAAAGCTGCATTAGGTAAAAGGAGTTGTTCTTGCTCAGCAACTGGTTCCCCCTCAATGTCAACACCTCTAAAACAAATTTCATCCACTCTAAAACCTGCCAGTTCATCCCCCCCCAGAGAACACCATTGCATCACCTTCTCTAGAGCTGAGCTACTTTTAGAATCTCTTCAAACTATTTCAAGCAGGTGCCTTCCAGCAAACTCCATAACAAATCCACCCCTTCAAAATCTCATTTCTTCAAAATGAATCCCTCACTCTAGACCCACCAAACTAAACTGCTCTATACCGACCACCCCTTCTCCCTTACTGTACTCTGACTATAGCAATCCCCCCCCCCCCAACTACCTGCAGGAAATTTCCCCTTTCCCCACTTTCACAGCACAACTCAAAAGACACCATCAAAAAAGTGACTGTAAGTGCTTTTTCACCATACACATCACTTAAACTTTTCCTCATTTACCTACATCACATTTAAATTCCATCCACTGTTTTCACCTGCTACATTTACTATTAAAATTAACCCACATTTGTTTTTCTCCTCTATTAATAATATTTTGCCTACTGGACTTTGTACCCACTCTGATTACTCGGTATTTATGAATGAGTACTGTTTTATTTTATGTGAATTTCTTCAGCTGAGCTGCGTCTGCTGTCACATGTCTCGTGTATTCAAATGAGACACTGAAGGAATGCATTCAAGACATTTATTGTACATAAACATACCAGAAGCTGTAACTAGAACATACACTTCGGACATCATATGCTTACTGACTTTTTACTTCTAAACACACTCACATGTGCATCTCCATTCAAGCTTACATTAACTGACTGACTGCAAAAAAATGGCACCGATTTTGCACATGCTCTCTGACTACAGTGGCTGACTAGGTACAATATACACACTGATCTACATCCTCTAAATTTGTTAGACATGCAAACGGGAGAACAGAGACATTTTTTGAGAGCTAGACATTATATTAACATTTTAACAAAAAACACAGAGTTCAAGTCCAAGTCGCTGTGCATTTTGGATTTGGTCTGGAAATTCAACCCGATCTAGTGACACAGAAATTCTGACTGGGTTTAGCAACAGGGACATGTCAGCTAGGATGTTGGCAATGTCTGTGGGTTTGGTGTATTTTTTGTCATTTTGGACTAATTCTGAGCATATCTGGGAATTCCCACCCAGGTTCCTTTGCTCTATCATGTAGTAGCTTCCTCCTTCTATTATATAGTTTGTTTATGGCTGGGGTCCACCAGACAGGACGTCTGCCTTTGGAGGACTGGGTCTTGGTTTTATTTGGGATTGCATGATCCATGCATTCCTGAAGGTGTCCATAGAATGAGTTTAATAAAGGATTCTGCAGTCTGGGCCGTATTCCACCTCGGTTTTGAGGAGTGTGAAATTTGCTTTAGAGAAGTTTTTCACTGTGGTTTTCTGGGCAGGGGGTGGGGTCAGGATGTGAATATCCAGCGAGATTAGTTTATGGTCTGATCTTACCAGTGAGGGATACACTTCTGGTCTGGAGCATAGAGTCCCCATGTTGGTGATGATCAGGTCCAGTATGTTTTCCCCTCTTGTGGGAGTGGTAACAAGTTGTTCCATAGCATTTGAGTTTATAAATTCTAGGAACCTTTGGGCTAGGGTGTTGGAGCTAGAGTAATGCTCCCAGTCTATGTTTGGGTAGTTGAAGTCGCCCAATATAATGGTGTTTGGAGAGACCTTCATATTTTCCAGTGTTCTCAGGAAGGCCAAGTGGGGTTCCTGGGTTTGGGAGGGTGGTCTGTAGCAGGCTATAAACTGGAAGGCAGTTTTACCCACTGTTAATTGCACATGGATAGTCTCTGATGCTTCGTGCTGTGCCACCAACCTGGAGGTGTGGGTATCTGTGATGAATAATGATACTCCCTCTCCTTTTGTGGTTCGGTCCAAGTTTTGGGGCCGAAAAGCATGGTAGTGCTGGGGTGCTCTCGGGAGCCTTGAACCAGGTTTCTGTTACTGCACAGATATCGATGTTCTCCATGCTAAGGAGAGTTTTGAGTGCGTGCATCTTGAGGTTTAGACTTCTGGAGTTGAGTAGCATTACTCAGTTTCTTATCCCTTGTGATACCTATGGAGGTGGGTTTGTCTTTTGAGCCTTGCCTAAAAAAAGCACTATGGGGGTAGCAAGAGCCTTTGCCAATATCCAAAAGCCCAGGGGTGACAGGTGCAAGCAGTCCCTAGCGAAGCATCGTGGCTTGTCGAGCATGTCATCCCAGGCTGACAGGCATTGTATCCCCTTTGAATGACACCAATACTTAAGCCAATTGTTGAAATTGATCCATCTTGTCTTCATATTGTGGCATCATTCTTGGTGAGGGTAAGATGCTACTCAAGATCAGGGTCATACCGGCCTGGGCTACATGCTCAGAGAGCTCCTCTATATCTCTTTTCATGTAGTCCAGGGAGGTACGTCTCGGGTCATTCACACCAGCATGGACAATGACTGAGTCATATTTCTACTTGCCTTGGAGTGACCTGACTGCTTGTGTTATGTGGCGGATCCTAGCGCCCGACAGGCAGCTCACCGTGACCTTCTCCTTGTTCAGCCTGGTGAGCGGGACGTCAGTGTGCCTGACGATAGAGTCACCTATTAAAAGTGTATCAGGTGTGTTGTTTAGCCTTAAGGGCCGTCACTGTTCGCAACACTGGCTTTGTGAGCTATGTGTTGCACGTGTTTTGTTTTGGGGTAGCGGTTGCTTGGGTGTCTGCTTTGGAGGTCTCTGCTGCTTAGGCAGATTTCTATTTAGAGCCTCCGAGTATGTTTTTGTGTGTTTATGTGTTTGGTTTGCTGTCGTGGTAGGTCTAAGTGAGACTGGAATTGTAGTGAGTGTGGTTTACTTCTCATCCTTACTGGTTACGCCAGTACTGAGTTGAGAGAGCTTAGCCTCCAGTTTGGCTATATGGTTGCATCTCTCACATGTGTTGGAATTTGTTGGGAGGAGGAGAGGGTTGTCTGTGTACATGAGGCAGTTGTAACATTGCCTCAAGATTCCCAGATTCACCAGCTGGACCGGAGAGGAGATTGACAACTGACCTTTGGACATGTTAGAATAGTATTGGGAATTCCTTTATAACTGAAAAAAAGGGCAAATGGGGAACAAGGTACTCGAGGGGAGTTTGTGAGGGTGTAGCGCTTTTAATTTTTTTGTGCTGACTTATATAATTGCTTTAGTGAGCAAGTGCCAGGTAACTTAAATACAATGTGTTACAGGTAACAAATGCAAAAACGACAAACAGTAACTTTCTTTCAAGTGAAACAAGGAAATAAGTACAGTAAGCAATGCAGATATCACTAGGGATCCACAGAAGCGCTGAAAAGCCGCGTTTTAGGTGGAATTAGCGTTTCAGGGAAATAACAAGCAAACAAACAACAAGCATACAAACAAAGCTAGATTCAGCAGGCCTGGGTCTAGTCTATGCTACAGCAAACAAGGTGTACCAATTTCAGTAAGAAGCAGTTCAAATATGCAGGCACTATAAGCCTTTAACCAGAAATTCCCAGCTCAGAAGGGCAGAGTCCAGCCTCTCCTCCCATAAGAGTGCAGACCATGAACCCAAAATAACTGGCCTGAAGCCCAAGTGCTTAAACCAGAATTAATACACTTTTAGAATAACAGACACTGAGCCCTCAATCAGCAGTTCCCAACTTAGAAGGATGTAAGCTACCTGTTCTGCCACTACAGTGCAGATCACAAACCTTCTTAATGTAAAACAACTGGTCTGAAGCCCAAGTGTTTAAACTAAAATGCTTAGAATGAGTTACACCAAGCAGTAATAAATATAATTGAGTATTTTTAAGATGACGCAAAAGCAAAACAAAAGTAAGAAGAAACACAAATACAGTAAAAGCAGATAAATTTTTTTTTTCACAACTGAACATCTTTAGGTAACAGAAGGTTGAAACTTGAGACAGCTTTTAAGAAAGAAATCTCAAAAGAACCAATGAGGTGCTTAGTCTAAGCTGTAGTCCAGGTGACCTCAGTCAGCCAATGACCTCAAACAATTCTCTCTCACTGAAATGCCTGATGGCTTTGGCTAAACCAAGATGTCCCTGAATATGTGCTCAGACACACAGCCTCCATAAACACTAGGCCCAAATACAAGCCTGAATATGGAAATGCTACAAATATCCCCACTACTTAGAACAAACTGCAGAAATGTTTCTCACAGCTGAAAAGCAGCAGTGAGCCTTTAAATGAAAGTTTTAAACAGCTTATGATGCAAGAGCTCGGTTCTTCACAAATATTCTTCACGATTCCCACTTGGCCATATCCTTTAGATGTCTGTATTCTCACAACTTCTTGTAGTAATGGTCTAAGGGATTTACTGGTCTTACCATAGTACAACTTTTATGACTGACATTTTCTCAAAAGTGGAGCTTTGACCACTCTGTTATTCTTTTCATTTGGTACTAACAATTGTTTACTGAACTGAAGAGTTGTTCTAGTCTATCTGGACATCAATCTGTGAGCAGGTGAACCAAGCAAGCTGTTCCGAGGAATGTTTCTGAGATTGAGTAAGTTAAGGAAAACATCAGTACCATCTCTTGTGGATTTCTCCAACAAATGTTCTGCACTCTGAACTGCATGTTCAGCTAACCCATTGGATTCTGGATACTCAAGATTGCCGGTAATGTGAACAAAGTCCCAAGATTCAGCAAATTTCTTGAACTGCTGACTTGTAAACTGTGCACCACTGTTAGACAGACATGGCTTTGTCTGGACTACCATGGACAGAAAAAGTTCTCTTCAATTCTGTAATGACCGTCTTGGACGTCAAATTAGGAAGTAGGTCAATTTCAAACCAATTTGAATAGGAGTCTAACACTAAGTAATGCTGATCATTCCATTCAAAAACATCTGTAGCAACCGTCGATCATGGTAATTCAGGAAGTAGTTCTTTTTGTTGATGCAGTTTGGTGCTGTTGCAAACTGAACATGCTAGGGTTTCCTTCTCTATATCTTTGGACATAGAAGGCCAAAATACAATGCCTCTTGTCCTTGATTTGGTTGAATCAGTAGCTGGGTGACCACAATGCAAAATTTTGATATATTCCTGTTGTAATATTTAAGAATTACCACTTTTGGACCTTTCATGATGATTCCATTATGTATCATGAGGTCATCTCTGTATGAAAAATAGTACTGAATGTCAAATGGTAAACTGGTGTGTTGGTCATCCTTGACTGATAATGTTTTTTAGCTTCTTGGAGAATTGGGTCTGAAGTTGCATGATTTAGTTCATCAAGCCGCGATGACAAATTTCTGACTTCCATGACTCCAAAGACTGCAGTTTCATTTTCATGCTGCTCTGTCATTTGTCTGGTGCACGTGACAAAGCATCAGCAAGGTACAAGTGTTTGCCCCTTTTGCAAACAATACTGAAATTACTTTTGCAATGTTAATATTTTGCATTGCAATTGCTGGGGCTGTATGCACTGGCTTTTTCAAAATTGTCACTAGTGGTTGATGATCAGTCTATTTGGATAGGTCTAGCATAAATATAACCAGTGAACTTTGAATATCCGAACACTACTGCCAAAAGTTCTCTTTCTATTCGTGCATAATGCATCTCTGTTTGGGTTAAGGTTCTTGACGCACAGGCTTCTGGTATGCCTTCTTGAAGGCAAGCTGCGCCAAGGCCATACTTTGAAGCATCACAAGAAAGTTACAGGTTTGTGAACATCATAACATCTCAATGTGGGTTGACTGGCAATTTTCTGCTTCAGAATATCAAATGCTCTTTGGTGTGGTTCTAACCAGGACCAGTTTACATTTTTGCATGCCAACTCACATAATGGTGCAGAAAGCTCACCAAGTTTGGGATGTACTTTCCTAAATAGTTGAACATACCTAGAAAACGTTTGTAAAGATGTGAAATTCTCTGGAACTGGCATTTCAAGAACTGCTGCTTGCTTAGACGGATCTGGTTGTAAGCCAGAATTGGTAAACAAAAGTCCCACATGAGTAACTTGTTTCAGTTTGAATTTACATTTCTGAGGATTCAGTTTGAGATTTACTTCATGTGCACGGTCTAGAACTTTCCTGAGATTTCTATCATGCTCATCTTCACCATTGCCCCTCAACAATAATATAGCCTACTATAATGGAACACATTTTTTCTAGTTATCCATGTACTATGTAACGCTGAAAGACTTCACTGGCAGAATTGATTCCAAATGACATTCTCAAAAATATGCACCTACCAAGTGGTACACTGAATATAGTGAACAATGAAGATCTGCGATCCAGCAAAATTTACCAAAAAGAGCTCTTTGCATCTAAGACTGAGAAAACTGTGGAATTTGACATGACAGCAGCTACCACTTCTACTGTACACATCAGATGATGAGGACACTTAAGTGCTTTAGTCTCTTGGATCAATACATATTCGAATACCATTTGAGCTTTTCTTATGAGGATCACAAAGGATACCCATTCAGTTGTTTTTTCTACTGGAGTAAGGACACTCAAATCCACCATTTTGTCTAGTTCTGTTTTTACTTTGCTGTAAATTGCTACTGGAATCTTCTGTGCTGGTCTCTCAACTGGACTTACTTCATGGTTTAACTTCATAGAATATGTGACTGGAAGTTTACCAAGCTAGTCTTTGAAAATATCAGCATATTCACTAAAAATACTCTGTTTAAAACTATCTTTGTCATTCATACTTATATGGTGAACCTCTTTATTAAATGAAATCGGTCTCATTCTCAAACTGTTCCAGCAGAATAGCATGAAAGAACTATGTGCTTTCTGTTTGAATATCTTCACAACCATAAGCAACTAGTTTTGCACACTTCACTGAATCAAATTTCTCACCAGCTTTTATCGATCACAGAGACATAGAAAGTTTGCTCACAGCTCTTGGAGTTTGCTACAGTCTCAATCTGATCTACTTGCTTCTTTGGATACTCTCTTAACACAAGTCTGTGGCACTTTAGACTTGCAAAGCCTTTTGAAAGGATTCCACTTTTTACATTTGTGACATTGCTGACCTAAAGCTAAACACTTTTCCCATTTCATTTCTCGACTGCCTCCACAATTGCAACAATTACAAGGAGGTTGGATGTGGCACTACCCTTCAGTTTATACTTCTTTTTCATCTTAACTTTCTGTTGCACACTATCAACATTCACACTAGCAGATACTGCAAACATGCTTTTCTCATTTGTGAGCATATTCATATGCTTTTCTATAATATCATGCATTTGACAAAGCTCTATGGCTTTGCTCAATGTTAATTCACTATCTCGAGGCAAAATCTCTCCCTGCATCATTATTAACACCACATACAAGACATTTTTTTATCAACTCCTCCCTTAGATGACCAAATCTGCATGTTTTTGCTTTATTTCTTAAGTTGGTAATGTATACTGCAACAGTTTCACCAGGCTTTTGAATTCTTGTGTAAAATCTGTGCCATTCCATTGTAATATTCATTTGAGGGTTACACATTTCTCTAAACTTATGTTTAGAGTATGCAGGGTCTTCCTGCATTTCTTCCTGTATCACAATATGCTGGTACTCCCCCTCCCCTGCATACATGGCAGGTGCATACACAAATGAACACTCTCACTCAGAGGCTTCTCAGCCAGCTAACTTGAGATGTATAAATGTTCTTGCATGTGCGTCTATTAGAAAAAGCAACCTGTATGAAAATATCATATTCTTGCTCAAATACTAACAGTGGTTTAGGTCTGTGAAATCCCATTGCCATAACAACAAATTGCGTTTAAACATAAATATAGGACTTGGTACATGTAATTACGCTCAAGTGCACAATTCTCTCTCCACAAATGTTTTATTTTAACACTGCAAATACCTTGAATACTCCAGACACTTTGAAAAAATCTTAGTTACTGCGAAAAAGTCATACAGTGAGAAAAAAAAAAAAAATCAGACATCACAGCCTTTTTAGACATTTTAAACACACCGGAGACATTTTAAACACACCGGAGATTATTTCAAACACTTTAATAATTATGCCACTATTTCAGACATTTTGAATAACTATAATTATTTCAAACACTTTGAATACTATGCCACATGTCTGCTGACTGAAAATCTTTTGAAACAAATTTAAGTACTTGTGACTAACCGCTGACCTGTTTGTGAGTTCGCTCCTGTACATTACTCCAATTCTAACTGAGCGCCTCATGGTTTGTGAGCTGCTTCAAGTTTGGATCCCATTCTGACACCATGTCGCACGTCTTGTGTATTCAAAGGAGACACTGAGGCGTGGAATGCGTTCATGTCGTTTAAATGTACATAAACGCATCAGGAGCTGTAACTGGAACATATACTTCAAACTTCATATGCTTACTGAATGACTTGTTACTTCTAACACTCTCACATGTGCATCCCCATTCAAACTTACTGACTGACTACACGAAATGGCACCGATATGACACATGCTCAGTAACTTATACGCACACGCTCTCAGACTAAGTGGATAACTAGGTACAATATACACACTGATCTACACCTGCAAATAGTCTACTCGATCAGTGTACTTCCTGGTAAACAAAAATTGTACCATGTACAAGTTATGCCTTATTTTGCACTTAATGAAGTAGAGACTTCACTAAAGATCTCCTTCCCTTTCCTTCTTTGCAACTTATACTGCACATTAAGTATTAACAGTCAAATGCCATAAATCTGCAGGGGAAAAAAAAAGCTTTGCACAGGTTCACTTCCACTTTCACTCAGGAGACATTTATACCCACAAGACGACAATATGCAGTTTAATTCTGTATGACCAACATTACATAGTAAAATTAATGAATAATTATGTTCTAGGATAACTTCATGGCTGCAACCGTTACTGACGTAAAGACTTCTATAACGGGTTTAATCATCCACCACTATGAAATTATAAACAAAACACATCTGAGTGTACATACCTGAGTGCGCGTGTAAAATAGATAAAAAATTTCATTTTCACTTCTGCAACCACTCTTCATCTCTTAGATGCGTGGCAATAATGCAAACATTTCACTGTCTTACAACAAAGCTACACACACACACACACACACACACACACACACACATTTGGGGTGGGGGATTAACTAACAGCTTTAATATCATCTGCATTTTATGAATTAGCTCCAGTTAACTGTTTTTATTATAATCTAAGCTGTGAGCATGAGTCACTGCAACACTGATTTCAGTTTACAATACTTGCTGCTAGTTTTAGAAGGTTCAGTTTAAGTCACCAAAAGCATATGTGGTGTCAGCCATGTCCTTTATGGAACCATGCCTTAAATGCGCAAACATCTAGCTGAGTGATGAAGCTGAACCTAAGACCACAGTTGCTCCCTACTGAACTACAAGACATAACTAACACTGTCCATCATACCTCTCAATGCAAGAAATCTGGACAAAGCCAGAAATATTGGCGACACAAAGGACCAATAGTGACAGATTTTAAATACTGCTCTTTCAAACTTAGAAAGATAACACGATAGGTTCATAGGTAGGTGCTAGACTATCTGCCCAAAGGCATTTATAAGCCTAGCCAGAATGTGTTGGCTTTCGCCACCCCCTTAGATTAGTTCCCTATGCCTCTGTCCAGCACAACCACTGAAGTGATCCCCGGGGTAAAGTGTCTGTTTCCCATCCATTCGTGAAGGTTTCTCGAAGAGTGTTAGCAAGGAGCTCTGCCTAATGTAGATTGGAATATTGTTCCAAAGCATAGGAAGTCTCTGGGATAGGAATTTATCCCTCCAGCACGTCCTATTTATTGTTGTGGTGAGGTTTAGATCCCTAGAGCCTGTGGCTCGAGGGGATAAGGTTTTCTTTAGGTGGAGCATGTCCATCAATTCTGGGCTGGACATGGCCTTGTATGTCAGGCAGAGATCACCTCTGAGTAGGCGGTATGCCACAGAGTACAGCTGGAGTTTCTTCAGTCGAGCTGCATATAGGGCATCTGAGGCCAGTGATCCTCTTGGTGAGGTACTTCTGTAGTCTTTCCAGCTGTTGCAGGTGTCTTGTACGGTACATCCCAAATGGGGCGTTGTACTCTAAGATGGGTCTGATGAGTAGAGGGACACAATGACCTCTTTTGATCTGGATGTGAACCCTTTTGTGATTAGGTGGGCCACATAGGATTTTCTAACCACATTGGCAATGCGATTATCAAAGGAGAGATTACTATTTACTTGGGTCTCCAGATCCCTCATTACGTCTTCCGTATTTAGGGGACTACCACCTATGTGGTAGTTTGTGGGTACTTTGTTTTCCAAAGGGGATGATTATGCACTTTTTGGCATTTAGCTTGAGGCCATGATTTTGACACCAGGTATCCGTCTCAGTGAGACCCTTTTGGACGATCAGTGTCAGCCGGAGAGTCAATTATAGCCCCTAGTTTGCAGTCATTTGCGAATTGGTCATCCATAGTCCTCCTGTGCTTGCCTGTACCTCAGAGAAGTATATTCCGAACAGGTGGGGTCCTAGGGCTGAGCCCTGGGGAACACAACTTGTAACCGGTTTAGAGTCAGATCTAGCTCCTGCAACTCTCAACATGGGGGTTCTGTCCGTGAGCCAGTTGGCAACCCATCTTGTGACGTAGGGATTTGTGTTCAGGCTGGTGAGCTTGTCTATAATACCAGAATGGGGAATGGTGTCAAAGGCCTTTGCAAGGTCTAGGTAGGCTGTATTTACCACCTTTCCCTTGTCTATAGCCTTGGTAACTGTCTCAACGTCCACCAGGTTTAGGAGGCATGATCTTCCCTTAAAGCCGAACTGGGTAGGGTCCAGTGTTTGGAGGTTCCCAATGTCTCTGTTAATGAGTTCCATGATGATGCACTCCATAGCCTTGCAAACCAAGCTAGTCAGGCTTTTAGGGCGATAGTTCCCGGGCAGTCTGTTGTGGCTCTACCTTTGTGGAGCAGAATAACCGTTGCTGTGCGCCACTCTATATGTAAGTAGCCTGTGGACAGGCTGAGTTTGAACAGTGTGTTTAGGTGAGGGGTTAGTTAGTCTTTGATGATGTGTATTATCTATTTTCTGAAGGATACGAAGTGTGAAACTCAAATGTCTGTCATTGGAATTATTTAGTCACTTCAATCCTCAATGATTTGCCAGAAAACTGCAAATTTTATGAGGAACTGAACAAAATTCTGGCCATTCTGCGAAAATCTGGACAGTTGAGAGCTATGTTAAATGTGCATACATGTTTTGTTTTAAAAGCAAATCTTTCGGCTTTTTCCCGGTTAGGGGTCGCCACAGTGGATCACCTGTTCACTCAGGATTGGCAGTGGAGTTTAAAGCAAATAAAAATTAAAAAAAAAATAAATAAAATAATCATTTACACAATTAGTAACAATCTGATGAAACTATGTACATAGCCCAAAACAAAGTTAAAAACATGTCTAATACAATTCATACTTTTCTCGTAAGCTTTGTAATTTTTCCCAAGCTAATAATTTGTCACACTCATTCGCATAGTGTTTCGTTATTCTACACTGATTTTGCTAAACAGATAAATTCATTATTGAATGAGAGAGTAGTCTTCGTTTCCCAGTTTTTTTGTAATGCCTTTTCAGCGATATTGTAGTTGAGAGCATCACCAGTTCGTTTGGTGCAGAAGTGGGCATATTTAATTTGCTCGTGCATACATGATATGAAAATATTAAATGTACACAAACAGTTAATACAGTATCGCCCAGTAAAGCTGTTCTTAGTAAAAGATCGTGCCAATGATACTGAGGAAGAGTCGGCTGTGACATCTGCACAAAAAAAAAAAAAGCGTCCCTTTAGACATTAATTGGGACAGTGAACCAATGCATTCCGACTCTGACAAGAACTATAATGCTACACGTTAAAAAGCCTGATGACGGTTTCGTTTCTTCACCGATTATAGTATATATTTTTAGGGCAATAAAACTTGTCAATTACAGATGTTGGTAAACAGTTTACAGTTATATTTACTGTCATATTACAATGTCAAGTACACTTTTTCTTCGGTTGTACATTCGGAGGGAATGCATATTCATGAACGACATATCAGGGGGGTGGGTTTTAGGCGGGGCTTGCTACTGCGCATCTGGTGAGGCCATCAACTACAATATCGCCGATTTTTCTAGCAAGTGGTAAAATAATCCAAATTAGAGGTATTCGTACATAGATGCATACCTCTCAAGTGTACCTCATTACGAGGAACGTACCTCATTTGGGGTCTTAAAAAGTTCATGTTCCTCGAAGTTCCTCAAAGTTCCACATTGAAAGAGTATGTCACACATTCAGTGTTAGGAATTTTTTTAAGTGAAATCCACGGTAAATAGAAATTAATCATATTAATTCATTAAAGGATCTTCTTTATAAGTAAAATCAGCATATTTTAACCATTCTATGACCTTCCTAGTTGAAGTTGTTAATAAGCCATTAGTATGTGTTCCACATTATGAAGGGGAGTGTTCCTCATTTTGGAGATGGAAGGTTTGACAGCTATGCATAGATGCTTTTCAACGAAAACGGCAGAGAAGCTACATAACGCGGACACTAGGAATACATTTTTTTGTGTTATAAATTTAACAGAATTTTAATTATTTCCATTTTAAAAAGTAAAAATGTGAGCCTTTTCTCTACGGTCAATATACATGTCTACTTTGCTTACCTAATAACATCTTACTATGGCCGAAAAGGAACCAATTGAACCAGTCCATTAAAACAAAATTAACACAATACCCTTACCATAGGAGGCGTTTTTATTCCAAGACGAAATCGGATATCGGAACTACAACTACTGCTTTAAGCCGTCAGTCCAATGCATTGAACACATTTTTGATTAATAAAGTTGTTTATCTATTTTCACGTTCTACAGACGCATCATCCGAAACTTAAGAGCAGAAGTAATCACTAAGCGCCATCTATCTTCAAGTAGCTTCATTACTCTAACGCCTTCCCACCATTCACTGTTTGGTAGTTTTTAAAAGTCACATGGGGTGGACCGTTTCATTGGCAGTTGTACGATGCTGACGAGTGACGTTGCCGAGCTATAGACTTGTGCAATAGCACACTTTTTTAAATATTATTTTCAATTTCTGTGTCAGCGTCTACACCTGTTAAAAAAAATAAGAAGAATTGTTATGTTTTACTTAAAAGTAATAACTACTGTACCAGCCAAGTGCACGCGCAGGTTTGGCCGTGCCCGACACAATTAACATACGCAAGTATCTACTGTCACGGGCATTAACTTTGATTGATACCGCTGTGGTTGATGTAATTGGTTTGCACTTTACGATTGACAGCTTTGTGCTTGATGTAATTGGATTGCAGTTTGCCCATCTAGCCGCGAGTTTCAAGTTATGCATATGTATGACCTCCACAATCACTAGAAGAAGTTATGTTGTGAATTTTCACTTGCAGGGAGTTTGGGAGTCGTAGTTTTTAGAAGTTAAAATCTTGTGTAATGTGCTTGCAAGGAAGCTAGTACGATGAAACTCTGTAGTAGCAGCCCGAAGGTGAATGATGTTGTTTTACCTGGTGATGCAATTACATTTGAAATTCCTGTGCCCGAACGCGAGGACTGTTTACTGGAGCAACCACGTAGGGAAAAGGTGGTCTGTGGTCCCGGCCTGAGGCGGGATGGCGTTAAGATAGTCGTGTGTAAGAGTGGCATGCTGCGCTTTAAGGAGCCCAATATGTATTGGGTGGACTCACAGCAGAAAAGGGTGAGGGCATGATCAGGCTTTCCATTCCGTTTAGATTAACGTATTCTTTAAAGAATGACACGTTAACTCTTACATTACAGTAAAACGTTGAATACACTAATTTCAGACTTACTTTGTTTTTTTTTTTGTTCTCTAGATGTTACCTTTACAAATAGTTTAATTTATGTTTTAATTGTGATTAGTGTTTAGCTGGTAGTTTTCTTTACTGGCTGAACGTGATGTGTTTTTTATAGTACTGTACCTTCAGTGGCGATTTCATATTGATAAATAAAAAATGTTAAATTTTTAACTTGTTACCGAAATTGGCATATATGTGCTTGTACAAAATCAAAACGCAACACTTTTTGACTTAAACCTACATTATTACGTGCAGCATTTTTGTGTTCCAAGATAGGGCTGTCTTAAAGACGTCTAGTTTTTTATTTTAAGAATTCAGCCTCACTGTTTTTCAGATGTGTAAAGCAACAAAGTCTTAACCTCAGCACATTATATTCATCATTTCACTGTGAGGATACTTGTGTATCAGTATTACCTCTGTAGTTCTTTCATTGCTGTTAGGTGAGCACATAGCTGTCAACCTCTTGGAGTAAGAAATTTGGGCAAAACCATAAATTAATGGGTGGGCAAATGCCCATAAATAGGGACTGCCAGATTCAATAAAGCCTATCCTTAAGTGTACATGATATGTATTGAAGAACATCCCTACCACAGTTTTTGTGCTTTCTACCACTGAGAAAGATTACACTAAGTTTACATGTAGTCTGTACTTTGTGGTAACCTGTATGAATCCCTGTCAGCATTTAAAGCTGCAAGAAAATCAGTAGGCAAACTAAAATTAGGAGGAAGAAGGTGTGAGCTATGCCTTTGTTGTCCCTTCACTCAGAACGGAGTACACTTAGTGTAAGCTTTATTGAATCATAGGATCATTGGAGATTACAAGGCTAATGGCTCTGGGGCCCTTACAAGTCTAGTCAGAGTTTATCCCCCAAAAAGAAACCTCAATCAGCACCTGCCTGTTGCCCCTGTCAGTGAGGGCAGGGTCGGCCTTAGCCGAAATGGCACCCTAGGAGAAGTAGTGCTCTGGTGCCCCTTAAGCCCCACCCACACCATAGTCATGAAACACCCCTATTTGAGCCACACCCACAGGGTCACTCCCCAAGAAAGACACTCGTAGGTAGGTACTAGGCTATCTGCCCAAGGGCATTTATAAGCCTAGCCAGAATGTGTTGGCTTTCGCTTCCCTTCTAGATTAGTTTCCTGACCCTCTGTCCAGCAGGGCCATTGAAGTGATCCCAGGGGTAAATTTACGATTTCCCATCCACTCGTCAAGATTTCTCTTAAAGAGAGTCTGTGAGGTGCTTTGCCTAACATAGATTGGGATTCTATTCCAGAGCGAGGGAAGTCTCTGGGACAGGAATCCATCCCTCCAGCATGTCCTATTTATTGTTGTGCTGAGGTTTAAATCCCTAGAGCGTGTGGCTCTAAGAGATTTGGTTTTCTTGAGGTGGAGCATGTCCATTAATTCCGGGCTAGACATGGCCTTGTACGTCAGGTAGAGATCACCTCTGAGAAGGCAGAAAGCAACCAAGTAGAGCTGGAGTTTCTTTAGTCGAGCTGCATAGGGCATCTGTGAGGCCCACGATCCTCTTGGTGAGGTACTTCTGTGGTCTTTCCAGCTGTTGCAGGTGTCGAATAAGGTACGTCCCAAATGGGGCATTGTACTCTATTATGGGTCTGATAAGCGAGTAGAGGGGCACAAAGACCTCTCTTGATCTAGGTGTGAACCCTTTCGTGATTAGGTGGGCTACATAGAAGGATTTTCTAACCACTTTGTCAATGTGATTATCAAAGGAGAGGTTGCTATCTACTTGAGTCCCCAGATCCCTAATTACATCTTCCGTACCTAGTGGATTACCACCTATGTGGTAGTTCGTGGGCACTTTGTTTTTCCCAAAGCGTATGACTGTGCACTTTTTGGCATTTAGCTTGAGGCCATGGTTCTGACACCAGGTATTTGTCTCTGAGACTCTTTTGGAGGATGGCTGTGTCAGCCAGGGAGTCAATTATGGCCCCCAGTTTTCAGTCTGCGAACTTGGTCAGCCATAGTCCTCCCGTGCTTGCCTGTACCTCGGAGAAGTATATACCAAACAGGAGGGGTCCTAGGACTGAACCATGTGGGACGCCACTTGTAACTGGTTTAGAGTCGGATGTGGCACCCGCTACTCTGACCATGTGAGTTCTATCCATGAGCCAGTTGGTAACCCATCTCGAGACATAGGGGTTAATGTTCCTCATGGTAACCCATCTCGAGACATAGGGGTTAATGTTCAAGCTGGTAAGCTTGTCTATGCCAGAGTGGGGAATGGTGTCCAAGGCCTTTGCAAGATCCAGGTAGGCTGTGTGGACTACCTTTCCCTCATCTATGGCCTTGGTAACGGTTTCAAAGAAGTCAACTAGGTTAAGGAGGCAAGATCTGCCTTTAACAAAGCCGAATTGGGTAGGGTCCAGTGTCTGGAGGTTCGCAATGTCTCTGTTAATGAGTTCCATGATGATGGGCTCCATAACTTTGCAGACCAGGCTAGTCAGGCTTATAGGGCAAGAGTTCCCAGGATCTGTTGTGGCCCCTCCTTTGTGGAGCGGGATAACTGTTGCTGTACACCATTCTTTGGGTACATAGCCTGTGGTAAGGCTGAGTTTGAACAGTGAATTTAGGTGAGGGTTTAGTTCATTTTGGAGCTCATGTAAGACTCAGCCTGGGATACCATCCGGTCCCATTGATGCTGTGCTTTTGGCTTTGGAAAGGGCTGTTTTCACCTGTGTGTCTGTGGCTCTTCATTCTTCTGGGATGGACACGGGCCCTTTTGGGGGGGGGGTAAAGTTTGCACTGAACCTGTCAGTCAGGATGTTGGCAATGTGAGTTGGTTCAATGTATTTTTTTTGCCATTTTGCACTAGCTCAGAGCAGATCTGATAGTTGCCACCTAGATTTTTGACATAGCTAAAGAAGGCTTTGTGATTATCTTTAGAGTCTGTGGCAATTTTTCTTTCGAAGCTGGCCTTAGATGATTTTATGAGGGATCGTAGTTTCTTGCTAATACTGATCAGGGAAGCTTTCCCTTTTTGGGATTTTGCTCTATCATGTAATAGCTTCCTCCTTCTGTTGTACAGCTTATTTATGGCCGGGGTCCACCATACTGGTTTCCTCTTTTTGGAGGAGTGAGTCTTGGTTTTACTTGGGATGACTCGATCCATGCATTCCTGTAGGTGCTCATAGAATGCATTTGTAAAGGATTCTGCGGTTTGGGCAGCATTATCCTTTAGCAAGGGGGCTTTGAAATTTTCCACCTCTGTCTTGAGAAGTGTGAAGTTTGCTTTTGAAAAGTTTTTCACAGTGGTTTCCTTGACTGGGGGTGAGGTCGGGATGTCTAGTGTGATAGTGTATGGTCAGATCTTACCAGCGACGGGTTTACCTCTGGTGTGGAGCATTAATCCCCCATGTTGGTGATGATCGGGTCCAATATGTTGTCGCTTCTTGTGGGAGTAGTGACCAGTTGTTCCAGGGCACTTTGAGTTTATAAAGTCTTGGAAGCGTTTGGCAAAGGAGTTAGTACTTCAGTAGTTTTCCCAGTCAATGTTTGTGTAGCTGAAATCACCCAATATCATGGTGTTTGGTAGGACCTACATATTTTCCAATGTTCTCAGGACTGCTGAGTGGGGGTCCTGAGACAATGTGGGTGATCTCTAGCAAGCTACAATCTGAAAAGCAGCTTTGCCCCCTGTTAGTTGCACATGGATGATCTCCGAGGCCTCATGCTGTACCACTAACCTGGAGGTGTGGTTATCCTTGATGAAGATGGATACACCCCCGCCTTTTGTATTTCGGTCCGGGTTCTGGGGCTGAAAGGTATGGTATGAGTTATAGCCTGGTAATGCTGGGGTGCTCTCTGGAGCCTTGAACCAGGTTTCTGTTACTGCACAGATATCGATTCTCTCCATACTGAGGAGTGCCTCGAGTGCATGCGTTTTGAGGTTTAGACTTCTGGCATCGAGTAGCATTACCCTCAGTGTTTGGTTTCATGTGTTGTTTATGGAGGTGGGTTTGTCTTTTGAGCCATGCCTAAAAAAGGCACTATGGGGGTGGCAAGAGCCTTAGCCAGTATTCAAAAGCCTAAGAGCGACAGGTGCAAGCTGTCTCTGGCGAAGCAACGTGGCTTGTCGAGCATGTCATCCCAGGCTGACAGACACTGGATCCCCTTTGAACGACACCAATAGCTTAGCCAGTTGTTAAAATTGATCATTTTATCTTTATACTGTGGCATCATTCTTGGTGAGGGCAAGATGTTACTCATGGTCAGGGTCATACCGGCCTGGGCTACATGATCAGAGAGCTCCTCTGTGTCTCCTCATGCAGTCCAGGGAGGTACGTCTCAGGTCTTTCACACCAACATGGACAATGACAGAGTCATATTTGTACCTTTTTGGAGTGACATGAGTGCTTGTGTTATGTGGCGGATCCTGGCACCCGACAGGCAGCCTACAGTAACCTTCTCCTTGTTCAAGTCTAGTGAGTGGGACGTCAGTGTGCCTGACAATAGTCACCTATTACGAGTGTATTGGGTGTGTTATTTAGCCTTGAGGGCTGTGATTACGTGGCACACTGACTTTAGTATGTGATACATGGTTGTTGTTGGGTGGTGGAGGTTGCTTGGATGTCTGCTTTGGAGGTCTCTGCTGCTTTGGCTGATTTTTGTTTAGAACCTCCGAGTATGTTTTTGTGTGTTGTTTGCTGGTGCAGATATGACTGGTCTTTGTGAGACTGGTAGTGTGGTGCAAGTGTTTTCCTTCTCTTCATGACTGGCTGTTCCAGTCTAGGGTTGAGAGAGACTGGCCTCCAGTTTGGCTGTATAGTTGCATCTCTCCCATACATTGTGTTTGTTGGAAGGAGGAGAGGGTTGTCTGTGTACATGAGGCAATTGTAACATTGCCTCAAGATGCCCAGATTCACCAGCTGGACTGGAGAGTACACCTGAAACTGCCCTTTGGACATGCCTGAACAGATAAAGTGAACTGTTTTCCTGATTGTCTGGTAGGGACGAATAGGGAGCCCTGTTCTTATGTATAGTATAGGGGGGGTGTAGTGCTAGCATTTATTAGTGCTTATTAAGAGATTTGAGCAAGTGCTGGACTGTAAAAGGAAAGATTTGAGTGCTTAAGTTGAGAGTTTGACTAGTTCTAAGGGAAAAATTGAAGAGCAGACTTCGTGGAGCAGGGAATAGTTTAACCCTAGCTAACCGGCGGTGTGCAAATGCGGGTTTTAAAGCAGGGAGATGAAAGAGAAATTAGCCCAAAATGGCCAATAAACTATTAGTTGGGCTGAGACCACTCCTCCAGGGCAGATAGGCTGCTCAAAGCTCCCCACTCTCACAAGTGAACAGAGAAACTTCCTTCTATCCAAGTAAGGTATGGGCAACACAGGAACTTGTACCACAGCCCTGAATTCAGCAGAACCTGAAAATTGGACTAGACTAGCTTAGAAAAGGCGGGAAACTAATTTTTTTTTTTTTTTTCAAAAATACAATAACTTATTCTAAAAACACTTTAAATGCTCAGAACAGGCTAGCGCACTTGAGTGTGTAGCCTACAACAGTTAAACAGATTAAAACACAAAAACGACTAAAAACGATTTTACAAGTGCAATCAGAAAAATAAGTACAGTATGCAGAAAAAAATTGCTTTTTAGAGCACAAAAACGCTAGAAGATCACGTTTTAGGCGAAATTAGCAGTCGAGAAAAAAATGCAGAGAAATGATACTTAAATCAATCCAAAGTCACTTTTTTGTCACTCTACTGCTTGTAGCACTTTGCAGGACACCACTAGGAGCTTTGCTGAGTTGTATACAAGTGCAAAACTGCGCAAATGCGGGTTTTAAAGCAGGGAGATGAGAGAGAAATTAGCCCAAAATGGCCAATAAACTACTAGTTGCTGGGCTGAGACCACTCCTCCAGGGACAGGCTGCTCAAAGCTCCCCATTCTCACTGGTGAACAGAGAAACTTCCTTCTATCCAAGTAAGGTATGGGCAACACAGGAACTTGCACCACAGCCCTGAATTCAGCAGAACCTGAAAACTGGACTAGACTAGCTTAGAAAAGGTGGGAAACAAGAATATTTTTTGTTGTTTTTTTTTCAAAAATACAGCAACTTATTGTAAAAACACTTTAAATGCTCAGAACAGGCTAGCACACTTGAGTGTGTAGCCTACAACAGTTGCAGATGATTAGAACACAAAAACGACTAAAAACTCCAGTCATTTCCTTAAATAACTACATTACCAGGTATCTTTAACTACAACTACCTCTGCATAGTATTTTCTACTTTAAATACCAGAGCTGGATCATGGTCAAATAGAGCGGCCCCTCCTGCAGAACCCCCCCCCCCCCAGCAGCAGCCCCCTCCTCAGCCATTCCAGTGTTCCATTATTTGGTTATTTCTCACCAGTTACCATGCATACTGTTCTCTTATTTGCTTCTACAGTGATTACAGATATTAAAATAAAGTAGCACAAACACAGGTAGCCATTTGCTAAACAGTCACTCAATGAAAACAGACTTAGCATAAGCAGTAAACTTTTCTGCCCTTGAAACTCATTAATTGAAATGGAAAAACACATTCATTGAAATGGCATGAAAACCCACGTTCATAGAAAATGCATCTGGCCAGTGAAGAATTAAGTTTACCTTTGGGCTGTTTTCAAAACAGACTCCTTGCACACATTTGTTAGGGCCATGCATATATGTATTTGTTCTTTGATTCACCTTCCTGATTGCACTGAATTATATTCCTTGTATAGTCCAGCACCACTTGTTAGAAAGTGTTTTTAAATTTGTAGTTTTAAACATTCTTTTAATAAGCAATGAAACAATAACTACCCTTTTCAGAAAATTTCAACCATAAAAGATCATTCGACTTCTGTCATTACAATCAACCAATATTACTCCATACACACAATCTCTGCAGAAGTAAAATCATCTGAATTCCACATTAAAGAAATCTGTAACTAATGAAGAGGTTGCTACGGGCAAAACAACTTCACATATCAATGTTTTATCTACAAATTCAGTGCCTGCTGCCTTTGAAGAATTAATTGCCTATATTACATTAAATAAGTGGTAAGTTGGTAATATTGCAACTGGAAATGACTAAAAAAACAGCAAGCTTATAGTCACTAGGCATCTCTTACAAAGGACATAACAGGAGTGTAGAACCCCTATCCCCCTTATAATGCACCATATAATCAACAATCATATGGGCACTGCAATATCAGTACTCCATCTACATGGTGTGGGAGTAGAATCCACAGCCTTCTGCACCCAAGGCAATTATGCTTTTAACATGCTTTCAGATTTTACAGCACAGTGTGCCATTTGATAAACAAAAGCAAATAGAAACATTTACACTTGGAGTATGTTTTAAATTTGTAATTGTGAACCTTTTTCCAGTAAGCAATGAAACAAAATGCATGAACCAATAATGACAAAACTACCAATTTCAGAATATTTTAACCATAAAAGGCCTCTCAAACACCTGTCATTGCAACCCACCACTGTTAGTCAATAAGGACAATATCTGCAGAAGTAAAATTCATCTGAATAATTCTACATTTAAATAAACGTGTAACTAATGAAGAGACTGTTACTGGCCAACAACTTTACATTTCAGCATTTCCTCTACAATTCAGTGCCTGCTGCTCTTGAAGAATTAATTGCCTGCATTACATTAAAGAAATAATTGGTAAACTGGTAATATTGCAATAGAGGATGACTGAGAAACCAACAAGTTCATAGTTACTAGGTATCCTAAACAAAGGAGGACACTCTCTATGGAATGCAGAACCCCTATCCCCCCCCTTAAAATGCACCAGATAATCAGCAACTAGGGCACTGCATACCATGCTTCCGTACCTCTCAACCTCTTGGCACAAGAAACCTGAACAAAGGCTAAAATTATGGGGAAGACAAAGGCCCCCAAACAGGGGCAGATTATAAATATTGCCCTTATAGACCTAGAAAGTTGCTGCAATAACAGCATTTGTTTTAGCATGCATTTTCTGAAGGAAATGAAGGGGGAAACTCAAATGTATGACATTTAGTTATTTAAATCCTCAGTGATTTGCCAGAAAACCACAACTTTTATGAGGAATAGGCCAAAAATATGAGGCAAAAATCTGGATAGTTGAGAGGTATGCATAACTGTCAACCTCTTAGTGCAAAAAATCTGGACAAAGCCTAACACTGTGGATACAATGGCTGAAAAAATAGGGATAGATTTTAAAATATTGCACTTTTTAACTTTGAAAGTTGCTAGAATAGGATTTGTGTGAAAAATAACCAAGGTCTGCTGTGTATATCTAGGGGTCAGATGGTTCCAACAATCCAGCAAAGCAGCAGCTGTGACAACCACAAAAGTGAAAGCCAAAAGTATCATCATCTTCTTTCGGCTGCTCCCGTTAGGGGTCGCCACAGCGGATCAACTGTTTCCATTTCTTCCTGTCCTCTGCATCTTGCTCTGTCACACCAACCACCTGCATGTCCTCTCTCACCATCCATAAACCTTATCTTAGGCCTTCCTCTTTTCCTGTTACCTGGTAGCTTCATCCTTAGCATCTTTTTCCCATTATACTCTTGCATCCCTCCTCGGCACATGTCCAAACCAACGTAATCTTGCCTCTCTGGCTTTGTCTCCAAACCTTCAACCTGGGCTGACCCTCTAATATACTTATTCCTAATCATGTCCATCCTCGTCACACCCAGTGTAAATCTTAACATCTTCACCTCTGCCACGTCAAGCTCTGACTCCTGCCTTTTTGTCAATGCCACGGTCTCCAACCCATATAACATAGCTGGTCTCACTAACCTCTTGTAGACCTTACCTTTCATTCTTACTGGTACTCGTCTGTCACAAATCACTGCTGACACTCTTCCCCACCCACTCCATCCTGCCTGTATGCTCTTCTTCACCTCTCTTCCACACTCGCCATTACTCTGAACTGTTGATCCCAAGTATTTAAACTCATCCACCTTCGCGACCTCTACTCCCTGCATCCTCACCATTCCTCTATCCTCCCTCTCATTCATACACACATATTCTGTCTTAGTCCTGCTGACCTTCATTCCTCTTCTCTCTAGAGCACATCTCCAAAGCCAAAAGTATGAGGAAAGTTTTTCAAGACCATGAAGAATAACTTTGAATAGCATCACAGAATTTCTGGCAAACCATTAGGTGACTGGTGGTGGACACTGTCTATACTGCTCCCAGCAGGGGTGCAAAACACTCGGACCAGTACTGATGACACTGTTAGAAGGTTAAGGAAACAATTGAAGGAACTCCTGAACATGCTAGTCTTTGTGGATGCACAGTCAGAAGCAGCAGGTGGGACTGGATCCATTTTTGTAGAGAAGGACCTTGCAATAATTCAACTGTTGAGTTTACACAAATTAATAGAATCCATCTGAAAATGCTAAAATAGCAGGGTACAGTTTGGATGTCATTGTTTGCACACTTTTTTCCCCATGTTGTGTGAAAGGAATAGGAAACAGCACTCCTAGACTAACCAACAATTGTGATTTCTACCTTCAGAAAAAGGGACAGAAGGGTGTGTTCTAACTAGACAGAGTTACTGCTTCACAGCTGGGATAGCCTGAGAGAGTTCTTTTGATAGATGAATCTCGGTAATAAGCATTGTTGAGTCCATCACAGCAACATCTTCATCCTTGCACAAATAGGAATTCACCAGTATGCTCTGCATAGTGGATCTGGAGAAGCCATATAAATGTATACACTCCTAACGCCTTCTCTAAGGTATGGGGTGTGGGGTCGTAGGAATGCAGTTACATACTATTTGGTCCCTGTACTTAAGGAGGCGTAGTTGTGTACACACACATCAAGTCAAACATGTTCAGATCGGTAGAGGATTCAACCATAGATATGGTCTCAATTATCCCTCCTGTTCACTGTTTTCTAGGACAGAATTGGAAGACAGAGTTAAGGTTTGAAGAATGTCCAGTCTTGGGGCATGAATTTTCCTGCTTGTAAATTATGTTGTCCTCATGACCCCACATTGACGGGATTGCCAGCAAACACTGGAAAGTGTTCTACAGAGTATGAAGCAGCTAAAATGAAAATCGGCTCTTCCAAAGCAGATTATTTTCTGGAAGAATAGGAGATTGTTTTTGGCAGGTGAAAGGCAAACCGCTATGCATGGGAGGAGAAGTTTAACTAACTTGGTGTTTTGTTCATAGGCAAGAGTGAAGGGAACAAATGGATGGCTGCAGCTGTGACAGAGCTTCAACCATTGTGCCAGACTGTACTAGAATGGTGAAGCAAGAGCCAAGTTCTAGATAAAACTAGTAGTTCACCAAGCTATTTCCTCATCCACATCCTGGTGTAAAAGCCTCTCATGTAGTGATCATGAGACTATAAAAGCAAATGGCAGAAATGAGGTTCTTTAACAAGGCATTTGGGGTCAGTAACCATGATTGAGATCACTGAGCTCCTCATTCTAAGTACAGGCAGACTTACTTTGTTTGACCTGTATGGCGTGTCTATTCCATAGGTGGGGCAGCCTCTGGGAGATGAACCTCTCTCTCCAGAAAGTTTGTTAATGTCATCTATTAGATTTAAGCCTTTTGATCGGGTGCTACGTGAGGAGTTAGACTTGCGGATATGGAGCATCTCTAGTAGAGCAGGGTCTGAGATTGCCTTGTAGGTGAGACACAGATCACCTCTGAGCAATCTGTGTGATACGGAATAGAGTGATAGTGATTTGATTCCACATAGGACAGGCATTGGAGGCCATGGACTCTCTTTGTGAGGTATTTCTGTGGCCTTTCCAGTTGGTGCAGGTGTTTGAAGAGGTACATACCAAATGTACTCAATTGTTGGCCTAATGAGGGAGGAGTACAGAGAGGTAATAACCCTCTTTTGTCTGGATACAATCCCTTTACTTATGCGATTGAACCCAGTAAAAGGCTTTTCTGACCACTGCTGCTACATGATGGTCAAATGTAAGATTGTTGTCAACTTGTGTACCCAGGTCTCTCACCACAGGTTGTGTGCTTAGGGGGTTGCCGTTAATGTGGTAATCAGTAGGGGCTGTGTTTTTGCCGAATGGTATGATGCATTTTTTTGTATTTAACTCAAGGCCATAACTTTGGCACCAGTCATTTGTTGCTGCAAGACCCTCTTGAAGTACGTTAACATCCTTTGGGGAGTTCCACACAGACTGTAATATCCAAAAAGCAGGAGACCAGGATCCAATCCACACAAACAACGTTTGAGCGCTTTCTTGAGTAGAAACTTCTTCAGAATAACACAGCATATTACCCAACAGCCTTATATATGCTATTCCACCAAATTAGTCATCATTAACTAACTAATTAATAAAAGTCCGAAAGAGCAACACACACACACATATATATTGTACTCGCAGTAAAAAAGAAAAAATGCGATTAAAAACATATGAAAGGAAAGATACTTGACAATTAAATATAGCGTTTATATTGCGTGGATTGGATCCTGGTCTCCTGCTTTTTGGATATTATCATTTGGGGAGTCAGTGACAGCACCAAACTTGCAGTCGTCCGCAAACTTGGTCAGCCATAGGCCTTTTATCTTTGCCTGGACCTCTGAGAAGTAGATCCTTGGGACAGTTTTTAAATATTGTGCTCCCAAGCTTAGGAAGTTGATAGAATAACCGATTTTGCAATAGCACTGGTTTTCTGAAGAAAATGTCTGAAATTCAAATGTCTGTTATTTTCTGACTTCAATCCTCAATGATTTGCTAGAAAACAGCAATTTTATGAGGAGCAGACAAAGATATGAGGCAAAAGTCTGGACAGTTGGTAGGTATGGGTGAACAGTGCATGAAGGGTGCAACCTCCGTGCACTGCACCCAGAAGCTCACTCTGCATGGTTTTAATATAATTCCTTTTTTTGGCTAATTACTGTTTTTATGTCAGTCTCTTTAGACGGGATCCTTTTTAGCACATCGATCATACAGCTTGTTTGTAAGTTGCATTGGCAGGTAAGTATGTCTACTGTATCATTTGGTCATTGCCAATGTTTATGCTTTATAGAGATTGTAAAGAACTAATATTTTCAGTGTGTGCCTTCCTCACTAAGTTTAGGCTGTCTCAGTAAATTTGCTATCCAGTGAGTAGAGTTTAAATTTAGTTTGATTAGCTTGTTGGTAATGCCATAATGTGGGATAGTATGTGATCTTGGTCAGATCCAAATAGCTAGTGTGACTGATCTACCCAAGTTAAAGTATCAGTGACTTGTTCAGAATAGCCCACCAGGTTCAGTATGCAGGATGTCCCATTAGCAAACCTGTCTTGGGTCCAGGGCTTGTGGACTGCCCATCTCCTTATTAACAAGTTCATTAATGATGTGTTGCATTGCTTTGCAGATTAAGGCAGTTCAGGCTTGTAAGTCTGTGGTTTCCTAGATCAGTAGTGGATCCCCTTTGTGGAGCAGGGTGACTTCTACAGTTCTCCATTCCTCTGGCACAAATCTAGTGGGGAATTTGAGGCTGAGCAGGCAGCATACCTCTCAACTGTCCCTGATTTTGACTTTCATTTTAACTTTGTCCCTTTTACTCCCTCCTAAAACTTGTGATTTCTGGTGAAAAGATGGTCTTATTGTCCTTTTTTATTATAGATTTTTTTTTTTACTTCAGGAAGTTTATATTAATTTGCATTCTTTTATTCTAACAATGTCTTTGATTTAATAGTATTAATGTTTTTAAGCGTCCCTCATTTTTATTTTTGCATGTTTGGGTGAGAGCTATGCCAGGCAGTGTCTGGAGCTGACAAGAAGGCAACCTGGTGCATTATCAGGACCCAAGAGGAACAAGTGTTTTTTGATACTGGAGAGAGCATTCGGGATCTGCTTTGAGATGAACATAGTGAGTGGTGTGCTGATAAGTTGGGGAAGTTAGAGAGGAAAATGGGAGCTTAATTTGTCATCTAATGCATTTGCTAGGACCTCCAGGGACAAGTAAGTGTTATGTATTACTTCTGAACACTGTTGGGTATCACCTGTAAAGGTTTCTGACATAGCTGTGGAAAGCTTTGTGCTTGTCTTTACGGAGGTAGCAATTCTCAATTTGTACTTATTTTGGAGGATTTTATTTTATTTTTTTTTATCTTTTTAAGTTAATCCCTAAATGATGGTGTATTAAATTTGCTTTTACAGGCTATGTTATAAGCAAACTATAGAGTAAAAGGAACAAATTCCACCATGGGGGTTTCATCCTGAATTTGGCATTGTGCATATTTCTTATGGGGGAGAAATACCTTTATGCATGCTTTCAGGTAGACGTAGAAATTATCCACAAATATAGTAGTGTGCAAGATGATGGGGGTCATTAAGATGAAGAGGGTGCTTAAGTTTAATCAGGCCATTAGTTAGCTGGATTAGGATTGCATTAGATTAGTGTCTAATGACAGACTGTGTGAGTTTAAGGCGAGTCAGGCTTTATTCTCAGTGATGGTTACTGAAAGGGGGTCAGGATTTGACCAGTGATGTGGTAAATGTATGTGTTGACCATAGGGTGTCAGTATTGGTGAGCACAAGGTCCAGTATATTTGAGCTCCTCCTTGTGACTTGACTTAGTTGGTCTAGGGAGCTAGCATTAAAGTAGTTCAGAAATCTTTTAGGTTTAGAAAGTTTTCCTCTTTGTAATAATGCTTAAGGTCACTATAAAGATATTATTGCTTGTTTGTGGATTTAGGGTTATGGTTTTTGTAATCCTCACTTAAGTGAAGATTTTTCTTTAGGTTTCTTATTTGGCAAAAACAAAAAAGGACACCACAGTGCCGCCCATATAACATGAACATCAATAAAACATTGTCTTCAACAGAACATATAATTTTTTAAAATGTTCTTATTTAGCTGTCTTGATAATACGGATTGTAGCTTTGTTCACTTATAATGCACGCTGTTTTAATATTGTTTATGATAATTATTTAATACAAAATCTCCCCATTTTAAACTTTTTATTGTTCCAGGTGAAAATAGATGCTGTTGAGGAATTTCATTTGTAAGTAGCAATGCATATGAATTTGTTTGCAGTGAGGCATCCCCACACCCTTAATAGGAATGGGTGGGAGAATATCTTGTTCCACTGCCTACTTAACTCCAAGAGCATACCATGTATGTTGAGGGTGCAAAGAAGTGTTGCTCCTTTGATAAACGGTACTTCATTTCCAGTTTTGCTTTACATTACATCATGTTAGTCACAACTCTTGGATTTTTTTTTTCATTTGTGCAGCAGGGCATAATATTATAGTTAAATTGTTTTTATACTGAATATGGTAACACCTGCTTGAAAGTTACTGTATTGTGAGAACGTACTGCCTCTTGGAGAATATCTTTGGCATGTAGCCAGGTCCACAGGATTTATGCAGGTAGATAAGTTCACCCAACTACTCTTGAGGTTGCTTGACTTTAGAGCCTGATGCATTTCATCTCGTTTGAACTGCATGCAGGTCAGGATACTCTTGCATGATAGTAGTAATTGCTGTTTGTAAAAATGCCAGTATGTTTATGGTTGATAATTTAATTTAGTCTTAGTTTTAGTTTTCATCTTCACAAATTTGACAAGATTTATTCTTTCTTGTCCCTTTGCACCTTCCACTGATATGAGCCATGATACTACTTGTCAGAAGAATTTGTTTTGCTGTATCCTCTTTGTGTAAGAGAGATTGCTTTGCCCCTGGTCCCCTTGGTTCTTTTAAGCTGCTCTGTGCGTGGATTTTGAGACAGATATTAAGTTCTTTCAGTACCTTAAAAAGTAAAATCTTCTAGGTGCCCCTGTGGTTGCCAAATCACAGACCAGGACCTGCATCAGTACTGCCTGTACTGTTTACAGGAGCACATCGTCGGGCTCTGCCATATGTGCCAGTGCTTCATATCGGTTGCCTTTGGAAGAGAAAGGGCTTGTACTTCAGTGCTGTGTATATGGCAGCAGCTGGCTTAGCATTGGTGTCCCTTGTGTGATTAAGGACATTAGTGGAACAGTGTGAGATGATGATGGAATCTGAGGCCAAAATCTAGTCGCGTCTTTTAAGTCTGTGTAAGCCATCCTATTTGGTTCTTGCTTGTCATTAGCTGTCCCGTGATTAGCAGGGGGTCGAGTGTTCCTCCTTCCTTGCATAACAAGTGGTGCACTAAAAGTAGCTACTTTTAGGTAGGTTTAGGGATATCCACACAGCATGTCTCATGGTGAAATGTCTGGAGAACATCAGCAGGTGAGGCATAAGCATAGAACTATAGCTTTAGTTCCCCTAGCTTTAGTTCCCCTAGCATATGCTCAGTGGTTGTGGTTGGGGCAGAGGAGCCTTTTCTCATGTCTTATTCTCTTGTTCCCCACCCTTTTCAAGAGGACTTTGGCTGTGGAGGAGGCTTCTGTGACTCTTCCTTTGTTGCATGGCAGCCCCAGAAATTGAATTTGCCAGATCTTTGAAGTCTTGTCAGACCGTACTTACAGGAGTATTCCTTTAGTAAACCGAGGCTAATGCACCTTGCCTTGTATGCACGTCTATCGTACAACTGCCTTGAGTGCTTCTTTGGGTCCCTACCCATGTTACTTATTGCCTGGCACTTGCCCATCATGTGCTCAGCCCTTCATACATCTCGTGTGTGTGTGTGCTGTCCTATCCTAAAACTGGGGTAAGAGAGTAAATTTTCCCTCTCCTACAGTGTTCTTGTGGTAGGTCTCAGAGGACCAGGTGGTTATCAGCTCAGATGCAAGACAAGTCTTCTCCTACATATAATAATCTTGCACCCCAACTGACCTTTCCTGTGGGTAGACTTTCAAGTTGAAGTGTTGTGTAGACTGGCCTATGATGACTCGTTTGACTCGTTTATTTTCCCAGAAATGCCAACATCGATATCTGGCAAGAAGGGTGAGGAGCTCTCGTTGCTTTCCCCATCTAGTGGAACCCACTCTATGGATGCTGCTTATACTACCTGGAAATGTCAAGACTCTACTCCCTTGATTTCCAAAAAGGCATATTTTCTTTGATCCTCTTGTAGCAGGAAGTGACATCCAGGTTATATGTTTCATGGTAGACACTTGTAAGATCATTTCAGTCCTACTTGTAAGATCATTTCAGTCCTACACATCTCCCTGAGAGTGCAGCACCTTTCCACTGTACCACTTGGTAAGGAATACAGAGATTTGAGTAGGCAAGCTGCTGTTTTCTTTTGGAATTTCAGATCATGGATTCTTCAGTTATTTCTTTTACTTTTTCAAGTTATAGACCTGTTTAGTAGATCAGGCACTGAAAAAGCTGACTGACTTCTGTGACTGTTGTGTTAAAGATTTGGTAAAAGACACTTAACATAGTTTTTACTGTGGGCTTCTATATGGTGACATGTCATTTTGATGACACGGCTGTCATTCATTTACCTTTTTTTTTTTTTTTTTTTTTTTTTTTTTATATATTATTCACGGGATAGTGCACTGATCAATACTGACCAATTTCAGGATCAGCCTAGTAGAAATACAAAACATTTCACAAACAAAAAATACAGAAGTGTAAGCAATAACGTTCAGATGCATTTACGCATTTAATGTTTTTTTTGTTTTTTTTTTAACAAGAAACATCTTTGCATATGTCATAAGTGATAATTTAATAATCATACATTTATATAAATGAAAAACTATATCGACACAGTCCCACTTGCAAACATTGTACATCATGTGTCTACTCGAGCCTTGTCAGTCAAACATTATTCAAGTCCTGCCTTCTTTTAAACCTCATTCCTCCCTTTTTTATGTATTGTTCCCACAATTAATTTTTTTCCTATGTAATTTGCTCCTACCCTTTTCTAAAGATTTCATTTCCAGTTGTTTTGTCTCTGTTACTATATTCACTACTTTTAATACAATTGGTTGTGACTTTGATTTCCATTTTCTAGTAATTGCTTTTTTTGGCAACCACCATAATTAGACTCAGCAAGGTATTATGTCTAGACAATTCCAATTCTTTGTCATATGTCAGAAAAATCATTTCCTTGGTTACACCATTTGCTGACTCAGCATCTCTGACAAAGCAGTCGCAGGGAAACTTTAAAGTTTGCCAACTCATTACACTCCCAGAAAATATGTTCCCAATTACCTCTGTTTTTCCCCGTAGTGTACAGTGAAAAACTTCTCTGGAGTCTAAGGTATAAAAAATACTTGTGTATCCTAGTAAAAATCCTAGGTCTTTTTGTTTTTGGGAGACAGATACACCCCCCATTGTTTCTTTGTTAATTACTTACACGGTCTCTTTTCCTAATCATTTTCTAACCACCTCTGATTCTTATAGTTAACATGCAGTATTTTATATGCTCTACTAATTATTCTTTTTTTAACGACCGCTTCTGTTCTAGGTTTTACTACAGACTCTTATCAGTGGTAATCTTTCATTTAGGATGATCCCCCTATTTCTTTGTCTTGGCCTATACTCTGATAACTGTCCTTGATAGGGAAGGCATCTCCAACCTGCAGTCTAAATAAATTCTTGAGTTTTCCCATTGTATTACTTTATCCCTTTCTAGTTATTTGCTCCTAATACCTTGGTTCCTTTGCAAGTATTTTTCCAATAAATTCTTGCCCCCTCCTGCCTTTTGTCTATATCCCTAATTGCAGTCATCCCTGTTGGTAGAATCTCCTTTCTCCATTCCTGTGTTGGCTTAGTTCTTAGAATACTGTTGCTACTTTATGAATACAATCTGTATGATTATTGTTCTCCTTAAAGGTCTGCAGCCAAACTTCTAGTCTCTTTGTTTCTTGAGCTTCCACCCTGTTTTATCATCATCCATTTCAACTTTGAATTCTAGTTTTCTTCTTGTGCTATGTATTGGAGCCTTAATTGTGTTGCTCTGAAATACCCCTTCAAATCGGGTAATCCCGATCAGACTTGTTTTGTTGGAAGAAACAGCTTATCTCACTTTTGCTGTTTTCACCTCCCAGATAAATCCTTCAGCTCTTTATTAATTGCTTTCCACAACTTCTCCTCTGGTTGATAAAAATATGCTTGACTTGTGTATAAGATGAAAGGGACTAAAAACATTTTAACTGCTATTATCTTTTGTTTAGTCACTTCCCACATATCCTTAGCTGCCACACCAGAATAATCTTCAATCCATACTCATAAATACTTCATTTTATCATGTCCCCATAACTATGGATATTGCTGAACCAATGTGTGTGGGTACAATATTTATTGCTATTGCCTTTGTTTTAGTTTCATTAATTTTGTATCCTGAAGAGATTTGAAACTGTCTCAAAATGTTCCACAACACTGTATGTCCCTTGTCTGGTTTTGTCTGGTATAAAATATCATCTGCAAATAAGGACAGCTTTTCTTGACTACAATACCAATTATATCATTGCATTTCTGAGTCCCTTATTTTCTTTGCCAGTGGTTCTAAATATAATGCAGATAACAAAAGGGAAAGAGGACCGTTTCCTCTGCTCAAGCAGAAATTATTAGAGAGGGACCCACCCACTATATAATATTCGCCTCCGATTGCTCATGTATCCTCCTAATCACTTGCATTTTTTTTCAGGGAATGCAAATGCTTCTCCATTGCCTGCTCATAAAATCCTTGCTTACTCTGTCAAATGCTTAGTCTGCATCGAGCCTCACTAACAACAGAGTTATTTTCTTAAATTCCAATTCCATCTGGATCATCAATGTTCTGTTAATATTGTTAGATGTTTGCCTCCCCTCTACAAAACCACATTATCAATTTTTGGCATACCTTTTTGCCATTCATTTAGCCACGATAGACACAAACACTTTATATTCATGGGTTAGTATTGAAATGGGCCTATATGAAGGCGGGTATGAGGGATCTTTACCCTGTTTAGGTATTTTAGCTACCACTGCTTCCTTCAAGGATGTTGGTACTTCTCCTCTTAAAATACTGTTGAACAAAACCTTCCAGAACTTCATCAGTTTTCCCCCTCCTAGCTTCTAAAGATTAGTACTTGGCTAACTGACGTTGTGAGCCATTTTAAGTCTAGCCCAATTATCCTTTGTTTGACTGAAACCCTGCACCTTGTGTTTGTAAGGCAACCACCTTAACGATTAGGCCACCCTTGCAACCCCTACAAATACCATCTATTCGTGGTAACTTTACTGTAGATTGGTTGTACATCACCATTTTTATCTCATCTCGTCCAATCCTAACTGTTGGAGGTTGAATTGGCTCAATTACTAACCATGTCATATTTAATTCGTCCGTAAACATTTCCATTTGTACTTTCTTGATTTCCATATTTCTCTGCTTTATAAAGACTTTCATAGAATTTCTGAAATATTTCTAATACCGTTACAGGATCTGCTGTTACCTTCCTTGTTATAGGCTACCTAAGCTTTGCGACGGCCCTTTCTATTTTCTGTTGCCGGAGTCATTGTGCTAAAAATGTTTGTGCTCTAGAGTTGTCAAAAAACAGTTGCTTAGCAGTTTTTCTAAACTCCTCCGTATTATTGAGGTAATCTCTCTATTTTCTGTTTAGCATTCTGCAGTTGCTCCTGTTCTTGTTCTGTGATATTCCCCCCTATTCTGCAATACTTTCAGTTCCTGTAAGTAATTCTTGCTACTTAACCATATTTCCCTTTTTTATTTCCACCCTGTTTTTAAACTCCAGTTTAATTTTATCCCACTCCCTAGTTGTATTTTCAAAAGAAATGTTTATCTTCTGTAATAGTAACTGAGCAATTTCCACTACCCATTCCTTAAATTCCTCTCTCAACAGACAGTAGGAAAGCACCAGTGTCTCATTTTTATTTCATCACTCTGTAGTTATTGGTGCATGATCTGGAGTAGTTATTGGGTGCATATCAAGACCTTCAATTAAATGCACATGTTCCTGTGAAATTTAAATTCTGCTTAGCCTAGTATCTTGGGGATTAATTTGTAAATTCACTCTGAACTCCAGGTACTGAATTGACATCCTCAATGCCAAATATTTTTCATACATTTTTTCAAAAGTCTACCCTCCTTTGTTATGCTTTCTATTTGGGCCTCCCAAAAACATCTTCACTGCTGCAAATCAAATTCCACTCCCCACCTGCAAGTAATATGCCTTGCTGAAAGCTGATTATTTCTCCCAGAATTTTCTTAAGCGCCATTATAGCAGTTTTAGGTGGAATATAAATGCTTGCCAGTGTAATCCTCCTCCCCTGCCAGTAGCCTCTTAGTACTACAAATGTACCATTATTATCTTTTTATCCTTGTCTATTATATTAGCAATTAATATAAGTACTCCTGTTTTCCTTTGTCCCAGGTATTCTGCTGAATAAGCCTCCTGGAAGGCTTCCTTTATCAAATTCACACTTTCAGTTCTTTTCGAGTATGTCTCCTGTAGAATAGCTATTTGCACTCTACATTTTTTTTTTAATATAGTTCACTACTTTTTTGTATTTATCTGTGAGACCGTTGACATTTAAAGACATTACAGAAAGCATAATTGTACCGCGATAGTGGTGCTGCAGTAGCATTGTCGAGTTCGATTCTCAGCTAGAGCGTCTTCTGTGTGGAGGCATGCGTGAATGGGCGTGCCTTCGTTGAAGGTTGTGCGTCAGGGCTGGTAACTCGGCAAGTAAAAATCCACTACCAAGCATTAGGGGACTGGAGTTCTGCTGTGGCGACCCCTAACCGGGATAAGCCGAAAGACACAACAACAACAGAAAGCATCATTGTATTAAAATGTTTTGTTAGGTGAACTTTTATACAGTTGGTTCTTTTCATATCAAAAAATAAACACCCCCCTAAAACCTATTAACTAAACACCCTAAACTATGTACATCTTCAAATATTGAAGTTTTACCTTCTTACTAGGAGCAAATGTCCCAAAGTGACAGCACACTCTCATACTTTGTGCAGGCTGCGCGTCCAAGTGCTGACTAGTTTTGTCTTGCCTTTATAGCTCTCCCAGCTGAGGAAACACCTGAATGCTTTCAGAGAGCATTATGTCCTAGCCAATTTCTCTGTATTAGATTGTCTCCATAGAGACATGAGGACCGGATACATACCCTTATTTGCCAGAAAAAAAGTCTTACAGTATTCAGTACTCTGTCATTTACTCGTTTTTCTCTTAAAACTTGTTACTAGTTCAAGCCAAGGGCCTTAATCCAATCATTCCCCATGCAAGAATGAGAAAAACATTTTCTTTTGTCATGCTGTTTTAACCAATTTTTTTTTTACATTGCACTGCCTATGTTTCTTAAAACTGAACAAGAAGAAGGGAAAAAGGCAAAAGCAGGAGCACCCTTTTACAATAGTATCCCCATTACACTTAGTTTTCTCATTTATTTTTTATAGCATACAAAGAAAATCATACTCTATAAAAATAGTACTATTAAGAAAAAAATGTTTTACTTGGTTAACTTTCTCCCTCCTCTTCCCCTCCCCTAAGTATTTTTCCAGACATTGACATGAAGTAGGGCATATGCTTTTAAGAGTTCCCCACACGTCCAAAAAAGTCCAGTATTTCCAGATTTTCTTGTTTTGTCATATTTCACAAGTAATTATTGCTTTGTAATCCCACATTTGTCAATTTCCAAATTACTGGTTTTATTCCTGTTCATCCCCATTTTCAAATCCTGTGTCCACTTCATTTACAGCATACTCTTGATTCTTCTATTCAACTGTCATACTCCCTTCTTCTCTCTCTCCAGCATTTTCCATTGAAATGTTGGGAATGTCACTGGCTCTGTCTCTCTGTCTCTCTGTCTCTCTGTCTCTCTGTCTCTCTGTCTCTCTGTCTCTCTGTCTCTCTGTCTCTCTGTCTCTCTGTCTCTCTGTCTCTCTGTCTCTCTGTCTCTCTGTCTCTCTGTCTCTCTGTCTCTCTGTCTCTCTGTCTCTCTGTCTCTCTGTCTCTGTCTCTCTGTCTCTCTGTCTCTCGTTACCAGAAGAACAAGAAACAGAATCTCCTCCTGTTTCACAGCTCACTTATTGCTGGAGAAACATTTTGTATATCTTCCTTGGCATGTACTTCATCAAAAAATGATTTGCCCCTCCAGAGAAGAATATTTTGAAGATAGCTAGCTACAGCAGTTTGAATCTCATGCCTACTTCTGACATTTCCTGACTATTGGAATAAATTTACTTGTATTCTGCCCTCTATAGACTGGGAAATGTACACTACATCTGACTCGCAGCCACATTTCCTGGACTTTGTTAATGCAAACACCCTGGATCAGGTAATGTGCACTCCAGGCAGGGGTTCAAACATACTAGACCTGGTACTCAACAACATGGGACAGTGACAGTGTTGCATTCCCCAGGAACCCCCTCCTCCCGATGTCGCATCTTCTTTTGTGAGGTTGGTTCACAAAGCTGTCTTATGCAACCTGAAAAATCCAACTAAACCAGTAACAGGAACTATTCTAAAGTTAGCTACATCTTTTAAGCAACAGTTTGTCAAAATTCAGGGCTCCCACAGACCTTGAGAACACAGCTGCCAGTGCAGAATTTTTGAATAACAAAAAGATTCCAACTCCAAGTACGTCCGTACTTTATCAATGAAAAGCTTTCGGATCTAAATCCTTCAGTGCATTATACAGTCTGTAACATTCTTTCAGTTTTTTTAAACAAGACTAAAATCATGTGAGCACGGCCAGCTAATTACATCATCTCTACAATAATTCAGTTAACATTTTAGCTTAGAGATGTAGCAGTTCCTTAAAAGGTACTGGCATATTTTCAGCTCAGTTTATAAATGTATACTAGAACCATATACTTAATAAATCTGTCAGTCTAATAAAATAATTTATTACAAAAAATTTTCACATGTTCAAATTATTTGTAAATATAAAAAAACATGTATATACACACATTTAAATACATAGTGCAGTTGCATTTGTCTAGTTGCTAAAACTGGCTTAATACTAACCATGTTATTCAACACTGGTAAAACATCTGCTTGGAGTCTTAAGCTCCATGCATATTCTTTATTCACCAGACTGTTATTAACATCACCCCCTCTTATTTGCTTATGCACTGTTTCTATCACCCTAAATTTGAAGGTGTGCTCAGTACCTTTCTCCAAAATATGCTTACGTAACGCATTCTGCTGTATTTGCCTACGTATCTCTGACTTATGTTCTATTATTCTTTCCTTTAGTTTCCTTGTACTTTTCCCAACATAAAATGAAGGGCATTTTAGGCAGGTAGCAAGATATATTACATATGTAGTATTGCATGTTGCTGCACATTTAAATATTTTTTATTTGAAACTGGATGGTTGTACATATTGTTGTCCTTCTTCATAAAAATGTCAGTACAGCCACTGCAATTCAAATGTGTGTGCCTGTTGTATATATTTTCTGAGCTCTCTTCTGATGCCTAAAGTCTTTATAGCACAATCGCATTTTTAAGTTCTTTAAATTCCTATATGTAAAATCTGGCTTATTATGAAGTATCTGACGTAGTTCTGGCATAGCCATCAAAATATTCCAATTCTCAATAATTTTCATTACTTCCCTAGTCCTTAGTATTGTAAGTAGTTGGATATCTAACCTTATTTTATTCTTCTTTATTCACTATACTGCAGGTATAGTCACTATTAAAATAGGTTTTATTAGTCCTGTTCTACTATTAAAAACTTCATTTTACTAGCTCATCCACCATAGAGTTTACATATCTTCTCTCGCTAAATTCATTTGCCAGTTCAGGCATCTGCAGCTTGCATTTTCTGTCACTAGTATTTAACTAGTTCTGTTAACTGTTAACAGTTCTGCTGTTCTTCCGTTTGTGGTATTGCTAGTCTGTTGCTGTAGTGAACGACTTCTTTGCTGCTTTTGTTGGTAGGTCTCTACTTTCTCTGGTATTTCTAACCGGAATGGTGCTTGAACCTTGGGAAAAAAAACATAATTGCTTTTTCAGTTGAATCCATACCATTTTTCTGCTGCCCATCATTAGACTGTCGAGGCCACGTCCACTGATGCCCCTATGTCTTTTGGGGCCTCATTATTCTCCTGATGAATATTCATTGATGTCTTCATTTTCACTAGTTGGTTGGTACTATCAGTCAGTATGGTAAAAAAAAAATTACTGTCCATTTGTTGAGATGCCACTGACTGAACTAATGGCTCAAATTGGCTATTTTTCACTGCTTGGCTAGTACTTGGCATATTTTCTATTGTAATAAGATCAAGTTGATACATTTCCCCTTTTTTGTTTGTTGTATCACATTTTTATGCTCTTCCTTCGCCCAGGAGAAAATATGCCCTGCTTTATAGTCATTCATATCTCGCAATAATTTTTTTTTTTTTTTTTGTAGATTCTAGCCTATTATATAGTGCTTGCAGCCTATCCAGCATTTGTTGGTAGGAATTAAGCATGACAGTGGGCCCCAACTATCCCTGGTTGCATCCTAAATAGCCTCAAACATGACCATGCAGGATCTGTAGAAGCACTCTTGAACTACAGTCTCAAAACGGGTTACATACCAATTGAGTGGAGGGCTGTAACGGTCATCTCTCTCCACCCAGTGGATAACCAGCTGGCTCACAGGCAGTTCCCAGGAATTTAGAATTGGTGGAGTCCATGTCTACAAAAAGGCAAGTCACAAGTGGAGTCTCACAGGGATTTATCCTGGGACCGCTGCTTTTTGGCATTTCCTTCTCTGAAGTCAAGGCCAGTGAAATTGACGCAAATGTTCTCCAGGAAGGGCTCAGACACGCAAACAATTGGTGTCAGAGCCATGGACTAAAACTAAATGCCAAGAAATGCATAATAGTATATGTTGGGAAGTCATGCACCCACCCCTGGTAACTATTATATTGACAATACACCCTTTAGACTTGACCCAGCAGTCAGGGACTTGGGGACACACACGGACAGTAATCTAGCCTTTGACCATCGCATAGTGAGGTAATCTATGTTGTGCAACTTATAAACAAAGGTATGGTTTCTAGGTCCAAGGAATTCATTCTTCCATTGTATTCGGCATTCATCAAACTTATCATTGAGGAGTACACTGTGACCCTTTTGGTATGTACTTAACTAGGCATATCCAACAATTGGAATGTCCACAGAGATTCCACACTAAAAGAATGCAGGGTGTAAGTAACATGGCCTGTGCAGATCGCCTCAAGGCCCTATCCTTGTATGCAGTCTTTCAGGCTGTTGAGGGAAGATCTATGCCTGGCGTACAGGGCATTGTCAGACCCCACTCTGATGGACAACCTACATAATATGCAAAACAAACAGCATCAGAATTACCTGTTCTAAAGACTTAAAACCTTGCTTGTGATATAAATAGGACCTGCTGGAGAGGCAGGTTATGTAAACCAGAGACTAACTCGTCTCTGGAAGGGGCTCCCCATCCATGTGAAGCAGAGTTCCTCCCTAACCCAATTCAAGTATAACTTTGACAGTTGGATGGAGAACAGGAAATTCATCCCTGGTGTGGCACCTGACTCATGCAAGCCTGTAACTGGTTAATTTCCCAGGCCCCTGCTTGTAACCAGCCCTTACTTACGCTTAAGGGTAGCAGAACTTGTCAGAGATTTGAGATGCATGGCTAGACTTAAAAAGGCCCTTGTAGTTGTTAGTCTAGTAAACATCTATCCACCTATGAACAATGGTGGACCATCAGCTGACCCTGGGAACTACAGACCCATCAGTCTGACAAGTCTACTATGCAAAACCATGGAATTAATGATCATGAAAATGATCAAACAAAGAGCTTGGCACCCTACAGGCATTGGACCCATTCCAGTTTGGCTTTGTCAAGAGAAGGTCTTGCCTACTGAACCTGGTAGACTTCTTAACGAAGGTGACCAGCACTGTGGACAATAAAAGAAATCGTGTACATCACCTACTTCGACCTTGCCAAGGTGTTCGATAGAGTACTTCACTCGAGTATTGTAGACAGATCTCAGAATGGAGTATAAATCCCTACATAACTCACTGGATTGTTGGCTGGCTCGCAGGTAGGACCCAAAAAGTTAAGACTGGTGAGATCACTTTTCACCAGCAGAGTACCTCAAGCCTCTGTATTGGGCCAGCTCTTGTTTGGGTTTGGCATGTACTTCTCAGAAGTCAAGGCTAATGTTGAAGGCCTCTGGCTTACAGAGTTTGCAGATGACTGTAAATTGGGAGCCATCATAGAAACACACACACACATGTGTGTGTGTGTGTGTGTGTGTGTGTGTGTGTGTGTGTGTGTGTGTGTGTGTGTGTGTGTGTGTGTGTGTGTGTGTGTGTGTGTGTGTAAAACTCAGTATCAAGAGATGCATTATAATGCCCTTTGGGAAGTTGTCCACCCTAGCTAATTACTCCATTGATAAAACATCCCTAAGTGTTGACCCAGTAGTTAGGGATTTGGGAACACACATTGTTAGTAATTTGGCCTTTAGCCAAGATAATTACACCCAGTTACATCCTTATTCAGACGGGTTAGGTACCTTAACCTGTAGAAGATGCACAGCATGCAGTCATTTACATATGGGTGGTCAGTTTATCCACCCCTCTCTAGGATTTAAGATTGAAAGTAACTTTTATGCAGATTGTCAAACAAAAAATCTAGTTTATTTTTGCTACTGCATTGTATGTTTTTCGTATTATGTAGGCAAAACAGAGTATTCAAGGACAGAATACTTGAACATATTAGGGACATTAGGAATATTAAAGAAACTAGTGCCCTAGCCCTACATGTTGCTAAAGGAGGAGTAGGACATAAATTTAAGTTTAGTGTTGGAAGTTGTTCATAGTACTATGAGGGGAGGTGATACAAGAAACAAAACAGAGTCTAATGAGCAAAAGTGGATTCTGAATTTCCAAGCTGACCAACCCCCTGGATTAAACAATAGAGTTTCCTTGAAGCCCTTTCTTAAAGCTAGGGCTGTTAAGCATTGATTTTATATTCAGTCTTAATGTGGATTTTATTCATTTTTATTTTTATGCTGTATTTATTAGATATTTTAGTATTTTATTCTTATTTATTTTGTATGTAACATGGTTTTAAGTATTTCTGTGTGTGTTAAGTAGGTATATATGATGTAATTGCAATTGCTATCATTGCTTTGATTGGTTGGTTTGAATGTATTTTAGAGAGTATCTGCAGTGAATTCTTGTTTGGTCTGATGAAGCAGATTACATCTGTGAAAGCGCTTACCCTGTTTGAATAAAGGAACTTGTGTCTCTTATCCTGCTGTGCGGAACCAGTTTGCTTTGTTACATATTTAGCCAAGATAGTAAGAAAATCTTTCTGTGTTGCCCAACTCCTAAGCAAGGGTATGTGATCCAGGTCCAAAGAAGTTACAATTCCACTGTACTCTGCTCTTATTGGACCCACCATCAAATACAATACCCCCTTTGACATGTACCTGACTAGGCATCTGCAACAGGATAATCCAGGGTATGAATACCTTGTCCTACACAGATCACCTTGGGGCCCTATCTCTGTACTTAGTCTGCTACAGGTTACTGAGAGGTGATTTTGCCTGGCATACAAGGCGTCTGTAGATCCATCTCTAATGGACCTCTTGCACATCTGCAAAACAAACAGCACAAGGAACATTGGCTCCAAGGACCTGAACTTTGCCTGTGGCATAAATGAAACGTGCTGGAGAGACCGTATCTGTCTCGGAGGATCCCCACACTATGGATCAGGCTCCCCTATCCACGTGAAGTGGAGTTCATTCCTGACCCTTTTTCAAGTGAAACCTTGATCATTGGATAGGAGATCATAAATATTACCCCTGGTCTGACCCCCCCCCCCCAGTCTCTTTACAATGGCTGACGGTAAGTTGATTAATCCCAAACTAGCATACCCCACCCCTGCACATAACCTTAGCTACATTCTTAACATATCCCCTCCATACAGGTGTCCATTGTACTTGAGGGCAAACCTAGGTTGGTTTGCATGGCTAGGCTTGTAAAGATCTTGTTGGTTGGTAGCCTAGTACAAACTCACAAAACTCTGTCAGGTGGAGTTGCCTCCTCCTAGCTGTGCTGAAGTTCTCCCCAGACAGATTCTTTACTAGCTCAGCAGTTCCAGCCCTGACTATAGTTTTGGGTTGTTTTGTATAGGAGGTGGGTTAGTTCTCCAAGTACACCCTATGTTGGAGACCTGTTCCAAAGGGCAGCTGAGGTCTAGATGTGGTCCTGAACAATGACATTTTTGAGCTTTTTAGTTTTTTCCCTAGAAAGATATCTGTTCAGTAATCTGTCTTGAGAGAGGCTCAGATGCTATTCTTCAGAGGAAATGTAGAAGTCCCCCCACCCCACCAGTCAGTGGACTAAGTTTGGACATCCCCTTTTCCTTGTACTATGGTGGATGGAAGTCTATTGCCTGGTTTTGAACTTCATTGACTTTTGACAAGCATATTTGGTACTTAATCTCTAGATAGTAGTCTTTGGCTCACCATAACCCTACCTGCTGATGCAGGGCTGTTGCTGGACAAGGCGAACTTGTTAATTGCAGGTATCTAGGGTATGAATAGGAGGTTTTTGATGTACTTTGTTGGGCACCAATTTCAGTACAAAGTGCCGCCATTTAATCTCTCCTGTGTACCCAGATGTTTTATTTTTTAATCTTGTGTATTTATTTATTGTATTTATTATTTAATTTTTTTTTTTTTTTTTTTTTTTTACCAGGAAAGTCCGACTAGGACAGAGCACATTTTCAGCGTAGGCTATGGGAGAAATGCCCCAGACTCATGTCTTTGGAATGGGAGGGAACTGGAGCACCTGGAGAAGCCCAAGCAAATGCAGGGCACACATGCACACTCCACACAGAAGGCACCTCAGCAGAGAATCGACCCGGAGAACCTTTTGCTGTGAGGTGACAACATTACGTGCTGCACCACTGTGCTGCTGTTTTGTAGGTAATTTATCTTGTATGCGCCCTCCTCTGTGTATGTCTTTGGTGTTCCCATTGAGGGACAGTCTGGTATTTTTCTTGGACTGAGTTTTTCTGTGGTTGTAGACCCTGTGATCTCTGAAAACTAAAATATCTCCTCCTCTGAGATCAACCCACAGGATTATCTTCATTATGGTTGACATGAACACTCTTTTCTTGTCATTGTCCATAAATAGGACCTTTAATTTATACCTTTGATTTTGCAGATGAGGCTTGTAGAGCAGTGGCCTTGCTTGTACTCACTTGTGCTTTTTGGGTCTAATGGTGGTGATTTTCCTTCCTGGTTCCATCTAGACACAGACAGACGCACAGACATACGCACAGACACACGTCTTGTAGTGGAATATGAAGAGTAAAAGGTTTTATAGTCCCCATATTTTCACAGACCTCTTTTATTGTATTGGACCCTTGCCAACAGGCTTTGGAATGGTGATTTTATTCCTACCAGTCTTATCGGTCATCTTTTCCTGGAACAGAACTTGTCACAAGTCCTGGTGACTAATATGTCGCTTGCAGATTGTATAGTTCTCCTCCCATATTGTCTTAAGATAGATGGATTATTCCCCCCCCCATACCATGCCAATTTAAGGGTCAAATCTTCAGCTGGAGTTATAGGCAGTATTGCTTGATTTGAAAGGTTTGGAAAGGGGGGGGTCGAGTCTTGAGCTACTCTATTTTTGTCAGATAATTAGCTCTTGTAGTATTTAAGCAGGCAGCACATGCTTATACTCTTTGTAGAGAGGTGAAGCATTTCTGGCACTGGGCTATGGATGAGGCACATCCTGCTAGAAAGGAGTAGATTTCCTGACCCACAGCACTAGCCCCTATTGGCACTGTAGATTTAGGAATCCTGTCTGATAGAATCACCTACTGATGATGCATTCCAGAATGTGACCCTTTTGCAATGTGGGAGTTCATATTTCTTCACTTTCGTGCGTAGCCCTGTAGGCCAAATAGAATTCTTGGTGGATGTATGTTCTCCTTTCCATGACTGGAAAGATTTCCATATGGGCTTTCCGCTGTTCCTACAACTTCTCATGCAGTTGTGATGCTAAGAGAAAAAGACCAAAACTCCTCCTCCTTGCCCTATTGTGGCTGAGAAAGATATCTGTTTAGGCACAGAGATCCCTGTCAGTACAAGAAGTGTTCAGTTTAATCCAGAGAAAACCCCACTCGCTGTTGTGATCACCAAACTCCAACTCAAGATGTCTGCATTTTTAGATTTTTCACCCATCTTATCTTGCGGCTGGAGTTTGAGGTGGTGAGACTGCTAGAAAGTCTTTCACTTATCAGGCCTATTCTTCTAAGTAAGAGGTGCCTTATTTAAGCTGAATGATGCTGTGCTTCATTTTCTTTTGAGTCACTTGCTTCTGTTTCCATTGTATTTCAGTCAGTATGAGGTGGTATACGTTTATTCCACTGCTAAAATGCAGCTTCTTAGGCATCTGTATACATTATGACCTTAAGTACTGTGATCATTGTGGCTTGTTATCCAGTTTCTTAAAGGAGTTCTACATTTCTGTCTGTTATGAAAAACTCTTTGGAACTTCAATTTCATGACCGATATACTTGGCCGTCTTCTTTCTGAATTGGCTGATTTGATATCTCTGAAGTTTGTCTTTTCGGAAAACTTTGCTTTTGGTGGCTGTCATGCCTGCTTCAAGCTGTTATTTTTAGGAACACTTTTATTCTCAAAAGAATAGTGTGTCCCTTTAGACTGGCCCATGTTTTCTCCTGAAAATGGTGTCTCTGTTATCTTTGCTCCAGATGTTTCATCTCCCTTTTCTTCCTGGGGCAGAGTCCATGAAAGCGAGAGAGAGACCTTTGCTCTCTGGATACGCATTACTAGTGTTTTGTCTGACAAGACTGAAAAAAATGTTTCTTTTTCTTCCATAGAAAAAGATTACTAATAAAAACCTTTTCCAAGTAGGTTGCTAACATCATTGTGTTTTGCCATCAGGTTGTGAACGACCCGTCCGAAATAGGGTCAAAACTCATGAAGTGTCAAAATGTAGTGGTAGATAGTTGTGCCATATAATTTCTTGGACTGTGATTCCAAGGGCTGGACCTTCTTTGGTAGTTTGGTGCTTCAGTGCTCTAAACCTTAGCCTTAAGGCCTTCATCTACCTCTGGCCTTCAGGAAGGTTTCGCTTTCATCCTTTGGAATTGTCCCAGGAATTATGCATGCAGAAAGTTTGCTGTGTTATCTATAGGACATGTATACTTACCATGTCAGTTACTGTGCAAGGGGCCTTCTGCAGTGATAATTTATGATCATCTTGCTAGCCACCTTTGTTTTAGATGGTTTCTTCAGTTTATGGCTATGTATGGACTTTCATGCAAGTTTGAGAAATTTCTGTTTTAAATATTTTTGTTTGCTCTGTTGTCTCTCTTTTGTTTCTTGCCCCGCAGGTTGTACTTGTTCACTGCATGGGAGTTGAAGTTAGAGGCAGTGTGTCTAGGGTACACTGTTCTTGTCCAACATATGGTGCTGTTAAGTGTGCTGGTAGGAGACAGAGTATTGGGGGATGAAAGAGAGAAGTATTGCTGAATTGGGGATGTTACAGACTGTTATCCTTATTAAATGTTTCCTGACAGTGACCATGCTATAGTTAGTAAATATCCTTTTTTTTTTTCATATCTTATGCATAGAATGAGTTGAGGGGGTGAGCACCTAGGCAGCTGTCTTAAATTGCAGTTATTTTGGGTTAGGGCTGCAGATTACATTGGGTCGGCACATAAAGCACTGCAGATATTAGTTTAGACTAGAGAAGATGTTGCCAAAATTCTTTTTAGACAGCATGTCATATCATGCATCCAAAAGTCCAGCTCTGTGTATTCTTTGTCCATCCATCCATCTATACATATATCCACCTACTCGCCAATTTTCTAAACTGTGTGCCCTTGTGAGATTTGTATTGGTGGTAATCTGAGCACAATGGACCAGACTTCTCTCTTCCCGACCTCAGTCACTAGCTTATACTGAGGGATGCTCTCCAGTCCCAAGCAAGCTGTATTATGTCCATTGTGCCATGGGTTTTCCAAGGGCCTCTTCCCAGTGGGTAGTGCTTGCTACACCTCCATTGATAACTACCATGTTGATGTCTTTACTAGCTGCCCAAATAATCTCTACTGATTCCTCTGTGTTGGCTGTGCTGAAATCTTCTTGGATTGCTGGGGTACATTGCTAGAGAGTGAGCCCTATTACCCTGTAATGGAGCCTTATTTCTGTGAGTTCTATAATCTCATTCTTTTGGTCATTGTCCAAAGTTTGACTGTTGCTGGAGATGAGGACATAGCCCGACTGGTGAAGTGAGTGCTTCATCCCGGTGACCAGTTCTTATTTCACCACCACATTTTTGTACAGTGTGTACAGCCCTATCAGTGCACCCTTCCATCATTCAGTCTTCTGACTCCCCTATGAATGTAGTCCTCACAAGAACCCAAGATACTTCAACTCCTCTGCTTGTGGTGGCTGCTTCCCCTCTCATTCACACAGAGCAGCCCACTCTTTTATGAATATGAAAGATTCCTTTTTATTTGGCAGTGCTTCCATCTATTTCTGTTTTCTGAAACTAATTTCGCTTTATTGCCTGACTGTATATCAATCATTTGAGGTTAATAGGACCACATCTTTTGTATATCACAAAGCAATAATCTGTTCACTGATTTGGTATACCCTGATTATCCGCAGTGAAATCGTGAACCAGAGGGAAGATGAGACTCCCTTGATTGAGTCCTGTATTAAACTTGGCTCTGAGAATCCGGGCACAGCTTTCAGCTCTCACATTAATGTGCCAAATGACACACAACAATGGCCCTGAAACCTTGTACTCTTGTATCTAATCCTACAAGACATTCTGGGTTGTATGCCCTTGCACTGCATAAACTGTACATATTCTGTTCTGCAAACTGATCTTTGTGTACCCTACCTCTGCAAGAAACCCCATATATTGTATTATACTAGGTTACCTGTGAAACTGTGTAAGGGCATATTCTTTTTTTTTTAATCATGAAATGTGTACCTGAATCCCAGTAATTCTGGAGTTGCACTCTACAGTTTACTAGCCTGTTAGCAGCTGGCATCACGAAGCAGTATACTAACTGCTTTATATACACACAGGCGACCCCTTCCGACTAATCCTGCTCGTAGACCATCTGTGAGACTTGTACATGTGGATCTGCCTTTGTGTAGAGATGCCACTATGACTGTTCTCCAAGCTTCAGGCACATATCCAGTGAACATGCTGAGGTTAAATAGAATGGCAAGGAGTTCAGACAGGCTATGTTAAATGCCAATTAAAAGATTGTAAAATATATTGTAGAGACCTACTGAGCAAGCATTTTTCTGATTTTTGAGAAGGCATTTAGGATCCATTATGGGTTAATTCTGGGGATTAAGACCTAGAATGATGTCTGTGAGCAGCATACTCGCAGCCCACTGTTTCTAATCACACTGCAATTAAAATTGCAGCCATGAAGCTTACCCCAAGAAAAGGTTTCGAATGGCATGTCTAAGCCCATAAGGCTGCTTGAGTGTATGTCCTTGTCATAGATGGCAATTACTAGGTTCACAAATATATTCCACCTGCTGAGTGGAATGTCTTTGAGCCTAAGGACAGAATGATTGTCAGCTGTCTTTCAGCAGTTACGATTTGTGATGTTAGAAGTTCCATATCCCTCTCAGAATTTTGTAAGATGTGATTTGTCCATGTTGAGGTGAGTGATCTTGGGCACTCTGCCATAGGGTAGATGGAGAAGACAAGGTTAAGCTCCCTGTGCATGACCTGGTCTGGGAAGAGATTGGTTTTGGGCGCCATCTTGCAACTTCTGCAAATTATGCCCAAGTATAAACAGCAAGTAACTTGAGTTCATCAGTATGCTTTCTTATAAGTGTCATTACAAAGAAATCAGTGTAGTGTGTGACAGCCTTGGAGGAAATGACTAACGGTCGTCCTTGCGTTTTTGGGAGGGAGCTCTACCTTTCCTCACAAGGCTTATGCATATTAGCTGACAGTATCTATCCCCATAATAGCTTTTTGTTTTTAAGGCATAGTCCATCTTCTAGACCTTCCACTTAACCAAGCCTGACCTGATATTAAGTTTAGCACTCCTTACTGCTAAGTCTAAACAAGAACATGCCCGACCTTGAAACCATTCTGAACCTTGAGCACATACCAGTCAGTGTAGTCATTGAAATTTGGTTCCAGTTTTGTGAAAATGTTCTGCCTGGGTTTAGTGCCTAACATTTGTTGAGACCATCGGGTGACAGTTTGGATGTATCCTTATTTGTCCAAAACCCCGCAACCACGCGACTAGTCCAACATAATGACCTTGAACTCGTAGATATCATAATGTCATTAATTGTAATTACCATATCATTGCATATTATAGAATCTACGTCCCCCACTGCCCATGTTAATTACATAAACCAACTTAATATGCTCCCATTGAAACTAACTCCAGTAATCCTGGGTGGTTTCAATTTTCTGTCTGTTAACTGGTGAACATCACATAACAAGTATGCACAATTTCCTAAATTTTATTGCCTCATTTTTTCCCTTGGATGAGATGGCAGCCCCCCCCCCCCCTCCCATGAGCCTCATCCTTATTTTTATTCAATACATCTGCTTCACAGAGCAACAGCTGCCACACTGGTTATAAAGTTGGGTTGAGTTGTAAGGATAATGCTGTTTTCAGTGATCCTCTTGACACTACATTGTTAAATTTAAAAGCACTTACTGCTTGGGATCTAATTGCCAAAGCTGACTCTTGCACAATAGATTTCTACTTCTTCCTGAACTTGTACATAGAGGTATATGAGCCCATTTACCACAACATTTATGATGGTCAGTTTATATAAAAAAATCCTCTGGTGGAATCCTGCTGTAAACATACTGTATACAACAGAAGTATTTAAAAAAATGTAATAGCTGTAAGGGGTATACCCTTACATGGAGTGGATTTAAGGAGTATACCCTTACATGGAGTGAATTTAGGCTATCTCTCAAAGGTTTGGTTGGAGCTCAAGCATAAGATCAAGTTTTGCAAAGAAGCATGACCTGTTCCGAATATTTTATGCAAGGAATCTTCAGCCTGATGCTGTTCACGGAATAATTTTGATCTCTAATGGTAATGTCTTTTCATATCCAACAAAAATTGTTGATTTGCTAGCAGGAAAGTTGTCTTTAACTTCACCTTACTCTTCATCTCTGCTTATCCTCATTACAGATTATCCCTACTAATTCCAAGAAGTAACCCAGAAGAGATCCTAAATGCCTTCTCAAAAATGGAAAATGCGTGCTTCGTAGGTCTCGACAGTATACCTTACCGTCTTCTAGTTGGCATTTAACATAGCCTGTCTGACGACCTTGCCATTCTGTTTAACCGTTGCATGTCTACTGGATATGTGCCTAAAGCTTAAACAGCCATAGTGGTATCTCTACACAAAGGCAGATCCACCACTAACCCAGGGACACTGTAGACCTGTCAGTCTTACCAGCATCCTCTACAAAGTGATGGAGTTCTTAAATAATGTTATATGTAGTCTTTAATCCATGTTACTATAACCAGTTTGGCCTTGTGAAGGCTTGGTTCTGTCTACTGAACCTGGTGGACTTTCTTGGGAGGGTGCTTCAGGCACTGGAAAATGACCAGTCAGTGCACACCACCTACCTTGATCTGACTAGGGCCTCTGACACTCTTATACATGCCAGCACTTTTCTAACCTTTTGGATTGCAGACTGGCTCAGTGAAAGAAGCAATATTGTAAAAGTTGGTGGCACATCTTCATTTAAAAAAAAAAAGAAATCACAAGTGGTCCACTGCTATTCAGATTATACTTCTCAGATGTCCAGGCTAATAGCAAGGGTCTCTAAGTTTACTAGTGACAGCAGACTTGCTCTGTGTTGTCATTTCATGTTCCATTTGATGCATACATCCATTTGTGTTAAGATGATCAACTGCTAAATGCGCAAAAAAAAAAAAGGCATTGTAGTACTTTGAGAAGCAGGAACCCCTGCACCTACTTTACTTCACTGATAGAATATAGGCTTGAGAGATCCCAATGCCCACTTATTCTTGCCAAAGTAAATCTTGGCATATCCTGTCTAGGTTATATTGAACAAGAGCCAGCCCTCTTGTTTTGTCTCATACAGGCACGATAACCTGTTTTTCACTTTCCAAATGTATGACTGGGACTGTATTCTGTCTGTTGTCTTGCATATCTGCAAAACTGGTAATACTAATAACATAAACCAGTGTTTTAATATTAATAGAACTTGTTGGCATGGTGGGTATCTCTGCCAAGGGAATATCTCCTTGGGGAATGGGTTCCCACAGTGTCACATAAAGCAACTCCCTGAATTTAAAACAAACAATTATGAGAGGATGGAGATTTGTAAAGTCACCACAGGGTTATCATCTTTGGACATTATTAACAGAGAGGGCAAATAAAGGAATGTCAGTCCTAGGCTTCCAATGATGTACTGGATTGGTTGCATTGTAAGAACCTGTGAAATGGAAACATGTTAAGTGGGAGCTGTGCCTTTGTTACTTTGCCAGATGTATAAATCCAGACTTCTGTACATTAGGCAAAGGAGAAATATCTGAGATACTGCAGTCTTGATTTTTAAATGCAAAGCTGGGTGTCGCACATCAGAATGTCCATCATTAATGTGTTCTTTTTAAGCATATGACCTTTGCAGACTTCTCTGAACTAAGACCCCCCCACTTATCTTTGTAGGACAAATTGTTGATCTAATGTTTCACATCCAGGACAAAACCTACATTATATCTTAATCAGGAGCTTGATGTTTTGATGAAGTCTTCATTTCACCACCCTATTCTAAGTAGTCCAAAGTTTCCTGAGGCGAGTGGTGTCACTTTAGCTGGAACAATCTGTCTTGCTCCCCCTTGTCAGAGTTTGCGACTGCTGCCATCTTCTATACAACATTGAAATTGCATGCGAGTCAAAACCCTCCCCAGTAGTGTCCAGCTCTTTCAGTATTTCCAGATGAATCTATTTTATTCCTGCATGATTACCATAACAGGACTATTTAAATGCTAAGGTGACCTTATCTACAGAAATTGATCCAGTTCCACCACCTCCATCTGGCACAATCTCCTCAAGGGATTAACATGTCTTCTGGATTCGGGAACTTTTTATGTTCCTTGTGCCTCAAGACAGCGAGTCCAGTCCAAGTCAGTGTTTTTGCATCCTTCCTGAGAACAGTCAGGGTAGTGCCCACTTTTCCTCTTCCAAGTCTTTGGCTGGTTTGTTAAAAGCTTTTTGAGGTCATCTGAAACTCAGTTCTCCATGGCCTCACCAGCCTTCTATCACAGAATAAGTTTGATGATTGCCATAGAGGGCTGGGTTCTGGGTCTGGAGACAGTCGTAACTACTAATGTTGTGTGAAAGGGCCTGTTGTACACAGGAAGGCTCCCTTTATTGCTGGTGTCCACGATCGGATGTTATACGTACTGGCCATCTTTCTGGCAAGCTCTTTTTCACTGCTTCAGCAGTTGAGGTCTTGAACAGGGCATAGAGTACTCTTCCCTGATCTCCCCATGTATACAAGAAGTTGTTTTAGAGGTGGGAATTAAACTTGAACTTGCACAGCACAGAAACATTATCTAGGCATTCCCACAAAACCCGTGCTACATAAAAAAAAAAGTAAAATGCAATACTTTCTCACCCCAGACTTTCAAAAAAAAAGTAAAATAAAAACAATGCAGTTTGTTGCATATTGTGGCTGAAAAAGCATTTTATTACTTGCAGAATAGGGTACCATAGCACTTTCCACTATTGAAATAATATGACATCCACAAACCCCACACTTATGAATCTCCTACATATTCAAAAATCAGAGTGCAAGAATTTAAAGATCTAAGGACCTGAATTTTCTGTGACTTAAATAGAATGTGCTGGAGTGACAGATGAGACTGTCCTTCCAATGGAATAGGCTTCCCATCCATGTGAAGCTGAGTTCGTCTATTACCCAGTTTAAGCACAACCTAGATAAGTGGATGGGGAAGAGGTAATTAACACTGGGCCTGGCATCCATGTCCCTTATGGACAGAGGTAGCTTATAAATGCCTGGCCCTCAATGCCCTGTTTGGATGGATGCAGGACATCATTATTCTTTCAAGAAGATTTGACTAGGCTTAGAAAGGCCCAATGATTCTTTGAATATGAGGGACTATTTGCTATAAACTTGCACTGTTTATACATGTTGCAGTACCAATGTTTTTCCTCAAAATGGTTGCTGGTTAAGAGCTATGACAGTCTGTTAAGCAAGTGCTAAACTTTTTTTTTTTTTTTTTTCAGGCATATTGTGCAGTGGATTTTTGTTTTCTTGTTCTATCCTTACTGAGTAATTGATTTTCCTGGGTCTGTCCAGCTGTCGCTGTGGCATTCTGACCCATCTCCCCACCAAGTGTTGACAGCTTAATGCTTTTTTTGTTTATATCTTTATTAAACGTGACCTAAGAAGTGGCATAGGTACATGTACAGTAATAGAAAAGAGAACAAATCATACTACCATTTATTTTTATTTTCATACTGCATACATTTCAACCATTTTCATTTAAACTGACATAAAACTGCTTAATTCCTGTCTTCCCTTAAATTTAACTTCTGAACATAATCCTGCATGTGTTTTTCCCACAAAGTCTGTGTAATTTGCTTCTCCTTTACAATATTCAGTACTTCAGTTACAGCTAGTTTGACTTTGATTTCCATTTTCTATTTATTTTTATTTATTTATTTTTTTGCAACAATCCTAGTACTGTAAGGCTTTACTATGCCTGGAAAAAGCAATAATTAAAGCTTCTCAGTGTGGTATCTGTGAAAGGACGTTCTATCTCAGAAAAACAAATTTGAAGATCTGTTTTGGAGGTGAAGGCATTAAAGGAATGTCTATGCTCTACTCTGATCTACAGTGTGAAAACTGCTGGTTCTGTCACTTGAATTGCTGAGCAGCTGATACAATTTGTAGGTATCTTTTAGAACTAAAAGTTCGAAATAGTATGATGAGCATTTGTCCCAGATCTCCAAATCCCTGTCACTAAAGCTTATTTTAAACAGAGCCCATCCTGAGCATTCCCACTCTGCCAGTCTCTGTGATGGCCATTTTGTCAGAGATGTAAGGCGAGCAGCAGTTGTTCACAGAGTGGTATTGCAGTAGTGTCTTTTAAGCTTCAAGGAGGGCCATTTGTTTCAGGCATACCATCTGTGCTGTTAGGAAAGTAGTGGACAGTTCACAGAGGGCCAGTTATGCAAATAAGCAGTATTGCACACTTGCATGAGAAACACATTCCCCAGCATTGTTTGTTGCAGAAAGATCAGTTCATTTTCCTCTGCAGTGCAGTATAGTGACTTTGGAGTTAAGTATAATAAAAAGACGGGACCCCCCCCTGTATGGAGGGAGTGGGGACTCTTATCGCCATAGAAAACAATCTTGAGTGTGCCATTTCACCTACTTTATTCTGAATTGCTTTCTTTGAAGCAGAACAAGTTTTGTCATGTTCAACTACCACCTAATTAACTTTTTAAGCTTTTGCTGTCCTTGTCAAAATAAGGTAATCTCTCCTACCCTAAAGAAAGAAATGTTTCTGTCCAGTGTGGTGGCTTGATCCACTGTTGTACTGAATGAAGCAGCAGTTGCGTCTTATCCAATCTTGTTTCAAATCTTTGGCTGTTACCTGTGAATTTATATTTGCATGCCATTCCAATTCAGAATTTTGTTTTTGGTTCTAAATGGCATTTGCTTGCCGCAATTGCACTTTACTGATTTCTGAAGCCAGGATTGAAAAGCCAGGAAAGCAGGTATTCACTCTGAAGAAAACAACAAAAAGAAAAAAAATAAACCACTTTTCAGTTCATTAAAAGAATCCGTTGACAATGGGTAAAAAAATCCAAGTAGTTTAAACACACTTTTATAAAGGGAATTTTGGGGAAATGCTGGAAGAAGACCATTGCACGAAATGTAGTCTCTGTCCTTGAGCTAAGTGATAAATCTACCAATCTATTTAACATTTTAAACTGGAGAGTCCATCTGGGCAACAGTAACTCCTTTTCAGATGTGGTCTGGGAGAAAAGCTCCAACAGAAAAATAAGACAAACGTTACCATGAAATTACAGAGATGCACAAGTACAATAAAATGCAAAATAGAAGAAACTGTAAATACAAGGTTATAAAAATACTCATAGTTTTGTGTTTACAAAAATATTCCTGTCAAGAAAGGTAGGAATTTAACATAACAGGATCTGAAAATGAATGCAAAAAACAAAAAGGCGTAAGCAGTGTACTAAAAGAAGGCCATGAATAATTGGAAAGAAGAAAAGAGCTTGCAAATGAAAAAGAAATGGAGAGTTGCTAGAAATAGTGAAATATTGTAGGGCAGGTAAGCAGAGCAAATGGAAATAATGTCCTTAGATCATTGGTTAAAAGTGGTACATTTTATATTGCGGGTGTAAGGTGGCAGTTGGATAGGAGCTAGGTTAGTCTGATGTAGGACAAAGGACATAGCCAAGAGTCCATTAGATGCTGCTTTAGTTGTAGTTTAAAGGAGAGACCAAGAAGGGTGGAATTTCCAGATTTTGGAGCAAGAATAGAAAGATTACACAGCATCATTGTTTTTATTTTGTAACTGTTAGTAGCATTTTATCAGTAGCACAAAGAATTTTCACTGGTGCATAGTCTTTGAATGATGGTGTGATATTTATCAGATTTGTATACAAAATTGTTTGGTGATTAGTTGCGATAACGTTAGGTTTGTTCCACGGTAGTTTACAAACCAGACAGTGGGGGGATTTGTAAGGGATATTAGCAACACATTTTTTCTGTTTTGTTGCAGCATTGCTTTTGTAGATTTGTTCAGGAAGTTTGTAAGTTTTGTGAAGATGGGAGATGCATATAGGAGGGTTGGAATTGGGAAAATTGAGGTGGTCTTTTTCTGGCATAATCTATCGGGCATGGTTTGACCCTAGTAGTAGCAGCAGAGGTTTTGATGTGGTGGTTTGCATTGATGAAAATCTAAAATAAATATTACACCCATAGTGACCCTAGTAGTAGCAGCAGAGGTTTTGATGTGGTGGTTTGCATTGATGAAAACCTAAAATAAATATTACACCCATAGTGACCCTTTAAGGAGACCCCTAAAAACATGGTATGGTACACTACTAGTTCAACTTTAGTGCTGTTAGAGGAGGTTAGAGTGAAGTGAGTTTTTTGTTCATGTAGTTGGTGAGATTCCTGGGTATATTCGTGTAATTTATCCAGGTTTTTGGTGGAGCAGATAAGGGTTGAATCACCTGCATAGTGGATGATAGTAGCAGTTTTGGTTACTATGTGGATTTTTTTATGAATATATTGAATGGCAAGGGACCTAGAGTTTGAGTCTTATGGCGAACCTACTGTTCCAGAAAGAAAGTGATGTCATTTTGCTGTTATTCAGCCTGTTTTCTGTCACAGACATGGAAGATGTGTTCAGTTCCTGGAGAGCTACTCTCCTTATCAGCCTGGAGTGTGAAACTGGATCAGAAGCTTTGGACAGATCAAGGAAGAATATTAAGACAGAGTTGCCTTTATTTACACTGGTGACGAATCTGAGGGAGGCTGGTAAAAGTACTGTGATGGAATGGAATTCTTGCAGTGTGGGAGGTGGTGATTTGTCAGTAATGAGGGTTAGCAATTGAGCTTGATATATTTTTTGAGTAATTCAGACAAAGGTGGTAGAATGGCTGTAGGTCAGTAGAACTGACACTTGTGCAAGGTGCAATGAAGGATTTTTTTCTACAGCGCAGAGACATGGGTTTCCTTACTGTTACAGTTTTTAAAACAGAAACTGAATAAGCCCTGGGCATCAGTTGCTATTTTGATGCATTCTACTGGAGTGGGTATTAGGTTTTACAAGTCTTTTGGTAGTGTAGGTAGGAGGTGGTGCTTGGGCTCTGCTGATGGTGGGTTAGGTGTGGGTTTTGAGTTGCTGAGGAGAGCGCGAGAGAGAGAGACTACTGTCTGCATGAAATGGAGCTGGATTAACTGGCAATAGTGCTTGTTTGTGGTGAGGATTGGATGGATTGTCTGACCAGGATTTAGCAGCTGATTATTCAAAATATCTCAAAACGTTTCTGGTCTATGAAGTCTGTAGTTGTGTGTAGAAAGCGGTTTTATGTTTTGATCCTGTTTTTAGTATTGTTTGAGTTGTTTGTATTTCTGAAGATTTTAGTTCCACATTTTCCAAGCTCTTGTCTGTTTCATTCATGAGCTGTTTTATTTTCCTAGACAGGATGCTGGATTGGCTTTGCCTGTCTTTTTTCATTCTAATTGGAGCATGTTCATTTAGTGTATTTAGAAAAGTTGTGCTGAACAGTTGCATAGCTTCATCTAATTGGATAGTTTATAATATTTTTCAGTGGATAGATTTTAGGTTGGAGAGGAGTCTTTTTTTGGAAAGAAGACTGATTGTGTACATGGTTGTAGCAGTCCTGTTTATGAATAGTAATTTGGTCCCTTGCAGCAAAGGTGGGCAGGTGGTCACTTTAAGGCGTCTAGGAGAGAGCCAGTGGAAATTTTATTTTGTTTGGAGTGTTTGTGAGAATATTGTCCATGATAGATTTCTTATTGCTAGTTGTATCTGGTAGGAGTGGAAATGATTGGAGTGAGACCATACAAATTTATGGTATTACTGGAGGAGTCCATGTTAATGGATTGTCGGTCAGTATTTAAATCACCTGATGTAATTTTCTTGTAGACTATTTGATGCAACCCAGGAGAAAAATTCTTCAGCAATATCAGAATTGTTACCTTGGGATATTGACATTCCTTTTCTGCATACAGTCTTCTGATTATCAAGTCTAATTGAGGATATAAGAATTTAGACTGAGATTTAAGGAAGTTTTTTGTAAGTAATTGCCAGTCATTGTGCCTTCTTATTGGTTTTACCGAGACTTAATATGTTGTACCAGTCGATAGCATTACCTCATCCTTTTGTTTCTTGTTTCAGTGGCTGTGAGTATGTCAGATGAAGAATACGCTAAACAGTCGTGAATTTCTGGCAGTTTCTTGGATACTTAATGTTTATATTACATTAAAAAGCTGTAAGCCAGAGAGCTTTTTTTTTTTTGGAATATAATCTTTGTTGCAGAATGTGGTTTCTGTGGGCCTGTGGATGTTACCACATAGTGTTAATTGGCAGAGAAAGTGGAGGTAGGTGATTGGCCATTTGTATTTCATTTGTGCTATTGGGTTTAGCTCGTTAGGTAACGACACTGATCTAGACGTTTATTCTTGGTGAATGGCTGCTGGTGAGAATAAGTTGAGGATTATTGTAGAGGCAGAGGGTGCTGTTTATGGAGTCCGTACCCTTATGTGGAATTCATCTGAGTGTAGATAGTGTTGATTATGATGGTAGAATGTTGGATGAGACGCATGATAAAGGCAGAGGTGTGAGTAGTAGTTTGAGTAACATTATAAAATGTGAGAGACCGTTATGGGATGGGTAGAGTTGTTTGAGTGTTTGGAGGTGTTTGTTGGTTAGGAGGAATGTGAAAGAGTGTTACGAGTTCATTAGATTTGGTACAGTATGACTAAGGGAGATATGTAATGGCTCAGTTTTTGAAACTAAGTTGAGAAAGTTTGTAATAGTGTTGGAAAGGGAGTTGTAGTACCGGAGATAGGAGTTTGGTAGGTGTATTATTTTTGGGAAATAGGAAGTAGTTGGTCGGTGGGAATTTTCACAAAAGAAAGAGGTTAGTTGGAATGTGAATACCTTTGGCAGGTAGAGTTTGACAGAGGAAAGAAGATTGGTTAGAATCTGAATAGAATGAGTAGGTGAAAGCTATAAAGTGGTAGGTGAAGTGTTGGCTGGGGGAGTGTGTAGTGTGACAGTTTGGATGGGTGAAGATTTGTAGATATAAATGTGGTGGTAGGGCAGTAAACTGAGCCCAAGCAAAGCGAGGGCAAATAGAGCTGCTTTACCCATGTAGAAAACTGGAGGCACTAGCAGTCAATTAAACCATCGAATGGATTAGGGTGCCTAGCAACTTACTCAACTTGCATCTGTAAAACGAACAGCTGACGAAAGTGCTAAACTTTTTTATTAAAGTGGAATTCTGCAGTTCGTGGTCCGCTTTGTTTTATTATTTATCAACTTGCATCTGTGTTTATAATGTGCTTCAAAATCTGTTATCACTTAACTTCAGTAGGGAAAAGAAGTTACCAAAGGTATATCCACTAAAGTACAGAAATGTAGAGTTAGCCCTAGTGCTAGGGTAAGAGATATTGAGTTGCTTGTTTAGCAGTCTGCTTGTCTGCCACAGTTGTACAAAGATTTAATGCAAAGGATTGGCATACACTGTTTTATTGTGTTCAGGCAGTGTTTCTTTGTATTGGTCACAAATGTGGATGGAAAATGTATACTGGATTGTTTGTAGTCACTGTGTGAAATTTTACGTGAAATTCATGCTTGCAAAAGAACTCTGGCAGCCAGGTATGTTATCTTACAGCAATCACTGTAAGAAAATAGAGATATTGTTTAGCTCAGAGAAAGCACATGTACATGTAGTGTTGAGTATAGCAATTGGAATGAAAGGCCGTTTTCCACTCATAGCCCAGGGGAAAGAGCGGAGTTGTGTTGAAAGAAAGTTGCAGTGTGATCCTACTGTCTGGAGGCAAAAACCTTTATACATCCTGCAGCTAGAGCTTGTATCTTGGAGATACTTCTGTGGTGAGTATGTCCCATTAACAGTTGTTTGTTTATTGTACTTTGGTGTTAAAAGAATCGTGGGCTATTATATGTATGTTATGCGGCTTTACACCAGTGTTGTTAACTCTGTCTTTTTTTATAATTTCAGTATGTTCCTGTTAAAGGAGAGTATGTCATAGGCATTGTGACTGCAAAGGCCGGAGATATATTCCGAGTTGACATTGGAGGTAGTGAGCAAGCTTCTTTGTCTTATTTGGCATTTGAAGGTGCAACAAAGAAAAACAGACCAAATGTTCAAGTAAGAACTGGATTTGTTTTTGTTTGTTATACAACTTTATCATTTGAGAAAGTTAAATGAAGAATAGTGACGGACATAAAATGTTTTGCATGTGGCAGTTGCATACATTAAGGCAACATTGAAATGCTGTTAAAATCACAAGCACCATTAATTGTTTGGCTCAGTCACCTAATATTCATTTGCTTTCTTTTTTTTTTTTGTCCTTGTTAAACTGCTGCCCAAAGACTTGTTTTCCATAACTAGTTGAACAGGACCTATTGAAATGCTGTCTCCTATAGTATGAGGTTGCATTAAAGACCTGCCTGACTTTAAACTAAAATGGAGTGCAGTTGTTAAAAGGCAGGTATACAATGGATGGTACCTTGTACGTTCCAGACCATGTTCTGAACTGAATGAGTAATTCATAATTTAATCTTCTTCCTTTGCTGAAGAAAAGACTGTACTCATTGAGTCAGTACTACAGTATGTACATCTGCATCTGTAGTGCACATTTGATGTAGATCAGTAGTGTAGTAAATAACTGCCCTAAAAGTGCTATTAAATATGATATTTGGGGGTCCCTCTCCATAAATAGTGCCTGACGACACATAACATCTAAAGAGCAAAGAGCAATGGTAATAGGTGTGTAGAGTTTTAGGGGGATGCTTGATAAGTGTAGATCATTTCAGTTTTTCAGACTATCATGGGGGGAAATCATCTGTGCAGTGACTATGCTTTTGGATGGAGACTGCATTGGAACATATAAAGGGAAGCACTTATTCACTTCATAACCCTCCCCCCCCAAAAGTGCAATACCCTCTGAATAAGTAAGGTTAGTCTCCTTGAATAATGAGCAGCAGTTTGATCACCATGTGTCCCTGTCATTAAAAAAGCTGGTACTTGCGTAATATCGTAACCAGGTTTGCAACCTGGCATAATTTATGTTTTGGCGATAGAAGTTATCTTAACCTTAAAATGGGTATTTAAACCAGTACATTGATTATGAGGTAGGAAGAGGAATAACTGCAAATTTCCTCTCCCGAGTGGCGAACTTTAGCAACATAACTTAATGTAATGTAAAATAAACTTGGCTGCTGCTTCAGAGTCATCGTTACTTTTACCAGGGATGAAAATCACAGTTGTACATCTTTTCAAAACGAGATGTACAAAGTAGGTATACATTCAGCAATGTGTACTTTCATTTAGTATTATGAAAGGTTTACAGCAGAAATGTAAAGTCTGTCGGTAGCTAAAGGGACTAATTCTTGGTCTGTGGTGGGAAGTTGACAGCTTTCGCTGTCCTAATGCATTTAAAACAGTGTTTTTTTTTTCCTGGCAGTTTGAGTCTCACGCCAAATGTATTTTGCTAGGTAAGACTCCAAGTAACGGGCTGTACCTCTGTTTTTTATTTCTCTATTTAACGGAACTCCACATACGTTCAACACCCTGAGTGTGTACGCCAGTGTCATGGTCAATGAAGTTATATTTATGGATTACTTTTTCATGTATGAAACCAGGTTCTTCCAGTTCATTAGTCTGGTAAGCTCTACAACGTCAGAATAAGTTGTACTGCCTCTTTTAATGTGCTCATTCATTTTCTGTAGTAGCACTCTTGTCAGGCACAGTTACAAGGAAAGTTTCTTTGGTCTGTCTGCATATACTGCCAAAAATCCATTGTTGCGGCAGTACACATCCTGCGTTACTGTTTCTCTTCATGAACAGACTTTCATCAATTTCAACAATATGTCCTGGGCCACCTATAGGATGCATTTTATTTTCTTCTCCCTCCATTTGAAGAACACAAATGTCTCAAGTAACTGTTCCAGTCTAACATGTGCCATATCTGGTTATTCACAGAATTGTATGGAAGTCAGTTCTTTACGCTACCAGTAAATCGTAGGGCTGTAGTAAATGGAATTAGACTGCTTTCAAACCAGTTCCCACTTTGCATTCCCACATGCTGGTTACACTTGTCAACATTACATTTCCAAAAAATTTGTTTACCAAAATATAACTGGGTCTATATTAGATCAGCGAACGCTTAAACAAGCAAACGCTGATTGATCAACCTTATTTTAGTGAATGTTAAAAATATCGAAGCAACAGAAACTCAAAGAATTCTGTTGTCCATTTCTGTATTTTCAGTGCCGTGGTGGAAAGTTACGGGTCTGATTCAGGTAAGTGTGCGATTGTGTGGATGTGAGTGTTAGGGCTCGGGTTAGGTATGTGTGCGATTGTGTGGACGTGAGGGTTAGGGCGGGTTTAGGTGAGTTAGGGAGCGGGTGAGGTGAGTGTGCGATAGTGATGGACCTTAGGGTTAGGGTTTGGGTTAATGTAAGTGGATAGTTAGTGGTGTGTGCATATTTTAGTGTAGGGTTAGGTGTCAGATTTTAGGTGTGTGTGTGTGTGTGTGTGTGTGTGTGTGTGTGTGTGTGTGTGGATTTCTGTTTGTTTGGTGTGCTTGTGTTGTGTGTGTTTTGGTTCAGCGATTTGTTTTTTTTTTTTTTCTTCTCCCTAGGAAAACAATTGCTGATCTGACAGTTCGAGATTGTAAGCTTTCGCTTACATAAGGTCGATCAGCGAACGCTTAAAAAAGCGAACGCTGATTGATCTAATATAGACCCAATATAACTTCATGGGATGACCATTACTGCAGTCTCGACTATTTGGTAGAGTGCCATATTGCTGAAATAATTTGATGGGATCTTTTTCATTGCTTGGAAGATCCTAGAGACTCATATTATCAAAAAAACTTTATAAAGGTTAATATACAAAAGGTGTAAAGCACTGTAATTATACATGTTTCGCAAGAAACCGCGAGAACATATGCCGGTACATGAAGGACTTGGAAATGGGCTGCTTGTCTTCTTGGGAACCTGGTTGCGATAATACGCAAGTACCAAAAAGATTAACCTTTTACTGGAAGTTTTTTTTATAGACTCAATCCATTCCTAACTCCAAATATTATTTCTTCTCTCAAAACATTATTCTTAGGTTTGATTATTGTACTTTAATGAGAATGTTTATAATTGAAATTCACATTGGTTTTCTGATGGCAGTCTCTTGCGTGCTATTATCGGTGATAAATAAAAGTTTTTCTTATGCAGGAGAGCTGTGCTGTAGATGAACCTTGCCCAGTTTGATGACATAATCAAGTTGCAGGAAAGTACAGATTTTTTTCCTAAACGGGTACACAAGGGCAAAATGTTGCACACTGTTTGTGCACAGACAATGTGTGCAGTGCATTAAAATGATTAAACCACTGAGATAGTTTGATTACCAGTTTGTCATTAATGAAAGGAAAACATGGTTGACCTGTTATGAACCAGAACTTTTACAGTTTGCTGGCTTAACTGTATCATGTTTTTATTTTGAAAACATGGCAAGGCATTTTGACTGGAGAGGTTTGGGCTCACTCAACCAGGTCAGCAGTTACCACCACAATCTTTAATTGGCTGATATAACTGTATTATATTTTGTTATGAAAGATGTAACAGGGCTTTGGCTGGAGAGATGAAGGATTACATCACCAAGTCAGCAGTTACTGCAGCATTCTGCATATTATATGCTCAAAGCATCTGTGCAACTTCTCCTTGTAATATTTGGAGTATGTTAAAGTGAATATCCACGTGGGATGGTCTGTCTAAAGTTGGAGCAGGATTTGCTTGGCTGTCCTGTAAGGGATACGTTATGCCATCTACCCAGTACTGGGAACTAAAGGCTCATTGCCTGCTATACCTTTATTCATGTAATGAATTATTTCAGTAATAACCCTTATGATGAATATATTTCACATTATTCAGTTGTGATTCTGCTCTGTTAGATGTTTGAATAATGGGTTTGTTTCTACAGAACAGACTCCCTTTCTCTAGCTGCTTGGTCCAAAATAAAAAAAAAATTGTGGGGGACCAGGTGGCAGTGGTAGCAGTACACACTATCTCCAGCAGTAGTCCAAGTAATTTTTAATTCTTTTTATTTATTTATTTTTATTATACAAATTGAGGTTTGTTTAGCTAAGGCAAACTAGCCAAAAACTACCCTGATTTACAAATAATAAAAATTAAGGCACTATTCACTCAGTTGCATATTTTGACATTTAAAACTATCCCCCATTACTAAAGTTTAATAATCCACTTCCATTACTCACAAGTAATAAATGTGGTAAGTAATTTGTTAAACTAGTAAATCATTTAGAAATACTTAACATTATTATAACCAGATCTTTAAATATGCAAGTAGAGTGGAGTAAGATATGAAAAGACTGTTATCTGTAAATATCAGTTATCTGTTGATAGGCAGTCTAAACTTACCAAACTGTTGTACAATAGGAAGATCAAGGTGTGTACTTATTTTATAACTCTAACAAAAGCGCTGAATAAATGTTAAAATTACAAGCGCTTGTATATCAAATTTGTATAACACCCTAAATATGATGATATATCCTTTCTCATTGAATTAAAAGGGAATAGCTTGCTACTCAACTTGAGTCAAAAACATTCACAGCCTTTGCAGAATTTAAAAGTTACATATTGCTCATTTCAAACCACATTCTTCTCTCCTAGGTTCAAGCATCTTGAAAAATAGTGTACTTTATATCAGAGTAAAATATCTGACTCTGCAGTAAAACACTCGGATTTCACCTCTCACTTATAAAATTAGTTATTTCAGGTAATCTTAGTAAATCCAGTGATGTACAATATGCAAAAAGCTTCAAAGTACATATAACCATATTTCAGTTTTCAGAATCTTTTTGAATGTATTATGTAATTTTCTGTATAAGATCCTTATACATTTACTTTTCTGTCATACACAGGTATATGTAATATATATGTCTTCCTTTTTAGGTTTCTTAAAGCTTTTGATCTCGTAGTCATAGACTGATGCCACAGTGCTTTAAAGGTGTACACTGTAAAATGCAAGCACTAAAATATTTGTTACATATGTCCTGGGGAATACAAACAGTAGCATGACAAAGTGCAGTGTTGTTAAAACTTGGGTGCAGGAGTAACCACAAGGATCCATTTAAAACTACCTAACTGTGTACACAAATAGGATGCATCGGTACACAGAAGGCATTTGACTTCTACGTTGTGACGACTTCATGCTACTGCACAGCGTAACAACACTGAACTTATGCATCACTGAGCTACAGAAAAGATTCAACTCCCTAACAAACGGCATAACTACGAACAGATGAATACTCTTGAGAAGAAAACAAAAAAAAATAATATATTACCTTTAGTAAATGCACACTAAAATCTTTAGGTGCATATTAACTATCGTGACAGAGTTTAGCCCAGTTGAATGAGTGCAAAGCTGAAAATACCTCAGAACTACAGGTTTGGTATTGGAGGGAGTTGAAGCTGTCGGGAAACCTTCCACCTGACAGCTGTCCCATGTAAGGTGTTAGATGTGCTGTGTGATTTAGGTTTCTGTTAGTGCATAGCCATAGTACATAGGTTTACTATTTGTACATTTATGAGGGCAGAGCTGTGACCCAACACCAAGTGATCAATCAGTTTCTTAAAGGAGGTTTTGCATCTGCAGTCTCCTTTGAAGGAAGCAAGGTCATTTGTTTATAATTGAACTTCATGACAGGGTTGCTTATCCCAACACTGACCTTTTAGGTTCAGTGCTTTTCAAGTGCATCTTTTGAAAATGCTTTTGTTGTTGGCAATTATCTTTTTTGTCAGGATGCCAGAGCTTTAAAGCCTTTACACATAAGGAGCTATGGATGGTCTTTCACCAGGATTGGGTATCCCTTAGTACTAGCCTGCATTTTCTTTTGAAAGCGTTTCTCAGAATTTACAGTCTATTGAATTCATAAAGTTGGAGAAAGTATTCTAAGGACTAAGCCAACATGTGAATGTTGAAAGATTTTTGTCAAATCAAAACTGGACACTAGGAGGAGGTGCAGTGAACCACAGAACAGCCCAAAAATCGTCAGACAATTTTACTGACTCACTCGACCACAACAAAAGTGAATAAGGTGTATAAACAAGCAAGTATATCTCAAGTATATTGCCAGTAGGGATGACTTCAAGTAGGGGGGTACAGAGACTAGGCAAGAGGGGGCTGGAATTTACTGGAGAAAATGGGCAAAACAAATCAAGGTATTTAGAATAAATAATTAGAAAGGGAAGGGTAATAGAGTGGACTGAGGCCAAGAAGAAGCTTGGACTTCAGGTTAGAAGCTGCCTTTCCTATCCGGGACTGCTGTCAGAGTATAGGAGAAGAAAAAGGGATAAGGGGAGTCCTAAGCGAAAGATCTGCTCTTTTAGAGTTTCTTCAAATGTAAACAGAAGCTGGATGATTAGTAGGGCATATATAATACAAATAACTGTAAGAAGTGATGAGAAAAGATAGGGAAGAGACCGGAAAAGCAGTTTTCAAGGGAACAAGGGAAGAACATGTGTATGGCTCCTGAGTATGCAACAAAGTCCAGAGGGTTTAGGACCAAGTGTTTGCATAGACTTCAAATAATTTTTTCCTTGGGTAGATAGCAAATGTTGGAGGTGAAATGGAGAAGAGTTAACTGGAAACGTGTTTTTTTTTTTGGGGGGGGGGGGAGTGTAGTGAGTTGGTCAGTATAAAAAAATTCCCTACAGAGCCCTCCGACAGAAATATTGGGGGACCAAATGGCTAGGGAAATTATTCTTTTGAACTGAGACACAGGATCTGAATTGCCTAGACATGGTAAGGCCTTGAGTTTAATTCTGTTGGTTGGCAAAAAAAAAGCAGTTACTAGAAAATTGAAATCAAAGTCTAAACTAACTGTATTTCATGTGCTGAATATTATATTATAAAATGGGTAAAAAATGGAAGATGGGTCTTTAGAAAAAGGAAGGAGCAACTCACATAGAAATGGAATTAACAGTATGTGCAGAATAATGTTCAGGACAGTGGGCTAGGTTTAAGGGAGGTCATGAATTGAGTGATTTTTATGTACTGTTGGACTGTGGTTTATACATTACATATTTTCTTTCTTTATACTGTGTGTAAACTGGCAAAAATGTTAGTATGGTTTGTTTTCCTTTTTGTTAATGTATGTGTGTTTTGTCTTAAGTATTAAACGCTTTTTTTAATACCTTATCTGAATTGTTAAAATAGTCCATCCATCTTCCTGTTTTTTGTGGGGCAGAAATGAAAGGAGAAAACCTTCACAACCAGAATATGCACTGTTGGCTCAGCTTCTGCTTGAAGAAATTGTGGAAAAACGTGCTCCTCTCCTTCACTTTAGCTAAAATTGGTTGATAGTTACCAGGCAAGCCCTTTCTAAATGATTATCTGCATTACGCTTGCTTTTGGAAAATGCCCTTGTTGAAAGCCATTTCAACAAGGGTGTGGCTATTTCCATTGATTGCTTTAAAAACTTCTCCACTGGGAACATTATGGCAACTTGGTTGGTGCTTTCACCTCACCTTCACCAAGAGTTAGTGCTTTGAACTGATATTCCCAAGATGCAAACCTCCTTTGGTCCCTTGTTGCTTCAGGACTTTGCCTTCTATACCTCTTTCTTTGACTGTCCTCTGGTTGTTTCTGGCATTGGGAATTTTTATTGCTTAGGTTGCATCCCATTTTAGGTCCACCTAGTTAGGGTCCCCTGATGCTGGATATAGCAGGTAGAATCTTAACATTAAGGACCACTTTCTGGGTTCTTGGTATATTTTCTATCCCAATTTGAATTTCTTTTTCAATAAAAACCCAGAGTTGCAGGCTCTTAATGCCAACTGTATTGCTAAATGCTAATAAGTTGGCTACATAAATGTACTGTTTCTCAGTGCTTACAAGCTCTTTTTTTGTCACTCGTACAGATTTGATCTCCTTTTTTGTCACCAGTAAAGCCCTCAAGGAGGATCCCCTCATAGGTAAATACAGTAAGAATGTATCTTATTTCTTTCTGTATCGGTTGATCTTTGAAGGGACTTTCCTTGGTAGGTCACAAAACTGTTCTGCTTTAACGGCCATCCATCCTTTGCTACTTTTGGATTCTTTTAGTTGAAGTACATATTTATGCATCAAACCTTCATTGCCTTTTAATTTGCAGGTTGTGTGTTTGCCCAGTGGTTGATGCCACCTGGCAAACACAGCTTTTAACATCCATTAAGTTTGTTGAATGCAGTGATTTTTAAAATAATTCCTGTGACAGTACAGGTTTGCATACTTAGTATGCCTAGTAAAATTTGGAGACTGCTACAGATATTTATTACAGTGAAATGAATAAAATAGTTGAATGGCTTAAGATGAAATACAAATGTCAGTAATGATGTGAGTAACCTTGCAGCTATATAGTGTAAATTCTTTAATAAATGTGGAAAGAGAGCTTTGTTCTGGAAAGACTAGACGGCAAGAGTACAGTAGGAGAAACCGGGACGACCGGTATAAAAATACCTTTGAGGTCAGACTGTTGTAGTTTGACTTACCTTAGGAATAGGAACCTTAGGAATAAGAAGTTACTTTTGATATGTCCGCATCCGATGATGTCCTAGAGAATATGATATAGCAAGTTTAAAATCTGCAAGCAAGACTTGGAAAAACAGGTGTGAAACTATGATATGATGTTCATGTTTCACTGTTGCAGTCATCACCTGAGGGTTATCCCTGTTGTGGTAGCCCTCAGCTGGCCCGAATACCAGAGTCAATGTTTTTCTGCTTCAGGTGCTGTCGCTTGCTGTCTGACGTCCGGTCGTAAGTACTGTAAAGGAAGGCAGCCGACGCCATTACATCAGTCTTTCTTTCCATGAAGCCCATAGCAGAAGGAGTATGCAAGTGTGCCGGTCGGTCGCTACCAGAGTTTGAATTACAGCTGAAAACGTCTAAAGCTAAGTACCCTGTTGGGGATCCTTTCTACTTGCAGTAACAGATGTCTGAAAAACTTGACCATTGTCTTGCCTGTGGAAAGCAAATATCACACAGAGACTTCCATTCATACTGTGTCACTTGTTTAGGCCCAGACCATGATGTCCCCCGTTGCCGGTTCTGTGCCCTCTTTAATGCAAGAATCATTCATCATAGAGCTCTTATTGTAGCCAGGTATTTTTGTCTTCCGTCTTCAGATTCCAAAATGATGTCCATCAGCCAACAATCCATAGACATTTAGACAGACCACACAAGGCTAAGCCTTCTGCCAACTCTACCACTAAGCAGGTCATCAGTTCACCAGAATTCAGTGAGATACTTCGCATGCCTGTACTGAGACCCTTTTTGGAGTCTGGTATGCCGCAGAAATCTTTTGTCTCGTCTTCCAAGCCTTTGGTTGTCTGCCTTGATTGGCTCTGGAGCTGCGATGCAGGCACCGGCTTCATAGGAGGTCTTTCGCACTACTGATTCTAGACAAAAAACGTCTTCTCCGACGACTGTTTCTCTCACTGATGGATACTCTTGGGCCCAAAGGCAAGGCCACGCCTAAGAAAACTACCTCTTGCCATCATTTTACTCCTGCTCCACCACTCCAAGCTCAAATGCTTAAAATGGCGAAGGACCTTGTCACTGTTATCAGGGGTAGTCTGGTCACATCTTCTAAAAGGAAGAGAGACCTTTCTCCTGAAACACTGACAGAACAGGATTCTGAGGAGTCGATTATTCAGATTTTGAAGAGGAACAACTTCTGACTGCTTATGAGATGAAGAGGAATCCATTCCTTCTGCTTCCCCTCCAGAAGATCTTTCCTTTTGGGGAAACCCTTCACACCCTCAGGAAATACTTCCACGGGAATCCCAAGACTTCCCTCCGTCTAAGAAAATACTCAGAGTTTCTAGACCTGCCCAGCACAGACCCTTGGCCATCCTTCCAATCTTAGAGGTGGTTGATGATGTCTTCCATGAATTTAGCTTAGCTCCTGACGCCCTCCCACCTGCTCCCAGAAAACCTGACCGGTATTACAGAGTATCAGATTCTCACAAATACCTGTACAGAAATCCTGCTGCAGACTAAGAGGTCATTACACAGGGACCAAAAGGAGTTAAGGCTAGTTCTGCAAAGAATCATACTCCCTCTGACAAGGACTCCAGAGCTCTGGACAGATGGGGTAAAAAAGTATACACCTCTGCAACCTTTAGTTATCAGTGCACTCAACTGTCAGTTCCACGTGTTAAAATATCAACAACACACTTTGGAACTATTAAAGCAAAAGATTTCAACCTTTCCTGACTGTGCCAATTCGAAAGAGTTAGATTTACTGCGCTCTACTTGTCAAGTGGCTAAACACTCATTACACTGTGGATAATGATGCCCTAGAAGCCTCAAGCAGGGCAGCAGTGTCAGAATCCGTCATTAGGAAACCTGCATGGTTGAAGGAACAACCTCTCCCTGACCAGTCAAATCTAAGTTACTTGATGCACCCTTGGATACGGGCAGCTTATTTGGAGCAAAAGCAGAAGAGGTGCTTAAAAAGATGGAAGACAAAGCAAAATCTATGTAAACATTAAAAGATTCCCTTCAGGTACCACCTCCTAGGTTCAGCAGGAATTTTCCCTCTTAAACACTGGTCCTTTTCTGCACCTAGCAGAGAGGGACAAGGTAAGCCCTGCAGAGACAGACCACCCAGACTCCTATCCCAGGGACAGCAGAGAACCAAACGGTGGACCTCTTCTACTCCAAAGGCAGGGAGTTCTAATCCATCTCTGTATGGCAAAAACTCTGACTCCCTCTTTTCACTCACCAAAAACTAGAAGGCTCTCCCTCTGCAAACAAAATTGGCTTTCTGTAACAAAGGACCAATGGGTCTTAAGATAATTTTTCAGGGATACAAATTCTCTTTCAGTGAACTCTCAATTCCAAGAGGGTACCCAGATTTGCCTCCAAATCAGTGGGCAGAGGCATTGAAACAAGTCCAAACTGTCATTTCCCATGGGGCAGTAGAACCTGTCCCCTACAGACTATTCCTTGTTCCCAGAAAAGAGGGCACTTGGTGCCCCATCCTGGATTTATCCATTCTTAACACCTTTCTGGTGGTCCCCAAATTCAGAATGCTAACTTTGCAGTAGCTGCTTCCTATGCTGACAAAAATTGCATGGTTAGTTACCCTAGATCTAAAAGATGCCTACTTCCACATCCCCATAAGGGAATCCTGCAGGAAATTCCTTCGCTTCAGAGCAGGCTCTCAACACTTTCAGTTCTCTGTGCTACCCTTTGGCTTATCTACTGCTCTCCGGGTATTCACCAAATGCTTAGCCCCGGCCATAGCCTTGTGCAGATATAAAAATATACAAATTTACCCCTATCTGGATGACTGACTCATTCAGGCAGATTGCAAAGAAAAGCTCCTCAAGGACCTCCTCTTTGTCAAAACCCTCCTAACTTCCTTAGGGTACACCATCAACGAGAAGAAGTCAAGGCAAACACCCTCCAGGAAGATCATTTTCTTGGGAGCACTGCTGGACACAGCATCCCAAATGGCCTTCCTGTCCCCAGAAAAGCAGAGCTTCCTGCCTCTCTACTTTATACAGCTGGCTTCCAGAAGTCACCTCACTGCGAGGAAGTTCCTGCAAGCCTTGGGGTACATGGCATCTTGCATCCTTCTAATTCCTTTGGGCAGGCTCCACATGAGAACTTCAGTGGTACCTAAAAGAACCTTTGGTGTCAGCACTCACAACCTCTAGAGACCTCTCTCCCTTTGATCCCTTGTATAAGGGCCGAGTTTCCCTGGTGGGCAGGGGCCTGATCTCAGAACAAGGATCTTTCCTTCACCCTCTGCCAAACTAGGCAGACCATTACCACTGACGCCTCCGACATAGCTCTGGGCTCTCATCTAGAAGGCAGGTGCACCCAAGGTCTTTGGGATGTCCAGCACCTTCCCTTACACATCAACCAGAAGGAAATGATGGCAGTACAAAAGGCTCCGACATCCTTCAAACCCCATCTCAAGCCAGGGGTTCACCTTATCAAAACACAACACCACAATAATGTGGTACATCAACAAACAGGGAGGGACCCAGTCTTGCAGGCTAGCCATGAACCTCTGGATGACTGCCTCTTCCATGGGGACTACACCTGGTAGCCCAATACTTGCCAAGGATCAACAGCACCCTGGCAGACCACTTAAGCAGAAACTTACTGGACCCCCACAAATGGCAGCTCCACAGAAAAATCTTTTTACAAATATCTCGGGCGTGGGGGACCCCAGAGGTGGATCCCTTTGCTCCGCATCTCAACCATCCGCTGAAACTTCTGTACCAGGGAGTACCACCACCTAGCATGGAAGGTGGATGCCTTGACCTTCCCCTGGAACACCCTCTTTGTGTACACATTCCCTCCTCTGCCTCTTATTCACCAAGGTGCTGATCAAACTAAGGGGGGCTCCAGATTGGTACCCCTTAATGCACAGCTTAACCTTACAGCCTCCCAGGCAGCTTCCCCTTATCTCAAACCTCTTAACTCATTTGGTGGTGGTGGGGGGTGATGCACCCAGACTTAGTCTCAAAACTATCAGCATGGTTAATACTCTCAAGGCAAACAAGGGGCCCCTGTTAAGCATACAGGTCCTAGACATGATCACTGAAGCCAGAAGGCCCAGCACCAGAAAATCTTACACAGGAAAAATGGAAAAGATTCTGCTCATGGAGCCAGTTCAGAGGGGGCAATACTTCGCAACCTTCCATCCCTCTTATCCTGGACTCCCTAGCAGATGTACTTTAAAAGTGGCCTCTCCTCTTTTAAAATCCACGCCTCAGCCATTTCAGCTCTTTGATACAGAACAACCCCCTGTTCTCCCATCCTTTGATTAAACACTTCCTCAGTGGGGCTTCTAATATCAGACCTCCCAGAAGGCCATCCACTCCAGCCTGGGGCCTGAATTATGTTTTGGAAAAACTTAATTTACCACCCTTCAAACCTGCTGCTTCAGCAGAACTAAGATACTTCTCCTGGAAGATTTTACTTCACCTCAGCCAGAAGGGTTTCAGAACTTCAGGCACTGATGGCCATTGAACCCTAGATCATCTTCCATGCAGACAAGGTCTCCCTGAGGACTAATCCCTCCTTTATGCTCAACGTGATATTTAATGTAACTCTCAACCAGGCCATACATCTACCCACCTTCTTTCCTAACCCACAAAACAAGGGGGAAAGAATTCTGCGCTCACTAGACGTAAACAGACAGCTCAGATACTATCTGGACTGTACTAAACCCTACAGGGAAACGGACCAACTACTTGTCAGCTTTGCCCCAGGGGCAGAGGGGAAGCCCATTTCCAAATAAACCATTTCCAAATGGATATCACACTGTGTCCATTTCTGCTACAGATTGCTTGGGGACCCCCCCCCCAGTCTATTCAAACCCATTCCACTAGGGCAGCCTCCACTTCCACAGCATTCCTCAGAGGAGTTCCCACTAGGGATGTCCTGGAAGCTGCCTCCAGGACTTCTGTCCATACCTTTACCAAGCATTACCACCTACCTCTATTTTCCAGAGCTAGGGCAGGGTTTGCCTCTGCAGTTCTGCAGAGCATGCTGACCCATTCCTAGTACTCTTACTAATCCTACCACCCCTCTCCTCAGCTTTGGGAATCCTCCCACAGGTGATGCTGCAACAGTAAAACACGAAGCGCATAGTACAGTTGTGTACACTTACCATAAATGTAGATGTTCGAGTGTATTCACTGCTGCAGTCCTGGTTTCCCACCCTCATTCTCCCTTGTATCTTCTTTCTTTAGGGAGACATAAGCTGCTAATGCTGGCTTTTAGCCACCAGGACCACTTTACTATATTTACCGGGGCCTCTGACTGGTTAGGGTAAGAAACTGATATAATGGCGTCGACTGGCTTCCTTTATAGCACTGACAACCTGGCGTCAGACAGCAGCCGACGCAGAAAAACATTGACTCTGGTATTCGGGCTGGCCGTGGGCTACCACAGCAGGGATAACCCACAGGTGATGACAGTTATGGTAACTGTAGACAAAACCCAAAATTGTATACCCACAGGGTACAAAACTAATAAAAAACAAAGAACCATGTCCAAAGCACTAGGCGGACGTTTAATCCAAAGTACATACGAATTCACTTGCTAAGTGCTTTCACCATTACAAATGGCTTCATCAGAGAAAGTGAAAATCATCCATACCACATATTAAATACCCAAACAATTAGTAACACAACCAATAGAAAATTAGATAATTAATTACTTAAAGTTAAATAGATATGAACACAGAAAATATCCATGCACAATGAAAAACATTACCCTAACTTGCTGTTAAAACAAGTGTATAAAACATCTTGTCTAAATTTAGTACACTTATATCTCTCCAAATAAAACTAACATGGAAAAAAAATGAAAATAAAAATAATAATGTTAATAATTGACTGTAGGGGTGTAAAAATACCTTTATAACCTCCTATTTTATACTATATCCTGTTGGCCCTTTCTTTTAAAACAGGTTTTAGAGAAATATTCATTCAAACCTGATGGGGTTGTTGCATTTGCCATTTATATTCCAATAATTCCACCTTCAACCTTTCATCCCCACCTCTTTCAAAGCATGTCACTCTGTCAATCACAAAGAAAATAAATTTCTTGAAATCAACACATTGTGTACTATGCATGTATAATGCATTATGGGTGTTCTTATTTTTGATAGCCCTCTGATGTTCTGCAATCCTGTCTTTTAACCTACGGACAGTTTTGCCTACGTAGAATGCATTGCAACTAACACCATCTACACCTACCAGGGCACCCTAAGGTCTTGGTGTAATTGGACACCACTACAATAAGGTCCTTCATTAATGAACCTGCAAAATTTACAGGTTCCACACTTATACATCCTGGAACCACTTATAAATGGTTCTATTTCCCTCCAAATTTTTTTTAATATTCTTTCCCCTAGAATATCTTATTTTGGGGAAATTTCCTAAATCCTTCCTCATAGTTTCATTAAATACTATATCTCAAGTTTTTTTCACTACTTCAACAACTCCACTAGTATGACTATTATATTTCAAAATTAATGCCTTACCTTCATGTTCTTTTGGACCATATCAATGTTGGTGCCCCCTAAAATAGGTTTATATATACTCCTCCTTTTCCTCCAAAACCTCATTTCTAATTTTTAACAACATCTTTAGGGGGTATCCCCTGTCTAAAAAGAAACCAATAAGGGTATGCACTTAAGTGTCATCATCGCTCACTATTCTTGAAAGTCTTGCCATCTGGCCCTACACTATTCCTCTTTTTTGATGAGGGGGTGACAACTGTTATGTAGACAACTGTACTTTCTTATTACAGGACTGTTAAATGCTGATATTTTATATAAAACAAATATTGCAACCATTAGAAACTGCTTTGGATTGCTAGAGCATTGCCTGTCATGAATCAGATACAAAATTAAGATGCTTGTTCTTTAAGACTAGTTGTGTGAATCAAGGCAGGCACTCACTGTGACCACTAGATGGAGGCAGACTGCTTGCTTTAGAGCCTTTGTTTTCCTTATGTTAAGTGACTTGGTTGGTAGTACTTAGTTTTGTATTTTACAGCAGAATCTATGTTCGCTCTGTGGCTTTCATTTGTACTGTTTTGCACCTGTCACTTGGTGACAGGTGCAAAGCAGTATAACAAAAAAATCTCCAATTACAGCTTTGTGCCGTCGGAAGTTATGATGCAAACTACACAATTGCTGCTGAAGCTGTGAATGGTGCACTGTGATGAAAGTATAGCAAAAGTCTTCACACTTTCATAGGAGTGAGCATTACAGTGCATCTTTGGCAGTATTACTTTGCTATTATAGTATGTGTTTTTTTGCATCTCCCCAAAGAGCATGATTGGTAAGAACATACGTTTTTCACAAAGGCAGCACGCAGTAGCAAAGTACAGCATATTAAAGGCATAGTCATTGTCTTCATCAAGAACGGTTTCCTCAGGTTTGACTTTGTCTCTTCTGACACCAGTTGCCTTCATCTACCATCCATTGTCTTCATTCCCCTTTTTCTTTTTTAATTTAACACTCTCTTGCTTGCTCCAGTAGCATTGTGCATCCAAATTGCATCTCCACTTTATTTTCATATGTCTAATATATTGAGAACTAAGTGTTTTGTTTTTTATCATCACTTCTGTCCCACATATATGCATAGCTCAGAAATATGTAGATGTACCTCACTGTAGTACACTGTCCCACTTTTTTCCACTCGCATTATTTTCCCTCTTAAAATACTACACTGGGTTGATGTCCTTCCCAGCATTATTTTACGTCTTATCTGTAAGTGATACTTTTTACCCATGACTTCTCGTATGCTTCTCTAGTGACCCCCTTCACTGTACCCGAGATTCCACACTGTTCTGTGTCCCATAAGCATATAAGTGACGGTGATTAACTCTTATCATATGCCTTCTCAATATCACATGCTACTATTACTTTTGTGGTTCCCATTCTGATACGATCCACAATTTATCAATGTTAACACTCCCTTAGTGTTTCTTCTTTTCATTTCATATACTCCAATCTGTACTACTACTTTAAAAAACTGCAGCAACCCTGTTCTGTTATACTGTTATTATTTTATAATCAAAATCCCATAGAAATGGTTTTCAAGTATTTTTCCTTTTTCCGTTTCACGCATGTTTGTGTTTTTCCTCATTCTATCGTGTATTCCCTTTTTCATCTTTTCATTTATTATTTTTAAGAAACATTTGTGTGTGTGCGCGTGCGCAATGTATGTGCATATATAATATGTTTTTTGTGCGTGTCTATATATAATATACACATATATTTTGTAAAACTCCTTTGTCTCTTCTTGATACTGTCTCTTCTACTTTTACTTATGGCCATATCTAATTCTTCACGTCCTGTGTGTTTTACTTTCTTTTACTTTGTTACTTGTACATTTTTCTTGCATATTCCTATTTTTAAAATTCCTGTATGATTACTTACAAACTTTCTCCCATGTTTCATTCTTATCATTGTATTTTCATTATATTTCACTTGCTGTCCTAAAAGGGGCTGACTTTCTTTCATTCTTTTAAGTATTATTGTCTTTGTAACCAGTCTGTCTTAACATTCATCTCATATTTTTTTTGCCCTTTTATAAAGCTGACTATCCCCTTCATCTTCTGCTTTGTAGTACATCATGCATTTTGTCAGTACGCCTGTTTTCCACTGTCTCAACACTAGTTGACAGTAAGTTCCTTATGTTTGTGTTTAAATATCTACCACCCTGTCTATGTATTGTAAATCCAGTCCATCCTCCAAGTATTGGCAACACTGCAGTGTGATCTGAAAGAACCTGATACATTCTGGGCATTCCCTTTCTTGAACTTTTTGAAAATGGCGCACAGTCCATTTTTCCCTGTTTTTCTATAAGTTATGCATGCATTCCTTATCTAATGTCATACGGAAGCTTTCCATAACCTGTCTAGAAAGTTTCATATCTGCCCGTGCTTTCTTTTCTTGCTCTTGTATTACATTTAATATAGAGATATTTTGGTTACTTTTAAGTCTCCAAAATACTTCAGTTTTTCAAGTAACTTTATCCCTTTCCTTGTCACCCATACAAACACGTAGTTATGATCTTTACTACTCTGTTCCTCATTCTACAGTCCACTGTCTGTAGTCTTCCTGTTTCTCAGTTGTGTAACAAGGTGGCTATTCTTGAACCTCCTGTCTGTTCTTATTGTCTGCACAACTTGTGTTACTCGTATCGGTCAACTCTTCTCTTTTCATGAACATTTCTGATGGCTTTCCTTTTTTGACTGTTGCTGATCTATTATCTCTCTTGTTTTTCTATGCTTGACATTTGAACTTCAAAAGTCTTCCCATCGAACTTTTATTTTCCTAATGGCTCAGTCCTTTTTTCCTGTAAATTTGCTCTTCTTCATTTAGGTTCATAGGTTCATACTAGGCTATCTGCCCTAGGGCATTTATAAGCCTAGCCGGAGTGTGTTTGGCTTTCGCCACCCATTTTAAATTAATTTTGCTATGCCCTTTTTTGAGGTTAGTATACTGTGCCTCTGTCTAACAGTGACACAGAAGTGATACCCGGGGTAAACCTATGATCTCCCATCCACTCCTCAAGATTCCTCTTGAATAGAGTCAATGAGGGACTCTGCCTAACCTGGACTGGGAATTTATTCCAGAGTGAAGGGAGCCTCTGGGTTATGAATCTGTCCCTCCAGCATGTCCTATTTATTTCAGTGCTGAGGTTCAAGTCTCTCGAGCGCGTAGCTCCATGGGATTTGGATTTTCTGAGGTGCAGCATGTCCATTAATTCCGGGTTGGAGACATGGCTTTATACGTCCGGCACAGATCGCCTCTGAGCAGGCTGTATGCCACTGAGTAGAGCTGGAGTTTCTTTAACCGGGCAGCATATGGCATCTGTTTGAGCCCTTTGATCCTCTTGGTGAGGTACTTTTGGGGTCTTTCCAGTTGCTGCAGGTGTCTGGTAAGGTACATCCCAAAAGGGGCATTGTACTCAATTATGGGCCTGATGAGGGATGAGTAAAGAGGCACAATGACCTCCCCTGATCTAGATGTGAATCCCTTCATGATTAGGTGGGCTATATAAAATGTTTTTCTAACCACTTTGGCCACGTGGTTGCCAAATGAGAGATTGCTATCAACTTGGGTCCCCAGGTCCCTAATTACTTCTGTACTTAATGGATTACCACCTATGTGATAATTTGTGGGCACTTTGTTTTTGCCAAAGGGGATGACTATACACTTTTTGGTGTTTAGCTTGAGGCCATGGCTCTGGCACCAGTTGTCTGTTTCTATGAGGCCCTTTTGGAGGATGCTTGTGTCGGCTGGAGAGTCGATTATGGCGCCCAGTTTGCAGTCATCTGCAAACTTGGCCAGCCACAGTCCTTCCGTGTTGGCCTGTACCTCCGAGAAATATATACCGAACAAGAGAGGTCCCAGGACTGAGCCTTGTGGGACGCCACTTGTAACTGGTTTGGAGTCTGACATGGCTCCAGCAATTCTAACCATGTGGGTTCTGTCCTTGAGCCAGTTTGCAACCCATCTAGTGACATAGGGGTTTATATTTAAGCTGGTGAGCTTATCTATAATGCCCGTGTGGGGTATTGTATCGAAAGCTTTTGTGAGGTCCAGGTAGGCTGTGTGGACCACCTTCCCCTCGTCAATGGCCTTGGTGACTGTTTCAAAGAAATCGACCAGGTTTAAGAGGCAGGATCTGCCCTTAAAGCCGAACTGGGTAGGATCCAGTGTCTGTAGGTCCCCAATATCTTTATTTATGAGGTCCATGATGATCCTTTCCATAGCTTTGCAGACCAAGCTAGTCAGGCTTATGGGGCGATTAAATTCCAGGATCCTTTGAGGCACCACCTTTGTGGGGAGGGACCACTGTTGCTGTACGCCACTCTTTGGGTACATATCCTGTAGTAAGGCTGAGATTGAACAGGAGTTTTATGTTTGGGTTTAGCTGCTCTTGGAGTTCATGTAGGACGCAGCCCAGGACACCTTCTGGTCCCATTGATGCTGTGTTTTTTGCTTTGGAGAGGGTGGCTCTTGAGCATCTGAGATGTCAGGGGGGCAGCACTCTGCTGGGATAGATATTTGCCCTTTTGGTGGGAGGGGGGGAGAAGTTTGCGCTGAACCTGTCAGCTAGGATGTTGGCAATGTCTGTGCTTTCGGTGTATTTTGGACTAATTCTGAGCATATCTGGGAATTCCCACCCAGGTTCCTAACATAACTAAAGAAAGCCTTGTGATTATCCTTAGTGTCCTGTGCAATTTTACTCTTGAAGCTGGCCTTAGACGATTTTATGAGTGCCCGTAGTTTTTTGCTAATACTGATCAGAGATGCCTTCCCTTTTTGGGATTTTGCTCTATAATGTAGCTTCCTCCTTCTATTGTATAGTTTGTTTATGGCTGGGGTCCACCAGACAGGACGTCTGCCTTTGGAGGATTGGGTCTTGGTTTTATTTGGGATTGCATGATCCATGCATTCCTGAAGGTGTTCATAGAATGCGTTTATAAAGGATTCTGCAGTCTGGGCAGTATTTTCCACAGGCCCGGGGGCTTTGAAGGATTCCACCTCTGTTTTGAGGAGTGTGAAATTTGCTTTAGAGAAGTTTTTCACTGTGGTTTTCTGGGCAGGGGGTGGGGTCTGGATGTGAATATCCAGTGAGATTAGTTTATGGTCCGATCTTACCAGTGAGGGATACACTTCTGGTCTGGAGCATAGAGTCCCCATGTTGGTGTGATGATCAGGTCCAGTATGTTTTCCCCTCTTGTGGGAGTAGTAACAAGTTGATCTATAGCATTTCAGTTTATAAATTCTAGGAACCTTTGGGCTAGGGTGTTGGAGCTAGAGTAATGCTCCCAGTCTTTGTTTGGGTAGTTGAAGTCGCCCAATATAATGGTGTTTGGAGAGACCTTCATATTTTCCAGTATTGTTTCCAAAAATGTATTCTCATTGTGTTCTCTGGTAAACCATTTCCAAACTCAGTCTCTCACTCTCTAGTTCTTTTTGCCCCTGTTCACACAGTCTATCCACCAGTGTACTTCTTTAGCACATCTAGTGCACATTAATTTGCGAAATGTCCCATCCCCACATTCTTTTATTTGTTAATTAAGTTGGGGGCGCTTGTGATTAAAATCACACTTCTTTTTGGCTGGCTGTAGTAGTTATTTTCCCCTTGCCCCATCATTGTTCTCACAGTACAATGTAAATGCTTCATTTTCCCATAGTTCCATCAGAGTCTCTCACATCTCCGAAGCCTCAATCCAACATTTCCTTTTATTAAGTTTTTCATAGTGTAAATGTGTTTGTAAAAACCACAAAATATTTAACATATTTAACAATGTCTTATTCAGTGTCCATTCTGCATTGAAGTAATACTTTTTTTCAGTATATTTAGCAGATGCAGACACACATATTTCAAGAATTCTGTTTCAGTTCAAGTGATTTAAATGATTTCATTTCTTACGTGTTACGAAACACACACGCTGGTTTAAAACCCAGTGTTTGTCAGATTGTCCTAAATGTCATACATGTTAATGATGTGTTTTTTTTCCCCCAGTGATCTATTGCTCTACATGTTCCCTTTCTGTTAATTGTGTGGCATACATACATTTAACTTCTTGTGTTGCCTGGACATCTGCAGTAAACTGATCAGGTCTCTACATACCTGCAGCTTCCTTTATGCTTTCATTATCCTTGTTGCCCTCTGCTGATCTTTCGTGATATTGCATTTTGTTTCATCCTCCTGTATTTTCCACTACTTTTACCGCACGAAAGAACACTAGTCTCACCTAATTCTTTCTCCCATCATCCCCTAGGGTTGTACATCATGTCCACTGTCAAGAACTCTATGCGAGTCTGCATATTCTCCTCTGCAATGTATACAGACTGCATGCATTCTTTTCTCTTCTCTTCTACAGCTCCCCTCTCTGCAGTACACTGTTCTCTGACAGTGTGTGCCTTCCCCTCCATTTTCTCCCTGAAGGAATGCATTTCCTTTCTTCCTTTTGTTTCATAAAAAAGGGCTGTGGTCCCTAGTTCATCCTATGCAAGACAGATACCTGTACACCTTTACATCATACTACAGTTGACTGGTGGCAGAAAGTGAATGTAAATTTATATAGTCTACTCTGTAAATGTGTGAAGGATTCTGTTATCTCTCTGTAGTTCCAGTCTGTTTACACTTTCCCCACCTGTCTCATGCCCTCTTGAAATCTCTCTGTAGAGTCCGTGTCTACCATCCATTCTGTTAATTTCCTTGGTCTACAGCCCTGTTTAAGAAATTACTTTTGAAGATTCAGGGTGCAGCTGGACCCTACAGTCTGCTACCTGTGCCCCCTCCTGTCCTTTCTATTCAACATGCCCCTTTCACATCTCTGTGAATTGAGCTAGCACACCCATTTCATACCACCCCCAGCTCTTCAGCTGTCCATTGAAAGCTTTATTGGCCATATCCTTTTCCCCTTCCTCCCATGTGCTTTAATTTTCAAATTTCCTCTGGTTTCTTGATACCTTGATGTTTTCCTTGTATGGCTTTCAGAGATGCACATTGTATTGAAGGTATGGCCCAACCAGTGCCCTGTAGAACAGGAACATTATTTTCCTTTAGGAGTCCATCCTATGGTAATACACTCCAGCATTCTGGTTACTGCTGATTTGGATTACAGTTGAATCTGGCAGGAAGTACTAGCACACAGATGTTCATCGTGTTACCCTGCTGCAGTCATCACACTTGGGTTATCCTGTTGTCAGGCGGTCTCGCAGTCGGCCTGAATTCCAAAGTCTTGGTCCGGCGTTGGTTGCTGTTGCTTCTTCCCTGACGTCAGTGCTCCAGGGGTATATGAGGCATCAGACGCCATTTTCTTCAGTCTTTCTTGCTGCGCGGTGCCCGAAGCAGAAGCAGTTCACAAGTGCCGGTTGGCCAACACCTGAGATTTTCGAATAGAGTTTCAGTCCGAAGTCTTCAAAGCCAAGTACCCCGTTGGGGAACCTTTTCTTGCCTCAGTCCGATGTCAGAAAAAGTTAACAATTGCATTTCTTATGGGAAGCAAATACCTCATAAGGACTTTCATTCTTATTGTATACCTTGCCTAGGCCCAGACCACGATGTCACTGGTTGTCGGTTTTGTGCTAGGTTCAATAAGCGAACTATAAAGTGACGCTTTGATTTCGCACGACACTACTTCGGTAGGAAATTTAATTACACTATGCCATCGGAGCAACCGACTACCGGCGTGCATAAAAAACGCAGAGATAAAGACAGAGCCTAGATCCAAGCCAGACTCCGAGGCCTCGGCTGGGCCGGTCGCCGGTCGCCGGTTCTCCGGTTTTCAGTCAGGCGCCTACGCAGCCCCTGGCTACTGCAGAATTGGAACCTCAGACCGCTTTGGATTCTCCAGCAGAGAGTTCTAGGCCGACGCAGCCATTTTCTTTAGGCCCTACATTGCAGAAGGAGAAAGCCGGTGCTGTAGAAACACCTCCAGTTTCAGAGGGTGTCTTCAGACCGACTACTCTCACCATAAAATCTTATGCTAAGCTTAAGACTCCTCTAAAACCAAAAAAGACTGCACTTCAGTCTCCAGTTCAAGGCCCCATGCCTAAGGAACAGATGCTTAAAATGGCTGAAGATTTGATTTCTTTAATCAGGGGTTCCCAACCCCCCCCCCCCCCCCGACAAAAGGCCTAGACAAGAGGAGGATTATGCCTCCTCTGATCAAGTGTCTATTTCCTCAGGCTCCTCTGAGGAGCAGGATTACTCCTTTCCCCCTTATGAAGATTCTGATGCTGAAGATTCTATTCCCTCAGCTTCTCCCCCTGAAGACTATTCCTTTCGGGAAACCTTACATACCATGAGGGAACATTTCCACTGGGAAGGTTAGGACTATTCCGACTCAAAGAAAAGGCTCAGAGTTTATTTTACTCCTCCAGCACAGACCACTTGCTATCCCCTCAGTTTTAGACATTGTGGATGATGTTTACTTAGAATCTAGTCTAAATCCAGATTCTCTGTCTCCTGCTCCAGCCAAACCAGATAGATACTATAGAGTGCCTGACTCACACAAATTCCTTTACAAAAGCCCTGTTGCTGATCCAGAGACAATCTCCCAGGGTCCCAAAGGGGCTAAGGCTTCTATGGCTAAAAATCCTGTACCCTCTGAAAGAGACTCCAGAGCACTAGATAGGTGGGGGAGGAAGGTTTACAACTCGGCTACTCTAGCTATGAGAGCACTAAATTGTCAATTTCACATGCTTAAATACCAGCAATTCCTAATGTCTCAAATAAAACAAAAGATGAGCACGCACCCTCAACAGTCTGAATTCAAGAAAATGCAGGATCTGTTGCATGCAGCTGAACAGGTGGGCAAACATACTTTACAATGTGGATTTGATTCCTTGGAAGCTTCCTGTAGAGCAGCTGTTACTGGGTCTGTTATACGTAGGCATGCTTGGTTAAAGGAACAAACTCTGCCTGATCATGTTAAAGCAAAGTTACAAGATGCACCCTTACAGCAGGATGTCTTATTTGGGGTTAAAGCAGAAGAAGTTTTAAAGAAAATGGAGGATAAGGAAAAATCTATGCAGACTGTCCAAGATTTCTTACAGGTACAGCCCCCACGCTTCAGCAGAAATTGTCCCTTTCCAGCTTCTGACAGACCACAGAGGGGTAAATACAGGCGCCCAAGGGGCAGAGGACAAGCACAAATCCCTTACAAACCTCGACAATGGGGCACTGCAACACAGAAGGGAGGAGAAGACCGGTCCCAAACTACTAGAAGGCAAACACAATGACTTAAACCTCAAACTGCCAAGCAAAACTAAACTCTCTTGGTAGCTCCCTTGGGAGGAAAATTAGCACGTTTTGCAGACAACTGGCGCATCGTCACAAAGGACAAATGGGTCCTAGACATTATCTCACAAGGATACAGATTCCATTTCCACACCTTGCCAAGGATAAAAGGAATGCCAAACCTGCCACAATCAGTGGGCAGAGGCACAAAAACAAATTACAGCTCTCATGGACATGAGAGCCATTCAACTGGTACCTACATAGGAGCAAGGCCAAGGATTTTACTCAAGGCTCTTTCTAGTCCCCAGAAAGGACAATGCTTGGAGACCCATTCTGGACCTTCTAAACACCTTCTTGCATGTACCCAAATTCAAGATGCTAACACTACAGAAGCTTCTTCCCATGTTGGGCAAGAAAGCTTGGCTAGTAACGTTGGACCTCAAGGAGGCATACCTGCATGTCCCTATCGGACAAAATTGCAGAAGATACCTCCGTTTCATTGCAGGTTCAACCCATTACCAATTCTCTGCACTGCCCTTTGGCTTATCTACTGCGCCCAGAGTCTTCACAAAATGCCTGGCACCAGTAATTGCATACTGCAGACAGAGGAATTCAAATATACCCATACCTGGACGACTGCCTTATCCAAGCAGAAAGCAAGGGACATTCTCTTACAACATCTGGCTTTTGTAAAACACCTAAGTTGCCTAGGGTACACAGTAAATGAAAAGAAATCAAAACTAGTGCCCTCACAAAATATGACATTCCTGGGTGCCAACTTGACTACAATGGCCCAGATGGCTTATCTGACGCCAGACAAACTACAACTAACTCAATATTTCAAAACAATGGCAACAAAGACATACTACTAGTACCATTTGCAAAACTGCATATGAGGAAATTACAATGGTACCTAAAAAGCGTATGGACTCGCCACAGCTTGGAAACAATCATTCCCTGCCTTCAACAGGAGTTTCTATGGTGGTCACTGGCATGTCACCTCAACAAGGGTCAGCCTTTCACCTTACTCCCAGCCAGGCAAACTATGACAACACATGTATCGGACTATGCCTGGGGGGCACACATGGCAGGACGGTGCGTTCATGGCAAATGGACTGCAGATCAAAGGAATCTGCACATCACTGTAAAAGAAATGCTAGCTGTACAGAATGCCCTGACAGCCTTCAAGGACCTCTTACATCCAGGACAGCTTACAATAAGGACAGACAACACCACAGTAATGTGGTACATAAACAAGGGGGTACACACTCCTACCCTCTATGCAGGCAAGCAATGACCTTGTGGAACACAGCACTGGCTTACCAAGTTCAATTACAAGCTCAATTCCTGCCAGGAAGAACACATTGGCAGACGACCTAAGCAAAAACATCATGGATCCCCATGAGTGGAAACTGGATCCACAAGTATTTGCAATGATAACTTAGTTTTGGGGGCTGGCAAACAGGTCTATGTCTGGGTGCCCCCATTTTTATCAGCTAACAAAATTTTGTACAAGGACATTTCACCATCAAGCTTGGAAAGTGGACGCACTCTCATTCAGTTGGAAAATGCTGACAGTATATGCCTTCCCTCCACTGCCCCTTCTCACAAAGGTGCTGCTGAAAGTCAGGATGGAGAGACCCCGAATGATGCTCATTGCCCCAGACTGGCCACGCCAGCACTGGTATCCACTATTAAGGAATATGGCCCAGGGCCCACCATGGGTTTTACCACAAATTACTCATCTGCTCACACAGCAAGACAGTCAGATTCTACACAGCCAGCTCAAAACCTTAAATTTGGCTGTATGGCAAATCACCTAAGCAACCAGCCAGCTCCTCTTTCACAAGCTGTTATGTATGTTATTCTGGAAGCCAGGAGGCCCAGCACCAGGAAAGCCTACTCGGACGAATGGAAAAGGTTTTGCGCCTGGAACCAAGCTAAAGGCCAAAATACCCTTCAGCCGGACATACCTTAGAGTCTACAATATTTAACTGAGATGTTACACAAAGGGCTTTCTTTTTCATCTATTAAAATACACGCCTCAGCTATTTCAGCTCACTACAACATGGATCCTCCCTTATTTTCACATCCACTGGGGCCAAAAACATTAGGCCTCCCAGGAGAGCACCAACACCAACTTGGGACCTCAAATTTGTTCTGGAAAAACTTACGCTACCTCCTTTTGAACCAGCTTTCTCAGCTGACTTAAAGTTTATATCATGGAAGACTGCCCTGCTACTAGCAATTACTTCAGCCAGAAGAGTCTCAGAGCTTCAGGCACTAATGGCAGTAGAGCCTTTCCTCATTTTTCATCAAGATAGAGTTTCTCTATGAACTAACCCTTCCTTTATGCCAAAGGTGGTATCCAGTGTGGCTCTAAAATCAAACCATCCATTTCCCACCTTCTTTCCAAATCTACAGAACAAAGGAGAAAGACTTCTGCATTCATTGGACCTTCACAGGCAGCTACGTTACTACTTGGATAAAACCAAGGTTTTCAGAAAATCTGACCAGCTTTTTGTATCCTATGCTACAGCATCACAAGGAAAGGCCATCTCAAAAAGGACCATTTCCAAATGGATAGGACATTGCATACGTTTTTGCTACACCCACCATGGAAAACCAGTTCCTGCTAGCATAAGGCCCCACTTTACCAGAGCAGCAGCTACATCTACAGCCTTTCTTGGCGGTGCCAACCAAGGATATTCTGGAAGCTGCAACTTGAGTTCAGTACACACCTTCACCAAACACGATCACTTACTACTTTACTCTAAGACTAGAGCTGGCTTCGCCACTGCAGATGTTCATCGTGCATACAGCTGCAGTAATCACAGATGGGTTTTCAGCCGTCAGGCGGTCCCTCGGTCGGCCGAATTCCAAAGTCTTGGTCCGGCGTCGGTTGTCGTCGCTTACTCTTCTGACGTCAGTAAAGCCGGAGTATATAAGACACAGCCAACGCCATGTTCTTCAGTCTTTTTTTGCCATGCGGTGCCCGAAGCAGAAGCAGTTCGCAAGTGCCGGTCGGCCAGCTCCTGAATTACGAAAAAATTGGAACCGAAGTCTTCTTTAAAGCTAAGTATCTTGTTGGGGAAACTTTTCTTGCCTCAGACCGATGTCAGAAAAAGTTATTGTATTTCTTGTGGGAAGCAAATACCGCATAAGGATTTCCATTCCCTTTGCATACCTTGTTTGGGCCCAGACCACGACGTCTCGGGCTGTCGCTTTTGCGCTACCTTCAATAAACGCACTATCAAGCGTCAGGCGGAGTTCGCCCAACACTACTTTGGTAAAGCTTTTGATTATAAAATGTCGTCTGACACTCCGACTACAGTTTTGTCCAAAAAACGCAAGGAAAAGGACTGACACGCGAGACCCGCGGTCCCCGCCGACACCACGCCAAGACAGGCTACACGTGGTCCGGTTCTCAGCGAGACGCCTTTGCAGTCCCTGACTACCGACGACACTCCTTTGGCGGTGTCTTCTGTACCCGAGACCGCTGGGTCCTCGGCCCTTTCCCAGACTACAACCGAAGCCCCTGCTAATGTCGAGCCTACTAATGTGGACAGGTACACCTCCATCCATGGTGTATTTAGGCCCTCATCTTCTTTTTCAATAAAGGCTTTTACTAAAGCCAAAGCAGCCAGGCATCCCACGAGGCCTGTTGCACAGGGCCCATCTCCTGGACCCATGCCTAAGAAACAGATGCTTAAAATGGCTGAGGATTTAATTACTCTTATCAGAGTTTCTCAGCCCCCTCCTGACAAGAGACCCAGAGTGGAGGAAGAATCTCCCTGTTCTGATCAGGGATCCATTTTATCAGAACATTCTGATGCAGAGGAACACTCTTGCTCCCCTTTTGAGGATTCGGATGCAGAACAGTCCATTCCTTCTGTATCCCCTCCTAAGGATTTTTCTTTTGGGGAAACCTTGCACACTTTGAGGGAACACTTCCATTGGGAAGGCCAAGACTTTTCAGATTCCAAGAAAAGACTTAAGGAATTTCTTTGGTTACCTCAGCACAGACCTCTGGCTATACCCCCTGTTTTGGATGTACTGGATGATGTCTATTCGGAGGCTTGCCTTAACCCTGATTCTCTGCCTCCTGCACCAGTAAAACCTGATAGGTATTACAGAGTACCCAGCTCTCACCAATTTCTCTACAAAGGCCATAATGCTGACCCTGAAACCATTTCACAAGGCCCCAAGGGATTAAAGGCCTCCACTGCCAAGAATCCACTCCTGCAGAAAGGGAATCCAGATCTCTAGAAAGGTGGGGTAAAAGGTATATACCTCGCCACCCTAGCCATGAGGGCCTTAAACTGTCAGTTTCATATGATTAAATATCAACAGTACCTGTTATCACAATTAAGGAACAAAATGTCTCAACCTGAACAACCAGATTTAAAAGAGTTACAGGATATGATGCATAGTGCGGAGCAAGTGGGTAAACACACCTTACAATGTGGTTATGATGCCCTAGAGGCTTCCAGTAGAGCGGCTGCTACAGGATCAGTCATTCGCAGACATGCCTGGCTTAGGGAACAAAATTTACCTGATCATGTGAAAGCTAAACTTCTTGATGCTCCTTTACAAAAGGATGTACTATTTGGTACTAATGCTGAGGAGATACTACGGAAAATGGAAGAAAAGCCAAATCTATGCAAACTGTCAAGGCTTTCTTACAGGTCCAACCACCACGTTTTAGCAGAAATTGGCCTTCAAAAAACTGGTCCTTTCCAGCCACTGACAAGCCCCAAAGAGGTAGATACAGACGCACAAGGGGCAGAGGGCAATCACAAGGATCATATAGAGGCAGACAATGGCAATCTCCAGCACCAAGAGGTGGTGAAGACAGTGCACAACAATACAGGAAGCAAACCCAATGACTCTCTCATTTCCATGCCAAACAAGTCTCAGCTGGCAGCACCTTTGGGAGGGAAACTAGCATTATTTGCAAGCAATTGGCATATTGTCACAACAGACAAATGGATACTGGACATTATAAACAGAGGCTACAAATTTCAATTTCACACTCTTCCAAAAATGAGAGGCATGCCAAACCTGCCACAAAATCAAAGGGCAGAGGCACAACTGCAAATTTCAAAGCTCCTAAACATGAGAGCTATACAAAAGGTACCTACACACCAACAAGGTCAAGGTTTTTATTCAAGACTTTCTGGTACCAAGAAAAGGAACCGACTGGAGACCCATTTTGGACTTATCCATCCTAAACACATTCCTACTTGTACCAAAATTCAAGATGCTCACATTACAGCAACTTCTTCCCATGCTGGGCAAGGAGTTTTGGCTGGTAACATTGGACCTCAAGGAGGCATACCTGCATGTCCCAATCAGACAAAGCTGCAGAAGATACCTCAGATTTCTTGCAGGTTCAATCCACTATCAATTCTCTGCATTGCCCTTTGTGAATACTCTGGGCGCAGTAGATAAGCCAAAGTGCCTGGCATCAGTGATTGCCTACTGCAGACTTCAAGGGATACAAATTTACCCTTATCTGGACGACTGCCTGATCCAAGCGGACAGCAAACGCATACTACTGGAACATCTGGCATGTGTGACACTGTTACTGCTTTCTCTGGGATATACCATCAACAAGGAGAAATCAAGGCCAACACCATCTCAGAAAATAACCTTCCTGGGTGCCAACTTGGACACAAACACCCAGATGGCATATCTTACGCCAGAAAAACAAGGGCAACTATCTCAGTACTTCGAAACACTAGCAAAAAGTACCAGGCTTACTGCAAGGAAAATCCTGCAGGCTCTGGGATTCATGGCATCTTGCATTCTTCTAATCCCATGTGCAAAGCTGCATATGAGGAAACTTCAATGGTACCTAAAAAATCTATGGTCTCAACACAGTCACAGTTTGGAAGCAATTATACCAATAATTCCATGTTTGCAAAAGGAATTTCTATGGTGGGCCCAAGCATGTCAAGTAAACACAGGCCTTCCATTCTGCAAGCCGCAAGCAAAACAAGTCATAACCACAGGCGCCTCAGATTACGCCTGGGGCACATGAAGGACAGGTGCATTCAGGGCAGATGGTCCCAAAAGGAAAAGCACCTTCACATCAATCAAAAGAAATGCTAGCAGTAATAAATGCAATTACAGCTTTCAAGGACTTCCTGCATCCAGGACAATTACTGATAAGAACAGACAACACCACAGTAATGTGGTACATAAACAAACAAGGAGGAACACATTCATACCCCTTGTGCAGACTAGCCATGACTCTTTGGAACTTGGCTCTGGAAAGACAAATCTAACTTCAAGCACAGTACTTGCCAGGACTGGAAAACACACTGGCAGACACTCTAAGCAGAAATATGACAGATCCACACGAATGGAAGTTACATCCTCAGGTGTTTACAGAGATAATCCAAGCGTGGGGAGGCCAGACAGATCTTTTGCCTCCCACAGGAACCATCAACTGAAAAGTTTTGTTCAAGGACCTTTCATCCAAAGGCCTGGAAAGTGGACGCCTTTCATTCAGTTGGACAGCATGGACAGTTTATGCATTCCCACCTCTGCCCCTTCTGCCCAAGGTGCTTTTGAAAGCAAGAACAGACAAACCGAGGATGATACTGATTGCTCCAGATTGGCCAAGGCAACACTGGTATCCACTCCTGAGGAGCCTAACACATACTCCTCCCTGGTCCCTGTCTCTAATGCCTCTCCTACTGACTCAGAACAGCTACAAAACTCTTCACAGTCAGCTGAAAACACTCAACCTCGCTGCATGGAAAATTCCTTGACACCACAACAGTCCCTACTCTCCAAGGAGGTGCAGGATGTCATTTTGGAGGCCAGAAGACCATCTACTAGAAAAGCTTACTCCGCAAAATGGAAGCGGTTTTTGTGTTGGAATGAGAAAAGAGGCCAGGACCCTAGAAAATTGAACTTGCCTCAGGTTTTACAGTACCTAGCTGAACTGCTGAACAGTGGACTTTCATTTTCTTCCATAAAAATACATGCCTCAGCCATTTCTGCAGAATTCAACACGGATCCTCCTTTATTCTCTCACCCACTCTTACGACAGTTCCTCAGAGGGGCTAAGAATATAAGACCTCCAAGGAAGCAACCAATACCAGCCTGGGACCTTAATTACATACTAGAAAAATTAACATTGCCTCCCTTTGAACCTGCTGCCTCAACAGATCTGCAACATTTGTCCTGGAAAACAGCTTTCCTTCTGGCCATCACTTCAGCTCGTAGGGTTTCTGAACTACAGGCCCTCATGGCGGTGCAGCCCTTCCTCATCTTTCATCAGGACAGGGTTTCCCTTCGTACCAACCCATCTTTTATGCCAAAAGTGGTATCCAGGGTAGCCTTAAATCAAGCCATACACCTACCTACCTTTTATCCTAACCCTCAAAACAAAGGGGAGAGGCTGCTTCACTCTTTAGACATCCATAGGCAGCTACGTTCTTACTTGGACAGAACAAAGTCCTTCAGGAAATCAGAACAACTTTTTGTGTCCTATGCCGTAGGGGCTCAAGGGAAACCAGTTACCAAACAGACCATTTCCAAGTGGATTGGCCACTGCATACGGTTTTGTTATTCCTATCATGGGAAATCTGTCCCTACTGGTATCAGATCTCACTCCACCAGGGCCACAGCCACCTCTACAGCCTTCCTCAGAGGTGTTCCTACTAAGGATATTTTGGAGGCAGCCACTTGGAGTTCTGTACATACCTTCACAAAACACTACCACCTGCCCTTATATTCCAGAACAAGAGCAGGCTTTGCCACTGCTGTTTTGCAGGGCATTCTGGCTCAACCCAGTTCCTCATAGTACCTACCACCCTATGCATAGCTTTGGGACTCTACCCATCTGTGATTACTGCAGCTGTATGCACGATGAACATAGTACAGTTTTGTACCTACCATAAATGTAGATGTTCGAGTGCTAATACAGCTGCCAGTACAGGTTTCCCTCCCTCCTTCCCCACTTGGTAAAGGCATGGGGCCTAACAACCTCTTCATACCACCTGACTGGGTTATCCTGCTATGTTTTATTTTCTTGCTTACACTGATTTTGCATTACATTGCATTGCTTGCATATGTAGATAAGCCTTATTTATGTATTGCCTTCCTTTTGGGGGCACCTGACATCTGGGGCAAGAAAGACTGAAGAACATGGCGTCGGCTGTGTCTTGTATACTCTGGTCTTACTGACGTCAGAAGAGTAAGCGACGACAACCGACGCCGGACCAAGACTTTGGAATTCGGCCGACCGAGGGACCGCCTGACGGCTGAAAACCCATCTGATTACTGCAGCTGTATTAGCACTCGAACATCTACATTTATGGTAGGTACAAAACTGTACTTTTTGCAGGGCCTTCTGGCCTCCTCTAATCCTGTTAGACTCCACCTCCCATCCTTAGCTTTGGGATTCTACCCAAGTGTGATGACTGCAGCAGGGTAACACGATGAACATAGTACAGTTTTGTACCTACCATAAATGTAGATGTTCGAGTGTATACCCTGCTGCAGTCCAGGTTACCCTCCATCCCCTCTGACCTAACTAAAACCTTTCAATACCTTAAAATCGGATACAACCTTTGTGGTGTATTTGCTTATAGCTGGAGGGATGTTTTGTTTGTGCTAAACTTTTATTATTGGTACTATCTACTGACCACCTTTTGGGGGGGCACCTGAAATTTGGGTAAAGAAAAACTGAAGAAAATGGCATTGGATGCCTCTTGTATACCCCTGGCGCACTGACGTCAGGGAAGAAGCGACAGCAACCGACGCCGGACCAAGACTTTGGTATTCAGGCAGACTGCGGGACCGCCTGACGACAGGATAACCCAAGTGTGATGACTGCAGCAGGGTATACACTCAAACATCTACATTTATGGTAGGTACAAAACTGTACTTTTACTTTGCTCTTTTGGGTCCATTCCAACTGTGAAGAGTACCTCTAAATCCTCTCCCTGCTCTTTTGTCATCATTTTCACTTTTCACAGTTGATGACTTCACATCAGGGTTTTGGTGACCCCATTGCGGTACTTTGCAGTTGGCAGACTGAGCAGTGAACCTCAACTGCCCTCTTTCTGCACACTTGGATCATGTTTGCAGATCCTTCCTTAGACTGCTCCCACCCTCCACTCTTGTACTTTGTCTTTGTGTTGTTAGTGAATGTGTTGGTTTTGTTTTGTATTCCCTCAAGTATATCTGAAACAAACTGAATTTAGGCTTAGCCTTGACCCCTCGTGTACTCCAGTAGTCACTTTCTGTATTTCTGACATCAACCTTCTGTGTTGTCATGTCTTACAGCTATGCAGCAGTTCAGTTACTTATTTTTGTTCCTGCTGCAGCTCCTTCCAGATTTCCCATCCGCCTTGTGGAACCAAGTAAAAGGCCTTGAAAGTATTGGGTAGTACTTTCTTATTATATTCATCTGTGATCTAGTGCAGGCTTGACTGATGGCTCCTCTTTGCCATGTTGGTTTTGTTGTAGCCCTGATGGTTGTTAAACAGCTAGCTTTCCCTGAAGGATTCTTTATATGATTTTCCCCTGCCACTTTTTTATTAAGCTAATGGGTCTGTAATTCCCTGGATATTTCCTGTCACCCCCCCCCCAACTAGAGGGGTGCATTTGCTGCTGTTAAAATCATTGTGTACATACAGTGATCTGTTGACCATCTCCATTAGGGCATCTGTCAGTTCACTGGTCATATTCCTAACAGTACCTCTATTTTCACACTTCTTTACAGAATTCAGTGAGGAAAGGCCAAAATAATTCCTCCTGGTCGCTGAGCAGGTCCAGTTTTGTGGTTGTGGAGTCCTGGCAGTATAGAAAACTCTCTTGGGTTAATGAGTGACCACTAAATCCACCTCAGGATCTGACTGCTGTGGTTCACCCTTTGATCCTATGAGACCATCCAGTTGAAATGTTGTGAATAACTGAAGGTGTCGCAAAAGTGTTTCATTAGGTTCAATTGTGCTGTGAAAATGGAAAAGTTTTTCCTTTTGGGTGGCATAGTACCCATTAATGCTCCATTTGGTAGGTCAGGACCACTTAAAACTTATCTAAAACACCTATGGTTTGGTCACATTTATTCCACATTCAGAGGTGCATATGTCAGCTATTTCTGTCCATTGTATCATTGTGGAAGCAGGTTTGTGGACCACTAACCAACTGATCAGGCAGTCAGTCCTCGCAGGGACTGCCTGCATCTCCACATACGTTTTGAAGAACCTATCCCTTCTTTGGGATCTAATTTTCATTGTGTACAAGCTTGCCCATCCCACAACTTGACCCTCTTGTTCTGCAGAATTGTTTTGGAAAATGTTTGCTTTTTTTCGGTGGCTATCACCTTGCTCACAGGCTGTTAGAGCTGCAAGGCCTTTTTGCATTGGGAATTATATTTGATTATTTCATGAAGTTTGTGCAGCACTTGTGACAACACGCATTTCCTCCATAAAGTTGTTTCTGAATTATCCTTAACCTGGTCTGTTCATCTCATTGTTCTCTCTTCCGTGGTTTCTGTCCAGGTAGATACTCTGGTAGAAACTCTGGGTTTCTCTGAAGTAAGTGCATGAAGTTATACAAGCAGAACAACTTTGCTCTGGGCATGGAAGTGCTAGCTGCCACAAAACAAATTCATTATACATGTATTGCTGCCAGTATTATGCTGCCATTAATTGGTTAATCACCCAAGCATTATCTTCATCCCTGATTCCAGGGGTTGGACCTCTCTTGTTTCTTGTACTTTAACCTTACACATTCCAGCTGTCCACTGGCTGCATCCACCATGGCATTTTGCCGCTTGAGATGCGGCATTAACTCGCATCAAGGAGCCTCACTAATGTTTGCTGCAGCAGGTGTTTTTTTTTTTTTTATTGCTTTAGCAGGTGTTTTTTTTTTTTTTTTTTTTTGATTGTTGCAGGGTTTTTTATTGTTGTAGCTGATCTATGTAAAGACCTTCCTTAGGATATTTTTTGCAGGAGGTCTCCTTGCTCAGTGGTTGGGGAGTGAGCTGTCACCTTCAGAAGATAGTTGTACTTTGCTAATGTGTTGTGTGACTTTAGTAAGTCTGATAACCAAGACCCTGCAGACTTTAGTGCACTAAATTTTCTGATTGGGGGGAGGGTTAAAATGTGAGAAAATGCAGCCATTCCTAGACATTCAAACAAGGTTTCTGTTGTAGGTCATCTGGTGTGTGAAAAATGTTTTTCTGTTTCATAACCTGTACCCGACAGGAATGCATAATTCTGATTCTCCCTAGTTCCTTTCTGGTGTCGCAGGCTTAGTTGCCACCTCTTGTGTCCTTGAAGCCAAGGCTCCCATAGGAAACTTCAGTGCCTCTTAAAGCAGCTTCCTATTCTTGATAAGCAGCTCTTTTATATTTCATTTCAAGCCAATTGATTGGTTTTCCTTACTGCTGGGGCATCCTAGCTTTCATTGGCTTTTGTTAGGCTTTTAACAGCAGCTCAGAATAGCTCTGTTAAGATGTACAGTAATAATTGACCTAGGGTTTTGCCATTGACCAGGTGACAGTTGCTTCTTCACAGTAATGCCATTAATTATTTTCCAGCTGTTTTTCCTTTTCTAAACGGGTCTCAGTCATTCTGGGATTAAGAACATCTTTCAGCTATTTCAAGCTTACTTTATGAATTTGTATAGATTTATTGTCAGTCTGTAAAACTGGACCATTCCCTTGTGTCCTTCAGGAGATTTAATTTGTAATAAACTTCTCAAAACCTTAATCTTACAGCATACAGTTGGACTGTGCCTCTTTTATCTCTGTGATTGTAATGTCATGCTAGAATTGTTATTGGATTCTAATCTAATGGACTTCAGGTCGAAGTCTTTCCGAGCCATGGGCTCTTTCCAGTTATGAGGCCTGGCTTGTTTGTCATAAGGATAAGGTGTCCATAAGATGTCCAGCATAAAAATCGTATAGTTCATCTAATGTCCAGTCCCCCCCCCCCCTTTTCCCAGACAAATGAAGATGAGTGTATTTTGGGTATCAGAGAATGTATAGATAGCGCCATTATTACATCATGATAGCTCCCATTAGGACTGCTTATCTTTCCTGTGGTGCTGGGGGGGGGGGGTGGCAAAACATGTCCAAGAGATGCATTTCTTTGCAGTCTGATAATTTTGTTTTATGATATGGTGAGCATGGGATGTCCCTGATAGTTACATTGAAAGCCCACTCTAGCAAAGCAGTGGTTCATGGCGCCTGTCAGGAATGTGACATTTGATTGTCCTTATGCTTTTTATATGCTGACAGAACCAGTTCTTCTTGGACTCGTTTAAGCCATGGTCCTGCCTTCAAGGACAACTGTAAATGCAGTACAGAAGGAAATTTATTATGACCAATCAAATCACATTGTGGAGAACTTCACTTGAGTACCTGGGAAAAGCCCACTCTGACCTGGGGAGAACATGCAGACTGTGAGTAAAGCCCGAATTGAAGTCAGGACCCTGGAGCTGTGAGGCAGAATGTGTAACCACTAAGCTGTCATCAAAGGTTATAAATCGCATGTAATCTCTGAGTCTAGAGCATTCCTTTAAAAAGACTGTTCTTGGTATGTTGCTTACACCAATCTCCTTCCACACACTGGTAGTAGCTGTGTGTAAAAGGTGCCTTCTACAGTTTGAGCATCTCTTATGTATGATAAAGTTATCTGATGTAGTTCCCGACTTCAGACTTACTACTTTGTAGCAGCAGAGGGGTTCAATCTTCAATCCCACTGTTACTCCAGGCTGTCAGTATTTATTTTGCTTTTAGTCTGGCTGTATATGACATTGCAGTGTAATTTCCTTAAGGTTGTATTTACAAATGTATTTTCAAGTAGTCTGGAATATCCAGGGTTATGGTGAGTACCTCACATATTGTCTGTTTTATATTAGCAACAATGCTAAACTGTAGAAAAGTGGTCATGTACCTCTTAAATTAATGATGTTACACTCTACACCATAGGCCCTTAGTTTACTAAATAGTGCCTGATGGCTCAAGTCTTTCGGTTGTCTGTCTGTAAATGACAGTGTCAATCCAAAATTGTTTCCTAGGTTATTTTTGACAAGTAAAATGTAGGGTGCTAGCAGTAAATATTTCAAAGCATTGGACACTTCAGCTGTACTAATTGTCCAGATGTATTTACTGATTATTGTGGTTTGTGATTGATTAACATTTTCTTACTTATTGATTTGTTATAGGTAGGAGATCTAGTTTATGCACAGTTTCTTGTTGCTAACAAAGACATGGAACCAGAACTGGTTTGCATCGACAGCGTTGGACGCTCTGTAGGAATGGGTGTGATTGGCCCTGGAGGGCTAATGTTCAAAGTTTCACTCGGTCTGGCTAGAAAGTAAGTTAACAGTTGTATTGTGAAAATTTTATAGTATTTTGAGTAAAGACCTACAAAGATGAGAGAAACTGTTTCACAGATGAGCTAAAAAAAAAATGACAAAGTAATTTATGTACTTCACGAGGAATACACAGCGGATTGTATAACCCATGTTTAAAAGAATCCTCATTTAGGGCGCTACTTTCCTTTTCATTTGCTTATCTGGCTTCTTTCCACACACTTGAAGTATCCACCACTTGCAACAGCTGCTTCTTGTATGCATCCCAGCAATGCCACTTTTGATATTCTGTTGCTGATATTAAGCTATTTTTCCAAAGGTGCCCCACCTCTTTTTTTTATTGTTGGAGAATCAGTAAAAAGGAAATCTTTTCCTATTACAAGTTTGCTAATGCTCCTTTTTTAAAGACATTATGCCTGTTTGCAGGATTTGTTTGCTTTCCTGTTGATTTGGTTGCAAAACATCGTTCTGGTCCTAACATCGAAGAAACGTGCGAATGTGAGATTATTCGACTACACACAATGTTGAATCTGCTGAACAAATTCAGCAGATTCGACACTGTTGTCGAACAGAGCACGTGACTACTATATAAGAGCACACTTAACGTGAAACTCCTATAGTTAACATCACGGTTTTGCAGGGGGGGGCTTGGCCCCCCCTCCACACCCCCCTGCTAACTATATTCCAACTCTGAATCGTACTACAGTGAGGAAAGGGATGAATATCCCACACCGCACTGTACCGTGATCTCTATGCAGTTTTTAGAATTCATTCGTAGCATTTGCTGATACGACTTTCGAACATGGTGTGCTTGGCAACACAGAAATTCGGACATCTGTAATTCGTTTTTCCTTATGCGGAGCATCCACGTTCTATATTATGATTATAAATCATATAAAAATGTATGAATATATGTATGAATTTACATGCGTGTATGTATATGTATGTACATGCGTGTGTATATGTATGTACATGCATGTATAATGTATGTGTCTATGTATAGATGTATGTAATATATATGGAGAGAGGCATTTTTGATAGGTAGAGACATAATATACATGTGATCAAAAGTTACCTTTGTTGAACAGGAAAAAAAGTCGGTACACCTGATTGAAAATTAGCTGATCACATATTATGAACTTTTTTTGTGTGCAAGATTGCAGTACAGTGAGGTTAGGGGAATTTGCCCTTTCCACACTATAACGCAGAAGGTATAGGAATGCAGGAGGGGAACCCTCTGCAGAAACACTTGATATGATGTCTATTTTCATCTAATTCTCACTGTCTCCGATCCAACCTTGACCCATTCTTCTAGAGCTGTGGATTTTGAGGGTCTTACTCCTCTCCTACTCAAGTTACCTGTGATCTCATTTGCCACCTAAAACTTTCAGACTTGTCAGAGGTCTGGTTTGCACGATAAGTGAAAGTGTTTTTTGACTCCCCCTTCCTTTTTAGATAGGGTAGTTTGTAGTATTGTATGGCAGCTTAGTGGTTACACGTTGTGCCTCACAGCTCCATGGGTATAGCTTTAGATATTTTTAGGATAGTTATAAGGTGGTTATTAGAAACCGATTAGCTGTTAGGTTTTCGGTGTGACTGTGTTTTTAGAGAAGTATAGTTTGATACGTGTTAGAATTTAGTTGTGGTTTATTCCAGTTTTTCTAATGTCAGGTAAATCACAAGGGTTTAAAATGTACTCTGTTTGTAGACGCACAGTTCCTCCTCAAGACACTCACTGTCTTTGTGTATATTGCTTAGACATTGCCCAGCTTCAAGCTGGCTGTGATATTTGTGCTGCTTTTGGGTCCAGGACTTTTCAAGGCAGAAAAGAAATCCTTCCCACCTCAGACAAGGTGTTCATCATCTTCCTCTTTAACGATTTCTTCTGCTACTAGACCAGCTTCAGCCTCCCTGGCATTAAAGCAGGGAAAGGGATAAGTCTAAAGAGAAACAAAGAAAGTAGAAATGTCTACAGAGAGGATCTGAAGAGAAAATTGGAAGAGAGAAGATATGAGAAGTCAACAAAAAGGTCTCCGAATTAGAGTAATCCTTCAAGTTTGGCACATAAAACAACATTGAAGTTGTATCAACCAACTAGTTGGATCTGATCCCCCTATCCTCAAGCTAGATTCTTACCGTTGCCAGTGAGCCCTTAACTCTACTCTCCTGTTTTACAGAAAAGACTGTTCTTGAGGCCTCTGTTGGTGGTATCCTCATAGAAGTTGACCAGAGTCTTTACTGAAATGAACATTGATTGTATGATGAGGAAGCTCTTAAGGACACAAAGATAACCATTTGAAATGTCGGGACCTGCAAGAGCGAATGGTAGTAAAGCAAGAGTGCACACCTACTTTATCTGCGTTTGATAGCCCAAGATTTCTTCACAGAAAATAAAATGCTTTTATTACTTTTTCTCCAAAGGTGCACATATTGAAGTACTGGGTGTTGAAGTTGTGGAATTTTCAGATCATATGGGTGTATGGGAAAGGGGTTGTGAGAATTAAAAATTAAGGAGGTAATATTACTGAACTAGATAGGTTAGGTTAGATCATGAAGAATGAGAGGGGAAATAAAGCAGTTATGGAGACTTTAATTTGTCTGCGAAATCTTTACAGCAGCTGGTCATATTTTTGGGTAATATATAAAGAAAATACAAGAAAGTGTGTCCTTGTTTTGAAGAGAGGAGAAGAGAAAAATGAGTTAAGGAGACTATAAGAAGTTGTCAGAAGAAAGACTAAGAGATTAAATGTGGAAAGAATGCTATGAGTGAAATAGGGGTTGGGTTAAGGGGATTATGTTTAAACGGACGTTTTTGAAGGGTAAGAAGGAAGAGGTGTATCCTCTTTTTAGAAAGAGGTTAAAGGGACTAAAGGGAAGATGAATCCAATGAGGGGTGTAGTGAGGTATAAGCTGGAACAGAGTATGGGCATTAAGTTTGTAGAAAAAAATTTATTGGGGGGGGCTAAGGATATGGCAGTAAGAGAATATGGGTATTGTTAAATGGCATGTAAAAAGAATGTTCGAGGAGAACCGTATGGAGCTGAGGTAGGTAGAAAGTAAAGAGGATGTAGGGTGAATTAGAGGAGTTGAGAGAAGAATTAGAAATTGCAATAAAAAAGGTAAGGAGGCATCAGCTCCAGGACCTGATGGACTGAGTTATGGATTTTATATTGGGTTGTCTGATCTGAAGAATGCTTTTGGTGAGGTTTAGAATGAAGAGATTGAGGACAGTATGGCAAGGGAATTTAAATCATTACAGAAAGAGGAAAAGGAAGGTAATGAATTGGGGACCAATAATGTTGGGTAATGCAGATTAACAAATATTTATCAGGGTAATTCAGAAATGGTTACAGAAAGTGATTGATAGAAGCAGCACCATGCGATGGTGTGTGTAATGTAAAACAGGCAAGTAAATGAGATGGTACTTGTAATAGAAGCACTTCATTTTTCTCTAGTACTATAAAAATGAAAGCATGGTTTCATGTGATGCAGCAAAAACTTGATAGTCCATATCACAGGTGAATGTGGGGTATTTTGGAAGAATATGGAAAATTTGATTAAATGTCCTAAGAATGTGTGAAAATTTGGGGGTGTTGATTTTAATTGATTGTATCGGGGAAAAGAGGAAAAATTTTAATGGAGGTGTGGAACAAGGGTGTCTTAGTGTGTGTTTGCCATTGCATTGAATTTGGTTATGCAAATGTTGTAGTGGTATAGAAGCAGGGTGGGAGTTGAGGAGAGGTATGATGCTGCCTTTGTTACTTTCATATGCCGATTTTTTATTTCTGGGAAAGAATAAGGAACAAATGAAAGAAGTGGTAGTGAAGATAGAGGGCAAGTGTAGTACTGCATTTAAGTAAGCAGAAAGGTGAAGGGTTTAGGAATGTGGTAGAAATGGATAAAGCATAATAGAGTGAAATAAGTGCATTGTAAGTACTGTTTGGAAGATGTGTAGTGATAGGCGAGTGAGATGTTGTTGGAAATGGAGAATAACTGGTGGGACACATATACTTTTGATATGATAAATGAAATATGCTTGTGTACATACATATGTGGTAGGAAAACTACCATATTTAGGTGGGGTGTTTTTCCTGCCAAGATTGAAAACAAACTTTATAAATTGAGTTGTGTTAATGGCATCAGAGCATTTGCTGTACGCTTTAAAAGTGAAACAAGAAAAAAATAGGCCAGGTAGTGGGAATGTTGTGCACGATATACAAGAGGCATGGAAACTAGCAGTTGAGAGAAAAGTGGAAGTGGAAATTGAGTAGAAGGAAGGATGAAGCTTATAGGAAAAATGGATTATATATAAAAGGGGAAAGGTGAAGATTGTATAAGAAAATAAAGACAGACTCTGATGGGTTTTATTGAAGATGGTGTTCTTTTGGAGGATTTTATCTGGAAAAGTAACATGAAATAGTAGGTACGAGAAGAAATCCTGTTAAGTTTGTAATATGGAAGAAGCATCCTGACATTGTTTTTGGACAGTAAAAAAATGTTCTGGACTGTGTCCAAAGAAAACAAAAAATGGCATTGTTTAAAAAGATTGATGTAAATGTGATTGTATGGGGGGGATATAAAAGAAGTAGAGTTGAAATTGATAGGATAAAATGTGACAATATGGTATCTGTGGATGGGAAGATATGCTGAATTATTTCTTTAATAAAGCATTTTAGGAGATGGTTGTAACAGAAGGGGTGGGTAGGGTAGTGGGCTAAAGGAAAGCTTAGTTAATGGTGAATTAAGAAGTGTATAAATATGAAGTTTAAATACATGTATGAAGAGTAACCTGTTTAAAGCATCCCCACTCCTTTTGATAAGTGTTGGGGATCTTTAACAGTCACTTGAGCTACCACAAACTCCATTGGACTGGACCAATGTGTAACTCTGCATTCCCCCTTACGCTAAGGTTCATTGTCAGTAGTGGAAAAAATGAATCTAGGCACCTGGGTTGGGAGCAGAACCTGCAGACCTCTGATCTTTCAGCATCAAAAGCAAGTATGTCGCCTCTTGAGGCACTGACAATGACAAGCATGTAAGTACAGGTTCATTTTCCCTACCTGTTTCTGGCATTGACCAGTCCAGTTTCCTTTGTTCAGGTCTCACTTTTTGCCACACGAAGATATTATTCCAGTATGACCACATGACTTTTGATGACAGAGGAGACTAAAACAAGTTGTTAAAGATTACCATACTACTGGAACAGATTCATTTTAAGACCAAGCGTAAGCATTTTCATCTTTTATGAAAGATATCAAACCATAGATAAAAGCCACTGCAACAATTAAATAACCACAAAGCTTAGTGATGTGGTAAAAATTGCCCCAGTAGGAAACTTAAACAGAAGACTTGGCGTGTGTAAAGTAGTGTTTGAAGGCCAACTACATCAAAAACTAAAAAAATTGCTTTTCAGCTTATCTTGAAGTTTCTTGTTATGTATACCTCTGTATCGCTGTAAGTGGTTATTACTTTCAGGCCGTTTTGGCGTGCAGTAGTGTCATGTTACAGACAGAAAGGCATCCCTATGATTAGATTTTGTTGTGGCGCTCTCCCTCTCTCCAACAGTTTTACAGCATTGCAGTGATGGAACTACTTATCTTTTTTTCATTACATTGCTTCTTTTGACGCCCCCCTGTATCCTTCACTGATGCAGCATTTTAAGGAACATTTGAATAGCAAGCTTGAAAAATTAGATGAATTAGCTGCTGTTCTGAAGTGCGAGAAATCTGATCCCTGTAATTAATATATGGTACTTGGGCTAAGCTGGCTTGTGTTGCACTCGTAGGGGATTGCTCAGCTAACAGCCTTATTGGACCTTTTTAAGCATAACCTTGTTTTCCCTTTTGCAAGTGTTAGGATTAATTGCCCAGATGCATTTAGTTGGGTTTAAGAGTCGGTGCATTTACAGACTTGCTTCTGTCCAACAAGGGCATTGGTGCTAGTCTAAGGGTAAATTTCTGATTTCCCCATCCAGGTTATTTTTGAATAGGGTCAGGGACAAGTTCTGCTTCATATGGATAAGAAAACTTGTTGCAGTATTTTTAACACTGTAGTTGTCTTCGGTTAGTGTTGTCACCTTACAGCAAGAGGTTCTCCGGTTCAGTCCTCGGCTGGGGTGCCTTCTGTGTGGAGTCTGCATGTCCTCCCTGTGGTCGCATGGGTTTCCTCCGGGTGCTCCGGTTTCCTCCCACATCCTAAAGACATGCTGTAGGTGGATTGGACACTCCAAAATTGGCCCTAGGTGTGTGTGTGTGTGTGTGTGTGTGTGTGTGCCTTCTGTGGAAGGTTGTGCGCTGGGCTGGCAACTCGACACTGTAAAACTCTACTGCCAATCATGAGCGGACAGGTGATCCACTGTGGTCACCCCTAACCGGGAAAAGCTGAAAGAAGACGACGTTAGAATTAGTCTTTGATACTTATTTTCATTGACTTGCTTCAGTCAAACATTGCATTTAATGCAGAAAATACTGCAGCGAGAAGATGCTATGCATTTTTACAGAAAATGCGATGTGGTAAAAAAAATATATACATCAAAACAAATCCTGACAGAAAATCAGGACGTTTTCCTTTTCGTGGCATTCTTTGGGTTTGATTAAAGGGAAGGACTGCTAATTTGTGAAGAGTTTAAAAAAAAAAAAAAAAAAAAACTAATGTGTGGGTGGAAATTTTCTTGTTTGAAATCTGAAAACTAAACTTGAAGCATTTACTTTTCTGCAGACTCAAAACTGTAGCTCCAGGCTATGCTACTTGTCATCAGCATTGCATCTCAGATAAGTCGCATTTAAATGCCTATGCTCAACAGCCATTTTTTTAATGGATCTACAGTTAGAATCCATGATCTAACTTACTCTGCCTCACCTTGCCATGTGATAGATGACAAACATAGGAAAGGAAAATGTAAAAATTTCACAAAATGGCAAACAGAAATAAGTTCATGCTTAAAATGAGTTGAGTAATTATTAAATGGCACTTTTTCTGTATGTGGTACTAGTGTTGGACTGCAGGGCATGAAAATCACTTTTGGGAATGAAAGACTTGACATTTGAGTGGAGTTCTCCTTTAAGGGGCCTTGATAGCTTTCTGCTGAATGTTAACTCCTGGGGCTATCTATGCAATCTTTAATCACCTCATAGATAGGAGAGCCATGGCAAGAAGCGTGCTTATACATAGTAGAATATTTAGAATATTCAGTCACTGAACGAAGCATGAACAGACTACTGTAACCACAAAGAAAACCACCAAGCTGCTCCAGTCTTCTATATGAAAAACCTTTTAATGTACAAAATTTTAAGCGCTTTCGTCCCGCCACCTATGAGACTCCTAGGAAGAAGGTAGAAGTCTTGTAGGTGGCGGGACAAAAGTGCTTATCTTGCATCAAGTACATTAAAGTTTTTTTGATGTAGAAGACCAGAGCAGCTTGGTGGTTGTCTTCGTAGACATTGGATGGCCAGCCAATTACCTGTCTTTACTCCACAGCTAATACTCAATATCTCCAAACCACCCCAACATAATATGTCTATCCATAAATCTGACCCCTCATTTAGCTTTTTGTAGGGTAAAACAGCGATGATATAATTGATTCCCCTTCACCGCTTGAGCAATACTTCTTGCAACAATGTTATTTTTTTCCTTCTCAAAAACAAGCTTTCAGTCAAAACATCCTCATGCAATCTCCACGCCAACAAAAATACCCTTAATCTGCAAAGACCCAAATTCCGTCTAGAAAAGCTTCTTAAAGATGCCCCCCCCCCCAGCTAGAACCCTCTCCTCATAGAAATCAGTAGTATAATTTTGGTACAACACATTCCATATAGGGCATCTGTGCCTAAAGAAGACGTACAGATGCACATGCTACATCAGTAACGTGTAGCTAGTTTAACCACTATACACTAATTTTTCCCTTTGTACATACACATATTTTTTCGGTCATTAATTGCATGATATAACCTTTAACAAATGTTGTTTATCTGTTTGTTCTAATTATAAAAAAATCCTTTACATGACAGATTTGTAGTATTTATACAGCTGTGATATAGTTGTTTTCTGCCTTGTGCTTTGCACCTGGGTAGTGGCTGAAAAGGGTCCTTGCACCAGCCTACCACCCACTTAACTTTTTATTTATTTTTTTTAATTCAGCTGAAACCTAGCAGGCTGCATGTGTTAAAATTCATCTGTCAGTCACACATCTGATCTTTGCACAACATTCCACCATGTTATATGCAGCATGATCTGTCATAAAAACTTTTATGTGACAAGGTATGTCAGTAGAAATCATTTGTAGCACCTTTTCTGCTGTACTGCATAGCACAGTTTGTAAATACACTTTCATAACATTAGTACTGTGTATGTAAAGCACCAAGCAGAAGTTACAAATGACCATGCAAACGATACTTTTGGAAACCTCAAAGTGGCCCATTGGTTTATAGGCTGTGCATGTTACTGGGCTATATAGGTTCTGCTTGTTAACTGGGCTGTATTAATGAGAAATGTTTGCAATAAGTCTACATTATGAACATGCTTCAGATCTGAAGGTGCCCTACTTTATATGGTGGGATCTCTCATTTTTGTTAAACATGTCTTTCAATTTCAGTGTTGTCGTATTAACTAAAAAGGGATGTTCTGTCTGGGTAGTCATTTTAGGATTTCCCATAATGCAGCAGTTGATTTTATAATAATATCCTTAACTGCACCAGATTCCACAGAATAAGTAAGTAACCTGGCTGCTTTCAGTTCATGTGCAAAATGTTCAGAGTTGTCTCTTATGATGATGTAGTTACCAACACTGTTCATTGTTCACTTGACCAAAGGAGCATCAAAGCATCATTGTTATTAACTGTCACCGACTTGGGAAAACTCCTTGCTGTTTGTTAAGCTGCCAGTGCACTTTCAAAAACTCCTTTGCAGTTAACCTAGTAGTTTGTACTACTTGCTCTTTGATGGTTTATTTTTTCGTGATGGATGCAGACTCCTGTAATGAAAGAAACTGTCGCCTACTGTTTTCTTACTGATCTTGGTCATTATATGTCTATTGCGTTGGTCTTCATAAGCCAAATATTCAAGTACAGCAAATATTCAAGTACAGCACATCATTATGAAACAAGAACCTTAAATCAGTTGTCCATTGATTATTGATTTAACCTATGCATTAACTTAACCAACTTTGTTTTACCTCATTTGGCAAGATGATCATTGATAAACAGTAGTATAATTGAATAAATGACCAGTTTGTGGCTGAATAAACAAATCTGTTCTCCAGAAACGTCATGGCTAAGTTTGGGAAGCTGTGTGTCATAGTGGCACTCTTTGCTGTGTCCTTGGCCTGTCTGTAATACTTTCTTTTAAATACAAAGCTGTAAATAACACAGTATCGAATTATGAACTACACACCCATAATCCTCTCGTTAATCTGAGCTCTCCTATCTCTATTCACAATCCCCAAATCCATTGCGGTCACAAAATTGGGTCTATATTACCAGATCGAAAACCTGTTTCAGCGAACACCACAAGACCGACACGTATAGCGCGAAGTACAGTAACGGCGAACATTCAAAACAGCGAAAAATGAAATGTCGAACTGTCATGGTTGGCCCGTCTGCGGTATAGCTCCATAAGGTAAGTGTGCGATGGTTACGGATCTTAGGGTTAGGGTGCGGGTTAAGGTAAGTGCATAGATAGAAATGTATGTAAGGTTTAGTGTATGTATGTGTTTTATTTATTATGTTTGGGTATGTAGTATTTAGCACAGTGGTGTTGGCCGACTATGACGGTATGACGGTTTGAGATTTGAAAATTCGCGGTTTAGAGGATTCGGTGTATTTGCGGTTCATGCTATACGTGTCGGTCTTGTGGTGTTCGCTGAAATGGGTTTTTGATCTGGTAATCTGGTAATATAGTAATATAGACCCCACAAAATTGTGGCTTAAGCCACAAGATCTCTCCATATACCACTACTTCCCAAGCTATGATTACTTTCTTGACGACGGTCCAGGATTAAGAGAGGAGGAGGGTACTATCCTTTTCAAGTCTGACATCGACCTACAACTGCTTGCACAAAGTAATGCCACTTCAGATTCTGTTCCATCGTTCACTATAGCTACAAGACTGTACCTGTATCCTCTTCAGCTATAAGGTTTGAGTTTAAAACTGCTGTTTGACTGCATTGATTTTTGGATTTTCCCCACTTGCCCAACTCTTGTGCGTTTAAAGTTGGTGCCTTTTTAGCTGCCTGCCCCTACTGTAAATGGAATTTGCAAGCCCCACCCAGTGCTATTTTTATTGACACTGGTGGCTCAAACTGGCACTCCCATTAGACTCTTAAAGCTTGAGGTACCAGTATTTCGTATAATCCCATTATGTACACTGCAGTATTCAGAGTGTTAATCTGAATTGTGTATTGTCTCATGTTTACTGGGAACTGCCTTATTCTTGGACTGACACAGTATGCCAGAGATGTAATTACATTATGTCTTTGGAGGCAAATCTCACATACAGACACTGACATCTCCAAACAGGTTGCCAGTAACACGCAAAATTCCTACTATGGATCAGACACTCAAATTTGCATATGTTGAGGCCCATAAATGAAAGCTTACCCATACCTCAAAGACTCCCATTAATTGCCTTTGGCAACCTTCCAAACACTATGCAAAGACAACATTCCCTAGGACACGCCACACAACCATATCTCACAATGACTCCGCCTCTAAGCCCTTAAGGCAAACTTCCACACAACCTAATACATTGGTCATGTGAGACTCTCTATTGAGAGAGAGAGACTGATAAACTGAGCAAGGAGACTGTCATGGTCAATTGTCTATTGGGGGCAAGGATGTGCCAGATCACACATGCACTCAAGACATTGAACCACAACTACCAGTATGACTGTCATAGTCCATGTGGATGTTAATGACCTGAGACCTACCTCCCTGGACTATATGAAGGGAGACGTGATGGAGCTTTCAGACTGTGTCCCCAGGTAGGGATGAGCCTAGCATTGAGCAGCATTCTGTCCTCTCAAAGGAAGATGCCCCAATATAAAAAGATTATTGACTGGCTTATTTACTGGTGTCAATATTTGTCAGTTTGGGAGGACATGATTGACAGACCATGCATCTTTGAAAAGGGTGGTCTGTACCTGTCCTGTTGAGGCTTTTGGATATTACCCTAAACATTATCCACCATCCACCCCCTGTAGTGCCTTTTTTAGGCGATGCCAATCTGAAACTTTCCAACATAGTAAATTATATGCAAGATAAACTAAAGGTGTTGCTGCTCAATGCTAGGAGTCTCAACAAGAAGCTGCAGTCTCTGGAAGCGGTCCTCACCCTGGAGAAGTGTCTATATCTATGCAGTTACTGAGGTACTGTTTAAATCTGTGGAATGCACCCCAACAGTACAAAGCTATAATGATATACATTTAGACCAGCTACCGCACAAGAAGGGACAGGAGGTGGATCAATAATCATAAAGTAAGCACACTTCTAAACTGGCCAAACAATGTGACATGTTTGAGCTCTTTATCCAGCTAACCTTGGGTAAAGTCCAGTACAATATCCTTGCTATCTATAGGTCCCTGTCTATTACCCAGGATAACCGTACCACATATTTGAATGTGCTGGAGACGCTCCCAATTTCCACATGCCATGGATATCTTGCCCCATGCCAAACGATAGAAAACACACCCTAAACAGAAGTTAAAGATTCCCAATCCTGAAACAGAAATTCCACTAATTCCATGCTTAAAACAGGAGTTCCATGTTAGTGGGCTCAAGTATTGCCAGTCAACCTAGGGCTACCCTTTCGCAGGATGTCGCCATGCTGTGACTATCACAAATACACAGACGCGCTTCCAGATCTAGGATGAAACGCTGCTACATGCGCAACGTGGACTTAGGATCAGCCACCACCTGCACATCAACCTAAAAGAAATGCTGGCAGCAAAACTGGCAATCCAAAAGTTCAGACCATTTCTCAAAGAGGGCCAGTTGATAAGTGACAGACAACACCACAGTCATGTGGTACATCAACAAGCAGGGAGGTTGCTCTCATTCATACCCCCTATGCAGAATGACTTGAGCTGTGGAACCTGGCACTCAGCTACAACATCCAGTTACAGGCAATATTTGTACCGGGTATTTAGCAGACATATTAAGAGAACCATTGGATGCCCAATCGGATGCTACACCCGGACATCTTCAAGACCATCTCAAAGAAATGGGGAATGCCTCAGATAGATCTATTCGCTTCCCTCTCAATCACCAGCTCAAAAAATTCTGCACAAGGACATTCCACCCACTAGCATGGAAAGTGGATTCGGGCCTCCTTCAGCTGGAAAGGCCTAACAGCATATGCATTCCCACCTCTTCCCTTGATACACAAGGTATTATTAAAAATCAAGGAAGAACGTCCAAGGATAATCCTGATAGCCCAAACTGGCCAAGACAACACTCGACCCACTGCTGAGGAGCATGTCTCGGAACAATATGTGGCCAATACCCCTGATGCCTTGATGTTAACTCAGAACACCACAGCATCATGCATCCAAACCTAAAAACGCGCAACTGACTGCATGAACATCACATAGCAGCAACTAATCCAGAACTTTCCTAAAGAGTTAAAGACATTATTCTTGAAGCCCGCAGACCTTCAACAAGAAGGAACTATGCAGGAAAATGGAAAAGGTTTGTCATTTGAGTACTGAAAGAGGAAAGATGTCAAACATAGATATGCCTCAACATTCTGGAGTATCTGGCAGAACTTCTACATTCAGGCCTGTCCTACTCCTCCATCAAGATACATGCATCAGCTATATCAGCAGAATACAGCTTTGATCCACCTGTTTTTCACACCCTTTACTCAGGCAGTTCCTCAGAGGAATCAAGAATGTAAAACCTCCAAGGAAACCACCATTGCCAGCTTTGGGACTTGAACTTTGTGCTAGAAAAGTTGACACTATCACCCTTTGAACCAGCAGCAACAGCAGACCCACAGCATCTATCATCGTGGGAAAACGGCCTTTCACTGGCAACAACCTCAGCCAGAGGGTTTCTTGAACTTCAGGCCCTAATGGCAGTACAACCCTTCCTAATCTTCCACCTAAGATAGAGTGTCCATGAGGACTAATCCTACATTTATGCCTAAGGTGGTATCCAGTGTCTTTAAACCAGGCAATCCACCTACCTACCTTTCTTTCCCAACCCACAAAACAGAGGGGAAAGAATACTGCATACCTTGGATGTACATAGACAGCTACGCTACTATTTGGACAGAACAAAAGTAGCAGAAAAACTGACCAGCTTTTTGTAGCCTATGCAACAGGAAGGAAGGAAAAGCTATTTCCAAACAGACAATCTCCAAATGGATAGGAAATTGCATACCATTCTGTTACTCCTTCCATGGAAAACCAATTCCACAGAACATAAGACCTCATTCTACAAGGGCAACAGCCACTACCACAGCCTTCTACGAGGAGTGGCAACCAAAGACATTATTGAGGCGGCTACTTGGACCTCCGGCATACATTTGCCAAGCATTATAATTTGCTCTATATTCAGATCCCGAGCAGGGTTTGCCACTGCTGTACTGCAAGGGATCCTAAACACACCATAATCTAGTTTTTCCTCCCTCCCCTAGTTGGCTATGGTATTCTATTTAAAGAGGACTGCAGATGCATCCATGAAGGACATAGTACAGTTTTGTACCTACCATAAATGTAGATGTCCTAACTGGATAGCATCTGTAGTCAGGATTACCCTCCTCCTTCCCCTCTGTGGTACTCCTAGGGTGTTTACCCTCCTAATAGCTAGCTGGTGGGGGGAGTCTTTATGGTGTATTTGTTTGTATATATGTACATACATGCTTATTTTTGTGTTTACCCCATCTTTTGGAAACATTGGCATTTATCCAAATTTTAGCCTTCAAGAGGGCTACTGGCATCTGGGGCAAGAAACACTGAGGAAAATGGCGCCGGGTTGATGCCTTTATACCAAGACCAACAGAGATGACGCTGGGTGAAGTGCGACATCAGCCGGCCGACCCGGACTTTGAACCGCCAACTGAAGGGCTGCCTGACGACAGGACAACCCAGTTGTTATGACTGCAGATGCTATCCAGTTCGGACATCTACATTTATGGTAGGTACAAAACTGTACTTTACCAACACTGTTCATTGTTCACTTGACCAAAGGAGCATCAAAGCATCATTGTTATTAACTGTCACCGACTTGGGAAAACTCCTTGCTGTTTTTGTTAAGGCCGCCAATGCACTTTCAAAAACTCCTTTGCAGTTAACCTAGTAGTTTGTACTACTTGCTCTTTGATAGTTTATTTTTTCGTGATGGATGCAGACTCCTGTAATGAAAGAAACTGTCGCCTACTGTTTTCTTACTGATCTTGGTCATTATATGTCTATTGGGTTGGTCTTCATAAGCCAAATATTCAAGTACAGCACATCATTATGAAACAAGAACCTTAAATCAGTTGTCCATTGATTATTGATTTAACCTATGCATTAACTTAACCAACTTTGTTTTACCTCATTTGGCAAGATGATCATTGATAAACAGTAGTATAATTGAATAAATTACCAGTTTGTGGCTGAATAAACAAATCTGTTCTCCAGAAACGTCATGGCTAAGTTTAGGAAGCTGTGTGTCATAGTGGCACTCTTTGCTGTGTCCTTGGCCTGTCTGTAGTACTTTCTTTTAAATACAAAGCTGTAAATAACACAGTATCGAATTATGAACTACACACCCATAATCCTCTCGTTAATCTGAGCTCTCCTGTCTCTATTCACAATCCCCAAATCCATTGCGGTCACAAAATTGGGTCTATATTACCAGATCGAAAACCTGTTTCAGCGAACACCACAAGACCGACACGATAGCTAAGTACAGTAACGCGTAACATTCAAAACAGCGAAAAATGAAATGTCGAACTGTCATGGTTGGCCTGCTCATGTATAGCTCCATAAGGTAAGTGTGCGATGGTTACGGATCTTAGGGTTAGGGTGCGGGTTAAGGTAAGTGCATAGATAGAAATGTATGTAAGGTTTAGTGTATGTATGTGTTTTATTATGTTTGGGTATGTAGTATTTAGCACAGTGGTGTTGGCCGACTATGACGGTTTGAGATTTGAAAATTCGCGGTTTAGGGGATTCGTGTATTTATGTTCATGCTATAATGTCGGTCTTGTGGTGTTCGCTGAAATGGGTTTTTGATCTGGTAATCTGGTAATATAGTAATATAGACCCCACAAAATTGTGGCTTAAGCCACAAGATCTCTCCATATACCACTACTTCCCAAGCTATGATTACTTTCTTGACGACGGTCCAGGATTAAGAGAGGAGGAGGGTACTATCCTTTTCAAGTCTGACATCGACCTACAACTGCTTGCACAAAGTAATGCCACTTCAGATTCTGTTCCATCGTTCACTATAGCTACAAGACTGTACCTGTATCCTCTTCAGCTATAAGGTTTGAGTTTAAAACTGCTGTTTGACTGCATTGATTTTTGGATTTTCCCCACTTGCCCAACTCTTGTGCGTTTAAAGTTGGTGCCTTTTTAGCTGCCTGCCCCTACTGTAAATGGAATTTGCAAGCCCCACCCAGTGCTATTTTTTTATTGGACACTGGTGGCTCAAACTGGCACTCCCATTAGACTCTTAAAGCTTGAGGTACCAGTATTTCGTATAATCCCATTATGTACACTGCAGTATTCAGAGTGTTAATCTGAATTGTGTATTGTCTCATGTTTACTGGGAACTGTCTTATTCTTGGACTGACACAGTATGCCAGAGATGTAATTACATTATGTCTTTGGAGGCAAATCTCACATACAGACACTGACATCTCCAAGCAGGTTGCCAGTAACACGCAAAATTCCTACTATGGATCAGACGCTCAAATTTGCATATGTTGAGGCCCATAAATGAAAGCTTACCCATACCTCAAAGACTCCCATTAATTGCCTTTGGCAACCTTCCAAACACTATGCAAAGACAACATTCCCTAGGACACGCCACACAACCATATCTCACAATGACTCCGCCTCTAAGCCCTTAAGGCAAACTTCCACACAACCTAATACATTGGTCATGAGACTCTCTATTGAGAGAGAGACTGATAAACTGAGCAAGGAGACTGTCATGGTCAGTTGTCTATTGGGGGCAAGGATGTGCCAGATCACACATGCACTCAAGACATTGAACCACAACTACCAGTATGACTGTCATAGTCCATGTGGATGTTAATGACCTGAGACCTACCTCCCTGGACTATATGAAGGGAGACGTGATGGAGCTTTCAGACTGTGTCCCCAGGTAGGGATGAGCCTAGCATTGAGCAGCATTCTGTCCTCTCAAAGGAAGATGCCCCAATATAAAGAGATGATTGACTGGCTTATTTACTGGTGTCAATATTTGTCAGTTTGGGAGGACATGATTGACAGACCATGCATCTTTGAAAAGGGTGGTCTGTACCTGTCCTGTTGAGGCTTTTGGATATTACCCTAAACATTATCCACCATCCACCCCCTGTAGTGCCTTTTTTAGGCGATGCCAATCTGAAACTTTCCAACATAGTAAATTATATGCAAGATAAACTAAAGGTGTTGCTGCTCAATGCTAGGAGTCTTAACAAGAAGCTGCAGTCTCTGGAAGCGGTCCTCACCCTGGAGAAGTATCTATATCTATGCAGTTACTGAGGTACTGTTTAAATCTGTGGAATGCACCCCAACAGTACAAAGCTATAATGATTTACATTTAGACCAGCTACCGCACAAGAAGGGACAGGAGGTGGAGGTGGATCAATCATCATAAAGTAAGCACACTTCTAAACTGGCCAAACAATGTGACATGTTTGAGCTCTTTATCCAGCTAACCTTGGGTAAAGTCCAGTACAATATCCTTGCTAGCTATAGGTCCCTGTCTATTACCCAGGATAACCGTACCACATATTTGAATGTGCTGGAGACGCTCCCAATTTAGCACCACACCATATCCATGGATGATTTCAACAATCGCACCATAGACTGGGATATACACACACAACCACTAAACATGCAGGCTCAAAGATTCCCGGATTTTGTCCATGCATACAACCTTGAACAGCTGATCTGCTTAATTACTAGGGGTGCAAATATTCTGGATGTGGTACTAGCACATATGGGAGAATGTTGCACACACCTCCCTTGTATAATGTCCTAACTGGTCAGATCACAAAGCCATAACCTGTCAAATATAAAGGCTGAACTCTCAGCAAACTCCAGAACCTTTAAGAACTTTTCCAAGGCCCACTACCACCTCTTAAGTGAAGGCATAGCTAAATTCAAAGCCCCCTCAAACTCTGAGAAAACTGTGGCCTATGCCAAAGCGTTTACAGAAACCCTGAACAAGCGTGTTAATAATAGCATAGAAACAGCAGTACCAAACAGAAGTAAGCTTTGGACAAACTCCAAAAACAAGCCCCTCAGTGGACCCACAGTATAAATAGATTGTACAACAAAAGAACATAATTTGTCCAAAAGCAGGTAGGGCTGTGCCAGAAAGGCAAAAAAAAACTCCCTAATCAGTCTCAACATTTGCTGGCTGGTAAATTCAGAACCAATTTCACCCACTATCGCACCCAGTTCCCCTCAGGAAATACTCTACCATTTCTCCCCAGTTATCACTAAAGAACAGGTCCTCCCTGCTTTCTCCAGAGCTAAAAACACTGCATCAGTTGTATGTTCTTTGTGTTTCACTGTTACAGTCATCACATTTGGGTTATCCCTGCCAGGGTAGCCCTTGGCCGGCCCGAATACCAGAGGCTTAGTATTTCTGCGTTGGTTGGTGTCGCTTCAGGATTGACGTCAGGTCATCCATAGTATAAAGTAAGGCAGCCGATGCCATTACATCAATCTTTCTTGCCATGGAGCCCGAAGCAGAAGCAGTTCGCACGAGTGCCAGTTGGCCGCTACCTGAGTTTCGTTTACAGATTTGAAGCTGAAGTCTTCTAAAGCCAAGTACCCCATTGGGGATCCTTTTTTCTTGTACTAACCGATGTCAGAAAAAGTTAAATTGTCTCGACCTGTGGAAAGCAAATACCACACCAAGACTTTCTTACTGCGTCACTTGTTTAGGCCCAGACCACGGTGCCCCCCCCTGCTGTCACTTCTGTGCTTTGTTCAATGTTGTTGGGCCCTTATTGCAGCTAGATATTTTCACTTACAGTCCTCTAACTCTGATATGGCTTCGGTAAGCCATCTGACAGCAGATCTTCCGAAAAAATGTAAAGATAGACCGCACAGGTCCAAACCTACCGGCGATGCTTCCGTTAAGCTAGTCATCAGTTCTCCGGTCCTCAGTGAGGTGCTTTCGCAGCCCCTAATGCCCGCTTCTCTGGCCACTGTAGAGACCCTTTTGGAGTCTTATGCCACAAAACTCTTCGACTAAGGATCTTGCAGTTGTCTCTACCTGGGATGGGTTCGGAGCCGCTGAGCAGGCACCAGCTTCCGAGGAAGTCCTTCGCACTACCGATTCTCGACACAAACCGATGATCTGAAGTAGTTAACTTCATTTTATCTACAACTTGTGGGTAATCTGATCCGAGCCGGCAGCTTATTTTCTAGCATCTGCTGTGAGCTCCTCCCCCTACCGATAATGCAACACCATCTCCTGCCTTCCCATGATCTCGTTTACTGTACCATAGTGAGCATCGTGGTCTCCTTTGCTCTGAGCTCAGGGATAAGTAAGTTGGGATTGTTCTTCCTATTTAGTGTGTCTGTGATCGTTAGTGTATCCTACCTCCCCCATTAGTAGAACGCTTTGTTCGTCGGTTCATAAAAAAAAAAAAAAAATTTTTTTTGTCTCGTCAGTTGCTGTTAGGCCCACTTTTCCTCAGCGTGTGTGTTGTATTCTTTCTGTAGGGAGTGGCATTCAGTTTTGGACTATGGCTGATCAGCCTAAATCAGTCTACAAAAAATGCACAGTGTGTGGCCAACAAGCTCTCACCAGCTGATGGTCACACTCTGTGCGTAATTTGTTTAGGAGTGCCCCATTTATCTACCCAGTGTGCTATCTGTGCGGGTTTTAACCCAAGAGCCCTCTGGAATCGATAGGCCAGATTGGTCGCCAAGAGTCTTCTCCCTGCTTCTATGCTGGATTCTGCTTCAGCCACAGTCTCCGGTACTCCCACCCAGACAGGGACTCAAACTCCTGCTTCTTCTGGTGCTGAGGCAGACAAGCAGAAAGAAAGACAGACACAAGGACAGAGAAAGGTGCAGGGAGGATAAAGAAAGGAGGAGGGATAGGCCTTGCAAGAGATCCCCGGACAGGGATCCTTTCCTTAGCCCTCCTTCTAAGACTTCAAGGCCAGTTTCTCCATGACTCCGATCACCCCATTTCTCACCGGAGCCGCTGGAAACTTCGGATCCAAGGCCTTCCTCACCCTTACTGCACAGACCAGCCAGATCTGAGTCTGTTGCTTCTTCGCGATAGACTCTGAGCCTGTCAGACGTAAACATAGACAGGATGATGTGGAGATTTTTTTCAGGCCCAAATACAGATGGGAGTCTTGCCAGGCCCCTCTCCCTCCGGAGGGGGGACCTCCATGCCCTTTTTCCACCCCATCTCTCCTTCCCTGATCTTGGTGACTGTTTCTGGGTTTTTGGATCCGAGACTCTTGGAGCTGGTAGCTCGGCGCCGACAGTTCCTCAAACCTAGACTCCAGCTGTTACCTCTATTTCCTCTGATCCGGCTAGTTCAGATCCGGGTGACTCTCTGAGCCGTGGACAGGGAGTCAGACCCGAGGGAACGGATTCTTCGGCTTGTTTGGATCCAAACTGTCCCTTGGACCTCAGGCTACCCTCACTTCGGCTCCGAGCCCCACTTCGGGCTCGGGGAGGGCTTCTTCCTTGCTGGGTGCCAAGGAGGTACGCTCTCCATCGGCGTTCGAAGTGGTGGAGAGGGTTCTCTCCCAGGAATTGAGACCCCAGCTCATCTCCTCGGATTCCACCCAGACCTCGCTGCATTTGGCGTAGACTCCCTTCATCCTGTCTCAAGGACAGCCTGTGCCAGAGGACCCCCAGGTTATTCCCTCTGAAGAACCCCCTGAGGCTCACGAGTCCTCTTCGGAGTGTCCCACTGAAGAGGACAACCATAAGTGCAAGTGCAAAAGGAGGCACTTGGACTCCCCTGAGTCCCACACTACGGACACAGACTTAGAGGAAGGAGAAGGTTCCCCCAGGTCACCTCTTGAAGATGTTGCCTTTGGAGACCTGGAGATTCTCCACCAGATGAGAGGTTGGTCAGCCCCAAAACCTTCTACGGATTAGTCTGTGTTCCTGGAGGCCTTTGGCACGGGCCCATCTACTTCCTGGGTGTCCCTGCAAGCGGTCCTTATCACCATGCGGGCATGGAAGGAGCCTGACACCGTAGAGCCCATCCCCAAATGCCCTGACAAGATCCTCTCTCCTCCCACCGACAGACAACAGTGGTCTAAAGGAGCCCCTATTGACGCTATGGTGGTCTCAGCAGCCACCAAGAAGGAACTATCTCAGTCCACCCTCCGGACAAGGAGTCCAGGTCGGTGGGTAGGTTTGGGAAGCGAGTTTATTCGTCAGCGACTTTTCCCATCCGTGCGCTGAAGTATTTGGCACATGTTATCCAGCTTCAGCGAGACCTTGTCTCAGAATTTGCTGAGTCGCCCCCAGAGTCATTATCGCAGCAGGACAAACAACTGTTCTCCGCGAAAATATCGAGACTGAAGTCTGTATCGAACACGTCCATGCATCTCCTTTCCCACACTACAGAAGGAGCGGCTGGGACAGGTGTCACACCTGGCTCAGGTTGTGTCAGTTTGCAGACCCTTTCAAGGCGTCATTTATTAATGCCCCCTATGATGGTTCCTCCCTTTTCGGGAAGACAGTACGTGACACTCTTGTCCAGAGTAAAAAAGATGGGAAGACTTTGTCTGCCGCCGGGATCCGCTTCTCTAATCCTCAGCGGTCCTTTTCACAGAATCAAAGAGGGCAAAAGATGATGTGGTTCTGGAAATCTCAGTTTTCCCGGGAGTCTCAGGGCAACCGGTCCCCCTCTGCCTCTGGGGGAATAGATAGATGCCGTCCCAGAGGTAGAGGGGGTCCTAGTAATTTCGGGTCTAGAGAACCTTTTTCTGACCGGCCCGCCCAACAGTCCTGAGGGGTTGCCCAACTGTCCTACTTTTGAGGCAGTCTGAGGGAGATTGTCATTGCACCCACCGGCATGGGAGTCCATAACTGCAGATCGTTTGGCGCTACAAATAATATCCAGAGGCTACACTATCCCATTTGTTGCCCCGCTGGGGCCTACAAGACACCTCCCAGATGTTCCACCAGCTCACAGGGAGGCCACAGCTTTAGAGGTTATAAAGCTACTTCAAAAATGAGCCATCGAACCGGTCCCTTTCGACCAGTCCGGATTAGGTATTTACTCCAGGTTCTTTTTAGTGCCAAAAAAGATGAGACCTCAGGCCCATCTTGGACCTGTCAACCTTGAACCTGTCCATCGCCAAACAAAAGTTCCAGATGGTCACCTTACAGTCCATTCTACTTTATCTCCGAGAGTGCGACTGGATGTGCTAGTTAGACCTCCAGGATGCCTACTATCATATGAAAGTTCACAGAAGCTCCAGGAGGTTTCTTCACTTCCGGCTGGGAGCCAGTCACTTCCAGTTCAGAGCTCTACCCTTCGGTTTCACCACAGCCCCCAGGATGTCCAGCAAGATAATGGCAGTCGTAGCAGCTCACCTGAGGCTTTAGGGAATTCATGTCTTTCCATACCTGGACGACTGGCTCTTCGCTGCGTCCACCAAGCGTCTTCTGTGTCTGGCCCCGAGACTCCTTTCTTCTCTTGGCAGATTGATTGGGGATTACAGTCTATGTTCACAAATCCCAATTGCAACCAGTACAAGTTCTAGACTTCATCAGGGCACGGCTAGACACTTTGCAGCTAAAAGTTTTCTTAACACCAGAAAGGATCTTACATCTCCGGTGTCACATAGCTCATATAGTGAACCTCAAATTTCCAAAGGTGAACAATGTTCTCTGGGCTCCATGGCTGCCTCTATATATCTATTCTTCCTTGCGCACGCCTTCATATGCGGGTTTTTCAATGGACTCTGGTGGTCCAATGGTCTTGGTTAGCCCTGCCCATGGATTTTCTGTTCAGGATCAGTCACACCTGCAGGACGTCCCTCCTTTTGGTGGCTAAGTTCACCGGAGGTTGCCTCAGGACGCCTCTTTGCGTCATCCCCAGTCCAAGCCACAGTGACCGCGGATGCCTCCCAACTCTGGTGGGGGGGACACTGTTTGGGAAGGACGGTCCCAAGGCATGTGGTCCCAGACAAGGACGGTCCCAAGGCATGTGGTCCCAGACAGAGATCAAGTTGCACATAAATGTTCTAGAGATGAGGGCAGTGCTTTTAGCATTGAAAGCCTTTCACACTATCATCCCTCTCGGAATGATTGCAGTTCAGACAGACAACATGTTGGTTGTGTGTGGTATGTCAACAAGCAAGGGGGAATCGGATCCTATCCCCTGTGTCGCGAGGCCATGAGAGTGTGGGAGTGGGCGAATTCCACCGTCTGGTTTCTGATTGAAACTCACATCCCGGGACACTCGCAACATTTTAGAGGACAGATTGAGTCGGGCTTTTCTGATGCTGTATGAGTGGTCTCTGAAACGGTCAGTAGCGGAGGAGATATTCCTTGCATGGGGACAGCCTTGCTGCAATCTCTTCATCTCCTTCCAACGCGAAGTGCAGCAAGTTCTTCGCTCTGATTCCCTCCCCAGGGGATGCCCCCAGAGATGCTGTAGTCCATGTTTGCCCCCCCCCCCCGGGCTTCTGTATGCTTACCTTCCATTACCACTCAGTCCGAAGTTTCTTCAGAAAGCTTGCCGACTGGGGTGCAAAGTGATCCTCGTTGCCCCCATTCTGACCTCGCCAAGTTTGGTTTCCCTTCCTTTGGTCTCCTCTTCTAGCTCCTCCTTGGATTCTGGATCCCTGCCTGGATCTAATCTCTCATCCTTCGGGTGCCTGCCCGCCCAACCTGGACAAGCCTCAAGCTGACAGCTTGGTTGCTCCAGTTCCATTGATTGCCAGGACTCCCGGTCTTTCATCCCCTGTAAAATCTATACTAGTGGCCACTCTTAAAGCTTCCACTAGGAAAGTTTATTGCAGTAAATGGAAGCGTTTCTCCATTTGGGCCTCTCACAGGAACCTGGATCCTTTTACAGCCCCTGTTCCAGTGGTGTTAGATTTTTTGATTGGTATCTGTCAGCAAGGAGCTAGCTTCTCCACGGTGAAAGTACAGTTTGCAACCATTTTTAATTTTCATGTTTGGGAAGATAACCGCCTTAGCTTCTTCTAGGCTGTGTAAGGCTTTTCTTAAAGGCACTTTTCTTTTGCATCCTCCTGTGAAAGATTCTGTGCCTTCTTGGTACCTTACCTTTGTCCTCCAGGCATTGGTGGCTCCCCCCTTTGAAACCTGCAGCTTCAGTGGATCTAAAATTTTTGTCTTGGAAGACTGCCTTTCTAGTGGCCATTACATCAGCCAGGAGGGTTTCTAAGCTTTAGGCTTTGTCTGCCGTGCGTCCTTATTTGGTCTTCCATAAGGATAGGGTATCTCTCCATACAAATCCTTCATTCTTGCCCAAAGTGGCATCTGAATCAAACATAAACCAGTCTATTAATCTACCCGTTTTCTTTCCCATTTCCATTTTAAATCAAGTTGCTGGCTACTGAGACTTGTCTGCATACATCAACTGGACATAAGCTGATTTAAGTATATTTTCTGCACTTATTTAAGATTTGAGTGAGTAAATATTGTGTGTCTTGCTTTCAGTAAATATTGTGTGCGTCTCTGAATCTCTGCAGTAGTTCCCCACCCTCCCTGTTTCTTATTGTGGTGTTAATCTTGGGTGGTTTTGGAATTGCCCGTCCCTGCTGTAAATCTTTTTGCACACTCCTCCTGGACCCATCTCATTTGCTCACTCAACTGAATACAGTGAGATCATATTTTGATTTTGGATACTCTTACCAGTCCCATCTCCTCTGCAGTGTACAGAGAGAGCACTTGGGAAGGGCATTCCCCTGTAGTATCTTAATCTGATCGGTTTCCTCCATCTCAAAAAAAAAAAAAATTCTGCACTTCATCTGCCTTACTGTATTTGTGTTTCTTCCTACTTTATTACCTTATTTTGCTTTTGCCTCTTTTAACATTTTAAAGTGGAACCTGTGTGTTGAGAGACAGCCTTAAAAGACTATCTGCAAATATATAGAGCTGAGTATATTTTTCTGTAAAGTGCTATTTCTCTCTCAACTTTCTCTCCTGCTCCAGCTTTTTGCCCTGAATTATCCCCTGTGATTACGCCCGGGTGGATACCTAGACCTAACCCTAATTTTACTACAAGCTCAGCCAATTGCCCAGCCAACTATAACGAGCTCTGCTGCCTCATCCCCTCTTGGAAATTGAACCAGGCTTCTCACAGAAGACTCCAAGGAAGTATGTGAATTTGCTGTTAAGCCTTGAACTGCTATAGTTTTATGCCCTGCTAGGTGTTAAGTACGCTCCCTGCCAGGAAAGCTAGCAGCCTAAACCTTTCTTATTTTTGCATCTCTCTTCTTCCCCCTCATCTAATTCCCTGTTCCACTCTTGCTCCTTTCTCTCCAGTCCAATCTAGTCCAGGGACTGCCCTGGTGGCTTAGGTGCACTTCAGAATTTGTCCACTAGGTGGCATCCTCTCCCCACTACCTTTGACTTCAATTCACTTACTTCTTGTACTATCTCTACGCTTTTAACTTTTCTTTCTCTCTCTCTCTCTCTCTCTCTCTCTCTCCTCAAACATTATAGTCCACTCTAACCTACTAATTCCAGGTTCCCTCCACTTACCCTTAAGCAATCAGCACTCCACTGATAGGTTCTCGATCCTCTCCTGCCCTCCTTGGTTCTTCCTGCTCCGTTCGCCCTGCGGGCTCACTCCGCTCCCCTACCCTGCCCCCAAATCTCACCTGCCCCCAGCACCTCTACCTTTATTACCCCATAACCACACCCACTACCATTCCACACCGATCAGTCTCCTGCTACCTGGGAACACCCATTTCCTGTTTCCCACCCACATTTACCCTCACTCACCTCTCCTAGACTATCCCACCTAGACAATTATCTTCCATTATTACTTCAACACCCATCCTTACACAACTCTCCACTTTCTCCACTATTTAAGAACTTACCAGCTCCTCTACACGTAAATCTCTCTTGTAAGTAGCCCCATTTCAACATGCTACCTAAACCCTCCCTCATCTCCCTTTTACTACCTCTTCTTCTTAATTTATCCTATCTTTACTTACCTCACCCAGCCCATTAAGTCTTACCACTCACAACCCTTCCATGTAACTAACCATCTTACCTCTTCTCCCTCAAACTCACACATCCCAATTTCTCCTCATCTATTTCCCATAAAAAAAACCTTCTGTTTTTCCCATATAAACTGATCACCTTTCACAAACATTCTACCCCCATAGTAACTAGTAAATATTCCATAATCATAATAGAACCTAATCTATTCACTAAACTGTCCAATTGCCTCTCTAACCCAATCCTATATCTGGTTACCGGTCTATTATCAGGTGATATCCATCCTAACCCAGCCCCCCCCCCCCCATCGCAACTAATACAGACAAGTCCACACTACTTACTTCCTTAAACTCCCAAAGTATAATCAACAAAATCCCAAACCTCCATGCCTGACTCATACATAATAAACCTGACATCCTATCCATCTCAGAAACATGGTTAAAATCCCATATAAAAGATTCTGAAATAATTCCTCCAAACTATTCTATCATTAGAAAAGACAGGTCCCACAAAAAAGGGGGTGGAGTAGCTCTCCTCCTTGTCTGTTAGTCCTTATAACAAACCTACTCCTCAATTTAACAATGCTGAACTACTCCTAACACTACAAGTCAACAAACGCAAGCACATATGTATAGCTTCCCTCTACATCCCCCCAGGGGATAATATTTCTGCACTCTAAGACATCCTCTCCTGGCTCTCCAACAACATTAGCAATGAAACAATCTTAGGAGACATGAATATTAACTGGGCCTCCGTTCAGTCTCCTACAAACCCACTTAACATCAACCTGTACACTTTTTCACAGCTAATCAACTCTATAACACGCCCCTCAAAAAAACCTGTCTAGTGGCAGTATTCTAGACTGGATTTTAGTCTCTCATCCCCACTATTTCTCCGACAGTGGTACTCTTCCAGATCCTCTTAGTGACCACTTACCCACTTTCACTCATCGTCTCCCCTTACTCCTACATCGCACCCATAATTTTATTACTATCCGGAATCAAAAAAACTTTAATCCATCAACCTTTTATAATTCCCTAAAAGCAATAAACTGGGACTGTCTAAAAACATTGTCTCTAGAAATGCAGTTGCCCACTTCAACTCAACATTCTTAAAAGTTCTAGACTTCCATGCTCCCTTAAGGACAAAGAGAATAAAAATTAAAACTGCCCCATGGCTTACCAAAAACACACTAGCAACAATGCGGCATAGAGATAAAGCCTGGGCACACTTCCAGAAAAATAGGACCACCCTCAACCATAACGAATACAAAACACTTTGAAATAAAGTAAAAAAACTCATCATCTCTGATCGACAAAATTACTTCTCCATGCTCCAAAACAATAACAAAACAAATCCTCAGAAATTCTGGAAAAGTATCTCTAACCTCCTCAACCCCAGCAAACCAGACACCCCCACCCCAGACCCTAATGCTCCTGATACTGACCTAGCCACACAATTTAACTCTTTTTTTTTTTTTTTTCATTGATTCCATCTCTAAATTAACCTCTTCTTTCCCTAACTGTATCACATTCTCCACCTCACCCCCAACCCCCCCACCAATACTCTACCCTGCACTGCTACCACTGCCTCATTCTCATCCACTAACTCTCTACCTCTTCTTCTCTCACTTCCTCACCCCCTAATACCCCCTCTTCCCACTCTCCACTATTCTCACTAAAGCCTATACCCACTTCTACTATCAAAAAACTCCTCCTAAAACTGAAGCCATGCACTAATGCTCCTGATAATATCCCCTCTTTCTTTCTTAGCACAGCGGCTGAAGCAATTGCCTACCCCATTAGCATTCTAATCAACCGCTCTATCCAAGAATGTACAGTACCCCAAATCTGGATACCATTACATAAAGGGGGCAACAATAACAATGTTACTAATTTCCACCCCATTGCTATTCTGCCTCCCATCTCTAAACTCCTTGAAAAGTGTATCCAACTTCAACTCCTACCACATCTCTCTCACACAGCCTGCTTTTAACTAAACTCTTAACCTATCTCCATCTTTGAACTGGTTCTCCAGCTACCTATCCCATAGATTTCAAGCAGTAAAATGGAAAAAGGCCACCTCCTCATTTCTTAATACCCCAACCGGAGTTCCCCAAGGTTCCATATTGGGTCCCCTCCTCTTTAATATTTATAAATGACTTCTGCAACTCTATCCATTTCTCAAACATCATCCAATATGCAGATGATTCAACTATTATCTGCTCTGCCACATCTATCCCTACACTTCTAAAGCTTACTCAAGATGCTTTTTCAACCACTGAGCAATGGATGAAACAAAATCACCTAGCACTCAATGCCTCTAAAACCAAACTAATGGTTTTTACACCCTCTAAAGTCACCTCCCTCGATATAAACACTTTCTCTATTACTAGTCAAAATAACACACATCTGAAACTGGTCTCAGAGACCAAATTACTTGGGGTCCAAATTGACAACCAGCTCAAATTCAACTCTCATTTTACAACTAAATATCAAAAAAACACATCAAAAACTAGGTATGCTCTATCGACAAAATCATTACCTTACTCCTGCCACCAAAATTACTCTCTACTTCCTTTCTTATCCCCTCCCTTCTCTACGGAGCTCCACTTCTAACTAATCTACAGTCCTCTCTGAAAACACAACTTTCCTCTTGCTACAACAAAATTGCCAAGTTCGCCACCAGCCATAAGTCCTCTACCCACCATTGCTCCTCTCTCCAAAAACTAAAATGGCTAGAACTACCCAATCTTCTCACCTATACTCAACTAACTCTTGCACAAAAGCTGATTTTCAACCCCTCTCTCTGTCCCTCCCTTACTTCTGCCTTTAAAATGCACCTACCTGATAGAGTATTAAGGTCTAATTACCAAAATCTATTAGAAGTGTACAAATCAACTCGTCCCCCAGGCAAAAATCTTCTATCCTATGGTCTGGCTCGTCTCTGGAACTCCCTGCCACCATCCATTCGTATCAGCTCTAACCGTTTTACTTTAAAAAAATCTCTTCATTCTCATCTAGTATCCCTCTGGGAATGCTCTTGCTCCCATCCCACATAACTAGCACTGGCATTTCCCATCTTCCTTACTTCCCCTGATTACACCAGCATTTCTCTGTTTCATTACTCCTAACTCATCCATTCTTATTATTATGATATCTGCATGAATATTATTATGATATTTGCATGAATATATGACGCTGCTCATTTAAGTGTTTGAATCCTAGGACAAAATGACTTCTAAATATTTACTTGCACTATTCCTTTTTAGTTTGTATCATCTGTTAGTTTCAATCACTACTTTGTATTAGTTGTAACTTTTGTGTACTATTTGTTATTGTTTGCTTGAATTGTTTTTTTTTAAATTGTATAATTCTTTCATATTTTTTACATTTGTATAATTATCATTCATAACCTACTGTAACCTTGATTGTTTGGAGCTTTTCTCCCCAGGACTTAATTGAAAACGGGTTCATTTTGGCCCAGTGGACTATCCTGGCAAACCAACTGCAATAAATAAATAAATAAAAATAAAATATTCTGTATTATAGAGCTAAATTGTTGCTTGGATATCTGTTGTCTTACTGTTCTGCAAATGTACAGAGATCAGTATATATTTTTTTGGTTTTATAATTTGCACTGTGATTCCTCACATCTCTGTTGAAACTGGTCCCCCCCCCGTTCTTGGTTGTAGTTTAAATTTGGTGGCTTTTGCAGTGCCCGACACACTGTAGATTTGATCTAGGACACTCCCCCAGTCCCATCTCTTTACCGCATTCTACCTAATAAACCCTTTCTGCAGTTGCTTTTAGTCCTTTTTAATTTAATTACATTTTTTCAAACTGTGTGTGGACTAATATTGCTACATACTCAAGTGTGCCAGCTTGTTTTTTTGCTACTTTTCTGGGAAAAAAAATCTGCTTTTACTTCCTACTTTATTTTGCTTTTGCGTCATCTTAAAAGTACTCAATTGTATTTATTACTGCTTGGTGTATAGTTTAAGCACTTGGGCTTCAGACCAGTTGTTTTACATTTGGGCTTCAGGCCAGTTATTTTACATTAGAAAAGTTTCGTGGTCTGCACTCTTGTGGGAGGAGAGACTCTGCCTTCCTTCTCTTGAGCACTAATCCAGGCATTCTTTAAAGTATAATGTATTTATTACTGCTTGGTAGTAATTTGATTAAAGTGTAGCTAATATTTCTAAGTCTTTTGGATTAAGCACTTGGGCTTCAGACCAGTTGTTTTACATTAAGAAGGTTTGTGGCCTGCACTGTGGTGGCAGGACAGGTAGCTTGCATCCTTCTAAGTTGGGAACTGCTGATTGAGGGCTCAGTGTCTGTTATTCTAAAAGTGTATTAGTTCTGGTTTAAGCACTTGGGCTTCAGGCCAGTTATTTTACATCAAGAAGGTTCGTGGTCTGCACTCTTGTGGGAGGAGAGGCTGGACTCTGCCCTTCTGAGCTGGGAATTTCTGGTTAAAGGCTTATAGTGCCTGCATATTTGAACTGCTTCTTACTAAAATTGGTACACCTTGTTTGCTGTAGCATAGACTAGATCCAGGCCTGCTGAATCTAGCTTTGTTTGTATGCTTGTTGTTTGTTTGCTTATTTCCTTGAAACGCTAATTCCACCTAAAACGTGGCTTTTCAGCGTAGTGATATCTGCATTGGTTACTGTACTTATTTCCTTGTTTCACTTGAAAGAAAGTTACTGTTTGTCGTTTTTGCATTTGTTACCTGTAACAAATTGCATTTAAGTTACCTGGCACTTGCTCACTAAAACAATTATATAAGTCAGCACTAAAAAATTAAAAGCACTATACCCTCACAAACTCCCCTTGAGTACCTTGTTCCCCATTAGCCCTTTTTATTCAATTATAAAGGAATTCCCAATACTATTCTAGCATGTCCAAAGGTCAGTTGTCAATCTTCTCTCCGGTCCAGCTGGTGAATCTGGGAATCTTGAGGCAATGTTACAGCTGCCTCATGTACACAGACAACTCTCTCCTCCTCCCAGCAAATTCCAACACATGTGAGAGATGCAACCATATAGCCATACTGGAGGCTAAGCTCTCTCAACTCAGTACTGGCGAAGCCAGTCAGGAGGAGAAGGAAACCACACTCGCTACAATTCCAGTCTCACATAGACCTACCATGACAGCAAACCAAACACACAAACACACAAAAACATACTCGGAGGCTCCTAAATAAAAATCTGCCTAAGCAGCAGAGACCTCCAAAGCAGACACCCAAGCAACCGCTACCCCAAAACAAAACACGTGCAACACACAGCTCACAAAGCCAGTGTGCCGAACAGTCACAGCCCTTAAGACTAAACAACACACCTGATACACTTGTAATAAGTGACTCTATCGTCAGGCACACTGACGTCCCGCTCACCAGGCTGAACAAGGAGAAGGTCACAGTGAGCTGCCTGTCGGGCGCTAGGATCTGCCACATAACACAAGCACTCAGGTCACTCCAAGGCAAGTACAAATATGACTCTGTCATTGTCCATGCTGGTGTGAACGACCTGAGACGTACCTCCCTGGACTACATGAAAAGAGACATAGAGGAGCTCTCTGAGCATGTAGCCCAGGCCGGTATGACCCTGACCTTGAGTAGCATCTTACCCTCACCAAGAATGATGCCGCAATATGAAGACAAGATGATCAATTTCAACAATTGGCTTAACTATTGGTGTCATTCAAAGGGGATCCAATGCCTGTCAGCCTGGGATGACATGCTCAACAAGCCACGATGCTTCGCCAGGGACGGCTTACACCTGTCACCCCTGGGCTTTCGGATATTGGCAAAGGCTCTTGCTACCCCCATAGTGCCTTTTTTAGGCAAGGCTCAAAAGACAAACCCACCTCCATAGGTATCACAAGGGATAAGAAACTAAGAGCAATGCTACTCAACGCCAGAAGTCTAAACCTCAAGATGCATGCACTCAAAACTTTCCTTAGCATGGAGAACATTGATATCTGTGCAGTAACAGAAACCTGGTTCAAGGCTCCCGAGAGCACCCCAGCACTACCAGGTTATACCTCATACCATGCTTTTCGGCCCCAAAACTTGGACCGAACCACAAAAGGAGGGGGAGTATCAATATTCGTCAAAGATACCCACACCTCCAGGTTGGTGGCACAGCACGAAGCATCAGAGACTGTCCATGTGCAACTAACAGTGGGTAAAACTGCCTTCCAGTTTATAGCCTGCTATAGACCACCCTCCCAAACCCAGGAACCCCACTCTGCCTTCCTGAGAACACTGGAAAATATGAAGGTCTCTCCAAACACCATTATATTGGGCGACTTCAACTACCCAAACATAGACTGGGAGCATTACTCTAGCTCCAACACCCTAGCCCAAAGGTTCCTAGAATTTATAAACTCAAATGCTATGGAAGAACTTGTTACCACACCCACAAGAGGGGAAAACATACTGGACCTGATCATCACCAACATGGGGACTCTATGCTCTGGACCAGAAGTGTATCCCTCATTGGTAAGATCAGACCATAAACTAATCTCACTGGATATTCACATCCCGACTCCACCCCCTGCCCTGAAAACCACAGTGAAAAACTTCTCTAATGCAAATTTCACACTCCTCAAAACAGAGGTGGAATCCTCCAAAGCCCCCGGGCCTGTGGAAAATGCATCCCAGACCGCAAAGTCCTTTATAAACGCATTCTATGAACACCTTCAGGAATGCATGGATCATGCAATCCCAAGTAAAACCAAGTCCCAATCCTCTAAAGGCAGACGTCCTGTCTGGTGGACCCCAGCCATAAACAAACTATACAATAGAAGGAGGAAGCTACTACATGATAGAGCAAACTCCCAAAAAGGGAAGGCATCTCTGATCAGTATTGGCAAAAAACTATGGGCACTCATAAAATTGTCTAAGGCCAGCTTCGAGAGAAAAATTGCACAGGACACTAAGGATAATCACAAGGCTTTCTTTAGTTATGTTAGGAACCTGGGTGGGAATTCTCAGATATGCTCAGAATTAGTCCAAAATGACAAAAAATACACCGAACCCACAGACATTGCCAACATCCTAGCTGACAGGTTCAGCGCAAACTTCTCTCCCCCCCCCACCACCACCAAAAGGGCAAATATCAATCCCAGCAGAGTGCTGCCCCCCTGACATTTCAGATGCTCAGGTAAGAGCTGCCCTCTCCAAAGCAAAAAACACAGCATCAATGGGACCAGACGGTGTCCCGGGCTGCGTCCTACATGAACTCCAAGAAGAGCTAAACCCAATCATAAAACTACTGTTCAATCTCAGCCTTACTACAGGATATGTACCCAAAGAGTGGCGTACAGCAACAGTGGTCCCTCTCCACAAAGGTGGTGCCTCAATGGATCCTGGAAACTATCGCCCCCTAAGCCTGATTAGCTTGGTCTGCAAAGCTATGGAAAGGATCATCATCATGGACCTCTTGAATAAAGATATTGGGGACCTACAGACACTGGATCCTACCCAGTTCGGCTTTAAAGGGCCGATCCTGCCTCTTAAACCTGGATGATTTCTTTGAAACAGTCACCAAGGCCATTGACGAGGGGAAGGTGGTCCACACAGCCTACCTGGACCTCGCAAAAGCCTTCGATACAATACCCCACTCTGGCATTATAGATAAGCTCACCAGCTTAAATATAAACCCCTATGTCACTAGATGGGTTGCAAACTGGCTCAAGGACAGAACCCACAAGGTTAGAATTGCTGGAGCCATGTCAGACTCCAAACCAGTTACAAGTGGCATCCCACAAGGCTCAGTCCTGGGACCTCTCTTGTTCGGTATATATTTCTCGGAGGTACAGGCCAACACGGAAGGACTGCGGCTGACCAAGTTTGCAGATGACTGCAAACTGGGCGCCATAATCGACACTCCAGCCGACACAAGCATCCTCCAAAAGGGCCTCATAGAAACAGACAACTGGTGCCAGAGCCATGAGCTCAAGCTAAATGCCAAAAGGTGTATAGTCATCCCCTTTGGCAAAAACAAAGTGCCCACAAATTACCACATAGGTGGTGATCCATTAAGTACAGAAGAAGTAATTAGGGACCTGGGGACCCAAGTTGATAGCAATCTCTCATTTGACAACCACGTGGCCAAAGTGGTTAGAAAAGCATTTTATATAGCCCACCTAATCATGAAGGGATTCACATCTAGATCAGGGGAGGTCATCGTGCCTCTTTACTCATCCCTCATCAGGCCCATAATTGAGTACAATGCCCCTTTTGGGATGTACCTTACCAGACACCTGCAGCAACTGGAAAGACCCCAAAAGTACCTCACCAAGAGGATCAAAGGGCTCAAACAGATGCCATATGCTGCCCGGTTAAAGAAACTCCAGCTCTACTCAGTGGCATACCGCCTGCTCAGAGGCGATCTGTGCCTGACGTATAAAGCCATGTCCAACCCGGAATTAATGGACATGCTGCACCTCAGAAAATCCAAATCCCATCGAGCTACGGACTCGAGAGACTTGAACCTCAGCACTGAAATAAATAGGACATGCTGGAGGGACAGATTCATAACCCAGAGGCTCCCTTCACTCTGGAATAAAATCCTAGTCCAGGTTAGGCAGAGTTCCTCATTGACTCTCTTCAAGAGGAATCTTGATGAGTGGATGGGAGATCGTAGGTTTACCCCGGGTATCACTTCTGTGTCACTGGTAGACAGAGGCACAGTATACTAACCTCGAAAAAGGGCATAGCAAAATTAATTTAAAATGGGTGGCGAAAGCCAAACACAGTCTGGCTAGGCTTATAAATGCCCTAGGGCAGATAGCCTAGTATGAACCTATGAAAACAAGGGTGAATATAACACTTGTTAGATGCTCATAGACAACTTTTTCTATCTTCATGGTCATTCCGCAAGTCCAACCAATAATTCGTTTCCTTTTCCAAACCTTTTTTGGGAAAGGCCATTTCCAAGGTTTCCTTAGCTAGATGGATCACTCTTTGCATTTTGTATGTTTACAAAGCAAAAGGTTTATCTCCTCCTGGTATAATTAAAGCTCACTCTACCAGGTCCATGGCGACTTCTGCTGCCTTTTGGTCTAGGGTTTCTTTGGATGACATTTGCGCAGCTGCAACTTGGGCAAATCCACATACCTTAATTTCTCATTAAAAAATGAGACCTGATTTCCAGAGGAAGAGCATTCTTTTGGCTCTGTGGTGCTTAGGAATATCCTTCCATAAGGCCCTCCCAGGATTTAAGTAGCTGGGGACTGTCCCACAGGTTGCAGATAAAATGAAGCTAACTACTTCAGATAAAGAAGTTATGTACTCAGCATAACGTTCCATCTGAGTAGTTATACTTCATTTTTCTGCAGCCTTCCCTCCCTCCGTCCCCCTGACCTTCTCATATACATCAGCATGTTGTGTTCTTTGGGCTGAGTTGCTAATGTGTACAGTTGCAGCAAACTTGATCCGAGGGAAGGCAGGAGATGGTGGTGCATTATGGGTAGGGGTTGGAGCTCAGAGCTTGGAGCAGATGCTAGAAAATAAGTTGCCAGCTTGGATCCGATATGGATCCGAATACCCACAGGTTGCAGAAAAATGAAGTATAACTACTCTGATGGAACGTTATGGTGAGTACATAACTTTTTTTTTTTTTTTTTTTTTTTTTTTTTTGTGACTGTTCTTTCGGAAACGACCGAGTTTCTTAGGCCCAGGGTAGAAACCGCACCTTAGAAACAGACACCTCAGTCTCAAATGCTTAAAATGACAGAATACCTTATGCTGATCAGGGGAAGCCAAGCTTACCCCCTCCAAAAAGAAAGAGATATGTCCCCTGTAGATTTGTCTGAACAAGAGTGATGACTCTGATGCATCTGAATGTGAAGACATGCAACCCCTGTCTACTTATGAGGATTCTGATGCAGAGGATTCCATCCCTTCCGTCTCTCCCCAGAGGATTTTCCTTTGGGGAAACCCTTCATACCTTAAGGGAGCATTTCCAATGGGAGAGTCGGCACTACCATCAGTCTAAAAAGAGACTCGGGGAATTCTTAGATCTTCCACAGCACAGACCCTTGGCCATCCTCCCCAGTCCTGGATGTTGTGGAGAATGTTTTCCTGGATTTCAGCTTGACTCCTGACACCCTCCCTCCTGCACCCAGAAAACCAGACTGGTACTATAGAGTCCCTGACTCGCACAAATTTCATAGGTTCATAGGTTGGTACTAGGCTATCAGCCGTAGGGCCTATACAAGCCTAGCCATAACAATTCCCTGGCTATTTCTTCCCACATTATTTACTTCCCTGGACCCCTGTCTAGCAGGGCGACTGACGTGATCCCTGGGGTGAATTTCCTTTCTCCCATCCAATCGTAAAGGTTCCTCTTGAAGAGGTCCAAAGAGGCACTCTGCTTGACATGTATGGGCAATCTATTCCAGAGTCTGGGGAGTCTCTGGGTCAGGAACCTATCCCTCCAGCATGTTTTGTTTATTGTGATGACAAGGTTTAGATCCCTGGAGCGTGTAGCTCTGAGGGATTGGGATTTCTTTAAGTGTAGCATGTCCAACAGCTCTGGGTTTGACATGGCCTTGTATGTTAAGCAGAGATCGCCTCTGAGTAGACGATATGCAACAGAGTATAGCTGGAGTTTTTTAAGGCGGTCAGCGTAGGACATCTGCTTTAGGCCTGTGATTCTTTTAGTGAGGTATTTCTGAGGCCTTTCCAGTTGTTGCAGATGTATTGAGAGGTACATACCAAATGGGGCATTGTATTCGATAATGGGTCTAATGAGGGATGAGTACAGTGGGACAATGACCTCCTTTTTTCTGGATGAAAAGCCCTTTGTGATGAGGTGTGCCACATAGAAGGATTTCCTGACTGTTGTGGCAATGTGGTTATCGAAGGTGAGACCACTGTCCACCTGTGTCCCTAAGTCTCTTATCACACTTTCTGTGTTTAGTGTACTGCTACCTATAATGGTAATTCATGGATACATGTTTTTTCCCAAAGGGGATAACAATACATTTTTGGCATTGAGCTTGAGCCCATGGCTCTGGCACCAAGCATCTGTTTCTGTAAGGCCCTTTTGTAGAGTATCCACATCATTTGGGGATTCAATAATGGCTCCCAGTTTGCAGTCATCTGCAAACTTTGTTAGCCAGAGTCCCTTAGTGTTGACCTGTACTTCAGAGAAGTAGATGCCAAACAAGAGCGGCCCCAGGACTGAACCCTGAGGTACTCCACTTGTCACTTGTCTGGAGCTGGATTTGGAGTCTGCTACTTTTACAGTGTGGGTTCTATCAGTAAGCCATTTAGCAACCCATTGGGTGACATAGGGATTAATGCCCAACTTAGTAAGTTTATCTATGATTCCAGAGTGGGGGATGGTGTCAAAGGCCTTGGCAAGGTCTAGATAGGCTGTGTGGACCACCTTACCCTTGTCCATGGCTCTGGAGACTGATTCAAAGAAGTCAATCAGGTTCAGGAGACAAGATCAGCCCTTCACAAACCCAAACTGGGTGGGGTCCAGTGTTTGAAGGTTGCCAATGTCTTTGTTTATAAGTTCCATGATAATACGCTCCATGGCCTTGCATTTAAAAATCCTACTGCTGACCCTGAGGTAATTTCTCAAGGGCCTAAAGGGATTAAAGCAACCTTTGCTAAGATTCCCACCCCCTCAGATAGGGATTCCCGAGCACTAGACAGATGGGGTAAAAAAGTGTACACCTCAGCTACTCTATCAGGGCACTAAATTGTCAGTTCTATATGCTAAAGTTTTCGCAACATACCCTGGAACGCCTCAAACAAAAAATGTCTTCCTTTCCTGCTTGTGCAGAATCTAAAGAGTTACAAGAGTTAATGCATTTTGCAAGTCAAGTAACTAAACACACCTTGCACTGTGGTTTTGACGCCCTAGAAGCTTCTTGCAGGGCAGCAGTCACCAGATCTGTCATTAGAAGGCATGCATGGCTTAAGGAACAGCCCTTGTCAGACCATGTCAGATCTAAATTACTGGATGCCCCCTTGCACAGAGACAACTTATTTGGCACTAAGGCAGAAGAGGTCTTAAAAAAGATGGATGAAAAAGCAAAAATCTGTGCAGACAGTTAAGGATTTCTTACAGGTTCAGCAGGCATTGTCCCACCAAGCACTAGTCTTTTCCTGCTCCCACTAAGCCAGTCCTACCCAGACCCTGGGGAACCAGACCCCCAGACAGTAGCCGCAGGGAATGCAGAGATCTAAGTAGTGAACTACCTCCACTTCAAAACCAGGGAGTTCTAAGCCACCCCCTTATGGTAAGAACTCACAATGACTCCCCTCCTCCCTCTGCCCACCTTCACTTACCCCTAGGAGGAAAACTTTCTCCTTTCACGCAAGTACCCGGGCTACCATTTCCAACGGCCGCTGGGTTTTCAACATAGTGTCCCAGGGATACACATTTTCTTTCCACACCCTTCCTACCCCAAAAGGATTCCCATATCTACCTCCAAACCAGTGGGCAGAGACACAAAATCAAGTGCTTTCCCTGCTCTCTGAGGGTAGTAGATCACGTTCCTGCAGAGCAGAGAGGCCAAGGTTTCTACTCCAGACTTTTTCTGGTACCCAGAAGAGGGCACCTGGTGCCCCATCCTTAATCTATCCATTCTAAACACCTTCCTGGTGATCCCAAAATTCAAAATGCTCACCCTCCAGCAGCTGCTACCCATGCTCTCCAAGGATGCTTGGATAGCCACCCTAGATCTAAGAGACCTACCTCCATATTCCCATCAGGGAATCGTGCAGGAATTATCTCTGTTTCAGGGCAGGATCTCAGCACTTTCAGTTCTCTGCACTTCCCTTTGGCTTATCTACTGCTCCCACACTTTTCACAAAATGTCTGGCTCCAGCCATTGCCTTTTGCAGATAAAGGAATATCCAAATTTACCCATATATAGACGACTGCCTAATTCAGGTAGATGGCCAGGAAAAGCTGCTCAAGCACCTGGCCTTTGTAAAATCCCTACTAACCTCCCTAGGGTACACAATCAATGAAAAGAAATCCAAACAGGTGCCCACCCAAAGGATTATATTCATGGGAGCAAGCCTGGACACAGCATCCCAGATGGCATTCCTTACACCAGAAAAGCAAAGATTCCTGACAGCCTACTTCTCTCAACTAGCCACCAGACCCCAGCTATTTGCAAGGAAGATCCTGCAAGCTCTGGGGTTCATGGCATCTTGCATACTACTCATTCCATATGCCAGACTGTATATGAGGAAACTTCAGTGGTACCTAAAAAGTCTTTGGTGTCAACAGTCAAGACCTGGAGACTCTTATACCTGTAATTCCTTGCCTCAAAAAAGATTTTCTTTGGTGGGCAACAGCATGCTCCCACAACAAAAGACTACCTTTCTCACCCGCCCCCCCTGCCGCTATTACCCTCACCACAGACGCATCAGACTATGCCTGCAGTGCACACCTGGACGGCAGGTGCATACAGGGCCAATGGAGCCCACAGCAAATCCCTCTGCACATTTACCAAAAAGAGATGAAGGCTGTCCAGCATGCCTTGATAGCTTTCAAGCCCCTTCTCTCCCCAGTGGCTCTCCTGATCAAAACAGACAACACCACTGTAATGTGGTATATCAACAAGCAGGGAAGGGCTCACTCCTACGCTCTATGCAGGCTGGCCATGTCCCTTTGGCACACAGTCTCTGCCATGCAACTCCACCTGTTAGCACAGTAACTACCAGGTTAGCAGAAATCTTCTGGACCCACACGAGTGGCATCTCAACAGAAGAAACTTCACCCTAATATCTCAGAATTTGGGCACCCCAAAGGTCGACCTCTTTGCCTCCCACACCAACCATCAGCTCAGCAAATTCTGCACCAGGGAGCATCAGTTTATGGCTTGGAAAGTGGATGCCCTGTCCTTCCCCTGGATCAATCTATCAGTCTATGCCTTTCCTCCACTACCTCTCATCCCTAGGGTACTGCTCAAAATAAAGGAGGAAAAACCAAGGACAATTCTTACACCTCCATACTGGCCTCGCTAGCACTGGCACCCCTTGCTGCGCAACATGTCCCCACTGCCACCATGGCATCTTCCTCAGATTCCAAACTTCCTGACCCAGAGGGAAGGGGAATTCATGCATCCCCAATTGCAGACACTCTATTTGGCGGCTTGGCTTATTCCCTAATCCCACGATCAATCTGCCAACCTCAGTAAACCGGTTCTAGATGTTGTACGTGAGGCCAGACGCCCTAGCACTAGAAAGTCATATGCTGACAAATGGAAAAGGTTCTGCACCTGGATTCAGGCTAAGGGAGCCAATGCGGCACAGCCCTCCCTCCTCATCCTGGATTACTTAGCTGATCTACTACACAGTGGCGCCTCTTTTTTTCCTCTATTAAAATTCACGCCTCTTCTGTCTCTGCTCATTTTCCCACTGAGCGGCCCCTTTTCTCACACCCCTTGATCAAACGGTTCCTAAGAGGGGCTAGCAACTTGAGGTCACCCAGAAGAGCACCAGCCCCAGCTTGGGACCTTAATTTTGAGTTGGAAAAGCTCACCCTGCCCCCCTTCAAACCAGCTTCTTCTGCAGAGCTAAAATTTCTCTCCTGGAAGACAGCTTTCCTTCTAGCCATCACTTCATCCAGAAGAGTCTCCGAGCTGCAAGCACTCATGGCTGTGGAACCCTTCAGCTTCCATACTGACAGGGTATCCCTCAGGACTAACCCATCTTTCATGTCCAAGGTGGTATCCAGTGTGGCTCTCAACCAATCCATTTATTTGCCCACCTTTTTTCCTAATCCCCAGAACAAGGGGGAAAGGATCCTGCACTTAATAGATGTGCACAGACAGCTCAGATTCCATCTAGACAGGACTAAATCCTTCAGAAAGTCTGATCAATTGCTGGTTAGCTTTGCTACAGGTGCAGAAGGCAAAGCCAAATTGCTGGTTAGCTTTGCTACAGGTGCAGAAGGCAAAGCCATCTCCAAACAAACCATTTCCAAATGGATAGTACACTGCATCCATTTCTTCTGCAAACAACACGGAAAGCCTCCCCCCAAGGGGGGGTTAGGACTCACTCCATCTCTGCCGCTTTCCACAGAGGATTCCCCACCAGGGACATCCTGGATGCTACCACCTGGACATCTGCTCACACTTTTACCAAACATTACCACCTGCATCTCTTCTCCAAATCTAGGGCAGGGTTTGCCTCTGCAGTCTTGCAGGGCATCCTAGCCAGCCCCTAGTTTCCTTGACTGTCTCCACCCATTTCCTCAGCTTTGGGAATCAACTCAAATGTGATGACTGCAACAGTGAAACATGAAGAACATAGTACATTTGTGTACACTTACCGTAAATGTAGATGTTAGTGTATTCACTGTTGCAGTCCTGGTTTCCCTCCCTCCATCCTCCTTTTTTCTTCTCTTTCCTTACAAGGGACATATTGGTATTTACTTTCTACTGGTGGGGTTCTTCCTCCAGAACCTGGCTCCTACTTGGGGGGGCTCCTGACCGGCTAGGGCAAGAAAAACTGATGTAATGGTGTCGGCTGCCTTACTTTATACTACTGATGACCTTACATTAGTCCTGAAGTGACAGCAACCGATGCAGAAATACTAAGCCTCTGATATTCGGGCTGGCCGAGGGCTACCTTGGCAGGGATAACCCAAATGTGATGACTGCAGCATTGAATACACTCTAACATCTACATTTATGGTAAGTGTACACGACTGTACTTTCCTGATAATATCCCAGGATGCCTCCTTTAATAGCTTGAAACATGACCTGTCAAGCCCACTAGAATCTCTCTTGAATCTGTCGCCAGACAGGCTTCATCCCTAGGGAGTCAGGCTTCATCCCTAGGGAGTGGAGGAATGCATCAGTCCTCTCTCTGCACAAAGGTGGACCATCAACAGACCCAGGGAACTATAGACCCATAAGTTTGACTAGTTTTGTATGCAAGGCCATGGAAAGAATTATTGTGGACCTGATCAACAAAGACATAGGAAATCTTCAAATAGTCGTCCTAACCCAGTTTGGTTTGTCAAGGTCAGGTCATGCCTACTAAACCTGATGTCCTTCATTGAGAAGGACATTAGAGACATGGACTAGGGCAAAACTGTACATACTGCCTACCTTGACCTGGCAAAGACATTTGTCAAGCTCACAAATTTTATGCACAAATCCCAATGTCACCCAATGGCTGACATACAGGGCAATTGAAGTTAGGGTGGGGGAGTCAATTTCCACCAAGAAGCTTGTTACTAGTGGTGACCCACAGGGCTTGGTACTGGAACCTCTCCTGTTTGGACTAGACTTCTCTGAAGTCGGGACAAATGTAGAGGGTCTTTGGTTGACCAGATTTGCTGACCAACTGCAAGCTGGGTGCAATCATTGAATCCCCCAAAGATGTAGATAACCTGCAGAGAGGTCTGGCATGGACAAATAACTGGTGCCAGAATCATGGCCTAAAACGCTATGCAAAAAAATGCATAATTATGCACTTTTGGAAGATGACCACCCCCTACAAATTTAGAATGCTTCCCTAAGAGTAGACCCAGTGGTAGGGACTTGGGAACTCAGGTCGATAGTAACCTGAAATTTGATCTCCATGCATCCGTGGTAGTGAGAAAATCCTTCTATATGGTGCATCTTATAAGGGCATGGCATCCATGTCTAAGGAGATCATGGTGCCAGCCCTCATTAGACCAAAAATAGAGTACAGTGCACCCTTCAGCATTTACCTGACCAGGAATTTGCAACAGTTGGAGTGGCCACACGTGTTCCTCGTGAAAAGAATACAGGGTGTAAATATGTCCCGTGAGGACTGCCTCAAAGCCCTGTCTCTATATTCTGTATCCTACAGACTACTGAGAGGCGATCTATACCCAACATACAAGGCATTCTTTCCAATACAACCCTCATGGATCTGCTCCATATTCGCAAAACAGCAATACAATTACTCAATCTAAGGATCTAAACCTTGTCTGTGATGTAAGCAAAATGTGTTGGAGGAACAGGTATGCATCTGAGAGGCTACACTTCTCTGGGACAGACTCCCCCTTCATCTGAAAAGGAGCTGTTCCCTAAGCCTTTGGAACAATGGATGGGAAATTGTAAATTCAACCCTGGCTTGTCACCTCTGGTCTTTAAGGACAGAGGCAGTCTGTAGATGCCCTAAGGCAGAGGCATATACCAGAAATGTTCTAGCCTGTAGGCATTGATAATTGGGGAAAATTAGGGCATGAATGGCTAGGCTAAAAAGGCTGTAGGGCCATTAGCTTCGTAATCTGCTGTGATCCTATAATGGTATTTTAAAAGGAGGGGCAGCACCAACATCATGGAAGAAAACTGTGATGGCTGTAATATCTAAATATGGTAAAAAAAAAAAAAAAAAAAAAAAAAGGGCACTGCTTCATATAGACCCATTTCAAATTTAAACTATGATTTTGAAGTGTTAATGCCCACAATAACTTAAAACATGGCAAAGGTGTTGGTAAAATTCATAGATATGAATTAGTGTGCTTTTGTGGAGAGGAAACAAACATTTGAAAACAGTAATGGAATAATGATCCGGAGTACAACGGAACATATGAAATTGCTGCTGTTGGTGGATCTTGATGCAGAGAAAACATTTGACAGAGTAAGCTGGGATTTTGAGTAGGTCACTGGAAGTATTTGCAATCCCTGACCACAATAATATGGTTAATTAGGAGGATATAAGGGATTAGAGGCAAAACCTGAAGTAGGAGGTTTCCTCTCAGATAAGTTGTATCTGAACAGAGGAACCAGGCAGAGGTGGTGTCTTTCAAGTTTATTTGCGTTATATTTGGAACCATTGGCAAAGAAAATAAGCGACCAGAAAAATCAAAGATATAATTGTTATGGTAATTAGGGATAAGTTGGCTTTATTTACAGACAATATTATTTTGTACCTGATTAAAACCAGAAAGGAATATCTCCGTGTTCTAGAACATTTTGAAACCGTTTTCAAGTCTTTTTGGGATATAAAATTAATGAAGATAAAACAAACTGTGTGCACACATGAATTTGTTCAGCAATATCCATATTTATGGAGACATGGTAAACTGATAATAGCCTCGCATCAGGCTTTGTGCCCACTGAATGGTGCTCAGCAACAGTTATCCCACTCCACAAAGGGGGAGCCACCACTGATCCCGGGAACTGTCGACCTATTTGAGCCTGGTCTGCAAGGCCATGGAACGTATCATCATGGAACTCGTAAACAAAGACATTGGTAACCTCCAAACTCTGGATCCCACCCAGTTCGGGTTTGTGAAAGGCAGATAATGACTCCTGAACCTGATAGACTTCTTTGAGACAGTCACCAAAGCCGTAGATGAGGGTAAGGTGGTTCACACAGCCTATCTTGACCTCGCCAAGGCTTTTGACACCATCCCCCATTCTGGAATTATAGCTAACCTCACTAAACTAGGTATAAATCCCTACGTCACAAGATGGGTTGCCAACTGGCTCACTGACAGAACCCACACTGTAAAATATGCAGACTCCAAATCTGACCTTAAAGCAGTGACAAGTGGAGTACCACAGGGTTCCTTCCTGGGACCTCTCCTGTTTGGTATCATCTACTTTGAAGTACAGGCTAACACAGAAGGCCACTGGCTAACTAAGTTCCCAGATGACTGCAAACTAGGAGCCATAGTCAAGTCCCCAAATGATTTGGACATCCTACAGAAGGACCTCGCTGAGACAGATTCTTGGTGTCAGAGCCATGGCCTCAAGCTCAATGCTAAAAGTGCAGTGTCATCCCCTTTTGTAAAAACTCTGTACCCATGAACTACCACATAGGCAGCAATCTAGTTAACACCAAATGCGTTGCAAGAGACCTTGGGACCCAGGTGGACTGTAGTCTCTCATTTGATAGTCACATCGCCACAGTAGTCAGGAAGTCCTAAGTGGCACACCTCATCATAAAAGGGTTCTCATCCAGGAAAAAGAGGTCATTGTTCCCCTCTACTCGACACTCATTAGACCCATTGTAGAGTACAACGCCCCTTTTGGAATGTACCTCACAAGACATCTGCAGCAGCTGGAAAGGCCACAGAAGTACCTCACAAAGAGGATTACTGGCCTCAAACAAATGCTCTACACTGACCGCCTCAAAAAGCTCCAGCTTTACTCCGTAGCATACTCCGAGGTGATCTCTGCCTAACATATAAAGCTATGTCAAACCCAGAGCTGTTGGACATGCTACACCTAAAGAAATCACAATTCCTCCAAGCTACACGCTCTAGGAACCTAAAACCTTGTCACCGCAATAAACAGGACATGCTGGAGGGATAGATTCCTGTCCCAGAGACTTCCCATACTCTGGAACAGGCTACCCATCTGTGTCAAGCAAAGTTCTTCATTAGCACACTTCAAGAAAAATCTTGATGAGTGGATGGGAAATAGGAAATATATCCCAGGGATCACTTCTGTGTGTCTGCTCGAGAGTGGCACAGGAAAATAACTTTCTTGGGTGGCGTAAGCCAGAGAACCTTGTTGGCTAGGCTTACGTAGGCCCTTGGGCCGATAGCCTAGTACCTACCTATGAACCTATTAAAATCTAAACTAACTGCATTTGACATATTGACTGTTGTAACAAAGGTAAACAAAGTGTAAGTGGAATCTTTAGAAAACTGTAGGATAACATTACATAGACAAAAATGTAAATAGTGTGAACAGTACATGCAGTATAATATTTTGGAGGAGTTAAGGTTGGATGGAAGGCAGGTATGTATCACTAAATGTAATGTTGGATTAGTGGTGATTTAAAACATAAATCTTGTTGATGGTAGAAGGGTTGTTGTCTTGCTGTGGTTGCAAGCCCTCAGATTGCTCAAATGGCTGTAAACTCAGTTTTTGATCTCCCAGAATGTGAATACTGTCACAAAACTGAGATCACAGTCCTGCCAGCAATAAATGTTTAAATTTAATGTATGTTAATCTACGTAATATATAACTATAACTAATCTGTATTTAAACTGACTGCACATCACCAAGCCATTTCTCCTAGCTCTAACCCCTCCACTCCTGCTGTTTTCTACTGCTAGGTCCTTATCCCTCCCTGAAGTGCTTTTAACAATAGTTCAGTTTGTATGCTCTGGAAATTCTTCTCTGTGAACTCTTTGCTTATCGACTGCTGTATTATCCCTCAAGTGCCTTAAACTGTTCTTGTGATTGTTTCTTGTGGTAGACTGAAAGCGGTTCGACCCGCTCAGTTTGCCCTCACGGGCTCACTCTGCTCCCCTACTCTGCCCCCACTACACCCACATTTAACTGTAACTAGCCACTCCCGCCAATTACCTACTCACCAATCATACACCACTACACCTTTAAACTCCTCTACCCTCTTAAATTCCCAACAGCTGATGTGAAGTTGTTCTATCTCGCCGTTCATTCTTTACTGATGGGTTCGGACCTATCCCTTGGCTCTGATATGGCCAGTTGCAAAGCTCAAGGTTTTCAAATAGCTTGAGGCCAAGTCCCTCTCCCATGATGCACCTGTAAATTACCTCAGATCTAGTTTGCCGCTGCAACAGATCAGAGGTTCTGACATTAGCTCGGGCCAGATAAGCAAAATTTTTCTTTAAAACCTTTTCTAAAAGTTTTCTGATATAGTAAAGTACGTAGTTAGCATTGTTTATAAAGCTCTTTTATAGCTTGAGTGTGTTTTCCCTTACCATTTACAGTACATTGCTAGGTGGCCTCTTTTAGTTCTAGTTAGTAGTAATTCTTCTAGGTGTGGTCTGTCTAGCCTTTAAGTTTTACATATGGCTTGTACAGTAAACCTCGTGGTATAGATAAGGTTATTTAGTGACATTTGTCTCTTCTTACATAGTTGTATTTTCTGAGATTGTATGTGGTACATCTTGCTTTCTTAGGCTTAGTACTGTCTGTATTCTTAGTACTGTCTGTATTAAGTAAGGTTATTCTTTATTAGCAGCAGCTATCTGTTTTTGTTGCATAGTCTGCTTGTGTGGTATCACTTGTGTGTGTTTAGCCTGCTTTTCTTAAGGATTGCCTGTATTGCTATTGAGAAAATTTACTGTTGTAGTTTTTTGCTTAACAGTAAATATTTTTCTGTATCTACTATAGGTGACATCCCAAATCTGGGTTCAAAAAGTGCCCAGAGTATGGCCAGAAAATGTCAGTCACAGACGGCCACATCAACTGTGTTTGTTGTCTAGGGGCTCTGCATGTGCATGACAATTGTGCCATTTAGGAAACTAATTGATAGAGGCTTGTTGAAGCCTTCTTTTCAGGAAGCTTTGTGTGACCAGGATGGTTCCAGTCGTTCTTCATAGTCTTCGGACTCAAAATTGAAGAAGTCATCAACTTCGGCTCCACTGCCTTCGGAGCCGACTGTCTTTTTCTTTCGGAGCTGGTCCCCAGTCTTGCAACCGGTCTCCAAAGCGCCGAAGAGTCCAGCTCTCCAGTCGGTACCACCTTCGGTACTATCGTCTTGCTCTTCTATCAGCCTGTCAGATCTGGACTTGGATCGCGTGGTACAGAAGCTGTTGTCGGCACCGGCATTAGCCAAAATTGCTTTGGAGCCGAAGACCATTGCATCGACTATTACTATTCCTCCTCTGAGCCATGCTTGTCCTTCAGAGCCGGATGAGGCAGACCTGATGTTAGTGGAACCCTCGGAGCCGACGCCTGCTCCAGTGTCTTTGGCTCTGTGTACTCTGATGTCCTCTGTGCCTATCAAGGACTCTAGGAGCTGACACACTCTGGTCTGGTCTGGGGAGGACAGTCAAACCGACTTGTCAGTTCCAGCTTTGCCTCTAGGGGCTTCGGCTCGGATGAGCTCGGCTCCTACCTTGGGCTCTGTGCCCACTGTCCCAGTGCCGGGTCGGCTGTTTCCTCTGATCTGTCGGCTCCCTCACATCGGCGCGGAGGTGCGTTCGATGCCATGAGCAGAGTCATGTCTCCCAGGGCATCCTGTACCTCAGGTCTCCCTTCCTCCTCCCCAAAAGTGCCTGTGTCTGCTTCTGCATCACACAGTCTTACCAAGTGTAGAGACCCAGAGCCTTAGGAAGCCCCAATGGTTGGCCCCTGCTCTTCCGAGACCTCACCAGAGGTCCCCGCTGATTATGTTCCCAGGAAGAGATTGTGTAAGAGGAAGCACCTAGACACCTCACCAGAGGCCCCCGCTGATGAGGTTCCCAGGAAGAGATTGTGCAAGAGTAAGCATCTAGACTCCCCAAAGGAGTCTGTCACATCGGATACTGACTTAGATGAGTCAGAAGGGTCCCCACGGTCCTCCTCTGAGGATATCTCCTTCGCGGAGATACTTGAGATCCTTAGGCAGAGGGGTGACTGGCAGGCCAAAGACCCTACTGAGGATGTCAGTTCTCCTGAAGGCTTTCGGGTCTCAGCCTGCCACCTCTTGGGTGACTCTTCCCTTCGATGAGTTGATGCAGCTGGTCTCACGAAGGGCGTAGGAGTCTCTAGATGCTATGGAGCCTGTCTCTTGGAGGCCTAATTTTATTTCTGCCCCTCTGGACAAAACATATTTAACTAAAGGTGTTCCGGTTGATGTCCTGGTGGTGGCGGTGGCCACCAAGAAGGAAATGTCTGAGACTTCCTCATCTATCCATCCTCCTAATAGAGACTCTAGGATTATGGATGGATATGGGAAGTGCATGTTCAGTTCAGCGACCTTTGCTCTCTGTTCACTGAACTATTTAACCCATTTCACTAGATTACAAAGAGATCTTCTTAAGGAGTTGGGAAATGCTCTTCAGGGTGCAGTGGCTGCAGGAGCCTCTGACAAAGTTGCTGCCCAGCTTGTTACCCTTAATTCTATTGTCAACTCATCCATGCGTCTCGTATCCTATGCAGCTGATGGAACGAGTAGGGTAGCGGCTACAAGAATTGCTCTTAGGAGACATTCCTGGATGCTCTTGTGTTCCTTCGCAGTGCCCTTCAAGTCATCCTTTTTGAACACTCCTTTTGATGGCTCATCCCTTCTTGGGCCTAAAGTGAAGGAAACCTTAACCAGATGTGAACAGGACAGAAAGACAGTCTGCCATCGGGGTCCATTTTTCCACTCCTACCCGACGCTATCCCAAAGGTCAACGGGGAGGAAAAATGTGGTTCAGAAAAGCCCAAGGAGCCTTTTAGGACACATCCGGTAAACCCCCCTCCAGGGGCAGAGGAGGGGGGTAATAATGGAAGGCACCGCCCTCATGGCAGAGTGGGTCCACAACACCAGGGTGACTGATCACTTCTCTGGGAAGCCCTACCAGTGCTGCTGAGAGGAGGCCTGACTGCCCTGCTCTGGAGGCAGTCTGTGGTAGCTCGTCTTTGTACCCAGATGCCTAGCTCAAAGTAACAAGACAGCTGGGTACAAAGTATCATTTCCAGAGGCGATTTCATTCCTTTTGCCACACCCCCTCCAATCGTAAGAAAAATCCCAGACATTCCACCCAGTTACAGAGAACAGGCAACTATAGAGGTCCAAACGTTGCTAACAAAGTCATCCAACCAGTCCCAGCAGACCAAACAGGGTCCGGAACTTACTCAAGATTCTTTTTGGTTCCAAAGAAGACAGGGGACTGGAGACCCATATTGGACCTCAGCAGACTGAACCAATACGTGAAGAAAGAAGTTTCGGATGGTCACGCTTCAGTCTATACATCCCTTTTTTAGGGAAAGACAACTGGATGTGCTCGATAGATCTCAAGGATGCGTACTACCACATAAAAATTGCCAGACCATCCAGGGATCACCTGCGCTTCCGGCTGGGAGCCAAGCACTACCAGTTTCGAGCCCTGCCCTTTGGTCTCACTACAGCCCCCAGAGTGTTCACCAAATGCATGGCAGTGGTCACGACTCACCTGAGGCGTCTAGGATTCCAAGTGTTTCCGTACCTAGACGATTGGCTCCTTACTGCCACCACCAGGCATCAACTCATTCAGGCCAGGGAGGCCATTCTGTCACTCTGCAATCAGCTTGGCATTGCAATCAACTCGAGCAATATCTGCCTTGTTGCCATTGCAGCATATTGTTTTTGTCGTGGCAGAGTTAGACACAACCACTGTTAAGACTTCCTTTGGAAAAATTCGTCAACATGTCAACATCCTGTCATCAAAACACAAAGCACCAACATCAGAAGTTCTGAAAGTATTGGGCATGATAGCAGCAGCAATTCTAGCCATACCACCTGCTCGGATGCACATGCGGGTTCTTCTGTTCACTCAGTGGTCTTGCCAGGAGGTACCCATGGATCACAATATACTGATCACAAATTCTTGCAAGAAGGACCTGCAGTGGTGGTTGACCTCACTCCATTTCACGATAGGACACCCATTTGTGCTACCCCTCTAGCAGCCACTGTGACCACGGGTGCTTCTCTGATGGGGGGGGAGGGCATTTTCAGGGAAAGACCGCCCAAGGCACATGGACCGACCAAGAGTCACATCTGCATATCAGTGTCCTAGAGATGAGAGCAGTACTTTTAGCTTTGCAGTACTTCCAGGACTCTCTTCCTCTGGGCACAATTGCGATTCAGACAGACAACATGTCGGTCTGGTATTTGAACAAACAAGGAGGAACCGGTTCTTACCCCCTTTGTCGAGAGGCTCTCTGAGTTTAGCAGTGGGCTGATGTTCATCGTGCATACAGCTGCAGTCATAACAGATGGGTTCTCCTGCCGTCAGGCGGGTCCTCGGTCGGCCGAATTCCAAAGTCTAGGTCCGGCGTCGGTTGTCGTCGCTTCTTCCCTGACGTCAGTGCGACAGGGGTATAAAGGAACCAGCCGACGCCATTTTCTAAAGTCTTTCTTGCCGTGCGGTGCCCGAAGCAGAAGCAGTTCGCAAGTGCCGGTCGGCCAGCTCCTGAAATTACGAAAATTTTGAAACCGAAGTCTTCTTGAAAGCTAAGTACCCCGTTGGTGAAACTTTTCTTGCCTCAGACCGATGTCAGACAAAGTTAATAATTGTATTTCATGTGGGAAGCAAATACCGCATAAGGATTTCCATTCCCTCTCTATACCTTGTTTCGGCCCAGACCACGACGTCTCGGTCTGTCGCTTTTGTGCTACATTCAACAAACGCACCATTAAGCGTCGGGCGGAGTTCGCCCAGCATTATTTTGGAAAAACATTTAACTATATTATGTCGTCGGATACTCCGACTCCAGTTTTGTCTAAAAAACTCAAAGATAAGGACCGACACACGAGGTCCGCGGCCTCTACCGACACCACGCCAAAGCTGACCACACGTGGTCCGGTTCTCAGCGAGGCGCCTACGCAGCCCCTGACTACCGACGACACTTCTTTGGCGGTGTCTCCTGTGCCCAAGGTCGCAGGCTCCTCGGCCCACACCCCGACTACAGATACCGAAGCCACTCTTGGCGTTGAACCTCAAAATGTGGACAGGTCTACCTCCTCTCAAGGTGTCTTCAGACCTTCCTCTTCTTTCTCCATCAAGGCTTTCACTAAGTCTAAAGCAGCCATGCACTCTAAGAGAGACAAGCTACACGGGGCCCATCTCCAGGCCCTATGCCTAAAAAACAGATGCTTAAAATGGCTGAGGATTTAATTACTCTTATCAGGGGTTCTCAACCCCCTCCGGACAAAAGGCCCAGAGTGGAGGTAAAATCCCCCTCCTCTGATCAGGGCTCCATTATTTCAGAGCCCTCAGTTGATCAGGAACATTCTTACTCCCCTTTTGAAGACTCTGATGCGGAGGAGTCCATTCCTTCTGTATCCCCCCCAGAGGATTACTCATTTGGGGAAACTTTGCATACCTTAAGGGAACACTTCCACTGGGAAGGCCAAGATTATTCAGATTCCAAGAAAAGGCTTAGGGAATTTCTCTTACTACCTCAGCACAGGCCTCTGGCTATACCTCCTGTCTTGGACATCCTAGATGATGTTTACTCGGAGGCCTGCCTTAACCCGGACTCTCTGCCTCCAGCCCCAGTTAAGCCTGACAGGTACTACAGGGTTCCTGACTCGCACCAATTTCTATACAAAAGCCATGCTGCTGACCCAGAAACCATCTCACAGGGCCCCAAGGGAATTAAGGCCTCCACTGCTAAAAATCCATTACCTTCCGAGAGAGATTCCAGATCCTTAGAAAGGTGGGGAAAAAAGGTATATACCTCGGCTACCTTAACCATGAGGGCCTTAAACTGTCAGTTCCATATGCTAAAATACCAACAGTTTTTATCACAATTGAAAAGTAAAATGTCACAACCTGAACAACCAGACTTGAAGGAGTTGCAGGATTTGATGCATAGTGCAGAACAAGTGGGTAAGCATACCTTACAATGTGGTTTTAATGCTCTAGAGGCCTCATGTAGAGCTGCTGTTACAGGATCAGTCATACGTAGACATGCCTGGCTCAAGGAACAAACCTTGCCTGATCATGTCAAAGCTAAATTACTAGATGCCCCTCTTCAAAAGGATGTATTATTTGGTGCTAATGCTGAGGAGGTATTAAGGAAAATGGAGGAAAAGGCTAAATCAATGCAAACTGTGAAAGATTTTCTACAGGTACAACCCCCACGTTTCAGTAGAAATTGGCCTTCCAAAAATTGGTCCTTTCCAGCCACGGACAGACCCCAAAGAGGCAGATACAGGCACCCGAGGGGCAGAGGACAATCCCAAGGATCATTTAGAGGCAGACAATGGCAAGCTCCTACACAAAGAGGTGGTGAGGATAACTCGCAGTTATTCAGAAAGCAAGCCCAATGACTTTCCCCTTTGCATGCCAAGCAAGACTCAAATGGCAGCCCCCTTAGGAGGAAAGCTGGCATTATTTTCAAAAAATTGGCATATTGTCACAAAAGACAAATGGATCCTGGACATTATAAACAGAGGCTACAGATTCCATTTTCACACCCTTCAAAAAATGAGAGGCATGCCAAACCTGCCACACAATCAAAGGGCAGAGGCACAAAGGCAAATTACAGATCTCATAGACATGAAAGCTATTCAAGAGGTACCTACGCACGAACAAGGTCAAGGTTTTTATTCCAGGCTATTCCTGGTACCAAGGAAGGGAAAAGATTGGAGACCTATTTTGGACCTATCCATCCTAAACACATTTCTACTCGTACCAAAATTCAAGATGCTCATTCTACAGCAACTTCTTCCCATGCTGGGCAAGGAGTCTTGGCTGGTAACATTGGACCTCAAGGAGGCATACCTGCATGTCCCAATCAGACAAAATTGCAGAAGATACCTCAGATTTCTTGCAGGTTCAACCCATTATCAATTCTCTGCATTGCCCTTAGGCTTATCTACTGCGCCCAGAGTATTCACGAAATGCCTGACATCAGTAATTGCCTACTGCAGACTTCAAGGGATACAAATATACCCCTATTTGGACGACTGCCTGATCTAAGTGGACAGCAAGCACATTCTTCTGAAACATCTGGCTTATGTAATAATGTTGTTGAACTCTCTGGGATAGACAGTCAACAAAAAGAAATCAAGGCTAATACCCTCTTGGAAGATAATTTTCCTGGGTGCCAACTTGGACACAAACACCCAGATGGCCTACCTCACGCCAGAGAAGCAGGGGCAACTAACTCAATACTTCAGCGCACTAGCAAATTGCACTAGGCTGACTGCAAGGAAAATCCTGCAGGCTCTGGGATTCATGGCATCTTGCATCTTACTAATCCCATGTGCAAAGCTGCATATGAGGAAACTTCAATGGTACCTGAAAAACATATGGTCTCAACACAGCCACAGTTTGGAAACAATAATACCACTAATTCCATGTCTACAAAAGGAATTTCTGTGGTGGGCTCAAGCATGCCAAACAAACACAGGTCTTCCATTCAGCAAGCCTCAAGCAAATCAAGTCATCACAACAGACGCCTCGGACTACGCCTGGGGGGCGCACATGACAGATCAGTGCATTCAGGGCAAATGGTCCCAAAAAGAAAAGCACCTTCACATCAATCAAAAGGAAATGCTAGCAGTAATAAATGCTATTATAGCTTTCAAGGACCTTCTGCAACCAGGTCAACTATTGATAAGAACGGACAACACCACAGTTATGTGGTACATAAACAAACCGGGAGGAACACATTCATACCCCCTATGCAGACTGGCCATGTCACTTTGGAACATGGCCATGGACTTACAAATCGAACTACAAGCACAGTACTTGCCAGGCAAGGAAAACACGCTGGCAGACAACCTAAGCAGAAATATGACAGATCCACACGAATGGAAGTTGCATCCAAAAGTTTTTACAGAAATAATCCAGGCATGGGGAAGGCCAGACATAGATCTCTTTGCCTCCCACAAAAATCACCAATTGACAAAATTCTGCTCAAGGATTTTCCATCCAAAGGCCTGGAGAGTGGACGCTCTCTCTCTGTTGGACATCATTGACAGTTTATGCCTTCCTACCTCTTCCTCTGCTGCCCAAAGTTCTATCGAAAACCAGAGCAGACAGACCAAAGATGATTCTCATTGCTCTGGACTGGCCAAGGCAACACTGGTACCCACTCCTGAGGAGCCTGATGCATTCACCACCATGGACCCTGCCTCTAATGCCTCTTCTTCTGACTCTGCACAGCTTCAAAACTCTTCACAGCCAGCTAAAAACACTCAATCTAGCCGCATGGAAGATTCCTTAGCATCACAACAGACCCTACTCTCCAAGGAGGGGCAGGATGTCATTTTGGAGGCCAGAAGGCCGTCAACTAGAAAAGCTTACTCCGCAAACTGGAAACTGTTTTGTCTGGAATGAGAAAAAGGGCCAGGATCCTGGAAAACTGAATTTACCTCAAATACTACAGTATCTAGCTGAGCTGCTAAGCATTCTCCTCCATCAAAATCCATGCCTCGGCCATTTCTGCAGAATACAACACTGATCCACCCTTATTCTCTCACCCCCTCTTAAGACAGTTCCTCAGAGGGGCTAAGAATCTAAGACCCCCAAGGAAACAGCCAATACCTGCTTGGGATCTCAATTTCATTCTGGAATAACTGACCTTGCCTCCCTTTGAGCCAGCTGCCTCATCAGATTTGCAATATTTGTCCTGGAAAACAGCTTTCCTTCTGGCTATTACCTCAGCTCGTAGAGTTTCAGAACTACAAGCTCTCATGGCTGTGCAGCCTTTTACCATCTTCCATCAGGACAGAGTTTCCTTACGAACCAACCCGTCCTTTATGCCTAAACTGGTATCCAGGGTAGCTTTGAATCAGGCCATACACTTACCTACCTTTTATCCTAATCCTCAAAACAAAGGGGAGAGATTACTACATTCCTTGGACATCCACAGACAACTCCGTTATCTGGACAGAACAAAGCCTTTCAGAAAATCAGAACAGCTCCTTGTGTCCTATGCTGTAGGAGCTCGAGGAAAGCCAATTTCGAAACACTATCTCAAAATGGATAGCCCACTGCATACGCTTTTGCTATTCTGTTCATGGCAAAACTGTACCTACAGGCATCAGATCTCACTCCACAAGGGCCACAGCTACCTCTGCAGCTTTCCTCAGAGGAGTTCCTACCAAAGATATTTTGGAAGCAGCCACTTGGAGTTCTGTGCATACCTTCTCCAAGCACTACCACCTACCATTATACTCCAAAACTAGAGCATGCTTTGCCACTGCAGTCTTGCAGGGCATCCTGGCTCCTTCTAGTTCCACCTAGTGCCTACCACCCCTTTCTTAGCTTTGGGATTCTACCCATCTGTTATGACTGCAGCTGTTTGCACGCTGAACATAGTACAGTTTTGTACCTACCATAAATGTAGATGTTCGAGTGCTAATACAGCTGCAGTCCAGGTTTCCCTCCCTCCTTCCCCTCTTGGGACAGGACTATAGGCTAACACATCCTCATACAACCTGATTGGGGTATTCATTTATGGTGTATTTGCTTGCAACTACTGTATTTTGATTATATTGCACTGCTTTATTACACAAATTTATGTATTGCCTTCCTTCTGGGGGCACCTGACATCTGGTGCAAGAAAAACTGAAGAAAATGGCGTCGGCTGGTTCCTTTATACTCCTGTCGCACTGACGTCAGGGAAGAAGCAACGACAACAGACGCCGGACCTAGACTTTGGAATTCGGCCGACCGAGGACCCGCCTGACGGCAGGAGAACCCATCTGTTATGACTGCAGCTGTATTAGCACTCAAACATCTACATTTATGGTAGGTACAAAACTGTACTTTTCCACCCAGCGCTTTCTGTTGGCAATGCACATCCCATGGAGATCCAACGTGATAGCAGACAAACTGAGCAGGGCAATCTTGTTGCCCCACGAGTGGTCCCTCAAGAAAGAAGTTGTGGACAGGATTTTCCGCAGATGGGGCTAGCCTTGCTGTGACCTTTTTGCCAGTCACATGAACATGAAATGCAGAAGCTACTTTGCCCTGATTCCCCCTCCGGGATGCACTCGTACATGATTGGCCTCCGGGTCTCCTCTATGCATTTCCACCAATCCCATTGATACACAGACTTCTACAGAAAGCAAAATCCCTGGAAAGGACCATCATACTTATAGCCCCTCACTGGCCTCGTCAGATTTGGTTCCCCTTCCTTTGATTTCATTTGGTGGAGGATTCTGGACCCAGTTCCAGACCTTCTGACACATCCGTCAGGGGATCTTCATCCTTCTTTGCAGTCTCTGAAGCTAACAGCTTGGCTGCTCCAGTTCCCATCATAGCCAGGTTCCATAACCTTTCCAGTGAGACAAAACGGATCATTTTGTCCCCTCATAAATCTTCTACCAGAAAGCAATATCTGAGCAAATGGAAGAAATTCTCTATATGGGCCTCTAAAAATATTGATCCTTACCAAGCTCCTATGGCTTCCATATTAGAATTCTTGGCTATGATTTTCTATAAAGGAGCTGCAGCAGCAAAAGTTCGGGTTCAGTTGGCTGCTATCTCTAATTTTCATCTTGGATTTGAAGGTTTGAATATCATGTCTCACAAGTTATCCAAAGCATTTCTTAAAGGCACTTTTCATATTAGGCCACCTGTGAAATCTCCCTATTCCCCATGGAATCCAAATTTTATGTTCTCATGCATAATTATTTCGCCATTTGAACCAGCTTCATCTTGTGATCTCAAATTTTTGTCCTGGAAGACCATTTTTCTGGTAGCTATCACTTCTGCTCGCAGAGTGTCAGAGCTTCAAATGTTACATCAGGCTTCCCTATTTGATATTTCATGCTGACAGAGTTTCACTTCCTCATTCTTGCCCAGAGTTTGCACTGAAACCAATCTCAACCAAGTTATTGATTTGCCAGTTTTCTTCCCCAATCATTCTAACAATTTAGAGTATATGCTGCACAAACTTGATGTTCAGACAGCTCAGATTTTATTTGGATAGAACAAAAGATTTCAGGAAATCAGACCAGCTTTTTTTCATTCTCAGACTCCAGAAAAGGGAGACCAGTGGCTAAAACAACACTTTCTAAATGGTTATCTGATTGTAGCACTTTTGCCTATTCAGCTGCAAATATGCCTTTACAGCACAAGATTAAAGCTCACTCAACCAGAGCAGTTTCTACATCATCTGCTAGACTTCCCATTTACATCTGTGCAGCAGCCACTTGGTCAAAACCTTATACCTTTATCCGTCATTACAAAGGTGACAAGGCCTCCAGGGACAGGGCTTGCTTTGGATCCACGGTCCTGAGAAATATACTCCCGTGAGCCACCCGAGGTTGATGGTGCTTGGGATGCTACCCATCAGTAAGGAATGAACGACTAGATAGAACAACTTCACATAAAGAAGTTATGTACTTACCATAACGTTCCATGGGAGTTGTTCATCTCGCCTTCATGCTTAACGTCCCTCCTCTTTCCCCCTCCTGGGCTGGTAGATGACTGAGATGCTGGATCCATCCTGGTTACTCAAACCTTCTTTTCCTTTTCTCTAGGAATATAACAATGACATATGGTATTAGTATACGCAGCAAACAAGATCTGAGGTAATTCACAGGTGCATCATGGGATAGGGACTTGGCCTCAAGCTATTTGAAGACCTCAAGCTTTGCAACTGGCCATATCGGAGCTGAGGGATCAGCTCCGAACCCATCAGTAAAGAATGAAGGTGAGATAAATAACTCGCATGGAACGTTATGCCAAGTACATAACTTTTTTTCTTCTATCCTGTAGTATACTCCCTTCATCTGTACTCCTCTTAAACTAGCTCTCCTTTACCTCTCTGTTCTTCCATTCTTGTCTTATTCCTCCTTCACCTATATCAATTCTCTCTCTCATATACATATATCCTACATTTTCTCACTTTCTAACACTCTTCCCCTCCCTGAATGTCTACGATCATCTCACTATATATTCTATAATCCATTTTCACTTCTTATTCTTATGTCAGTCCCTTTCACTTCTGTCTGCCTGCAGATTTTATATCTTTTTCCTTCTATCCAATCCATCTCACCACCTCTACATTCTCTATCTTATACCATCTTACTCCCTCCTTACCATGGCTACCTCTCCACTCATTTCTCACCTAAATATATATTTTCACACTATTACCTTAACCCTACTCATAATTTTCAGTCACCTTGCATCTTATCAAAGTAAGCTATACAACTTCTACTCTTTCAGCACCACATTAGGCACTCGCTTCACGCTCTCCACATAAACTACTGCATTGCCTCTAATCTCTGTAATGCAACCTACATAAGTTACTGTCCATACAAATGTGTTCTATCTTTCTCAAAATCACATTCACTTCATATACTCAACAAACTTCTAACCAAATTCAGTAATGATCTATCATAGCACACTACACTTCTTAAACTAAATGGAGACATGCACTTTAACCCCGGCTAACTAATCAACAACTAATTCCTACTACCACCCTCTTAAACAGCGCTATACGCATCTCCCATAAATCCTCTAACCTCCTACTACTCAGTATGAATGTAAGAAGCATATTGAATAAAGTCAATGATATTCACTTATGCCTTTCTCTATACTCCCCAGATGTCACCATACTCGCTGAAACCTGGCTAAAACCTGATATAAAGAACAACAGTATTCTACCTCCAGGTTGTAACCTATACTGTTGTGGCAGAAAAAAAAACGTACGTGGTGGTGGGAAAGCCATAATGTACAAGCAAAACTTACAACTAGAGCTTATACAGCCAAACATCCCTAAATTCAGTAATGCTGAAATTCTATTTACCAAACTAAACATTAACAATAAACACACAACTATAATAGCAGTCAAGATTTCTCCCGCTAGTAATTCTAACACAATTGAGGAAATAATTCACTGGATTTCGGTTACCTTTTCACAAGAAATTATCAAAATGGGTGGTGACTTCAACACCAACTGGTACTGCTACAACTGTGATAACCCCACTAATTTCATCAATCTTCATGGTTTTTCACAATTATTCCAATCCACAAGTAGATCTGACAAAACTACCAGTAAAGTATCTATTTTAGATTGGATCCTTACAAACAAACCTACCTCTGCTTTTCAGTCAGATAGTGAGATGATCACAGAGGGAGGCATCCTATTTACCCCCCCCCCCCTGGCAACCCTTTTTCCATCAAACTCGCAGCAAAAAGAACTTCAACTTTATCACTCTGTTACTACTCTGTGATTGGTCTCCACTCAAAGCTTTCCCTCTCACTGCTGCTGTTCAGTTCTTCAATTCCACCTTTCTAGATATTCTAAACAAGCTAGCACCTTGTAAAACTACGAGTAAAGTCTAACTATGCTTCTTGGTTAACAAAAGATACAATACATCTTCTCAAACAGAGACAAAGCCTGGTCCACCTGGCATTCCACCAAAAACCAAAAGAATATAGACCAATACAGATAACTTCACAATAAAGCCAAGTCTCGAGTCAAAATTTATTTTAAAAAAAAATTCATGTTGCAACAAACTCATGACAATCCCAAGAAATTCTGGTCTGCTGTTAAATTCCTTCAGCCTGGACACTCATCAGCCCCCTCCCCATCTTCTTTAAACAATATTGATAACATTGCTACACAATTCACTTTTTTTTTTTTTACTGGTTCTGTTCATTCACTTTCCAAGTCCAACAATACACCTACTCCATATATCCCAAATATCTTTAATGAAGGCATCTATTCCTTTTTCTGTTAGCCTCATTCCAGCAGACACTGTAAAAAAAACTAATCTCCAAACTTAGACCTACCACCTTAGCCGCAGACAACCTCCCTACAGAATTTCTAAACATTGCAACCAATGCGATCGCCATTCTGTCAATATTCTGATCAGTCACTCCATCTCAAAACATTACATTCCATCTAGCTGGAAAATTTCTTCTATTACCCCTCTGCGCAAAGGTGATAACTCTACTGAAGTCTCTAATTATAGACCCATTGCCATCTTACACCCCTTTCCAAAATATTAGAAAAGTGTGTCCACAACCAACTTTTACAGTATCTATTATCCAGTAACCTTCTGTCCAATACGGCTTCCGCCCAAATCAAAGTACCATAACTGCCTTTCTCAGTTTCACTAGTACCATAAATCCACATAGAAATAATGGGAAGCTAGTATCCTCTATCTTTCTTGATCTATCTAAGGCTTTTGACAGTTTCCCATCAGAAACGTTTTGATGAATTATCTTCCCTTAACCTCAGCCACTCACCTCTTACTTGGTTCCATAGTTACCTTTCTGGTTGGTATCAAGCTGTCAATTGGCAGCATGAACTCTCTCTACCTTACTACCTATTAACATGGGAATTCCACAAGCCTCAATCCTTGGTCCTGTCCTTTTCATCATCTTTGCAAATAGACTCAGTACTTCCGCTCCACTAGCCTCGGTCATTCAGTATGCAGATGACTCTACTCTCATCTCTGCTGCTCCTTCCCTAAATGATCTTGTCAGTATTACTCTGCAATCCTTCCTATCTGTTGAAGCATGGTTATCTGACTCGCAACTGATTCTGTACCCTTATAAAACTAAGTTAATGTTCTACCCAGCCATTCACAAGTTCCCCCTATAACTTTCCAAATCTGTTCCTCAGACAACACCGTAATAACAGCTGTAACTCAAACTAAATTGTTAAGGCAAGTTATTATCCATTGGATTGCCTTTGACATCATCTCTGTCCATCAGGAAGACTCGTATGAAACTTGGCTCATTATATAGCATCAAACCTTTCCTAACAACTCAAGACGAGCTATAGCTAGAACTCATCTTCTACCCACCCCACTATATGCCTCCACTATCTTCACTAGCCTTAGTAAAATTACCCTGGCTAAGGTTGAAACCTGCTGTAATAAAACAGCCAAATATGCTACTAACTCCTCTTACAGGTCTCACCACTGCCCTTCCTTACATCAACTAAACTGGCTAGAACTACCACACTATTTAACTTGCACTCAGCTCTCCCTTGCACACAGACTTGTTCATCAACCTGAAAAAAAATCTGCCCTTTGTACTATGCTTTTACCTTACACTAACACTCGTACTGTTCGATCCTGCAACAGATCCTTGCTACAAGTCTTCAAATCCAGTAACAAAACAGAGGACTCTCTCTTCTCCAGCTACATCTCCGAATTCTGGAATTCTACCCCCAGAGCACATTAACCACTACTGACCCAATACATGTCAAAAAAACAACTTGAGTGTCCCTAATGACCAATTGGCTCTGCCAGTGTACTGGGCCCGGCTAACCTCTTCATACCTCTGTTTAGCACTCTAGTTCCTCTATAATCCACCCACGTACTTACCCTCTTCCTATTCTCCTCCTCTTCATCCAGATGTTTCCATTATATTCTCATACACCTGCATTATATCTTATCCCTGCCCTATTTCTCTCCTTTCTTCCTACCCAACATTTCTCCCCTACCCTACCTCATCCTTTTTTTCTCCACCTTTCCTGTCCATTCACCTCTTCCTCTTCTAGCCTCTACTTCCTCTTTTCTTGGCTTCTGTCTAGTGTTTTACCTCCTCTGTCTACTCTCTTTTGCCATTTTCTACTATTAAATAGATTTAATCCAATTCTCTGTTATGTTTAGCAATGTACCCTATGATGGTCTCATGATGTTAATGTTTCCCTGTGATGCAGAATTCTTATGTTCATAATTTCTGTTTTGTCCTCCTCTAAATCTTGTAAAATTTGTCTGGGGAGCTTTTCTCCCCAGGACTCTGCTGAAAATGGTCTTATCACCCGGTCGGACTATCCTCATTAAATATTAAATTAATAAAAGTAAATAAGTGTATGTGATGTGTAACATTTGCAGCTGGGAATGTTAATATAGTTTGTTTTATTTTGTATAAATGTCTGTGTATGTCTTAAGTGATGATTTGATGATGGTGTACAGCCTTTTTAGTGACAAATAAAGGAGATGATTCAGTCTTCAGGAGCACATATTCTTGGCTTCTAGTGCCAGTTCTTTAATGTCACTTTCATGATATTTCATCATAGAGTCCAAATGATCTAAACCTGTCTTTTCATTCAATAGCTTCCATTTGTCTCTGAAGCCCCATTGAGAATGTGCTGTTGTGGATAATTTTTTGTTTTATTTCATCTGGCATCTATCTAAACATGTTTAATGTGAAGTTCTGTAAACAGCTTATTGGGTTCATTACATCACTGGACTGTTCTTTTTGAAGGTGTCTTGTGTATAGCCATCTATGTTGAAGCTTGAAGGAACATCATGGGTGGTCAGTCCTGTAAAGAAAAATGAATCCGCTCCCATTTCATTGTTAGGGCCAACGCAGTGAAAATAAAGCAAACAGACGTTTGTCTTGCACGTCTGCATTATGTTAGATGAGAAAAGAAACTGATGTCAGTAGAACAACATCAATGCAACTGGTCCATGAATGCATAAAGTAGTAATAACTTTAATTGCAACAGTAACTTTGAGTCACTGGCTTTCATAAGACGGTCGTACATGTGTATATTCCTTGAATGTTACCATTGGGTAGGTTTCCTTGTGAAGCATCACTGAAGACTTTTTACCCTTTTCCAGGGGGTGAATTTCCAAAGCTGCTTTTGCAGGACTAATTTTTCAAATGGTCTTGTTTCATAAATAGTTTGCTCACTATTGTATTCTGTGCTGAATGCCAGACAGGGAACATCAAAGATAACTGATCTGTTTTGCCTGGCAACCAGGAGAATTTTTCCTATCCTGTTTTTGACTTGAACAAGTCCATCTCAGTTGTGTGATGTGAAGCATCATGCTACATTACCATTGATGGTTCCAAGACAATAGTGTAAATATTTTTGTTTAGGTAGATTGCTTGGTGTACCATCACTGTTTCATCAAGAGAAGCGATGTCCAACACCACATAGTAGAAGTGCTCAAGCTGTGCATGACCAACATAAAAGGTAAACGAAAAGAAACTGATGAACCAACCCAGGGCAGGACAAGCACTTCAAAGTTTAATCCAGAAATAATCCAAAAAAGAGGTATAAAACGTTCTTTATTTTGTGAGCGCTTTCACAGTTTTACAACTGCTTCATCAGACAACATTCTGTTGGTACAAAGACTTTTTAAAAAAAATTCATACCATAAGTAATGTACTTTTTCTTATGCTATACTGCACGGTTTTTAGCTTGATTCATGCACAGCAAGTCTTGCATTTGAGGCTGCTTTGCATCATTGGATCGTGATAACATTTTATACATTCTATTTTTGTAACAATTTTGTCATGTACAGCAGGTTCTGTATTCAGGGTTACTTGTCTCATTAGATAGTAATACATTTTATACATTTTAGTTATATAATTTGTTATTTTGCAGCGCTCCAGGTTTAGTATCTTATTTCCACTATACATGTTAGAGAAATAGTCAATTGATATTTATTAATTGGTTAATTGTCATAGAATTTTTATTGGTTGAAGTTCTTTAAAAATGTCTTTGTACCAACAGAATATTGACTGATGAAGCAATTGTAAAAATGTGAAAGCGTTCACAAAATGAACGTTTTATACTTTTTTTTGGATTATTTCTGGATTGAACTTTGATGTGCTTGTCCTGCCCTGGGTTGGTTCATCAGTTTCCTTTCGTTTATGTGACTGTCTTTGTAGTAGTGATGTATTTTACAGCACTATTTGGTGAGACATTTTATCTTGCTGGAATTTTTTCTTGGGCTTGTAAACATAAAAGGTTGTTAGAGCTGTACCATACACAGCCATCCACACAGCAGGTAACCACTCCACTGATGTTAATGCTCCCTTCTAGTAGGAGGGAAAATCTCAACAAAATGACCACTCTAACTTGATAAATAATGTATTTTACTTTGTATTACCAATACAGAGGGTTTGTCTGGCAGATCCTAGTCACACTTCTTGAGTTTCAGCATTTGTCCCATGTAGCGCCCCTCTGGAAAGGGGACAGTCATAAATGTTCCATATCTTGTAAAAATGCCATCTTAATGTAAAAGGAGACAGACTCTGATTCACATGTTGGTGAATCTTTTGGAGGATTTCTTGCACTGCTCTTCAATCCCTGTAAACACAAGGCATAATTTTTGAATGTTGTTATTGTTTGAGTTTGAGGATGCACACCTATCAGGGATGTATTTTGGTAAACATTATTAACTTAAAGCAACATTTACATGTAACAAAAAAAAAAAGATTCAGCATGTCAACAAGATGTGGCAGACACAGGCTGGATAATTTTAGCATAGTAAAGGCGTTTGGACTTCATTTGACATGTAGTTGGAGTGCAGACCAACCATTATAAAACCAGGTATGGCAGTCTGTTCCACAGGACATAAATGCATTGATTGTGCACAACTGTGCAATGTTCCAGCTTGTATTTGATTGACATGCTCCAGGGTGCCAAGTAGAAAGCATAGAAGACTGCAGGAGAATGGTCCATCACAGGACCTCTGGAGTCCGCTAAGCTGGCAGACATGGAAGAGCTCCTTATATAATTTGGGTGGCGTGGCTGAAGCAGAAATTATCTCCAACAGGTATGTAGATGTTGGTACTGGCCTGACCCTTTCAGCAAATGTGTCAGTGGCTGATGGACCAGGTTAGTAGTGTATAACAGTAGTTTGTAAGGACAGGTGGTACACTGGTGGTTGTACCCCAACAGAGTAGGAGGGCAGTGCACATTTTTTTTCATAGCCACATCAGGAGTACAACAGGTTGCTGTCACTAGAGAAGGGAAGATTACATAAAAAGGAACTGGCTGCTTATAGACCCTGTCCTGCATGTCACTGGGGCCCTTGTAGCATATTGTGTTGACTGTTTTTTCTACATTATGCATTCATAGGTGGAAGCTATGGTAACATGTAACAATGGCAGAGACCGGGCAAGACAATGATTTGCACATCTTTGTAGAGTCTGGTGAGGATGCTTGGATTCCTGGAGACATGTCACAGTCAGAGGGCACATTGACATTACATTGTGTCATCCTCTTGAGTGGGAAGCAACCTTTGAAATAGGGTGAATGTATGGCTGAAGGCAGAGCATCTGCTGTGGATATAAAGGTTGAGCCCATACAATCCCATGTGCAGGAGAGAATCTCCTGTAGCTAAGAGCCTGAGAAGTGCGCCATCTGTGGCTAAAACTGCAGCTGTGGATGTGCATACTGCTTCCTCCGTGGACATACCAGTCATAGCTCCATAACACGGGTGCCAAATGAATGTCAAGCATAGCAGTTCCCCCCTGGGCTGTGGATATCATTGGGCATTGATCATCATATTCAAAGAAATGTGGTCTGTGGATGGTCTGCTGCCACACAGTACTTAATGGACCTGGCAGGAGTGTTACATGGACTTTGTGATGTTGCTCAGTGAAGATATGGGAACCAGACATTGTGAAGAGATGTTTATAGTGAGGACTGTGGTGCACACAATGCCAGTACCATCATGTGTGCACAGATTGGCACTGTTGTCCATGGCCATTGTAGAGTATGGACACAGGAAGGCCAGGTACATAGGCCATTGCAAGGAGCATGGTAAGCAGTTATGTGTGGAGCTGTCAGAAACCCTAGTACCCCTCATGGGGGACAGTATGGGAGGTCATGACAACATACCTTCAGGACTGGCACCACTCACCAATAAATATATTTCAGGTCAGACCCATAGTAGCACAGCATCCTTGCCACTGGACGTCCTGAACCCTGTGCATTCTGACCAGCAAAGGTACAGCAGGCTGAGGTCAAAAAAGAAAAGCACCATTCAAGTGATGGAAGCCTTTGAAGTATGCCCCCTGTCAGTGGCAAAGTAAAATCAGAAGTGAGAGACATAGTGGCTCCCTTCCATGTAACTGTTTGACAAAGTCACTGACATCATCTATTATTTTAGTGATACTACCCACAGTATCCTACTCTTTTGGTGTGTTCCTATTGCTAGTGTTACTCTTTCCCCTGGCCCCTGTGCATCTGCTATGCTGTGCCCACAATTTCAGCCTGCTTCCTCCACCCAGTCTGTGATGACAGTGTTACTCTCTCTCTCCGGATACCCTGTGCAAATGGTGATGACCGTGACCGACACCACCTTCCCATCCAGTGTTGTGTTCAGCTAATGTCTGACAATGAAACCAGACCATGCAGTAAACAACAAAGCCTGACAAGAATAGTGCATGACATTGTGTTTATTTATAAACCTATGTATATGGTTCAGAGGACCATTAATGAGTTTAATTCCCAGCTGCTTCAAAGCACTGTTAAGTGATTTACTCAAGGTCACACAGCAGGCAAATGAAGGCTGAGTTAGTCAAACCCTGCAGCACATGAAGTAGCTCATTAATAGCGAATAGCCTTAATTCTGCATGCCAACTGCCAGACATTGTGGCCCAGAGTTGTTAACCAGATATTAGTGGTTTGCTGTTGTCCAGGGACTATGGTTGCGACTATACTTCATCCTGCTGCTGATTACCATCAATGGGTTATATGCTACTTGCTGCTAGTGGATGGTGTAATAAACATACTTAGTCAGGATTCCAGTCTGGTCCACGTAATGAAATGTGGAACATGGCACCGACTACAAATATCTTGCCAGCTGTATCAAGTGAGTACTGTAGGGAATCCTCGTATATGGCCAGGTATTGAAACCATGCCTTCAGTTGCACAGGGACACACTGTAATGTGTTCTGTGTTTGGGAAAGAGCAATGTTAAAATTCATATCAGTAATGGTTTCAGGGTTGTGCATAGGGATGGCAAGCCAGGATTCAAAGGAGTAGCCAGCATCATCTAGAAACAAAACACAACAAGTTTTTTTGTGAAGGTGCAGAATAGTAGCTTCATGTGGTGTGTGTGTCTCAGATTGTATTCTACTCATGTTGCCAGCTTGTATTATACTCATGATGTCCGCAGTTAGAAGCAGGCTGACCCTATAGGAAATCGCCTCACTGGAAATTAGCGCACAGGTCCAGTGTATGCCAATTGTGAGAATTTTGAATGTTGCCCATATTCACATAGGGGTGTTCTCTGTGTGTTGCAGTGGATCTGGTAGTTGAGAGAATGACTGCCTTTCCTGTTGCATGTCATGAGACTTGGACAGGGATGGTGCCTTTTTAGCCACACAGGTGCTGTCTCACACCCATTGTGGTAATATTGTAGAAGCCACACACAGTGCTGGCTCTGTCTTTTTGTGTCCTCATGAACCGTATGTGCTTATTAACTTGTAGCAGCATGACATCAAGCAACTTGCTTGACCATTTGTAAAACAAAAGCCAGGGAAATAGTGTATGTTCCCATTTGGTCAGTGTGAAGGGTCCCTGTTGCTACGATAAGAACTACACTTACCTTGTGTGTCCACAAGTATAGGAAGACCATGTATTCCTTGTGTGTGTGTGTGTGTGTGTGTGTGTGTGTGTGTGTGTGTGTGTTGCATCAGCCAAGCTCCAAGTAAATCTTTTGCTATATTTTTATGTGCTTTTTCCTATCTGCATTGTATCTTACTGTAATGACCATGAATCACAGTTTTAGTTCTTTTGTGTGTTGTTGTTCATTCATCTCCCTGCTTGTTAACAGCATTTACTGGTATTTATATAGCCACTCGTGTTGCTGTATGCTGTGTTGTGCAAGCTGTTGGGAAGTTAGTCTCAAGGTCTGTGAATTGTAAATGCCCTGTACATTGCTGAGCGCTGTGCAAGAGTCTGTTGCTTACTGTGCATCTTGTATACGAATTCCAGCCTTAATTTCAGTTAACAGTTTTGCTGCCTTTCTTCTGAAAGCAGTTGTATATTTAGTACAATATACATGTTTTCTGTTTTATTTTATACGTTTTGCGTGATGCATTATTACAACAATCAAGGTTTTACAAATAAGATGAATTATATTATTTCTGTACAACTTGATCTAATACTCATGTTTTTAGAATGCTCAGTCTGCATGTTTTAAATACTGTTATGAAAGCGTTTTATTTCTTGCTGTTATAGGTTCATAGGCTTATACTAGGCTTACTGAACACCATGGTCTTTATAAGCCTAGCCATGCAAGGCTTCTGAAGTTTGACTCAGAGTACCTTGGATGCCTGTATAGTGGTGGAGCTTAAGAAAGTAGTTAAGGTGTGCGTGTGTGTGTGTTGGGGGGGGGGGGGGTAGTTTTGGATTAATTTACTTACTATTGACCTCTGAGAGATGGGGGCCAGACCAAGGTGAATTTGTGATTTCCTTTCTAATGTTCAAGGTTTCATTTGACTGGGGTCAGGGGTGACCTCTGATTCATGTGGATGAGGAGCTTATTCCATAGTGCAAGGATCCTTTGAGACGCAATGGTCTCTCCAGCATGTTCTGTTTATGTTGCAGGCAAAGTTCATAACCTTTGATATAATCTTTCTGGTGCTGTTTGTTTATGGATGTACAGGAGATCCTCCAGAACTGCATCATCTTGTATGTCAGGCATAGATTTTCTCTCTCAGTAACCCGTAGGGGATAGAGTACAGAGATAGATAGGGCCTTATGGCAATCTGTATAGAGCAGAGTATTTGTACCCTGAATCCTCCTGGTGAGGAACCTTTGAGGGTGTTCCCAACTGTTGCAAATGCGTGGTTAGATGTGTGCCACAGTGATCGTTGTATCCAATGATGAGTCTCGTAAGGGCTTAGAGTGGTACTATAACTTTCTTGGACCTGGATGCCATGCCCTTTCTTATGAGTTGGGTGACATAGAATGATTTTCTTACCACCTTGGCTTCTTGTTGGTCGTAGGCTAGATTACTATCTACATATGTTCTCAGATCCCAAACTATTGGGTCAGCTATTAAGGGTGTTTTATCGATGGAGTAATTTGCTTCGGTGGACGATTTCCGAAAAGGCACTATAATGCATTTCTTTGTGTTGAGTTTTAATCTGTGGCTTTGGCACCAGTCATTTGTTTGTGTTGGACCTTCTTGTAGGATGCTGGTGTAATGGGGAATCTGTAATGACTCCCAGTTTACTGTCATCTGTGAACTTGGTGAGCCAGAGGCCTTTGACATTGACATTTACTTCTCTGAAGTCAAGACTAAACAGGAGTGAGCCCAACAGGGAGCCTTGTGGTTCATAGGTTCATACTAGGCTATCTGCCCTAGGGCATTTATAAGCCTAGCCAGAGTGTGTTTGGCTTTCGCCACCCATTTTAAATTAATTTTGCTATGCCCTTTTTCGAGGTTAGTATAGTGTGCCTCTGTCTAACAGTGACACAGAAGTGATAACCGGGGTAAACCTACAATCTCCCATCCACTCATCAAGATTCCTCTTGAAGAGAGTCAATGAGGGACTCTGCCTAACCTGGACTGGGATTTTATTCCAGAGTGAAGGGAGCCTCTGGGTTATGAATCTGTCTCTCCAGCATGTCCTATTTATTTCAGTGCTGAGGTTCAAGTCTCTCGAGCGCGTAGCTCGATGGGATTTGGATTTTCTGAGGTGCAGCATGTCCATTAATTCCGGGTTGGACATGGCTTTATACGTCAGGCACAGATCGCCTGTGAGCAGGCGGTATGCCACTGAGTAGAGCTGGAGTTTCTTTAACCGGGCAGCATATGGCATCTGTTTGAGCCCTTTGATCCTCTTGGTGAGGTACTTTTGGGGTCTTTCCAGTTGCTGCAGGTGTCTGGTAAGGTACATCCCAAAAGGGGCATTGTACTCAATTATGGGCCTGATGAGGGATGAGTAAAGAGGCACGATAACCTCCCTGATCTAGATGTGAATCCCTTCATGATTAGGTGGGCTATATAAAATGTTTTTCTAACCACTTTGGCCACGTGGTTGTCAAATGAGAGATTGCTATCAACTTGGGTCCCCAGGTCCCTAATTACTTCTTCTGTACTTAATGGATTACCACCTATGTGGTAATTTGTGGGCACTTTGTTTTTGCCAAAGGGGATGACTATACACTTTGGCGTTTAGCTTGAGGCCAAGTCTGTTTCTCTGAGGCCCTTTTGGAGGATGCTTGTGTCGGCTGGAGAGTCGATTATGGCGCCCAGTTTGCAGTCATCTGCGAACTTGGTCAGCCACAGTCCTTCCGTGTTGGCCTGTACCTCCGAGAAATATATACCGAACAAGAGAGGTCCCAGGACTGAGCCTTGTGGTACGCCACTTGTAACTGGTTTGGAGTCTGACATGGCTCCAGCAATTCTAACCATGTGGGTTCTGTCCTTGAGCCATTTTGCAACCCATCTAGTGACATAGGGGTTTATATTTAAGCTGGTGAGCTTATCTATAATGCCCGAGTGGGGTATTGTATCGAAGGCTTTTGCGAGGTCCAGGTAGGCTGTGTGGACCACCTTCCCCTCATCAATAGCCTTGGTGGTGACTGTTTCAATGAAATCGACCAGGTTTAAGAGGCAGGATCTGCCCTTAAAGCCGAACTGGGTAGGATCCAGTGTCTGTAGGTCCCCAATATCTTTATTTATGAGATTCATGATCCTTTCCATAGCTTTGCAGACCAAGCTAGTCAGGCTTATGGGGCGATAGTTTCCAGGATCCTGCACCACCTTTGTGGAGAGGGACCACTGTTGCTGTACGCCAGTCTTTGGGTACATATCCTGTAGTAATGCTTAGATTGAACAGTAGTTTTATGTTTGGGTTTAGCTCTTCTTGGAGTTCATGTAGGATGCAGCCCGGGACACCGTCTGGTCCCATTGATGCTGTGTTTTTTTGCTTTGGAGAGGGCGGTTCTTACCTGAGCATCTGAGATGTCAGGGGGGCAGCACTCTGCTGGGATAGATATTTGCCCTTTTGGTGGGGGGGGGAGTTTGCGCTGAACCTGTCAGCTAGGATGTTGGCAATGTCTGTGGGTTCGATGTATTTTTTGTCATTTTGGACTAATTCTGAGCATATCTGGGAATTCCCACCCAGGTTCCTAACATAACTAAAGAAAGCCTTGTGATTATCCTTGGTGTCCTGTGCAATGTTTCTCTCGAAGCTGGCCTTAGATGATTTTATGAGTGCCCGTAGTTTTTTGTTAATACTGATCAGAGATGCCTTCCCTTTTTGGGATTTTGCTCTATCATGTAGTAGCTTCCTCCTTCTATTGTATAGCTTGTTTATGGCTGGGGTCCACCAGACAGGACGTCTGCCTTTGGAGGACTGGGTCTTGGTTTTATTTGGGATTGCATGATCCATGCATTCCTGAAGGTGTTCATAGAATGTGTTTATAAAGGATTCTGAGGTCCGGGCCGTATTTTCCACAGGCTCGGGGGCTTTGAAGGATTCCACCTCGGTTTTGAGGAGTGTGAAATTTGCTTTAGATAAGTTTTTCACTGTGGTTTTCTGGGCAGGGGGTGGGGTCATGATGTGAATATCCAGTGAGATTAGTTTATGGTCTGATCTTACCAATGAGGGATACACTTCTGGTCTGGAGCATAGAGTCCCCATGTTGGTGATGATCAGGTCCAGTACGTTTTCCCCTCTTGTGGGAGTGGTAACAAGTTGTTCCATAGCATTTGAGTTTATAAATTCTAGGAACCTGTGGGCTAGGGTGTTGGAGCTAGAGTAATGCTCCCAGTCTATGTTTGGGTAGTTGAAGTCGCCCAATATAATGGTGTTTGGAGAGACCTTCATATTTTCCAGTGTTCTCAGGGAGGCCAAATGGGGTTCCTGGGTTTGGGAGGGTGGTCTGTAGCAGGCTATAAACTGGAGGACAGTTTTACCCACTGTTAGCTGCACATGGATAGTCTCTGATGCTTCGTGCTGTGCCACCAACCTGGAGGTGTGGGTATCTTTGACTAATATTGATACCCCCCCCCCTACTTTTGTGGCTCTGTCCATGTTTTGGGGCCGAAAAGCATGGTATGAGGTATAACCTGGTAGTGCTGGGGTGCTCTCGGGAGCCTTGAACCAGGTTTCTTTTACTGCACAGATATCAATGTTCTCCATGCTAAGGAGAGTTTTGAGTGCGTGCATCTTGAGGTTGGCGTTGAGTAGCATTACTCTTAGTTTCTTATCCCTTGTGGTACCTAAGGCACTATGGGGGAAGCAAGAGCCTTTGCCAATATCCGAAAGCCCAGGGGTGACAGGTGCAAGCCGTCCCTAGCGAAGCATCGTGGCTTGTCGAGCATGTCATCCCAGGCTGACTGGCATTGGATCCCCTTTGAATGACACCAATACTTAAGCCAGTTGTTGAAATTGATCATCTTGTCTTCATATTGTGGCATCATTCTTGGTGAGGGTAAGATGCTACTCAAGGTCAGGGTCATACCGGCTTGGGCTGCATGCTCAGAGAGCTCCTCTGTCTCTCTTCATGTAGTCCAGGGAAGTACGTCTCGGGTCATTCACACCAGCATGGACAATGACCGAGTCATATTTGTACTTGCCTTGGAGTGACCTGAGTGCTTGTGTTATGTGGTGGATCCTAGCGCCTGACAGGCAGCTCACAGTGACCTTCTCCTTGTTCAGCCTGGTGAGCGGGACGTCAGTGTGCCTGACGATAGTCACCTATTACAAGTGTATCAGGTGTGTTGTTTAGCCTTAAGGGCTGTGACAGTTCGGCACACTGGCTTTGTGAGCTATGTGTTGTACTTGTTTTGCTTTGGGGTAGCGGTTGCTTGGGTGTCTGCTTTGGAGGTCTCTGCTGCTTAGGCAGATTTTTATTTAGAGCCTCCGAGTACGTTTTTGTGTGTTTGTGTTTGGTTTGCTGTCGTGGTAGGTCTATGTGAGACTGGAAATGTAGTGAGTGTGGTTTCCTTCTCCTCCTGACTGGTTACGCCAGTACTGAGTTGAGAGAGCTTAGCCTCCAGTTTGGCTATATGGCTGCATCTCTCATGTGTTGGAATTTGTTGGAAGGAGGAGAGGGTTGTCTGTGTACAAGGCAGTTGTAACATTGCCTCAAGATTCCCAGATTCACCAGCTGGACCGGAGAGGAGATTGACAACTGACCTTTGGACATGCTAGAATATTATTGGGAATTCCTTTATAATTGAAAAAAAGGGCCAGTGGGGAACAAGGTACTCACGGGGAGTTTGTGAGGGTGTAGTTCTTTTAATTTTTTAGTGCTGACTTATATAATTGCTTTAGTGAGCAAGTGCCAGGTAACTTAAATGCAATGTGTTACATGTGACTTAAATGCAAAAACGACAAACAGTAACTTTCAAGTGAAACAAGGAAATAAGTACAGTAAGCAATGCAGATATCACTAGGGATCCATAGAAGCGCTGAAAAGCTGCGTTTTAGGTGGAATTAGCGTTTCAGGGAAATAACAAGCAAACAAACAAGCATACAAACAAAGCTAGATTCAGCAGGCCTGGATCTAGTCTATGCTACAGCAAACAAGGTGTACCAATTTCAGTAAGAAGCAGTTCAAATATGCAGGCACTATAAGCCTTTAACCAGAAATTCCCAGCTCAGAAGGGCAGAGTCCAGCCTCTCCTCCCACAAGAGTGCAGACCCCGAACCCTCTTAATGTAAAATAACTGGCCTGAAGCCCAAGTGCTTAAATCAGAATTAATACACTTTTAGAATAACAGACACTGAGCCCTCAATCAGCAGTTCCCAACTTAGAAGGATGTAAGCTACCTGTTCTGCCACTACAGTGCAGACCACAAACCTTCTTAATGTAAAACCACTGGTTTGAAGCCCAAGTGCTTAAACTAAAAGGCTTAGAATGAGTTACACCAAGCAGTAATAAATACAATTGAGTACTATTAAGATGACGCAAAAGCAAAATAGAGTAGGAAGAAACACAAATACAGTAAAAGGAGATAACATTTTTTTTTTTTTTTTGAGTGAGCAAATGAGATGGGCCCAGGAGTTACAGGACAGAAACAAGTGCAAATGCAGGCCTTCAAATCAGAAAGTTGAGAGAGATGGAAGACCGCCCAAATGGCCAATAACTACAAATTCTGGGCCAGAACCACTCCCTATGTGGTAGAAGGCTTCCCTCCAACACAGAAAGGCTTGGGGGGCTCAGAAGCTTACAAACAGTCCTGGATACAGCAAATCTGTATCTGGAACACTAATTACAGGAAAGGTAGGAAACAGGCTTACATTTTTTTTTCCTTTTTTTTTTTTCAGAAAAGTAGCAAAAACAGTAGTAAAAACAATTCACATGCAGTGCAAGTTGGCACACTTGAGTATGTAGCAATATTAGTCCACACACAGTTTGAAAAAATGTAATTAAATTAAAAAGGACTAAAAGCAAGTGCAGAAAGGGTTTATTAGGTAGAATGCGGTAAAGAGATGGGACTGGGGGAGTGTCCTAGATCAAATCTACAGTGGGGCAGGCAGTGCAAAAGCCACCAAATTTAAACTACAACCAAGAACGGGGGGGCGTCTCAACAGAGATGTGAGGAATCACAGTGCAAATTATAAAACCAGAAAAATATATACTGATCTCTGTATATTTGCAGAACAGTAAGACAACAGATATCTAAGCAACAATTTAGCTCTATAATACAGAAAAATATACTCAGCTCTATATATTTGCAGATAGTCTTGTAAGGCTCTCTCTGTGCACAGGTTCCAATTTAAATTTAGTTAAATTTAATCAGGCTACTAACAAGCAGTAATAAAGGCAGCAAAATAAATTTAATTGAGTACTTTTAAAAGAGGCAAAAGCAAAATAAGGTAAAGTAGGAAGAAACACAAATACAGTAAGGCAGATAAAGTGCAAAAAAAAATATATTTTTTTTTTTTGAGATGGAGGAAACAGAGCAGATTAAGATACTATAGGGGAATGCCCTTCCCAAGTGCTCTCTCTGTACACTGCAGAGGAGATGGGACTGGTAAGAGTATCCAAAATCAAAATATGATCTCACTGCACTCAGTTGAGTGAGCGAATGCGATGGGTCCAGGAGGAGTGTGCAAAAAGTTTTACAGCAGGGGCGGGCAATCCCAAAGCCACCAAGATTAACGCCACAAGAAGAAACCGGGAGAGTGGGTGGGAAACTACTGCAGAGATTCAGAGACACACACTATTTACTGAATCCAAGACCCACAATAATTACTCACTCAAATCTTAAATAAGTGCAGAAAATATACTTAAATCAGCTTATGTCCAGTTGATATATGCAGACAAGTCTCAGTAGCCAGCAACTCTGCTGGTGGCCGGCCTCCTGCTGGTGGAGGTCTCATTGATACTGATTATTGGGTTTGATCTTTTGAGCCAGCCAGCAATCCAGCAAGTTATGTAGGAATTTATATATATTTTACAATACTGTGTGTGTTTTATCTTTATTTTAACCTAATTAAAAGTGTTTTTCACAGTTGCCTGTGTTTGAGCTCACTGCACTGTTACATGTTTGGCTCCTGGTTGTGTTTGGCAGTATGTGCCCTGATGTGTGAAGGTTATATGTAAGGATTTATGCCTAGTTCTCAGAGTTTGTCAAGAAATCTTGAGTGCAGTATTGTATCAAACACCGCGGCCAGATTAAGGTAAATGGTATGCACAATTTTCCCCGCTATAGCCTTGTTGACCATCTCAAAGAAGTCTACCAGTTTGAGAAGGCAAGACCTTCCCTTAAGCCAGACTAGGATGGGTCCAGTGTCTGATTATTTCCTTGATAACTCGTTCTATGGCTTTGCATATTAGGTTTGTCAGAGTGATGAGTGTAGTTCCTGGAGTCATTTGATGGTCCACTCTTATGAAAAAGGATGATCATTGTCATCCTCCATTCATGTGGCACATGGCCTGTTTTGAGGCTGTAGTTAGTGTCTCAAGTGGTCCTACTAGGTCATATTTTAGGCTGTTTTAGAAAGCAGCCAGGAATATTGTTAAGGCCCACTGAAGCAGTGTTTTTGGTCTGTAGTGAGGGAGGCAAAGACCTGCTCCCTGTTGATTGGGTGAGATGCTTGAAATTATTTCACAGGGGGTAGTGGGGGAGTGACGTTAGAATTAAATTCATCAGTCTTGTGATTTTACTTGGTCTGCGAGGCTATCCTGACCTTATAACTGGCCTTTTAGACCTCTTAGTTTATTGTTTAATTGAATTGGAAAGGTCTTGCGTCTATGAAAGTTGCTGATCTGATGTTATCCAAGTCGTCATCCATCACAACAGGTTGTTGGATCCAGCATCTGATCCGAGCCAGAAAAATACAAATAGATCCAAGGCTCTAGCTCCTCCCTTTCCCATGATGCTCTGTTGCCCTCTGACCCCCAGATCTCGTTTGCCATGTATCCTGTGTAGTCTTGTTTCCAGTGACTCGGAAGTGCCTTTTTTTTTTTCTTTTTCTCAAGTCTAGTTAATTTATAGAGTAGTGTTAGTGTAGTGCTTTTTGTAGTAGTTGTAGTGTTTACCTCCCTTCCTGTATTAGTTTTCGGGTTTTGGCACCCGTTTTCTGGTAACTGTTAGGGCTGTGTTAGTAGCTATTGTTGGAGTTTCTTTAGTGTAGCTTGTCAGCCTTGTTGGTTAGATTGTGGCTGATAAACCAGCCTGTTTTAAGAAGTGCTCCTCATGCTGTTGGAAAATGTCTCAGTCTGACGTGCACAAGGAGTGTATATTTTCTGGGCATTCTGCACCTGGAGGTTGAATGCAACCTTTGTGTTGCACTTAACCCCAGGGCTTTGAAGGAGCACCGCAACAAACTTCAGTTAACGCGACTGGCTCAAGGGGGGACCTTTTGTTTCTCCCTCGAAGGCTTCCTCTTCTAATCCGAAGAGGAATACCCCTTCCCTCCAGCCAGCTGCCTCTAAGAAACCATGGCTGTCGGATCCTAAGTCCCCAGATCCGACTCCAGCCCAGTCCTCCTAGGATGTGAGGCCATTGGAGTTGAGAGACGCAGAGCAGTCTTTCAGATCCAGAGTCTCTCTGGATCAGAGGCCATTGTATCTGACTATGATCAGGCCAGCCTCTGATCCGACCAGTTCGAATCCATCCGCTGTTCCGGTTAGGCCTTTGAATCCGACAGGGTCGCCGGATCCGATGATAATCTTTGAAGAGGTTACTGTCCCTTCTGCCTCCAAACAGAGGTCCCAGTCAGCTCCAAGACATTGGATCCGTTCCCCAGGATGTAGCAGTAGGTCAGGGAGGTCTCCACCCATGCTTATTCTGATGTTCATCGTGCATACAGCTGCAGTCATAACAGATGGGTTCTCCTGCCGTCAGGCGGGTCCTCGGTCGGCCGAATTCCAAAGTCTAGGTCCGGCATCGGTTGTCGTCGCTTCTTCCCTGACGTCAGTGCGACAGGGGTATAAAGGAACCAGCCGACGCCATTTTCTTCAGTCTTTCTTGCCGCGCGGTGCCCGAAGCAGAAGCAGTTCGCAAGTGCCGGTCGGCCAGCTCCTGAAATTACGAAAATTTTGAAACCGAAGTCTTCTTGAAAGCTAAGTACCCCGTTGGGGAAACTTTTCTTGCCTCAGACCGATGTCAGACAAAGTTAATAATTGTATTTCATGTGGGAGGCAAATACCGCATAAGGATTTCCATTCCCTCTGTATACCTTGTTTAGGCCCAGACCACGACGTCTCGGTCTGTCGCTTTTGTGCTACATTCAACAAACGCACCATTAAGCGTCGGGCGGAGTTCGCCCAGCATTATTTTGGAAAGACATTTAACTATATTATGTCGTCGGATACTCCGACTCCAGTTTTGTCTAAAAAACGCAAAGATAAGGACAGACACACGAGGTCCGCAGCCTCTACTGACACCACGCCAAAGCCGATTACACGTGGTCCGGTTCTCAGAGAGGCGCCTACGCAGCCCCTGACTACCGACGACACTTCATTGGCGGTGTCTCCCGTGCCCGAGGTCGCAGGCTCCTCGGCCCACACCTCGACTACAGATATAGAAGCCACTCTTGGCGTTGAACCTCAAAATGTGGACAGGTCTACTTCCACTCAAGGTGTCTTCAGACCTTCCTCTTCTTTCTCCATGAAGGCTTTCACTAAGTCTAAAGCAGCCATGCACTCTAAGAGACAAGCTACACAGGGCCCATCTCCTGGCCCCATGCCTAAAAAGCAGATGCTTAAAATGGCTGAGGATTTAATTACTCTTATCAGGGGTTCTCAACCCCCATCGGACAAAAGGCCCAGAGTGGAGGAAGAATCTCCCTCCTCTGATCAGGGCTCCATTATTTCAGAGCACTCTTGATGATCAGGAACATTCTTACTCCCCTTTTGAAGACTCTGATGCGGAGGAGTCCATTCCTTCTGTATCCCCCCCAGAGGATTACTCATTTGGAGAAACTTTGCATACCTTAAGGGAACACTTCCACTGGGAAGGCCAAGATTATTCAGATTCCAAGAAAAGACTTAGGGAATTTCTCTTACTACCTCAGCACAGGCCTCTGGCTATACCTCCTGTCTTGGACATCCTAGATGATGTTTACTCGGAGGCCTGCCTTAACCCGGACTCTCTGCCTCCAGCCCCAGTTAAGCCTGACAGGTACTACAGGGTTCCTGACTCACATCAGTTTCTATACAAAAGCCATGCTGCTGACCCAGAAACCATCTCACAGGGCCCCAAGGGAATTAAGGCCTCCACTGCTAAAAATCCATTACCTTCCGAGAGAGATTCCAGATCCTTAGAAAGGTGGGGGAAAAAGGTATATACCTCGGCTACCTTAACCATGAGGGCCTTAAACTGTCAGACAGTTCCATATGCTAAAATACCAACAGTTTTTGTTATCACAATTGAAAAGTAAAATGTCACAACCTGAACAACCAGACTTGAAGGAGTTGCAAGATTTGATGCATAGTGCAAGACAAGTGGGTAAGCATACCTTACAATGTGGTTTTGATGCTCTAGAGGCCTCATGTAGAGCTGCTGTTACAGGATCAGTCATACGTAGACATGCCTGGCTCAAGGAACAAACCTTGCCTGATCATGTCAAAGCTAAATTACTAGATGCCCCTCTTCAAAAGGATGTATTATTTGGTGCTAATGCTGAGGAGGTATTAAGGAAAATGGAGGAAAAGGCTAAATCAATGCAAACTGTGAAAGATTTTCTACAGGTACAACCCCCACGTTTCAGTAGAAATTGGCCTTCCAAAAATTGGTCCTTTCCAGCCACGGACAGACCCCAAAGAGGCAGATACAGGCGCCCGAGGGGCAGAGGACAATCCCAAGGATCGTTTAGAGGCAGACAATGGCAAGCTCCTACACAAAGAGGTGGAGAGGATAACTCGCAATCATTCAGAAAGCAAGCCCAATGACTTTCCCCTTTGCATGCCAAGCAAGACTCAAATGGCAGCCCCCTTAGGAGGAAAGCTGACATTATTTTCAAAGAATTGGCATATTGTCACAAAAGACAAATGGATCCTGGACATTATAAACAGAGGCTACAGATTCCATTTTCACACCCTTCCAAAAATGAGAGGCATGCCAAACCTGCCACACAATCAAAGGGCAGAGGCTCAAAGGCAAATTACAGATCTCATAGACATGAAAGCTATTCAAGAGGTACCTACGTACGAACAAGGTCAAGGTTTTTATTCCAGGCTATTCCTGGTACCAAGGAAGGGGAAAGATTGGAGACCTATTTTGGACCTGTCCATCCTAAACACATTTCTACTCGTATCAAAATTCAAGATGCTCACTCTACAGCAACTTCTTCCCATGCTGGGCAAGGAGTCTTGGCTGGTAACATTGGACCTGAAGGAGGCATACCTGCATGTCCCAATCAGACAAAATTGCAGAAGATACCTCCGATTTCTTGCAGGTTCAACCCATTATCAATTCTCTGCATTGCCCTTTGGCTTATCTACTGCGCCCAGAGTATTCACGAAATGCCTGGCATCAGTAATTGCCTGCTGCAGACTTCAAGGGATACAAATATACCCTTATTTGGACGACTGCCTGATCCAAGCGGACAGCAAGCACATTCTTTTGAAACATCTGGCTTATGTAATAATGTTGTTGAGCTCTCTGGGATACACAGTCAACAAAAAGAAATCAAGGCTAATACCCTCTCTGAAGATAATTTTCCTGGGTGCCAACTTGGATACAAACACCCAGATGGCCTACCTCACGCCAGAGAAGCAGGGGCAACTAACTCAATACTTCAGAGCACTAGCAAATTGCACCAGGCTGACTGCAAGGAAAATCCTGCAGGCTCTGGGATTCATGGCATCTTGCATCTTACTAATCCCATGTGCAAAGCTGCATATGAGGAAATTTCAATGGCACCTGAAAAACATATGGTCTCAACACAGCCACAGTTTGGAAAAAATAATACCACTAATTCCATGTCTGCAAAAGGAATTTCTGTGGTGGGCTCAAGCATGCCAAACACACAGGTCTTCCATTCAGCAAGCCTCAAGCAAATCAAGTCATCACAACAGACGCCTCGGACTATGCTTGGGGGGCGCACATGACAGATTGGTGCATTCAGGGCAAATGGTCCCAAAAAGAAAAGCACCTTCACATCAATCAAAAGGAAATGCTAGCAGTAATAAATGCTATTATAGCTTTCAAGGACCTTCTGCAACCAGGTCAACTATTGATAAGAACGGACAACACCACAGTTATGTGGTACATAAACAAACAGGGAGGAACACATTCATACCCCCTATGCAGACTGGCCATGTCACTTTGGAACATGGCCATGGACTTACAAATCTAACTACAAGCACAGTACTTGCCAGGCAAGGAAAACACGCTGGCAGACAACCTAAGCAGAAATATGACAGATCCACACGAATGGAAGTTGCATCCAAAAGTTTTTACAGAAATAATCCAAGCATGGGGAAGGCCAGACATAGATCTCTTTGCCTCCCACAAAAATCACCAATTGACAAAATTCTGCTCAAGGATTTTTCATCCAAAGGCCTGGAGAGTGGACGCTCTCTCTTTCAGTTGGACATCAATGACAGTTTATGCCTTCCCACCTCTTCCTCTGCTGCCCAAAGTTCTATTGAAAACCAGAGCAGACAGACCAAAGATGATTCTCATTGCTCCGGACTGGCCAACACAACACTGGTACCCACTACTAAGGAGCCTGACGCATTCACCACCATGGACCCTGCCTCTAATGCCTCCTCTTCTGACTCAGCACAGCTTCAAAACTCTTCACAGCCAGCTAAAAACACTCAGTCTAGCCGCATGGATGATTCCTTTGCATCACAACAGACCCTACTCTCCAAGGAGGTGCAGGATGTCATTTTGGAGGCCAGAAGGCCATCAACTAGAAAAGCTTACTCCGCAAAATGGAAACTGTTTTGTGTCTGGAATGAGAAAAAGGGCCAGGATCCTGGAAAACTGAATTTACCTCAAATACTACAGTATTTAGCTGAGCTGCTAAGCAGTGGACTTTCATTCTCCTCCATCAAAATCCATGCCTCAGCTATTTCTGCAGAATACAACACTGATCCACCTTTATTCTCTCACCCCCTCTTAAGACAGTTCCTCATAGGGGCTAAGAATCTAAGACCCCCAAGAAAACAACCAATACCTGCTTGGGATCTCAATTTCATTCTGGAAAAACTGACCTTGCCTCCCTTTGAGCCAGCTGCCTCATCAGATTTGCAATATTTGTCCTGGAAAACAGCTTTCCTTCTGGCTATTACCTCAGCTCGTAGAGTTTCAGAACTACAGGCTCTTATGGCTGTCCAGCCTTTTATCTTCCATCAGGACAGAGTTTCATTACGTACCAACCCGTCCTTTATGCCTAAAGTGGTATCCAGGGTAGCTTTAAATCAAGCCATACACTTACCTACCTTTTATCCTAATCCTCAAAACAAAGGGGAGAGATTACTGCATTCCTTGGACATCCACAGACAACTACGTTATTATCTGGACAGAACAAAGCCTTTCATAAAATCAGAACAGCTCTGTGTCCTATGCTGTAGGAGTTCAAGGAAAGCCAATTTCGAAACAGACAATCTCAAAATGGATAGCCCACTGCATACGCTTTTGCTATTCTTTTCATGGCAAAACTGTACCTACAGGCATCAGATCTCACTCCACAAGGGCCACAGCTACCTCTGCAGCTTTCCTCAGAGGAGTTCCTACCAAAGATATTTTGGAAGCAGCCACTTGGAGTTCTGTGCATACCTTCTCCAAGCACTACCTCCTACCATTATACTCCAAAACTAGAGCAGGCTTTGCCACTGCAGTCTTGCAGGGCATCCTGGCTCCTCCTAGTTCCATCTAGTGCCTACCACCCCTTTCTTAGCTTTGGGATTATACCCATCTGTTATGACTGCAGCTGTATGCACGATGAACATAGTACAGTTTTGTACCTACCATAAATGTAGATGTTGGAGTGCTAATACGGCTGCAGTCCAGGTTTCCCTCCCTCCTTCCCCTCTTGGGACAGGCCTATAGGCTAACACATCCTCATACAACCTGATTGGGGTATTCATTTATGGTGTATTTGCTTGCAACTACTGTATTTTGATTATATTGCATTGCTTTATTACACAAATTTATGTATTGCCTTCCTTCTGGGGGCACCTGACATCTGGGGCAAGAAAAACTGAAAGAAAATGGCGTCGGCTGGTTCCTTTATACCCCTGTCGCACTGACGTCAGGGAAGAAGCGATAACAACAGACGCCGGACCTAGACTTTGGAATTCGGCCGACCGAGGACCCGCCTGACGGCAGGAGAACCCATCTGTTATGACTGCAGCTGTATTAGCACTCTAACATCTACATTTATGGTAGGTACAAAACTGTACTTTCCCCCTCCCTCAGAGTGGGCTGAGCCCTGTACCAGAGTGGTCGATGCCAGCAATGCGTGGGGGAGGGGGGGGACTGGTCCCATCTTTTCTGACTGGTCCCTTCCCCTTGGTGCTTTCGCTTTCGACAGTTCTGGGCTGGTGTCATCCAGGGGTTGTGGAACTGTTTCCAGATGCACTTCTCCCCTCTGGGGGACTTTTCCCTTGGACCGGGCTGGGGGGGGGTGGCGCGCTTCCATCCCCCCAGCTTGCCGGGTGGTAGAGAGGAGCTTCTCCAGGTCTGGAGTTTCCTTGGCTGCACCTCCAGGTCCCTCCCTGCCTCTCTCTACATTAGCCGGTGAGGCCTACCATCCTGTCCAGGGTCAGCCCTCCCGATTGAGTCTTCAGGGGGCTTCCTCCCGTGTGGGAGTCCTTGTCTCTTCTGAGTCTCCTGGGAGCCCACAACAGAGGTGGTTCATCGTAAGAGAAAGTGAAAGAGGCGGCACTTGCCCCCCCCCCCCTCCGCAGAGCCCCTCAACAAGGATATGGGTTCCCCAGATCTCCGCCCGATGATATCTCCTTTGGAGACATTATGGAGCTTTTGAAACAAAAGGGAGGATTGCCCAGCCCTCAGTCTTCAGAGGAGTCCGTATTTCTGAAGGCCTTTGGGATGGGCCCCTCTACCTTCTGGGTGTGGCCCCCCCCCCTTGCTGACAAGTTAGTGGATCTGATCACCAGCAGAGCCTGGAAGGAACCGGACATGGTGGAGCCTATTCAAAAAAGGGCTAACAGGTTTCCGAGTCCTCCTGTGGACCTGTCTTTCTGGAGCAAAGGAGTTCCAATCGATGCTATCGTGGTAGCTGCTGCCATAAAAATGAGCTAGCAGAGTACTGCTCCACTGTCCATTCATGAACAGGGAGTCCTGGGTGATACTGTTTTGGGAAGTGGGTATACACCTCGACTACCTTTGGACTGGGAGGAACAAATTATTTGGCATATTTTATCCGCTTCCAAAGGGATTTGGTCCAAGAGCTTTCCACTTCCCTTGTAGAGTTGTTGCCGGTTGAGGACCTCAAGAATGTTTCTCCCAAGCTATCCACTCTGACTTCCCTGCCGAATTCCTTGATGAGGTTAGCTTCCAGTGTGGCGGAAGCTGCCTCTCTGGCAGCTGCCACAGGCATTGCTTTGAGGCGTCATGCCTGGTTGTGTTTATGCGAGTTTGTGGAATCCTTAAAGGCGTCCTTTACCAATAGCCCCTTTGATGGTGCCACTCTTTGGACCTTCCATGAAGGGCACTTTAACCCGCAATGAGCAGGAAAGGAAGACTGACTGCGGTCGGGTTCAAGCTTTCTCCTTTCCAGAGGTCCTTCTGTAAGACCCAAAGGGGGAACTAGTAAGATGTGGTTCCGTAAGGCAGTCTCCCTTTCAGAATGCTCCTGATGAATCCTCTTCCAAAGGCAGGGGGGAGAGGTTTCAATGGACGACGACACCTTTGGGGCAGGGGGGAGATGTCCACAAAATCAGGCCTCCAGGGAACCCTTCTCTGAGCAGCCCTATCAGCGCTCCTGAAGCGTTGCCAAACTGCTCTGCTCTGGAGGCAGTCGGGGGGTTGAATTTATGAGAGAAAACACTATACCGGGTACCACACAATAACGTCTTTATTTAAACTAGGAGAGGTGAGCGCTTTCGCAACCTTCGTTGCTTCATCAGACAAAGAATTAACTGTTCAACTGCTTGTTTTATATCACTCTCAGTCAATAAAATTATATTTATATGCGTATTTTACAATATTCTTGTCATATATGCCTTTAAATTTTCAAAAGTTGTATGATGTCACTAATTGGAAAAAAATTTTTTGACAGAGTGATATAAAACAAGCAGTTGAACAGTTAATTCTTTGTCTGATGAAGCAACAACGGTTGCGAAAGCGCTCTCCTTTTACTGTTTAAATAAAGACGTTATTGTGTGGTACCCGGTATAGTGTTTTCTCTCATATACTTCTCTTTTTATATACTGGGTTTTACCTGTATAGCCGTTTTGCTTTTCGTTTATTAGTTTACGGGGGTTGAATTTCCCTACACCCACAAGCTGTGACTGGCATCATGACCGATAAGTAGGTGTTAAGTATCGTTTCCATGGTCTATTTTATTCCCTCCTCAGAACTCCCTCCAGTAAGGTGTTGTCTCCCAGATGTTCCACCCAGTCAAAGGGAGTTGGCCTTCAAAGAAATTCAACAAATTCTTCTAAAGAGATCCAAACGGTTCCAGCAGGACAAAAAAGATCTGGCACTTACTCTCGCTTCTTCTTGGTGCCAAAAAAGACTGGGGCGCTACATCCTGTTCGGGATATCGGCAAGCTCAATCTTACAGTGAAGAAATCAAAGTTGCAGATGGTCACTGCTCAATCCATTCTGCCAATTTTGCGCAAGGATGATTAGATGTGCTGTGTGGATCTCCAGGACACAACTATCACAGCAAAATAGACCGGCTTTCCAGGAGACATCTTCACTTCCGTCTGGGAACAAATCATTACCAGTTCAGAGCCTTACCTTTCGGTCTCACCACAGCCTCCCCCAGTGTTTACTAAATGTATGGCAGTGGTAGCGGCTCACCTGCGAGTATATATTACGTTATCAGACTTTTAAAAGTTCGAACGTCATATGGTGCAATCTCGGAGTTGGAATATTTAAAGAGTGTGGGGGTGCAGAGGGGCTTGCCCCCTTCTTAAAATGGTCAGATAGGTTTTTTTCTGTATATTTTATTTTTTTTAGGTTTTTGAACTTTTGATCATACGTCTTCGACCATATGACGTTCAAACTTTTTTAAAAGTTTGATAACGTAATATACACCCCTCACCTGCGACTGCAGGGATTCCAGGTCTTTCTGTACTTCAACATTTGGCTCTTAATGACTCCCTTGAGGCATCGACTAATGCATGCAGTTCAGTATGTTCTCTTCCTCTTCCACCAGTTGGGGATAGCAGTCAACCTCATGAAATCCAACTTGATCCCCACTCAACATTTGAAATGTATAGGAGATCAGTTGGACTCCATTTCAGAGATTAGAGCCTTACCTTTGCACAGAATTCGGCTGATGCTGGAGGAGGTCACTCAGATTTTAGACCCATCATGCCCCTCTGTTTACCTGGTTCTTTGGGCTCTAGGATCGATGGCCTCGGCCATTCATCTCATTCCCCTAGCCAGGTACCACATGCGAGTGCTAGCTGTCCTGTGGTCGGCCCTGCTTCATCTCCCATCTGTGACCATAAAACTGATGCATGTGTGCAAATGTCACCTCCAATGGTGGCTTCAATCTTAGGATCTCCCTAGGCCACAGTGAGCATAGACTCCTCCCTATTGGGGTGGGGTGGGGAATTTTCAAGGGAAGACTGTCCAGTGTATGTGGTCCGTAGTAGAGACCAAGTTGCATATAAACGTTGTAAAGATGAGAGCAGTTCTTCTGTCGTTTCAAGCCTTCCCGGACTGCCTCTCTCTAGGGAAGACTGCAGTTCATACAGTCAACATGGCAATCATCTGGTACCTCAACAAGCAGGGGGGACACATTTTTATCTGTTGAGCAAGAGAGGTCACGAGAGTGTGGAAATGGGTGATGTCCTCCGGCCGCCTCCTCACTGCAACCCATGTAGTCTGGGTTTCCAACATGTTGGCCGACAGGCTCAGCAGATCTTTCTCGAGTCTTCATGAGTGGTCCCTCAATCCTTCAGTGGCAAAGCAGATTTTTGACCATTGGGGTCAACTGTGCTGCGACCTTTTTGCCTCCCCAGCCAACCGCAAATGCAGCAGGTACTTCACCCTGACCTCCCCCTCAGGGGGAGTCACCAATGGATGCTGTAGCTTACGATTGGCCTCCAGATCTCTCTTATGCCTGCCCTCCTGTTCCCTTGATACTCAAGATCCTGCAGAAAGCGCTACGCCTGAGGAAATCCCTTATCCTCATTGCCCCTTTCTGGCCTCGTCAACCAAGGTTCCCCTTCATCTGGTTTCATGTGAAGTAATCCACCTTTGGTACTGATCCCTGTCATGATCTGATTTCCCATCTGTTGGGGCTTCCTCTCCCAACCCTTCGTCTAACCGCATGGCTTCTCCATTTCCAATGAATATAAAACCGTCCAGGCTAGTGTGTCCCATTCAATGTGTCATTCTAGCCTCCCAGAAACCCTCCACTAAACAGGTGTACAGTAGTAAGTGGAAAAGGTTTTCTATCTGGACTAGGAGCAGGAATCTGGATTCCTTTTCTGCTTCAGTGCCAAAAATACTTTTTTTCTTGTTTTCTGTGTTCCAAACGAAACAAGTTTTTCCGCTATCAAGCTTCAGTTGGCGTCTATTCCCAACTCTTATGAGTTCTGACTCTACTTTTTCTTCCTGTTTTCTACTGCGACCTCTGATTAAGGACCCTTCACCTCCTTGGGACCTCACGCGGTTTTGCATTCTCTGACTAGGAGTCCTTTTGAGCATGCCATTTTCTGTGACTTCAAGTTCCTGTCATGGAAGACTGCCTTCCTGGTGGCTATAACCTCGGCTAGGAGGGTCTCAGAACTGCAAGCACTCACCATTACTCCTCCTTACTTGATTTTTCACAAAGACAGTCTCTTTCCAAATTGTCTCTAAACCAATGTATTCAGCTTCCTGTTTTCTTCCCCAACTGTTCCAGCAAAGGGGAGTATATCCTACATACCTTGGACGTTCACTGACAGTTACATTTCTACCTGTGTAAGACAAAAGTTTGTCTCAAGTCAGAACAGTTCTTTGAGGCCTTTTCATCTAAGGAGCGGCCTTCCAGTTTCTAAGGTCACTATTTCTAAATGGATATCGAGCTGCATCTCTATGGTCTATGATCTTAATCACCTTGAGGTTCCAAGAAATGCCAAGGCTCATTCCACTAGGTCTGTAGCAATTTCTTCAGCCTTTGTTGGAAGGCTTTCTGTTGATAACTTGTGCTGCTGCCACTTGGTCTAACCCTCACACATTTTATTTCTCACTACAAGCTTAATCTGTTTTTTAGGAGCAGGGCTTCCTTTGGCTTCCGGTGCTCAGGCATGTCCTTCCTTGAGGCCTCCCAGGGTTTATGGTAGCTGGGGACTCTGACCCTATCGAGATGAATGATGACATCAGATTAGGAGTTATGTACTTACCATAACTTGGCATCTGTGTTATCCTACGTCATAATTCATCACGTCTTTCCCTCCCTCCATTCTCCTATCTTGTAGATCAGGGAGAATGTTGGAGTTTTCCTCAAGTCTGGTGGGAATTGTGTGGAGACGCATTGCAGCAAACTCTGTCTGGGGGTCAGAGGGTGGCAGGGCATCATGGGAAAGGGAAGCGCTAGAGCCTTGGATCCATCTGTAGTATTTTGTTGGCTCTGATCCAAGACCCTATCATAATGAATGATGATGTAGGATAACACAGATGCCAAGTTATAGTACATAACTCCTATTTCTGATTTTGGCCATAAATTTTGTTTTTGTTATATACCCCATTAAGATAAAGATTCCACCTGTGGTGTTTGTTTTTGGTGTTACTTCTGGTAGGTACGGCAGCCTCTGTGCAGCCATTTACATGTTTGAGCAAGGTTTTTGTGAATAATTCTGCATAGATAGATTTGTTCTTTGGATTTTGGGGGAGTCGTGAATTTTGACAAGCTATTGCTTGACAGGATGTATAGTTGTTTTCTGGGTTGAATTTTATTATAAAGGATATGTCTTTGTGGTCTGACCTCACCACTGAGGATGTGACTCTGGGAGGGTGCAGTACTTTCCTATGTTGGTGAGTTTTAGGTGCAGTATTTTTGATCCTTCTGATAATGTCCAGGAAACGTTGCGTCCGAGTCAGAGGCAGTGCACATTCCCCATCTATAGAGGGGTAGGTAAAGTCTCCCATAAATAAGGTATTTGATTGGATGGTAGATGCCTCTAAGTAGGTCTAGGTAAGATTTGTGAGCTCATGGGTTATTGAGGGTGACCTTTACCTAGCCAGGACATGTTAAGGTCCTGACCTGTGGGTGGGGTTAACATAATGATTAAGGTGTTTACCTGTCAAGCCCAAGGTGCAGGGTTTGATATTCTCCTTTGCAGGAGAAAATGGCTAGGCTTAAAAAAAATGGCACAGAAGGGCAGCTAGTCTGTTACTTGCCTATGAACCTATGTCTGGAGACTTGGAAGAAGATGAACTCTAAGGCATGATCCTGTTTAACCAAGCTAGTCTTGTATTTGTTGCTAGCGCAGATCAAGACACCTCCATCTTTAGCCCTTATCTGTGCTGCTGTTGGCCTAAATTTGTGGAAGGCACTATAGCCTTACATTGCTGGAGCACTTTCTGTGGCTTTTCTGTAAGTCTCAGTAACAGCACAGATGTCCACATTCTTCAGAGTGAGGAGAACTGGTAGGGTGTGGAGTTTCTTGTTTAGGTTCTTAACATTGAGCAACATCACCTTAAGATTGCTGTGAGATTTTTTTTTTCTGTTGGTAGTTTTGCAATTTTTACATTATCTACCCTCTTAGAGAGCCTTTTGAGGCTAAGTTTTAGCCAGTATCCAAAAGCCCGGTGGGGGACCAGTGAAGACCATCCTTGGCAAAATAATATGGCCTATTAGCCATGTCCTACAATGCTAATAAATATTGAATCCTCCTGAAGTGACATTGGAAACTAAGCCTTATTATTCATAGGTAGGTACTAGGCCTATATAAGCCTAGCCAAAAAGGTACCCTGGCTTTCGCCACCCAAGAAAATTTATTTTCCTGTGGCCCTGTCGAGCAGAGCCACAGAAGTGATACCCGGGGTGAATTTCCTATTTTCCATCCAGTCATCAGGATTTTTCTTGGAGTACTAATGAGGAGCTTTGTTTGATATAGATAGGTAGTTTGTTCCAGAGTATGGGAAGTCTCTGGGACAGGGCTCTATCCCTCCAACATGTTCTGTTTATTGTGGTGACAAGGTTTAGGTCCCTAGAGCGTGTAGCTCGGAGGGATTGGGGTTTCTTTATGTGGAGCATGTCCAACAGCTCTGGGTTTGACATAGCTTTGTATGTTAGGCAGAGATAGTCTCTGAGTAGGTGATATGCGACGGAGTAAAACTGGAGTTTTTTTGAGACTGTCTGCATAGGGCATCTGTTTGAGGCCGGTAATCCTCTTTGTGAGGTATTTCTGTGGCCTTTCCAGTTGTTGTAGATGTCTTGTGAAGTACATAAAAAGGAGCGCTGCACTCTGTAGTGGGTCTAATGAGTGACGAGTAGAGGGGAACAATGATCTCTTTTTTTTCCCTGTATGAAAAACCTGTTGTGATAAGGTGTGCCACGTAGAAGGATTTCCTGACTACTGTGGCGATGTGATTATCAAAGGAGAGACTACTGTCCACCTGTGTCCCAAGGTCTCATCACACTTTCGGTGTTAAGTAGACTACCGCCTATGTGGTAGTTCATGAGTACATAGTTTTTACCAAAAGGGATGACAGTGCACTTTTTGGCATTGAGCTTGAGGCCATGGCTTTGACACCAGGCATCTGTCTCATTGAGGCCCTTTTGTAGGATGTCCACATCGTTAGGAGTTTTGATTATGGCTCCGAGTTTGCAGTCATCTGCGAACTTCATTAGCCAAAGGCCTTCTGTGTTGGCTTGTACTTCAGAGAAGTAGATAAACAGGAGAGCACCCAGGACTGAACCCTGTGGTACTCCACTTGTCACTGGTCTGAAGGTGGATTTGGAGTCTGCTGCCTTCACAGTGTGGGTTCCGTTAGTGAGCCATTTGGCAACCCATCTTGTGAAATGGGGATTTATACCTAGTTTAGTGGGTTTATCTATAATTCCAGAGTGGAGGATGGTGTTGAAAGCCTTGGCGAGATCTAGATAGGCTGCGTGAACCACCTTACCCTCCTCTACGGCTTTGGCGACTGCTTCAAAGAAGTTTAGGAGACATGATCTGTCTTTTACAAACCCGAACTGGGTGAGGTCCAGAGTCTGGAGATTACAAATGTTTTTGTTTGTCTTTGTTTATAAGTTCCATGGCCTTGCAGACCAGGCTCGTCAGGCTAACTAATGGGGTGGTAGTTTTTGGGGTCCATGGTGGATCCCCCTTTGTGGAGTGGGATTATAGTCGTGTGCCATTCAGTGGGCACAAAGCCTGAGGTGAGGCTATGATTGAACATGGTACTTAGGTGGGGTGCCAGTTTGTTCTGTAGTTCATGTAGAATGCAGCCTAGGATGTTGTCTGGTCCCATGGATGTTGTGTTCTTGGCTTTGGAGAGTGTGTTTTTTACCTGTGCAGCCATGATTACAGGAACTTTGCATTCTTCCAGTATAGAGATGGGCCCTTTATGGGGTGAGGGGGGGTAAATTTAGCACTGAGCCTATGGGGTGAGAGGGGGGTAAATCTAGCACTGAGCCTATATGCAGGAATGTTGACAATATCAGTTGGTTCTGTATATTTGGTGCCATTGTGCTGTAACTCAGAGCAGATCTGAGTGTTGCCGTTGAGATTCTTGACATAGCTATAGAATGTTTTGTGGTCGTCTTTAGAAACGGCGGCGTTTTGTTTTCGTAACTAGCGGAGGATTTTATGAGGGATCTCAGCTTCTTACTGAGGCTGACCAGGGAGTTCCTCCAATCATGGGATTTTACTTTTTTTTTTTTTTTTTTTTTTTGCAGCAGTTTCTTTCTTCTGTTGTACAGTTTGTTTATGGCAGTGGACCACCAGATTGGATTTCTTATTTGGAGGATAGCATCTTGGTTCTGTTAGGGGTAGCACGATCCATGCACTCGTGTAGGTGCTTATAAAGTGCATTTGTGTTGGATTCAGCAGTCGTACCTCTATTGCCCGTCTGCATGGGTGTCGTGAAGTTTGCCACTTCTGTCTTAAGCGTGAAGTTGACCTTGGAGAATTTTTTTATGGTGGTTTCCCTAATGGGTGGGAGCGGGAAGTGGATGTTTAGGGTGATTAGCTTGTGGTCTGATCTGACCAACGAAGAATTGACCTCTGGTTTGGAACACTGGTCGCCCATGTTGGTAATGACCAGGTCAAGGATATTACTGCCCCTGATGGGGGTGTGGATAAGTTGATCCAAGGCATTGGAATTTATGAATTCCAGAAAATGTTGAGCAAAAGAGTTGGTACATGAGTAGTTTTTCCAGTTAATGGTGGGGTAGTTGAAATCGCCCATTATTAGGGTGTTGGGTTGTACCGTAATATTTTCTATTGTATCAAGAAATGAGTGGGAATCCTGGGGCATGGTGGGGGATCTGTAGCAAGCTACAATTTAGATTGGGGTCTTGCCCAGAGTTAGTTGCACTTGGATAATCTCAGATGCATTACGCTGAGCAACTAGCCTGGAGGTGTGGATATCATTAATGAATATTGACATGCCTCCACCTTTAGTGTTTCAGTCCAATTTAGGTGGCTGAAAGGTGTGGTATGAATTATAGCCTGGTAATGCAGGGATGCTCTCTGGAGCCTTGAACCAGGTCTCTGTCACTGCGCAGATGTCTATGTTCTCCATTTTAAGGACTGCCTTGAGTGAGTGCATTTTGAGGTTTAGACTTCTAGCATTGAGTAGCATTACCCTCAGATTTTGCTTGCTTGTACCTGTTACGGTGGTGAATTTGTCATTTGAACCTTTCCTAAAAAAAGCACTATAAGGGTGGCAAGAGCCTTATCCAGTATTCGGAATCCCAAGGGCGACAGGTGCAGGCCATCTCTGGCAAAGCATCATGGTCTGTCGATCATGTCATCCCAGGCAGACAGATACTGGATCCGCTTAGAATGACACCAGAAGCGTAGCCAATTGTTGAAGTCAATCATTTTGTCATTGATGATTAAAATCAATCATTTTCTGTTCATTCTGTTGCATCATCTTTGGTGAAAGTTCAGTGCAAGACACGTACCTGTCTATGACACATATTCAGAGAAGATCTTTAATTTCTCTCTTCATATAGTCAGTGAGGTACATCTTGGGTTATTTACAACCACATGGAATATGATAGAATCATATTGGTACCTGTGGTGCAGTGAATTCAGTGCGTGCGTGATACTGCCAGTGAATTCAGTGCGTGCGTGATACTGACAGTCTTTGCTCCAGATAGGCAACTAACCATTAGAGTGTTTCTCTGCTTTTTTGAAAATTTGCAGCGGTCTTATTAGATTTCCAATTAGTTTTTGGTCAGGTGCTAGCTTCTAAGAACTGCTGGTGGTGGTTCTGTCATAGAGAAGGAAACTACTACCAAATTCTGGAAGTGGGCAGTTTTAGCTTAATTGCTAGCTACTTTCTGTTGCTCCTTTCTTCTTGCTGGTATAAACTGTAGGGATGCCACTCCCCACAGTGCCATACAGCTCTCTACTAGCTAGGTTCTCCACCAACAAATGTTGTAAGTCTTGCACCCACTAATAAACTGTAGGTGTGTTCTTGCACTGTATGTGAATTATATTTGAGGCATTTATATTAGATGAGCGAACTTTCAAAAGTTCAGCTGTCATTTGGTCGACACCATGTGATCGAACTTTTGAAAGTTTGAACGGAGATCTCCATACAGCGCAGAATGGGAAGATTTCCCTTTTCTGTACTGTAGTGCGATCTCTGAGTTGGTATATTTAAAGAGCGGGGGAGTGCATGGGGGCTTGCCCCCCTGCTTAAAACGTTCAGGTAGGTTATTTGTGTAGTTTATTTATTTTTTATTAGATGTTTGAACTTTTAAAAGTTTTGTCATATAGTGTCAACCATGTGATGGATGAACTTTTGAAAGTTTGAATGTCTAATATAGACTCATATTGAGTACATTACTGTATTGGGTAACTGGCAACTGTTCTTGTCTTTATTACTTTCCTTCTTGCACTGTAAATGAGACATTTTAAAATGTATTCAGCCGTATTCCTGTGATATCTGTAGTGTAAAAAGGGATAAGTAATATGTACCCCATTAATAAATTACTGCATTCTTGGACTAAAATGCAAGGTCAGCCAGCTTGTCCATCTTCAGTTACCAGCCTCATTGTACTTGGTATATTCTAGTAGTGTAACAATTTCCTATTGCTCACCGACAATGAATTATTGTTTAGCCCATCACCATCTGTATGACAGAAATGCAAGTACTTGACTAGATTGGAGGCCATCCTGCCATGAGCAACACATGCCAGCACAGCATTTCACCCAAATACGCAGTGCACTACCCTATTTAAAAATTCCCTGCCTAAGCCTCCATAACCTACTAAATCTGGGGCTCATCAGAAATAAAATACTGCAATATCTGTTAACATTAACAAAGAAAGTTGTCACCAAATAATTAACCATTCCTGAACTGAACTAGTGAATCAAGTTGTACTAATGATTGGTGACGCCATTGTCAGACACAGACTCCACTGAGGCTGGACAAAGAAAAAGCGACAGTAAGATGTTTTTCAGGATCTTTGATGTGTTAAGGGCCCTAAAGACCCATAAGCCTAATGGATATGATTATGACAAGATAGTGGTCCATGTGGGTTTGAGTGACCTAGAGCATAGAACCCTGAGGGGTGTGTACATTGACGTCAACACAGCTCTCCATGCATGTCACAAATGCAGTTGAGTCTGGTTTTGTGCAGAATCCTGCCTTCTGTATTGAGGTCAAAGTACAGGGAAAAGATGATTGGCTGCATAGTTTGTGTCATTCTTGAAAAATCCAGTGTGTATCAGTATGAGAGGAAATGCTAGACAGTTGCTTTTGCTTTAACAGGGATGGCTGCATCTCTGTATCTAGGGCTTCTGCTTATTCGCTAAAGTCTTTGCCACCCTCAGTGTCTTTTTTTGGCAGAGTTCAGCTAATGTGTCTTCCAACTTAATGAAAACAAACCAAGCATCAGACCAAGTTGATGTGTCTGCTCAATGCTAGGAGTCTAATTAACAAATTGCTTGATTTTGAGGCTCTGCTGCATTTGGAGTGCATACATTTGTGTTACTACAGAAACTTGATATGAAAGTTCAAAAAAGGCTCATTCCATTCCAGGGGTTTGCTCTGACCATGCCTTTTGGCCCATTGGTAATTGCAGTGGCGTGTCAATATTAATTGGGGACAAAAATCACTTAAGACCCAGAAACTGAAATGACAAAGGTACAGAATTGCACTAAACATGACCAACTATCAGATTACAGATAAATGTATTGATCTGGCAATCCCTACCAGATACAAACAAAATAAGAAGTTTAAACGTAAAGCAGACCTGTGTTTAAAAAAAAAAAAATATGCTTCTTAACTGCATAACAAAAAGAAAAAAATTCAAATCCAGGTTAACATTAAAACGCTATAGAAGGAACTAAAATGCCGTGAAGAATACAAAGGCATTCCATGAACTAAGACTAGCATCGGAAGCTGAAGACAATTACAAGACCTTCTTTAGTTACATTGGGAAACTTAACACCCAGCATTACTCAGGACATATCCAAAATGGCAGAACCTTCTGTGATACAACAGAGATTGCAAACATACCAGCAAACAAAGTCAGTGCAAATTTCACCCTGAAACAACTGTACAAAGCCCATATTTCCTACAGAATCTAAGTCCCCATCATAATCAAAGAACACTTGTTGATGTTTTTCATTTTGAGGAGTAACTTTATCTATATGGCTTGATAATATACTAATTTGTCTGATAGATGATGTGAAACATGCCCTAGTGGACTCACTCCTGCAGCTATTCAGCCTGAGCTTAGTTACTGGCTTTGTCCATGTAATATATCTCACAACTATTGTGGTGCCACTACAAGGCTGGATATACCATGGACCCTGGGCAGCTTCATAAGCCTGACTAATTTCAACTGCAAAGCCGTGGAATATATTATAGCATATGAAAAATAGCGTCTTAAGGCTTGACGCTAAGCAGTTTGGCATTAAGGGTAGAGCCTGTCTAAAGAATCTGGTCAGCTTCTTGAGAGAGTAACAAAAAACATTGACTGTTACATGCTATCCATGTAGCATACCTCAACCTTCCTAAAACTTTTGACATCATACTACATGCTAACTCAATAAACTGAATGAGCTCCAGGTTTCCTCCTCTGTAGTTAGGTGGGTAGAAGATTGGCTGAGCAATAAAACCCATGTAGTGTGGGTGGCAGGTCCACCCTCAGTAAAATGAAGGTGACCAGTGGTGTTACTTGGGGAGCTGTGCTGGGACCCCTACTATTTGGAATCTACTTTAGATCTCCAGATCACAAATGGAGATCCCTGACTAACCAAGGTTGCAGATTGACTGCAAACTTAGTATCGATGTTCTTCGTGTTTCACTGTTGCAGTCATCACATTTGGGTTATCTGCTTGCAGTAGCCCTCAGTCGGCCTGATTATCTGTCTTGGGTCCTGCGTCGGTTGCCGTCTCATCTTCCGTGACGTTAGGTAGTCAGGAGTATAAAGCATGCAGCCGACGCCATTACGTCAGTCTTTCTTGCTGTGTGGTGCCCGAAGCAGAAGCAGTTCGCAAATGCCTGTCTGCAGACTCCTGAAATTTTTGTTTCCGAGTTTCAGAACCGAAGTCTTCAACTAAAGCCAAGTACCCCATTGGGGAAACTTTTTCTTGCTGTAAACCGATGTCAGTAAAAGTCAATAATTGTATTTCTTGTGGAAAGCAAATACCTCATAAAGATTTTAATTCGTAATGTATTCCTTGCCTAGCCGCTGACCACAACGTACCTCGCTGTCAGTTTTGTGCCTTATTTAAGCAACGAACTATTCGTCGTCTGTATATTTATGCTTCTAAATATTTTGGTACTCTGCTGAATTATCCAGATATGTCTTCGGTAAGCCATCAACATTCTGAAAAAACGATAGAGACAGACCGCCTAGGTCCAAAGCTGCTGATGACGCTTCTCCTAAGCCAGTCGCCAGTTCACTGGTACTCAGTGAGGCACTTTCGCAGCCCCTGATATCCGCTACTTCAGATTCGCAGGCCTCTACTGAGACCCATTTGGAGTCTGGTCTGCGGTGAGATGCTTCAACTGTGGAACTGCAGATGTCTCTACTTTGGATGGGTCCCGAGCCGTTGTGTAGGCACCGGCTTCTGAGGGTGTATACAGGCCTACTGACTTGCATATTAAACCGACGCCATCTTCTTCAAGGCCTAAAACTCGAAGCATGCCTAGAAAACAAACGCCCAAACCGCATGGTCAGGCCTCTATGCCTAAAAAACAAATGGTAAGAATGGCTGAAGACCTTATAACTTTACTCGGGGGAAGCCAACCTTCCCCCTTTAAGAGACCTAGGACTGAATTTGCTTATGATACTTCTGACCAGGATTCTGAAATTTCTGTTTCCTCTGATGACCAGGATTTACCCTTGTCTACCTATGAGGATTCTGATGCAGAGAACTCTATTCCCTCTGCTCCCCCCCCCCCCCAGAGGATTTTTCTTTTGGTGAAATCTTGCATACTCTTAGGGAGCATTTCGTTGGAAAGCCAGGATTACTCTGATTCTGAAAAGAGGCTTAGGGATTTCTTACTCCTGCCCCAGCACAGGCCTTTAGCTATTCATCCTGTACTACACATTGTTGATGATGCTTTTTCGGAATCTAGCTTGGCCTCTGACTGTTTACCTCTTGCTCCCAGAAAACCTGATAAATATTACAGGGTTCCTGACTCTCACAAGTTCTTTTTTAAAAATCCTACTGTGGATCCTGAGACCATTTCACAGGGCCCCAAGGGCATTACGGTTACTACTGCAAAAAATCCTACCCCTTCTGATAAAGACTACAGGGCGCTGGATAGATGGGGTAAGAAGGTATACACTTCTGCAACCTTGGCCATTAGGGCCTTAAATTGCCAGTTTCATATGTTAAAGTATCAGCAGCATATTATTGGATTGCTTAAACAGAAAATGTTGATTCCTGACTGTGCTGAAAATAAGGATTTACAGGATTTAATGCATTCTGCTGAACAGGTTGGAAAACATACTTTTGCAGTGTGATTTTGATTCACTAGAGGCATCTTGCAGGGCTGCTGTCACTGGGTCTGTACTTAGAAGGCATGCTTGGCGTAAGGAGCAATCCTTGCCAGATCATGTTAAAGCTAAATTGCTGGATGCTCCCTTAAATCAGGACCACTTGTTTGGCAACAAAGCAGAAGTTGTTCTTAAAAAGATGGAGGAAAAAGCTAATTCTATGCAAACTGTTAAAGATTTCCTACAAGTATAGCCTCCAAGATTTAGTAGGCATTGGTCCTCTAAGAATTTGTCCTTTCCTGCCTCTTCCAGGCCTTCTCAGTCCAAACCCAGAACCAGCAGAACACCCAGGCTTCAATCCCACTGTATGCACAGGACTAAGCTGTGGGGGGGCTCCCACTTCCGAATCAGGGAGTAGTAAGACCCCCCCATGGTAAACTGTCTCAATGACTTAACTTTAAAACTTCCAAGCACTTCTCAACTGACTGCTCCTTTAGGGGGAAGGATTGCTCTGCAGGCAAAAAACTGGGAACTCATTAACCAGGACAAATGGGTTTTAAATACAGATCTGAAGTAGTTAACTTCATTTGATCAACAACCTGTGTGTTACGGATCCGATACAGATCCGAGCCGGCAGCATACCAAGCTAAAGATCTGAGCTCCAAGCTCCATCCCCTTACCCATACTATCCTGCAACTTCCTTCCAATCCCCAGATCTCATTTGCCGCGGCTTTGCCAAACATAGGATTCCTCGAGCTCCAGGCGAGTTTAGTATTTTCCATTTTATATATAAAAACTTTGGGTATTTAGTTGTTTGTGTGTAGTATTTTCTATATTGATAGATAAATTAAGAAGAAAAACGAATATCTATCTCCCTCTTATCCTTCGTATCTCTATCTCCTAGTAGGCCCCTATTTACCTTCAGGTGTGAGTGTGGGTATGGCTGATAGCCAAAAGCTTACTTTTTCTAAGTGCACTGAGTGTGGCCATAAGCTGTCGCCAGCGGATGGTCTCACACTGTGCGTTCTTTGCTTGAGGGGTGGCCCAACTTTCCTCAGACTGCCAAATTTGTGCAGCCTTTAACCCCCAGGACTTGAGAGATAGGTAGAATAAGCTGATTCTGGTGGGCCTCCTACCCGCAGAATCTGCTTCTTCTTCCTCCTCTCCCTCTGTAGCGACAACCGCGGCTGCAGTTGCCCAACCATCTGGCCCTCCTCCCCTGTCTGGGACTCACCATCCCACCTACTCTCAGGGATGGTGAGAGGCAAAAAAAGATAGGAAAGAGAGAAGAGACAGAGAGAAGCCACCAGCGGCAGGCCGAATTGGACCCCTTGGCCCCTCCTGCCAAGGTTCTCCCTTCCCCATCGAGCCAAGCCTTCCTCCCCATGGCCCCGTTCCCCACGCTTCTCGCCGGAGGAGGCCCGACCATCTTTGAGCTCGTTGCGTCGGCCCTCCCGACCGGCTTCGGCGGCCTCGTCCAGATCTACTAGAAGCCTCTCGGAGGCAGATATGGACCGAATGATGCATCGCTTCTTACAGACTCAGCTGCAGATGGGAGTGTTTCTGCCTCCCCCCCCCCCACTCCAGGGGGGGGGGGGAGTTCAGCTCCACTGTTTGCCCAGATAGCTCCTTCTCTGATCCACTACCGGGTTTCAGAGTCTTCGGATCCGAGGAGCCTCAGAGTCAGGAAGTTGGCACCGATGGATGTTCTTCATCTCACATTGCTGCAGTCCTTACATATGGGTAGTCCGCTGTCCTCTGTCGGCCCGAATACCAAAGTATTAGGCTGACGTCGGTCATGGGCGCTCAGATCTGACATCAGAGCGTCAGGGTATAAAAGCGCATGACCGACGTCATATCCTCAGTCTTTTTTGCCGCATGGTCCGATGCAGAAGCAGCGTTGCAAGTGCCGTTCGGCGTTCTGAAATTTTCGTATTCTGAGTTTCAGACCGAAACCAAGTTGGGCTAAGTACCCGTTGGGAATATTTTTGTTTTCTTGCCTCAGTTAATTCGGATGTCAGAAAAAGTGAATAATTGTATTTCTTGTGGGAAACAGATACCGCATAGGATTATCACTCTCTTTGCATTCCTTGTTTGGGACGGACCACGGCGTGGTGTCGGTTTTGTGCTAGGTTTAATAAGCGCACTATAAAGAAGGTTAGATTGTGCTAGGTTAGTCTTTGGTAGCGGTGTAATTATAATATGCCGTCGGATCCTCCGGCGCCCGCTTCTGAAGCGCAAAGACAAATCTTGAAACCTAGACAGGTTGATTCGTCCGTTTCGGACACCGGTCCTGCAGAAGCTACAGTGGAGCAGGTGGATCCGGCTGAAGTTTCTGTTGAGTCTCAGGGGGAAACTTTGATTTTGCAGGATGTGGCCACACAGGAGTCAGGTCAAGCTGAAGGGGCCTCTCAGGTTACTGTTCTCCCTTCTATGCCTAAGGTGGTTAGGCCTTCTGCTACTATTTCTAAGGCTTCTTCTAAGGGCAGGTCTGTTTTGCCTTCCTCTGGTGTCCCTCCAGGTACTTCAGGGTCTGTGCCTAAAAGCACATGCTTAAAATGGCAGAAGATTTGATTACTTTAATTAGAGGTTCTATGCCCCTCCTGATAAGAGGCCCAGGGTGGAGCCAGAGTTGGAAAGTTTGGATCAGGCCTCAGGCGACTCAGACTCTTCTGCTGAAGATATTCAAGATTTTCCCCTTATTGATTCTGATGCAGAGGATTCCACTCCTTCTGCTTCTCCTCCAGAGGATTTTTCGTTTTCAGAAACTCTGCATTCCATGAGGGAGCATTTTAAGTGGGAAGGACAGGATTTCTCTGATTCACGAAAGAGGCTTAGGGAATTCTTGTTTTTACCACAGCATAGACCCTTGGCTATACCTCCTGTTTTGGATGTTGTTCAATATGTTTTCTCGGAGGCTTCCCTTAATCCAGATTCTTTGCCTCCTGCGCCAGTTAAACCAGACCGGTATTACAGGGTGCCTGAGGCTCATAAATATCTGTATAAGAGTCCTAGGGCGGACCCAGAAACTATTAGTCAGGGGCCTAAGAGTGTTCTAGCTTCTGTTGTAAAGAATCCGGTTCCTCTAGATAAGGAAGCTAGAGCTTTGGATCGATGGGGTAAGAAGGTGTATACCTCTTCTACTTTAGCAATGAGGGCTTTAAATTGCCAGTTTCATATGTTGAAGTATCAGAATTTCCTCCTTTCTCAGCTAAAATCTAAAGTGGATGCTTTGGCAGAGGGCATAGAGTGTAAAGAATTGCAGGATTTAGTACATGTCTCTGAACAGGTGGGCAAGCATTCTTTGCAGTGTGGTTTTGATGCTGTACAGGCCTCTTCTAGGGTGGCTGCCACTGGATCAGTTCTTCGTAGGCACGCCTGGCTTAAGGATCAGAATTTGTCCGAGCATGTTAAAACTAGAATTCTGGATGCCCTTTACAGTCTGAAGTTTTGTTTGGTCCCCTGTGGAGTCGGTTTTGAAGAAAATGGAAGACAAGGCTAAGTCTATGCAGACTGTTAAAGATTTTTGCAGGTGCAACCTCCAAAGTTTAGTAGAAATTGGCCTACTAAGGGGTGGACCTACCCTTCTTCTGATTCTCAGTCTAGGGGTAGATCTAGGCGTGGCAGGGCAGAGCTCACAGTACATTCAGGCCTAGAACTTGGAGTTCACCTGCACAATCTGCAGGTGAGGGCAGGGGCCAGTCCTTTCGTAACGGGCCCAATGACCTGCATTTTCAGCTGCCAGATTCTTCTTCCTGGCAGCTCCTTTGGGAGGAAAATTAGCACTCTTCAAGCAAAACTGGCTTTTAGTCACCCAGGACAAATGGGTATTGGACATTATAAACTGAGGCTACAAGTTCTATTTCCATACATTGCCTCCTTTCAAAGGCATGCCAGACGTTCCTCCTCGGCAAAGGATAGAGGCTCACAAGCAGATTTCTTTACTTCTTCAAATAGGAGCTATACAGCCAGTTCCTCTGTCAGAAGTGGGACTAGGATTTTATTCTCGCCTGTTTCTAGTACCAAAGAAAGGGAACACGTGGAGACCAATTTTGGATTTATCTATCCTCAACACTTATCTGGACATTCCAAAGTTCAAAATGCTGACGTTACAACAGCTTTTACCTCTGTTGGGAAAAGATCACTGGATGGTAACTCTGGATCTCAAAGAGGCTTATCTTCATGTTCCTATCAGGCCCAGTTGCAGGAGGTACCTGCGTTTTGCTGGAAATTTACATCATCAGTTCTCTGCATTGCCCTTTGGCTTATCTACTGCCCAGAGTGTTCACAAAGGTTCTGGCTCCAGTGATAGCCTTTTCAGGTTAAAAGGAATACAGATTTATCCTTATTTGGACGATTGCCTGATTATTGCACAACACAAAGGCGAACTTCTGCATCATCTACAGTATGTGATGGTAGTGTTAAGATGCCTAGGGTATTCTGTGAGCGAAACAAAGTCCAGTCTAGTACCCTCTCAGGACATGTGCTTTCTGGGTGTGAGACTGAATACAGCTTCCCAGATGGCCTTTTGACCCCGGACAAACAAAGAAGCCTTTCTCTTTATTTCCATCAAATGTCTCTACAGTCCAGGCTGACTGCAAGGACAGTCCTTCAAGCATTGGGGTTCATGGCATCTTGTATTCTGGTGCTTCCCAATGCCAAACTGCATATGTGGAAGCTTCAATGGTATCTCAAAATGTATGGACACAACACTGCCAAGATCTAGACACTGTCATTCAGATAATACCTTGCATTCAGAAAGAATTTTTGTGGTGGGCTCAGGAATGTCACCTAAACAAGGGACTCTCTGTGACCCGACCAGGCGAGTCAGATTCTAACGACAGATGCCTCGGACAAGGCTTGGGGAGCACACCTCAATGGAAAATGGGTGCAAGACACGTGGCCTGTCAGACTTCAACATTTGCATATCAACTTGAAGGAGATGTTAGCAGTCCAATTTGCATTGATGGCTTTCAAGGATTTACTTCACCCAGGACAGGTGTTGATTCAAACAGACAACACTACTGTCATGTGGTACATCAACAAGCAAGGGGGAACCCATTCGTACCCTCTTTGCAGGCAAGCGATGATTTTGTGGGAGAATGCTCTCAGTTTACACCTCAATCTTCAGGCAAGGTTTCTACCAGGAGCACAGAACTCCTTAGCGGATGTGTTGAGCAGACAAATTGTGGATCCTCACGAGTGGAAACTGGATCCTCATGTGTTTCAAAAGTTGACAGTGTTATGGGGGACTCAAGACATAGATCTGTTCGCTTCTCCACTAAATTACCAGATGTTCTTCATCTCACATTGCTGCAGTCCTAACACTTGGGTAGTCCGCTGTCCCAGTCGGCCCGAATACCAAAGTATAAGGCTGACGTCGGTCAAGGCGCATTTGTCTGACATCAGGATGTCGGGGTACAAATGCGCATGAACGACGTCATATCCTCTGTCTTTTTTGCCGCATGGTCCGATGCAGAAGCAGTATTGCGAGTGCAGGTTGGCGTTCTGAAATTTTCTAAAGTCGGAGTTTCAGACCGAATCAAAGTTGGCTAAGTACCCCGTTGGGGAATATTTTGGTTTTTTCTTGCCTCAGTATTTAACCGGATGTCAGAAAAAGTGAATAACTGTATTTCTTGTGGGAAACAGATACCTCATAGAGATTACCATACATTGTGTATACCTTGCTTGGCTTTCAAGGATTTACTTCACCCAGGACAGGTGTTGATTCAAACAGACAACACTACTGTCATGTGGTACATCAACAAGCAAGGGGGAACCCATTCGTACCCTCTTTGCAGGCAAGCGATGATTTTGTGGGAGAATGCTCTCAGTTTACACCTCAATCTTCAGGCAAGGTTTCTACCAGGAGCACAGAACTCCTTAGCGGATGTGTTGAGCAGACAAATTGTGGATCCTCACGAGTGGAAACTGGATCCTCATGTTTCAAAAGTTGACAGTGTTATGGGGACTCCAGACATAGATCTGTTCGCTTCTCCACTAAATTACCAGTTGCCAAAGTTTTGCACAAAATGTTTCATCCACAGCTTGGAAGGTGGATGCTCTATCATTCAGTTGGAGCAATCTTCATGTCTATGCCTTTCCACCTCTGCCTCTCATTCCCAAGGTACTCCTGAAGGCCAGAATAGACAAGCCATCCATGATTCTGATAGCGTCGGATTGGCCTCGACAGCACTGGTACCCACTACTGAGGAGTTTGGTACGGGAGCCTCCATGGCCTCTGCCTTTGATTCCGCATCTTTTGTCTCAGGAGGGCAGTCACTTCCTCAATGTCAGGATTCAGTCTCTGCATCTAACAGCTTGGCATATTCTGATGTTCTTCATCTCACATTGCTGCAGTCCTTACACTTGGGTAGTCCGCTGTCCTCGGTCGGCCCGAATATCAAAGTATAAGGCTGACGTCGGTCAAGGCGCATTTGACTGACATCAGGACGTCAGGGTACAAATGCGCATGACCGACGTCATATCCTCAGTCTTTTTGCCACATGGTCCGATTCAGAAGCAGTATTGCAAGTGCCGGTTGGCGTTCTGAAATTTTTCGATTCCGGAGTTTCAGACAGAGTCAAAGTTGGCTAAGTACCCCGTTGGGGAATATTTTGTTTTTTTCTTGCCTCAGTGGTTAAACGGATGTCAGAAAAAGTGAATAATTGCATTTCTTGTGCGAAACAGCTACCTGATAGAGATTAGCATACTTTGTGTATTCCATGTTTAGGGCCTGAGCACGGCGTTGTTGGGTGTCGCTCTTGTGCTAGATTCAATAAGCGCACTATAAAGAGGAGATTAGATTGTGCCAGGTTAGTCTTGAGCGGTGCAATTATAAAATGCCGTCGGATGCTCCCGCTTCTTCAGAAGCGCAAGGACAAAGCAGTTAAGCCTAGGCTAGAAGAGCCGTACGTACCGGACGCCGGTTCTTTAGAGGTGTCGGTGGAGCCGGTGGTTCCACCGGAGGTTTCTTTGGGATCCCAGGGAGAGACCTTGTTGTTGCAGGATGTGGCCTCTCAGGAGGCAGGTCAGGGTGATGGGGCTTCTCAGGTTACTATACTCCCTCCTGCCTAGGGTGGTTAGGCCTTCTCCTTCTGTTTCCAAGGTTTCTCCTAGAGGCAGGCCAGGTTTAGCTTCAGCTGGTGTCACCCCTAGTTCTTCTGGTACTGTGCCCAAGAAGCATATGCTTAAAATGGCAGAAGATTTGATTTCTTTGATTAGGGTTCTTTGCCCCTCCTGATAAGAGACCTAGGGTGGAGCCTGAGCTAGGGAGTTTTGAGCAGGCTTGGATGTTTCAGAGTCTTGACCGAAGACTTGCAGGAGTACTCTCCTTATTCTGATTCTGATGTGGATGATTCTACTCCTTCTGCTTCTCCTCCTGAGGATTTTTCTTTTCAGAAACTCTTCATTCCATGAGGGAGCATTTTAAGTGGGAAGGTCAGGACTTCTCTGATTCCAGGAAAAGGCTTAGGAATTTTGTTTTACCCCAGCATAGGCCTTTGGCTATACCTCCTGTTTTGGATGTAGTGGAAGATGTTTTACAGAAGCTTCTCTTAATCCTGATTCTTTGCCTCCTGCTCCTGTTAAACCGGATAGGTATTACAGGGTGCCTGAAGTTCATAAGTATCTTTTAAGAGTCCTAGGGCAGACCCAGAAACTGTTAGCCAGGGGCCTAAAGGTGTTAAGGCTTCTGTTGTCAAGAATCCGGTTCCTGCAGATAAAGAAGCCAGGGCCTTGGATAGATGGGGAAAGAAAGTTTATACTTCTTCCACTCTGGCTATGAGGGCTTTGAATTGCCAGTTTCACATGTTAAAATACCAAAACTATCTCCTTTCACAGTTGAAGTCTAAGGTTGATGCTCTGGCGGAAGGTATTGATTGTAAAGAGTTACAAGATTTAGTACATGTTTCTGAACAGGTGGGTAAGCATTCTTTGCAATGTGGTTTTGATGCTGTACAGGCCTCTTCTAGGGTGGCTGCCACTGGGTCAGTTCTTCAGGCACGCCTGGCTGAGGGATCAAAATTTATCTGACCATGTTAAAACAAGGATTTTAGATGCTCCTTTACAATCTGATGTGTTGTTTGGTTCTCCTGTTGAGGCAGTTTTAAAGAAAATGGAAGACAAGGCTAAGTCTATGCAGACTGTTAAAGATTTTTTGCAGGTTCAGCCTCCAAAGTTTAGTAGAAATTGGCCTGCTAAAGGGTGGACGTATCCTTCTTATGATTCCCAGTCTAGGGGTAGATCTAGACGTGGTAGGGGCAGAGCTCAGGGCTCTTTCAGGCTTAGAACAGGAGTTCTCCTGCACAGTCTTGGTGAGGGCAGGGGTCAGTCCTTTCGTAAACAGACCCAATGACCTACCTTTTCAGCTGCCAGAGCCTTCTCGTCTGGCAGCACCTTTGGGAGGAAGGTTGGCACTTTTCAAAGAAAATTGGAGTTTAATTACCCAAGACAGATGGGTATTGGATATCATACACCACGGTTACAGGTTTTATTTCCATACCTTGCCTCCTTTCAGAGGCATGCCAGACGTTCCTCCTCAACAAAGTATAGAGGCTCACAAGCAAATTTCTCTGTTACTTCAACTAGGGGCCATACAGCCGGTCCCTATGTCAGAAGTGGGCCTAGGATTTTATTCTCGTCTGTTCCTAGTACCAAAGAAGGGAACACGTGGAGACCAATTTTGGATTTATCTATCCTCAACACTTATCTGGACATTCCCAAGTTCAAAATGTTGACGTTACAACAGCTTTTACCTCTGCTGGGCAAAGATCATTGGATGGTAACTTTGGATCTCAAGGAGGCTTACCTTCATGTTCCTATCAGACTAAGTTGCAGGAAGTATCTGCGTTTTAGCTGGGACTTCTCACTATCAGTTCTCTGCATTGCCCTTTGGCTTATCTACTGCCCAGAGTGTTCACGAAAGTTCTGGCTCCAGTGATAGCTTTCTTCAAGCTAAAAGGAATACAGATCTATCCTTATTTGGACGACTGCCTGATTCTGGCTCAAGGAAGGGAAGAGCTTCTTCATCATTTGGAATATGTGATAGCAGTGCTAAGATGCCTGGGTTATTCTGTGAACGAAATAAAGTCCAGTCTAGTACCCTCTCAGGACATGTGCTTTCTGGGTGTAAGACTGAATACAGCATCCCAGATGGCCTTTTTAACCCCGGACAAACAAAAGAATCTTTCCCTTTACTTCCATCAACTATCTCATCAGTCCGGGCTGACTGCAAGGACAGTCCTTCAAGCCTTAGGGTTCATGGCATCTTGTATTCTGGTGCTTCCCAATGCTAAACTGCATATGAGGAAGCTGCAATGGTATCTCAAAATGTATGGACACAGCACTGCCAGGATCTGGACACTGTCATTCAAATAATACCTTGCATTCAAAAGGAATTTTTGTGGTGGGCTCAGGAATGTCACCTAAACAAGGGACTCTCTGTGACCCGGCCAGAGGCGAGTCAGATTTTAACGACAGATGCCTCAGACAAAGCTTGGGGAGCTCATCTAAATGGAAAGTGGATACAAGACAAGTGGCCTGCCAGACTACAACATCTACATATCAATCTGAAGGAGATGTTAGCAGTCCAGTTTGCATTAATAGCTTTCAAGGATTTACTTCTTCCAGGGCAGGTGTTGATTCTAACAGACAACACAACTGTCATGTGGTACATCAACAAGCAAGGGGGAACACATTCTTATCCTCTGCAGGCAAGCAATGATTTTGTGGGAGACTGCTCTCAGTTTACAGCTCAATCTTCAGGCAAGGTTTCTGCCAGGAGCACAGAACTCCTTAGCAGATGTGTTGAGCAGACAATTATGGATCCCCACGAGTGGAAATTGGATCCTCATGTATTTCAGAAATTGACAGTGTCATGGGGAACTCCAGACATAGATCTGTTCGCTTCTCCACTAAACCATCAGCTGCCAAAGTTTTGCACAAAAAGGCTTCATCCCACAGCTTGGAAAGTGGATGCTCTTTCTTTCAATTGGAGCAATCTTCATGTGTATGCCTTTCCACCTCTGCCTCTCCTCTCAAAGGTACTTCTAAAGGTCAGACAGGACAAGCCAAGGATGATTTTAATAGCTCCAGATTGGCCTCGACAGCACTGGTACCCATTACTGAGAAGTCTGGCGGAAGCCTCCATGGCCTTTGCCTTGATTCCACACCTGTTGTCACAGGAGGACAGCCATTTGCTCAATGTCAAACTTCACTCTCTTCACCTAACAGCCTGGCATATTCTGTTTTGAACCATAGAGGGTCTCAACTTCCACAACAAGTTTTGAATGTGATTTTGGAAGCTAGAAGGCCTAGTACAAGGAAAGTGTACGCAGATAAATGGAAGAGATTTTATTTTGGAGTGCAGCAAAGGATTTTGATGTTTCTGAGCCTAATTTAAGTGTGGCTCTTCAATATCTTACTGAGTTACTGGACAAAGGTTTGTCCTTCTCTTCTATTAAGGTTCATGCTGCAGCAATTTCAGCTCACTATGAATGTGATCCTCCATTGTTTTCTCATCCTTTGTTCAAGCAATTTCTTAGAGGGGCAAAGAATATAAGACCCCCACGTAGAGCTCCTACTCCTGCTTGGGATCTCAATTTTGTGTTGGAGAAACTCACTCTACAACCTTTTGAGCCTGCAGCTACTTCTGAGTTGAAATATTTATCATGGAAGACTGCCTTTTTGTTGGCCATTACCTCTGCAAGAAGGGTTTCTGAATTACAGGCCCTTATGGCAGTTGAGCCTTTCTTGATTTTCCATAAGGATAGGGTATCTTTACGTACTAATCCTTCCTTTATGCCTAAGGTGGTTTCTAGTGTGGCTTTAAACCAAACTATTCATTTGCCTACTTTTATGCAAATCCCCAAAATAAAGGGAAAAGATTTTGCACACTTTAGATGTACACAGGCAGTTGCGATATTATTTGGACAGAACTAAAGGGTTCAGGCAGTCTCAGCAGTTGTTTGTTTCTTTTACTTTGAGTTCTCAGGGCAAGCCTGTGTCAAAACAAACTATTTCTAAGTGGATTGGGTTTTGCATTGCTTTCTGTTATTCCCATCATGGCAAGGAGATTCCAGCTGGGATTAGGCCTCATTCCACTAGGGCTACTGCCACTTCGACAGCCTTTTTGAGGGGTGGCAACCAAGGATATTTTGGAGGCAGCTACTTGGAGTTCAGTGCATACTTTCTCTAGGCATTATCACCTACCACTTTACTCTAAATCCAGGGCTGGTTTTGCCACTGCTGTTTTGCAGGGCATTTTGGCAGCTCCTGCTTCCTTGTAGTTTGGCCATCCTCCCTTACCTCTGCTTTGGGATTCTACCCAAGTGTAAGGACTGCAGCAATGTGAGATGAAGAACATAGTACAGTTTTGTACCTACCATAAATGTAGATGTTCGAAGATCCACATTGCTGCAGTCCAATTTACCCTCCCTCCTTCCCCTCTGTAGTTAGAGGTGGTTGTGTGGGTTGGGTTGTAAATATTGTGTATATTGTATATATTGTACATAGTCTTAGTGCAAGGGTGGTTGGTTGTTTGTTTGCTGTCTTTTGGTTTTGACCTTTATTTTTAGGGTCTTCTGACATCTGGGGCAAGAAAAGACTGAGGATATGACGTTGGTCATGCGCATTTGTACCCTGATGTCAGTCAAATGCGCCTTGACCGACGTCAGCCTTATACTTTGATATTCGGGCCGACCGAGGACAGCGGACTACCCAAGTGTAAGGACTGCAGCAATGTGGATCTTCGAACATCTACATTTATGGTAGGTACAAAACTGTACTTTTTAGACCCTGGAGGGTCTCAGCTTCCACAACAAGTTTTGAATGTTATTTTGGAGGCCAGAAGGCCTGGTACAAGGAAAGTTTACGCTGATAAATGGAGGAGATTTTTTCTTTGGAGCAAAGCGAAGGACTTTGATGTTTCCAAGCCTGATTTAAGTGATGTCCTTCATGGATGCATCTGCAGTCATAACAACTGGGTTGTCCTGTCGTCAGGCAGCCCTTCAGTCGGCCGGATTCCAAAGTCCGGGTCCGCTTCGCTGATGTCGCTCCACCCGGCGTCATCTCTGTTGGTCTTGGTATAAAGCATCAGCCGGCGCCATTTTCCTCAGTCTTTCTTGCCGTGGCGCAGAAGCTGTTCGCAAGTGCCGGTCGGTCGGATCCAGAGATTACTTCTACCGAATACTACTTGAAGACTTCTAAAGCTAAGTACCCGTTGGGGACTCTTTCTTGCCTCAGCCGATGTCAGAAAAAGTTAACAATTGTTTAACCTGTGGGAAACAAATACCTCATAAAGATTTCCACTCTTACTGTCTGCCTTGTTTAGGCCCAGCCCACGACGTAGCAGCCTGTTCGCCTGTGCTTCTTTCAACCGACGGCAGGCGTCGGTCGGAGTTGCAGAACAGTTTTTCGGTTCTGATTTTGCGTACATTATGCCGTCGGATCCTCCGACTACCCAATCTACCAAAAAGCAAAGATAAAGACCGACACTTGGTCCGCGGTTTCGGCGAAACCATGGTTAAGCAAACGCGAGTGTCTCGGTTTCGGCGAAACCGAAAACTGATCTAAGTACAGCTGAACCTATTCCTACAACTGAGGCCCCTGCTACAACTCTTGAATCGACCTCAGAAATTTTACCCACTACGGTGGTTGACTTATCAGACACCATCCCCTTGGATGTCTCTACCCCAGCACGTGGTGCTGCTAGGCCTCCAGCAGCCATGTCCATTAAGGCCTTCGCCAGGGCTAAAGCAGCCAAGACTACTAAAACAGTGCCTGTTAAACCCTCCACATCCAGGCCCTCTTCTAGTTCCCAAATGCTTACTTTGGCAGAAGATTTAATTTCTTTAATTAGAGGATCTCAATCTCACCCAGATAGGGCCTCTCAGCCCCCTGAGAAGAGACCTAGGGCAGAGCCCCCTGAGCCAGTGTCCTCTGATGAATCTGCTGATGAATCAGACATAACTGACCAGCCAGAGGCTCCCTTCTCCAATTTTGAAGATTCTGATGCTGAAGAATCCATTCCAGCTGCTTCCCCACCAGAAGAATTCTCCTTTGGGGAAACCTTGCATGCCATGAGAACAGTTCCAGTGGCAGCAACAGGATTTTTCAGACTCCAGAAAAGACTTAGGACCTTTCTGCACCTCCCACAGCACAGGCCCTTAGCTATACCTCCTGTTCTCTCTGTGGTGGATGATGCTTTCAATGATGTTTGCTCCGCTCCAGATTCTTTACCCCCAGCCCCTGCCAAACCAGACAGATTTTACAGGGTGCCAGATACGCATCACCACCTTTACAAGGCCCCACTTGCAGACCCAGAAACTATACCCCAGGGTCCCAAGGCAGTAGCGACCATTGCTAAAACCCTACTCCTTCTGAAAGGGAAGCAAGGTCATTAGACAGATGGGGTAAAGAGGTCTACACTTCAGCTACTCTCTCAGCTAGAGCTTTAAACTGTCAGTTTCACATGATACAATACCAAGAGTTTATGCTTGATCAGTTAACTAAAAAACTAACCACTGATGAATCTCTTGATAAGAAATATGTATTAGAGATGGTAAATAACATACAACAGGTTAGCAACCATTCCTTAAAATGTGGCTATGATGCACTGGAGGCTTCATTTAGATCAGCCATGACAGGCACAGTGATAAGGAGGCATGCATGGCTAAAGGAACAAGCTTTACGGATCATGTTAAAGCTAAGCTGCTAGATGCTCCTATGGACAAGACAAGTTTGTTTGGTACACCTGCCCAGCAGGTTATGAAGAAAATGGAAGAAAAGGCAAAATCTGTTCAAACTGTCAAAGATTTCTTGCAGGTTCAACCCCCAAGGTTTAGCAGGAACTGGCCTGCCAAAAATTGGTCCTTTCCTGACTCCACAAAATTTCAAAGGGGCAGGAATAGACGTTCCAGAGGCAGAAACCAATCCAGAGGAGGTGCCTACAGAGGACGACAGTGGCAAAGTAACAACAGAGGCGCAGACACAGCCTCTGCCACTACATCAGCACAACCACAGTGACTTAACCCTAAATCCGCCTACCAGGGAACAAATAGCAGCTCCTCTAGGCGGAAAGTTAACCTTATTTCCAAAGAACTGGCACTACATAACAAAAGACAAGTGGATTTTACAAACCATAGATCAAGGTTACCGGTTTCACTTCCACACTTTACCAGTCAAAAGAGGAATGCCAAATCTACCTCCAAATCAAAAAACAGAGGCTCTATGCCAGATAATGGAGTTAGCAAACATGAGAGCTGTGGAAAGAGTGCCAACAGCAGAGCAAGGAAAGGGGTTCTATTCCAGACTATTCCTAGTTCCAAGAAAGGAAAAAGTTGGAGACCAATTCTCGACCTGTCCACCTTAAATACATACATCATTGTCCCAAAATTCAAAATGCTGACCCTACAGCAACTTCTTCCCATGCTGGGCAAGGAGTCTTGGCTGGTAACTCTAGATCTCAAGGAGGCATACCTGCACGTCCCATTCGACCAATCTGCAGAAGATACCTCAGATTTCTTGCAGGATCAGAGCACTATCAATTCTCAGCATTGCCCTTTGGCTTATCTACTGCGCCCGAGTATTCACAAAATGCCTGGCATCAGTAATCGCCCATTGCAGACTACAGGGAATTCAAATTTACCCATACCTGGACGACTGCCTGCTACAAGGGGACAACAAAAGCAAGCTGACAACAGATTTACAAAGGGTCATTTACTTGCTACAAGCACTGGGATACACAGTCAATTTACAAAGTCAAGGCTGATACCATCCCAAACAAGGACATTCTTGGCTGAATTGGACACAGTAAAACAAATGGCATTCCTGACTACAGAAAAACAAAAAGAACTTCCTCTTTACTTCTTGGCACTAACAAAACTGAAAAAGTTAACAGCAAGAAAAGTACTGCAGGCCTTGGGCTTCATGGCATCATGCATAATCTTGGTTCCATTTGCCAGACTACATATGAGAAAACTACAGTGGTACCTAAAGAATTTATGGTCCCAACACAGACACAGCCTAGAAACAGAAATCCCACTAATTCCATGCTTAAAACAGGAGTTCCTATGGTGGGCTCAGGCGTGCCAGTCAAACCCAGGCCTACCCTTTCGCAGAAGTCAAGCAAGCCAGACCATCACAACAGGCGCTTCAGACCTAGGATGGGGCCCACATGCTGGACAAATGCGTGCAAGGATTGTGGACACAGGATCAACTTCACCTGCACATCAACCTAAAAGAAATGCTGGCAGTAAAACTGGCAATCCAAAAGTTCAAACCATTTCTCAAGGAGGGCCAGTTGATAAGGACAGACAACACCACAGTCATGTGGTACATCAACAAACAGGGAGGCACTCATTCATACCCGCTATGCAGAATGACCTTGGAGCTGTGGACCCTGGCACTCAGCTACAACATCCAGTTACAGGCAATATTTGTACCAGGGAAAGACAATACTCTAGCAGACATATTAAGCAGAACCACTTGGATGCCCACGAATGGAAGCTGCACCGGACATCTTCAAGACCATCTCAAAGAAATGGGGAATGCCACAGATAGACCTATTATCACCTCTCAATCACCAGCTCAAAAAATTCTGCACAAGGACATCCCACCCACTAGCATGGAAAGTGGATTCGCTCTCCTTCAACTGGAAAGGCCTAACAGCATATGCATTCCCACCTCTTCCTTTGATACACAAGGTACTACTGAAAATCAAGGAAGAACGTCCAAGGATAATCATGATAGCTCCGAACTGGCCAAGACAACACTGGTACCCACTACTGAGGAGCATGTCTCGGAACAATATGTGGCCAATACCCCTGATGCCTTTGATGTTAACCCAGAACAACTACAGCATCATACATCCGAACCTAAAAACCTTGCAACTAACTGCATGGAACATCACATAGCAGCAGCTAATCCAGAACTTTCCCAAAGAGTAAAAGACATTATTCTTGAAGCACGCAGACCTTCAACAAGAAGGAACTATGCTGGAAAATGGAAAAGGTTTGTCATTTGGAGTACGGAAAGAGGAAAAGATGTGTCAAACATAGATATGCCTAACATTCTGGAGTATCTGGCCGAACTTCTTCATTCAGGCCTGTCCTACTCCTCCATCAAGATACATGCATCAGCTATTTCAGCAGAATACAGCTTTGATCCACCTGTTTTTTCACCCTTTGCTCAGGCAGTTCCTCAGAGGAATCAAGAATGTAAAACCTCCAAGGAAACCACCATTGCCAGCTTGGGATTTAAACTTTGTGCTAGAAAAATTGACTCTATCACCCTTTGAACCAGCAGCAACAGCAGACCTACAACACCTGTCATGGAAAACTGCTTTCCTGCTGGCAATTACTTCAGCAAGGAGGGTTTCGGAACTACAGGCCTTAATGGCAGTGCAACCCTTCCTAATCTTCCACCAAGATAGTGTCCATGAGGACTAATCCTACATTTATGCCCAAGGTGGTATCCAGAGTATCTTTAAACCAGACAGTCCACCTACCTACCTTCTTTCCCAACCCACAAAACAGAGGGGAAAGAATACTGCATACCTTGGATGTACATAGACAGCTACGCTACTACTTGGACAGAACAAAAAATAGCAGAAAGACTGACCAACTTTTAGTAGCCTATGCAACAGGAAGAGAAGGAAAAGCTATTTCCAAACAGACAATCTCCAAATGGATAGGAAATTGCATACGATTCTGTTACTCCTTCCATGGAAAACCAATTCCACAAAACATAAGACCTCATTCTACAAGGGCAACAGCCACTACCACAGCCTTCTTACGAGGAGTGGCAACCTAAGACATTATTGAGGCGGCTACTTGGACCTCCGTGCATACATTTGCCAAGCATTATAATTTGCCTCTATATTCCAGATCCCGAGCAGGGTTTGCCACTACTGTACTGCAAGGGATCCTAAACACATCATAATCTACCTTTAACCTCCTCCCCTAGTTGGCTATGGTATTCTACCCAGTTGTTATGACTGCAGATGCATCCATGAAGGACATAGTACAGTTTTGTACCTACCATAAATGTAGATGTCCGAACTGGATAGCATCTGCAGTCACCTCCTTCCCCTCTGTGGTACTCCTAGGGTGTTTACCCTCCTAATAGCTAGCTGTTGGGGGGGAGTCTTTTATGGTGTATTTGTTTGTATATATGTACATACATGCTGATTGTTGTGTTTACCTCTATCTATTTGGAAACATTGGCATCTATCCAAATTTTAGCCTGCAAGAGGGCTTCTGGCATCTGGGGCAAGAAACACTGAGGAAAATGGCGTCGGCTGATGCTTTTATACCCGAAGACCAACAGAGATGACGTCGGGTGGAGTGCGACATCAGCCGAAGCCGGACCCGGACTTTGGAATCCGGCCGACTGAAGGGCTGCCTGACGACAGGACAACCCAGTTGTTATGACTGCAGATGCTATCCAGTTCGGACATCTACATTTATGGTAGGTACAAAACTGTACTTTTCTCTTCAATATCTTACTGAGTTATTGGACAAGGGTTTGTCTTTCTCCTCGATAAAGGTTCATGCTGCAGCCATTTCTGCTCACTATGACTGTGACCCTCCTTTATTTTCCCATCCTTTGTTTAAGCAATTTCTTAGAGGGGCAAAGAACATAAGACCCCCACGTAGAGCTCCTACTCCTGCTTGGGATCTCAATTTTGTGTTGGAAAAGCTTACTCTACAACCTTTTGAGCCTGCAGCTACTGCCGAGTTAAAGTATTTATCATGGAAGACTGCTTTTTTGTTGGCCATTACCTCTGCAAGAAGGGTTTCTGAATTACAGGCCCTTATGGCAGTGGAACCTTTCCTGATTTTTCATAAGGATAGGGTATCTTTCTAATCCTTCCTTTATGCCTAAAGTGGTTTCTAGTGTGGCCTTGAACCAAACTATTCATTTGCCTACTTTTTATGCAAACCCTCAAAATAAAGGGGAGAAGATTTTGCATACTTTGGATATTCACAGGCAGTTACGTTATTATTTGAGCAGAACCAAGGGGTTCAGGCAGTCTCAGCAGTTGTTTGTTTCTTTTGCTTTGGGTTCTCGGGGAAAACCTGTTTCAAAACCAACTATTTCTAAATGGATTGGGTTTTGTATTTCTTTCTCTTATTCCCATCATGGTAAGGAGATTCCGGCTGGAATCAGACCTCATTCCACTAGAGCTACTGCCACTTCTACTGCCTTTCTAAGGTAGCTACAAAGATATTTTGGAAGCAGCCACTTGGAGTTCAGTACATACTTTTTCCAAGCATTACCACCTTCCTCTTTATTCTAAGTCTAGGGCTGGATTTGCCACTGCAATATTACAGGGCATTTTAGCAGCCCCTAATGCTTTATGATTTTGCCATCCTCCCTTTACCTCTGCTTTGGGTTTCTACCCATATGTAAGGACTGCAGCAATGTGAGATGAAGAACATAGTACAGTTTTGTACCTACCATAAATGTAGATGTTCGAACATCCACATTGCTGCAGTCAACTCCCTCCTTCCCCTCTGTAGTTTGGCATGGTTATATGGTTTGGGTGATGGTGGTTGTTGGGCATGTTTTTGGGAGGTATCCTGTTTTTGGGCTGTGGCCTTTCTTTTTAGGGCCTTCTGACATCTGGGGCAAGAAAAGACTGAGGATATGACGTCAGTCATGTGCTTTTATACCCTGACGCTCTGATGTCAGATCTGAGCGCCCATGACCGACGTCAGCCTAATACTTTGGTATTCGGGCCGACCGAGGACAGCGGACTACCCATATGTAAGGACTGCAGCAATGTGGATCTTCGAACATCTACATTTATGGTAGGTACAAAACTGTACTTTATTGCTACCTCGACGCCGGCCATACCCTTGAGCCTATCGGATCCCTTTTCAGATCCGAGCTCTCGGGGCTGAGAGCCGGGCATCGGATCCGAGGGGGCAAGTATGTCTTCGGCTCCGTTGCGGTTAGAGCACACCATCCACTTAGATCCGAGCACTTCCGCTCTGACACTGATCCCTTCGTCGGATCAGAGGGTGCCGGCCACCTGTCTTAGAGAGGCCGGTTCCCCTTTGGCATTCGACGTTGTGGAGAGGGTTCTCTCTAGAGGATTGAGACCCCTCGCTCTGACCTCAGGATCCGCCCCCACTCCCTCGCAGCTCTGTTTGTCCTCAATCATCCAGTCCCAGGGACAGCCTGTGTCGTTGATGCCCCAGCCAGTTTTGCTGGAGGAACACGAATCTGTTGGTGACACCCCCCGAGGAGATTCCTCACAAACACCTGTGCAAAAGGAGTGACTTGGACTCCCCTGAGTTCCTCACCGAGGATACCGATTTGGAGGAAGGGGAAGGTTCTCCCAAGTCACCCCCTGATGTCTTCTTCGGAGACATTATGGAAATGCTCCGCCAAAGGTGGCGGTCCGCCAAAAAAAAAACCTTCCTTGGTATTCCTGCAGGCGTTCACAGGCCCATTTACCTCTTGGGTGCGCGCCCCCCCCCCCCGGCCGACCCTCTGGTCAATTTGATTACTACCAGGGCGTGGAAGGAACCGGACATTGTAGAGCCGATCCCCAGGAGGACCGACAAGATTCTGAGCCCCCCTGCAGACAGAGCTTCATGGAGCAAGGGTTCCCCTGTAGATGCCATGGTGGTGGCGGCCACCAAAAAGGAACTAGCTCAGGACAGTTCTTCAGTCCATCCCCCTGACAAGGAGTGGACCATATTGGAAAGCAGGTGTTTGCTTCAGCTACCTTCTCTATTAGGGCACTGAATTACTTGGCCCCTGTAATCAGACTGCAGCGGGACCTGGTTAAAGAGTACGCTGAGTCTCCCCCAGAGTCCATGTCGGCAGAGGATAAATGGACTTTCTCTGCTCGTATGGCCACTCTCAAAAATCAGTGTCTAATACGTCTATGCGGCTACGCTCCCACGCCACGGAAGGAGCCGCCAGAGCTAGCGGGTCTAGTATCTCCTTAAGGCGTCATGCCTGGCTTTGCGATTTCTCAGAACCTTTCAAGGTGTCCTTCGTGAATGCACCCTTTGACGGGTCTACCCTGTTCGGGAGTCCGTCTGCGAGATGCTGGTCCAGAGCGAGAAAGACTGGAAAATGCTGTCAGCCGTCTGAATCCGCTTCTCCCTCAAAGGTCCTTCTCCAGGAACCAGAGAGGGCAGAAGAAGATGTGGTTCCGGAAATCTCAGCAGACCCAGAACACTCAGGACTCCTCCCCCAGAGACAGAGGGGGACAAGGTGGACGTCGGCGCAGAGGGGGGGGTCCGAAGAACTTCGGGTCACGGGAACCCCTTTCCGACCAACCCGCGCAACAGCCCTGAGGGGTTGCCCGACTGCCCTCTCTGTAGGCAGTTGGGGCATATTTCGAGGCACCTGGCTCAATGGGAGTCCATCACGACAGATAGCTGGGTGGTTCAGATAATATCCAGAGGCTATTCAGTCCTCTTCATAAACAAGCCCCCTTATTCAAGGCGCCTCCCAGATGTTCCACCCACTCAAAGGGAGGCCACGGCTTTGGAAATAGAAAAGCTGTTAGAAAAAAGAGCCATCCAGCATGTGCCCCCAGACCAGTCCGGATCAGGCATCTACTCCAGGTTCTTTCTGGTGCCAAAAAAGACGGGGGACTTAAGGCCGATTTCTCGACCTGTCACCGGTGAACCTTTTTGTTGCCAAGGAGAAATTCCGGATGGTCACGCTCCAATTCATCCTGCCCGTCTTGCAGGAGTAGGACTGGATGTGCTCCATAGACCTCAAGGATGCGTACTACCATATTCTCATGGACAGACGGTCCAGGAGGTTTCTTCGCTTTCGGCTAGGGGGCCAGTCATTACCAGTTCAGGGTCCTACCCTTCGGTCTCACCACAGCCCCCAGGGTGTTCCCCAAGGTCATGGCAGTTGTAGCGGCCCACCTGAGGCTCCAGGGTATACAGGTCTTCCTGTACCTAGATGACTGGCTCCTCACCGCCCCCACCAGGTATCTCCTCTCTCTAGTCAGGGACTTCCTCCATTTATCATCCCAGTTGGGGATCACTATAAATGTCAAGAAGTCGTTCCTCCAACCTGTTCAGGCTATAGACTTTATAGGGGCCAGAATAGATTCCCTTCAGGTCAAGGCTTTCCTAACGCCAGACAGACTTCACAGCATGACTCTACATGTACTAGCTCTTCTTCAGTCTCCTGCTCCCCCAGCAGAGTTGGTCCTGGGAGCTTTGGGGTCCATGGCGGCAGCGATCAATCTGATCCCTTACGCTCGTCTGCACATGAGGGTTTTACAGTGGACTTTGCAAGTCCAGTGGTCCATTCTACACCATCCACTAAACTTGCCGATTCCCCTCAGCAGGGTTTGCAGGAACTCCCTCATGTGGTGGCTCCAATCCCGAGCCCTTCGGGAAGGACTACCTTTTGTTATGCCCCTACCCCAGGCCACAGTGACCACTGACGCCTCCCGCCTAGGGTGGGGGGCATTGTGCGGGCAGGACTGTCCAAGGCACGTGGACTCAGACAAAGACCGTTCTGCATATAAATGTACTGGAGATGAGGGCGGTCGTTTTAGCGTTGCAGGCCCTTCATTTCATGCCTTCCTTCCTCCGGGGACTATTGCGATGCAGTCAGACAATATGTCAGTGGTCTGTTATATCAACAAACAGGAGGGAACCAGGTCTTACCCTCTTTGCCGAAAAGCCATGAGAGTTTGGGAATGGGTGATCTCCACCAACCACTTCCCGTTAGCAACGCACATTCTGGGTCGGTCCAACATTCTGGCGGACAAATTGAGCAGAACTATTCTCTTCCCTTGTGAGTGGTCTCTGAATTCTTCCGTAGTGGAACAGATCTTCCTCAAGTGGGGTCAGCCTTGCTACAATCTCTTCGCATCGCCTTGTGAAGTGGAGCGAGTTTTTCGCTCTAATTCCTCCTTTAGGGGAAGCCCCCAGAGATGCTCTAGTCCATGCTTGGCCGCCCGTTTTTCTTTATGCGTATCCACCACTTCCGCTGATAAAATTTTTGCAGAAAGCTCGTCGGTTGGGGAGCAAGATTATCCTTACAGCCCCATTCTGGCCTTGTCAAGTCTGGTTCCCCTGACTACGGTCTCACCTCATAGCTCCTCTCTGGATCTTGGATCCCATCCCGGATCTGATCTCTCACCCCTCTGGAATGGCCTCTCCGAACCTGGACGAGCTCAAGCTCTCAGCTTGGCTGATCCAGTTCCCTTAGTTACCAGGACTCCCGACATCTCTTCTCTAGTCAAGTCCATTCTGGTGGTGGCACATAAACCCTCTACCAGGAAGATTTACAATAGTAAATGGAAATGTTTTTCCATTTGGGCTTCACATAAGAACTTGGATCCTTTTACTGCTCCTATTCCAGCGGTTCTAGAATTCCTGTCTCATATTTTTCAGCAGGGGGCCAGTTCATCTACTTTTAGCTGGCTACTATTTCCCATTTCCATATTGGGGACAACTTTGGTTCTCTCGCTGCTACCAGAATTTGTAAGGCCTTTCTAAAAGGTACCTTTCTTTTGAGACCTCCTATTAGAAATTTCTCCCCACTGTGGGACCTGACCTTGGTTCTTCAGGCGTTAGTCGCGCCTCCGTTTGAACCTGCAGCTTCCGTTGAAGTTCTTGTCATGGAAGACTGCCTTTTTGGTAGCCATTACCTCAGCCAGGAGAGTGTCGGAGCTTCAGGCTCTTTCTATCAAACCTCCATACCTTGTATTTCACAAGGAAAGGGTATCTCCCAGGCTAATCCCTCTTCTCTTCCCAAAGTTGCTTCCAAGACTAACATTAATCAATCCATTAATTTGCCGTTTTATTTTCCCCGAATTACCAGAACAAAGGAGAGTATAAACTTAATTTACTGGATGTTCAGACAGTTACGTTTTTTTTTTTTTTTTTTTTACACAGGATGTCTGTCTTTCGTAAATTTGACCAACTTTTCGTCTCCTTTGCAAAATCTTTTCTAGGGAAACCAATTTCTAAAGTGACTCTTGCCAGATGGATTTCAAGTTGTATTCTCTTAGCATATAGAGAATCTGGCTTGCCAGAACCAATGGGAGTTCATGCTCATTCTACGCGTTCTATGGCAACGTCTGCTGCTTTCTGGTCTAGAGTTTCCCTGGATGACATTTGTCCAGCGGCTACCTGGGCGTCCTCTCACACCTTTATTTCTCATTATAAGCTAGATTTGGTGTCTAGAGGAAGGGCTGCTTTTGGCTCTGTAGTGCTCCGAATATTCTTCCGTGAGGACCTCCCAAGATTTTGGGTAGCTGGGGACTCTGTCCCACAGGTTACTGATCAAATGAAGTTAACTACTTCAGATTTAGAAGTTATGTACTCACCATAACGTTCCATCTGAGTAGGTAACTTCATTTGTCAGCAATCGTCCCTCCCTCCTTCCCCCTAACCTGAATAGTTATTTAGCTGAACTCGAGGTTTGGATGCTTGAGTTTTGTTTGTTTCCGAGTCAGGTTTTCTCAGGTTGTTAGTTTGTTTTGTTGTTTGTGCAGATGGCAAATGTGATCTGAGGATTGGAAGGAGGTTGCAGGGTAGTATGGGTAAGGGGGTGGAGCTTGGAGCTCGGATCTTTAGCTTGGTATGCTGCCGGCTCGGATCCATATCGGATCCGTAACCCACAGGTTGCTGACAAATGAAGTTACCTACTCAGATGGAACGTTATGGTGAGTACATTAACCTTTTTTCCCCCCAAGGATACAGATTTCACTTCCACACGTTACCAACCCCCAAACGGATGGCCAGATCTACCCCCAAATCAGTGGACAGAGACTCAAAAGCAAGTTCTCTCTCTCTCTCTCTCATAAAGGCTATTCAGACTGTACTAGAAGAGGAAAATGGACAAGGTTTCTACTCAAGGCTTTTCCTGGTACCCAGAAAAGACAACTCATGGCGTTTTTATCCTGGACCTTTCTATCTTGAACACCTTTTTAGTGATTCCAAAATTCAAGATGCTAACTCTTCACCAGTTACTTCCTATGCTAGGCAAAGATACCTGGTTGGCAACACTGGATTTAAAGGAAGCCTACCTGCACATCCCAATCAGGGAATCTTGCAGAAGATACCTACGTTTCAAAGCAGGCTACATGCACTATCAGTTCTCTGCACTGCCCTTTGGCTTATCTACTGCACCCAGGGTATTCACAAAGTGCCTAGCTCCAGTCATTGCATTTTGCATGCAAAGAAATATTCAAATATACCCATACCTGGAAGATTGTCTAATTCAGGCAGAAAGGCAGGACATATTTTTGAATCATCTGGCATTTGTACAAAAGGTGTTAACTTGTCTGGGGTACACCATAAATGAAAAGAAATCACATCTGGTACCCAGTCATCAAATTATATTCCTGGGAGCAAGCTTGAACATAACTTCCCAGATGGCTTTCTTCACACCAGAGAAACAAATTCATTTGACAACTTACTTCATACTAGTGGCCACAAAAACCATGCTTATCTGCAAGGCAAATACTGCAAGCCTGGGGGTTCATTGTCTCCTGCATTCTACTAATTCCATATGCAAGACTGCATATGAGGAAACTACAATGGTATCTAATAAGCCTATGGTGTCAACATTATCAGGATCTAGAAGCAATGATTCCTATCATACCTTGCCTACGGTTAGAATTCCTTTGGTGGGCAGAGTCCTGCCACCAAAACAAGGGACTACCATTCACTCTACCCCTTGCCACCCAAACCCTAACAGACGCATCAGACTATGCATGGGGGGCTCACCTGGCAGGGAAGTGCATTTAGGGCAAATGGAACCAAAGTCAACTGCACCTGTACATCAATCAAAAAGAACTGTTAGCTGTACAGAATGCTCTGACAGCCTTCAAGGACCACATTCTTCCAGGACAAGTAATGGTAAAGACTGACAACACCACTGTTATGTGGTACATACACAAGTAGGGGGGTACCCATTCTTACCCCCCTCTGCAGACTAGCCATGATTCTGTGGAACACAGCCTTGAGCTACCAAATGCATCTACAGGCTCAATTCCTGCCAGGAAAACTAAATACACTGGCAGATGAACTAAGCAGAAATCTCATGGACCCACACGAGTGGAAACTGGAACCAAAGACTTTAAACATGTTGATAAACAAATGGGGGAGCATAGATATAGACCTGTTTGCCTCCCCCCAGAACTACCAGTTGGACAAATTCTGCACAAGGACTCCCCACAAGCAAGCTTGGAAAGTGGATGCTCTGTCCTTCAGCTGGAAAAATCTATCAGTTTATGCCTTTCCTCCTCTGCCTCTCCTCTCCAAAGTGCTACTAAAGATCAAACGGGACAAACCAAGGATGATACTGATTGCACCAGACTGGCCACACCAACACTGGTACCCCCTTTTGTGCAGTGTCTCATTGCTAGCCCCATGGCACCTGCCTCAGACCCCTACCCTGCTATCACAGCAGGAGAGCCAGATTCTGTACCCCAAGCTTCAAACCCTGAACCTGGCAGCCTGGCTAATCACCTAATCTCTCCGTTACCATCCCTCAGTAAAAAGTGTTGGATGTCATTTTGGAGGCAAGGAGGGCCTAGTAGTAGAAAATCTTATGCTGAAAAATAGAAAAGATTCTGTGCCTGGAACCAAATTCAATGGATGGCCACAGCAGCACTCAGTTTACCTGAGATTCTTCAATACTTAACTGAAATGCTTCACAAGGGCCTTTCCTTTTCCTCCATCAAAATTCACGCCTCAGCCATTTCAGCTCATTACAACACAGAACCACCCATCTTTTCTCGCCCACTGCTCAAGCAGTTCCAAAGAGGGGCCAAAAACTTGAGACCACCCAGGAGAGCCCCAATTCCAGCCTGGGACCTTAACTTTGTATTGGAAAAACTCACTCTTCCTCCTTTTGAGCCAGTTGCAAGTGCAGAGTTAAAATTCCTTTCTTGGAAAACTGCTTTTCTTTTCGCAATCACTTCAGCAAGAAGGGTATCTGAATTACAGGCCTTTATGGCAGTGGAGCCTTTCATCATCTTTCATGCGGACAGTGTGTCCCTCAGTACCAATCCCTCCTTCATGCCCAAGATGGTGTCCAGTGTGGCTCTTAATCCATTTATTTGCCAACCTTCTTTTCTAACCCACAGAACAAAGGAGAACAGATATTGCACTCCTTAGATGTGCACAGACAACTTAGATTTTTCTTGGACAGGACTAAACCTTAAAGAAAATCTGAACTGCTGGTGGAATTTGCTGCAGGGGCAGAGGGGAAGGCTATTTCAAAGCAAACCATTTCTAAATGGATAGGCCATTGCATTCACTTCTGCTATAAGAACCATGGAAAACCTATCCCACAGGGGATTAGACCCCATTCAACCAGGGCTGTGTCTACCTCTACAACCTTTCTCAGAGGTGTCCCTACCAGAGACATCCTAGAAGCTGCTACCTGGAGTTCTGTACATACTTTCGCCAAGCATTACCATTTGCCAATTTTCTCTAAATCTAGAGCTGGCTTTGCCACTGCAGTATTGCAGGGCCTTATAGCTGGTCCTAATGCTATCTAAATTCCTCCTCCATCCTTGGCTTTGGGAATCAACCCAAATGTGATGACTGCAACACGAAAAACATAGTACAGTTGTGTACACTTACCATAAATGTAGATGTTGGAGTGTATTCACTGTTGCAGTCCTGGTTACCCTCCCTCCAGCCCCCTGACTTCTTTTGGCTATATCTCTACTCTTCTTTACTATGCTTAAAAGCTTTTTGGTGTATTTGCTTTTTTGTTGGAGGTATAACCTTGTGTGTGTGTGTGTGTGTGTGTGTGTGTGTGTGTGTGTGTGTGTGTGTGTGTGTGTGTGTGTGTGTGTGTGTGTGTGTGTGTGTGTGTGTGTGTGTGTGTGTGTGTGTGTGTGTGCGCACCTGATCTGGGGCAAGAAAAACTGATGTAATGGTGTTGGCTGCATGATTTATACCCCTGACTACCTGATGTCACAGAAGATAAGACAGCAACCGAAGCAGGACCCAAGACTTTGATAATCAGGCCAACTGAGGGCTACTGCAAGCAGATAACCCAAATGTGATGACTGCAACAGTGAATACACTCTAACATCTGCATTTTTGGTAAGTGTACACAACTGTTCTTTAAGGCCCTCTGATGCGCAGAAATTTTAGCTGGAACTCGTGCATGTCAACAACTGGTGCTCAAAATGTGTTAAAACTAAATGCTAAAAAGTGCAATATCATCATCACATTTGGTGAACAATCTTTTCATCTGTCTTATGGTGTACGCAACACCCTGCTTCAGTATGAAAAATGTGGTGAGACCATGGAATGTGTGTAAGTAATTATCTTGCTTTTGACCACATTGCAACAGTGGCTAAGAAATAGTTCTACTTGGTGCAGCTGATCATTGGATTTCAGACTTTTATTGAATACAGGATCGTAGGAGGTTACTAGGCTAATGGCCTTGGGGCCCTTACAAGCCTAGCCAAGAATTTATCCCCAAAAAAGAAACCTCAGACAGCACCTGTCCCCCTGTCAGAGGGACACAAGTGGTTACAACAGCCTGAAGTTTTGACTGGATGGTAAAGCTTCACCACCTCAGAAATAACACATTTTTTGAAGGAGGCTTTCCTTATTTCTTCTCCATATGTGGATTTTCACTTAACTTCCCTCTAACTTGCTTAAACTGACTTTACAGTCACTTAACAGTGGAGAAAAGGAAAAAAAAAAACACAGGCAGTGAATCACTTTTGGTGAGCACACAAGCCACTGTGATTTTCCATGTTATCAAGTCTGCTCACCAAGATTCAAATTAGTAGGTTAAGGTCAACAAATTGAAATGTCATCGGATGAGTATTGGGCAAACTAGTAAGTTATCCAGTGGAAGGATGAAGGTGGATGTCTGAAAGGATCAGCTCTTCATTTGAAACAAAGGAGGAGATGATGAAAGATGGACTGAAAGATGTTCAAATTAAAATGTATCTAGTGAGGTTGGAATCTGTTTGCCTGCCTGCAAAGTACTTGACTGTCTTTTCTGGAAAGAAGGGGTGATGGGAGAGTGATGCAGAATGAAAGTGTCTTCATAGTAGAGTACTATAGTGAATTTAGATCTTGTTCTTCTAGCAGTAGGTAAACTATGGTGGAATCCACACTTGACAGGACATAGTCCATAAAGGTAATGACTGACCGTATTGCTTGTGCCATATTGTGGTTCACAATTTCTTTGGGCATGAGTGAGGGGAACAATTAAAGTAGTTTCTGTATCAGTTTGTTAGAGAGACCCGAGAAGGACTGAAGAGGACTATAAAAATTAACCACTTAGTTGAAAAAGGTCCATGGACTAGTCTACCCGAGTCTAGACAGAGACAGAAAGGTTAATGAAAAATTGTTCAGTATTGAAGGCTTGATGAGAAAATAGTTATTACAACTACAGCACATTATACGAGTTTTTTGCACTGTGTGCAACTGTTGGAAATGAAGGTGGAAAGTAGTAAAGGAGAGGTGAGAGCATGTTTGCTGTAAGGATCAGTACTGCAGGAATTTTGTATGAATGGCGAAAAAAGTTTCAATAAAAGGATATTCCATTTTTAGGTCAACTGTGGACTACCTACTATTTTCTGTTTGATTATTTTGTAGCATGTATTTTACAGTTCGATTTTTATTAAGTGAACTAAGCACTTCCTAAATTATGTTATGTAAACATCACTCCTTCCACACTGCAAAGTTTCTTCTTTCTTTATACTGATTCTGTCAATATCCCAAGAGTAAATTACCTAACGAGTGCTCTTTTGGATGTCAGATCCTTTAGAAGGCTTCCATATTTGCTGCTTTTTTCCTTTTGTTAGGAGGTAATCATGATGCAACTACGAGCCCTGATAAATTAAAGAATTTACAGGCCTTTTGTTAACAGAGAAAGCTAATAACCATTCTGTTCCTTCTGTAATTAGAAAAGCTTGGCTGAAACCAAACATTATCAAGAAAAAAATTGATAAAGAAGAACACTGTAGCTTTCTGATAATTTAAGCTGTTTTTTTAACTTTACTATGGACCCATTATTGGTGGCTGCAGTGGATCCTAGGTCCCTTGTCTTCAGTAGAAGGCTACTACTTCTGTGAATGCTGGAGTTGAGGTTTGATGTTATGTTGTCCCATCTCACCTTCATTCTTGCTGGTTGGGTTCAGAGCCGATCCTCTACTCCGACTCTGCCGATTTACTATAGTTTGAGAGCTTTTACTGGGTAGAGGCTACCCTTATCCCAACATGCCTAGCGGCAGCTACCCAGATCTCATTTGCTGCTTGCAGCATCAAGATTGCTACTACTGTACGTTGTGTTTTTTTTTTTTCTAGTTATTGCTACTTCATATATTTACTAGTTATATTGACTCGTTAGTGTGCATCTTTCCCCGTTAGTCTAACAACCCCTTTCTCTGCTTGTTGTGGTGGCTTTGGCCATCGTTTTTTTCTATTCAGGCCTTTCTTTCCCCTTTAGAGATTGTTTAAATTAGAGGGTTCTTCCCTTTCTTCACTCTTTTCTGGGATTGCCATGCAAGTTGGAGTCTCTCCCATCGGGGAGTCGACTTTTAAGTTAGAGGCTCTCCCCCTTCCTTTTCAAAATCAAATAAATAAATAAGGTTTCCTTTTTCATCAGCCTGTTTCTACTTGTAGGCGGTTAGTGATAGTTTTCTTTTTTTCTTTGTGTAAGTTTTTCCTGACTAGTGCTCACTGTGTCTAAAGAATCAAAACCCTCTGGATTTAAAAAAATGCGACTCATGTTGCCAGAAAATGTCCCTTACGGACGGGCATACGAGTTGTGTTTATTATTTAGGGGCTGCTCACCTGCAGGACTCTTGCTCGATCTGTCATGCTTTCAGTTCCAGAGTCCTGCAGGAGAGAAAAAAATAAGCTTATTTTATGTGGCCTCCTGAAGAACCCTCAGGATTCTTTGTCTCAGGGTCCTCAGCCAGCCAAAGTGTCCAAGAAACACTCTAAGCCATTGGTTCCGAGTTTGGAACAGGCAAAAATCACTGAAAAGCCTTCGGCTCTGTCGGCCCCCAGCATTGGCTCAGACAAAGTTAAGTCTTCAGAGGCTCCATATGTGTCCTTGGAGCCAGTCTGGATCCATAAGCGATCAAGGTCTCCCTCTTTGGAGCTGGTACATTCTGCTCCACAATCTCATCTGCCGCAACCTGGAGCGGGCAGTCACCGGTCCTCTTCACACTCCTCTCGGTCCTCCAGACTTTTGGATCATGATGTGGCGAGAGTGGTCAACAGGCTCCTCAAGTCACAGGCACTTGCTAAATTACTTTCGAGCCCCGCCCATAAGGATTTTGCTCCTTCAGCCCTCCCAGCTTCTCCATCGATTCCTTCTCCGACTCTCTTGAGCTCGGAGCCGGATTGCATGGAGGTAGTGGTGGTGGAACTGTCTGCCGGTTTCTTCTCTCTCATCGGTTCCGACGACCAGTCAAATCTCCTCGATGTCTCGGTCCATTGAGGGATCTGGGCGCTGAAGCTCTTTCGCTGGCTCCGAGGGGGGAAGTGGAATCAGACCCTTGTCCGACCCCACTCTCCTTGTCTGAGCTTTGGCGCAGGTGAGCTCGGCTCCTACATCAGCCTCAGAGCTGGCGGCTCCTTCGACTCGGGACCGTGGAGGCTTCGAGGTGATGAGCGTGCTCCACCCTCTGCTCCATTGGCTCCTTCTCCGTCGGTGCCTGTGCTTGCCTTTGTCCCTCCTCCTGCCAAGTGTAGGGAACCTGTGCTCCAGGGCGCCCCACTGAGTGACCCTCACTTCTTTCAAAACCTCCCCCGAACGTTCGGAGGAGGTCCCTCGGAAGAAGTGTAAGAGGAAGCTTCTAGACTCCCCTGAATCTATCACTTCGGATACGGACTTTGATGAGTCGAAAGGGTCCCCCTTTGAGGATGTCTCTTTTTCAGACATCTTGGAAATCGTTAGAGGGGTGGCTGGAAGTGCCTAGCCCCTTCTGAGGGCGAGTCTATGCCTGGACACATTTGGTTCCTGACCCTCCACCTCTTGGGTGTGTCTGCCTTTCGACCCACTTTTGTCTGTAGTGAGTCGAAAGATGTGGAGCGCTCCAGAGACCATGGAACCTGTTCCGAAGAGACATAAATTTATTACAGCTCCAGAAGAGAAGCCTTTCCTATCAAAAGGGGTCCCTGTTGATGCCATGGTGGTGGCAGCAGCCACCAAGAAGGAACTTGTGGAAACTTCTTCATCTGTCCATCTGCCGAACAGAGTCTCGTACGATGGGCAGGTATGGGAAGCGTATGTTTTCTTCAGAGACCTTTACTCTCAAATCGCTGAATTACTTGTCACACTTCACACTACTTCAGAGGGATCTCCTGAAGGAGCTAGGAGATACCCTGCAAGATCCTACAGCTGAGGGAGTTGCGAACAGGGCAGCTTCCCAGCTCGTGACCTTGACCTTTGTGGTTAACTTCTCCATGAGGCTCATTTCTTATGCGGCATATGGAGCGAGTAAGGTAGCAGGTACTGGAGTAGCTTTACGCAGACACTCCTGGATGTGCCTTTGTCAATTTACGGAACCCTTTAAGTCTTCATTTACCAACACCCCCTTTGATGGCTCATCCCTGTTTGGGCCTCAGGTAAAAGAGACTCTCACCAGGTGTGAACAGGATTGCAAGACTCTCTCTGCCATAGGGGTCCGTTTTTCCACTCCATCTAGACCCTATCCTAAAGGTCAGAATAGTAGAAAAATGTGGTTCCGAAAATCCCAGGGATCTTTGCCTGGCATGTGGTGATTTTTTCCCCCCAGAGGCAGAGGGGGAAACTATGGAAGACGCTGCCCTCGTGTCAGAGGGGGTCCGCAACAGCAGGGTGACCGAGATACTTTCTCTGCTAGGCCCTTCCAGCACTCCTGAAGGGAGGCTCGGCTGTCCACCTCTGGAGGCAGTCGGGGGCAGACTATCACTGTACCCAGCAGCCTGGCAATCTCACGAGAGAAACATGGGTACTTTCGATAATATTACAGGGGTTACAGAATTCCCTTTTCTCAGTCCCCCCCTCAAAAGACAAACGTATACCATATGTTCCACCCAGTCTTCGGGATCATGCAATCCTAGAGGTTCAAAGATTGCTAGAAAAAAAGAGCCATCCAGGAAGTCTCCGCAGACAAAATTGGATCCGGAACTTACTCAAGGTTCTTTTTAGTTCCAAAAAAGGCAGGGGACTGGAGACCAGTCTTGGATCTCAGCAAGCTAAAACAATCGGTAAAAAAGACAAAGTTCTGGATGGTGACACTGCAGTCCATTCTTCCCTTCAAGGGTCAGGACAATTGGATGTGCTCCATAGATGTCTAGGACCCATACTACCATATAAAAATGGACAGGTAATTCAGGAGCTTCCTATGCTTCCGGCTGGGAGCCAGTCATCAGTTCAGGGCTCTGCCCTTTGGTCTCACCACAGCCCCCAGGGTGTTTACCAAGTGTATGGCAGTGGTCACGGCTCACCTGAAGCGTCTAGCATTCCAGATGTTTCCATATCTAGATGACTGGTTCCTCACTGCTACCACCGAGCATCAACTAATCAAAGCATGGGACTACACAATACAGACTTGTTCCCAGTTAGGCATCACTGTAAACAACAAAAAATCTGCCGTGTTCCCTTGTCAGTCTATTACCTTTATAGGGGCAGACTTTGATACAAGACGCATGATAGCAAAACTGCCTCAAGACAGGGTGTCGACCATTCGTCAGCAACTTTCCTTTCTCATAAAGAAGACGAGATTGCAGGCAAGACACGTCTTACAAGTACTGGTCTCAATGGCTGCAGCTATTACACTAGTTCCTTTAGCACGCTTCCACATGCAGATTCTACAGCAGCTTCTTTTCGCTCGGTGGTCTTTCCAGGAATTGCCAGTGTCACACATGATCTTTATCACAGAATCTTGCAAAAAGGACCTACTATGGTGGCTGATCTCTCCCCAGGTGACTCTGGGCAGACCCTTTCTAGACCCGCATTTCGTAGCCACAGTGACCACAGACCCTTCCCAGATAGGGTGGGGGGGGCATTATCTGGGACGGACTGTCCAAGGAACGTGGCATCGTCATGGTACCATTTGCACATCAATGTCCTAGAGATGAGCGGTGCTTCTGGCGTTGCAAGCACTTCAAGACTCTCTACCTACAGGGACCCTTGCAATCCAGATAGACAATGTCAGTGGTATGGTACATAAACAAGCAGGGCGGAACTAGATCTTACCTCTTGTGTCGGGAGGCACTTCAAGTATGGCAATGGGTGATGTTTTCCCAACATTTTCTGATTGCAATGCACATTCCTGGAAAATCCAGCGTGTTAGCGGACAGGCTCAGCAGGGCTATCCTCATGCTTCACGAGTGGTTCCTGAAGCAAGAAGTTACGGACTTGATTTTCTGCAAATGGGGCCAGCCATGGTGCAATCATTTTGCCACTCCCCTAAACAACAAATGCAGCAGCTACTTCGCCTTAGTTTCCCCTCCGGGACAGTCCCCCAGGGATGCACTTGTTCACGATTGACTTCTGGGACTTGTATGCCTTTCCACCCTTCCCCCTCATTCCAAAGGTACGTCAGAAAGCAAAATAGTTGGGTTGCAGACTCATCCTCATTGCTCCTTACTGGCCTCATCAGATATGGTTTCCATTTCTTCGCCATCACTTTCAACTGGAGCCTTGGATACTGGACCCAGTTCCTGACCACCTGACTCATCAGTCAGGCGGGCTTCACCCATCCCTTCAAACTCTCAAGCTGACTGCTTGGTTACTCCACTTCCAGTCTTAGCCAGGCTCTCAAACATTTTCCCTGTTGTACAACACATCCTAGTGTCCTCCCACAAGCCCACTACTAGGAGGATTTATACTAGCAAATGGAAGAGGTTCTCTTACTTTGCCAAAAGTAATAACATTGATCCTTTTACGCCTTCTGTTCACAAGATTCTTGACTTTCTGGCCAAAACCTTTGAAAAAGGGGCAGCTGCAGCTACTGTTAGGGTCCATCTGGCTGCCATCTCCAGTTTTCATGTAGGAGACTTGGGTTCCAACATTATGTCCCATAAGTTGTGCAGAGCATTCTTATGAGGTACAACACTTTTACAGCCCCCGGTAAGAGACCCCCCCCCCCCCGGGACCTAAACTTGGTTGTAGCTTCAATGGTTCTGTCCCCTTTTGAACCAGCAGCATCTTGCCCCCTGAAGTTTCTATCTTGGAAAACCCTCTTCTTGGTTGCTATGACCTCAGCTAGATGGGTTTCTTAATTGCATGCTTTGTCTATTCGTCCGCCGTATCTCATTTTTCACAAAGATGGTCTATCTCTAAGGACCAATCCTTCTTTCTTGCCAAAGCTTTGTTTTGAGTATAACTTAAATCAGTCCATTGAGCTTCCTGTGTTCTTCCACAATTATGGCAACAAGGCAGAGTATAGATTACACCAATTGGATGTTCATAAACAATTACGTTTTTATTTACACAGGACTAAAGACCTCAGAAAATCAGACCAATTGTTCATATCCTTTGCTGACAATAAGCAAGTTTATACAGTTTCTAAAGTGACTTTATCAAAATGGCTGTCAGACACAATCACTTATTCATATGGTTTGTGTAAAAAGACGCTTCTAGGAAGACCCAGAGGACATTCAACCAGGGCCTTAGCCACCTCTGTTGCCTTCCAAGCTAAATTGCCTTTAGATTCAATCTGTGCAGCAGCAACATGGGAAAATCCTCATACCTTTATCTCTCATTACAAAGTGGATGTGGTCTCCCGGAATAGGGCATCCTTTGGTTCCACGGTCCTGAAGAGTTTGTTCCAGTGAGCCACCTGAGAGCCAGGTGCTGGGGACGCGGTCCCAACCAGCAAGAATGAAGACTAGCTGGGACAATATAACATAAAGAAGTTATGTACCTACCATAACATTCCATGTTTGTTGTCCTTCATCTCACCTTCCTTCGTGCGTCCCCCCCTTCCTGGAGGTTCGAGAGGAGTTCTTTATTGGTTATACTGGCCGAGTTTCCTGCTGACATACCAGGTTAGTTAACCATACATTGTCTTTTCCTCTTTCCTTCCTACCTTGATGTACAAGAGCTTAGTAAAAAAAAAAATTTTTTTTACTACATATGTCTAGTGTGGGCCATTACAAATGAGATCTGGGTAGCTGCCACTAGGCATGTTGGGATAAGGGGTAGCCTCGAGCCAGTAAAAGCTCTCGAGCTAGTAAATCTGAGTCTGAGTCGAGGATCGGCTCCAAACCCAACCAGTAAGAAGGAAGATGAGATGAAGGACAACAAACATGGAATGGTTATGGTAGGTACACAACTTCTTTTTGCCCACTTCATAGGTGGATCTCCAGTCATTGTTCTCCTTTTTCCATACCACTTCACTTCCTCAGCACAAGGTTCTTGCGGTAATGGGAGAGGCTCCAGTGATGCTGGTTGTTGTAGGTAAAATGGCAGTTGGTGCTAGATCTTTTTACATTAGTCAAAAGAAAATTTCACTGTCCAGTTGTCTCTTCCATTGTGTTTGCTGATAGTCTTGGATCTCGTCCTTTTCCTCATTGTTTTTTGTGATTAGTCTTTTTTCCTTTTGTTTGATTTTGCAATGCTTGTAGTTGGGATGTCTGAGCACTAGGTATTTGTAGGCCAAACGCACTGTATTGCTGCTGACTCACTGTGTTGTAGTTGAAATAGAACTCTATCCCCAATATTGGTGTCTCTGGGGCAGATCAGTAGTCTTCTGGATAGCTGAAACATCTCCTGTTTTCTCTATAGATTCTCACAGGTCGAACCAACTGAGCCTCTGGAAACTATGCTGCCTACAAGGCAAGCACAGCAAAGAAAACTGTTGTCTAAATTCAAGGTGTAGTGGAATACTTCAATTAGAAACAAAATCAGTGGAACAAAATAACCCACACAGTGGGCAACCAAATAGTTTATTGAGCCAAACGCTTTCATCCCTACCAAATAAAGTGGGACTTCGTCAGTTAAATATTAAACATCACTACTTCTGGACTACTACCCACTGCTTGCATGTTTATCCACCCCATCTCAAAAGTTTTCCAATTTCTGAATTGATAAAAGTTTTAATGAAATCCAACCAGAAACGTATGGATTCTTTTAGAGGCAGAAATTAATCATTTGGATTTTAACATTAAAAAGGATTTGGCATTTTCTTTTCAAAGAGCTGAATATGGCAAACTGTTAGAGAAGGTAGGTAAAGTTTTCTAGTCATGTATAGGAAGGAAAAGAAAATATGGAGGGATATGGTAGATTATGAGAGAACTAGAGCATATTGTAGACCACCAACATTGGCTAATAATGATCAACATGATGATGGTGTAGGTGGTGGGGAACACAATGACCTTTCCATTGACTCCACATCACACCCTTTAGAACCTCTGGCTCTGAGAAGATCTGAGAGACTAATCAACCAGAAACAGAAAACAAAGGATTATTCCCCAATACAGGAACAATGGAGGAATCTGAATGGGAGGTCATTTTACCAGAGGAAAATGAATTAAACAATTCTTTTAGTAGTAACATTTTTCAGGTTATTACTAATCATGGTGATTTCAAAACTTACAATTTTAGTAATCAAGTTATCTCTTCAAACTGTTTACTTATTTCAGAAAGACATGACTTTTGTGCCCACTAAGAAGGCTGATTTGATTAAAACAATATTGGTTGTGAAACTATGCACTATTAAATTGAACTTTTCAGTTCTATTTTTTAATGCACAGCATTTAGACATTCATCAGGATTTACATAAATCCAGCACGTTTAACCCCCCTCCGCACACAGTCATTTCTCTTTTTGAGAAACTGTGAACATGACATTTGTTTGGCATTACAAAACACAAATAGATGTATTCAATACACTCAGTCAAAGAGTTAAATGAGTATATTGCAAACTATTTGTAGGAATAAGAACATTCGGTTGATGAAACTCGATAAGGGGGGTGGCCTAGTTATTATGAGCAGTACAGATTATGAAAATGTAAATGTTGTTGTTGATAGATTAATAAGAGGCATCACAAAATCAGTTGAATGTAGCTTATAGTAATATTTTTTTATTGAATGACTTATTGTTGCAAGAACAGGTTTCTTTACATGATTACAACTGTCCGCATTGAATATTTCTTAGAATACAAGGTATTTTTAGTATTCCCAAGATGCATAAAAATCTGACAGAACCCCCCCACCCCCTTTGACCCACAGTTGATGCTAAGGGGTTAAAAAGCTGTGGTGTGGCTAAGTTTGTCAAGTTAAAAGGTGTCCTTAGCCAGGAGAAATACATTTAGAAAGAGTCATGAGATTTTTTGAAAAGTATCAGACAGGACATGTGCTGACAAGACAATTTTAGTTATAATTGATTTTAAGGATCTTTCTTGGTGATTCCACATGATATAGGTTTATCATGGTTTTATAATTATCTGAGTGATGCTAAGACATTGGACACCAATTTAGTTAATGTTTTAAGAACCTTCATGGAATTGCTTCTGGATAATAACTGCATTTACTTTGATGGTATGATTTATAAACAGAAGACGGGTGTTGCCATGAGTGCCACATGTGCCCCAGTTTTTGCTATTATTATGGCACACTGGGAGCACACTTTTGTTTTGCAGTCAGGACACCAAAACACTTGGTCACTGTTTGGTAGATACCTGGATGACGTAGTTATCTTTTGGCAGGACACCAAGGAAAAGTTATTTGAATTTTTTTCATATGTCAACAGTACAACTGTTCATAAAATTCATGATGGATTTTTTTGACTAGTACTTCAATAATTTGTACATAGAGATAATTTAAAGATTTTAACAATTGGCAATTTGTATCCAGTGAATATAGAAAAATCTATGCATTTAAACAGCCATTTTGGCAGTTGTGACCCCTACCATCAAAAGAAAGTTTTAGCAAAAGGACAGGTGGTTAGGCTTTGTCGTATGATTTCTAGCTCAGAATTGTTTAGAAAAGTGATAAACTGAGATCCATGCTCTTGAGAAGGGGATATCCAACAGAATTCCTCCCTAATATTTTTGAGGAGGTTCACCAAAATCTTCTCTCTTGTTCACTATTAGGGGTGTAATATTTGGTGAAAATTCTAAGTAAGGTCCAAAACACTAGGCTCAATAACAGCCTTATACTTACTTTCAATGGGAACATTGATGGTGTCTCCCAGATTATTAGAAGAAATTGGAAAACTTTTGAGATGGGGTAGATAAACATGCAAGCAGTGGGAAGTAGTCCAGATATTGTTTTGAAATTATTGGTGTATGGGGTATACCTGATGCCTGTTCCCCACAGCAGAAGTAGCAATAATAATAATACAAAAAAATGGGCACATACAAATGCGGACGATGATTGCAATGTTCATTTATTTATGAAGGAGAGGGGGGGTTGTATTCAAAACTTTGGTTATGTCAAAGGTGGGATGCATGCTAATGTTCTAAAGGTGTAATCTGTCATTAGTTGCCAAATGAGCTTGATTTTCTATGCAAGTATAATGGAAAGATTACTTAAAGAATGTATATTTGAGCATTTATATGCAATTAAAACATAATTTAACTAATGCGCTCTGTAGACATTCTTTAGGTTTTTTGTTTTAGACATCGTCAAGCAGGATTTCAGGGGTGGTCTGTGGAAAACTGTGCCTGAAGTAAAAGAAGTGCATTGGCAGATTAAATTACATGCCTCTGGTCCTTTTGGGCTGAATAACACTAGTTCCATTGGACAAATTTTAAAGTTGAAATCTTTTAGTTGTGAATAATTTTATGTATTATATTTTAGGCTGTCTGTGTGTCTGTCTAATATACATACACACACACACACTTCTTTATTGTGTTGTCATCGTTGAATTTTTATTGATGTGTTTCTCTTTTAGTGGCGATGTTTTAATTGATATGGTCCACTAAACTATTTAAGGAAGTGACATTAATATTTTTTATCTGAAGTCCCAGTTTATTTGGTGGGGATGAAAGCGTTTAGATCAATAAACTGTTTGTTTATTTGGTTGCCGATTCTGGATTATTTCATTCCATTGATTTTGTTTCTGATTGAAGTATTCCACTATACCTTGAATTTAGATTTTGCTGTTCTCTTTGCTGTGCTTTCCTTGTGGGTGGCATTTTTTCCCCGAGGCTCATTTGGTTCAATTTGTGAGATCTTCTTTCATTGTTTCCTGGATTATGCTTCCATATAGATTATAAAACCTTTTGTACAGGAATACATCACTTTGCAGTGAGCCACTTAGGTTTCTGCAGCTCGTATGAACCTCAGGAACTTTAGCCAAAAATAGAAAAAAAGCCATCTTTCCCACCATTTCCAGTGTTGCATTCTATGAAAGATGAAGGTTCCGTGGTAAACTTAAACTACATTAGTCCTGTCACTGGACTGGGCACAGACTCTAGGGATAAGAATTCTTAAGTCATGGCTCTCCTTCAGAGTATGTTTTATATGGAGAGAATTTAAGATCTGAAGTAGCTAACTTCATTTGTGTAGCAACCTATGGGTATCGGATCCGACTTCGGATCTGAGCCGGCAGTTTTCAACCGCTTAGATCCTAGCTCTTCCCCCTACCCATAAACCCCTGCCAACCCTGACTGACCTCCGATCTAGTTTGCCGTGCTTGTCGTCAGCAGCTGGGTTTTCGAGCTCCAGGCTTGGTCGTTAGTTGTGAGGAAAAAATTAGAAAAATTTTATTCTTTTCTATCCTTTAGTGTGAGTGTGTTGTGTTTAGATCCCTTTGGTCTGTAAACCCTAGTGTTAACTCTATTTTTAGTTATATTTTTTTCCCTCCCTCTCCCTCGCTGGTTCGTCAGGGTCTGTGTGCGTGTGTTGGGGCCTAACGAGTGTGTCCTCCTTAGCTTAAATGTCTGAGGCCCCAAAACCAATCTTTTTCTAAATGCACCAAGTGTGGCAATAAGCTTTCACCGGCTGATGACCACACTGTGTGTTCTGTGCCTTGGGGTTGGACACCTTTCCTCTGGGTGTTCCATCTGTGTGGCGTTCAACCCCAGGGCACTTAAGGACTGGAGATCCAAGCTGATCCTGGTGGGTCTCTTGCCCCCGGATTCGGCTTCGGCCTCCGGTCCTACCGTAGCTTCCACCGCGGCGGCCACTCCTGCTTCTCTCCCCCTGACCAGGACTCAACCTCCCGCTGTAGGCCCGGAGGAGAGGGAGGCCAGGAAAGACAAAAGGAGGGAGAAGCACCACAAGCGGAGGGCCGATGCCTCCGCGTCGGCCCCCCTGGCTAAGTGGTCTTCTCCCTCCAGGGCTTTCCGGGCTCCATGTTTTTCACCGGGTCCTGAGGAGGAGGAGACCCGATCTCCTTCGAGGTCATCGAGGCGGCACTCCCGTCCTGCCTCGATGGCCTCGTCGAGATCCACTCGTAGCCTTTCTGATGCGGATTTGGACCGGATGATGCGAAGGTTCCTCCAGGCCCAACTGCAGATGAGAGTGCTCCTGCCCCCCCCCCCCCCTCTGGGGGGGAGCTCGACCCCTTTCTTTGCCCCAGTAGCTCCTTCTCCATCCCGCTTCCCGGGTTCGGAGCTTTTGGAGCCGGGCAGCCTTGGAACCGGGGGTGGGTCGGTGCCGACATTCTCGGATACTTCAACGCTTCCCTCAAGCCTGTCGGGTCCGTTTTTGTCGGATCCAAGCTCTCTGAGCCGAGGGCTGAGCTTTGGATCCGAGGGTTTCAGTATGCCTTCGGCGCCGTCCAGGTTTGAGCATACTGGTCCGTCTGATCCGATCGCTTCGGCGCCGGCCTCAGTCCACCTGTCGGATCCGTGTGAGGGTCTGCTCTCTGATCCCAGAGAGAGCAGCTCTCCCTCTGCGTTCGTGGTGGAGAGGGCCCTGTCGACTGCTTCCAGGCCCCCAGTCCTTGCCACGGCTCCACCCCGCACTCCTTCTCTGTTGCATCCGACTTCCATCACCCGGCCCCAGGGACAGCCTGCTTCACTGTCCCAGGTCGTTCCCTTGGAACAGGATATTGCTGGTGAGGCCTCCTCGGACAGCCCCCCGAGGAGATCCCCCACAAGCGGAAGTGCAAGAGGAGGCACGTGGACTCCCCTGAGTCCCTTGACTGAAGACACGGATTTGGAGGAAGGGGAAGGCTCCCCAAGGTCACCCCCCAAGGATATCTCCTTTGGAGACATCATGGAAATGCTCAGGATCAGAAGTGGGTGGTTTACCCCAAAGCCGTCCTTGGACGAGTCTGTGTTCCTGGAGGCATTTGAAGCAGGCCCTTCTACCTCTTGGGTGTCCCCTCCGGATGACCCCCTGGTGGACCTGATTACCACCAGGGTGTGGAAGGAGCCGGACACTGTGGAGCCAGTCCTGAAACGCCCTGACAGGATCCTCAGTCCCCCTGCGGTTAGGCCCCATTGGAGCAAAGGTCCCCCGGTAGATGCCATGTTGGTGGTGGTGGCCACTAAGAGGGAACTAGCTCGAGAGCCCCTCAGTCCAGCCCCTGGGCAAGGAGTCCCGATCGCTGGACTGCTTAGGGAAGTGGGTGTTTAGTTCAGCGTCCTTCTCGGTTAGGTCTCTGAACTATATGGCACACATTATTCGATTGCAGCGGGATCTCATTAAGGAATACGCTGCATCGCCCCCGGAGTCCATGTCGGCGGAGGACAAACAGCTGTACTCCACCCATATGGCCACTCTTAGGTCCATTTCCAATACCTCTATGCAGCTACGCATGCGACAGAGGGAGCCGCTAGAGCCAGCGGAGCAGGCCTCGTCATGAGGCGTCAGGCCTGGCACCGGCATTGTGATTTCGCGGAACCCTTTAAGGCGTCGTTCACAAATGCCCCTTTTGATGGTACTACCCTATTTGGGAAGACCATTCGCGACACCTTGGTCCAGAGTGAAAAGGATGGGAAGACGTTGTCTGCCGTCTGAGTCCGCTTCTCTGCTCCCCAGAGGTCCTTCTCCAAGAACCAAAAGGGACAGAAGAAGATGTGGTTCCGGAAGTCGCAACAGTCCCAGCCCGCTCCAGATCCCCAGTCCTTCCGTGGCAGAGGAGGACAGGGAGGACGCCGCCCTAGAGGCAGAGGGGGCCCGAAGAACTTTGGGTCCAGAGAACCCTTCTTTGACCGGCCCACGCAGCAGCCCTGAGGGGCTGCCCGACTGCTCCACTCTGGAGGCACTCTGGGGATGTTTCTCGAGGCACCCGGCAGCTTGGGAGTCCATCACAGCAGACCGCTGGGTGCTTCGCATCATATCCAGAGGTTACCAGATTCCTTTCTCTTACCCCCCTCTCTTCCCCAAGCACCTCCCCGGTGTCCCACCCGATCAGAGGGAGGCCACAGCTGCGGAAATTCAGCAGCTACTAGAAAAAAGAGCCATCCAACAGTCCCCCCCCCCCCCCAGACTAGCTCGGATCGGGTTATTACTCCAGGTTCTTTTTGGTGCTTAAAAAGACTGGGGACTTGAGGCCATTCCTCGATCTCTCCCTGTTGAACCTGTCAGTAACCAAAGAGAAGTTTCGGATGGTCACTCTTCAATCCATTCTCCCCCTTTTACGGGAGAACGATTGGATGTGCTCTATAGACCTCAAGGATGCGTACTACCACATTCTCATGGACAGACTATCCAGGAGGTTTCTCCGCTTCCGACTAGGGGCCAGTCATTACCAGTTTAGGGTTCTCCCCTTTAGTCTCACCTCAGCCCCCAGGGTGTTCACCAAAGTGTTAGCAGTGATAGCGGCCCACCTGAGGCTACAGGGAATTCAGGTTTTTCTGTACCTGGACGACTGGCTCCTGACCGCCCCAACAAGGCATCTACTCTGCACAGCCAGGAACTATTTTCTTCGCTTTGCTCCCTGGCTAGGGATCACAATAAATATGGACAAATCTTCTCTCACCCCGACTCGGGTCATAGATTTTATCGGGGCCAGGTTAAACACAATCAATCTTGTAGCCTTCTTAACCCCAGAACGACTTCGAACCCTGAGGCTTCATGTGCGGGCCATCCTTCTATCTTCAGCTCCTCCTGCGGAATTGGTCCTGAGGGCTCCAGGTTCAATGGCAGCGGCAATCAACTTATTGCCAATGGCACGTCTGAACATGAGGGTCTTGCAATGGACCCTCCAAGTCCAGTGGTCTTTTCGTCACTACCCTCTGAGTCATCCCATTCCCCTCAGTAGGGCTTGCAAGAGGGCTCTCGTATGGTGGCTACAATCTCCAGACCTCCACACGGGACGCCCCTTCTCTATGGCCTCTCCCCTTGCCACTGTGACCACGGACGCCTCTCTCCTCGGGTTGTCTGGGGGGGCACTCTTTGGGCAGGACTGTCCAAGGCACGTGGAACAACACTGAGACCTCTTTGCATATCAGTATCCTAGAGATGAGGGCAGTGCTGTTAGCGTTGCAAGCACTTCAGGACCTTCTTCTTGTAGGGACTATTGCGATCCAGACGGACAACATGTCGGTTGCCTGATACATCAACAAACAGGGGGGAACCAGGTCTTACCCACTCTGTCGAGAGGCCATGAGAGTGTGGGAATGGGCGATCACCAACCGTTTTCACATTGCAACGCACATTCCGGGACGGTCCAACATCCTGGCAGACAGACTCAGTCGCACCATCCTTTCCCCTTACGAGTGGTCTCTCAATCCACAGGTAGCGAATCAGATTTTTGCCAAGTGGGGGCAGCCCTGTTGCGATCTTTTCGCCTCTCCTTCAAACACCAAATGCAACAGCTATTTCGCTTTAATTCCCCACGTCAGGGAATCCCCGAGAGACGCTCTGGTGCATGCTTGGCCTCCCGGTCTGCTTTATGCTTATCCGCCTCTTCCCCGATGCTAAAGTTTTTCTACAGAAAGCCAGTCGGTTGGGGAGCAGGATCATCCTCATTGCCCCATTCTGGCCTCGTCAAACCTGGTTTCCTTAACTTTGGTCTCATCTGGTGAATCCTCCTTTGATTCTAGATCCCCTCCCGGATCTGATCTCCCACCCTCTGGGTCTCCCAACCCCGAACCTGGTCAGTCTCAAGCTCACAGCTTGGCTGCTCCAGTTCCACTCGTAGCTATGACTCCCAGCATCTCTTCCCCAGTCAAAGCCATTCTAGTAGCAGCCCACAAGCCTTCTACTAGGAAGATTTACAGTAGCAAATGGAAACGTTTCTCGATTTGGGCGGAGCGTTAAAACTTGGATCCCTTCACAGCTCCCTTACCTGCTGTGTTAGACTTCTTATCAGGACTGTTTCACCAGGGGGCTAGCTGTTCCTCCGTCAAGGTTCAACTAGCAGCTATCTCTCACTATCATGTCAGACATGATCTGCGTCCTTTGATCACTTCAAAACTGTGCAAGACCTTTATGAAGGGCACCTTCCTGCTCAGACCTCCGGTAAAGGAAGTGGTACCTCTGTGGGATTTGACATTAGTGCTTCAGGCCTTGACAGCTTCCCCCTTTGAGCCTGCAGCTTCAGTGGATCTAAAGTATTTGTCTTGGAAGACGGTCTTTCTCGTCGCCATCACTTCAGCTAGAAGAGTTTCTGAAATTCAAGCCCTGTGTGTGAAACCCCCGTATCTAACCTTTCACAAGGATATAGTTTACATCAGGACCAATCCCTCCTTTCTCCCTAAGGTTGCTTCCGAGTCAAATATTAATCAGTCCATTAACCTGCCAGTTTTCTTCCCCAGTCATCAGAACAAAGGGGAATACAAACTACACCTTTTGGATGTGCGTAGACAACTTCGATTTTATATTCACAGGACATCTGGTCATAGGCAATCCGACCAGTTGTTCGTCTCCTTTGCCAAAACAAATTTGGGTAAAACGGTATCTAAAGTCCCATTGTCTCGATGGATCTCGCAGTGTATTCTTTTGGCTTATGAAAGTTCTGGTAGGCCCGCATCTCAGGGAGTCAGTGCCCACTCTACACAATCTATGTCCACCTCTGCTGCCTTTAGGTCCAGGGTATCCTTAGATGATATTTGTTCGGCTGCCACTTGGGCCTCATCTCATACCTTTATCAACCATTATAAACTGGATATTATCTCCAGAGGGAGAGCATCCTTTGGCTCTGCAGTGCTCCGGAACATCCTTCCATGATGGCCGCCCAAGGTTTAGGTAGCTGGGGACTCTGTCCCATAGGTTGCTACACAAATGAAGTTAGCTACTTCAGATTAAGAAGTTATGTACTCACCATAATGTTCCATCTGAGTAGATAAACTTCATTTGTTAGTAACTGTCCCCCCCTCCTTCCCCCTGACCCTTGATTGTTCACATTGTTGTCTTCAGAGATGGTCTTTGATATTGATCTATCTTTAGCGGTTGCTGTTTTAGGGGCAAACTTGATCTGAGGTCAGTCAGGGTTGGCATGGGTTTATGGGTAGGGGGAGGAGCTAGGAGCTCGGATCTAAGCTGTTGAAAACTGCCGGCTCGGATCCAAAGTCTGATCCGATACCCATAGGTTGCTAACAAATGAAGTTTATCTACTCAGATGGAACGTTATGGTGAGTACATAACTTCTTATTTTGTCAAAGATAATGTTATTTTTAGTTAGTGAATGTACTCCCAAAAAATGTGCGCGTAGTTGCTGATGTGCTTCATGTAGTCGTATCTTTTTTGATAGTGTGCATGTAGAATTACCTCGAGTGATGTTAATGAAACTGCATCTGAAGGCTGCTGTATTTTTCTGCCTTGTTAGATTTGGTTCTGCCAGCTAGTTTAATAAATGAAACCTACTTTCTGATTTTCCCAGGTTACTTTAGTTGTTTTATGGTTTTATTTACAATATGAACTGTCCATGATATGAGGACACAGAGAGGGATGTTTGGGGTGCATTTACTTTTTTTTTTTTTTTTTGTGGGATCTTGCATTCCTGGGTTAAAGCCTTGGTGCTGCCATCCCCATTTTCAGTTTTCCAAGTTTTACAGATGTGTAGGCAAATGACTGGGTTTTGAAACCTACAGTAGTAAATGGTGGTACTGTGTATAAAATTACAGTGAATATATGATTTTAATTTTCTTTTGACTGCAGGAAATGAGTGGAACATTGATTCTGGAAAAATATGTGCTCTTATTCAGTTTAACATTTTTTTCTTTTTCTTTTAGACTTTTGTCTCCCAGTTGTGACATTATCTCAGAACTGGGTAAAGTTCACCAGTTTGAGATGGTGATAGGAATGAATGGCAGAATTTGGGTGAAGGCCAAAACCACTCAGCAAACTTTAGTAGTTGCCAATGTTTTGGAATCATGTGAACACATGACAGCAGAGCAAAGAAAGTGTGTATTCAAGAGACTGGCAGATGATTTCAGCTGAATAATTGGCACTGTAATTTCTTAGTTCTGTTTCCTAACAGCTCATGCATATTAATTAGCGGTTTGAAGATCGGCAATTTTAAAATGTTTTAATGTATTTTATGTTGTGTACACGAAGACAGTTGCCATACATGTAAATACAGCTATATAATAAGATGAGTAATTTGTTATATTCATGTGCCAATTTATTTTGGAAAGTGCCACGGACCTGCTTATTTTCAGAACTTTTCGGAATCTTGGACAAGTGTCAGTTTCTCTGAGCAATAGACTTCATCTTGGCAGTCCACATCTTCATGTACCTCATGTTATTATTTTCGTGGCATTAGTTGCTTTGGCTGTTTGTGAATAAATATAAGGCTTTCTGAACTTCTCAGTAATTGGTACCCTGTCATACCAAAGAATCAAGTCTCAGCAGCCTCTTTCTTTTGTGTTGTGAAGCATTGTTTCTTAAATGCTACTAGCCTGACATGCACTGGTAGCTGAATGTGGTGCCATTTAAATTTGTCCTTCGGAATTTTGACGAAAAAATGTATTTCAAGTTTCATTTTAAGCTTTATGTGCGCCCCGAGGTACTATTACTTTTTGGACAGTGATTTTTTTTATATATATAATTTTTGAATGGAGCAAGTAGTCCAAGAAGTGCCCAAGACTTCCGAAACGATTATATAAGAAAGCACAGAGTAGTATTGGTAGATCACAAGTGGGGAGTTTTCTTTTTTGGATGATAAATGAAGCATGGTTGTCCTTATGCTAAAGAAAATGAGTAACATTTACTTTTACTGTATAACATGTCTGTGCAGCTGATTAGAAATGATAGTCAGTCGTGCTGTTACCTGTGTCCTTTGAGTTTTAGTATAAATAGATGTCATAATGTACACTGGCATCGCATGCAAATAATCCTGGCCTCTAATGTGCTCTACAGTTTAGGATTCTATTAGATGATACACATCTATTCTTTCTTTAGGTGGCCAGTACCCTCATGTTTGTCTGTGCTGTTATGATGGCTAAAACATTGTAGCACCACCTAATCCTGAAGACATGCTCCTTATCTCTTTACAGTGTACTGCACGAATGGCCTTTGTTTTCTCACTCCCAAATTATCAATGCATAAAATGTATGCATTGCTAATGATTCAGCACATTACAACAAAACCTGAGCTTTGAAGCTTGAAAAGCAAATTCTTTCTTCAGAAATAATGCTTACGTTAAGGGTTGAAGGCTGCCACTGAACCTTTACATGAATGCTGGCTACACTGTTGAGGTATACTTTTTATTATGAGGCATCCTACTGGTGCCCTTTACCATTAGTGGGGGTTGTTCAGATATTCAAGGCCCTATTTCCTCTTTCAAAAAGAGTATGGTGTTTTTTATAGATTTAAAGACAAACCACAGAACTCAAAATACAAGCTGCATCTCTGGGCTTCATAGTCTTGAAGTGATAGTCCTTTAGTGACAATTATTAAAGGTAGTTGAAAATACAACTGTTGCTTTGTTCATTAAATATTATAAAAATTGTATGCTTGTCTGCTACTTCAGTTTTTAAGGTCTATTGCATAAAATTTCAGCCAAGCTTTTGTTGAAATGTTATGATAACGTGTATAAAAAATCTATATATATTTAATAAATGTCTGTGGGTTTCCTTTATATGACACATGGTATTTTGACAAGTTTTCACTGGCAGACACCTGCTACCCTTTTGGTGGTACCTGCCTGTGCTTGCTGGGAGCTCCCAGCCATTAGTCTAGGTGCATGCTTAATTTAAATAGCGAGAGCAGTGATCAGCTGTTCTTACTGTGCAGTGTTTGCTGTGTTAAGACTTCTATCATGTTTCTGCAGGTTATTGGCAGTAGTGGTAAATACCATGAGACCAACCAAGTATTTCCTGCACGTAGGGAGTTGCACGGCTGAGAACAATTAAATAGCAAGAAATAAACGCCAGCAACAAGGATGGACTGTAGATGGTAGTTTATTAAGTTATGAATAAACTACTGAAACACCAAGTAAGTTCCACATACCGGTTTCGGCCCGGATTCAAACCAGCCTTCTTCAGTGTATAACCATAGAACCAATCAAAAATAGAGGTGTTTATATATGACATACAATTCCATGATTGGTTATATAAACCAGTGACTCAAGCTCATAAATATTAAACATAATATTATGTTTAGTACACATGATGATGCTGACTTTTCAAGGGGCCGTAAAGTGATTTGATATCTATCTACACCTTATATCATCATTGGTTGTATGGAATTTATCGTACTGAATAGTTAAAATATTTATATGGTGAATCATTTTTATGGGCAGTTAATACATTACTATCATTCATTAAGAAAGTTGGATTTTTTTGCATGGCCGCTTTATTATCTGTTACCAATGGCATTTATATGTAATTATTACCTAATTATGGTCTTCTTTCAGGCACAGTAATTGATGGCATAAAGTATTATTCAGGGCATTTACTATTTACAACAGTGCCATTATTTGTTATATGTATTCTTTGTTTTTTAGCGATCATTGCTGAAAGACATGTATATGAACATTAAGTGCATTTATACAACTGTTCTGATGGTATGCAAATGAATATTATTTGTAGCCTATGTTTAAAACATTACAAATGCAATAAGTCTCTATAACAATTTAAAACTATATTGGCACTTTCTCATTTATATTTATTATTAATATAAGTTGGAGATGTATTATTGTATGTTCTTTTCAATCACTACTTTTTGTTAAACAACAACTAGTGATGAGCAACATTTTGGATATTGCTATCAGCATGTAAACTCAAACACCAGCTGATGAATACTGTGAACTCTGTGTTTTTCATAAGTATTGGGGTTCAAACATCCATATTTATATACTATGCCTCATTAGTGGTTACTTTAGGGACATACAAGCAAATATATTTTTATATATATTTTGCCCTTTTACATATAACCAATTCTCTATGCCAACAAACAATATGAATCATGTTAATCCACTTTTTTATACAAGAATAATTTGGGATTAGTAGTGTGTATATGTATGCTAATGTCAACAATCAGTTGATAAATATCAGACAATTAATAATTTGTTTGTTACAATGACTGATTATATTACATTACTGTCCATACACCAGGTACTTATAGAGGTTATTTGAGGGGGTAGATGTTATTTATGAGCACCAATATAATGCATAACACCAGCTTGTTGACATACTATTTCTTAGCAACAAATTTGGTCTCAAAATATCTATAAGAGAGTTGATTAAATTTTGAAACTTCATTGAATTTCCTTCAGCTTTTACAAAACGGTGGAATATTAGAACTTTGAGACCACTAATAAAAATTTTTTTTATAGGATTTCTTGATTGTCTATTTGGGTATTTGGGTGCCAAACATTCTTTTCATTTAGGACTTTGGTTCATTTTATTATACCATTATTGTCCTGTATCTGACGTGGAGATAGTGTGCATTATTTATGCATTCACTATAATGACCATTATTGTCTAGGATTTATAGGACGTGGTAATAACTTATATTAAAAAACAGATTAAAATTATGGATCTAAACCAAATACTTTTGGATCTATCATCAGATAAGGATGACCTTGCACCTTTTGGCATTGGCAATGAAACCATGGTTTCTGGTAGTACTATTTCCATCAAACCAGAACAAAAATGTGAAACACTTTTTGCAAACTTAAACAAAAATATGAAAGCTTTGAGATCTAGTGTTTGGCATCACAAATTACTGAAGGCATATTTAGCCAAGGGAATTTGTCCAAGAGGTCTCAGAGTCAAAATTCAACCACTTGTGGGAGATCCTGATGATAACCTTATGACTGAATGGTCTAAAATTCAACAGGAATATTCAATGAAGTTTGTTAGCTCCTTATCTGATTATTATACCAGAACTATTGATAAAGAGACCAACTTGGTTCTTGAATCCATTCAAGAATGCAACTATCAAAATGAGACATTTTTTCCAACTTTGTTATCAAAACTAAGTAGTGAATTATTGAGTTTTGAAACTATTTTGAAGGAGAGAAAAATCAAAAAATTTTCTTGTGATCTCATGGACTATGAAAAAGGGCAACCTTTCAAAAATGTCAGACATGTCAAATTTCAAGAAGGGCATATTAAAACTAATAATAGATATTCATCTAAAAGGAAACGCCCGAGATCCATACTTAAAACAAAGGGTATCAATGCAGAATCAACAGATTATGATACATCATCAGGGACAGACACGGAGACACAGTCCACTTTGAATTCCCCAAACCCCAAACGGAAAACAATATATCCCCTTTAGGGAACATAGAGGGAGGAGGGGTGGCAGGAAGCACAAAAAAAGTTACAAGTCTGGAAAACCTGTTACAAATGTTGTCGAACAAGTAAACAATGTACATAATATTTCTAAAATCACATTAACAGCTGAACAAACATCATTATTAAATAAAGGACTGTCTTTCATTCCTGGGTTTTTTGTGTCTGAGGATAATTTCACAAAGGACTTATTTTCATTTTGTAGATTAATGAATCTTAAGTTATTTTTTCAGGACAAAGAAAATGGTGGTTCAACACAATTGGATTTCTTTAAATACCATAGTTCATCATTTACACCCCCCATGCACCCTACTGTGAATTTATTTTTACGCAGTGTTCTAAATGAATTACATTTACAATACAATCATGGTTTGCCTATGTGTAATAATATGACAGATGTTGAGCAGTCTTGTTTGGAAGAACTAAACAAGGATTTGGTGATTATCAATGCAGACAAAGGAGGGGCAGTGGTTGTGTTAGATTGGAGTCATTATGATAATGAAGCTTATAAGCAGTTAAATGATGCCTCATTACACCAAGATGCCACTGGACCCCACACCAGTTTTCAAAAAACAAATTGATGAATTTTTACATTCAGCTTTTGATAATGGCATCATATCCAAGAAAACATTGAACCATTTAACAATTCCTGACCCCATTAGACAATACATCTATTTTCTACCAAAAATACACAAAGACCTTTTCAATCCACCAGGTAGGCCTATTGTGTCGGGCATGGGCTCACTCACAGAACCACTTTCTGAGTTTTTGACTATGTATTTAAGACCTTTATTACCTTATGTGAGATCTCGCATACAGGACACTACCCAATTTTTGAGTATTGTCGATGAAATGCAGTTAGATTCAAACTGGTGGCTCTGTACTTTGGATGTGAGCTCATTGTATACAAGTATTCCACACTGGGCCGGACTTGATGCTATTGAATTCTGGTTACATCAATCCAATATGTATCAACCAGGATTCAATACTTTATTGTTAAACATAACCGAGCATGTATTGACCAAAAATGTTTTCTTTTATAATCAGGAATGTTTTTTGCAAATTAATGGTACAGCTATGGGGCATCTTTGCCCCATATATGCTGACCTATTTATGGCTTATTTGGAACACATTATGATCTATGATGTTACTCATAACCTTTTTTTGCCTGATATTGACATCTAGATATTTGGATGATTGCTGGATGGTGTGGAGATCGGACATCCCATATCTCCTTGAATTTGTAGAATATCTGAATGATAACAAATGGGGAATCAAATTTACCATCAGTTATGATCAAAAATCTATAACTTTTTTGGATGTCTTGGTAACAAGGAATATGGACAATACTTTAAAAACTGAAACTTATAGGAAGTTTCCTGAGTATAATACCATTCTCCACGCCCAGCTTTCATCCAAAACACATTGCTAAAAACATTCCTAAATCTCAATTCATTAGAATGAGAAGAAATTGCTCTGACAATGTTAGTTTTGGTCATCATGCTCAAGATTTGTGTACCAGGTTTAGAAATAGGGGATATAATTCAGGTTATGTTACAATGGCTTTGAATTATGCCTCAGGTTTACATAGATCAAACTTGTTAAAATATAAGCAAAAACCAAATAAGACTAGCACATTACGTTTCACTACCACATATGGTAGAAACACAAATACCTTTATTAACATCATCAAGGCAAATTGGAATATACTTGAAGCAGATGTTAAAACTAAATCTATTGTTCCCAACTCATTTTCATTTCGAAAAGGTAAAAACTTAGCGGGTTATTTCAATCATTACAAACACCATTTTGAATCTTCTCTATCAAACATATATCAAACAACCATTTTGGGTGATAGACTTATAGGTTGTTTCCCTTGGTCACTGTGTTAATTGTAAACTCATAGCAAAAACAAAAGAGTTTACCAGCAGAAACAGCAATAAGGTATTTGATATAAAATTTTTTGCCAATTGCAACACAGATTGGGCCATTTATATGGCTGCCATTCATTTTATGTTGGAGACATTACATGTAAAAAAACATCTAATGCACTATATAAACACACACTGATACATAATAAGGCACAATTTTGTTTTACAATAATTGACAAAATTATTGGTGACAGAACCAACAAAGGGGGTTGGCACACCAAACTTGATCTAAAAGAAAAAAGTGGATCACCAAACTTGGTGCTCTACTCAATCCAGGATTAAATGAATACTTATAAAATATTGTAAATTTACTGATATATATATTTTGATTGCATTTTTGAGCACGATATGTCATTGTATTTTTTAGAAATTTGGTAATATGTTAGGGATATTCTAGTATCCATGTGTACTAAACATAATATTATGTTTAATATTTATTAGCTTGAGTCACTGGTTTATATAACCAATCATGGAATTGTATGTCATATATAAACACCTCTATTTTTGATTGGTTCTATGGTTATACACTGAAGAAGGCTGGTTTGAATCCGGGCCGAAACCGGTATGTGGAACTTACTTGGTGTTTGAGTAGTTTATTCATAACTTAATAAACTACCATCTACAGTCCATCCTTGTTGCTGGCGTTTATTTCTTGCTAGTAGTGGTAAATATCCATCCCTTATTGCCTGTTGTAATAGAACTGTCTTTTCCATATATCTCTTAAAATAACTATTTTTCTGTGTTTGTGTGTATATGTACATGTATATATAATATCAAATTTGTTTTTTGGCTGGGTGGGAAGCGGGGTATTTATACTGAGTTGGAGAGTGGGACTGAATTGAGATTCATGATTGTGTATATATTTTACATGCTCTCTTGCATAGACACACATGTACACATACAAACATACGTACATAGATGCAGATATGTTTGCTAATAGATTAGTTTCCCCTTGTAAAAAAATTTGTAAGTATGTTTAGGCTAGGCCGATTGCACATAAAGGCTTCCAACTTGCTTGTCTTTGCTATGTCAAGAAGAGGATAATTTTCAGTCTTGTAAATTTCCACTAGATTTGGTAACTGTGCAAGACTGAGAAAGCAGAACTTTTATTTTCTTGATGCAGAAAAGGTTGTAGAAATGTGCAGAATGCGGAGGGGGGGCATAAGGTTGCATGCCTCAAATGTAAGTTTTTGATTGCTGAACCTATTACTTTGGAGGTTGCTTTATTAGAAGTTAAACCTTTGTTTTTGTCTTCAGTTGCTGCTCTTCATCAGGCTGGGCAACTGACACTGACTGGCCAGTAGCTTATTGATACAGGGCTGCTGGTCTTTATAGCAGGCACCCACTGGCCAATAGGGGCACATATACCCGTTCCACTGTTGGCATGGATCCCTGGTATAGGTCGTAGTAGCCTGGGTCCTCAACCCACTCGTCACCGGCAAAACTAATGCTCATTTATTGCAACTTTACTCAATGCCAGCATTACATAAAAGTAGGAATAACATGAATGTCACCCATCCATTCTTCTCATCTAAACTGTTACTCAAAGCAAGAAATAGTGCCTAGACTGTCTGGTTGGTGTCAGTTTGGAGTCATGCCAAAGGTTTTATTTCCCCCCTTATTGTAGACCATTGTAAGTAGTGATGAAGGTGGCTGCAGATTAGCCATGTTTTTTGGAATAACTGTAAGGGAACATGGTAAGGTAACAAGTACTTTGCCTCTACATCACAGAGACAAGGTACAGCGTTTGATGATGGCCTCTGATATTGGTTTCATATTCTTGTGAATTACTGCAAGTGAACATCGTACCATGCAATAGATCAGATGTCAGTTTTCATCCTATCTTTAACTGATGGGTTCGGGTCCAAACCTTGGATCCGACTCAGCCACTGCTAATGCTCGTGGTAACCGAAAAGCTCTAGAGCTCCTCCCTTACCTGTAATGAACCAACTCTAAGCTACCTCAGATCTTGTTTTCCGTTTTTCGCAAAAGACGTGGTTAGCCTAGCTCTCGAGCTTTCAAAGAGAAGTGATTTTTCTTTAAAATCTCCTAAAATGTAACATCTTTATTATATTACCTCATTTTAACTCTTGCCCTCATACAAGTGCATAGTTCTCTGATTTACCATAGTTGGTAATTTCCCTTTCTTTTCCGTCTTCACTAAATATAATTATTCTGTCCCTTACCTTTCTACACTTTGGTGTAGTACCTTTTTACCCTTGTTGGTAAATTTTTCCTGTCTTTGCCGAATCTGTATATTTGAAAAAAGCCTGTATTACTTAACCTTTGATTTTAGTTGTAGTTTCTACCATAATGGCGGAGAAAGGCCTTTCTGGATTTAAAAAATGTGTCATGTGGGCACAAACTACCACTATCAGATGCCCACACATGGTGTTTATTGCCTGGGCCCAGCATTTACAGGAGTATTGCTCTATATGCCAAGCTTTCAACCCCAGACCTGTAGACGAAAGAAAAAAATAAGCAAATATTGAAAGGTTTATTAGACTTCCTTTGGAGAGACTATATCTGGGGATTAATCCCCCAAAGATAAACCTTAATGGATGAAGTTTTGCCTCATAAGCCTTTCTTCATCCACCTCTGCTTCGGAGCACTCTAAGAAACAACCTAAATTGGATCCTAGAAGGTCCCAGAGATGTTCTTCATGTTTCACTGTTGCAGTCATTACATTTGGGTAATCTGCTGACAGGGTGCCCTCAGTCAGCCTGATTAACAAAGTCTTGGGTCCTGCGTCGGTTGCTGTCCCTTCTTCCATGACGTCAGGGGTATAAAACATGCAGCCAATGCCATTACATCAGTCTTTCTTGCCGTGCGTGCCCAAAGCAGAAGCAGTTCGCAAGTGCCGGTCGGCCGACTCCTGAAATTTTCGTTTTCGAGTTTCAGAACCGAAGTCTTCAACTTAAAGCGTTGGGGAAACTTTTTCTTGCTCCTTACCTACCGATGTCAGGAAATGTTAATAATTGCATTATTTGTGAAAAGCAAATACCTCATAAAGATTTTCATTTGTACTGTATTCCTTGCCTAGGCCCTGAACACGACGTACCTTACTGTCGGTTTTGCGCTTTATTTAATCAGTGCACTATCCGTCGTCGGTACAATTTTGCCTCTAAATATTTCGGTTCTCGGTTTAATTATCCAGAAATGACGTCTGTTAGCCATCCGACTACCGGGATTTCAAAAAAATGCAAAGATAGTCCGAGACAGGCCGTCTAGGTCCAAAACTGCTGACGACACTTCTAAGCCAGTTGCCAGTTCGTCGGTACTCGGTGAGGCGCTTTCGCAGCCCCTTATATCCGCTGCTACTGACTCGCAGGCCTCTACTGAGACCCATTTGGAGTCCGGTATGCTGTGAGATACTTCACCTAAGGAACCCGCGAATGTGTCTACCTTGGATGGGTCTGGAGCCACTGTGCAGGCACTGGCTTCTGAGGGTGTATTCAGGCCTACAGACTTGCATATTAAACCAACTTCACCTTCTATACCAAGGCCTAAATCTCGATCTGTCTAAAAAACCGACGCCCAGGCCACATGTTCAGGCCCCTATGCCTAAAAAACAAATTATCAAAATGGCTAAAGATCTTATTACTCTAATAAGGGGTAGTCAACCCCCCCCCCTTCTAAGAGGCCTAGGGCTGAGCTTGATTATGAATCTTCTGATCAGGACTCTGTTTCTTCTGATTCTTCTAATGACCTGGATTTGTCCATACCTACTTTGAGGATTCCATTCCCTCTGCCCCCCCCCCCGAGGACTTTTCTTTTGGGGAAACTTTACATACCTTAAGGGAGCATTTCCACTGGGAAAGTCAGGAATATTCTGAATCAAAAAAGAGGCTTAGGGATTTCCTTCTACCTCAGCATAGACCTTTGGCTATACCTCCTGTACTAGACATTGTTGACTGTTTTCGGAATCCAGTATGGCCCCTGATTCCTTGCCTCTGGCTCCTAGTAAACCTGACAGATACTACAGGGTTCCTGAGTCCCACAAGTTCCTCTTCAAAAATCCTGTTGCAGATCCAGGAACCATTTCTCAGGGGCCTAAGGGCATTAAGGCTTCTACTGCTAAAAATCCTACCCCTTCTGATAGAGACACCAGGGCGCTGGACAGATTGGGTAAAAAGGTTTATACTTCTCAACCTTGGCAATCAGGGCTTTAAACTGCCAATTTCATATGTTAAAATATCAACAGCATTTTATTGGACTGCTTAAACAGAAAATGATGTTGATCTCTGTGTAGAAAATAAAAATTTACAGGATTTATTGCATTCTGCTGAACAAGTTGGAAACATACTTTGCAATGTGGTTTTGATTCTTTAGAGGACTCTTGTAGGCCTGCTGTTACTGGGTCTGTGCTTAGAGGGCATGCTTTGCTTAAGGAGCAATCTCTGCCTGACCATGTTAAAGCAAAATTGTTGGATGCTTCTTTAAATCAGGACCGCCTGTTTGGCAATAAGGCTGAAGAAGTTCTAAAAAAGATGGAAGATAAAGCTAAATCTATGCAAACTGTAAAAGATTTCTTGCAAGTGCAACCTCTTAGATTTAGTAGGCACTGGCCTACTAAGAATTGGTCCTTTCCAGCTCCTTCCAGATCCTCTCAAGCCAAACCCAGACACACCAAAAGCACCAGGTTTCAGTCCCAGGGGGCTCTCGGAACTAAGCAATGGGGGGCCTCCACTTCCAAATCTGGAAATAACAACACACACCCCCCCCTATGGTAAACAGTCTCAATGACTTTCCTTTAAAATTACAAAGCACTTACCTTTTAGCCGCCCCTTTGGGGGGAAAGATTGCTCTTCATGCAAAAAACTAGGAACTCATAACCCAGGACAAATGGGTTTTAAATATAGTGTCCCAGGGATACAGATTTGATTTCCACATGTTGCCAACACCAAATGGGTGGCCAGACCCCCCCCCCCCAAATCAGTGGGCAGAGGCTCAAAAACAAGTGCTTTCCCTCTTAAACATGGGGGCTATTCAACCGGTACCAGAAGAGGAAAAGGGACAAGGTTTCTATTGCAGGCTTTTCCTGGTACCCAGAAAAGACAAATCATGGCGTCCAATTCTGGACTTCCAAAATTCAAGATGCTGACTCTTCACCAATTACTTCCTATGCTAGGCAAAGATGCCTGGTTAGCAACTCTAGATTTAAAAGAAGCTTGCCTGCATATCCCAATCAGGGAATCTTGCAGAAGATACCTACACTTCAAAGCAGGCTACTTGCATTATCAGTTCTCTGCACTGCCCTTTGGCTTGTCTACTGCGCCCAGGGTATTCACAAAGTGCCTGGCTCCAGTAATTGCATTTTGCAGGCAAAGAAATATTCAAATATATCCATACCTGGACTATTGTCAAATTCAGGCAGAAAACCAGGCCACACTTCTAAATCATCTGGCATTTGTAAAAAAAAGGGTTCTAACTTGTCTGGGATATTCCATAAACGAAAAGAAATCTCAACTGGTACCCTCTCAAAGGTGCAAGCTTGAATACAACTGCCTATATGGCTTTCCTCACGCCAGAAAAGCAAATTCATTTGGTAACTTACTTCAAACAAATGGCCACTAAAACCCTGCTTATCTGCAAAACAAATACTGCAAGCCTTGGGGTTCATGGCCTCCTACATTCTTCTAATTCCATATGCAAGACTGCATATGAGGAAACTTCAGTGGTACTTAAAAAGTCTATGAAGTCAACATTGTCACAGCCTGGAAACAATGATTCCTATGATACCTTGCCTATGGCTGGAGTTCCTATGGTGGGTAGAGGCCTGCCACCAAAACAAGGGACTGCCATTCACACTACCCCCTGCCGCCCATACCCTAACTGTAGATGCATCAGACTATGCATGGGGGGCTCACCTGGCAGGAAAGTGCATTCAGGGCAAATGGAACCCAAACCAAATGCACCTACATATCAATCAAAAAGAAATGTAAGCTGTACATAATGCTCTGACAGCCTTCAAGGACTACATTCTTCCAGGACAATTAATGGTAAAGATGGACACCACCACGGTTATGTGGTACATAAACAAGTGTGGGGGGGTACACATTCCTATCCCCTCTGCAGACTAGCCATGGCATTGTGGAGCACAGCCTTGAGCTACCAAGTGCATCTATAAGCTCAATTCCTGCCAGGTAAATTGACTACACTGGCAGACGGACTAAGCAGAAATCTCATAGAACCACACGAGTGGAAACTGGAACCACGGATTTTAAACATGTTGACAAGCAAATTGGGGAGCCCAGACATAGATCTATTTGCCTCCCTCCAGAACTACCAGTTGGACAAATTTTGCACAAGGACTCCCCACAAAAAAGCATGGAAAGTGGATGCTCTGTCCTTCAGCTGGAAAAACCTATCAGTCTACACCTTTCCCCCTCTGCTCTCCAAAGTCCTGCTAAACATCAAACAGGAAAAACCAAGAATGATTTTGATTGCTCCAGACTGGCCACGCCAACACTTGGTACCCACTCCTGTGCATTGTGTCACAAATATCTCCATGGCACCTGCCTCAGACACCTTCCTTGCTGCAGGAGAACCAAATGCTGCACCCTCAGCTCCCAACATTGAACCTTGCCGCTTGGCTAATCACTTAAAATCACCATTAGCATCCCTCAGCAAACCTGTGATGATGTCATCTTGGAGGCGAGAAGACCTAGTACTCGAATATCTTATGCTGACAAATGGAAAAGATTCTGTGTCTGGAACCAGTCTTTAGGGATGAGCACAGCAGTGCCCAATTTACCTCAGATTTTGCTATACTTAACTGAGATGCTTCACAAGGGCCCTGTCTTTTTCCTCTATTAAAATCCACGCTTCAGCTATTTCAGCTCACTGTAACACAGAACCACCCCTCTTTTCTCATCCTCTACTCAAGCAGTATCTCAGAGGGGCAAAGAACTTGAGACCACCCAGGAGAGCCCCTACCCCTGCCTGGGACCTTCTCTTTGTTTTAGAGAAGCTCACTCTACCTCCTTTCGAACCAGCTGCTACTGCAGACTTAAAAATTTCTTTCTTGGAAAAACGGCCTTCCTCTTCGCAATCACTTCAGCTAGAAGGATATCTGAATTACAGGCCCGTATGGCAGCGGAGCCTTTCATCATCTTTCATGCGGACAGGGTATCTCTGAGGACCGATCCATCCTTCATGCCCAAGGTGGTTTCCAGTGTGGCTCTTAATCAGTCCATTCATTTGCCAACCTTCTATCCCAATCCACAGAACAAAGGGGAACGGATTCTGCATTCCTTGGACGTGCACAGACAACTTAGATTCTACTTGGACAGAACTAAATTTCGAAGAAAATCTGCACAATTGCTAGTAGCATTTGCTGCTGGGGCAGAGGGGAAGGCTATTTCAAAACAAACAATTTCTAAATGGATAAGCCATTGCATTCATTTCTGCTATAAGCACCATGGAAAACCTATCCCCCAGGGGATCAGATCTCTTTTCACCAGGACTGCATCTACTTCTGCAGCCTTTCTTAGAGGTGTTCCTACCAGGGATATTCTAGAAGCTGCTACCTGGAGTTCTGTACATACTTTCACCAAGCATTATCATTTACCAATTTTCTCTAAATCCAGAGCTGGCTTTGCCACTGCTGTCTTGCAGGGCCTTCTAGCTGGTTCTAATGCTGTATAAATTTCTCCTCCCAACCATAGCTTTGGGAATCTACCCAAATGTAATGACTGCAACAGTGAAACATGAAGAACATAGTACAGTTGTGTACACTTACCATAAATGTAGATGTTCATGTATTCACTGTTGCAGTCCTAGTTACCCTTCCTCCAGCCCTGTTTTTTTTTTCGGTCTATACCTCTACTTTCTTTTTCTATGCTTAAAAGCCTTTTTGGTGTATTTGCTTTTGGTTGGAGGTATATTTTTGTATTTTTTAATTTTATTTTGCTCCCCATTTGGGGGCACCTGACATCTGGGGCAAGAAAAACTGATGTAATGGCATTGGCTGCATGTTTTATACCCCTAACGTCATGGAAGAAGGGACAGTAACCGACACAGGACCCGAGATTTTGTTAATCAGGCCGACTGAGGGCAACCTGCCAGCAGATTACCCAAATGTAATGACTGCAACAGTGAATACACTCGAACATCTCCATTTATGGTAAGTGTACACAACTGTACTTTCTTCACCCTCTGATCTGAGGAAGAAAAAAGTCATGGATCCAATTATCTGAGGAAGAAAAAGATCATGGATCCACCTATCTTGGATCTAATTCAAAAACAATTGGTTCGGACTGCTTCAAGCCCTCTAATTCTCCCCAGGACTAGATACTCACCTTCCATTGACCCTGTGCCTTCCAGGCTGCCTTTACCCTTTCTGGAATGTCATTGGTCCAGGCCTCCTTCTCTTGCCTCAAATCATTCATCCAGAAGTGTTACGGAAGAAGATATGAAAGGAATGATGCGGAAGTTCATCTTGGCGCAGATTCAGATGGTTGTTTTGCTGTCTCCTACTCCCTCCGGTCAGGAGACCTGCCCAACTACACCACCACTGCAGCCTCCTTTTCTGATCCTTGTGGTGGTTTGAGTCCCTGGATCTGAGCTTCCCATGTCCATCTGGCTCAGATCCCAAGTTAGCTTTATCTTCTGATCCGAAGCTTACTCTTGAGTGCTCAGGTTCAGATTTATTTGGCTCCAAATGACTCTGAGCCAAAGCCCTGTCAGATCCAAGGTGTTGGAGTTGACTCCAAAGTTGTCAGAGCCATCTCTGTGTCTTGGGGACTCATCACTGGATAGCTCGGCTCTGGCTTCCTCCTTGGGGAGATTGCTGTGGAACAGGGGAGGACAGAGGTCCAGGAGCTTGCCTTCTCGGCGCTGGGGTCTTCTCTCTCGAGTGATCATCCTTTAAGGTGGTGAAGAGAGTATTCTCTGCATCGTCAGGATGGACAGATCCAGCCCCCTCAGATCCTCAACCTTCTACCCTAATGCCTCCGCGCTTAGAGCTTCATCATTCTTGGCCACAGGGACAGCCAGTCTGAGAGCACCAGGCTTCCCAGCAGGGTATTACAATTTCTTCCTATATCTCCCTGTAACACCCATGGGAGGTCCTTAGGAAGAAGTACAAGAGGAAGCAGTTGGACTCTCCTCAAGAGTCTTGTCACGTAAGATATGGACTTCAGTGAAGTTGAAGTGTCCCCACACTCACCTACAGAAGATGTCTCATTAGGAGAGGTGGTTGGACCCTCAGCAACCCTTCATCTGATGAGTCAATATTCCTGGAGGCGTTTGGTACTGGCCCATCTACCTCCTGGGTTACTCTGTCAATGAGCTCATTGAGTTGGTCTCTTGGTGGGCATGGAAGGAACCTGACAGTTCAATCCATACCCAGAAGACTGGAGAAGATTCTGGCACCACCTTCAGAGAAATAGTTTTGGGCTAAAAGGGTGCCCGTTGATGCCATGGCTGTGGCAGCGTACACCAAAAAGGAACTTTCCGAATAGAGTTCCACTGTTCATTTCCCTAAGAGTCTATGGCAATGGGCAAGTTTGGGAAATGTCAGTGCTGCAGCTACCTTCACCATAAGGTCGCTGAATAATTTGGCACATACTGCTAGGTTGCGGAGGAATTTGATCAAGGAACTTTCAAAATACCCTCTCAGGGTCTGTCTCTGCTGAGGTCCAAGCATCCATGACTTTTCAGATGGCAACCCTGCAATCTATTTCAAATTCATCCATGAGGGTGATTTCACATGTAGCTGAAGGAACCTCAAGCGCAGCAGGTTCAGGCATTTCCATCAGGAGGCATGCCTGGATGCTATTATGTGATTTGCAGAGCCCTTCAAGTCATCATTAATACTCCCTTTGATGGCACTTCCTTGTTCAGCCCCACAAACTTTATCGCTGTGGGCATATGTTTTTTTAACCCCCTCAGAGATCATTTTCAAGGACTCAGAGGTGACCAGAAGATGGGTCCTATCCAGGTCACACTCGGAGGAATTTCCCCCAGGGGCAGGGGGGAACTCTAGTGGTTGATGCTACCCCCGAGGCAGAGGAGGCCTGCAACACCAGAGATCCAGATATTTTCTTTGACCGACCTTACCAGTGCTCCTGAAAGCAGCCCCAATTGCCCACCTCTGGAAGCAAACTGGGGTTGATTTTATCCCTGCACCAGAGAGCCTGGCTAGAGATAAGATACTTGGGTGCAGAGGGTTATTTGCAGAGGTTGTACAGTGCCCTTTTCCCTTTCGCCTCCAATCTCAAGACAAATCCCTGATTTTCCACCCAGTCAGATGGAAGAAGCAGCAATTCGAATACAAAATCTGCTAGAAAAGAGTCATCCAAGAGGTCCCACCAGACAAAATAGAATCCACAACTTACTCAAGGTTCTTTTTAGTGCCAAAGAAAACATGGGACTGGCAACACGTTTTGGAACTCTACAACTTGAGCAAGTCATTTCAACATACCAAGTTTAAGGTGGTCACAGTTAAGTCCATTTCCCCTTTTCTGGGCAAGGACGACTGGATGTGCTCTATATACCTTCAGGGATCCATGCTATCACACAGATGAACAGATGATCCAGAAGGTACTTGTGCTTCCAGCTATGATTCAGTCACTACCATTTCAGAGTTCTGCTCTTCGGTCTCGACACAGCCTCCAGGGTGTTCACCAAATGCATGGCAGTCATAGCAGCTCATGTGAGACTGCAGGGATTCCAAGTGTTTCCAAATCTAGATGACTGGCTCATTACTGCCCCGACCAGACATCAGTTAAGGGCAAGAAATCAGGATGTCCTATTTATATGTTGCAGTATTCATAACATGTCTGCCTGTCTCCTCTACTTGCTTCCATGCTGGAAGTTAAACTTTTTTTAAAAGGCGTCCTTCTTATTAGACCCCCAAGGAAACCATTTCCTCCTCCTTGGGAGGAGAAGGACATCTATGGTTATGGTAGGTTTTTGCAGAACTATTCTTTATCCAGACTTGTTCTCATTGGGAGTAACCATAAACTATGACAAGTCTCTCCATTGCAACCAACTCAAAATATTTGGAATTTATAGGAGCAGTTTTCAACACGGTCAATGACAGCTTCACTGCCTTCTTCACAGGTCAGAAAATAATCTGCAATGCCAAGATTTCAGCCTGCTTGGTCCTTCAAGCTCTTGGATCAATGCCAGCATCAATAGCATTAGTTACCTTTAGCCAGGTTTTATATGAGGATTCTCCATTGGATGTTAGCAACTCGGTGGTCAATACTTTACCAATCCATATCAACCCAAGTAAGCATCACTCATATGCAAGAGAGATCTCGGGTGGTGGATTCCATCAGATCAGGTTCTACAAGGCTGTACTTTCATCCCCCCCACAGCCCAAGGTGATAGTGACAGCAGATGCTTCCCAGTTCGGGTTGGGGGGGCATTTTTGGGGGGAAGCGATCTAAGGCACTTGGTTCCCTGAAGAGAATAACTTGGCATATGTGTCCTAGAGATAACAGCAGTGTTCTTAGCATTGGAGAGCTTCCAGGATGTTCTTCTTTCGGGGCTATTGCAGTTCAAATGGACAATATCAGTAGTTTGGTACATCAACAAACAAGGAGGGACCAGATCTTACCCCCTTGTGTTGAAGTGCACAGAATGTGGCAATAGGCAATATCATCCAACTGCTTTGTCATAACAATGTGCATTCCAGGGATGTCCAGTGTGATGGACCAACTGAGCAGGTGCATTCTTCTACCTTACAAGTGGTCTCTCAACAAGAACATGAAGGAAATATTTTTTTGTCGGTGGGGTCAGCCTTGCTGCAATCTTTTTGCTTCTCCCCTAAACACCAAATGCAGCAGCTAATTTGCCCTAATCCCCTCATATGGTGAATCACAGAGGGATGCTGTACTTCACAATTGCCCCCCAGTCTACTTTATGCCTACCCACCAATTCCATTAATTCTGAAATTTCTGCAGAAAGCTGCAGTGTTGAAGAGCAAAAATCATCCTCATTGCACTTTACTGGCCTCGACAGATTTGGTTTCCGTTTGGCTTCACTTACTTCTCCACCCTTGGATTCTGGATCCGACTCTAGACCTCCTGTCTCACGTGATAGGCATGATCCATCTTGACATATCAAACCTCAGGCTGATGGCCTGGTTTTTCCAATTCTGCTGATAGCCAAGCAACCAGTGCTGGCTTCCCCTGTCTGACATATCCTTTTTTTCTTCCCTGTAAACCTTCAACACAAAACTCTGTTCAAGTAAATGGGAAAAAAAGTGTTTACTGGTCACAAAATCATGTTGAGCCATTTTCAGCCACAATACATAGCATACTTGAGTTTTTAACCATACCTTTTAAAGAGGGGGCTAGTTCTTCAATCATTAAAGTTCAGTTAGCAGCGATAACAGACTTTCACATTGGATTCGAAGGTCCTTCGGTAGCCTGTCATAAGTTGTGCAGAGCTTTTTTTGCGAAGCACTCTTTTTGAGACCTCTGTTTAAGGACCCTACTTTCCCATGGGATCTGGATGTCAGTCTGGTTTTGCAGGCACTAATGCATTCCCCCTTTGAACCAGCAGCTATATGTGACCTTGGGTATCCTACTTGGAAACTGTTTTTCTAGTAACCATTACCTGTGCTAGATGAATTTCAGAGATTTAAGCCTCGTCTTCAAAACCTCCGTACTTGATCTTTCACACACTGATATAGTGACGCTACGACCAAATGCCTCCTTCCTTCCCGGGGTGGTGTCTGAATCCAGTATCAATCAGTCCATTAATTTGCAGTATTCTTTCCTAATTTTGCAAATAAGGGTGAATATGTTACATTTATTGGATGTTCATAAACAATTATTTTTACCTGCATACAACAAAAGCCATTAGAAAAACGGACCAATTTGTTTCCTTTGCAGAACTGAAATTAGGAAAGCCAGTTGTCAAAGTAACTTTAGCCATTTATTTATAACAAATTGGGTATTACCGTACCACAACTGGTACAAGCTCATCCAACTAGGTCCATGGCAACTTCAGTTTTCCTATTTATTTTTTCTATCCAGAGTGTCCATAGATGACATCTGTGCAGCAGCAACTTGGACTACTCCCCATACTTCTATTACTCATTACAAATTAGATCTGGTCTCCAGGGGTAGAATATCATTTGATTCTATGCTGTTGTTTTTCATCTGGAAGTTCGTGTAAAGTAACCTATCTTGACATCATTCAGTGAAGATGCCCATCTATTCAGAAGTCAAGCAAAATCTACTTGTTGGGAGAGGAAATGGACTCTGATAGTAATGTAAGTGGTTCAGACATGGATATAGACCTACCGCAATGTAATGTGAAGCAGAGTGAAGACAGACTGTCTCAGACGAAATTTAACTTTCACGATTTTATGCAAAGATATTGCCACTGGTAAAGATGATGTCTGTGTCCTGCTGATTCCAGAAAGATCAGTGTTACCATGCCACAGCAGATTGGACAAGTGAGGATAAAACTGACTGAAGATGAGGTACCACTTGCACTCTTAAGGAATGCTGGGGCAGACACCAAGCTCCATCTGATTTTTACACATAAATTGCCTCTCTCTGTGCCCAAAAATGGGCATGGTATTATTGACAGACCTATGAAGTCCTCTATAGTCTGTGACAGTCCAAGTACTGACAAGGTTGAGGATGTTTCTTCTACTGTGCAAAGCAGCCCAGAATATGTGGATTGGGATGGAGACAACCCACTAGATCAGAGTTTAAGTAGCTCTTTGTCAAGCAGAGATGAGATGGTGCCTCGGCCGAGAATGTCTTGCGTTACTTCACTGACAAGTACATGCAATACAGTTGGTACTGCCAGTGGTCATAGAGCACCTTCTATGAAACATGCAGGACATCCTATTCCAAAGTATGCCAGGCTACCCACTAAGGCACATCAAGCACTCCCACCATGTGAGAACATCATATGGGAAAAATTCCGCACAGCAGCCCACATTGATGACTTTGTGGGTCTAGTAAGCCCTGTAATCAACCTGAGTTCAGGTAGTAAAGTGATTTACTTCATGAATTTGATGCTTCCAGAGGAGCTGTGCTGCATTGTTGCTGATGACGCTAATTGCTGTCCTGCACAGTAGCAGGCAGCAGCAAACAAATTTGATAAGCTGTGGAGTCCTGTATGTCCTAGAGACGTACACATTTGTTGGGCATGAGAATATACATGTCTGTTGTAAATGTTCTAGAATAAATATAGTACTGGGAAAAACATGTTTATGGCTGCTTCTCATAGGAGGAGTGCATAACCCGAGACCGGTTTAAAAAAAAAATTCAGCAGAATTTTCACTGGGAACGACTGCTAGAGCCTACCTCAGGGCTCCTTGGTCATGACAAGCTACACCATGTACGTTCCATACAGGACACAGTACAATGTGCATTGTGAGTTGGCAGAAGATGAAGCAATGTTTTGTGTCTGTTTGACATTTAGATAGTTTATGCTTGGTAAGCCAGAGATGTGCCATTAAGTTATGGGTGCAGGCAGACTCACAATGGATACATACATGAATTCCAGGTGTACACTGGAAGGCAGAGCTGGGTACTGAGGGTGGGCTGGCACACCAAGTTGTAATAGACGTAACTAGGGGATTGATTGACAAGAAGTGTCACATTTACTTAACTTATTTAGCTCTGTCACTCAGGCATAATAATTGCTGCAAGATGGCCTCTACTGCTGTGGAACCATGCACACATATTTATAGGTCAGGATGGCCTCTAATATTCAATGGACTGACCATTGGTAAAGCACCTTGAGTGTTCTACATACAGTTGCAGAGTGGCCCATTGTTGGCTACTGAATGGAAGCATAGCAACCCAGTATTTCTGCAATCAAATAATAGTAACCCAACCTTGTCAGTCTCCAGCATACGCAGGCAAAAGCATGCTGGAACAAGAACACTGGTGTCATATCCACCAGCTGTAAACATGTACATCAGTTACATGAATGGCGTGAACTGAGCCACAAAGCTCAGGGTACAGTACCCAAAAGCAAGGAAAGCCCACAAATGGAGACTATACATTTTCTTCTGGTTGTTATACAATGTGGCCATAATTAATGCTTTTATGTTCCATGAAAGTAGCAGCCTACCAGCATGTATCACACACCGGGCATGTTATTCCTGCAACACAGTTGTAGTTTTGAAAAACCTAAAGTTATACCCATCAAGGATTGATATCCGAGTATAGGCAAAGAAAAAGGAATAGGGGGATCCTAAGTGAAAGACGAGCACTGGTAGAGTTTTTAGTTGAATCTAGAGCAGAAGCTGCTGTTAAAAAAGGGATAATTAGTAGGTATGTTAAATATTGTATGATAACTATAGGAATCAATCAGAGAAGTTTAGAAAGGATTGAGAAGAGAGACTTGGATAAGCAAGTCAGAAAGAAACAATGGGAAGATTTATGTATGGCTCCCAAATCTGCAACAAAGTCTAGAAGATTTAGGAGTTTGGCTTGGAAGTATTTGTGTAGTTATTTTTATATGCCAAGCAGACTTCAGAAAGAAATTTTCCTCCAGTAGATTGCAAATGTTGCAGGTTGGATTGGGAAGAAAGCGGTAATTGGTAATATATTTTTTAGGACTGTAATGAACTGTCAGGCTTAAACAATTCCCTGCAGACTACTCTTTCAGAAATACTGGGTGAACAAGTTGGTGTGACTAAGGAAAAGATTTTTTGAGCTGGGTACAGGATCTGAATTGCTTAGATATGGTAAGGTTTCGCCGAGTTTAATTGTGGTGGCTACCAAAAAGCAATTACAGGCAAATTGAAATCAGAGTAAACCAACTGTATTAGAAGGAATGAATGTACGTAAAAGAATTGGGATCTTTAGAAAAGGGTAGGAACAAATTACATGGTTTAAAAAAAAAAAAAAAAAAACATGGGAGACATGCAAATGGAAAAAGCAAATGTAAGGTTTTTTTTTTCTTTCCACCTGCCCTATGAGTAGTTGTATCCTTTTGCACTCCCTTCAGGAAAAGTATTTTGGTCAGTTGAGTTCCCCCAGTAATGCCTTCTTTGTTTTGAAAAGACACGTTGAGAGAGAAAAAGCAAAGTTAAGGGTTTTTTCTTTTCACAGGTGCCCTGTACGTAGCTCTCCTGTCAGTCTCCCTTCAGGAAAGGTATTTAGGTCAGGCAAGACACGTTGGGTCAATTTCCCATGTCATACTGCCTCTCCATTCCTGAAAGTTCACGTGAACAAAAAAAAAAAAAGCAGAGGGAAGGCTTTTTCCTTTTCACATGTGCCCTTTGCGTAGATTTCTTGTCACACACTTCCCTCAGAAAAAGTATTTAGATAAGGTCAAGTGCCATTAAGCCAGTTTCCTCCTGTGAGGAAATCTTTCCAGTCCTGAAATGACACACGGAAACAGAAAAAAGCAAAGGTAAAGCTCTCAATTTTCAGATGTGCCCTCCGAAAAAGTATTTAGGTCAGGGCAAGACCGATTCCATTAGTTTCTCCAGTGCCTTCTTTTCATTCCTAAAAGGACGCTTAGAAAAATCAAGAGGTGAGGCTTTTTTTTTTTTTCATGTTTGCCCTTTGCATAGTTCTGTCAGTCTCCCTTCAGGAAAAGTATTTGTCAGGGCAAGATACATTAGGTCTGTTTCCCCCTGTGATCCTTGTTTCCATATCTGAAAGGACACATGCAAACAGAAAATTGAGAAATAAGGCTTACTGCTGGCACTGAAGGAAAGTGTCAGACAGTGCCAGTCTTGGCAGTCTGAGTGGGCAGCCAGCCAAGGTATGGGACACTTTAGATGGTTGTGAGCATCACTGAAACTCCATACCTGTCCTGGATTAATTAATGGAGTGGTGGTCCCTGCCCTGTTTTTCTTTTTATATGTGCCCTGTCTGTAGTGCGCTGTGACTGTTTCTTGAAGAAGAGTATTTAGGTCATGGCAAGATATAATAGGTGAGGTTACCCCTGTGATGCCTTCTTTCCATTCCTGAAAGTACACATGGAAATAGAAAAGCAGAGGTAAGACAGACTGCTGAAACTGAAGGAAGTTGTAATACAGTGCCAGTCTTGGCAGTCTGAGTGGGCAGCCAGCACAGGTATTGACACTAGATGTCCTTCAGTGTTACTGAAGCACAACTGTCCTGGGTAAATTAGTGGGGTGGCAGTCTTTATCCTGCTATATTTCTCTTTACATGTGGCCCCCTGATGTTCATCGTGTTACCCTGCTGCAGTCATCACACTTGGGTTATCCTGCCGTCAGGCGGTCCCGCAGTTGGCCTGAATTCCAAAGTCTTGGTCCGGCGTCGGTTGCTGTCGCTTCTTCCTTGACATCAGGGGTATATGAGGCATCCAACGCCATTTTCTTCAGTCTTTCTTGCCGTGCGGTGCCCGAAGCAGAAGCAGTTTGCAAGTGTCAGTTGGCCGACACCTGAGATTTTCGAATCGAGTTTCAGTCCGAAGTTTTCAAAGCTAAGTACCCCGTTGGGGAACCTTTTCTTGCCTCAGTCCAATGTCAGAAAAAGTTAACAATTGCATTTCTTGTGGGAAGCAAATACCTCGTAAGGACTTTAATTCTTATTGTATACCTTGCCTAGGCCCAGACCACGATGTCACTGGTTGTCGGTTTTGTGCTAGGTTCAATAAGCGAACTATAAAGCGACGCTTTGATTTTGCATGACACTACTTCGGTAGGAAATTTAATTACACTATGCCGTCGGAGCAACCGACTACCGGCGTGCATAAAAAATGCAAAGATAAAGACAGGCAGCCTAGATCCAAGCCAGACTCAGAGGCCTCGGCTGGGCCGGTCCTCCGGTTTTCAGTGAGGCGCCTACGCAGCCCTTGGCTACCGCAGAATCGGAACACCAGACCACTTCGGATTCTCTAGCAGAGAGTTCTAGGCCGACGCAGCCATTTTCTTTAGGCCCTACCAATGACATTGCAGAAGGAGAAGACGGTGCTGTAGAAACACCTTTGGTTTCAGAAGGTGTCTTCAGACCGACTACTCTTACCATAAAATCTTATGCTATCTTAAGACTCCTCTAAAACCAAAAAAGACTGCACTTCAGTCTCCAGTTCAAGGCCCCATGCCTAAGAAACAGATGCTTAAAATGGCTGAAGATTTGATTTCTTTAATCAGGGGTTTCCAACCCCCCCCCCCCGACAAAAGGCCTAGACAAGATGAGGATTATGCCTCCTCTGATCAAGTGTCTATTTCCTCAGGCTCCTCTGAGGAACAGGATTACTCCTTTCCACTGGGAAGGTCAGGACTACTCTGACTCAAAGAAAAGGCTCTGAGTTTCTTTTACTCCCCCAGCACAGACCACTTGCTATCCCCCCAGTTTTAGACATTGTGAATGATGTTTATTTAGAATCTAGTCTAAATCCAGATTCTCTGCCTCTTGCTCCAGCCAAACCAGATAGATGCTATAGAGTGCCTGACTCACACAAATTCCTTTACGAAAGCCCTGTTGCTGATCCAGAGACAATCTCCCAGGGTCCCAAAGGGACTAAGGCTTCTATGGCCAAAAATCCTTTACCCTCTGAAAGGGACTCCAGAGCACTAGATAGGTGGGGGAAGAAGGTTTACACCTCAGCTACTCTGGCTATGAGAGCACTAAATTGTCAATTTCACATGCTTAAATACCAGCAATTCCTAATGTCTCAAATAAAACAAAAGATGAGCACGCACCCTCAACAGTCTGAATTCAAGGAAATGCAGGATCTGTTGCATGCAGCTGAACAGGTGGCCAAACATACTTTACAATGTGGATTTGATTCTTTGGAAGCTTACTTTAGAGCAGCTGTTACTGGGTCTGTTATACATAGGCATGCTTGGTTAAAGGAACAAACTCTGCCTGATCATGTTAAAGCAAAGTTACTAAATGCACCCTTACAGCAGGATGTGTTGTTTGGGGTTAAAGCCAAAGAGGTTTTAAAGAAAATTGAGGATAAGACAAAATCTATGCAGACGGTCAAAGATTTCTTACAGGTACAGCCCCCACGCTTCAGCAGAAATTGGCCAACAAAAAATTGGTCCTTTCCAGCTTCAGACAGACCACAGAGGGGTAAATACAGGCGCCCAATGGGCAGAGGACAAGCACAAATCCCTTACAAACCTCGCCAATGGGGCACTGCAACACAGAAGGGAGGAGAAGACCTGTCCCAAACTACTAGAAGGCAAACACAATGACTTAAACCTCAAACTGCCAAGCAAAACTCTCTTGGCAGCTCCCTTGGGAGGAAAATTAGCACTTTTTGCAGACAACTGGCGCATCGTCACAAAGGACAAATGGGTCCTAGACATTATCTCACAAGGATACAGATTCCATTTCCACACCTTGCCAAGGATAAAAGGCATGCCAAACCTGCCACAAAATCAATGGGCAGAGGCACAAAAACAAATTACAGCTCTCATGGACATGAGAGCCATTCAACTGGTACCTACACAGGAGCAAGGCCAAGGATTTTACTCGAGGCTCTTTCTAGTCCCCAGAAAGGACAATGCTTGGAGACCCATTCTGGACCTTTCAATTCTAAACACCTTCTTGCAAGTACCCAAATTCAAGATGCTAACACTACAGCAGCTTCTTCCCATGTTGGGTAAGAAAGCTTGGCTAGTAACGGACCTCAAGGAGGCATACCTGCATGTCCCTATCAGACAAAATTGCAGAAGATACCTCTGCTTCATTGCAGGTTCAACCCATTACCAATTCTCTGCACTGCCCTTTGGCTTATCTACTGTGCCCAGGGTCTTCACAAAATGCCTGGCACCAGTAATTGCATACTGCAGACAAAGAGGAATTCAAATATACCCATACCCGGTCGACTGCCTCATCCAAGCAGAAAGCAAGGACACTCTCTTACATCATCTGGCTTTTGTAAAACACCTTCTAAGTTGCCTAGGGTACAAAGTAAACGAAAAGAAATCAAAACTAGTGCCCTCACAAAATATGACATTTCTGGGTGCCAGCTTGAATACAATGGCCCAGATGGCTTACCTGACGCCAGACAAACAACTACAGCTAACTCAATATTTCAAAACAATGGCAACAAAGACCCAACTTCCTGCAAGAAAAATTCTGCAGGCCTTGGGCTTCATGGCATCTTGCATACTACTAATACCATTTGCAAAACTGCATATGAGGAAATTACAATGGTACCTAAAAAGTGTATGGACTCAACACAGCCACAGCTTGGAAACAATGATACCTCTCATTCCCTGCCTTCAACAGGAGTTTCTATGGTGGTCACAGGCATGTCACCTCAACAAGGGTCAGCCTTTCACCTAACCCCCAGCCAGACAAATTATGGCAACAGATGCATTGGACTATGCCTGGGGGGCACACATGGCAGGACGGTGCGTTCAAGGCAAATGGACTGCAGATCAAAGAAATCTGCACATCAAGCAAAAAGAAATGCTAGCTGTACAGAATGCCCTGACAGCCTTCAAGGACCTCTTACATCCAGGACAGCTTATAATAAGGACAGACAACACCACAGTAATGTGGTACATAAACAGACAAGGGGGTACACACTCCTACCCTCTATGCAGGCAAGCAATGACCTTGTGGAACACAGCACTGGCTTACCAAGTTCAATTACAAGCTCAATTCCTGCCAGGAAAAAAGAACACATTGGCAGACGACCTAAGCAGAAACAGTGGAAACTGGATCCACAAGTATTTGCAATGATAACTCAAAAATGGGGACACCCAGACATAGACCTGTTTGCCAGCCCCCAAAACTATCAGCTAACAAAATTTTGCACAAGGACATTTCACCATCAAGCTTGGAAAGTGGACGCACTCTCATTCAGTTGGAAAATGCTGTCAGTATATGCCTTCCCTCCATTGCCCCTTCTCACAAAGGTGCTGCTGAAAGTCAGGCTGGAGAGACCCCGAATGATACTCATTGCCCCAGACTGGCCACGCCAGCACTGGTACATACTATTAAGGAATATGGCCCAGGGCCCACCATGGATTTTACCACAAATTTCTCATCTGCTCACACAGCAAGACAGTCAGATTCTACACAGCCAGCTCAAAACCTTAAATTTGGCTGCATGGCAAATCTCCTAAGCAACCAGCCAGCTCCTCTTTCACAAGCTGTTATGGATGTTATTCTGGAGGCCAGGAGGCCCAGCACCAGGAAAGCCTACTCAGACAAATGGAAAAGGTTTTGCGCCTGGAACCAAGCTAAAGGCCAAAATACCCTTCTGCCGGACATACCTCAGATTCTACAATATTTAACTGAGATGTTACACAAAGGACTTTCTTTTTCATCTATTAAAATCCACACCTCAGCTATTTCAGCTCACTACAACATGGATCCTCCCTTATTTTCACATCCACTTCTAAGACAGTTTCTCAGAGGGGCCAAAAACATTAGGCCTCCCAGGAGAGCACCAACACCAACTTGGGACCTCAATTTTGTTCTAGAAAAATTTACGCTACCTCCTTTTGAGACAGCTTTCTCAGCTGACAAAGTTTGTATCATGGAAGACTGCCCTGCTGCTAGCAATTACTTCAGCCAGAAGAGTCTCAGAGCTACAGGCTCTAATGGCGGTAGAGCCTTTCCTCATTTTTCATCAAGACAGAGTTTCTCTATGAACTAACCCCTCCTTTATGCCTAAGGTGGTATCCAGTGTGGCTCTAAATCAAACCATCCATTTACCCACCTTCTTTCCAAATCCGCAGAACAAAGGAGAAAGACTCCTGCATTCCTTGGACATTCACAGGCAGCTACGTTACAACTTGGATAAAACTAAGGTTTTCAGAAAATCTGACCAGCTTTTTGTATCCTATGCTACAGCATCACAAGGAAAGGCTATCTCAAAACAGGCCATTTCCAAATGGATAGGACATTGCATACGTTTTTGCTACACCCACCATGGAAAACCAGTTCCTGCTAGCATTAGGCCCCACTCCACCAGGGCAGCAGCTACATCTACAGCCTTCCTCAGGGGGGTGCCTACCAAGGATATTCTGGAAGCTGCAACTTGGAGTTCAGTACACACCTTCACCAAATACTATCACTTACCACTTTACTCTAAGACTAGAGCTGGCTTTGTCACTGCAGTTTTGCAGGGCCTTCTAGCCTCCTCTAACCCTGTTTGAGTCCACCTCCCATGCTTAGCTTTGGGATTCTACCCAAGTGTGATGACTGCAGCAGGGTAACACGATGAACATAGTACAGTTTTGTACCTACCATAAATGTAGATGTTCGAGTGTATACCCTGCTGCAGTCCAGGTTACCCTCCCTCCATCCCCTCTGACCTAACTAAAACCTTTCAATACCTCAAAATCTGATACAACCTTTGTGGTGTATTTGCTTATAGCTGGAGGGATGTTTTGCTTGTGCTACTCTTTTAGTTTTGGTACTATATACTGACCACCTTTTGGGGGGGGCACCTGACATCTGGGGCAAGAAAAACTGAAGAAAATGGCGTTGGATGCCTCTTATATACCCCTGGCACACTGATGTCGGGGAAGAAGCGACAGCAACCAATGCCGGACCAAGACTTTGGAATTCGGGCCGACTGCGGGACCGCCTGATGGCAGGATAACCCAAGTGTGATGAATGCAGCAGGGTATACACTCGAACATCTACATTTATGGTAGGTACAAAACTGTACTTCACTTTCCCTTCAGGCAAAGTATTTTGGCCAGAACAGGAATGTTTCTCTTCACAATGATATGTGCCTACTGTCATTCTATTAGACTGTGAGTTGGTGTTTTATTGGTAGGTATGTACCTTTACATCATTTCAAATAATGAACTTTATTACATTCAGAAGACTGTGGACAACAGTGAAGCTTCCAACTGGTGATAAGGTAATGGATGTATACGTGTTGTAAGCCAATAAATCTTTTTAGCGTCCCCAGTAACCTATTTTCATTTCTTCCCAGTGCAGGTGCTTTAGTTTAGTGACAGGGACATGCCTTAAAGGGCCAGGGAATGAAGAGTGGGTAAGTATGTGTGTGGCCATTCTACGTTCACTGGGCTGCCAAACATGCCTCTGTAAGTGAAAATTACTGTAAATAGAATTTCTCCACATCTAGTGTGAAGGTACACTGGATTGCAAGAAGAGGCATGCATTGGAATGGACTCCTGAAATTATTGGATGAATAGAGTTGCATCTACCTCAGTCTGACATCCTTATGTTGCACATTAGAGTGCTAAGGTTTTGAATCAAGGTGATTTTTGAAAAGATGCAGTCCTGGTGGTCCCAATCTTTTTGTGTGATCAGACATACCTCACCAGTACTGAAGGAATGCAGACACCAGAGGGCAGCACATGAGGCCAGATAGTTGCAGAATGGGTTCATGGACAGGTTTGGTGGAGCAGTCAGCCATAACAGCATCACTGCAGATGATTGTCATCTTTTTGCAAGTGATGGAATTCACCCAAACACAGATGGTATTGACCTATTCTTGACTGTTCTCCTTAATGGCATGATGGCAGCAGTCCAAGATATACTGGCACCATGTACCCTGTGCACATAGATTGAAAACAACCATGATCAAGTAGGACAATTGTTATAGGGAAAATGGCATAAAATGCCACAAACAGATGTTACAGTTTGTGGTGGTTATGAAAATTATGATGGTTTCATATTTTTTTGTAAATAACTGCTAGGAAACATCTCAGCATGCTGAGTATGACCCCATTTTGAAGATGACAGTGATACAGCATGGTGAAATAATTGTAACTATATGCTGCAAACATGTACAGCTATCTCAGTTTCGTTATTAAATCTATGATACTTTTTCATATCTCTGAGTATAACTGTGTTAGGGAACATGTTGACTTGATGAAAAAAAAAACTGCATTTTTGAACATAGCATTGATACAACATGGTGAAAGAAGTGCAACTATATGTTGCACACAGGTTCATAGGTTGATACTAGGCTATCTGCCCTAGGGCATTTATAAGCCTAGCCAGAGTGCGTTTGGCTTTCGCCACCTTTTTAGATTACTTGACTGTGCCTCTGTATAGTAGGTCACAGAAGATAGCCCTTTTGAGGTTAGTTTACTGTGCCTCTGTCTAGTAGGGACACAGAAGAGATCCCAGGGGTAAACCTACAATCTCCCATCCACTCGTCAAGATTTCTCTTGAAGCGGGTCATTGAGAGACTCTGCCTAACATGGATTGGGATTTTGTTCCAGAGTGAGGGGAGCCTCTGGGATATGAATCTGTCCCTCCAGCATGTCCTATTTATTTCTGTGCTGAGGTTTAAGTCCCTGGAGCATGTAGCTCTAAGGGATTTGGATTTCCTGAGGTGGAGCATGTCCATTAATTCTGGGTTGGACATGGCTTTATACGTCAGGCACAGATCACCTCTGAGTAGGCGGTAAGCAACTGAGTAGAGCTGGAGTTTCTTTAGCCTAACTGCATAGGGCATCTGTTTGAGTCCCTTGATCCTCTTGGTGAGGTACTTTTGGGGTCTTTCCAGATGTTAATCGTGTTACCCTGCTGCAGTCATCACACTTGGGTTATCCTGTCGTCAGGCAGTCCCGCAGTCAGCCGGATTTCCAAAGTCTTGGTCCGACATCGGTTGCTGTCTCCTCATCCCTGATGTCAGTGCGCCAGGGGTACATATATTGCAACCGACGCCATTTTCTTCAGTATTTCTTGCCACGCGGTGCCCAAAGCAGAAGCAGTTCGCAAGTGCCGGTCGGCCAACTCCTGAGATTTTCAAATTCGAATTTCAGACGGAAGTCTTCTATAAAGCTAAGTTGCTGCAGGTGTCGGGTAAGGTACATCCCAAATGGGGCACTGTATTCAATTATGGGCCTGATGAGTGATGAGTAGAGGGGCACAATGACCTCTCTTGATCTAGATTTGAACCCTTTCGTGATAAGGTGGGCTATATAGAAGGTCTTTCTAACCACTTTGGCAACGTGATTGCCAAAGAAGAGATTGCTATCTACTTGGGTCCCCAAGTCCCTAATTACTTCTTCCGTACTTAATGGATTACCACCTATGTGGTAATTTGTGGGCACTTTGTTTTTCCCAAAGGGGATGACTATGCACTTTTTGGCATTTAGCTTTAGGCCATGGCTTTGCCACCAGTTATCCGTCTCTGTGAGACCCTTTTGGAGGATGGTTGTGTCATTTGGCGAGTCGATTATGGCACCCAGTTTGCAGTCATCTGTGAACTTGGTCAGCCATAGTCCTCCCATGTTAGCCTGTACCTCAGAGAAATATATACCGAACAAGAGAGGTCCCAGGACTGAGCCTTGTGGGATGCCACTTGTAACTGGTTTAGAGTCTGACATGGCACCCGCAACTCTGACCATGTGGGTTCTATCCCAGAGCCAGTTTGCAACCCATCTTGTGACATAGGGGTTGATATTTAAGCTGGTGAGCTTATTTATGATGCCCGAGTGGGGTATTGCGTCGAAGGCTTTTGCGAGGTCCAGGTAGGCTGTGTGGGCTACCTTCCCTTCATCTATAGCCTTGGTGACTGTTTCAAAGAAGTCGACCAGGTTCAAGAGGCAAGATCTGCCCTTAACAAAGCTGAATTGGGTAGGATCCAGTGTTTGGAGGTTCCCAATGTCTTTGTTTATGAGTTTCATGATGATACGCTCCATAGCTTTGCAGACCAGGCTAGTCAGGCTTATAGGGCGATAGTTTCCAGGGTCCGGTGTGGCACCACCTTTGTGGAGTGAGACCACTGTTGCTGTACCCCATTCCTTGGGTACATATCCTGTAGTAAGGCTGAGATTGAACAGTGACTTTATGTGAGGGTTCAGTTCTAGTTGGAGTTCGTGTAAGACGCAGCCCGGGACACCGTCCGGTCCCATTGATGCTGTGTTTTTTGCTTTGGAGAGGGCAGCTCTCACCTGTGCATCTGTGATGTCAGGGAGGCTACACTCTGTTGGGATAGACGTTTGCTCTTTTGGGGGGGGGAGAAGTTTGCACTGAACCTGTCTGCCAGGATGTTGGCAATGTCTGTGGGTTCAGTGTATTTTTTGTCATTTTGAACTAACTCAGAGCATATCTGGGAGTTGCCACCCAGGTTCCTGGCATAACTAAAGAAGGCCTTGTGATTATCTTTAGCATCTTGTGCAATTTTTCTTTCGAAGCTGGCCTTAGATGATTTTATGAGGGATCGTAGTTTCTTGCTAGTACTGATCAGAGATGCCTTCCTTTTTTTGGATTTTGCTCTATCATGTAGTAGCTTCCTCCTTCTGTTGTATAGCTTATTTATGGCTGGGGTCCACCAGACAAGATCTCCTGCCTTTGGAGGAATGAGTCTTGGTTTTATTTGGGATAGCATGATCCATGCATTCCTGTAGGTGTCCATAGAAAGCGTTTGTAAAGGATTCTGCAGTTTGGGCCATATTTTCCACTGGCCCGGGGGCTTTGAAGGATTCCACCTCAGTTTTGAGAAGTGTGAAGTTTGCTTTTGAGAAGTTCTTCACCGTGGTTTCCTTGGCTGGGGTGGGGACGGGATATGGATGTCCAGTGAGATTAATTTATGGTCAGATCTTACCAATGAGGGGTATACCTCTGGTATGGAACATAGAGTCCCCATGTTGGTGATGATCAGGTCCAATATGTTTTCCCCTCTTGTGGGAGTGGTGACCAGTTGTTCCCTAGCATTTGTGTTTATAAATTCTAGGAACCATTGGGCGAGGGTGTTGGGGCTTGAGTAGTGCTCCCAGTCTATGTTTGGGTAGTTGAAGTCACCCAATATAATGGTGTTTGGAGAGACCTTCATATTCTCCAGTGTTCTCAGGAAAGCCGAGTGGGGTTCCTGAGTTTGGGAGGGTGGTCTGTAGCAGGCTACAAACTGAAAGGCAGTTTTGCCCACTGTTAGTTGCACACGGATGGTCTCCAATGCTTCATGCAGTGCCACTAACCTGGAGATGTGAGTATCTTTGATGAATATGGATACTCCCCCTCCTTTTGTGGTTCGGTCCGAGTTTTGGGGCCGAAAAGCATAGTATGAGGTATAACCTGGTAGTGCTGGGGTGCTCTCGGGAGCCTTGAACCAGGTTTCTGTTACTGCACAGATATCGATATTCTCCATACTGAGGAGAGCCTTGAGTGCGTGCATCTTGAGGTTTAGACTTCTGGCGTTGAGCAGCATTACCCTTAGTTTCTTTTTCTTTGTGTTGTCTATGGAGGTGGGTTTGTCTTTTGAGCCTTGCCTAAAAAAGGCACTATGGTGGTGGCAAGAGCCTTAGCCAGTATTCGAAAGCCCAGGGGTGACAGGTGCAAGCCATACCTAGCGAAGTAACGTGGCTTGTCGAGCATGTCATCCCAGGCTGACAGACACTGGATCCCCTTTGAATGACACCAATACTTTAGCCAATTGTTAAAATTGATCACTTTGTCTTTATACTGTGGCATCATTCTTTGTGAGGGTAAGATGCTACTCAAGGTCAGGGTCATACTGGCCTGGGCTACATGATCAGAGTGCTCCTCTATGTCTCTTTTCATGTAGTCCAGGGAGGTACGTCTCAGGTCATTCACACCAGCATGGACAATGATGGGGTCATATTTGTACTTGCTTTGGAGTGTCCTGAGTGCTTGTGTTATGTGGCGGATCCTGGCACCTGACAGGCAGCTTACAGTGACCTTCTCCTTGTTCAGCCTGGTGAGTGGGATGTCAGTGTGTCTGACAATAGTCACCTATTACAAGTGTATTAGGTGTGTTGTTTAGGCTTAAGGGCTGTGACTGTGTGGCACACTGACTTTGTGAACTATGTGATACGTGGGTATTGTTGTGGGGTAGCGGTTGTTTGGATGTCTGCTTTGGAGGTCTTTGTTGCTTGGGCAGATTTTTATTTAGAGCCTCCGAATATGTTTTTGTGCGTTTATGTGTTTGGTTTTCTGTTGTGATAGGTCTATGTGAGACTGGATTTGTGGTGTGTGTGGTTACCCAGTATTGGGTTGAGAGAGCTCAGCCTCCAGTTTGGCTATATAGTTGCATCTCTCACATATATTTGAGCATGTTGGGAGGAGGAGAGGGTGGTCTGTGTACATAAGGCAGTTGTAACATTGCCTCAAGATTCCCAGATTCACCAGCTGGACTGAACTGACTTTTGGACATGCCAGAATAGTATAAGGAACTACTTTTTGACTGATCAAAAAGGACCAATAGGGAGCCAAGTACTGAAAGGGAGTATAAGAGGGTATAGTGCTTTAGTTTATTAGTGCTTACTTATAAGATTACTTATACGAGCAACTGCAGGGCTTTAGAATGAAAATAAAATGCTTACTTTGAGATTTAGAAGAGTTCTAAGGGAAAAAGTGAAGAGCAGACTTTGTGGAGCCGGGAATAGTTTAAACCAGTTTAAGCGGCGCTGCCCGATGCTGCGGTGCAAAACCGCACAAATATGGCTTCTAAAGCAGGGAAACTGAAAGAGATAGGAATTGACCCAAAGTGGCCAATAAGCTACTAGTTTCAGGGCTGAGACCACTCCTCCAGGGACAGATAGGCTGCTCAAAGCTCCCCACTCTCACTGGTGAACAGAGAAGCTTCCTCCTATCCAAGTAAGGATATGGGCAACACAGGAAACTATACCACAGTCCGGAATTCAGCAAAACCTGAAATCTGGACTAATCTAGTTCAGCAAAGGCAGGAAAAGAGAATATTTTTTTTTTTTTTCAGGAAACAGCAGAAAAACACACAGAAAACACTGTAAATGCTATAAACAGGCTAGCACACTTTAGTGTGTAGCCTACAACAGTTATACAATACAAAAACGACTGAAATTGATATAAAACAAGTGCATAAACTGTAAAAAGCAGAAGGCAAATGCAATTTAAACTTTTTAAAGCACAGATCAGTTAGAAATTCACTTTTTAGGTGGGAAAAGGCAGTCGGAGCAAAAAAACAGAGAAAAAATACTTAAATTTGGAAAAGTCTCTCTTGGGTCTCTCTGTTGCCTGTATCACTCTGCAGGACACCATGAGGAGCTGTGCGGAGTTGTATACAATAACAAACTTTAAATCACAGATTCGCTAAAAAAAAAAAACTGGCGTTTTAGGCGGAATTAGTTAAGACAGCAAGAAAAGCAGAAAAGTGATACTTAATCACTCCAAAGTCACTCTTTTGTCTCTCTGCTGCTGTAGACTCTGCAGAACACCTGGAAGGCGCTTGCTGAGCGGAATACAAGCATACAGTTTGTTTATGACAGGTTACAAAATGTATGATATCTGGTGAGGTACTCTGTTATGAAAGATGATATAAGTATGGTGGTATTTTGAAGCCACTATAAAAATGTACAACTTCATGCAATAATGTGAAATATAAGTAGCACACAAGAACATATATAGTTAGTTTACTTGCTGGATTATGAACACCCGTGGTGGTGATGATGCGGAAGCGTTGTCACCTCACAGTAAGACGCTGTCCGGTTTGATTCTCAGCTAGAGCGTCTTCTGCATAGAGACATGCGTGAATGGGCATACCTTCATTGAAGGTTGTGCGTCAGGGCTGGTAATTCGGCATGTAAAAATCAACTACCAATCATTAGCGGACCGGAGTTCCGCTGTGGTGACCCCTAACCGGGAAAAGCCGAAAGAAACAAACAAACTTGCTGGATTATGAACAATTATTTTTGTCATATTTCTGTCAGAATTTGTGCAAGGGAGTAAGGCAAGGTTGTGGGTGAAGTCTAATACTGACATCAGAACAAAGACCAAGTTCTGCAGAAAATTCATGCTTATCTATGACAAGGGCAGAAATAAAATACTTGGCTTATTTGTCACATTATGGAAGTTATATTTCTCATTACTGTACTCCTCTTTGCATGGTGACAACACGATGGATCATTTTGAAGCTAGCATTGAGCTACACAACTTGTACACTAATATAGCCTCTGTGTTACAGGTAATGAGATATGCTTTAATTGTCAGATGATGAGAAATATGATATTTATTGTATTTCTTTGATTACCTCAGTAAGAGAGCATCACACAATACTGGTTAAGATATTTTAAAGCTGATGTTCACACAAATTAATTATAAATGGTATATTCACTGAAATATTGTGATTTTTTTTTTACCAAATATGCAAAAACATGCATAATGTCTGCATTCCTTAGCAAGCATTAAATAATAACAGATGCACACTATCAACATTTGCACAGTTGTGAAGATCGGTGTCTGCCAGACAACTTTTGCGTTTACAGTTTGTTTAGTTATTATGGTTAAAATGTTATATTTATTTCCAGTATGGTACTGGAAATGGATTCTCTGAGAATGAGGTGAGGTTGCACTAGTGTTCCCATGGTGAAAGTAAGCAGTCAGCATTTTCTCTGTTGCTTCAGTTAATTTAAGGAATTACTAAGATTTTTCAAGCCCTACATTATAAATTGTATGAATGCTCTTTTTAAGAGAACATAATCAAGTCCTGCTTTCTGGCAAACTTAAAAAAAAAAAAAAAGACAATGCTTTTAGAACGACTGCCATCAGTCCTTCCACTCCTGCCCATAGCCTGGCTGTTATTCCTTTGACCACAGTTCCTTCCTACCATCTCAACCAGATGTTTTTTTTCAACACTCACTAACTGTAGGAGTCATACTACCAGTGCCTTTAGACCAAAGGGAGGAAGGCTTCTTCTCTAGAACGTTTCCAGTTTCAAAGAATAAGCTTTCCTGGAGACCAATTGTAGATATTTTCCTCTTTTAGCTTGTTTGTGAAAGTACCAAAATTCAAAATGTTGACCCTTCAGGGTCTGTTACCAGTCATTCCACCTCTGAGTTTTATGGTAGCATTAGACATAAAAGATGCTTATCACTTTCCAATAGCCACAGGCTACAAAGCATTTCTCAGATTCTGTATCTGTGTCACATTGCCATTTTACTGCATTATCCTTTGAGTTAGTTACAGCATCTAAGGTGTTTACAAAGTGTCTAGCTATTTAGGCAAGTTACTGATCTTTGCAAAGTCTATTGCCAGATGACAGGAGTACTTACAATTGGTTTCTTCACTCCTTACTAATCTGGACTTCCACATGAATGTTAAAAAATCCTCCTGTTACTCTATCACACAAGATTAATCTGTTGGACTACCTTCTAAATGCATATCTTCAAAGGCATTCTTGGCAAAGGAAAAGGAGAATTTGTATCTGGAAACTTTCCTGATCTTCTCCAATCAGTCCAGGACCTCAGCCAGGGAATATCTCATGGGTTTAGGGTGCATAGCTTTTATGATTGCTTTTGCCAGGTTCTATGGGACAGGGAGAGGAGAAAAAAAACAAAACAAAAAAATAGTAGATCCAACATTTTCAGCCTCTGGGATTTTCAAATTCCAATTTTGGGTTTTATCAAGAAAAGAAACTGCATTGGAGGAAGCAAAAAGACACCTCAGTTTTGCTTGAGGAGCAGTTTCTATGGAGATAAAGGTGTGAGACCTTTGGGGTGCAGTTCAGACCAACTAAAGTACCTAAATCCATGTTGGTGCAGTGATAAGTGTTGATAGTAAAGTACATACATGTCAGAGATGTTAGTTATGAGCCATGCTATAGAATCTCTTGACCTTTTGCCCCTGGGACCATTACATGTAATGCCACAGTGATGTAGTACATAAACAGGGTGCCACCAGGTTCAAACACCTGTGCATGCTGGCTGAGGAGTTGGCTCCATAGACTCTATGCATCATACTATCAGAGCTAACTACAGTGGCAGACAAGCTAAACAAGACCAGGGCATGAATGGGAAATGATTGAAGGTGTCTTACAGGAATGGATCCAATTGTGAGGAACACATCAGATCAATTTATCTTCTTTCAAAGCAGACAACTGAGTAAATTCTGCACCAAGACTTCTTACAGGTCGCCCTGGAAAAATTGATGCATTTTCATTTCTGTGGTCAGGAATATACCAGTATACATTTCTACCCTTTCCACTGATAGCTGTGTCATTCTAAAAATTCAGAAGAACTTTCCAAAATATTATTGTAATTTCTCCCATATGGCTCAGGCAGCATTGGTTCTTCCTTCTTATAGAATTGGCCAGGGGAGTTTGATGCATCCTAACCTTGAAAAACCTCAGTTGACTGCCCAGATGATTCAATTCTAATACATTTTAGGCATCTTTTTCATGAAGATATGCAGCAGATATTAAAGGAACTAAGAAATCCTTCTACTTGTAAATCTTTTATGTTAAATAGTGGAGGAGATTTTATAGTTAGTGCCTCACCTATAACCAGGACACTATCTGGAATTCTTACCTCTGTCTTTCAAGCTTTTTTTGTGATATCTCCTATGGCCTGTTTACACCTTTGGCAGTGTCTATTTATTAGCCATTTCAGTATGTATACCTGTGGATCCTTCTCTTAATTTTAGACTTTGCTGAAGCTGTACTACAGAGATGTGTTTTGTCAATATGCAAGGTCTCCTTTTATTCATGTGAGACAACTTTCACAGCAATTAGCAAGTAATTCTGTTTGTCTATGTTTGGGCCAGCTGTTTTGGTTCTGCCTTTTTTTTTTCATTAACTTGTTTATTGCTCTGACCTCTGCAAGAAAGTACCCAGGTTGCAACCATTTATGGTGTGTTCATCCTTTTGCTTTTCTCTGCATTTATGGTCATCGGTAGAAAAAAAAACTATGTGCCTTTCCTAATTTGTGTGCCTTTGAATTTAGTCATCTATCTCCCTTACATAGTTCAGATTTTGTATAACAGGGAGAATAGATTATATATACTCTGGTCATGCTTTTCCCTCTCTGGTAAAATCATGTCAGGGCCAGGTCCTTTAGGAAAGCTATACAGCTGTGGAATACCTAATATGGGACAAGAAAAGGACAACCTATGTTAGTTCAGGCAGTTCCATTTAGTTGTACCTTACTATATCTTTTATTTTTTTAACAAGAAACATCTTTATTGAATTATCACTTATGACATAAACAAACATTAACATATTTAGTCGAAAACAATATATATCACAAATAATATACGATATAGTTGTCATTCGAACATTACATAGCGCATTCATTTCCTGCCTTCCCTTAAACTTCATTAATCCTCCAAAACATTATTCTGCATGTATTGTTCCCACAATTCCCATTTTTTTCTATGTAATTTGCTCAGGCCCTTTTCTAAAAATCCCACTTCCAGTTCTTTTATCTTTGTTACTATATACACTACTACTAGTGTGGTTGGTTTAGACTTAGATTTCCATTTTTTATTGCTTTTTGGCAGCCACCAGAATTAAACTCAGCAAAGCTTTACAATGTCTAGGCAATTCCTATTCTGTATCACAGCTCAAAAACATCATTTCCTTAGTTACAACTGCTTACTCACATAGTACGTCTGACAGAGTACTCTGCAGGGAATTTTTAACTCATTCACGCCAATGGAGCTCTGGAAGTTTGCACCGTAACTTCCAATGGGCAGAGCCTAAGCCTTTTGACAAAATCAAATTATGTCCTCACACAGGATCATAGCAAGTTACTAGGCTACTGGCCCAGAGGACCTAATAAGCCTAGCCAATAAATTAGCCCATGTTCCCACAAGTAAGCGCCCGATGTCCCTGTCCAGCAGGGACACAACTGGAATCCCAGGGGTGAATTTTCTGTTTCCCATCCAGTCATCCAGATTCCTCTTAAAGAGGGATAATCAAGTACTCTGCTTGACATGGAGAGGGGTCTATTCCACAGATGAGGGAGTCTCTGGTAGACAAATCTGTCTTGCCAGTAAGTCCTATTGATGTCGCAGACCAAGTTGAGGTTTTGCATGCGGGTCATGCAAGTGGAGTTTGGCTTGTGAATATGCAGCAATTTCACCATGGTGGGGTAAGAGATTGCTCTGTATGCAAGACTTAGATCACCTCTGAGGAGTCGGAGTAGAGAGACAGGGCTTTTAGCCTATCCATGTAGGATAGATTTTTGAAGCCATGGATTCTTCTGATGCGGAACCTCTGTGGTCTCTCCAGTTGCTGCATGTGCTTCACAAGGTGCATGCTGAAAGGGGCATTATACTTGATGATGGGCCTGATAAGAGAGAAATACAGGGATGTTATGACTTACTTGTTCCTGGAAGAAATACCCTTACTAATGAGGTGAACCACGTAGAAAGCTCTCCGTACAGTGGAGGCAACATGGAGGTCAAAAGTTAGATTGCTGTCAACTTGGGTGCCCAGGTCCCACACAACTGCTTGCATACTCAGGATGCTGTTATTAATGTAATAACTTGTGGAGACGTCACTCTCCCAAAAGGGGATGATGATACATTTTTTGGCGTTTAGTTTGAGGCCGTATTTCTGGCACCAGTCATTTATCTGGGTAAGACCCTCTTGTAGTAAGTCTATATCACTAGGGGAGTTGTTGACAGTGCCCAACTTGCAGTCATCTGCAAACTTGGTCAGCCATAGACCTCTGGTTTTGGCTTTCACCTCAGAGAAGTATATCCCAAACAGCGGGGACACCAAGACTGATCTTTTGGGGTACGCCGCTCATTATGGGTCTACTAGTTGAGGTAGCTTCCTCTATTTTGATTGAGTGAGTTCTATCAGTGAGCCATTTAGCTACCCATCTGGTCACATATGGATTTATGCCAAGCTGGGATTGTTTATGTATTATGCCCAAGATGGGAATAATGTTGAAGGCCTTGGCCAGGTCAAGATAGGTGGCATGCACCATCTTCCTCTCGTCCACTGACTCAAAGAAATCTACCAAATTTAACAGGCATGATCTCCCCTTGACAAAATCAAACTGTGCTGCATCAAGTGTTTGTAATTTGCCGATGTTCTTGTTAACATGGTCCATGATAATGCATTACATGGCCTTTCAAATCAAGCTAATTAGGCTGACAGGTCTATAATTGCCTGGATCAGTAGACGCTCCATCTTCATGCCGACGGACTACAGTGGCTGTCCTCCGCTTGTCTGGGATGAAAGTGGTACTCAGGCTTAGGTTGCATAGGGTGCCTAATGCTGCTCTAAGTTCCTGCCTGAGTTGATGCAGGATGCAGCCTGGGAGGTTATCAGGTCCCATGGAAGCTGTGTTGTTTTCCCTTAGAGAGGGCGGTAATGACTTGTTCCCTAGAGATAAGGGGTGGGGGGCAGGTCAGGGTTACCAGATTTCTTAAGAGCCAGGTAGGGGCAAAAAAAAAAAAGGTCTTTCACGCTAAGTGAAGACCAAAAAAAAAGGTCTGCAAGCAAGCAGTTCCACATTAAGCAGAAGTGCCTCCGCTTTGCACGTTTAGGTTTAGATTAACCTGTATGCCAGTGTACAAGCCAATGAAAAATTCACACAGCAGAGCCACTTCTGTTCAATAAGGAATAGCCTGCTGTTCCGCATTGAGCAGAAGTGACTCAGCTTTGCAATTTATGAATGGCTGGTATGCCGATATGCAAGCCAATCAAAAATTGTACAGCGGAACCTCTTCTGTTCAATGTAGAATCTCCTTTCTCCATTCCTGTGGTGTCTTAGTCCGTGGAGTACTTTCTGCTGATTTATGAATATAATCTTCTGTATGGTTATTGTTATTCTCCTTAAGGAGCTGCATCTAAAATCCCAATCTCTCCTTGTTTCCTGAGTTTCACCCATTTCATCATCATGATCATCCCCTTCTACTTTGAATTACAGCTTTTTGCTTTTGCTTTGTATGGGAGCCTTAACTGTGTAGTTCTGAAACACCCCATTCAAACCAGGTAATCCCAAACCATCTTGTTCTATTTAACTAAGAGTAAAACAGGGATATATGACACCCCAGAGAACAAGAACTAGCAGGTACATACTCAGTTCTATCAGTGAGGCTGCAACAAATCTATTTAAGATGCTGGTTATAGGGTCAGTTAAGTATTGGGTGAAAAGTAGTGAGGTATGTAAGGGTACATTTACAGCTTATAAAGAAAATTAGCTTAAGGCATTTGGTACTCCTCCTTAACTAAGCACAGTGGAATCAGAAACTACCGCAAGTACAATTCCTACGAAAATTAAGCTGGGAGGGGATTGCAGGTATAACAAACACATATTAAACACAACTATTCAAGCCAAACAACATTGCATATTGAAAAGCAGATTAAAGGGAAAAAGCATTTATACACACTTTCTTATGTATAAAGTGTTTTTTCAGGTTTGCAGATGAATTTTGTTGTTTTGATAAAATCATCCAGGGGGCACCTTGTAGTTTAGAGATGGGGGGTAGTAGAATTTTTATGTATAAAGTGTTTTGGCAGGTTTGCAGAGAGCTTGCAGGTGAATTTTGTTGTTAGAGTCCTCCAGGTATTTAAAATCATCCAGGGTGGCACCTTGTAGTTTAGAGATGTGGGAGGTAGCAGAATTATGTAGTGTACACACTCCCAGGAAAAGACTAATAGGGCAGACCAGAGTTTACAGAGGCGAGTGAAAGTAAAAATGGAACACAAAATGGTGATAGAATAGCAGTGATCCTTATATGTGAACACGTGCAGTTATGACATGTCCTCTTACATGACTGCACTTTCTTGTGGTCATGACTTTACCGAGGAGAATTTTTAAGATGCAGGCCCTTACATGGAAGTCCACAAGTGTTATGCCTAATGTTATGATAGATAGTGCTCAAAACCAGAAGATGCAGTTTCATTCTTTTTATTTTCATCCACAGAATTGTGTGTGTGTGTGTGGGGGGGGGGGATTTTTATTTATTTATTTATTTATTTATTTTTGGTTACTGGGTAGGTTGAACTGTCCTTGTATAATTTTTTACTACGATCCAGGCAGAATAGCAGGAAAATTACTAAACAGATACAAACATGCAGTGAATAATTGAATGTACGGTGGAAAACATCAGTGTAGTGGAAATAAGATCTAATGTCATGCAATACAGACAAGACACTATAGCATGTCAAATTTACTTTTAAGAGCATGCAGTTTTTGGATTGTAATATATATTTTGATTTAAATTTATATGAATATATGAATATTTAGATTGTTTACAAAGGCAAAGAAGAAATAAAGGAATTCTACTTTTGTCAATGCATATAGAAGTTTTCAGGCTTTGCAAACTAGGCATTGCTTAAGTAGCAGTTAACATTTGCATGCTTCGTTTTTGAATTATTGTAATTTTGTCTTGAATTGATTTTAGTGATTTTTTTTAGTTTGATAATATTGAAAGGACGGCAGTTCCAGTTAGCAGGAATGACTTTGATGAAACATTTTTTCCTCCAGTAGCTTGCTTGAAATGGGGTCTTTGGAAGGACAATGTATTATTGTCTTGTGTTCTTAACATGTAAGGAGATGATCACAGTGTTAGTTTGTGTGTTTGGGAGTCGGTCAGCATGCATTATGAATCCGTTTATATGTGAATGTAAAGAGAAGTGAAACATGTCTTACAGTGATCCTAAATCAGCTGATACTTCTTGAAGAGATGCTAATGACTGACTCTGCATATACTAATAGCAGTCTGACTACTGTGTAAATTTCATGAGGAATGTAAAGAGATTATGGGGAGAGCATATTCTAACCTGGATGTAATTACATTTTCCAAGAGCTCTTCTGGCTTGAGGGTACACTGTATGAACCCTGGAAGGCAGCTGTTTACTCACATCTCATGAATTAGAGAGCTCAGGAATTTGGCCCAGCTGTCTGTCTTTGTGGCAAATAAATTAGGGATTTCAGCTGGAAAGTATACTGATTCAAACTGGATAGGAAATTGCATAGGTTCCTGTTATGATTCTGTAGGCAAAACAGTTCAATGGCCCATTAGGGTTCATTCTGTAAGAAATAATGTTCTGTCTGCATTTTTTCCCACAGTGTATAATCAGTGGCTGTCTGCACAACAGCAATGTGGTCTGTGCTCTACACCTCTACTAAGCATTAGAAGGTGATCTACATTTCTAAAGACATGATATTTTGGTATAGAGGTCATTGAGGAGACAGTAGGTGAGGCCTTTAACTGGGCTTTTGATTCATTGCTTTGCATTTTTGCCCCAAACATACTTAAACTATGGAGAGAGAAATTATGACATGCCAAGGCCGAGTGAGACTCTCACTATATCAGTTGGCGAAATAATCCTGTTTGTCTTCAGAATTTAGATACCAGCCCACTTGTCCCTCATTGTTTGTTCCCTTACATTTTCTTAACTGTTTTATGCTGTTAGGTTCGGGTACTATGTTAAAGTCTTATTCCAGCACTGTGGGAATTGAATGGTGACTGAAATTATTTACAAGCTTGTTTAGCCAGTTGTGCAGATGAAGAATTAATTGTGACCATTATGTTGTGTAAAGGCTGAAACTATGGCACATTGTTCCTTATCTGAATGTCCTAGTTCTGCTAATGACATGTAGCGTCTCACCATGACATTGCAGTGATTTTTCCTGAAAAAGGCAGTTTCTCTGCTTGCCAGTTTGGACTGGGCTAAAGGGCAATGACTAAACTTGTATAAAATGTTGCTTTACGGGACCTTGAATGAGGTCCTCCTGGTGTCTTGCCACACTTTGAAGTTTTATTATTGAGATAATTTTCCACAGGGGCTTTGACTCTGAGATTTGAGGTTGGCTGTGCTTCAGGGTTGAGCTGCACAAATGTTTCTTTACAGCAGCTAACACACCTTCAATCTGGATGTGCTACTGACTACTGCTAGTGATAAATCTGCTCCAGCATTATCATATGGACAAGGCCAGTAATCTATGCACATGATAATGTTGTAAAGTTGACTTTTATGTATCTAAGCATAAGAGCCTTATAATAAAATCAGGGAACAGTAGCCTATTAAAACAATAAATCTCATAAAATATGCAGAGATGTAATGGGTGGATACATCAGGTTAGTCCAATGATGTTGGAAGAAGGACTGAGAAAATGTAAGACTTTAGGGATCCTTTAAAGCAGCCAATGATAGGGCTAATCTGAAACTGAAAAGACAGTAAATTTCACAGAAGTAGAGCTGGTAAGTTAAGGAGATGTGGATGATTTTGGTGTTTCCCAATGCTTCTAGGGAACCATGTGTTACTCTTCCTTCAGGAGTCTTAAATGAATAAGATAGGTGACTAGGGAGCAGTGACTCATTTATATAGGTGGAACCCATATTGTGCAGGGATAGGTAAGTTAGAATTGGAGCCCTGTACTTGATTCTTGGAGACAGAGCCAATTCAAATTACACATCACTGTTGTAATATAACTGTATTTTAAAACTTCAATCATTGGATTTTAGGTTTTGCACTAGCTAACAATACCTAAGGAGTAGTATGTGGAATCCTTAGGTAAAGAGTATTGCAGCACTCTGGGTGGATAGAGATCAGTGACCACAGTAGTAAACCCTCTGGTCACAGCACATGGTTTATCCAGGTGATACTTTTTAGATGGAAACATTGTTTGACAGTAACTCAGACTTTATTCTTGAATGTTAGCTGGTCATTAAGGATCACCCCAAAATTACATACTTCAGATACTGTCTCTAGCCTGTTGTTAACATAAAAAAGGCTTGTATTAAGGAAAGGAGATGTGAAGGGCCAAATAGCCAGGATCTCAGTCTTGTGAGGGCTAAGCTTCTGTAGCTCTGGTATCTAACTAGCACTGGACCTGAGACAGCACTGTGGCAGATTGAGGGTTGTAGCATGCTCCAAGCTGAAAGAAAGATATAACAGTCCATCATGAGCAGAACTGTGATAGCTCATTCCACTCCAATGAATATGTCCAAACAGGAGCATGTATAGAATGAACAACAATGACACAACTGCGGAGCTCTGTAGAATCCCATGCTGCATTCCCTGAAGAATTAAATCATGAGACCACACTGTGAGTGCCCCAACAGATTGAAGTGAACCAGTGTGGGATAGTAAAGAGATGCTACAGCAGAGTCTTCAACAAAATATAATCTGTAATATCATGTGCTACACAAAGCTCAAAGTAATACAAGGATAGACTAAAACAATTGACCAGTCTCCACAAGGAGGTCAGTAAACACCTTTTAAGTAGTATCTATGCTGTCCTGAGTCTTGAAAACTGAATGATAGGATTATAGAGGTCCTGCATCTATACAAACTGCTTGAGCTGTTCATAGACATCTTTGTTAATATCCACTCTGGTAAAGGGAAATTTTTGACTGAGTGGGAATTTGTCAGTTAGAAGGATTAATGGTTTGCTGTTGATAGGAATGACTGCAATCTTTATTCTGCAGATGGGAAAGGCCCAATCTTCATAGAGGACATCATATTTTGGAAGATAGGTACCTCAAGGACATCAGTGATAAAAACCATATAAGGCTGGTTTGGCTTGAGTCCAGATAAAGAAGTTTGTTATGAACAAGAGATGTCAACTTCTGTGCAGTAATTAGTCTAAAAACTCAGACTATTACTAGGACAGAGACTTCCTGCCAAATTCACTAAGTCCTGTAGTCAGCCTCATCTTTGAATAACCGACTATCACCCTGATATTCTGAGACAGAACAGGCAAACAGGCTTTCTGGTTGACAAGGAAGTTGAGTTTCTGAGTCTTTACACAACAAACACGAGTGTAGCTGATTGGTGTGCTCTGGAAGAAATTTCACTTTGTAAGAAATTTACCTTATTGGAAATTTCAGGCTGGTAGGCATCACAGTGTTCATCTAGTTTGTTTGTCCTAGAACAGGTGGGTCCTTCTCCCCTCCCTCTTGAGACAGCAAAGCATACCATTATTCCAAAGTTCACATGAACTACTAGGGACAGGGGTATATGACATGGTGCAAAATGATGTAGATCATCCCCAATACCCCTATAATAGGCTGGCAGTAACAGGTACAGACTGTCTAAGCTAGGCTTCTATTAAAGTGAGCAGTTCAAATGCTTTTCCTCTAATAAACCAATATCAAATCCTTAAGCAGTTAGTTCCCTGTCAGCTGCTTATTTGCAGAAATAGGTATACATTCCCCATACCTATAGCCCTGGATTACTAATGCATTTGGGAAAAGAGTTTATACCTCTGTTGGCTTGGTAGTGAAAGTAAACAAATACACTGACATATCAGACAGTGGCACTGGTCCAAAAGCTGCAACAGTGGAAAAAAATGACTAAAAGGTTTCTGCAAACAGGCTGGACAGAATTATGGGTCCAAACTCATGAGTCCATAATTAAAATGCCCTAATTTAGAATATTTTATCATATGCCATGTCTTATAGTGGCCCCTAAAACAGGAGGTCCAGTGGTGCTTATTCTACCTAAGACATATTTGTCCAACATGTGAAAGGCTTGTGTAAAACTATGTCTGCCCAAGAGTTTTCTGTCCCCTTCAATCCCTTCAGTATGTTTTTTCCACATTTTTACAGTAATTTTACTAGCCATTTGTCTTAATTCAGTCCCATTCCCGGAACTTTTATTTTAAGTTGTAGTTTTGATCACACCACTTTGTTCAGGTTTATTATATAAAAGTCTTACAACAGTGCATTGCTTGTGTATGTGTGTGTGAATTCTTGAATTAGATGTGTTTGGATATAAGTTGATTGAACCATGGATTTAGTGGAGTAAGCAACATTTTTTCTCGCATTTCCTGATAAGACTGATTTTTTTATGATGGTTAGTACACATCCTTTTTATATGGTTGTGGAATGTATTGATGTTAGGTAGTCTGATTTCACCTTCATTTTTACATATGGGTTTGGATCCGATCCTTGGCTCTGACTCAGCCGATTTACAAACTGGAAGACTTCAGATCTCGTTTGCTGCGTCGACGAGTTCGGTTGTGCTTCTCTTGGCTCTGGCTAAGTTTTTCAAATTCTTTATATTCAATATCGTATTTCAATGCTTTATTAGAACCTTTATTGTATATTTAGTGTTGCTAATATATTAGGCAGTTGTATTGCTTGCCCTTTTTGAGTGAAACTTAGTTTACTAGTGGTTATTGGTATCCTGTGTGCTACTTAGTTTTAGGCGCTGTTGAGCATTTTTTCATTATTAGGTAGAGTATTAGTTTTTGGCGGTTTTCCACTCTTAGTCAACAGGGGCTCCTGTTATCTTGTCTGTTGTTATTCTGACCTTTTTTGGTCACCGTTGGCAGTTAGTTTTCTGCTATATTGAGATTGTTTTATTTTGGTGGGGATCTGCTTGTGAATTTACTAGGATTGCAGCCTCCTTAGTATACTACCTGTTATTAGAAATATAGAAATTTATTGTGTCATTTATGGTTTCTCTTGTGTGAGTGGGCTTTCCTTTCTGGTCTGTTTAAATTAGAAGACCTAGCTTTCTCTACACCAGACTACCAGACTAAGCCCATTTAAGTTAGAGGACCTAGTCCTCGTGTAACTCCTTTAGAAGACCTAGCTTTCTCTACACCAGGCTAGGCCCGTTTAAGTTAGACGACCTAGTCCTCATATAACTCCTTCTTAGGGCTAGGCCCATTTTAGTTAGAGGACCTAGTCCTCCTTCTTTTTCTCTCTTTCTCTCTCTGGGTTTTGTGTGTGTAATATGTCTAAGGAAAGTAAGGAGCAGAAACCCTCGGGGTTCAAAAAGTGCATGAAATGCTCCCAAAAGACGTCTTTAACGGATGGCCACAGTAGCTGTGTCTACTGCCTAGGGGCCATCCACTTGCAGGAATCATGTTTGTTCTGCCATGCTTTGTCTCCTAGAGTGTTACAGGAGAGAAATAACAAACTCATAATCAAGGATCTATTGAAAACATGCTTTGAGGAAGCACTATCCAGTTCTTTGGCTTCCTCTAAGTCTGGGAAATCAAAATCCTCAAAAAGGCCTTCTCCAGCACCGGCTGGTGTCTCGGAGCCACCTCCTAAACAGTCAAAACAGTTCAAATCTGCCTCCTCGACTCCTCAGCCTTCAGAGCCAAAGGAGAGCATCATGGTGGTGTCAGAGTCGGTTATAGGTGTTTCGGAACCAATCTCTGAACCTATTGATACAGCATTTAACTCTGCTACTCGGAGCCGGTCTGTAAGCTCCCTACCGGTTTCCATAACAATTAAGTCTCCAGTGCCCCCCAGGTCAAGATCCCCTACTATGTCTTCCAGGAGCCTCTCAGAAGAAGATGTGGAGAGGGTAGTGCTGGACTCCTGAAGTCATCTGCCTTACCAAAATTATTGTTGGCTCCGACCCAGTCGCTCCAGAGCCACTTGGCCCAACTTTGCCCTTGTCTGCTATTCCTCCTCCGAGCCATACTGGCCTTTCGGAACTGGAGTGCTTGGTGCCAACGGAGGAAATGCTGGCTCCAGCTCACTTTTGCTGCCTTGGAGCCGGGTTCATCTCCAACATGCTCGGTGCCGTCCAACATGTCCAGGGGCTGAAGCTCTCCTGTCGGCACCGACAGGGAGGGTTGGAATCAATCTTCTTCGGTTCTGAGCCTTCCTCTAGGTGCTTCGGCCAGGGTGAGCTCGGACTCTGCATCTATCTCGGAGCCAACAGCTCTGGCTCTGGCACCAACCCTCATCTCTTCGGAGTGGGAGAGGTCTTTGGAGCCAGAGAGATCGGCATTTGAGATGATGAGGAGCATGCTGTCTTATTCTCCAGCCCCTACCAGTGGCACCAGCACTCTTCCCTCGAGAGCACCCACTTCTGCCTCAGCCCCTACTCTCTCTGGAGACAGCAGAGACCCGCAGCCTCAGGAGCCATTGGCTGGTGGCCCCCACTCTTCTGAGGCTTCTGTGGAATGTCCTTCTGATGAGCCTCCCTGGAAGAGGTTATGTAAGAGGAAACATGTTGACTCCCAGGATGAGTCTTTGACATCGAACACTGACCTCGAGGAGTCGGAAGGGTCCCCCAAGTCGTCTTATGATGATGTCTCCTTTGTGGACATTTTAGAGATCCTTAGGCAGAGGTGCAACTGGCCCACTGTTAACTCTTCTGATGAGGAGTCAGTGTACTTGAAGGCTTTTGGGTCTCAACTTTCTGCCTCTTGGGTGTCTCCACCTTTTGACGAACTGATGGATCTAGTTAGTTGAAAGGTGTGGGATACTCCTGACACCATGGAGCCAGCCCCCAGGAGACCAAATAAGTTCTTGTCTGCCCCTCCTGGTAAAGAGTTCTTGTCCAAGGGCGTTCCCATAGATGCCATGGTGGTGGCGGCTGCCACGAAGAAGGAGTTGGCGGAGACTTCTTCATCTGTTCATCCGCCAAACAAGGAGTCTCGACAGATGGACAGATTTGGGAGGCATATTTTTAGTTCAGTGGCCTTTACCCTTCGATCGCTGAACTATCTCACGCACTTCATGAGGTTGCAGAGGGATCTCCTCAAGGAGTTAGGAGATTCCATACAAGGTGCATGTACTGAGGGAGTTCCTGACCAGATTTCTACTCAGTTGTCCACCTTAAATTCCTTGGTTAACTCCTCCATGCGACTTATCTCTTATGCTGCGGATGGAGTGAGTAGAGCAGTGGGTTCCGGAGTTGCCTTGAGGCGCCACTCCTGGATGCGCTTATGTAATTTTGCGGAACCATTCAAGTCTACTTTCACCAACGCCCTGTTTGACGGTTCCTTATTGTTTGGTTCTAAGGTGAAGGATACACTCACTCGGTGTGAGCAAGAAGGAAAGACGCTTTCTGCCATGGGAGTGCATTTTACTGTCCCTTCCAGACCATACCCCAAGGGTCAAAAGGGCGGTAAAATGTGGTTCAAGAAGTCCCAGAGGGTTTTTCCTGACACACAGGGTGAATCCTCCTTCAGAGGCAGAGGAGGAGGAAATGGCAGATGTCGCCCTAGAGGCAGGGGTGGTCCGCAATACCAACAAGGCTGTGATTCCTTTCGAGGATGGCCTTATCAGCACTTCTGATGTGGAGCCTGACTGCACTTCTCTGGGGCCGGTCGAGGGTCACATTTCTTTGTACCAAGAAGCCTGGCTAAATATCACCCAAGTCAAGTGGGTACAAAGAGTTGTTACAAGAGGCTATATCATACCCTTTTTCCTATCACTGTTTGTTCCCAAAAGGATCCCGGATGTACCACCCAATCTCAGGGATCAGGCAACTGTGGAGATCAACAAGTTGCTCTTAAAAATAGTCATCCAGCCCATCCCAGCAGACCAGATAGGATCTGGAACTTACTCCAGGTTCTTTTTAGTTCCAAAACGAACCAGAGATTGGAGGCCAATATTGGACCTCAGCAGATTGAACGAATCAGTGAAGAAGGAAAAGTTTCGGATGGTAACACTGCAGTCTATGCTCCCATTGTTAGGGAAAGACCTTTGGATATGTTCTCTGGGTCTTCAGGACGCCTACTACCACATAAAAATGGACAAGGCATCCAGAAGCCATCTACGCTTCCAGCTGGGAGCCAGTCACTATCAGTTTTGCGCTCTGCCCTTTGGTCTCACCACAGCCCCCAGGGTGTTCACCAAATGCATGGCAGTATTGACAGCTCACCTGAGACGTCAGGGATTCCAGATTTTTCCATATTTGGACGACTGGCTCCTGATCGCCCCCTCCAGGCATCTACTCCTCCAAAACAGGGATGCCACGATTCAACTTTGTGCACAGTTAGGGATCTCCATAAATTGGAAAAAATCTGCATTATTGCCCTCTCAATCTGTGATTTTTATAGGCGCAGAGGTAGACACAGTGAACATGATTGCTCGTCTCCCCACTGATAGGGCAGAGAACTTAATCTCCTAAGTTCAAAGTTTTCTTCCGTTGTGAAAAGTTGAAGTGAAGTGGGTTCTTCAGCTCCTGGGGATTATGGCTTCCACAATTCTATTAGTACCATTAGCCAGGTTGCACATGAGAATTCTCCAATGGCTTCTGTCTTCCCAATGGTCCTTCCAATATCTCCCGCTGAGTCATCCTATCCTGCTGATGGAATCATGCAAGAAGGACCTTCTTTGGTGGATAGCTCCCAACCAGTTGATCACGGGCGCCCCCTTTGTTCCTGCTCAACCCATTGCCACTGTGACCATGGATGCCTCCCAGATCGGGTGGGGGGGGGCATTATCTCGGCAGGACTGTCCAAGGCACATGGCAAGAACACGAGGCTCATCTGCATATGAATGTTCTGGAGATGAGGGCGGTGCTTCTGGCATTGCAAGCACTTCAAGACCTTCTTCCTCTAGGGACAATTGCGATACAATCAGACAACATGTTGGTGGTTTGGTATATCAACAAACAGGGCGGTACCAGATCTTACCCACTCTGTCGAGAGGCCATGCGAGTTTGGGAATGGGCGATTTCTTCCAAGTGCTTTCTGATTGCAATGCACATTCCAGGGATGACCAACGTGATAGCCGACAAGCTCAGCCGGGCAATCCTAATGACTCACGAGTGGTCTCTGAAACGGGAAACAGTGGATCAGATTTTCCGGAAATGGGGACAGCCTTGCTGCAACCTTTTTGCCAGCCCTGTCAATACCAAATGCAACAGCTATTTTTCCCTCATTCCCCCTCTGGGGGAGACTCCCAGAGACCCTCTGGCTCGCAATTGGCCCATGGGACCTCTGTATGCCTTTCCTCCAATCCCTCTCATTTCCAAAGTGATTCAGAATGCCAGTCGGCTGGTAAGCAAGTTGGTCCTCATTGCTCCTTACTGGCCTCGTTAGGTCTGGTTCCCCTTCCTCGAGCCTCTCCTCCTGGACGATCTTTGGATTCTGGATCCAGCTCCAGATCTATTAACTCACATGTCGGGTTTGCTACACCCCTCAAGCCACACCCTCAAATTGACAGCGTGGCTGCTCCAGTTCCATCCCTAGTCAGGCTTCATGATGTATCATCCTCAGTGTCACATATTCTTATGTCCTCCTATAAACCTTCAACTAGGAGGCTGTATGGCAGTAAATGGAAAAGATTTTCTATTTGGGCACAGAGAAGAATGTAGATCCATACACTGCTTCTATCCCTGTGATTCTGGATTTTCTTTCTGAGCTTTTTCAGCAAGGATCTGCCACTGCCACTATCAGAGTCCAATTGGCGGCAATTTCTCATTTTCACTTAGGTTTTCCAGATACCAATTTAATGTCTCATAAGCTATGCAAGACTTTTTTGAAAGGGGCCACTCTAATTGAGACCACCTCTGCAAGAACCAGTGGCTTCTTGGGATTTAAATTTTGTGTTGCCCAAACTGACTTCTCCCCCCTTTGAATCCTCCCACTCATCTTCACAAAAATTTTTGTCTTGGAAGACCTTGTTTTTGGTAGCTATCACATCAGCTAGACAGGTATCTGAGCTGCAGGCCTTGTCTATTAAGCCACCGTATTTGATTTTTCACAAAGACAGGGCGTCATTGCATACTAATCCCTCCTTTGTCCCCAAAGTTTGTTCTAAAGTTACCTTAAACCAATCAATAGAACTCCTAGTTTTCTTCCCTAACCACTGTAATGCAGCTGAGTACCGTTTTTATCAGCTAGACATTCATAGACAACTACGTTTTTATCTACAGCGGACTAAGGAATTCAGGAAATCAGATCAATTATTCATTTCCTTTTCTAACTCTAGATTGGGCTTACCAGTTTCTAAACTGACACTGTCTAATTGGATTTCCAGTTGTATAGCCTTTATCTGTATTATCAGGATCAAGGCTCATTCTACAAAGTTGCTGTCTACCTCTGCAGCCTTTCAAGCCAGGGTAGCACTTGATAATATTTGTGCAGCAGCTACGTGGGCTACTCCTCACACTTATTATGCATTACAAATTGGATTTGGCATCCAGGGGTAGAGCATCCTTTGGCTCCATGGTGCTCAAGAGTATTTTCCAATGAGCCACCCAAGAATAAGGCGCTAGGGACACTGTCCCATATGTAAAAATGAAGGTTTGATCAGACTACCTAACATAAAGAAGTTATATACTCACCATAACGTTCCATGTTGGTAGTCCATCTCACCCTTCATTTTTACCAACCCGCCTTCCTGCCCTCATCCTGGAAGATCTGGAAGTAATAATTTGGTTGCCCTTGGTTGGAGACCCTTTAGTATTGGTTGTTTTTATGGTTGTTAATTCTAGTGAGCAGCAAACAAGATCTGGGGATTGTACTGGTGCACCATGGGACACCTGCTTAGCCACGAGCCAACCAGAAGTCTTCCAGCTTGTAAATCGGCTGAGTCGAAGCCGAGGATCGGCTCCGAACCCATATGTAAAAATGAAGGGTGAGACGGACTACCAACATGGAACGTTATGGTGAGTGCATAACTTCTTTTTTAGTGGCTCTGCAGACAGCAGCAACATTTCAGAATGTCTTTTTATATCTTCCTTACCTCTAGGTTTGCTGCAGATAGATAGTAAAGGGCTTCTAGTTTGAACTTAGCAGAAGATAATTGATCTCTTCTCACATGTTACAGTGATTTTATCCTGGTCTACAAGGCAACTGTGGATAGATTCTTATGGGAATGTCGGTTTAAGTAAGAGAAATATTGCAAATCAGGTTAAGCTGTTAAGAACTTTTAGAAAGTACAGTAAAATGATTCACTGGTTCTCTGAAAGACTGGTGAAGATCTGGAATTACTTGCCTTCTAATAATAAGCACTTGAAAACTTTTCAGATTTTTAAAAATGCAGTAGATATTTGTTTTGGGGTAAGAAAATGTAGAATTTGGCGGGATACAATAGCTATGTAGCCCATGCCCTCTTATTGGAATTATATTGTATTGCACTGTATGGAGTCATCATTTTCAGCACTTCTGGTGTATATAGTTTCCTTTCTGTAGATTCTTTTTCTGCACAAAACTTTTGAAATATATTAATGATGTTGACATCATTTCTATTTTCTCCAACTGTAGAATTTTAGTGTGTTCACTGTAGCCTGTTCTCATTTGAATGAGCCATTTCTCATACTTTAGCTGTGCCTAGTAAAGTGGACATGAAGGTTGCTTTCTTCCAGCATTTGTTGTAGTCACTTCAGTGTTTTGGAGGAGGCAATACCTGGCCTGGCATTCACTGGGCATAAGGCAGTGAAACTTACTCTGGATAGGGTTCCGTCCCATTTCAGGACATGAGCACACACACACACACACAACACACACAGACACACACACACACACACACACACACACACTCTTTTTGATGTGGAGGAAACCAGAACAGCTGGCTAAAACCCATGGAAAGACAAAGCAGGGCATGCAGTTTCCATACAGAAGGCATCTCAACTAAAACTCAGCACTATGAGACAGCTGTGAGTGCTGCATCACTGTGCTGCCCAGCTTTCATTCTCCATATACACACATTATTTTATTTATTGCTTCTTCATTAGGGAATTGTTGAGTATTTTTATTTAAAGCTTATATGTCTGGACATACCTTATGATATTGCATTTCCAGTGATTTAATTGCACTTCCTTTCACATGCTGAAGCATACGCCTTATGTTTCAACAGTGGAACAGTTAGCTTTATTTACTTATTTTTTTGGCTGTGGAACTTTTTATAGGTATACGTCGTGTGTTTGCATGAGTAGTGTTTCAGTATGTCATCATTCCTCATATGTGCACATCAACCTTCACATTGACTGCACCCATTTTCTGGTATTTATCTTCAGAATTTGGGAGCTATGTGCAAATACCATCACTTTTTCTTTATAGCACATCTTAGGTTTCATTACTGTTTTTGTCTTATGATGGATTTTTCGTTTGTATACCTTCATGTTGGTGGAGATTCAACACTGTTTCAGACTACCTAATCATCTCTCTGAGCAGTGCAATGACCATCTTGTGACTTGTTCCCAGTTTGTCTGTCACTACCACTAAAAGTGGTCATGGTTAGATGGGTTCACAGAACCTCAGGCACCTTAATGTGTTTTCCTAATTTTTACACAACATCAGCTTATTTTCTGTATTCATTTTCTTTGACTTCCACCATATACTCTGGGTCTACTTCCAGGGATAAAAACTTACATAGGTGTACTTTCTGAGTGCAATCTCTCATAGATTTGGTTATGGTGAGTAGCAAATACAACTGTATTATCTTACCACTATGTGTAACATTAGGAGGCCATTGAATTAGCTTACTTGTGGCTTTACCTTCTGATGTCACTGGACATGGTCACTCTAAAAGTCTTAGTACACATGCTCATTGGGCAGTGCCTTATGTGCCCTCCATCCCAGCTCTCTTCATAGAATCACAGAAAATACAAGTCAACTGAGCCATGTGGCCATTTATGCCTAACCACTATCCACCCTTAGACCTTACTCACTTTTACAGAGAGCGATGAACCAGTTATACGGGTACTGAATTGTGTTTGAGTGAAAGGATATACACTGTAGAATGATTCCTAGCTCTCTTCTGCAGCATTTACTGTCCAGAACTTTTCTTTATATATGTAACAAAATGAAAATGCCTATATTTAGAAAACATTAGAAAACCTAGAAACCAACTAAAACCTATTGTTGTTAGTATATACTTAAATAGCATCATTAGAGATAACATCAGTTTTGTCTTGGTCTCTTTCATAAAGTTGTCACTGTGTATTGTTAGAACTGCCAGACTGTTATTATTTTCTTGTGTAAATGACGCCAACAAGAACTTAATATCTAGTGGACAATGATTCACAAAGTTGGAGTTAAGTAAAGCCCCAAGGAAGGCGCACAAGGAATATTCAAAGGGCCATTCAGACAAGACGGAGAAGACAAGATAAGGAACTGGAATCTAAATTTAAAGACTGAAGACATGACTACACTTAACCATTAGTTGCAATATGACCTCTGTCTTTGATAAATGTGTCATCTTTTAGCAAGAAGTTCACCTTCAATTCATCATCTTTCTGTTTAGTGGGGAAATGACTCATCGGAGAGATCTGGCCCTGAATATCACATGGATTTTCATGTAGATCTTATAACTTTAGATTGTTGGCATAATAGTTAAGGTGTTTACCTCATAGACCCAAGGTAGATGGTTTGATTCTCACCTTTGACCAATTGGCTAAGCTTAAAAGACCTGCAAGGGTGGCTAGCCTAGTACATGTCTATAAGAGGTGGGTTTGGCACAATTGTTGACGTCTACACCTCATAGATACAGAGTTTGGTTCTTACCTATATATATATATATATATATATATATATATATATTTAACTGAAGTGTCAAAACTTCTACTTGTTTTAAATGGCATTGTATCTGAAATTAACCTCTTGGGCTATTCTCCCCAAACTGGATCTTCCCTAGCAATGCAACAACAATTTCTTGCCAAGAGTGAAAGGTTCTACCATGTTTGGGCTGTTTAAGAAATGGCTTGGGATACTGTGTTATACCTTTCACTGTCTAAGGATAATCTGTTTCTTGTTGGGAAATGACAGCACATATGCAAGTAGCTTATTGTAGTTCAGGTGGTTTTCCAGCATCACACCCATTGTCATCTTTACCTGTTGCAGTCTCTTAGATCTCATTTTTCCCAACACACACCTTGTCAGCAAAACCCTCTTCTTTCACTGACTACTGAATTAGTGCAGAGATCTCCACTCCAGTGCCATTAATGTCTACACTTGAGTGCTACCCTGAATTAATTCTACTATGAAGATTCATTTAATTCTGTTACCATCAGGATCTTTTCTGGTGATGATTCAGAAGTATTGTTTAGTCTACAGTTACAGATCAGCAGGGGAATAGAGGTATCTTTCTCTAACTCTCTCATGGACCTTGTCGAGGCAGTGCAGGTATGAATTTTAGTGTTTCAAATCACATTTGATTGCCTTGACTACCCCTACTGTTTCTTAGAGAATATTTTAATTCCTACCAGTGGCATGGTAACATGAAGGTCTGGGTTGTTGATGTGATAGTCATCTCTGACTGTGTGTTCTGCCTAAAAGTATGTGTTTTGGGCCTTCTTTGCCTTATGACCTGTACTTTGTTGATACTTACATGGTCCTTTTTTTAGATGCATCTAAAAGCTGAGCTGATCATTTCAGATGTCCAGCACAAGTCACAAAGACTCTTAATGTACTCTTCACTCACAGTACCATAGCCCAGATTTGGCAAAGGAATATACTGATCTGTTACCTTTGCTCTTAGACTCCTGAAGTATCTATCTGAAGTTGTTAATCTTCTTCCATTCCTCACTGATGGGTATGGTTCCGAACCCTCGGAACCGAGTCAGCCAAATACAAAGCTAGCGTACACCAAACTCTCGAGCCACGCTACTACCCACAATGCCCTTCATCCTATAACCCAGATCTCATTTGCCGTGCAGCCATATAGCAGCGTTTTCACCAAGCTCTCTAGCTAAGTAGTTTTGAATTATTCAAACTTGCATTTCTTCCATAATTTCTCTTCTAGTGTCTTCTTATAGTCTAGCTCTACCCACATGTATCCCTTTCCTTACCATTGTTGGTATTTTCTTGCCTTTTTCTTTACTTTTACCACCCTCGTGGTAATTCTTCATACCATTGCTGTTAGTCTGGCTCTTTTTCTCCTTCCTTTCTCTGTTTGAGCGAGTGTTAGTATGTCTGAGAAAAAGGGTACTTCAGGTTTTAAACACTGCACATCATTCAGTGGTAAATTACCGAACAGTGACTTGCATTTTAAATGTGTTTATTGTTTGGGCATCTCGCACCTTTCTGTGACTCCCCATGTGATATTTGTGCAAGTTTTAGTCAACAGATGTTGAATGAACGGTGCAACAAATTGATTTTGAAAGGATTGCTTTCCTCTCCTTTCTCGGAGGCTATTTCTGCAGAGGTCTGAACCCCTCCAGGCAAGGATAAGAAGTGCCCCTGCTCAGACCCTTCTTCACCGGCCGGTGACAGGGGCAAAAATCATCCATCTAAGGCTTGTAGCTCTTGCTCTGAGGATCAACTCGCTGCCTCGGTGCCACCGATTTCAGTGCCTAGCGCAGTTTCTGGGAAGTCTGAATTGTCAGTGCCGGGCTCGGCACCAATGACTACTGAACCGCTGATTACTTGGTTCCAACCAGTCTGGTTCTGGACACTTCGGCACTGATCTCGACCTTTACAGATGACCATGGATCTGATTTTGACTACTACCCTGATTGTGACTTCGGCTCAGAGTTTCCTCTCGGTGCCGACTTTACCTTTTACGCAATTCAAATCAGAATCTTCAGCTCCATTGAGTTCATTACCACGGACCAGGTATTCGTCTTCTGTGGATCCATTTGCCAGGCAACCCTACAGTCCCTTTCTGGACTGGCCTGAATCCCCTTCCAGGATATCAATTAGGTCTGCCAAGAGCATGTCCGAAATAGACATTGTTCATCTCGTGGATCAGGTATTGACTGCAAGGGGAATCTCCAGATCCTGTTCCACTCCAGGTGTTGGGATTTTTCCTCCTTCAACTCCTTCATATTCACCTGATGGGGATCTTTCAGTTCCAAGGCCTCCTTGCCCATTGCTGTCAACAGGACCCCTTTCTTTGGTGCTGACTACTATGATACCTGAAGCGTCTAAGCTCTGGTGGGCTTCAGTTCCGACGACAGCTCACCTTACTCAACCCCTTGCTTCGGGGGTGGAATATTTGGTTCTGGCCCTGGCACCGATGGCCTTCTTGGTTCCCGTCTCAGATCCGAGAGTTATATCCGCACCAAACCCTTCTCAAACATCAGTCTTGGAGGTGGGCCATTCGGAGCGGGGTGTGACTCTGGTTCCGATTCAGTCTTCTTCAGTTCTGTGCTCCCATCCCTCTTTGGGTGGGCCCACCTTCCAGATTATGGAGAGGGCACTGGCTGCTAGCAATCCTCCTCCTTCAGCTCTGCCTTTGGTTCCCCCACTAACTCAGCCATCGCCAGCCCTTAGCAGGGGATCACTAATCCAAAGCACCTCCCTTTCTGAGGCTTCTTCGGACATTCCCATCGAAGAGCCCCCTTGGAAGAGGGTGTGCAAAAGAAAACACATAGACTCACCTGAAGAGTCCCTTACCGAGGATATGGATTATGATGATGGGGAAGGTTCCCCTAGATCACCCCCTGATGATGTTTCCTTTGGGGACATCTTGGAGATTTTGAGTCAGCGGGGTGACTGGAAATCTTCCACCCCTTCCCCAGAGGAATTCGTATTCTTAGAAGCTTTTTGTTCCCAGCCCACTATGTCCTGGGTGACCCCTCCTGCAGATGAGTTGGTCAAATTCATCATGCAGTGAGTGTGGAAGAGTCTGGATTCAGTAGAAGCTATCCCCAGGAGATCAGACAAAGTACTTTCTCCTCCAGAGGATCAACCCCATTGGTCGAAAGGTTTGCCAGTAGACACTGTGGTGGTGGTGGCAGTGGCCACAAAGAAGGACTTGGCAGAAGAGAATCCTGCTGTTCTTCCACCCAACAGGGAGTCCCAGGTGGTGACAGGCTAGGGAAGTGAGTCTTTGCTGCAGCGACCTTTGTCGTGTGTTTCTTGTCCCACTTTACAAGACTACAGAGAGACCTTATTTCCGAACTCTCTGGTAGCCTCGTGGGTCAAGTGTCGGATGGAGCACGTGACAAAGTGGCCTCCCAACTTGCCACCCTTGAAGCGATTTTGAATTCCTCCATGAGGTTGCTCTCCCATGCAACTGAAGGAGCAGCTAGAGCAGCAGGTGCTGGCATGGTTGTCCGACGTCATGCCTGGATGTGCATTTCTGACCTACCGGATTCCTTCAAGTCTTCCTTTTTGAATGCACATATTGAGCCCTCCGTGCTCTTTGGTTCTAAGGCCAAGGATACTTTGGCCAGGTGCGAGCAGGATGGAAAGACCTTGTCTGCCATGGGCCTGTGCTTCTCCAAACCTCAGTGTTCCTTCTCCAGGAATCAGAGGAGTGGAAAGCTGTGGCACAAGAAGTCGCAAGGTTTCTTTCATGACGCACGTGGCGAGAACTCCTCCAGAGGCAGAGGTGGGTCCAACAGTGGAAGATGTCCCTTTAAAGGCAGAGGGGGTTTACTGGAATCAGGGCTCCAGAGATTCTTTGTCCAGTAGGCCCTATCAACGCTCCTGAAGTGTTGCCCGATTGCTTTCCTCTGGAAGCAGTCGGGGTGTTTTTCTCTCTGCACCAAGCAGCCTGATTCTCCATTACCGATGATCTATGGGTGCAGAGAATTATCACCAGAAGCTATCACATTCCCCTCAAATCCTTTCCAAGACCTCAATTCTCCCTTCCTGACATTCCACCCAGTCAAAGGGAGGAGGCAGCTTCCGAAATCAAGAAGCTTCTTCTAAAGCGAGTCATCCAAAAGGTCCCCCCAGATCAATACGGATTAGGGTTCTACTCCAGACTCTTTTTGGTGCCAAAAAAGATGGGAGACTGGAGGCCCATTCTGGATCTCAGTCATTTGAATGAGTCAGTTATACAGACCAAGTTCCGCATGGTCACTATTCAATCCATCCTTCCATGCCTTCGGGAGGGTGTGTGGATGTGCTCTCTAGATCTCCGGGATGCGTATTACCACATCAAAAATGGACAAATGCTCTAGGAGGCTTTTGCACTTCCGGCTGGGAGCCAATAATTTTCAATTCAGAACCCTGCCTTTTGGTCTCTCGATGGCCCCCAGAGTGTTCATAAAATGTCTAGCAGTGGTGACAGCTCACTTGAGACTTCACGGATTCCAGGTGTTTCCTTATCTGGACGATTGGCTCCTCTCTGCCCCCACTGAGCGTCTACTGACCAGGGCCCTTCACCACACTGTCTCTGGTGGAGTCTCTGGGTATTACTATCAATTGGGAAAAATCAAACCTTCACCCCTCACAACAACTGGAATTCATAGGGGCTATGTTCAGCACTCAGCTCGGCCTAATATCCCTTCCTTATCACAGGCTCTTAAGACTGAGAACACAAGTGCAAGTGATACTTGACCACAGGAAAGTGTCTGCAAGGGAAGTTTTGCAGGCTCTGGGTTCCAAGGCAACAGCCATTCCTATTGTTCTGTTGGCCAGGCTTCATATGCGCCTGTTACAGTGGCTTCTTCAAACTCAGTGGATACACAATCATCATCCCTTGAAAGCACTAATCCTCATCACCGATCTTTGCAAACAGGATCTCCTGTGGTGGATGAGAATGGACGAAAGTCTTTGGTGTCGCCCCTTTCAACCTCTTCAGCCCAGTGCAACGGTGACTATGGATGCTTCCCTGATAGGGTGGGGGGGGGGCCATTTTCAGGGAAAATCTGTTCAAGGCACGTGGTCTCCTCTAGAAGTCGACTTACACATCAATGTTCTAGAGCTCAGAACTGTGTTACTGGTGTTACAAGCTCTCCACCCTCTTCTTCCTCTCGGACCGATTGCAATCCAGTCCGACAACATGTCTGTGGTCTGGTACATCAACAAGCAGGGAGGGACCAGATCTTACCCCCTTTGCCGCGAAGCCATGAGAATTTGGCAGTGGGTGATAGCTACCAACCTTTTCCTGATTGTTACACATCCCGGGGAGTTCCAATGTGATTGCAGACAGGCTGAGCAGATGCATCCTGCTTCCTCATGAGTGGTCTCTCAACCCGAGAGTGGCGGAAGAACTTTTCAGCCGCTGGGGCCGGCCTTGCTGTGATCTGTTTGCCTCCCCCTCCAATACAAAGTGCAGCAGCTACTTTGCCCTCTTTCCTCCACAGGGGGAGTCCCTGAGAGATGCTCTGACTCTCGATTGGCTCATGGGTCTCCTGTATGCTTATCCTCCCATCCCCTTGATACCCTTGGTCTTAAGGAAAGCTACTCGGTTGAGAAGCAGAATGATTCTCATTCCTCCATTCTGGCCTTGTCAGGTTTGGTTCCCCTTCCTTCAACCACACCTGCTCTGACCTCCATGGATTCTAGACTTCCGTCAGGATCTCATTTCTCACCCCCAAGGGTTGTCATCTCCAAATCTGGCCACTCTCAAACTGACAACTTGGTTGCTCCACTTCCATTAGTAGCCAGGTTTGAATCACTTTCTTCTCGGGTACGGAATGTTATTTTGGCCTCTCACACAAACCTTCTACCAGAAAACTTTATAAAGACAAGTGGAAACGTTTTTCCTTATGGGCACAAGAGCTGTCTCTGGATCCTGTTTCTGTTCCATTAGCTACGGTTCTTCAATACCTGACCGAGCTTTCCCTTAGGGCTTCTGCATCCACAATTTGGGTGCATCTAGCTGCCATCTCCAATTTCCATGATGGTTCAGACGGAATTCCTATTATTTTTTCCTGTCTGTGTAAGACTTTCTTGAAGGAGATTTTTCATTCTAGACCTCCCATTAGGCAACCTGTGGAATCTTGGAATCTCTCTAGGGTGCTTCAAACTTTGACTCTACCGCCCTTCGAGCTGGCTGCAACCTGTAATGTGAAGTTTCTGTCCTGGAAGACTTTGTTTTTGGTGGCGGTTACTTCAGCCAGACGTGTATCAGAGCTGCAAGCATTATGCATTGAGTCCTTATTTCATTTTCCATAAGGACAGAGTATCACTTCGCACCAATCCCACTTTCTTACCCAAGGTGGTTTCGGAATTCTCTATTAATCAGTTCATTGAGTTGCCCGTGTTTTTCCCTAATTATACCAACAAAGGGGAATACTGTCTCCATTCCTTGGATGTCCACAGACAGTTGCAGTTTTATTTGGACAGGACAAAGTCTTTTCGAAAGTCAGATCAGCTTTTAGTTGCCTTTGTGGGCTCTAGAAAGGGATCGGCAGTGTCTAAGGTTACCTTGTCTAAATGGCTTAGGGATTGCATCTTCTTTGTTTATTCTCTGGAGGAGGAATCAGCTCCTGGCCACATTAAACCTCATTCCACTAGAGCTGTGGCCACTTTTGTTGCCTTTTATGCTAGGGCTTCCATGGATATTAGTGCTTATGCTAGGGCTTCAATGGATATTAGTGCAGCTGCCACCTGGGCTAAACCCCATACCTTTACCAAGCATTAAAAATTGGATCTGATCTCCAGGGGTAGAGCTGCCTTTGGCTCTATGGTTCTCCGGAATGTTCTTCTATGAGGGCCACCCAGATTCTGTAGTAGCTAGGGACTCGGTCCCATCAGTGAGGAATGGAAAAAGATTAACAACTTCAGATAAAGAAGTTATGTCTTAACATAACGTTCCATCTGAGTTGTTGATCTTCTTCCATTCATCACACCCTCCCACCTTCCCCCGCCAAAGGCTCCTGGTGGATCTTTGGGTTGTTTTGGTGTGTTAGGGTGTTTGCGCAGAGATGGCCTCTGCCTTTGTTTCTGTTTCTTATATATGTTGCTACTATGTGTTCTGCAAACTCGATCTGAGGTATGGGATGAAGGGCATTGTGGGTAGTAGCGTGGCTCGAGAGTTTGGTGTACACTAGCTTGGTATTTGGCCGACTCGGTTCCGAGGGTTCGGAACCATACCCATCAGTGATGAATGGAAGAAGATCAACAACTCAGATGGAACGTTATGGTAAGACATAACTTCTTTTTCGTATATGGCTTAGTTGCTAATATTTGGTATCAGATGCCTTGGATCCAGCCAGCTTGTTAAAATCTTCAAATAGGAAATCACGTGAAAGCTTCTGCTCACAAGTTTTATCCTATGGCCATATGCAGGTCTGATAACTCTGTTGCTAGAAGAGACTTATTTGATATTACAATTTGTTCCCTTTGACAGGTGAGACTTCACAAAAGCAATGCAAATTCAACCTTTAACGTGACTTGCTGATGTTCTTCCTGCAGTGTGACATCTAATGACTTAAGTGAGACAATATTTTTCTCTTCATGTTATTCCTTATATATTTGGGTCATTTTTTTTTTAATAAACAGCAATGAAAACTTTTTTATTAAGCCGTGGCCTAAATAAATCTACAGCATCCTTTATTGATGTTACCCTAGGTATTAGATGGAGATGCATCTATAGAGTCCATTGTTTGTATGATATCCCCACACTGTTGTCATATGGGATAGCAATCAACCAAATCCCTTAATATGTCAGCATACAAAAACTGGAAGTTTATGAAGAATATAATTAACAGAGAGGTATATAGTGTCAATAAATGGAGGGAAAATACTTCTCAACACAGTAAGCACTGTATGTCATAGTGATAAAAGATACATAAAGTGACACTGGCAAATCAAATAATGAAACTTTTGCTGTTAGATTTTAAAATATACCAATCTGCTCTAATGAGTAAAAACCTTTCTTAAAAACAAGGTGGCCTAACTATTGCATGTCATTTTTTGCAGAGTGCATTCATAACAACAACAACAACAAAAAAAACACAATCTCATTGAGTAAAGCGCACAGAAGACATAATAAAAAACATTATATAGACCAAAGAAACTTTGGGCCATTTGGAAAAAGAAGCAACTGAGGAAGTCTAAAAATATAAAGAACAAAATCTAGAGACTTTTTGAAAAGTATAAAAAAAGAAATATTGACATGGGAAAGTAAAAAAAGATATGATATGGTACACTATTTATGCAAAAGAGAAAGCCAAATTAATCAATACAAAAAGGCAGCCCCAAAGGTATTCGAAGAGAAATACAGGCAAAGATGTCCAGATGTGGAAAATTTCATAATACAAAAGTAAGATCACAAAGAGGGAACGTAGAACAGAAGATTAGTAAAGCAGAAGTTAAAAAATAGAAGTTGAAGTTACTGAATACCTGCAAAGTGAAGGATTTAGTGTAGAAAGTCTAACACAGGTTTTATCACAGCATGATGGAACAACAAGTCCCCAAAGTAAGGAGAAACAGGAGGAGGCAGGAGACATGTGAAGAAGAAATAAGGGCATGGGAAAGAAAATGATTTAATATGGTTAATATATATATGCAAAGCAGAAAGCAAAACTAATCAGTACAAAAACAGCAACACCAAAGATATTTGAAGAGAAATCCAGGCAAAGGCATCAGGACATGGACAATTTTAGCAGTAACGAAAAACAAACAGGATGCAGGGCACTGCTAAAACAACAGTTTAATAAAATAAAAACACACAAGCACTTTCTGGAAAACCCTTTATCAAGTCATAAATTCAAGCTAAGCACAGGAACATTTAAAAATCATTATGCACCAATCAAATAAAACATGCAAATGAAATAAGCCTAATAGTAGATTTGATTTGTTAAGGTGCAAAATAAGAGCACTGGTTATAGCAAAGCACATACCAACGAATTGCGCTGAGTTACAGCACAGTAAATCCAATAAAAAGAATCACAATAATCAGATACTCTAACACTTCTACACTCAAATCACATTATGTGTGTACTTTAAATGAATATAAAAAAATCTAATACAACATCCCAAAAAAATCAGCTCATATGCTTACTGATTATCTACTAAAACATAAGTTCTAAATACTTGAAAACATCCCTAATTGCACAACTATTTCTCTAAAAAACTGTATGAACTAAACGCACTGTGACAGCACACACTTCAAGCTATATCTAAATAGGAGAAAAATCAAGCAAGCACCAGTGAGTGTTATTAGGTGAATACTCCTTATATAATTGTATCCTACCTAAGCAGGGCAGCACATAAAATGATATGAAGTTAAAAAGTTTGATTCACTGGAGAAGAACCAATAAAGCTCATTGAATGAGAAAATTCATCAATAGGCGAACACCTGTTCATGAAAAACCTATTACACCGACAACTTTAGCAACTGAGGTTATGGATTACCTGCAAAGTGAAGGATTTAATGTAAAAAAATCTAATTCTGATAACATCACAGCAGGATAGAGCAATGGATCCCCAAATTAAGGAGAAACTAGTAGAGCAGGAAAATAGAAGTTATGTTCTTACCATAACGTTCCATGTTAGTTGTCTTCTTCTCGCCTTCTTCTTGCTGGATGGGTTCGGAGCCGACCTCGGCTCCGACTCGGCCACTCTAAAAGCTTGAGAGTTGGTTCCACCGGCTCGAGGCTCCCCTTATATCCCACAATGCTAGGCGAGAGTTACCTCAGATCTCGTTTGTAAGCTAACCCAGCTTATATCAATAACAGTATAACTGTAAACAGAATCCACCTCTAACAGCAGGAAGAAAAGGGGTGACCTACATCCTGAAACAAGAAATATGCATAATAGCATATGACTAAGAAAGAGGTGGTAGAAAGAGAGGTCACGATCACAACTCCTCTAGGTCTGTCCAGGCCAGGGGAAGGAGGGTGGGACGCAAGAAGAAGGCGAAGAAGACAACTAACATGGAACGTTATGGTAAGAACATAACTTCTATATGTTAAGTTGTCTATCTCGCCTTCATTCTTGCTGGATGGGACCGTCCCTAGCACCTTGTCCCGGGTGGCCTAACGGAACAGACTCCTGAGAACAGTGGAACCAAAATTAGCTCTATGCCTAGAAGCTAAATCCAACTTATAATGGGAAATAAAAGTGTGAGGAGTAGCCCAAGTAGCCGCTGCACAAATGGTGTCAATAGGCAGTCTGTCTTGGAAGGCTAGAGAAGTAGCCAAAGCTCTGGTGGAATGGGCTTTAGGTTTATTAGGCAGTTTTTGGTGTGTAATCTCATAAACAAGGGTAATCAGAGATGTTAGCCATCTGGATAATGATACCTTTGAAACTGGAAGTCCCTTTCTGCTTTCCGGATAGGAGACAAACAGCTGATCAGATTTTCTGAATTGTTTCGTCCTGTCCAAGTAGTACCTTAATTGACGATGAACATCCAGGCAGTGTAATTTTGTTCAGACCTATTTGAATACTCTGGGAAAAAGACAGGGAGGTCAATGCATTGGTTTAGATTTGATGTTGAAACCACCTTAGGCAAAAAGGACGGGTTAGTTCGTAAGGAAACTCTGTCCTTATGGAACAAGAGATAAGGAGAACGACAACTGAGTGCTTGAAGTTCTGAAATTCTTCTAGCTGATGTGATAGCCACCAGAAAGAGAGTTTTCCATGATAATAATTTCAAGGAACATGAAGCTGCAGGTTCGAAGGGGAAAGAATCAAAGAAGCAAGAACTAAATTTAGGTCCCAAGGAGAAGGAGGATTTCTTATAGGAGGTCTGAGAAGAAAAACTCCTTTCAAAAAGGCTTTGCAAAGTTTGTGGGACATTAGGGCAGATTCAGAAATGCCCACATGAAAATTAGAAATAGCTGCCAATTGAACCTTAAGAGTAGATGGAGATGAACCTGCATGGAAGAGTTCAGCTAGAAAATCAAGGACTAGTTGGATGGAAGCGGTGAAAGGATCTATGTCCTTTCCTTGTGCCCAGTATGAGAAACGTTTCCACTTACTCAAATAAATCTTTCGAGTGGAAGATTTATGGGAAGCTATCAATATATCTCTAACCGAGTGAGATAATTGAGGAAGCCTGGCTACGGTTGGAACTGGAGGAACCAAGCAGTGAGGTTCAGAGCGATGAAACTGACCCGATTGGTGGATCAAAAGATCTGGAACTAGGTCCAGACTCCACGGTCGCTCAAGAGAAAACGATGTAGAAAGGGGAACCACACTTGTCGAGGCCAGTAAGGAGCAATGAGGATCAATGAGGCCTTCTGAGCGATAGCTTTCTGTATTACTTGAGAGATCAGAGGGAAAGGAGGAAATGCATACAGAAGTCCCCGGGGCCAAACTTGGACTAGAGCGTCCCTGCTGGGTTGGCCTGGTAAAGGGAATAGAGTGAAGTATTCTCTGCACTTGCTGTTTTGGGGAGTAGCAAAAAGATCGCAGCAAAGCTGACCCCACTTGAGAAATATCTCTCTCACTACAGAGTCTTTCAGAGACCACTCGTGAGGCATGAGTATAGCTCTGCTCAACTTGTCCGCAATGTGATTGGACTTCCCGGGGATGTGCGTTGCTATCAGAAAACGCTGAGAAGAAATCGCCCATTGCCACAGTCTGAGTGCTTCTCGACACAGGGGGTATGACCTGGTTCCGCCTTGTTTGTTGATGTACCACACTACAGACATATTGTCTGTCTGGATTGCAATCGTTCCCAAGGGAAGAGAGTCTTGAAGGGCTTGCAACGCTAAAAGCACTGCTCTCATCTCCAGAACATTTATGTGCAAGTGGCATTCATTTGGTTGCCATGTGCCCTGGACTGTCCTGCCCTGATAATGCCCCCCCCACCCGATCAGGGAGGCATCCGTTGTCAGAGTAGCAACCGGAGGAGGTGGAACAAATGGTCTTCCCGACAGGAGCTGGGGAAGACATCCACCACATGAGATGCTTTTGCGCTTGCGTGATCATAATGGTGTGAGACATTGGAAGTTCCTGGTATGACCATTGAGAAAAAGCATCCACTGAAGGATCCGCATGTGGTATCTGGCCAATGGGAGGAGAGGTATGGCGCTGCCATGATTCCCAACACCTTTAGAACTAACCTGGCTTTGGCTCTGTTGTTGTTGAGAAGAAGTGACACCAATTTGTGAATGTCTGATATCCTTTGGTTCGTTAGCGTTGCAGACATGTTTATAGTATCTAAATTTGCGCCTATGTAGGTAATAGTACGACAAGGCGACAAAACAGACTTTTCGCAATTTATTGAAATACCCAGTTTTTGACAAATGCGAAAAGTATAATCTCTGGCCATCAAAAGGAGATGCTTGGTGGGAGCTGTGAGAAGCCAGTCGTCCAAATATGGAAACACCTGGAATCCTTGTCGTCTCAGGTGAGAAGCTACCACTGCCATGCATTTGGTAAACACCGGGGCAGTGGTGAGACCAAAGGGCAGGGCCCTGAACTGAAAATGACTGGTTCCCAGCCTGAAGCGGAGGAATCTTCTGGAGCGTCTGTTCATTTTTATGTGATAGTACGCATCCCGAAGGTCTATAGAGCACATCCAGTTTCCTTTGCCCAAAAGGGAAGAATGGATTGCAGTGTGACCATCCAAAATCTTGTTTTCTTGACTGATTTGTTCAAGACACTGAGATCCAAAATCGGTCTCCAGTCCCCTGTTTTCTTTGGAACTAAAAAGAACCTTGAGTAGATTCCGGATCCTTGTTGGTCTGCTGGCACTAACTGAATTGCTCTTTTTGTAAGCAGTTTTGAAATTTCCAAAGCTGCTATATCCCTTTGAGCGGGTGGAACATCTGGAAGGGATTTTTTTGACTGATTTGGAAAACGAAGAAAGGGGATAGAATAGCCTTCGGAAATGATGGACTGTACCCATTTGTCTTGAGTCAGGGTTAGCCAGGCTTCTGGGTACAGTGACAATCTTCCCCCGACTGCCTCCGAAGATGGGCAGTCGGGCAACACCTCAGGGATGCTGAAAGGGCTTGTCAGGAAAAGCTTCCCGATTGCCCTGGTTCTGCGGACCCCCCCTGCCCCTAGGGCGACGTCTACCATTGTTATTCCCACCTCTGCCTTTGGTAGGAAAATGACTCTGTGCGTCAGGCGAAGTCCCTTGAGATTGTTTACGGAACCACATCTTCCCACCCTTCTGGCCTTTGGGGTAAGGCCTAGAAGGAGTAGAAAAACGGACTCCGACGGCAGAAAGGGTCTTGCCATCAGTCTCGCACCTAGTCAGGGTTTCTTTCACTTGAGGACCAAAGAGAGATGATCCATCAAAAGGGGAGTTCGTGAAAGACGTCTTGAAAGGTTCCGCAAAGTTACATAGCCGCATCCAGGCGTGCCTACGTAAGGCTACCCCTGTCCCTGCGGCTCTGCTTGCTCCATCGGCCGCATAAGAGGAGGCGCATGGAGGAGTTGGATATGGAATTAAGGGTAGCCAGCTGCGTGTTCATTTTCTCTTGAAACCCGCAGCTGTAGGGTCCTTAACATTTCACTCGCTTCCTTGATCAAGTCCCTTTGAAGGCAGTGAAATGGCACAGGTAATTCAGCGAGCATGGTAAATGTCGCTGAGGAGAACATCCGCTTCCGTACCTATCCATGGACCTAGATTCCTTGTTAGGTGGATGGACAGGCACTGAAGGATCAGCCAGTTCCTTCTTTGTGGCGGCAGCTACCACCATAGCATCCACAGAAACTCCTTTTGATAAAAATTGCTTGTCTGATGGAGCTGTGATGAATTTGGAGGGTCTCCTGGGAGTGGGGTCCACTGAATCAGGAGCCGTCCATGCCTTCTTAGCAACCACCTGCATGAGGGGGTCGAAGGGGGGGGACACCCAGGAGGTGGAAGGACGAGAGCCAAACGCCTCAGGATACACAGATTCGTCCTCCGAAGGGTTGAGGGCTGGCCAATTTCCCCTCTGTTTCAGGATCTCCAGAATGTCTGCAAATGAGACATCTTCAGAAGGGGAACGGGGGGAACCCTCAGAATCATCCAGATCTGTGTCCGACGTGATAGACTCAGGTGAGTCAATGTGCTTCCTCTTGCACTTCCTCTTCCGAGGAGGCTCTTCTGCCAAATCAGGAGAGGCCTCGGAAGAGGATGAAATCCCCAAAGGGGGCTCCTGAGGAGCTGGCTCTCTGCGGTCCGGGATGAGGGAGTGAGTCGACTTACCCTGAGGCAGCATAGAAGGAGGGGCTGACGGAGCCGACTGTGGAGTAGAGCCAGGCTCTAACACACTCCGCATGACCTCGAATGCACCCCTGTCAGGCAGAGCCAGAGGTCCCCGCTCCGAGGAGCTAAGGACCCCCCTCGGCACCGACAGTGATGGCTCCGAGGTCGATGTCGGAGCCGAACTCACCAGCGCCGAAGCACCGAGAGGGAGAGGGGGGTCGGACAAGGGTCCGATGCCACTCACCCCTCGAGCCGACGAGGGAAGGTCGGCGCCGAGATTCCTCCAAGGAAGAAAGCGGAACCGACGACGGAGCCGAAGACAATTGTCTCGGCTCCGAAGTGACCACAGTCTCGGTTCCGACACGACCCGGCTCCGAACTCAAGAGAGTCGAAGGAGGAAAGAGTTGATGGACCGGGGCAGGCACCGACTGATGAGTCGGGCTCTGAAGCATCTGGGCTAGTGCCTCGGACTTAAGTAGTCGACTCACCACCCTCTGAAGGTCATGATCGGAAAGCCTCGATGACCTAGAGGAATGAGACCTTTGGCTCCGTTCAGACAGCAGGGAGATCCTGGAGCCGAATGAACGGAGCCAAGAGAAGGTGACCTAGACCTCTTTCTGGTTGTCGGCTCCGAAGATCTTGTCGGAGCCGACACGGGTACCTCGATAACCTCGGCTCCGGTCGGAGCCGAGGAAGCCACAGAAACTGTGGACTGAGTCTTATCGGCTCCAGCCGGAGCCGATAAAGGCAAAGGTTGAACAACCTGAGGTCTCGGCTCAGAAGCCGGAGCCGAAGACCTCGATGCCTTAGAGGGCTTCCCTGTTGAAACTGACAGGGAATCCTCTGGCTTCAACAAGCCTCTCAGAATCAACTTGTTTTTTCTCTCCTGCAGGACCCTGGGGCTGAAGCCATGGCACACAGCACAGGAGTCCTGCAGGTGCAAACCCAGACAATAGACACAAGAAGTGTGAGCGTCTGTCAGAGACATTTTCTGACAGCACGCATCACACTTCTTGAATCAAGACCTTTGCTTCTTTTGACATTTCCTAACTGACAGGTGTACACTAACACACACCCAAACACACAGTTATACCCTGTCAGTAAAAATTAGTAATACTAAAAACAATAACAATTTTAGTAAAAATACTAATAATTAAGTACAAAAATTAAAGTAAACTACACAAACACTCCTAGGGAAGGGAAGGCCAAGGCCCAAGGGAAGAACCAACGGTTCTTTTAGTAAGAAAAACGGAAAAATTAGGGTTAAGGATCTATGTTCTACACTAATTTAGGAAGAATTAAAGTTAAAAGGGGAAAAAAAGAGTAACTTTTTGAAGAAAAAGCTAACACTCACCAGGAACCGGTAGAAGCAACCAACCTCGAAGCTGTAGCGGCAAATGAGATCTGAGGTAACTCTCGCCTAGCATTGTGGGATATAAGGGGAGCCTCGAGCCGGTGGAACCAACTCTCGAGCTTTTAGAGTGGCCGAGTCGGAGCCGAGGTCGGCTCCGAACCCATCCAGCAAGAATGAAGGCGAGATAGACAACTTAACATCATCTGATCACTTAACATATGAAGATACTTTGATGTCTTCTAAAGGAAACAAGTGCAAACATTCAGTTGAAGTTGCACAGCAAGGGAAGGAACAGGAAACTGTGGCAACTCTGATGCAGTCAGTATTATGGAGTAATAGGCCATTGAGTTCCCATATGAAAGGGCAACGGATGATACAGAATGAAAATGAAGTGAATGTAGCACAGGAAGATGCTCTGGAACTATCTATAGAATGCCCGCAGGAAATAGAGAACAAAGAATGTTTCCTCATTTTAGAACAAAATGATCTAAGTGAAGAGGGGCTTGATTTAATAGAGATGAACAGACATATTAGGATCAATAAAAAAAAACAGACTACAGAAAGTCAATAAAACCCAAAAAGTGTGAAGTTTGATAAAACAAATGAACACAGTAATTAGGACTGTTCATAGAGATTCATGTAATATAACAAAAGTAAATAGGATATATTACTGTGCAACTAAATTAATAACAGATAAAGTCTTACCACAAAACACAGGGTAGTAAGGGAAAGGAAGGGGAGAAATCGAATAGAGAAAACTATAAAGCAACTTAAACAAGAAGTGTCACTTTTAGAAGAGTATAGAAAAGGTAACAGATTGACAAAAATACTCAGAAAGATAGATGTGATCTAATAAAAGCAATGTGCAGCATCAGAACAGATCAGAATGTATCTTGCAATATTGCAAATAATAAACTAAAAATATCAGCACAGGCAGAAAAACTCAGAAGATATGCAGTTAAATATAAAGGAAAAATACAAAATAAGCAATTTATTAATGACCCAAAAAAGCTGTATAGAGAACTGGAAAACAAGGCAAAAGAAATTGAAACAGCACCAAAAAATCTTTGGAGCAGTATCTATGAAGATCTTGTTAGCAGAATGATTCTGTGATTAGCACCGACTGCCCTCGTCCATGCACATAGGTGCTACCCCCAGGGTGAATTTACAGTCACCCAACCAGTTGTCACGGTTGTGCTTGAAAAGGGTCATTGAGGAGCTCTGCTTCACATTGAGTGGGAGCTTAATCCAGAGGAGCAGCAATCGCTGGGAGATATAGTTGTCTCTAGCATGTTCTGTTAATGTCACAGGCTAGTTTGAGATCCCTGGAATGAGTTATTCTTGCCCCATTTGATTTGCAGATGTGCAGCATTTCCATTAGGGCAGGGTCAGAGACTGCTCTGTAGGTCTGGCACAGATTGTCTCACAGCAGCCCGTATAATGCAGAGTACAGTGACAGGGCTTTTAGTCTTTCCAAGTATGCCATGTTTAGCAGGCTCTGGATTCTCATGGTTAGAAACCTCTGTGGTCTTTCCAGTTGCTGCAGGTGTCTGGTGAAGTATATACAGAACGGAGTATTGTACTTAGTGGTCTGATAAGGGTTCAGTACAGCAGAGCTATAACCTCACTGGTTTTGGATGCAATGCCCTTATTTATGAGATTTGCACTGTAGAATGCTTTTCTTACCACTACGGACACGTAATGATTGAAGTTTAGATTACTATCAACCTGTGTTCCAAAGTCTTGCACCACTGAGTTTGAGCTTAGAGGGGTGCTATCTATAGCAAATTAACAGGGGCTACTTCCTTACCAAAGGGGATAATGAGGCATTTTTTTGCATTAAGTTTTAGCCAGTGAGTTTGGCACCAATCTTTTGCCTGTGTCAGCCCTTTTCTGTAATATGTTAACATCGGGTTTATATTGGAAGACTGAATGTTTAGGTGATCGAACACATAAACATCTATCTTCCAATGTCAAAAGCAAACAACAGCGAATGGACGATTTAACGCAGGGAAAGATTTCCCTTGGCCATTTGCCGGAGTTTGCTATTACCCTACTGTTGAGTGATCTCGGAGTTGGTATATTTAGTTAGGAGTGTGTGGGGGGGGGCATGGGGGGGGCAATGCCCCCCCCCCACTTAATTTAGCTGTAAAGTAATGTTTTTTGTGTTGTGGCCAAAGGACATGTTTCCCTGGGATGTTCAATGTTGTGTGGTTTGATATTATAAGATCGATGTTTAGGTGTTCGATCACCTAAGCGTTCGGTCTTCTAATATAGACCCTTAACATCACTGGGGACTCTGTGATTGCACCCAGTTTGTAGTCATCTGCAGACTTGATAATCCACAGGCCATCTACCTTCTACTGGACTTCAGAGAAATAGATTCCAAACAGTAGAGGGACCAGCACCAATCCTTGTGGTACCCCACTGCTAACTGGTCTACTGGTGGATGTGGACTTCCCAACTTTGACAGTGTGCATTTTGACAGTGAGCCAGTTTGCTACCCATCTAGTAATGTATGGGTTAATCCCCAGCTGGGAGAGTTTCTCCACGATACTTGAATGGGAGATTGTGTCAAAGGCCTTTGCTAAATCAAGATAGGTGGCATGTACTGTTTTGCCCTCATCCAGGGCTTTGGTGACATTCTCAAAGAAGTCCACTTGGTTTAGTAAGCAAGATCTAACCTTGACAAAACAAAACTGGGTCTGTTCAAGGGTTTGAAGGTCATCTGTCTTTGTGGATAAGATCCATGATGATTCTTTCCATGGCCTTGCAGATAAGGCTGGTTAGGCTTATGGGTCGATCGTTTTCAGGGTCAGTTGATGGACCCCCTTTGTGCAAGGGGATTACTGTCACTGTTTTCCAGTCTGCCAGGACAATGACAGTTCTCAGGCTGTGATTAAAGAGAGTGCTGAGTGATTCTGCTATGTCTTGTTTTAGATTGTTTAGTAAGCAGCTTGGGATGTTATCTGGTCCCAAAGAGGCCATGTTTTTGGACTTGGAAAATGCTTTTATGACCTGTTCTTTGGAGATACTCGATAGAGATCTGTTGTCAGTAATACTTTGGGGTATGTCTGGTGGGGACAGGGGGGTGAAGTTATTGCCAAATCTGTTGGCTAGCAGTTGACAGTTTCCTCCATTTCAGTGTGAGTGGTACCATCCACTTTATGTTCAGCACACAGCTGGGCTTTTAGGTTTCGGATGTAGCTAAAGAATTCCTTATGATTGTCTTTAGCTAGGGATGCTAATTTAGACTCATAGCTAGACTTAGAGGACTTAACAAGATATCTGATTTGCTTGTTCAAGCTGTGGAGGGTATTCCTCTGTTGAGAAAGTTCCCTCCTGTTCTTAGATATCAATTTCTTTCTTTCTTTTGTTGTATAGCTTATTTATACTTACAGTCCACCAGGGTGGTTTGTTTTTTCAGGAAGACCTGGTTTTGTTCCCGTTGGGTACAGCCGAATCAATGCATTTGTTTAAGTGGCCGAATAGAGCATTTGTATATTCCTCTGTATAGGAGTCATTGTTGGCTGTGTTGGCAGGGGCTTTGAAACTTATACCATTGCTTAGTAGGCAATAGTTTGCTTTGGAGAAATGTTTCAGTTTTTTTTTACTCCTGTAGGGGCATCAGGTATAATCTTTACTTCAAACAAGAATGATTTATGGTCTGACCTTACCATGGAGGGTAACACCCAGGGGGTAGTGCAGTGACCTCTCAGGTTGGTGAGCACTATGTCCAGGACATTTGAGCCTCTTGTGGGGGTGCAGACCAACTGTTTCAGGACATTTAAATTAACAAAGTCCAGGAACCTCATAGCAATTGTGTTTGTGCTCATGTAAGTCGCCCAGTTGATGGAAGGATAGTTGAAATCTCGCATGACCAAGGTGTCAGGCTGTATACTGAGTAACTCTAGCAAGTCCAGGTAGGTGGTGTGCTTCTCCTGGTTCATGTTAGGGGACCTGTAACTAGTGATGATGTGGAGGGGTATTTACCTATCATTAATTGGACCTGGAGTAGCTCAAGAGAGTCTTACTGTTTCGCCAGTGTCGAGGTGTATTTGGATTTAATGAAGATGGATACACCTCCAACTCTGGTTCTTTCATGCTCATTTTGGGGTCTGAATGTGTGAAAGGCATTGTAGCACTGTACAGCTGGGGTGCCCTCAGTGGCCTTGAACCAAGTCTCGGTGACTGCACAAATGTCAGCATCTTCCAAAGTGAGAATTGCTTCAGTGGAGTACAGCTTATTGTTTGACTTTCTAGCATTTAGCAGCATGGCCTTAAGTTTGTCTTTTGTGGATTTCTTTACATCAGAAGTTTTGTTGTTTGGACATTGCCTAAAAAAGGCACTATGGGGAGGCAACCACCTTTGCCAGTATCCAAAAGTATTGAGGAGACAGGTGAATGCCATCTCTGGCAAAGCAGTGTGGACTGTCGACCATCTGACTGTTGGCCAGGCAGACAGATACTGGATCCTCCTGGAGTGACACCAGAAGCTAAGCCAATTATTGAAATGTTTTGTCTGTATTGTGGCATCATCCTAGGTGAAGGTAGAATGCTGCTTAGGGCTAGGGACATACCTGGCTGGGACACATAATCTGAGAGTTCAGTCATGTCTCTTTTCATATAGTCCAGAGAGGTACATCTCAAGTCATTCACACCAACATGTACCATGACAGAGCCATAATGGTAATTGTTGTTGAGCAACTTGAGTGCGTGCATGATTTGACGGATCCTGGCACCAGACAGACAGCTGACCATGACCTTCTCCTTGTTCAATCTGGTGAGAGAGACATCTGTGTGCATCACTACTGAGTCACCTTTGACCAGAACATTAGGTTTTGAGGTGTTTTGCCTTAGGTGCTTAATTGTTGATACACTGATATGTGTGTTGCTATGTTTAGTGGTGGATTCTGTTCGTGCACCAGTATGTGCATGTTGTTTGCACTTGGGAGGTCTCTGGTCTTTTGGCAGGCTATTAGTAAGTACCTCTGCCTATGTGGGTTTATGTGTCTTGACTTTATCTTGTGTGAAAGGGGAGTTGTGTGTGTTTTATGTCTTGTATATTGTTATGTGAGGGGACTGATTCTAATTTCACGGTATAGTTACAGCTCTCACATGCTGCTTTTGTTTGCTTTAGAAACAAATGGTTGTTGGTATACATGAAGCAGTTACTACTTTGCCTTAGGATGCCTATGTGTATCAGGCTGGCTGGAGAAATGGTGGGAAACTGTTCATCCATTATGGCAGGTATACAGGGCAGTAACTAGTGAGGATGGGCTAGATGGACCAGGGTTTGCTTGTGAGACTAACAAAGGAAGTTATTCTGTAGTAGTAGGAGCAACAGGTCTTATAAACAAAGAATTTACAATCATACTTAGATATGTTACCGATACATGTAATGCCATACGAGGAGTCATTAGTGGGCACATTGCAGGTGCTGTGAAGATTTCATGAACTTTAATCATACTTTGACTTAGGAATAGGGTCCATTCCCGTCATGGTATTAGAAACCCAAAAGACTTGGAGAAATTAAAAAGGGAAGACATGAAAAGTAAAACCTTTCCAATGTTAAAACAATCAGCATAAAATTAGCAAACACTGGACCTCAGTTTGTAATGCTTTTAATACTTAGGTAATCATATATTCATGGACACTTTGTTCCTGAGTAACATTTCTGTGTATTCTGAAGATTACTTGAAAAAGCACTAGCATGTTTGAAAGCTTGTGATTTATTTTGTAATAAAGTCCTCTGAAATCCATTGGATCCTTCTTGACAATATTTTGTTTTCTATTTTGCTGTTGAATTGTTTCTGTGGCCCAAGACTTACCAACCTGGATGCCAGTTTCATGCTTTATTCGGAAGAAATCTCACTAAGCAAATGTGCTAAATAATGAAAACTCAGACTATTACCAGCCTGGAGTTTTGGTTGCAGCGCTTATTGTTTTAGTGGTATATTGTTTTTAGTGCACTGTAGTTATGGCTCCAGTTTTGTATTTATTAGCTAGAAATGGATGTCCTGATCATATCTTTCCTCACTCCATAAGGAGCTGACAGGAAGTTTTAGATACAACATTTTGAATGAGGACCAGTTCTTTCTGGTGGAGACTCACAGAGGATCATCGTGGACTTCCTAATATAAGGTACAGCACTCTTCTTTTGTGGAAGAATCATGGACCCTCACCCTCTGTTACAAAGCAGCCTCAAAAGTTTCTGAAAGAAAGAAACATCCAGGTGTAAGTGAAAAAGAACCAGGCCACCCTTCTATGCCTGACCATTCTGTCATGTTCTTTAAGTATGACTGCCAATTTTGTATATGACTCAAAGAGTAAGAGTGAGGCTTAACATTCTAATGCCAGTTTAGAAAATATTAAACATGACTGGTCAGTATCAGAAAAAGTAAGTAATAAGGTCACTCAAGTATAGACAGTATCATTATTATTTTTAAATTTGCTTCCCCTTGACCTCATGGAACCTCGCTGGCTTCTCTGCTTGCTTTTCCCTGGATACCCCCAGTTGCTTCTACCAGGTACTCCAGACATGACCTTTTCCCAGGTGAGTCCTCTGACTCTTCAGGGGGTCAACCTCAACAGCTACTCTCTGCTAGGCTTAGAGAGCAAGGGATCTGATGCAGAAACAGTGGGTATGGAGCCTAGGACCTGTCATCTCACAACAGATGGTCATTTGCTGTAGCTATAGGAGTGGTTAGTGCAGTGATGTGGACATCAGAACATCATTGCCACCCTGTGCATTATCCTGATCTCTTCTGTCAGGCTTCTGGTCTCTACCAGAGGTTGAACAGGCACTGTATCGGAGAGACCACTGAAGCATGAAATGGTGAATTAGCTATCTGACCATTGTGAGGGGTACAAACGAGATAAGGCTGAAGTCATATCAGGTAGTCTCTGAGTTTAGTGGCATTCTACGATGTTGAATGTGTCATCCAGTGCAGATCTAGATGATGATGAATTGTTAAATTACCTAGAGACTTGAAAGATAAAGGAAAGGCGTTTGGGGTTGGAGGAGTCTTTAGATATACACTAGAGTAGAGAGACATCATTCTTTAATATGGAAAGAGAATTTGGTTACATTTATGCTAGAATTACATGTGGAACATGTACATGTTGGAGACCACAAGAGGAAAGACTATGTCAGATCTGGTTTTAGGTAATGCTAAGGAAGTTGTGGATATGGAAATAAGAAGGTCACTGGAGAAGTAATTGAGGGGAGGATAATATACAATAAGGAGGGATGAAATAGGGATAATGGGGGTGTGAGAGAGCTGCAAGGTTCATGTAATATGACCTGTGTGAGTACCGCTCCAAGATCCCTGATTACATTCTCATTTTGGAGAGGGGTATTGGCTATAGTGTATGCATTTAATTTTAGTCCTTTTCCAACACCACTCTTTTACAGAGGTTAGTTACTGCTGTGATGTATGGGTGACTGAATGAGATTTGAAATAACATGCATTTTGCAATCATCTGTAAAATTAATTAATTAAAGGTCCTGATTCTTTGTATAGAGATCAGGGTAGTAGATGCCAAAAAGGAGAGGTTGTAGTCCTGAGCCTGGCTACTTCCATACTTTCCTAGGAAGTGCCTGGCAGTTTTACTATACAGGTTCTAGCATTCAGGCAGTTGGCTATCTACCTCATCATTTATGGGTCTATTTTAAAGGCAGTTATCTTGTTTATTATGCCATCATGGGATATAGTGTTGAATGCTTTGTCTAGATCCAAATGAATCGTGAACAGAATGATGGTCATCTATAGCATATGTCACCTTCCTGAGGAAACTAATTAAACAAACTAGAAGCTTCTTAACTGTTAACTAATGTGTTAATGGCGAGAGTTCTGAACCCATGGAAGAAAGAAACTGGCCATATACCAGTAATACATAATCTGTTTCATCCATTGGACATTACTGAAAGACAATGAAATCTCATTTTTCCCAGTAAAGCTATTAAGTAGTTTTAAGATAAAGAATGGGATAATGTATTGTAGTGAGGTGTCCACATAAGCTCCATAAAAGCAAGCCTGTGTTTGGGCATATGGAAATGACTGCACATGAGTATACTGCTTAGTCAGTGCTCAGTCTCTGCTGGGGAGTCAAATGGCTTCAGAGTGTATACTTGATGTGCATGGGAGTTTCAGCAAACTACATAACAAAGGACTGTTGTATAACAGCGACATTCTTATATCCCTGGTAGGTGCAAAAGTAACCGCTGAGTACAAAGTTCATTGTGCACTTAGCAGCTTTTTGAGGAGAGTGAAATATTACACAGGCTTTGTGTTTTACATATTTCATAACTTACGGCAGAAAAGAGCAAGGTAAAGATGACAGCAAGGCATCCCAAATAATAGGGGGGAGGTTGGCATAATGGTTAAGGTGTTTACCTTATAAACACAAGGTGCAGGGTTTGACTCTCACCTGAGGTAATTGGTTAGGCTTAAAAAGGCCCACAAGTGCAGTTAGCCTAGTACTAATCTATGAACCTATACTACCTGCATTATACTTCAGCTCAGGACTCATTCAGTCAGTGAACAGGTACAGGGGACAAACCTTAGCAGCAGAAATATGCAGAATATGGCAAAGCTTCTCCTGTAGTAATGGACACTGAATGAGAAAAGCTCCTTCAACACATATTACATTTCTCTTCTTGGTCTCACAGGTAATTCCCTTTTAAATTCCTCTCTCACAAGGTGTGAAACGTCATTTTAGACAATAAGATGTAACATCCTATTTTATTTTCTTAATTTTTCACTCTCTACTTATCCTTGGTTTTATATGTTGGTGAGGAACAGAGCCCCACCGCAGTGAGTGATGTGCAATGCAGGAACTAAGAACACTTACTGCAGTGCCTAATGATGCATTAGATGATACAGATCTTGCTCACTACTATGTGTGGTCTGGTGTCAAATGCTTTCTGTCATTACCGAAAATACTTTTACTACTGTTTTGTACAGGATAGCAGTTTTGCTGTTATGGTTGCTGAAGCCAAGTTCTCATGATGAATTACAAAGCAAAGACATTTTACAGTCTGGATGTACACCACTGATAAACTGGTCTCTCAGCAATGTGCTCTGAATATGAAAGTTGAAATTGTAGTCCCACACAGGGAATAAGGTCATAACTGAAAAATGCTGGCATTTCATCACAGCATAAAAATGTTGTTGTACAGGTGGGGCATGTCCTCCTTATGAAGAGCCATTAAACCAAGGCCTCCTCTGCAGTGACTTTGGTAATACTTTGCATATGTGCTTGTGTCCCTGGATGCCTAATGAATAGCTCCAGACATGCCATTGTGTAATGTGTGTATGACTTTCTGGCACAGAAGGATGCAGTCCTGATAATTTCTAAGCCACGCTGGGTTTAATTAGAGGCTCAGGCACTGGAAGAGCTGGGCATGGAAGGATGGGAGTGAGTGATAGTTTTTACTCACCACACCAAAGAGAAGGATGTATTACTGGCTGTGGTGTTACTGCCACCTTGTGGAGACAGGGTAGTATAACAGGAGGAAAATGATAGCTGTATTAGTCTACCACTCAGCACTTCATGCTACATTTGGGGGTTTGGGGTCGGTGTGGAAGGCACAGATGTCCCAGCCAAGCATTATAGCCCTGCCCCTGCTACAACAGAGCACCTGTAGCTACTGGAGGAAGGGAGTTAAGAAAATTATTTAGGCTGTGAGGATGACAACCTTTCAAATACTGACTGTTTTTCATCCATGTGCCTAGTTTAAAGATGAGGGCTCCACATAGGCAAACTTCAACTGGACAGAAAGTCTTCTCTCATGATATGATGTGCTCTGTTTAGTGTAACAAAGGAAAAACAAGCTACTTAGCTGTCAGGGGAGGAGTGATAGCCAGCAGTGTTAGGGCAGGAAAAGATAAAGTAAACAAATGTGTAATGTTCAAGTTGTAAGTAAATTGGATCAGTTCCACCTATGGCTGTAATGTATAGTGTTTTGTTACATTAGATAAAAAAGACATTTGTGGCAGCAACATGACCACGTGAGCAGGAACATTTTCTATGCTCCAAGCTATAAAACTGACAGAAGATGAACAGAAAAAATGAAAAAAAGCACAGCAGGGAATGTGAAAACTTTTTGCTGTTGAGAAGGTAGACTAAAAATGGGATCTTAAGGGGGTATTGCTAGTAATGTGCAAGTGAGGAGTAAAAGTAATATACAGTGATTTTTGTATACTAAAGGAGTAAATAGTAAATAAAATAATGAGTTATGCAGGGTAAAAATAGCTTAATAAAAATATTTTTGCATAAACTAATAGTTTAACCAACAAATTATAGAATAAGTTATGCATTGTGACATTAAGCATGAAAACATTATACCTGAAAGCAAAACAAAGTGAAGTATGCATAACAGATGGGTCAGTCAGTCATCATGTGCAGAAATGAGATACACAGGTTGACTTTGCATACTCTAAGAACCAAAAACAGTGAAAACGATACATTCGCTGAGGTGGGAAGTAAACAAAAAGGCAGGTTGTACTGGAAATATTAGGGCTTTTGGTTCTACTGTGAAAGATTGATTAACTTACACCGAGGGAGTTTGAAACTTTACTGTACAGATATTGACACTGAAAGTGGAAAAAAGGATGGTGTCATTTAATGTAATGGACTCCATATGTATGGGCTGCTGAACACCTCACAAGCACCAAAAACCTGCAGCAGTACCATTTGAGAATACTCTAGTCAATGCAAAACTCTCTAACCCTAAAACCTTTGTTCACACCAGAGTGATTTTGAGTGGATAATATAAATTAATTGAGAAGTATAACACAGATCTGAATATATAGCAGAACTACTTTTTCTAGTTTTTTGTTAAATAGGGAAGTTGGGTAAGAGTAGAAGGTACAGTAGGTTAAGGAAGAGCAAAGGAAAACAGAAACATAAATGACAGACAAGATGGTCAAGTGGCCAATGCTGGGAATGGTAGATGGTCACAAAAGCAGAGGGGGGAGGAGGAGTGATGTGTAGGTACCCTTCCTGATCTGGAGGACCTACGTTATCCCCTCTGTCTGATGGACCTTGAGGAGGGACTGCCAGTAGTAGGAGGGTGGAATCCCTCTGGTGGCTCGATGATCAGAGCAGACTGGATCAAAGAGTCTTGCTCCCGCCAGAAAAGGCATTGTATTGGTGTAACAGTATCTTCAATACCTGCTCAACTGCCGGCTCAACTAGGCCCTGAAGCTTGTGGTATTCACAGCTTACCAGGCTGCCATGTACCCAGGGAAGGCATCACAGGGGCAGAGCAACTGCCTTCACTGTGTGAAGATATCCCCAGATGGGCAGGGAGAGATGATGGAAGGTCCTTCCACCTGGGAGGCACATGTGCTTCTGGGATCTCTGGACCTTTGGAAAAGGTAACATAAAAGGGAGAGGGAAAATGAGAGACAGAAAAGGAGACAAGAACAACTCATAACTATTTTGAAAATATTGAAATTTATTTTGTGAAATTAAACTGAATATTTATTCAGAAAGTTTTTAATTGCCATTTATATAAATTCACATTACTACTGACTGCATTCTGAGAAAAGGTCTTGATGACATTTGTTGTTAATGCTGCTTTACTACTATATGGTTGCAGTACTAAATAGTAGCAGCTAATGGTGACACTACCAGTGTATGCTTTAGTGACACACACGCACACATACCTTTAATCGTTTCCTTTCACTGCATTACCTCAGTATATTAGACTGATACTCATTTTTTTTGGATTCATAGAGTATGATCTTTTAGTCAGGTTTTACCATTGTTATGAATAAACTGATTTTTTAAGGTAATTTTATATACGTTATTTGTGTAAGACTTTTCACATGTTTCTCTGTACTAGTCTTTAGACGTTTCTCTGGTTTTGGCATCTGTTAACATGCTCTTCTCCTTTGCTCTGGAGATATGAAAAAAAAGAGAAAAAGTTACTTACTCATTTCATTTGTATATACATCATGGTGGTAAGCAATTTATTACGTACTTTTGTAAGATTATTCATTTTTAACTGATGTCAAATTATTTCCAACTTCTACATGTTTCGTATTCTGAAGCACCCCACTGTGTACAGCATGGTACTGTGTAAATTACTGGCTGGGCCTTTTATTTTTTTATTTCCACTTTGTTGACCAGGTTAGTCCCACTAGGCCAGTGGCTTGTTTTTAGGGGTGCCCAGAGGCGATATTCATATTGACTAGTGTAAATTTGACCAGTACTGAGTGGAACATCTCCTACCCCCCCTTTCCTGTGGTGGACCAGAAGGTGGCCTAGACAAGAAGTTGAACACATGAAGAGGTCTGTGGAGTCTGTTGAGAGATTGTTGGTTCAAGTTTGTGTACTGAAGGATGATGGCTTACTGACTGAGGCTGTATTATGGAGCCAGACGATGGAAAAATGTAATATCCATTTGGAGAAAAATAATGTTGCGTAAGGAGTTCCTGGCATTCATATTATGATAGAAGCTAAGGGGAAATGTCATGCACATGCTTTGTTTCATCAATTCTTTTTGTACAGAAGATGGTGTTGAATAGTGCTATTATGGATATGCCTGAAGAGACTTCTTATGCCAGTATTGTGAGAGAAACCTCTGATAGTGTTGGGTCTCTGAAAACTAATCTTATAAATTTACCTGTGGTAAGACTTTCTCGGCAACAGCTCTATAGATATTTTTGGGATGACATTGTGATAGTGTGAGGGGTCAGTGTAAAATGTTCATGCCTTCTTTCATGCTGGAAAGACAGTTTTTAAGAGATTTGTATTATTTATTTTATTTTTATTTTACATTTGTTGACCGGGCTAGTCCAGCTGGATATATGTCCATTTTCAGTGGAGGCCCAGGGAGAAAAGCTCCACAAATAACAACCAAATAGGACAAGACAAGATATTTACAGTAGAAATTGGTACATTACAAAACTTTATAACATATTACATACCTAGGATTTTATATTCTGTATTCCAGTAGGGAAAAAAACCTTATGTAAAAATAACCTAGATACAACAGTAGTTTGAGTTAATAATGGAAATTATATCTAAGAGATATTATAGATACTAAGGTCACACAAAAACCAAAAAGAATAAACACTAGTGTTAAATGGATAGAGTCTACAAAAGCAAAATACAAGGATACAATTATAGTGTTCATTCTCACAGGAGTTGTGGTCATAAATGAAAACGGTTGGTCATTCAATAGTATATACATATTTACATGAGAAAAATCCTCAGAATGGTCAAACACACTATTAATATATAGTATATAATAATATATTGATAGCATTAGAGAACTCTGAATGCAGAGACATTTGTAGCAAATCTCTTCCTTGGGCACAATATGATGTTGTGGGACTGACTATATATATATATATATATATATATATATATATATATATATATATATATATATATATATATATGTGTGTGTGTGTTTGTGTTCGAATTTCACTTACCTGACTCCACTTCTCCAAAACTTCATTAATTCAGGAGCACAGACTGCCGAAATCCAAGGAACCACTTGGACACCATGGTGAACTTTGCCCTTTCTTCAGTGTAGTGCAATTTCAGAGTTGGTATATTTAATACGGGGGTGGGGGGAACGAATCCCCCCACTTTGGATTTAGTTTTGGTCTGTTTAGTTTTTTTCCCGTGGTAGTCAAGTGGTTCCTTTCACAGGGAAAGGATTTCGGCAGTCCGTGCTTTTGGATGACATTTCGGAGAGGTGGAGTCGGGTAAATGAAATTCGAACAAATGTAATTTCGTTGGGTTGAAGTAGGCCCATATATATAAAATCTATATATAATTTTTTTGAAACAACACCTTATAGTACAATTTTGAATTGTGGAGAATAAACATTTTCTTATTCTTATTGTCAATCTGCATCTGAAATCAGATAACTGTATGATGAAAGGGGTTTGTGGAATGGGGCATGTGAGATGTGGTACACTTTACATGTACAAAATGGTAAAATGTAACACATTGCTTGTGTAATTACTGTAAAAAAGCATTTGCAAAGTACAAAGAAAAGGAAGATGCTTTTTTGTAGTTCTTGCTTGCATTTAATTCAGGATTGTGATAAGAGGAAGTGCACATAACATGGGAAAATGGAACAGTCCCTAAAAATGTTCTTTGTAAAACACGGAGACAAATAGGACATTTGTAGCCTGATTCTCCTGAAATTAGAGAGACTGAACAGTGTGAGCAAACAGAGTATCAGTTAAAAACACATTATATAATTGTATTATAGCCAAATGAAGATGATGCAGATATTTTTGTTGATGTTACTAATGCCGAAGACACCAAAATGCATAGTAATATTGCTTCAACTAATGAACATGCTAAGAATGGAAAATAAGGAAAGGGAACAAAGTACAACAGGTAAGAGATTATGAAAATGAAGAATAATGCAAGGACTAAAAAAAGGCTGCAAAAAGGAAAGCGTAGTGTTTCAATAGTATTATAAATGAAGTAAGACAATTGTATTAGAATTTTTGTAAGAGTTTAAAAGCTGATTCATAGGTTTGTTGGATATTATAAAGTTATCAGATGTTCAAAAGAAATAGGTGGGTATTGTGTGGCAAAGTGCTGTTATGTGAATTTTTGGGAATGATAGTTGCAACGGGATTGCTTTTTTATTGAAGAGTATTGGATAGTATAGTGGAATACCAGGAAAGTTATTTACTTATGATTTACAAATACCTTCAGGAATAGTGTATTCTTCCACAGGTTTGGAAGAGAACAATGAGTTGTTTAACATGCTGCAAAATTGTTACTGTTAACATTAATATAGTTATAATGGAGATTTAAATTGCCATATTCGTAAGCTAAAAAAAATCCTAACCATGTTAAAACTTTTCAGGAGATTATATGATTTGGTATGCTACAGATGAGACCAGACATGGGATGTACATAGTCTAGGGGTAAATTATTAACAAAATTTGATTTATTTATTTTTCTGATACCTTTAGTGTGGCCATGGTGGTGCAGTGGTTAGTGTTGTTGCCTCACAGCAAGAGGTTCTCCGGTTCAATCCTCAGCTGGGGTGCCTTCTGTGCAGAGTCTGCATGTCCTCCCTGTGGTTGTGTGGGTTTCCTCCAGGTGCTCTGGTTTCATCCCAAAGACATGCTGTAGATGGATTGGACATTCTAAATTGGCCCTAGGCTTGAGTGTGTGTGTGTGGGTGTGTGTGTGCCTTCTGTGCAAGGTTTGGTGCCAGGCTGGCAACTCAACATCGTAAAAACTCTACTGCCAATCATGAGCAGACAGGTGATCTGTTGTGGCAACCCCTTACTGGGAAAAGCCAAAAGAAGAAGATTTTTCTGATGCCTTCATTCTTTTACAGTGTCACAAGTTGAATGTTTAGGTTACAGATCATTTTGCATTATGTTTCTAATTAGGTAAAAGTCAATGGTTATTTAATGTGGAAATGGCATTAAAAAATTAAATATGCACTAGTACAGATGAGTATTTAGAAAAAAGATAAGTGTGATATTTTGGAAACAACGTGTCTCAGTGATAACTTTTTATAATTCATGGACTGATTGATACATTTCTGTACTTCATTTTATTCATAATCTATATGTTTACATAGAAAAAATGTTTAAAAAACAGCATTTCACCATATGTTTGCATTATGAAAAAAAATGTTTTACGTAATACTGAAATGTCTGACATTTAAGACTGGGTACAATTATGTAGGATGACTATAGATAGGATAAAACATTTGTTGTATGGACAAAATATATGGTGATAGAGAAGAAAGAAGTGGTGTCTCCTTTCCTTTGCAATGTTGTTAAATATGACAGTGCTTTTACGGGAGAAATAAGAGAAGAGGATGATGGTAGTGTTAATACTCAAGTTAACATTATAGTGATGTGACACCCCAGCACTGGCCCAGTAATCAAGGAGCCTCAATCCTCACCACTGGCAAACTGGCAACAGTGGGGGACGTACACACTGGGAGGATGACAAGTACACACACAGTAAAGTGTAATTTCCCTTAAGAGCACACAGAGACCACAGTCTGCCTGGGGCTGGCTTCTCCCTCTTTCTCCAGATCCCCAGTAAGACTCCTCACTGGCACAGCTATAGAGTTGAGATCTCAGCTGAGTGGCCAAGCCAAGACCTGCAGCACCCTCTCTGTCCAACCAGTGCTTCATGTCCCTGCCCAAGTAGTTGACGCACACACTTTTTGATATTTGATTAATACACAAACACACACACACATGGGAAAGGCTGGCACAGGTTTACTAGCTATGCCTCCTTCTGCCCAGACTATACAGTAGTTTTTACTGCCACCAGCCACTACTTATCAGCTACGTTAAGGCCCTTAGCAAAGGGTGTCCAATATTACTGTGTAATGCTACTGTTAAATTAATACAAATGGTAGTTTCACCAAGAGCAAAGCTATTAGGAGTGGCCTGCACAGTGTCACCAAATAGATATGCAAGTACGCTAAGAGATTAACTATCTCTAGACAGACCAGCCACAATTGAAAGGTTTAAATATAATTAATAATAAATAATAAAACAAGAAAAAACTCGGTAAACAATCACAGTTACTTCAGAGTTCAAAATCACAGGAAATATTTAAAACAACATTGCAGGACAGTCTCAAATAAATAAAGAAAACATCTAAGCTATACTTTACTATATTCCTAACTGTATCTAAGAGAAATTACTGTACCTAGACTGACTTACTACTACCAAGGCACGACAGATGTGGTGAGTGAATTTTCCAGCTGATGTTGTCAGGTCAAAGACAAAATCCAAAATGTGCAGTCTTTGCCTCAGAGAGTTCTTAAATTAATATTTCAAACATTCTCCAGCTATTCTGTGTCTCATATCATCTGTTAAGAGACGATCTCTGCTTGACTTACAAAGCCGCGTCTGACCCAGCTCTGTTAGAAATGTTACATCTAAAGAAATCCCAATCCCTCCGCACCACACATTCCAGAGACCTCAACCTCATTACCACAATCAACAGAACATGGTGTAGGAACAGGTTCATAACCCAGAGACTGCCCATGCTCTGGAATAGACTTCCCATACATGTCAAGCAGAACACCTCACTAGCCCTTTTAAAGAGAAATCTTGATGAGTGGATGGGAAATAGAAAGTTCACCCCGGGGATCACTCCTGTGGCTTTACTTGATAGAGGCACTGGGAACTAAAGTCGGGCGGTATTATGCCAGGGCACTTCTATGGGCTAGGCTTGTAAAGGCTCCAGGGCTATTAGCCTAGTACACACCTATGAACCTCTTACTGCAGGGATACTTGCAGCATGACATCACTTGTTGTCATCTGACTATTCCAGGTGAAAGCCCCACTGCAGCTGGTAGCATTTAGCATCTACCTGCGAAAACACATAGACCTTAGATCTTTTGGCAGATGGTAGAAGTCGTAAAATAATTTACATTCCTCCACATTTAAAGACAATACAAAAAACTTCAAGTTCTAGACATTGTCTCCTTTTGCACTGAAAGATAACATCTATTTTATAAAATAATTTAATTTCAACTATTTTTTTCTGAAGTTTTGCAGGTTAACCTTCTATGTACCAGTTTTCACTATTAAAACATAAACATTTACACAGTTACAATAGTTTATATACATTTCTGTTCTTTTCCAGTAGGCTGAATACTGTACAACATATCTCTTCAGCACACGTCTGTACAAACCATCTTATATGACATACAGTTGTAATACATTTGTAACACAAGCATATGAATCATGTTGATATTCCCAAATGACACATAATTCACAAAATTCCAGACAGCTATGCTGGCAGTATCTCCCTCTGTCACACTTCTATATAAATCATATTAATATTCAAATGACATATAATTATTTACAAAATTCCAGATAGCTGGGATGGTAGTATTTCCTTTTGTGACAAATGATAGTTGAGAAATATATTTCTAATTTTTATGCTAAGAAGGATCATCATCATCAGCCCCATTTTTCTACATGGGGTCGGGGTATCATTTTAACTGTCGCCAACTCTTTCGATTCAGTGCCACACTCATGCCTGACTGTCACAGATCTTTCACACAATCCATCCACCTCTTTGCTGGACGTCCTCGCTTCCTCTTACGGTTTTCCTGCCTGTCCCAAATCTTCCTCACCAGATTGTCTTCTGCTTTTCTACACATGTGCCCAAACCATCGTAGTCTGTTCTCTTTGATCTTTTCTGCAATTGGAGATACTTTGGCTTCTGCTCTTATGTCCTCATTTCTTCGTCTGTCCCACAGTGTGCATCCTACCACCTTTCTCAGGTACTTCATTTCCATTACCTCTAGCTTCTTCAACTGTTCTGCCTTTACTGCCCACTACAGTAGTACTGGTCACACCACTGTCTTGTACACCTTACTTTTCAGCTTCTTTGGCATTCTTCTGTCATAGACTATACCTGATACTCTATGGCAGTTGGCTGCAGCCCCTCTAATTTTAGCTTTGACCTCTTCATTCAGACTACCCTTCTCCTCATCTACTCCTCCCAGATACTTGAAGCTGTTTACCTGTTCCACTATCTTCCTTTCTATCTCTATTCTCAGCTTCTTCTGATTTCCCCAATTTGCTGCCATTACCACCATCTTATCTGTGCTTAGTGTCATCCCATGTGCCTTCAGATTTGCATTCTGTTCCCCTATCCTTTGCTGAAGTTCTAGCTCAGAGTCTGCCTGTAGTGCCACATCAGCTGCATACAGCAGCTTTGTTGATCCGTCCCCTCCAACCTGTTTGCCAATGTAGTCCATCACCAGTATGAACAGCAGTGGGCTCAGAGCTGAACCCTGATGTACACCCATGGGAACCCCTCTGTGAGGCTGAACACCATCCATACTTGAGTCATTGGGCCCTTGTACATACCCTGCACTAATTCTACCAATGTTTCTGGGACTTCAAACTACCGCAGTACTGCCCAGATCAGCTTCCTTGGGACCTTGTCATATGCTTCCTCCAAATCTAGGAATGCCCAGTTGGACTCTCTCCCAATCTCTAGCTTCTTCTCAAGTATCTGCCTCAATGCAAACATCGGGTCAGTTGTGCTGCATCCTGATCTGAATCCAAACTGCTCATCTCCCATCTTATATTCTACTATTCTGCTTATGCATGTATGAATCACCCTCTCCAGAACTTTCATGCAATGTGATAGGAGTTTGATGCCTCTGTACTGCCCACAGTTGTGGATGTGCCCTTTGTTCTTGTACACTGGCACAAGTATGCTTATTCTCCAGTCATCTGGGATATACCTTTCTCTCCACACTACTATTAGTATCCTCAGGAGCCATTTCTCCCCTATCTCACCCAGCATCGTTATCATATCTGCTGTGACTTCATCTGAGCCTGCTGCTTTCCCTGACTTCATCTTCCTTAGTGCTGTTCTTACTTCTTCTTGGGTTGGCTCTTCCTCTTCTCTCATCATAGGCTGTTTCTGGGGCAGTACAGCTTCTGTGGAGTTTTCTTCATTCAGAAGTTACTAGAAATACTCTTTCCATCTGCCTTTGATGTCCTCTGGGCTGGTGAACAGGTTGTTACTGGCATCCCTTATGAAGGGTGTCTGACTGTCTTTATCTGTATCTGACTGTCTTCTTTATCTTTCTGTCTTTGCCTTGCAGCCTGATATAGTTCTTTGTGCCTCTTACCGAGTCACTTTCCAGAAGCTGGTATAGTGCCTCTGATGCCCTATTCTTTGCTATTGCAAATTCTTTCTTAGATTCTTTGTTAGCCAACCAGTAGTCCTTCCTAGCCTGGTCAGCCTTTTCTGTCTCCCACTTCTTCCTGCACTCCTTTTTTCTTTTGATGACTTCCTGGACTTCTGCATTCCACCACCAGCTTTCCTTATGCACCTTATTTCCATACCTGGCTGAGCTACATATTTTTTCTGTAGTCCTAACACATGCTGTTTTAGGCGCTGCCATTCTTCTTCAACTCCACCTCTTTCCTCCTATTCTTGGGGTGCTAAAGCCCTGAAAAATTCCTTGAAGTGTTGTACTTTCTCTCCAGTCAACTTCCATGTCTTCAGCCTGGTCTCTGTTGACCTTGAAGCCTTCTATGACCACTGCTTGCAGGTGATTGTGGCAACTAGTGATTCATGCTGTGGGCCGACTGTTTCACTGGGGATGACTTTGCAATCATGGATTCTGCCCCAGTGCCTTTTCCTTACTAGGAGGAAGTCTAGCTGAGTTGCATGTTGACTACTCTTGTGTGTGATCTTGTGACTGTCTCTCTTTCTGAACCATGTGTTGGCTACTATCAAGCCATTTGCCAGACAGAAGTCCAGAATGGCTTCTCCTTCTATATTCCTGTTGCCCCACCCATGTAGACCCAGGCAGTCCTCATATCTTTTTATGTCTGTCCTGATATGTGCATTCAAGTCACCCATAATCAACACCAATTCATGTTGTCCTGCTTAATCTAGTAGGTCCTGCAACTGCTGTCTGAATGCACTATTTTTCTCACTATCACAACCCTGCTGTGGGGCAAAGGCTGAGATTATGAATACTGCCCTTTTATTACACTGGAGCCTGACTGCCATGAGTCTGTCATTAGTTCTGATGATATATCTTACTGCCTTCTGAAGTCTCTCTCTCACCACAATTCCTACACCATTTCTAGCCTGCCCTCCACCTGAGTAGTAAACTCTGGATCCCAAACCAAGTGGCTTTGCTGCACTGCCTTCCTTTTTGTGCTAAGAAGGATGTTGTTCATAAAACTTTTGGAATGTTTTAAGACTATCCAGGAAGATAGTGTAAAGTTAGAAAATCCGATATCTCTTGATGAACTAAGTACGACTTTATCAGTGTACTAGTAGGAGATCCATCTCCTAGTCCAGATGGGATTCCATATGAGTTTTATAATTTTATGAAGGACTCGCTTATAAAATCCAGGATGATGATATTTGTAACAGTATAAAGAGACTTGCGTGTAAGAAATGCTGTAAGGTGTTAATAGAGAATTGGAGAGTGGTGATATTAAATAATACAAAATAGACCTTTTTTTAAATCTTGTAAAAAATTAAAGTTTTCTGTCATGCATTCAGTTTGGGTATGAATAATACAAAAGGTAAACCAATTAGACATTTGCTATGGTTATTAGTTGAAGTAGTAGATAGTATGTTACAGGTGAATACTAGGGCATTACTGTTAGCTTGTGATGTACAAAATGTATTTGATTCGATTTCCCATACTGCTTTGTGGGAGGAACTCCAGTATAATTGTAATTAGGTGCTTTTGTTACTCAGAAGTATATATCAACATTCTTGGACTAAATAAATGGCTGGATAGGCGATAAGATAAAACTTTGTAGAGAAGTTAAACAAGGGTGTATGTTAAGTGGTTTATTGTTTATTTTAGTCATGAATGCTGTACACTAGTTATCAGCATGCTAATTGGGAGGTTTGTCCTGGTTAAATAGTGCCATTGTGCCTAACCTGTGCAACTGATGTAAGTATAACAGTGATGGAAAGTTGGTTGCATATAACATAACAAAAAGTTGAAAATATGTAGGATTTTAATTAAATGCACATAAAAGTCAGGGATATGATATATTGAATACTATGAAAGACAACTTTGTCAGCTACAGAAATATGTGTTTTAGCTGTGTTTTGGAAATGATTTTTACTTAAATCAGTGGGAAAGGTTAAGTGAACTAAAAATAAATGATACACGTATGGAAGGCATTACCTATGTATGCTATGCTGCTATGAAGCTTAGTGGTTAACTACTGTGACTGTAGTGTACAGGGTCCTGGGTTTCGTGGGAGGTTAGCATAATGGTTAAGGTGTTTACCTTACAAACACAAGGTGCAGGGTTTGAGTCTCACAGGGGGGTAATTGGCTAGGCTTAAAATAGCCCACAAGGGTAGTTAGCCTAGTACTAACCTATGAACCTATGAAACTACCCTGACTAGCAAAACACTGTCTGTTTGGAGGGGGACTGTGATGTATTATGAGGTAGGCTACACTTCTGAAAAACTTCTGGCACTGAGCAAGTGGTAAGTATTGCAGCATGTATGAAAATTGCTGCAAAAGGTGCATCTGAGTTGTAATAAAGGTGATAGTACACAATTAATAAGGTGGTTGTTAGAGCAGGTCTATATTATAACCTGGAATGATTAAAAGAGCAAATGCTTTTTAATCGACCCCTTAAAATCGAAATCTCTAAATCCCAAACGCATGGAACAGTGATTTTTGTTTTTCCCAGGGAAAAAAATCGTTGCTCTGCACAAAAAAAAAAAAAAAATCCAAACACAAATAAAGTGGGGAGCTTCTCTACCCACACCCCCGATGTGGGGGGCTATGCCCCCACCCCCCTACTTAAATATACCAACTCTGAAATGGCACCACAGTGGAGGAAATGGCAAAGTCCCGAAAACAGCCCAGTGCTTATTTATTTTTTTTCCCTGGGAAAAAATTTGCTGTTCTGTGTGTTCGGAATTTAGTGCTTCCGATTTTAAGGGGTCGATTAAAGAGCATTCTCTCTTTTAATTGTTCAAGGTTATAATAAGGAGATTCTGCCAACAGGGATGACTGCAACTAAGGATACAGAAAATAGACAGGAGGGGGCTGGAATCTATTGGAGAAAACTAGCAAAGGAACCAAGGTATTGGGAATAAATAACTAGAGAGGGAAGGTAATAGAATGGGAAGAGGCCAAGGATTTATTTGTGCTGCAGGTTAGAGATTGTCTTCCTTATCAAGGATTGATATCAGAGTATAGGCAAAGAGAAAGAAATGGGGGTGATCCTAAATGAAAGGCCAGCACTGGTAGAGTTTTTAGTAGAATGTAGAACAGAAGCTGCTGTTAAAAAGGAATAATTAGTAGCGCATACAAATGATTGCATGATAACTATAAGAATCAGTCAGAAGAGCTTAGAAAGGATTGGGAAGAGAGATTAGATAAGCAATTCACAAAGAAACAATGGGGGATATATGTTTGCCCCCCAAATATGCAACAAAATCTAGAAGATTTAGACTTTTATTTGAAAATGTTTACATAGATATTTTTATACCCCAAGTAGACTTCAGAACATTTTTCCTCAGGTAGACAGAAAATGTTGGAGGTGTGATGGGGAAGAAAGAGGTAATTGAGAACATATTTTCTGGGAGTGCAATGAGTTGGTAGACTTTGAAGATTCCCTGCAGACTACTCTGTCAGAGATACTGGGTGAGCAAATTAGTGTAAATAGGGAAATAATTTTTCTGAGCTGACATACCAAGGCCTTGCTGAGTCTAATTATGGTGGCTGCCAAAAAACAATTACTATAAAATGGAAATCAAAGTCTAAACCAACCATATTAGAAGTAGTGAATATAGTAACAGAGATAAAATAACTAGAAATTGGATCTTTAGAAAAGGTTTGGAGCAAATCACATAGAAAAATGAGAACTAGGAACAATACATGCAGAATAATGTTTTGGAGGAAGAATGAGGTGCAAGGGAAAGCATAAATTGAGCTATGTAATGTATGATTGATAATGGCTGTATAGAAGATCATATGTGATGTATAATGTTTGCAACTGAACATATGTGAGTATGGTTTGTTTTCATTTATATAAGTGTATGATTGTCAATGTGTTAAGTGATAATTTAATAAAGATGCTTCTGGTTAAAAAAAAACAAAAAAACAAAAAAAAAAACAAAGAAGCAAAGTTTGCCTAAAAAAGGCAGGATGGATGACTAAGACTTGGCCTCATAGAAGGATTGAGGTTCCGTACTGGACTTTGAGAACAGAAGTGTTCAATGTCGGTGCAATGGAGCCACAAAAGGAGAACACTATAATGGAGCCTGATTTGTCTGACAGATTTATTGAAACTGCATCCCCAGACCAATGGAGTTATGGAAATGCTATTTAGAGTGTCAGAGGAGACCCCTCCCCCATGAGATCTGAATCTGTGAGAGGTGAAAGTATACAAGGATCTGAAAGGTAAGGACAGTCTGTTATGATAACTACAAGAGGCCACAGTGATGAATGTCATGCCTCTATGAATTGAGAAGTAATACTGTTTGGGAAGGTGAAAAAAATGTCATTTATCAAAACAAGCTGCTCCAAGTTATTTGCCATGTGACTAAAGAAAACCTGCTGCTATAAATGAAACCATGACTGATGATAAGCCTACATGTCATGAGTACAAACTTCGAAATGAAAGAAGTTGATAAAAAGGCAGGCTGACTTTATTTTGTAATATTGTCTTATAGATTGAAAAAAAATTGCATTTATAAAATTCCAGGAATTATTTACTGAAAATATACCAAACAAATCAAAGTGCTATTACATCTATAACTATTTATACGTGTATCTTTTGATTGTGGTGCAATGAAGTACAGTGTATTTGATTACACTATGGATGTGATTGAATGTGCTGACATATGAGGGCATATCTCTCAACAGTCCTTCATTCTGCAGAATGACCCTTATTTTCCATAATATCTTTGTCCTGTCCCTCAACAAAAGGTGTGGTTTTCTAATAAATATCTGAGAATTACAGTAACTGTAAGTCCATAATGCCAGACTTTATAGTTTCACATTTCTTATTCTTCAGAAAATGCATGTTGGTACATAACCTCTTGCTCTACTATATTTTTAAGTGAATTACAGTAAATGTTAAACTTTGTCCCTGATTTGGGGTCTTTGTTCCCCCATTATTGTTGGCTTTGTTCAGAATTCTTGAGCAAAAAAGTTGAGAGGTGTGCTTGTGACTATGCTGGTATAAAAGTAAGATTTGTCAGTGTAAGGTTCCTGTTCTATGTCGATAGTGCCATTTTAGCCAGTGCACAGCATTATGTTACACTGGTAAAAACACAGACTCATATACAACTTTTGGTGCTGTTGGGTGTCAGGTCGAAGTATAACAACCCAAAGATTATTCACAAAAGGAGGGATATATCTCTATGGTGTCTTGGCCTACATACTTTTATCTTAGAAAAACTGTGCATGAAGTCTACAGCCTGTATTTATGGGCAGTGCACAGAGGAGTACAATCAGGACTTTTTAATATCAGCAATAGAAAGTCCAGTCCAAGGGCAGAGACATTCTCTCATAAATTCCTAGCAGTCTTTCCCTTCAGTTTGTTATGGTACTGCTGTAAAACCTCAATTTGTTTCTATGTGCCCTATCCTTGAGTTTAGCCAGTTTATGTGACATTTATTTATATTTAATTGCTATTCCACCATTTTTCGCTCATCTTCTTTTCAGAAGTTTGCATACCAACTACTTCCTCTGAATGTCTAGTTAAAACATCATCTGTTTCCTGTAGCCTGCTGTTATAGGATCATAGGAGATCATAGGATCATAGGACATTATTAGTCTATCGACCTGGACGTCATTTTAAGCCTAGCCGTTTCATCCCAATGTGATACCATGGAAATGCTAGTCAATACCCAAGATTGCATTTAGTGATGACTGCCCATGTCCAAGAGGGTTGTGGGAACTATCCCCTTTAGGAATTTACGGTGCCTCATCCACTTGTCCAGGTTCCTCTTGAACAGTGTCATAGAGGTGCTTTGTTTCACATGAATTGGTAGCCTGTTCTAAAGATGAGACAGTTGCTGGGAGATAAATCTGTCCCTCCAGCATTTCCCATTTAGGTTGCAGGCCATATTTAGGACTCTGGAATGGGTAGCCCTAGTCTCATTTGATTTATGGATATGGAGCAAGTTCATTAGGATTGGGACTTGGATTGCTCTGCAGGCCAGGCATAAGTCTCCCCTAAGAAGTCTAAATGATATGGAGTATAGTGACAGGGACTTTGGTCGGTCTGTGTAAGGCACATGCTGGAGCCCCTTGATTTTCTTTGTTAGAAACCTCTGAGGTCTCTCTAATTGCTGCAACTACTTAGTACAGTACATACCAAACGGGGCATTATACTCAATTATGGGTTGGATAAGTGCCGTGTATAGGGAAGTTATAATTTCTTTTGCTCTCAAGGTGATACCTTTACTAATCAAGTATGCTATGTAGAAAGCTTTCCTTACTACAGTAGACACATGGTGGTCGAAGTTAAGGTTACAGTCAACATGTGATTCCAGGTCTCTTACCATTTCATGGGTACTTAGAGTGTTGTTGTTGATTTGATAGTGTAAAGGGACATTGTACTGAAGGGAATGATGATGCATTTCTGTGCATTCAATTTGAGACTGTGACCAATACACCAGTCATTGGTCTGCGTGAGATCCTCCTGGAGTATACTGACATAATTTGGGGATTCAGTGATTACACCTAGTTTACAGTCGTTTGCAAACTTGGTCAGCCACAACCTTTTAGTTTTGACGTGAACTTCTGAGAAGTATATAGCGAACAGTAAGGGGCCCAGCACTGACCCCTGTGGCACCCTGCTGGTAACAGGTATGCTGATTGATGTAGAGTCACCCACTATGATAGTGTGTGTCTGGTTTGTGAGCCAGTTGGCAACCCATCTTACAACAAAGGGGTTTACATTCAGTATGCAAAGTTTATCGGTAATGCCTGAATGTGGGATTGTGTTTAAAGCCATTGCCAAGTTGAGGTGTGCTGTGTGCACAAATTAGACCTCATCAATGGCCTTGGTCACACTTTCAAAGAAATTCACCAGATTTAACAGGCAGGATCTGCCCTTCACAAAACCTAATTGGGTAGGATCCAAGGTTTGGAGGTCACCTATGTCTTTATTTATGAGGTCTATAATGATACGTTCCATGGCTTTACAGATGAGGCTGGTCAGGCTTATGGGCCTGTAATTCCCCGGGTCTGTTGCTAGGCCACCTTTGTGGAGGGGAATAACTGTAGCTGTTCTCCATTCTGCAGGAGCAAAGCCTGTGGTTAGGCTATAATTGAAAAGGTTACTTAGTGGTGAAGGTAGTTCATATTTTATCCTGTTTAGAAGACAGCCTGGGATGTCGTTTGGTCCCACAGAGGCTGTGTTTTTGCCTTGTCTTTATATATTCAAACAGGGACCCACTTATCTTGAAAATCTCTGAGAGCATTCGATTAGTCTTTTTGTATAGGGTGGCTGAGGAACTTCTTTCTTCAGCTACCATTACTATCTGCTTTTTCCACTTCTGCCCCACCACTCTGCTTTTATTCTTCTTATGAGTTTCTCAGTTACTTCTACTTCATACCGCTCAACCCGAAGAAATTGAAAATAGGAACCAAGCCTCTTGAAAAGTAGGAACATCCAGCCAAAAAATCTGGATATCTGATTAGCTTAAAATTTGAATACCACATAGCACACAACTCTTCCTGCTTTCAGTAGGAATGTGGGATACCACTTAGAAACACATGTTAAAAAAACAGAGCATGATAAAAATGTTGGAAAAGTATAAGCACAGTATTAAAGTGATAGTGTAAAGTCTATTGACATTAATGAACTGGATTGTAAAATTCCACTACAAAAGTTCATAGATTTTTGCTTCAGAAAAAGGAATAGATATAAGATGTGTGTCCTTTTTTTTTTTAAGTTACTGGTGCTACTAGTATGCTGGAGATTTATGATGGTTTTCTGTGTACTAGATCACTTCAAAAAAATCACTTTTTATTTATAAAGAGCCCATTTTCAATGGAGTCCTGGGGAGAAAAGCTCCAACATGGTTAAAAATTAGACAATATACCAACAAAAGATATTACATAGCTTTAAAACTTAATAGTATACAAAAAAAATGAAAATCTTTTTTTTTTTTTTACTCTATAATGGTGTAACATGTACCAGCAAGAGAAAATAGGGTAGTTCAGTGTGATAAGAGGAGGGGGTGTAGGAGTAGAAAGTATGAGGAGGGTTGGAGGGAATTGGCTAGAAAGGTAGAATAAGTACAAAGTGGAGATCAAGGTTGTAGCAAGTGAGACTGGGAGAGCGAGAAGAGAGGTAAGGGAGAAAGTGAGGGGAGGTAGAGGGAATCAGGAGGGGTGAGAGGATGAACATTCCCAGTGAGATAAGAGGTGGGAATGGAGTAGGGTCTTGAAGGAAGAGTGGTTATTGGTGTATGAATTTGTGGTGGAAGGGAATTCCAGAGCCTTGCTAGGGAGAAGGATCGCAGATGTTTGCCCGGAGTGCATACAGGTTTGCATAGTTCAAACAGGTTCTGATTGTTGCACCTGAGTAATCTATCTGGTTGGTGCATTTTGAGAGTGGAGGCGAGAGAGGGGCAGAGAAAGGGTTTAAAGATGAGTTTATGTGCATAAGTAAGTTGGATGTAGGAGAAATAGTTAGGCAGTTCAAGCCAATTTAGTATGTGGAGGGCATTACAGTGGTGGTGGAGGATCTGGTTCCATTGGCAAACTTTGAGATTTCGTTATAGCAGAAAGTTAGTTTTGTCTTTAGACCAGATTGAAGATTAGTAAGGAGGGAGGGAATAAGAAAGGTGGTCGACAGGACATGTCTAGTTAAGGGAGTAAGATAGTGATTTTGACAATAAAGCATGCCTAGTTTTTGGTGGGTTTTCTTTATGTTTGTTTGAAGATGAATGTTGAATTTTAATTGATCATCAATAGGGAAACTGAGCAGCTTTCTGTGAGGTACTATTTCAATAGATGCATTGTTTTGACTAGTTATGAGAAAGGAGTTCTTGTCAAATGTGGTACATTTTGTGGGGTGAATCTCATAACTTTCGTTTTGGAAGCATTAAGTGCTTGGTGATTATTTAACATCCAGCACTCGATTGAAGAGAAGGCTTCTTGAGCTAATGTACGAAGTTTGGGGAGGGATTCAGCGGAGCAGATTATTGTAGAATTGTCGGCATATTGGATGAGTTTGGCATTAGGAATACACTGGTGGAAGTCATTTATGAATATGTTAAATAGCAGAGAGCCTAATATAGAACCCTGTGGAACACCTGTTGGAGTATTTAGGAAAGTGGATGTACAGTTTTTCCAGTTGATGGCTTGTTGCTTACCAGAGAGGTAACTGGAGAACCAGTTGATAGAGGAGGTGGATAGATTAAGATGAGAGAGTTTAGACAAGAGGAGTGTATGAGAGATAGTATCGAAATCCCTGGATAAGTCTAGCAAGAGGGTTGATACAATATTACCGGCGTCACATGGGGAATTGACAGTTTCAAGGAAAGAGAGGAGAGCTGTGGTGGTGGTGCTGTGTCCAGGTCTAAATCCATGTTGTGTCGGGGTTAGGAGGAGGTTATCTAGGATGTAGGGTAGTAGTTGTAGGTGAATGCATTTTTCTAGAATTTTAGAGATAGGGGAGAAGATGGCGATGGAATGGAAATTAGAGATGTTGGTATTTTTACCCCTTTGTGAAGGGTAATGATGAAGGATTTTTTTCCAGAGTAGTGGTACATAAGATTCTTGAACTGATTGGTTTATTAGGATGGAGATGGGAAAGGCTAAGCCATTGGCAGCAAGCTTGAGGAAATTAGGTGGGAGGTTATCTGGGGCATTTGAACATGGTTTCAATTTTTGTAGGAGTTTTTAAATGGTAGAGATAGAGATTTGTTTGAGAGTAAAGGTGTGGGGTTGAGAAGTGTTGGTGGTAGTAAAGGATGTGTCAGGGGTGGTAGGAGAATGCAGAGAAGGTATATTATTTGTAAAAGATGTGGTGAGTTTGGCTATTGACTCTGTGAAGAAGGAGTTAAATTGGGTGGCTAAGGAGAGATCAGAAGCGTTAGGATCTGGGCATGGGTTTTCTTTTTTATCAGGGTGGAGGAGGGTAGAGATACTATTCCAAAACTTTTTAGGTTTAGTATTGTGATTATTTTGAAGTAAGGAGAATTAAGATTTCCAGTCAGAGGCTATGTGCTGTTTGACTTTGTTACAGAGTTACTTATAATCAGTCAGGGAGGAGGAAGTTTTGTATTTTTGGTAAAGTTTCCATGCTGTGTCCCGGAGGTGCATGAGGGTTATAGTCTGTTTCGTTATCCAAGGGGTGGTATTATATTTAAGTCTTTTAGTTCTAGGGGGAGCATATGAATGTAGTATTAAAGTAAGTAACAGGATTATCCAAGGGTAGAGATTTTAGTGGGTTCCAGCTGATATGTTTTAGAGAGTCGGAAAAGGTTTGTGGATTGAAATTTTTCATGGAGCGAGTGGATATATAATTGTGATATAGATGTAGAGGGGAGGGAGAGCAATGGGAAAATGTGGGAAGACAATTGCTAAGAGAGTCTGGAAGGGTAAAACTGTTAGAGATAGTATGGGCTGAGAAACTAGTATCCAGTCTAGAGTGCTAACAGACGAGCTATTCTTAGAGGGTCTAGTATGTGAGTTAATTAGCTGGGTGAAGTTATATAGGTTTAAATTTTGGGAGGTTGTGGATGATTGAATGGTAGTCCAATTAATATTAACGTCACCTAGGATTATAGTTTAATTTTTTAAGCTCCCTATTATGCTGTCACAGACGCAGGTTGTCGAATGCGTCTTTGTTGAACTGAAAAGCGCGAAATGGCAAAATAGCGAAGCATTTTTTCAGTGAATTCTTTCCCTGGGAAAGAATTTGCTTGGCTGCTTTAACTACTTTGCTGTTTTTGGCACTGTAGCTGGAGTTGGTATATTTAAGTAGGGGGCATTATGTAATGTTTTACAGTCTTTTTTTCAGAACAGCAATTTTTTTCCCTTGAAAAAAAAAATCACTGTTCTAAGGTTTCGACGTTGTAAGCTTTCACTTACATGGGGTCGATTATGTGTCATTCACTCTTATGATCGTGCAATATCATAATATAGACCCCATTTTTTATATTATTTGAAAACCAGGAGAGGATTTCCTCAAGAATAGGGATGTTGTTGCCAGGAGGAATATATAGGGCAGCAATACATATGTTTTTGTGTTTATTTATCTTTAGGAGGGCTAGGGTAAGCTCAGCAGTATCAAATTGTGGTATGATTTTATTATAAGGTGTCACAGATACGGAGGAAGAGAAAAGAAGAGCTACTCTCCCACCTTTCTTGTGGGTTCTGTCATTTCTTATGATACTGTAGTTGGGAGGAGTAATTTCAGGCTCAATTATATGGTGTTTTAGCCATGTTTCAGACATAGAGAGAATGTCAGGGTGGTTGTGGAGGAGCCAGGCATGGAAGTTGTTACATAAGCTTTGGGCATTTAGTGTTGCAAAAAGAAGAGATTTATGTAGGGGAGGATTGGGTGATAGGGGTGGGCTGGTAGGCTGAGTGGGAGAGGGTCCAGGATTTGGATGGATATCGCCAGAGAAAAGTATAGTGATAAATTGAAGTAGGTAGAAGAAAACGAATTTAGAGTGCTTTAGCGAAATGTGTCAGGTAGACTGGTGAGCAGGTAGAGGCAGGAGAGCAGGAGTGGAAGAAGTATTATGGGAAGAATGTGTGTAGGCTTGAGTTGCATAATGGTGCAGTGGAAGTCTCTAGAGTTTATGTGAAGAAGACTTTATGGTCGGGGCTTAAGAGGTAAAATTGGTGTCTAATTGGAAGGAATAGTGAGATGAGTAGTAGTGAGCTGGGGATTGGAGGGGAGTGGAGTTTAATTTAAAAAGGGTGGGAAATTGGAGAGAGATGCAAAGATGGGTGGGGAGAAATGTGATAGAGGTAGAGGTGTAATTGGGTGAGTTGGAGTGGGAGTGGTCTTGGAGAGTATAAGTGTAATATGTGCTGGGAGTGGGTGGGAATTGGGAGCAGGGTAGGGGAGTGGAGTGAGCTTGGAGGGCGAACGGAGTAGGTAGAGCTGAGGAGGAGGGAAAAATCCCAAAGAAAACCAATCAGTGGTTTGGAGTCTAACAGTGCAGTAAAGCCACAGAAAACTTCTTGGTAAGTGAGAGCTCAAGATGTTTTCTTTCTCTTTTTTCTTTTTTGTTAGCCTTTGGTTTTATTAATTTAATTAATTAAAAAGTTGCCCAAAATTCAATAAGGAAGGCACTGGATTATCCTAGCTCTAGGGCGTAGTGAACTAGAGGGGACTTATGCTGAGAAGAAAAAAGAAATTCCGGGGCATAGAGAGAAACACAGAAATTAAGATTGAATGTACAGAGTAAAACAGGACTGGGGAAATGCTATTAATTTGGTTAGTGGATACGGCTAGACTTGCGGGAATTAGATGTAAGCTGTGGGTAAATATTGCCACCTAGTGGTGAAAAATTATGGAATTTAACAAGTCTATAAAGAAGCAGCCAGGGTAGAAATAGAATATTGTAAGGGATGGAAAGGAAAATTAAGTACTGCAGTAGGCTGCGACCGTACACGCCGCGGGTGCAAGACACAACTATCTACAATGACTAAATAAGCATGTATTATTAAAAATCACCACATACACGCTGTCAGACTTTGATCGGGAAAAAAAAGCAGATTGTTGACTGCACTGAAGGAGCCTAGGGTTTAGACAGTCCCAGGATGACTTCCTTAGGAGAAGAGGTTTCTTGCTGGGATTGAAGGAGTACAGGGAGCACCCAGAGAAAGGAGACGTAGAGCAAGGCAAGCTGTAAAGAGAGGGAGATTGTTCAATGGAAAAGAGATGACAACAAGTATGAAGATAAACTGGTTCAGAAATAAGGAAAATAGAGCAGTAATGTATTGCACAAGAGCATTTGGAAAGACGAAGGTAGTAGAAATGACAAGGGTAAATAGAGGGAAAGATAAGTAAGGGGAAGGAGAGCAAATAAAGATTATAAGGTAGAGAGTACACAGGATATAGTTGCAATCAAGTTACAGGCATACAGTTGTGAAAATAAAACTGCAGTTTGATACATTAAGCATTGATTAGCAACACATCACTGTAATTAATCTAGGACGCCTCAGTCAGTGAGCGTCTTTCAGTTAAGCATAAGGAGTTGTACTGACATGCCTTATAGTGATTAAAAGCAGTTGAAACTCATTATCAAATTAAGCATAACCGGAAAGGACATACAACATGCGGCACACTGTCGGCATTTATATCTATGGGAGTATGACAGAGATGAATGGGTGTAAAAATGAAGCCAGAAGTGAAGGGAAGTGAGGCAGTATATGCAAGTCAGATATGAGGCACTGAAAAGGGAGGGAGCAAAAAAAATAGTTATGTGTTATATAAGGTTCTATATAGTGTTATAGTTTTGCTGAGGATGCTAGGAGGTAACTCCTGGTATGAGCACATGGAATTTACTTGTGCGTCTTCTTGGGAATACTTTGTGAGAGGGATTCAGAAAATTGCGTGAAGGGGTAAATCAAGTTTGAAAATAGAGACATATTTCCAAATATAGGGCCATCCTGTGCAGAAGGAAATCAGAACATAATAAAGTAGGGATACTTGAGAGGTCTGCTGCCTTTTTACTTCACTTTTTGTTTCTTTGATGAACCTCTGGACATCATAGACACTTCAGCTAGCAATTTCTTTTAACAATTTATAGTAGTTGCAGGCTTTTGCTAAATTAAACTGTTCACTGCCCAGATGTCTGTTTTTTACTGCTTACAGTACCACCACCATTTTGAAATTCCTATAGTCAAGAATTTTGGAATTGTAGACTGACTTTCAGATTTTGGCCCCATCCCTTTCTGAGTGTAACCTTTCTCTCGCCCCAGATGGCGCATGTTTCTGGACAGCATACCTTTTCAGTACTGAAAAAAAAAATTGTAACATGATAGGTTTGATCTGAAAATCCATATAGCTAACCTGGCATTGTGAAATCTTAATAAAAGAAAAAGAATGACATATATACAGTGTTCTTCTAAATTTTAATTCTAACACATCTTATTGCACAGAATAAACTGCTACTAAAAATGTGCATGCTGTGGCATGCATTGTGTATGCCTGGTTACTCCAATGACTCTACCCATAATGGGTGCAATTATGTATATTCTGTCACTGGTCGACTAATGTTATCATTGTGTGATGAAAGCATTTTAAATCAAGCAAAGCACTATAAAAATCACACAATATTATATAATATAAGGCCATTTTGTTTTCTGATATTTTTCTGTATGGAAATAGCCAGAAGTACAATTTGCTTTTCTTTTTTAAAGAAAGTACCAGAAAGGATTCATAAGTCCATATGTCTAACTGCATTAATCTTATTTCTGCTGGACTTCGGACATTTGTTTATTTTCCCTTACAGTGCAATGACAGTTCTGGTATCTTTTCCTGATGCTGATGTGCTGGATCAACAGGTTCTCACATGAACTTGTTTCGTTAAAGATGTAATGAGCTAATTTAGCAGCCCTCCTCACAGGAAATGGCCTACTGTCTGTTCTGTAAGAGCGGATGCACAGTAAAGGATTATTTAATATGGTTTACTGGACTGGCATAGATTGTGAAATAACAGTAATTTACACTTTCAAATGTATGTACTCTTCGCAGTTAATACATTCATCTGAAGGAGTGCTTTATATTAAAACACTTAGTGCATATGAAAATAGATAAAACTATAGATGTTTTATTGGGAAGAGTTGGTTAAATCCTGAATAACCTGAATGTGTCATTCTTTACTGAAGAAAATGGTATAAAAGGACCCTACTATGAGAAGTAGATGAATGCAACGGAGAAAAATTGACTAGATAGATTTTTTCCAGAGGAATTAGCATTTTTAGAATCAAAAAACCTTGAGCCGGATAGAACAGGCACCAAGGGAATTTCTCCAGCAATACCACAATTATCATTTTCTTATCAAGGATTAAGCAACATTATTTTGATACCTTGGAGTAGGGTGGTATCTATTGCCTGGAAATACAGAGATACTTTTATGCAAGGCAGGGAGCTTTGCACTATCTTAAAATTACAGACTGCTTAGCTTGACGTCAGTCTCCTTTGCAGTTATAGAAAAATGTTAGTAGGAGATCACTGAAATTTCTGAAGTAGACGGGTTTACTGCATCTTTGTTAAAGAGTGCAAGTTTTGCTGCAGAATTGTGCTTGTGCAGAATAAAAGTTTCGTGAAAGGATGATGTGCAGATGTTCTTTATTTCCATTTTAGCAAGGCCACTCAGTCAATTTTGAACAGAAAATGAAATAAGAATATTTTTGGGGGTGTAAGTAAGTAAAATAGCTGCAAAATTAATTAAAGAACATTTTATTTGAAATAACTGATTTAGCTAATAAAATAAAGAACTACACAAAACATGAGAGAAATTACTGGTACCATTTACTTGCTGATTGAACATTACTGAAGTGAGTGCGTGTGTGTGTGTGTGTGTGTGTGTGTGTGTGTGTGTGTGTGTGTGTGTGTGTGTGTGTGTGTGTGTGTGTGTGTGTGTGTGTGTGTGTGTGTGAGTGTGTGTGTGCCTCTGTCCTGCAACAGATTGGGTTATTGGTGTACTGTCCAGAATCTCTCTTAATGCTCATTCCCTGCTGAAAAGGTGTCTGGCTCCTCTCAGGTCCTAAATAGGTAAGTGGATCTGAAAAATGAATGAGTGAGCAATACCATTTGCTGGGGTTTTAAAATCAGTGTTCGGTAATCCACTAACTCTTTTAACTCAGCATTAGAGTTTGGTGATTTATTAATATGTTTAATACAGAATGTGTGTTGGGAGATTCATTCACATTTATAATTCAGGGTTCAGTAATTCATTAGCATTTTAAGCTCAGAATCAGCGCTCAGTGATGAGATCACTGATGATATCAACTTTATAAGGTCATATAAGATTACTAGGCTAATGGTTCTAGACCCTTTTTAAGCCTAGCCATTCATGCCCCCAATTTTCTCAATTATCAGTACACAAGGACTGCAATAGCTTTGGTATATTCCTGTGCTTTAGAGCATCTACAACCTGTACCTGTCCATAAGGGACACAGGTGACAAGCTGGGGGTGAATTTGTGATTTCCTATCCGTTGGTCCAAATTTCATTTGAATAAGTTTAGGGAAAAGTTTTGCTTCACATGAATGGGAAGTCTGTTCCAGCAAAGGGTAATCTCTTTGACACATTGCTGTCCTCTTATATGTTTTGTTTATGTAACAGATAATCCTTAAATCAGGTAATTCTAGTGCTGCTTGTTCTGCGAATATGTAGAAAATCCATTAGACCTTGATCAGAGAATGCCTTAAATCATCCCTCAGTAGTCTGTAGGAGACTGAGTATAGAGACATGGCTTTGAGGTGACCAGCATAAGGCATGTTATTTACACCCTGTATTCTTTTAGTGAGGAACCTCTGTGGCCACTCCAGCTGTTGCAAATGTCTGGTCAGGTGCATGCCTAATGGTGCATTGTACTCAATTATTTGTCTAATGAGGGCTGATTATAGTGGGACTATGATCTCCTTATATGTGTATGCCATACCCTTACTTATAAGTTGTGCCATGTAGAAGGATTTTCTCACCACTATGGAAACATGGTGATTAAAGTTCAGGTTACTATCAACATGAGTTACTAAGTCTCTTATCACTGGGTTTACATTTAGGGGAGTGTTATCAGTGTTGTAATTTGCAGGGGTGGTTGTCTTGTCAAAGGGTATAATTATGCATTTTTTGCACTGAATTTTAGGCCATGGCTCTGACACTAGTTATTTGTCTGTCTCAGACCCTTCTGGAGGATATCTACATCTTTGGGAGATTCAATGATTGCACCCAGCTGGAGTTGATAGCAGATCTAGTCAGCCAAAGGCCCTCTACATTTACCCTGACTTCAGAGAAGTATATTCTAAAATGAGAGGTCCCAGTACAAAGCCCTGTGGGATACCACAAGTAACAGGCCTCTTGGTGGAGGTGGATACTCCCATCCTAACTTCATGTGTCCTATTTGTGAGCTATTTGGCTATCCATTGGGTGACATAGGGATTTATGCCTAAATGGGCGAGTTTGTCTATAATACCTGAATGAGGTATTGTGTCAAATGCCTTTACCAGGTCAAAGTAGGCAGTAGGCACCATTTTGCCATCATCCATGACTCTAGTGACCTACTTGAATGAGTCCACCAGGTTTAGTAGGGACAACAGCATTACCCAAGGATACATTTCTTTACTTACTTAAAGAGTGTACTGCCCAGTGTATAAAAAGCATGAAATGCATTGGGCATCAATGTATTTTTGCCATAGCAGAGTTTCTTGAGTTTGCATCACTGTCCCCCTACCAGCTTATTGCTGAGGGGATTTACTCAGGTTCCCTGAATAGTATCTTTATGGTGCCATTTGACAGATAGCAATGGCTGCAATCAGCTTCCATAGAGGTACTGATGAAACTTTCCTACTCTCTATATCAGGCTAAATTTTGACACTGGTACCGATGAAACTTCCATACTGCTCATATTAAGCCAGTCTTCTGTACAGATACTGATGAAGCTTCCATTCTCCCTTATGAGGCACTGATGAAACTGCCATATTTACCATATCAGACTAAGCTTTTCTAGATGTACTTACATAACTTCATATTCCCCACATTAGGGTAAGCTTCCAGAGAGAGAAGTAAATAAGTAGTAAATGCGCAATCCAGTACCAATAAAGGCTTTCGTCCATTGTTGGTGTAAAAATCCTTCAGTAGTCCACCGCAGTTCAACCAATAGACACAACATTTATTGAATAACTGAATAAAAACAGTTGAAAAACATTTAAAAAACAACTAGATTGAGCGCTTTCATCTCCTGCACGGAGACTTCATCAGAATCTGTGTTTTTACTTACATCCTCAGTTTAAATAATAATTCTAATTGTTCAATTAATTGCATTTAGGTTCCTATAGGCTGGCCATTAATTAGTACAGATTTTAACTCTTTGCTGGTGGGAATAATTTCCATGAAAGTATAAGACAAATTGCTGTAAAACGTATTATTTAGAACACATATAAACCAATGCAGAACTAAAAAACCTTGACACACATCAAAAAAACATATAATATTAAAAATGATGTTGAAAATGATGTTAAAAATGTTGTTAAAAATGTTATATAAGATCATATAAATATGTAAATAAATACATGGATAAATACATAATAAATAATACTTATAAAAATACTTCACTAAAAATAATGAGAAAATGATGATAAAAATTATTCCCACCAGCAAAGAGTTAAAATCTGCACTAATTAATGGCCAGCCTATAGGAACCTAAATGCAATTAATTGAACAATTAGAATTATTATTTAAACTGAGGATGTAAGTAAAAACACAGATTCTGATGAAGTCTCCGTGCAGGAGATGAAAGCGCTTAATCTAGTTGTTTTTTAAATGTTTTTCAACTGTTTTTATTCAGTTATTCAATAAATTTTGTGTCTATTGGTTGAACTGCGGTGGACTACTGAAGGATTTTTACACCAACAATGGAGGAAAGCCTTTATTGGTACTGGATTGCGCATTTACTACTTATTTACTTCCTTTTCGTGGTTTTGTGTTACTTAAGCTTCCAGAGAGGTTCTGGTGGAGCTTCCATATTCTTCATATCAGGTTAACTTCTACAGAGGTAGTGATGATGCTTCCATGCCCTCCATCTTAGGCCAAGCTTCCACTGATGTAATGATGGAGTTAACCATTTGAAATGTCAGAACCTACTAGAGTGAGTCCCAAAACATGGAGAAGGAATGGTTGAAAAAATAGACTTACATATCCTAAGTATGAGATAGCCCTTTCTCAGAATATTCCCATTTCTCCACCGTATGGTGATCTCGGAGTTAGTATATATTGGTTGTGGGACTGGGGGGCTTGTATTCCACACTGGGATGTGCAAGGAGCTTGGAAAAAAGAAGTTTAAAGGAGAAGAGAGATGTTTGAGATTCACTCTTCTCCTGTATTTCTGATCTGTTTTTCAGTGTGTCAGCACTAGGCCTTTCTAGTGCTGACATTTCAGTAGGGAGCCAATGACGAAACTTTCATATTCACCATGTCAGGCTAAGAATTCACAGAGGTACTGATGGAACATCTGCCCTCCTTGCAGCAGGCTAAGGGCTTCTTGGTAATTCGGTTTGTAGTTTCTTTCAGTTTTAATTAAAGAGAATGATTTAAATGAGATGAACTTTTCTGTACCATTCAAGAACTTGAAGGATAAAAAAACAACAGTTGTATAAGCAGAGCATTACATGCCAGCTATACAAAGATAGCTAGGTCAAGATGTAGTAGCACCTGAGGGATCTGAATCTGCTTTAGCAAATAAATCACAGTGAAGAATGACCACCCCTTCTATGGATTAAACTGCTTCTCCAGATCAATCAGTGTGGCACACTTTCTTCCTTTAAGAAGAAACTAATCAGTTGGAAGGGTATTCATAAATTCACCCCTTGTATTATTGGCTTATCAATCTTGAAAAAGGAGGTAAAGTCTAGAGGGGTACTGGTAAGGCATAAATGGCCACATAGCCCAGCTGTCTTGTACCTTCTATGATTCAGTGAGTTGTTCCATATTTGGTTCTAATATTGTTCCTTGTTCTCCATACATATTCCTCAACAGGCAAGTAAGGTGACCCAGTATCTCCATTTCTTAATCACTTGGCAACGTTTGTTATGGACTACACAGTCAAAGACCATAGTATAGTCAAAAATGCAAAAGTAAATATTCTTCTGGAACTTCCTTGCTTTCTCCATTATCTAGCAATTTGATCTCTGATGCCTCTGCCCCTTCTAAAACCAGCTTTTACATTTGACAACTCTTGGTTCATAAACTGCTGGAGTTAGCTTGCAGGACTTTGAGCATTATCTTGGCAAGTGCAATGTTTTCGACAATATGAATATTCTTTAACATTTCCCTTTTTGGGATTATAATATAAACTGACCCTTTCCAATCTGTTGGACACTGACATATTTTATAATTTGCTGGAAAATTGCAAGCAGCACTGTAACAGCATAATTTTGCATGACAGCAATTCAGCTAAAGTTCTTCTACTTTCTTCTTTTATCATGCTTGTTTTTACCTGAAAGTTTCCTTTAATATTGCCAGTCTTTTCAGCAGCAGACTAGTCCATCCCAATCTATTAACTTCTTCCATTTCTTTGTTCTGCTGATATAAATATTCTTCCTCATTTTCCTTGCTATTCTTTGAAACTTTGCATTCAGTTTAACATATTTTTCTTATCTCCATTGCCCTTTGGCCTCCTTTTCTCCTCAGCCATTTCTAAAGCCTCGACAGACAGCCATTTTGCCGTCTTAGTCTTTATATTTGCAATATTTTTAATGCCAGTACCTGGACAATATCACAGATGTCAGTCTATGTTTCTTCAGGTCCTCTGTCCACCATATCTAATCCCTTAAGTCTATTCCTCACTTCTATTTAGTTGGAATATTGCTGAGCTTGTATCTCACTGGCTTTTTTTATTTAATTTAATTTAATTCTAAACATTGCAATAGGAAGCTGATGGTTTGAGTAACTGTAAGCTTACCTCTCAACCTCTTAGATCAAGAAATCTGTACAAAGCCATAAATAATGGGGGAACAAAGGCCCAAAAATAGGGACACTTTTTAAATATTGCTCTTACAAACTTAGAAAGTTGATGGAACAACAGGTTTTGCATCAGCATGAATTTTCTGAAGGGTGTGAAGTCTGAAACTCAAATATCTGTCATTATTTTCTGACTTTATCCCACAATGATTTGCCAGTGACATGCCAGAGAACCACAATTGTATGAGAAAAAGAAAAAAAATATGAGGGAAATATCTAGATATTCTGTCAAAATCTATACAGTTGAGAGGTATGACAGTAAGATCCAGCTTTTGGTTTTGATGACTGTGTAGAACTCTTCCATCTGTGACTGCAAAGCATTTATCCAATCTGACTTTGATACTGACATCTGGTGATAGCCAATGTGTAAAACAATCTCAAATGCCTTTGAAAGACAGTGTTTGCTATGTCCAGTGAATTACCTTGGCATAATTTTCTAGTCTATGCCTTATTGTTTTATTTTGCACTCCAAGACCAAACTTGCCTGTTACTCCAGTGTACTTTGACTACTAACTTTAGTTTTCCAAAGCTCCTACAAGGATTGTAGTATCTTCTTTGGCATTATTTCAAAAAGAAGCTGCAGATCCTGCAACAACTGGTCAGCTTCTTCATCTTTGGCATTTGTAGTTGTAACATAATCTTGTATCGCTGTATTGTTGAATGACTTACCTTGAAGTTTGACTGAGATAAGTCTAATATTTTTGGGATTGTAACCAAACACTGATTTTGACAAACGTTTAGTAACTATAAGGGGTATTCTATTTCTTCTGCAAGACTCTTGACTACAGAAGAGCTGATGATTAGATGATATAAAAATGACTCATTCCAGTCTATTTTAGTTCACTAATTACCAAGATGACATTACTTCCCAGCCAGCTCTTACTTCATGTTTTTTTTTTCACAGTACCCATTTAATTTGTGACCGTTTGATTGGGGTCTTATAGAAATTTTGACAGTTTCTCATCAGTGACAATATCCTTTCCATCCTGACATGCTTCATGCAGCTCTGAGTTTAAATTTCATGATCCACCAGCTTCCTGACAAGGCAGGCATTCCATCGTCACAAATACATACATCTATAACATTCTCCTTGCATCTATGCATTAAGGACACCTTAAGTTTGTCCTCAGGAGTTAGCTTTTTCTCTGCATAAGATTGGCAGTAACTCAACCTTTTTGGATGTATACCTAAAAACATTTTCTTATATACCTACACAGAAACTATTGAAAATGCAGCCAAAGTATATAGCTGAATTTTTATCTTCACCCAAAATGCATCTATGATAACCCAAATAATATTTGTCATTATTTAAGCACATTGGAGCACAGTTTTCAGTCTTGCAGACTATAATAATATATGCTATAAAGCCGCTTATATTGCCATTTTAATACAAGTGTATGATGTAGCCCATTGCAAGAAGTAACCTTAATCATAATGCAATCTGATTTCTGAACTATATTTAGTTGGATATGAAATGCTGACAATTTAACTTTGAATATGCTGGGCGGAAATGTTGTTTATAGTAAAAGTTATTTGTTTGTGGAAACTGACACTGCATCCTGACATTTCTAACTCAACTAAGAAAGCAGATAGTCCCCTGGATTCAGCAAGCTCTGCACGGAGTGCAGGAATAGTGCAAGAGCTGCTGCACGCAATATGGCTGATGAGCAATCCAGGAATGAGCTCCCGGGACGTGCATGAGCACTCCTACACTATTCCTGCATGGACACCACTGCTATATGCTAATTACCTCATTTGCTGGTGAAAACCATGCAAATGAGGTGAATTAGCGATCCAGGAAGCAGGCAGGCATCTATGTAGGAATAGTGTAACCTGCAGAAATTATAAAACGGAGGCATGACAGCTCGAAAGAAAGCATGTATTCAATGTAGTAGGCATGCCAATGGCCAAATATATGGCCATTGGCATGAGAAATAGTTGCAAAATTATAAAAAATAACTTTTATTTTTTGTTTTGGCTGATTTCGGCCATTTAAGAGTAGGGCAGCAGTGCACAAACAGGATCGGGCTGAAAATAAGAAAAACAGTTAGAAATAAGCTTTTAAACCCAAATCAGCATTTTGCTATAATAGTCAATGGCATGCATAAGACAACAATAAGAGGGAATAGTGGTTGCTAAGGGGGAAGGCTGAGTGTGAGTGTGGTAACTATGAATTAGCAGTCTGTTTTATGCAAATGAAGGGATTGATACTGAATCACAGATTTCCTCTCAGTGTTAGCTTGCACCCAACTGTGTAGGTGCAGCAACACCATGTTATAAGTATGAGGTGGATGACCTCATAAGGGGGAGTGTCATGCATGCTGTAAACTTATTGGAGCTCTGCGGCCCATGTTTGACCTTAGCTAAGCACAGCTAAGGAAGGTGTGTGTGTCTGAGGCTGCCTAGCAGTGTTTACATTGCCTAAACAGGTCTGCATGCTGCACACCGGGTTTTAAACAAACAAAAGAAACAAACACAAAAAAAAAAAAATAGGAAATAGCAGCTCTGTTCACATTTGAGCACTGGGTATGTGCACTGCACCTTGGGCTTAAACGGGAAGGCAATGGGAAGGGAAAACAGCAATAAGAAGGTAATCAAGGAGAACTAGCATATCTGGCAGGTAAAATGTATCAGAATCAGCCAATTACACATGGAACAGCCTAGCACACTACTATAAACTATGCAAACACCTTCCAGTCTGTTTTTCCCACAAACTTTGCACCACCGGTGTACACAGATGGGGGAACTTTTACCTGATAAAACTAACAAAAATGTTAGGGGCTGCTGTTGCTCTCATACATCAATATGTGCAAGAGCCTGAGGGTGGTGAGGATGTGAATGCTAACGACCAACCCACAGTGAGGAGAAGGAGAAGAGTGTGCAGACCCAGGGTAACCTACCAGAGGCTACATGAGCTGGAGATAGTGGAGCACTATAGGGTGGACAGGGACATTCTGCAGCAAATTGTTGAGCTGTGCTGGCCACGCCTCACATACAGAACCAAAAGAGAGGAACCCATCCCAGTGGATACCAAGGTATGTGTAGGCTTAAGAATACTAGCCACAGGTACCTTCCAAAGGGCAACTGGGGATATCATGGGGATCTCACAGGCATCAGCATCCAGGGTACTCCACCAGTTCCTGGATGCCATATCAGCACATGCCGGTGAGCACATATATTTCCTCAACACCCATGAGGTGTTGACCAGCATTATGCATCTCTTCCACCAAATAGCAGAATACCTTGAGGTAGTGGGTGCTATAGACTGCACGCACATACACATCAAAGCACCACCCGGCGAGCAGGGTAGGGTCTACATAAACCGCAAGGGCTTCCCCTCCATCACCTGCCAGGTCATGTGTGATGCCCAGGGCATTATCCTAAATGTGTGTGCTGGCAGTCCTGGAAGCTATCACAGCTCCCACATCTGGCATATGACACAGCTGTACCAGGCATTTGCCAGTGGGGACATCCCATATGGCCACCTAGTGGGGGATGCTGGCTACACACTGGAGCTGTGGCTGATGACACCCCCTTGGAAATGCACACACACCTGAACAAGAACTCCATAATGTGGCACACACACAAACCGGAATCATAATAGAGCATGTATTTGGGATGCTCAAGTCACGGTTCTGCTGCCTGGACATATCCGGTGGAGCCTTTCAGTGCTCTCCAGCTCTATGTACAGAAATGTTCATAGTATGTGCCATGCGACACAATATGATCCTGCTGAAACAGCTGCAGTAAGAACAGCATGGGGCAAAGCCACCAGCCCCCACCATTGCCAAGGCCAGCACAGGCACAGAGAGACTCAGAGGAGGAACTACCTGAGCCTGCCCATGTAGGCAGAAGGAGGCATGCCCAGTATGCCCAGGCCTTGGGAAAGAGACAATGCATAACACATAAACTGACATGGTGGGGACCCAGGGGAATGACATCTATCTCTGACTCGCACACACAGTAAAAGGGATGACAAACATGACACTACCTGTGCTTTACCATGTATAGGGAGTGTACTATGTGCATCCGACATAGTCAGCCCTCCAACACCATCCTCAGTACTGGCACAGCCACAAAGTAAGTCAGTCTTCCTATCAATTTCTGAATGGAGTAGTATGTTCTTATAGTTGTATCTATGGTATGGACGTGAGCATGCAAGGGAATCGGGTGGCTGAATGGGATGGCAGCAGATAGTGGACACCTATATGGGCAGCATGAAATCCATAACAAATACTGCTGTCAGCATACTAGGCAGTACTAGACAAGGTGACAAATCCCACTGCAGTACATGTGGTGGCCCAGATATGTGTCCATAGGACACACACATGCATGTCAGTGAGACTCACATACCCACCACCAGCCTCAGCCAGCAGGACAGGTGTAGATGACCATAAAGAAAGGCTGGGCTAAAGCCTCCAATTGATGGCAATGGTTAATAGCCCCCCTCCAGACCTACACAGACAGACTACAACAGGTCTAGCAGTTGTATGTCAGTTCTGAAGGGGAAGAAGTCTGAAACTGAAATGCAAGTCAATAAAACCTAAGATATGTACTCTACTGATACGCCTCCAGTCTGCATGGGAGGTCAGAATACAAATTGAAATGGAAGCCAACAGAGTACCTGAAATACCAGTACAGTCATAGCAAATGTTTAAAGTCATCGGGTGTGCCCTCCCCACAATCCTATGTAGAAATGCAGTAACATATAAGTGTGAGGTGTAATAACAGTAGAGCACAGATTACCCGAGCTGGCCCAATCTACAGGATAGATTGTTGCATGTGTACAATATGCAGGGGTCCATGTGTTAGGTTGTCATGTGTTCAATATTGTGTGGAAGTGGTCAGCATGTAGGCATGGAGGGTTGTGTCTCGGTGGCCTATGGGCAGTACTGTGGATGACAGGGCCATGTTCCGACAACTGCAGTGCTAACCACAATGCTTCTCAGCAATACCAATGTCAGCAGTCATCCACACTCACTGTCCAGATATCAATATCTGTCACCGTCTGAAAGATGGACATGCCATAAATGTGGGCCCATACATACACACAGTGCAAAGGTGGAAGTACCCTAGACAGAGTGCATAAAATGTAACCATCAACTGCACGCAACTTTGGAATTGTACATACAGTTGTCCATGTAGTATGGAATACCAATGTAGTCCGGACAATCACTGGCAGACCACAAAAGGCACAGTTATGAAGTGTAGAGAGAATGTCAATGTCCCTGCACAAGGCAACATAAGGAGATTGTCCCAGGTATATCTGTGAGTCAGCTGCAAGAAGCTTCCATATCACACATGCACTCAGCTCACCCCACCATCAGCCACAGGTTTATCACAGGTCATATCCTTGCTGTTAGGAATGAGTACAGTATGACCCCACTTCTGTATGGGAATACCCACAGAATGCAGCATGCTGAAGAGGTGTCGTATGCAGGTGTGTCCCTAGCTGTAAGCAGCACCCTGCCTGCATCCAGACCAATGGGTCAGTATGTACAGGAACTATTGCCATTAGCACCTTGCACATTTACCCTGTCACCCCAGGGGAATCCACTGGCTCGCAGCCTGGAAATGTAGGAGTGACAGAATACACTGGCCTGCTACAGATGGCTTGCATCACTACCAGATGGCCTATAGTCCTCTGTCAAAGGCCTGTGCCTCACCCATAGTGCCAATGTATGGTATCTCATGGGGTCCCAAATAACAAACACAGTCAACAGAACACAAATGCCAGGCCATGAGGACAAATCCCAGTAGCATACCCCCCCATGTCCTACTGCATGAACTATGGACCAATCCATAAATACCACTGGGATGAAGGGCCAACTATAGGGATACTTCCCAGATATCGCTCGCATAATGTTAGGACGAGGATAAAATAACAGAGTGGTGGGGTGTAGATGCATGGACGTCATGGAGTGTGTGAAGTCTGAAACTCTGATGTGTGCCCATACTACCTCTGCCTGCAAACCCAGTAATGGGTGGCTACAAACCTGCTCATAAACCACAATGTGAAAGGGAACTGACCAGATATGTGAGCCCTGCCTCTGGGTAACCTGGGTGAATCTGTACAGCTGAGAGGTATGGCCACAGCAGGATATGGCCATTCTGTTAAATCGATATATGTACAAGACGGGGATCCTTAGCCACCATACTACCAAGGTGCTGGACCATTTACACAGGCCCATCAACAAGTGTCTCTAGCTACCCCTCCAGAATGGCAGCAGGAGTGTGCAAGAATGTGTAGGCTGCGGACCACAGTACTGGACTCAGTTTAATTCATCTTGTATTTCTCAGTAAATAACTGTGAGCAAATAATTATATCTGTCAGTAGTCGATTACATAATACATCACAGTGTAAAACAGTACATATGCCTGAATATCTCTGCTTATGCCAACCATGTAACACAAGCAGCACAGACAGCAATAGGTACAGTATCCCCATATCTGTCGCCCATTGTGACTCCATATTGTCAACCTATCTACAGATATCTTGCAGAAACAGGTTGCTATCTGTAGGCTGAGAACACCAAACCTTGGACTGGAGTACAACCCTACCTGGAATGGATTCACACACTCAATACAGAAAGTCATACTGGGCATGCTCCTACACTTAGAGAATGAAGCCCATGTCTGACAACACAGTGGACTATACATATCTGTCATTTGCAGATGTCTGTGCACACACACCAAATTGTACACTATTTATGCTTCACACACACATTGGATAGGAATACTCACACATATCCAAGGCCAACACACTATAATACACCAAACATACACACACAGAGATGTGGGGAAGAGAGAGACAATGACAGATAAAATTCCATTATGAGGCCTGTCCCACCCACTACACATCCAATTGGCTGATACCACATGATGTGCTGATGTCAATTACTGTAGACATTACTTTTGGTAGCCCTCAGCCGTATAGTGTCTGTGGTGCTTGTGATAATTGTGTAACACAATAGTAAAAATAAGTATTAATGTAGCATTTGCATACTCAGTCCTGTCAAATGTAAAGTTGTGTGTGAGTTTATGTATGCATTTCCAGAGGAATGATTTATGGCCCATTCACTCACAATGCACTTCCCATTGTCCATGTTAGCACTCCTGCTGATGTCAGTTACCTTGAAATAACCCTTTGGCCAAGTCTCAGCTCTATAGGCTCTGTGGCTCTTGTGATAACTATGTAATACTGTAGTGTAGCAAACTAGTTAGGTAGGAGTTCTAATCCCAGATATGACAACTGTGATTGTGTGTGTTAGTGTATGTGGAGGTGAATGATTTTGAGGCCATTCGCACTCACTACACCTGCCATTGCCCAATTTAGTATGCCTGCTGATGTCAGTCACCTTGAAATAACCCTTTGGCCAAGTCTCAGCCCTATAACCTCTATGGCGCTTGCGATAACTGTGTAATACTGTAGTATAGCAAACTAGTTAGGTAGGCATTCTAATCCCAGATATGGCAACTATGATGATGATGTGTGTGTGTATGTGTGTGTGTGTGTGTGTGTGTGTGTGTGTGTGTGTGTGTGTGTGTGTGTGTGTGTGTGTGTGTGTGTGTGTGCATACATGTGTGTGTTTTTGGAGGTGAATGATTTTGAGGCCATTCACACTCACTGCACCTACCATTGCCCACTTTAGCATGCCAGCTGATGTCAGTCACCTTGAAATAACCCTTTGGCCAAATCTCAGCCCTATAAGCTTCATGGCACTTATGATAACTGTGCAATACTGCAGTGTAGCAAACTAGTTAGTTAGGAGTTCAAATCCCAAACATAGCAACTATGATAATGTGTGTGTGTTTAGGCGTGTGGAGATGAATGATTTTGAGGCTATTCACATGCACACCTGCCATTCCCCTACTTTAGAACACCTATTGATGTAGAAATTCTAATCCTGGTCCTGGCAACTGTGATAATGTGTGTGAGAGTGTGTGTGTTTTTGTTGACACCTGATTTTGTGGTTATTCACACTTACTACACTTCCCTTACCCCTCCTTTAGCTCTCCAGCTGATGTCACTCATCTTCAAAGATAACCTTGGAGAACTCTCTAACATATAAGCTCCATGGCACTCATGATAACTGCATAACACTATAGTACCAATGCATAGGTAGGGGGTTGAAACTCAGTACTGGCAAGTGTGTGTGTGTGTGTGTGTGTGTGTGTCATCAGTATCCTGTGTGGGTGGTGGTGTGATTGTGTAAATAACAGGATCCATTGCAGGGTGGGTTTTGCTACATTTTCATATCAGGGACCCATATGTTCCAACATCACATTACAAAGCCAACAGTTGTCAAACACCATAGAGGTTATTGTAGACAATCCACAGTCATACATTTATATATAGGCAACCATCAAAATACCCAGAGACCTCTCTCCACCCACATATTATACACAAACACACTTGGCTTTTTCTCTTTTCCTTTCTTTCCCTCTGTCTCTCTCCCTCCCTCTCCCCCTCTCTGGTAGATGTGGAAAAATGCATCTGTTTTACATAGGCAGCAGCTTGACTTTGGTAGGTAATGCTCATGATTAGCTGATGACCTGTGCACGAATTGGAGTCCTCCACTTGCTAATTGCAGGTGGAACACCTGTGGTATCATTCCTATAGCCAGTTGCATGGAAACACACTTCTATAAGTAAGCATTGCAAGTGGGTGTTGGCCTTTCTCCTTCACTGCGAGCAGGACTTCATGTGGGTGTGTGACAAACCGCATCACAGAGGGTAGTTGGAAATACCTCTTACAACAAACACTATGGAGACAGGCCAACAAACTGGAGGGGGATGTTCCAGACATGGGGACAGAATGCAAATATTGCTGTTCTACATTTGAAGTAAAGTTGGTTGAACAGGGTTTGTGTGGATATGGCTCTTCTGCATAATTTAAAGTTTGGCATGACAGTGTTATGTGGTTGAGAAAAGTATCACCTGTAGGGCTATCTGCAGACTGACTAGAGTTTGGAGTCATAGATTTGGTGTGTTACTCACACATTTTCTGTCTTTATAAATGCAGTAGCATACTCTGATGATTGTACTCAGTAAATGGTAACATCCATGTATGTTACTGAATTCATATCCCTCAGAAGAGATATGTCACAACAAACCCTGTTACACCAGCAATGTTCTTAGATTATAACTGCAATATGTCAATACTGGCCCTGTGTTTGTGCATCTGTCCCCCAAGTCTGTCATGCTTTGTTCGTATGTCATGCAGTAAGAGGTGGATATGTACAGTATACCATTATTTACTGACATAATTCCTGATATCAAGCCAGTGATATATCAGACTGACAGACATGTAATGTATAGGAGGCCTAATAGTTAAGAACAAACCAGGACTTTCTGTTGTAGTCTGTACAGTAGTGAGGTCTGTGTACTTATGGTGATTGTTGACAGAGTGTATTATGTAGCAGTGTATTATGATCATGTTATTTGGCCTGTGTACAGACTGGGGTAGAGATCAGTGTTCTTGGTCCTGTTCTATCTGATGTTGCATGCTGCTCCAGTTTCTGATACCCTATCAGCCTATATGTTTGTTGGGCCAGACTGAGACATGTCCCATACCACAGTCAGGCATCAGATTACACTGTGAATTGTGCCAGTATATGTATGGTTAGTGTGTGAGTGGCAAACATGATGTTGACTTTTGTTCACGCAGGCCATAGAGTGTACTATTACTTAGGCTTACCATTATGTGACTGTGAATGTGTTGAGATTGGTTGTGGCTATGCACTTTCACACTGGTGTCTGTTACTCCATGTTAAATGCCTGTAGTGCCTGCTATATTTGCAATTACATGTGTATTCCCCCATAGGTAAATTGGGTTAGTGTTGTGGCAGTCTGCCTGTAGTGTAGACAGTGCTTGGTGACATGCCTAGCAGCTCAGTGTATTTACCCTAGTGTGATGTTATGTCCAGATATTTGTCAGATGTACTATTGCCTGGCCACCATACGGGTTGTGTATTTCTGACAAAGCAGTGGGCTGGTGTGAAGATGTATGCCACTTACTAGTGTAAAGTATGTGGCTTGGGATCTCTGCTCTTCCAGTTAATATGTGTTAGGACAGACAGGAGGGTGTGAATGAATCAACTGTGTGAGCTTATCTAGTCCAGTATTTCTGATATATCCCCATTTTCATGGCTTTAAACATCCCCTTTGTTAGGCTTCTTCCACATTTCTTGCACTAAGGCATTCTGTGTATACCTCCTGACTGACCAGATTGTTTCAGACTGCCCATGTTTATTACTCATATTTCTTCTGTATTCCAGATGATCATTAATGTGACTTGTGTGGTACTTCACTATGATGATTTTATGATGTCTGTCAGTAACTGATGGTGTACATGTCAGTTTCAGAAGAGCCTTCCTTCACAACATGTATGTTGACACAACCCCTGTCACTGTAGCAATATTCTACATTTATAATTGCAGTACATATATTGCGTTCCCTTGCACTAAGAGGTTGAGAGTTATGGTGCTGAGGTATGACTCCACTACATGTCATGGGCATATGTTTTATATATATATATATATATATATATATATATATATATATATATATATATATATATATATAGAGAGAGAGAGAGAGAGAGAAAGAGATAGAAATATATACTAATATATAGATATAGATATATATGTGTGTATGAATATGTATATATATATATATATATATAGATATAGATATATATGTGTGTATGAATATGTATATATATATATATATATATATATATATATATATATATATGTGTATGAATATGTATATATATATATATATATATATATATATATATATATATATATATATATATACATATATCTATAGCCTTTTATGTGTAAAGATGAGTGTTGTATATACCTTCTCAGATGTATCCCACCATATTAATCTGATATGTGTATATTTATGTATAAGAATATGACTGATTCAACACTATTTTCACTTACAAGTACTAAACAATTGTAGTAGTCAAAGCAGTTGTTCACTACTATTCAGTATGTGTATTGAATGATATATTTGAAAAGCAACAGACATCTTCACAGCTCAGATGGCTTAGTGGTTAACTGCTATGACTATAGTGTACAGGGTTCAAAACCTGCAAGGGCTGCTTATTTTGATGCTAGGCAGAACAAGGACTGTTGGATACAGAGTGGTTAAGGCAGTTTTGAACAACTTTAAGCATGTTTGCATGGGTTTGTATGATGGTAAGCACTGCTAACATATGGTTAAATGAATAAGCACGTACACCATGTAGACTTCACTTACCAGTGCATAAATCTGCTTAGCATTTATATTTAAGTAATGCTTACACCTGCTACGCATAGCTCAACCCTGTTAACCAGTGATCACATTCAAGCCTGATAAAATGTTAGGGTAATGACATCTTTAATTAGTGTATTTAATTCCATGTACATAACATGCTTATATGTGCTGTCATTACAGTAGCAAGGGATGTGAGTATACTGTATGGGACACCTGAGTATACATGTGTAGTACCACAATCCTTTCTTTTTGTATGTGTTTCATACTTGGGTAGTATCCCAGGTTATATACAGTCACACATGCATGTATTGTATCACTACATTACTACTTTTAACAGTGCTTTTCCAAGTAAGAGTAGATTGCAGACTGTAGTACTGGACCCATGCAGCCCTGCTTGCAAAGCTGGACTCTGAGTACTGACTATCATGTTCTTGGTGTTTGACCTGTATGTTTTTATGCATCTCCTATTGGATATTGATCTGATATGTTGATATTAACTGTAGACTACTATGTTTTTAGGACATGTCATTGAGTACTGCTGTCTTGTAGTAATGGCATACTTATCAGTTTCAGATGTCTGTCTGTCAAAACATTCATCCTAATGCATAACCTGTTGGCTACCTGCTTTCTGTCTGTCCTCTGTACAGATGTGCAGATGTCAGGTATTCATCTTGGCTGATTACAGGCAATTTCTGATTGGCTGACACTTACATGTTTGCCCAGCTGTCTCATGAATGCCACAGCTAGGAAACCCCACTCTGTATGCACCAGATGTCATGGTTACCTCAACCAGACTACCACATTCAACAGAACATGTTTGGGTACAGGTCCCTAACCCAGATGGTAGTCTGGTTGAGGTATGCAATATATGTTAAATACATGTCAACTGGAGCACCTCACTGGGCCTCTTCAAGAGAAAACTTGATGAATAGATGTTGAATTTAACTGTCACCCTGGGGATCACTCAAGTGACATCAGTTGATAGATGGCCTGCTGACAAATGTCAGGTGGCCATGATATCAGTGTACTCACATGCTCTACACTTCTCATCTCTCCATGGACATTAGCCTGGTACACACCTAGAAACACCTGCACCTATGGACCTCAGTACTGACAAATGTGTGTGTGCATTATTGAGTATAACTGTGTCTGTGTGTTTGTAAACTTGTAGTTGAAAATCCTCTGAGGGCCTTCTCACCCACTACACCCCCCATTGCTATACTTAGAAAGGGCTGCTGTGTAATTCACATTAACTGTACCTTGTGACACTCTTCTAATATGGGTTACGAGTTTGCAGTACCAGTGTAACACTGTTCTACAAATGAGTAGATAGCCGTGGGTTACCCTCTGAGTCCTTGCAAATGTGAGTATGTGTGTGTATGTGTGTATGTGTGTGAAATTGTGTGTGAGTGTGCATATTTCTAGGCGACAGCATTCTGAGGCCACATTCTCCAAATACACTAAACCTTGCTATATATTATAAGGGATGGTGATGTTGCTGACATTAGGAGAACCATGACAAACCCTCACCCTACTATCCCTGTGACATGTGCAAGAAATGCATATCTATGTAGTAGCACTGATTAGATAGACAAGGGTTTGTATTGCAGTCCTGGTCAATGTGTAATTGTGGATATGTCAGAGCATTATCATGGGTTTCAGTGAGTACAATATCCAATGTGGGGTGTGGGTGCAGGGTATACTGTCTTTACACCATGGTACCTCCAGTACATGTCCCAAGGTCCAGTGTATGAGGACCGCTGTCACCCATCAACCATACAGGTAGCTGGTTACACTATCCAGCCCAATGATGCATATGCTATGTGCAAAAACTCTGTAACAGTATGGAATCACTGACAAGGTAGTTAGCACTGCTAAACCCAGGTCTGTCAAATGTGTCTATGACTGTATGCATTTGTCAATGTTGTATATGACAGTATGTCATACTATGTATTGTTAATTAACACCCAGTACATCCCCATTACCATACTGTAAAAGGCCTGGTGATGTTCTTCACTTAACAGGAAACATGGGACACACCTCACCCTAAAAGCTCTGTGGTGTGTGCAATTAAGGCCAAACATATTAGTAGCAATAAGTACCTAGGTATGGGGTTCTACTCTCAGTGTTGCCAAGTAAGTGTGTGGGTATGTGAAGGGATCTATTCAGTTTGCAGAAAATATATGTCCCAGGGGATCATTAGTCTGAGAACTAACTGGCAAAAGGTAACATTTCAAAGCAATCATCTTGTGGAAATTCATTCCATCAAAACTAGTAGTGGATGTGTAAATGTCCTCTTCCCCACTGTACAGCTGTACAGCGATACTGGAGTTGGTATATATAGTTAGGTGTGGTTGTTGTGGGTACAGCCACCCACATTGGGGTTATTGTTGTGAGTATCCCCCTGCTTAGTGTGCTGTTATACTGTACAGTATATGTTAACAGGTTAAGTAGTTGTTAATCACACTATGTGTAGTTCTATGCCACCCCACACTCTCCAAAGTGGGGGGCTGTGCCACCCACACCAGCACACATATGTTTACCAACTCCTGGATTACACTACATTGGGGAAGAGGACATATACCCTGCCAGTACCATTGTCAATTACATTAAACTGGAGGACTGATTATTTACTGATGTGATGTTTTTGCAATTTGGTCTATGTTGAATTACGTAGGCCAAAATGAGTTCACTGCAAAATGAAGTACATCCATGTGAACAGTATTCTCTGTGTATTACATCAACACCAAAGCCTCTGTGTGTGTGTGTTATTCACAAACATTTTGTGTGTGCCACCCAGTACACTTACCATTGTCCACTGTAGAAGAGCTGCTTACATCAGCTACCATGCACTCACCTGTATACACCCCTCAGACCTACCAGCCATGTGGCACATGCAGTAACTGCTATACAAACCTGTTACTTAAGTTCAGCTGTACCCGGGATATGACACAGTCAATGTGTCACCACAGTGCCACACCCTTTGTAGGAAAGGACAGCAGACCAACATCCTGCTGATACATAGACACCTAGAACATAAACAGAATACATTAGGGAGACTACAATCAGTCAGTGTTAATGACAGTTAGAATGCATTATGGCTAGACAGCTACACACCCTGACGTGTAAGCATTAATCATTCCAGCTGAAAACATGTTAAACAGCATTACATTGCTAAGCCTTAGTACATTCACCCTGTGCATCAGAACCATATCAGCATGCCTCTGCATCAATGGTATGGATGACAGGGATGTGGCACAGGTATCATCATATGCACAGGGTGTGTTGTGGGTTTGTATTTTACATACCTACATGCTGTAAGACATGGCATAAACAACTGAAACAGTACAGAAATAAACATTTTTTGGGAAAACAGTCGTGTTATGTGTGTTTTTTAATGCAAACATTTTCATTTGTGCAAACATATCACACTCTGGCCATTTGATAAGGTGGCAACTGTAGGATTACTGGCTGTTTGGGTTTCACTGTGCTCTCTTTAGTCATTTCAATTACTTGCCCAAGAGATTACTGTATGTCTGGCCTCTGTGTAAGGCCTTTCATGATTATATAACAGCAGAGTGTGTACTTGTTATTTGGACTGTGTATATGTGGGGTCAGCAGATGAATGTCCCCTACCACCCCAGCATTTTATCTACAGTATGACCTGCCACAGGATATGTAGGGGGCATTGTGTGACTTTCATGGGGAATATATCTATCCACACAGCCATTGTACCGTGGTGTTTGCTAGGCTTACCAGCATTTATCTGCAAGTATGTTGTTTACATATATATATATATATATATATATATATATATATATATATATATATATATTTATACACACATCTGTAGAGCAAACATTCACAGATATATGTTTACACACCTATAAATACATGTATATGTATATATGGAACTACTTTGTTTCGTGCCCCCCACACCCCCCCTTACTTAATATTCTAACTCCAGGGTTGCACTACAGTGGGGAAAAGGCCATGTAAAACTTTCAATGAAATGAGTTTCAGTGAAATGTATTTTCGATGAAGTGAGCTTTCAGTGAAGTGTGCTGGGGAAACTGACTTTTGACCAAACGTGTTTTCAACGAGAAGAAGTAGACCTGTATGTATGTATGTATATATATATATATATATATATATATATATATATATATTTATATATATATATATATATATATATATATACTTTTATATTTATATATGTGTGTATATATATATATATATATATATATATATCTTATTTGAATGTTTACTGCTTCCACCATATACATTGCCTATAGCACAGTGATTGTCCTGCAAGATATGTTCATGAAATCATCCTGAACTCTCACAGCTTACATAGCTTAATGGTTGACTATGGTGTACATGTTGCTTTGTTCAAAACCATAAAAGGCTATTTATATTGTTGCTGGGCAGAGCAAGGACTCATGGAGAGAGGGTGATTAAGGCACTTTAAAGCAGCTTTAAGCAGGTTTGCGCATGTTTGCACAAAGCTAAGCGGCACTAACACATGGTTAAACATACAGGCATTTAAACTGTGTGGGCTTGTCTTTGCAGTGCTTAACAATGCACAAATCTGTTTAGGTATGATAACTACTGTTTACCTATTTTGTGTTTGAGCATATGTCAATTAGTTTACCCGCTGCTCAGACATGATAATACATGGTTAAATATATAGGTGCTCTATTGAATGTTATGTTTGTCTAAACAAGCATAGATTATGCAGCTCAGGTGGTGTAGTGGTATGGTCTCTGACTAGCATATACAGGGTCCTGGGTTCAAGACCTGGGGCTGCTAGCATTTTCATTAATGTTAAATAATAATAACTGCTCTAAATATCAAAATAAGCACTCTATTTTCATTCTAAAGCCCTGCACTTGCTCGTATAAGTAATCTCATAGGTAAACACTAATAAACTTAAGCACTACATCCTCTTATACTCCTTTTAAGCATTTGCTCCCTATTGGTTCTTTCTGATCAGTCAATAAGTAGTTCCTTATATTAGTACTGGCACAGCCTGTCAGGAGGAGAAGGTAACCACACACACCACAAATCCAGTCTCACATAGACCTATCGCATCAGCAAACCAAACACATAAACACACAAAAACATACTCGGAGGCTCTAAATAAAAATCTGCCTAAGCAGCAGAGACCTCCAAAGCAGACATCCAAGCAAACCCTACCATGAAACAATACCCACATAGCTCACAAAGTCAGTGTGCCACACAGTCACAGCCCTTAAGGCTAAACAAAACACCTAATACACTTGTAATAGGTGACTCTATTGTCAGACACACTGACGTCCCACTCACCAGGCTGAACAAGGCGAAGGTCACTGTAAGCTGCCTGTCAGGTGCCAGGATCCGCCACATAACACAAGCACTCAGGTCACTCTAAAGCAAGTACAAATATGACTCCGTCATTGTCCATGCTAGTGTGAATGACCTGAGACGTACCTCTCTGGACTACATGAAAAAAAGACATAGAGGAGCTCTTTGATCATGTAGCCCAGGCCGGTATGACCCTGACCTTGAGTAGCATCTTACCCTCACCAAGAATGATACCACAGTATAGAGACAAAATGATCAATTTTAACAATTGGCTAAAGTATTGGTGTCATTCAAAGGGGATCCAGTGTCTGTCAGCCTGGGATGACATGCTCGACAAGCCACGTTGCTTCGCTAGGGATGGCTTGCACCTGTCACCCCTGGGTTTTCAAATACTGGCAAAGGCTCTTGCCTACCCCATAGTGCCTTTTTTAGGCAAGGCTTAAAAGACAAACCCACCTCCACAGACAACACAAAGAAAAAAAAAACTAAGGGTAATGCTGCTCAACGCCAGAAGTCTAAACTTCAAGATGCACACACTCGAGACTCTCCTCAGTATGGAGAATATCAATATCTGTGCAGTAACAGAAACCTGGTTCAAGGCTCCCGAGAGCACCCCAGCACTAACAGGTTATACTTCATACCATATAATAAAAAAGGAGCACCAAGGTTGCGAGCCCACAGTAATATTTAATGAATATAAAATAATAAAACAATGTTGTTAAGCGCTTTCATCAACAAGTATGACTTCTTCAGAACAAAGAAATGTTCAGAAATCAAGTTTAAATACACCATATCAATCAATCATTGGTTCTAGTCCAGCCAATACTGGCAGCAAGAAATCTCTGCTCATGAATATATAAATATTTGAAACTAAAACATTTTTAACACAGTTAAAGTTAAAGCATTGAGTTCAAAAGTCCCATTGACCACAAAATTATAATATAATACAATAACTTACATTAATCAACTCATAACATGAGAGATGTATATATCACTGTGTAATTATTTATACTTTTAAAATTGCTGCAACAATATTAATGTTGTTAAACTAAATCTGCCCTTTCCTTGAGAATAGGTATTATTGTAATATGCTCATTTAGACCTGGTGGATAATCAGCGGCTAATCTTAACTGCCATAAAAGCTCCTTTTTGTGTAGCATATTTTGCCAATCTCCACCTCTCACCTCAACAGTTACAAATTTGAGAATGGCAAACTTAAAACTTTGATATCATAAAGATGTTCATATATCCTGGTCTTAAACATTCTCTCTGTCTTCCCTACATAAAATGAAGTACAGGTGCTGCACCTAGCTATGTATACCAATCTGCTAGAGCAGCAGTTGCCACTTTTTAAGAACACATAACTTTTATTTTGATTGTCAATGACAATAGAACTATCTTGCAATAAGAACAGTAGGAGCACCTACCACAAGGCTTAGTTCCACCCCTTTTCTCCTACATGTTTTTGGAGGCATTGCCCCTCTCCAATAGTGATTTTATATTAGGTCCTACTTTGGTGGAAAATATAGGTTTATCATCCAAAATTCGAAATATCTCACTATTGGTTTTAAAAATATTCCAGTTCTTTATCAATATTCCCTTGATCTGTGAATACAAAGGACTATATTGTATTACACAAGCCTGTTGGAAATTAGGTTGGTACTGTTCTTTCTTATCATTTACTATATTGTTGGTACTATCTCCACCAGTACCTAATAAAGGCTTGTAAATATCACCCCATTTTTTTAGAACATCAATAAGTATAGGGTCAATAAAATGTCCAGGATAGCCTCTCTCTAAAAACATATCCCTTAAGTGTTGGAACTCTGTTATGACATCATTCTTCATAGACGTCATCCTGGCTATTCTTATCGCTTGGCCCTTAATAATACTTTTTTTCTGATAAATTGGGTGATGACTATTGTAATGCAAATAGCTGTTGCAAAAAGTGTTTTTACGGTAGATTTTGGAAATATATCCATTCTGAGCTTTAATTAATTTAGTGTCCAAATAGTTAATCTCTTGTTTATTAAAGTGAAAGGTAAATTTCAGATATTCTGTAGTTTTGTTCAAATACTGGATAAACTTAGGTATCTGCTCAGAACCTCCATTCCACAAGATAAAGATATCATCCAAAAATCTACCGTAATATATAACGTTGGATAAAAATAATTCACTTTGAAAAACATGTTTGATTTCCCAACCCAGGAGAACCAAATTTGCATACAAGGGAGCTCAGGCAGCTCCCATGGCAACCCCTCTAAGCTGTTGAAAATATTCCCCTTCAAAATGTATATAATTATTTTCTAATATAAGACTCATAAGTTCACATATAAGCAGGACTTCATCTGCAGTCAAAGATGAATAAGTAAAAAGCACTTCCTCGAACAAGGACAAACCTTCTGTTTTAGGAATACATGAAAAAAGATCCTGAACATCTATAGTTAGAAAAAAGCAATCAGGAGCCCATAAATCCTTCTTAATATGTCCTAAAAAATCCCAAGAATCCTTTAATAGATGAGGGAATTTATTCACAATATGTTTTAATTTTTTATCAACATACACTGATAAATTATGTGTTTTAGAACCTGCAGCTGCTACAATAGGCCTAAAAGGTGGATTTTCAAGGTTCTTATGTATTTTAGGTATTCCAAAAAGGACCAGGATTTTAGGGTGCTTGTTCAAAAGAAAATCATAATCATCTTTTGATATTCTCTGGTCCATTAAGTATTCATATAAATAACTGTCTAGTCTATGATATGAGATATGTATTTCATTTTTGGAACATAAAGAATAATTTAGGCAGAGCCCCTCACTGACCCTCTTCAAGAGAAATCTTGACGAGTGGATGGGAGATCGTTTGTTTACCCCTGGGATCTCTTCTGTGTCCCTGCTTGACAGAGGTACAGTAAACTAACCTTAAAAGGGCTACCTTCTGTGACCTACTATACAGAGGCACAGTCAACTTATCTAAAAGGGTGGCGAAAGCCAAACACACTCTGGCTAGGCTTATAAATGCCCTAGGGCAGATAGCCTAGTATCAACCTATGAACCTGTGAACCTATGAACCTGTGAACCTATGAACCTAAATAACCGAACTGCATGATAAGTTAGACAAAGCAAGAGCAGTTTGTAGAACTCAGACGGTGCAGTGGCATGGTTGTTGACTGCAGTGTAAAGGGTCCTGGGTTCAAGACTTGGCAGGGCTAGTTAGTTTTGTTGCTGGCCACAACAATGGCTAATGGTGAGAGGATGATTAAAGCACTTTAAAGAGGGTTTGCACAGGTTTGCATGATGCTAAGCATTGCTAAAATATGGTTACTCTGCTTTAGCTTCGCTTAGCGGTGCTTAGTCCCACTGGCCCCCGCACTAATTTCTTTAAAAGAAAAGAAAAAGGAGTGACAGTAAAATGGTGAAAAAAGGGGCACGCAGAGGGAAAAACAATATGAAAGATGGATAGGGATGTGCAGGACGGGAGTAGAGAAGGTCCATAGCTTTCCATTTCTCCTACAGCAACAGCTGTGCATATGTATTAAATTTAGAGGTGAATTTGGATACTCGTACCCCTGAGAGAGGGGGTGAGGACAACAGTAATGTGTTATCTAGGCAACTGGACAAGATTACATGTATCCACTGGACAAGTCTTCAAAATGGACTGCTATGTATGGGGCGTAATTTTTTTGTGGGAACAGATTGACCTTTTTTTTAAGGTGAGAGTGGGTTGTTGGGGAAATATAGTAGTTGTATGTGGGAAAGGAGGTTGGGTAGGAAAACAGCCAAGACAGACAAGACAGCAGACGGATGGTGTATGACACATGTGGGGGGTGAACACCTTGATGGGGAGGGTGGTTGGGAATTGGAGGCACATGAACACACAAATGGATGCAGTGAGACTAAGGTCCCAACCCATGTGCAGTCACCACTGCACCTTCATGGCCCCAAAGGTGGCTGTGCTGGGGGCTGAGCAGGAGGAACAGGCTGACCCTCAAGATGTGCCACTCGGCCGCTGGCGTAGCTGAGCTGCAAACTCCTTTTGCATCTCCCTATGCACCAGACCCCGGACCTGACATCGGATGAAGGGCTCCTGTCTGTGCCCACTCCAAGGGGGGGAGGAGCCCCATCCACTGAAACGGTTCCACCCATGGGTGGTGCAGGACCAGTAAATGAGGAAGATCTGGGGTGGATCCCAGACATGCTGGGGCCTGGAGCCACGGCCAAATGAGGCAGGACAGGTGGATCCACTGGGATCATCCTTCCCAGATGAGCTAGAGTGTTGACAGTTTACAACATATGTTGGTTAGTTATGAACAATACAATGCCAGGATTAGTTATAACAGCATGCATGGGTGTTCCAATAGACACCATAACACAATTTTCAATCAGTTGCATAGCAAACAGAACACATGCAGATATGGAACCACAGTGGATATTACAGCAGCATGCATGTTACATTGATAGCAACAGGCCATCAATGATTTCATTTCAACAGGGAACAGCAATAAACAGGCATTGAAATATTGGTATAATAATGGGGAACATGTCCCAACTGTAGGTTTGTTAACTCATTACATCCGAGTGACGTCACCAGGCATTTCTGCAGTTACCTCCTACTGCTCCTCTAGGCGTCAAATATTACTTGTTCATATTGCATTAATAATTTCAAAATCATGCTAATTACCAGGTATCAGAATATTTTATCTTGAAGCATACATGATGGCAAACACAATTGTATTGATATCTGACCTCTGTCAATGAGTATTTGTTAGAATTGTAAGGTGATAACTTAATTTTTAAATGCTTAGGCCACACCCACTAGGAGTTAAAGGTACACACTGAAAAGAGCTGTACTGGAGGGAATGAGTTAAAAACATACCATTTATTTTTTTGGTTGTATTATTGTTGCAGGGAGGTGAGACAGAGAAATGAACAACTATTTGTTATTACATTGCTCACAAATATTCTGTACATTATAGTCTAGTCAGTACTCCCCAGATATGACCTGAAATTACAGCTACCTATGGGCTTGGGGTTGGCCAGTGGGTGTTGTAAACAGTTATCGGTTCAAACTTCGTACACCTAATATACAGCTGTACTTACCTGCCGGCCCTGTGGAAAAAATTGGGTTAACACTACCTGACTGTTTCTACATTAACAGGGTTCGGCTTTGATATGTGCAATCATACTGCGTGTATGTGCTAATGTCATAGTCCACCTTCATTTTTGTACAGCACTATGGGTGCTGGGGACAGTGACCAATAGCCATGATGGCATGACACTTGGACATTTTTTGGGGTAAACTAAGTGGTCTATGTACTTCTGTTGCTATCATCTGCAGCCTTGGGGTTGGCCAGTGTGTGTTCTACACAGTGTATTAGAGACACCTCCTGTGGTTAATATCCAGCCTGCCTTACCTGCCGAAGCTGTGGGAAAATGTGTTTTTAAACTACCTGACTGTTTGTAACAATACTCACATATTCTTGTGTGAAAATATACAGACAGCTTAGAACCACTCCTGGGATTCAAACCCTGTCAGTTTGTTCAAAAAGTAGTCACAATGCTGATGTTTATCAGAACAAGCTATTAAGGAACTGCTAGTTCTTGTGTGAGTGCTTTCTATCTATTATTCTGTGATTTGGTCAATCTGACTTTGTACGTCTGACATTCCTGCATGGCAGGCAGTTGTTCTACTGTGTACTCACACTTTCAGATATTACATTACAGGAAACAAGGATTAGCAAGCATTTTTAATATTCAGCTATCAGATCATAGTGCAGGGGAACTTTGTTATGCTTAATCTGCTGTACAAGACTTGACTGTTTACCACATGAACCTCAGATACTTAATGCTATCAGAGCCATATTTGCTGCGCAAAAGCTATACATATTTCCAATTCCTACACATTGCAAATAAAACACAACAGTCCAGAGTTGTATAGTTTTATTGACAGGTTATCACTGTTTTATGTATATCACTAACATTGTCTGTGGTAATTTCAGTTTTATTCAGTTCAAACAATACACAGATTACAGCACTGACAGGTGATATTCTACTACTTTTAGTTATACTGCCAGCTAGATCAGTACTCACCAGCCTCGCGGCACAGCCTTTGCAACCTGCTTCCATGTGCCTCCACGTTCGAAGCCCTCTCAGCTGCAGCTGTACAGGTGACAGAGAAACATTTATGACTACCTATCCATCACATACACAGCCTGGACTATCTTAAACAGCAATTGATACTGATACTTATGCACTACTGGGGCATTCCCTGCCCAAGCGTCTTGTTCCCACTGGTCCAGAAGGTAACTCTTTCTCCACTTGAGATCAACATAGTGATGCCGAACTGCTTACCAGTCCGAGGGATCCCAGTGGCACTGGTGAGTTCACGGGTGTGATGGTCCCAGGCCCCCGCTTTATATTCTGAGCCCTGGTACTGGCTCAGCAGCAATCTCAAATCATGGTATTCAACAAGGAGTCCAACCATGACCCTGGACTCCAGAATGCCCCAGCTTTGTGCACAAAAGCGAACACCTTCTCCTACTCCATCCATGGTGCCTGCAGTGATGAGCTCCAACTGGTTATGGGCTGTATTCTTGCCTACAGGGATTAAATAGGGCCAATTTCCCACACTTTGCCGTGATTAGTTACTTTTGAAACTGCTGAGCTCAGCTAAGCTACGGGCAAACCTGCTTAGCTAAGGTTGGCAGTGCTTAAAGGGGTGGGTTCAGCACTGCTTATCACTGGGCAAATCCACTTAGCTGGGCTATTTATTGCTTAGTTTTCATATGTACACAATGCTTACACCCGGTCAACATAGCTGTGCAATGCTTAGCATTGCTTATATTTTATTATATTGGTCTACCACCTGTATGGGATTAATTCATCATTCATTACATAGTATAGATTTATTTACCTTTCCTGACATCCCCCAATGTGCTGTGATTATTTTATTCTTGTGTGACTATATTGTATAGGGCACTTGTTTTTATATGAGGGTTTCACTACTTTAGTACACTGATACCTCACATCTGGACCTAATACACTACTCTGGTTGAAAAAAAATCAGTTACTTTTTGCATAAATATACAAAAAATTAAAATGTTAATGGTTACACATACAAAATGGAAATGGTTTTGGTGAGGCTTGAACCGTGAATGACTACATGCAAGGATATGCTCTAACTGCTGCACTATTGCACTTATGCTTATGCAGGATGTCTATTGCTTTTTAACTTATCGTGCTGTTTCAGCTGGGCTAAGCGTAGCTAAGAAATGGGCACACTCACACAGCTACGCTTAAACTTTATTGCATATATATATAAAAAAAATTATTTGTTGTGTTTTTTTATTTGGACCCTTCAGAATATCCATGCTAATGCTGAACCTGTTATTCTATCAACTTTCTGCTTTGTAGGGACGATTGCCCTTATGGCTTTGTCCACATTCCTTATGCTGACGGGTTGGGAGGTGTGCGCTATGTGCTTATGCAACATCTGTTATTCTATCAACTTTTGGCTTGGTTGGGACTTCCTTACAGCTTTGTCCAGATTTCTTACCCTGATGGGTTGGAGGTGTTACGAGCATTCTCACTCATTTTAAATTGCCAAACGGCAATTCTGGAGTGCAGGAGATGTGTGTATTGTGAGAGCTCTGCTCTCAGACACACTCCCTGCGCTCGTACACATTTCCGTGTACATATTGGAGCATGGTAGCGCCCTTCATGCATATGCATGGCACGCTGCCATGCTGAACAGAAATGGTCCCTGCCGTACGGGAATAACTATTCCTGCACGGCTGCTTGCTGAATCCGGGGGAGTATGTTTCATGTAAGAACATCTGAAATAGTGTCAGAACTGAGATTTTCTCGATGAATGAAAAACGAAAAATGCCTTTACAGGTTCTTAAACTGAGCCATTTCACTTTGAGTGATTGGCATTGCTCACTCACATTCATTAACCATAAACTTTGTTTTACCTGTCAAAGTCCTGTTAACCAAATTTATTCTGTTTATCCCAAAAATACTGAATTTCTTTTACCATGATGAGTTTTAACCCACCAGAGCCATCTGATTTCTCAAAATCCTTTGGTTGTCTCATTTTTGAGACAGACATTCAAACAATTTCATTTAGCAATGAAATTAGATAAAAAAATCAGAAGAAATCAGGTAAGCATGCTGTTATATGTCATTAGCAAGCGGCTGAAGGTATCTAAAGTTAATTTTCATTCACAGAGGGCCAGAGTCTTACACGAGTCAGTAATTAACAAGTTCAATGAACATTTTGTGCCAAAGAGAAATAGTAGACAAAACATCATGTTTTCATAGATATGTACTAGCAAAGGACAAACATGTTAAGTGTTTGTAAGGTTTATATGAACTGACAGATAATTTCAGTTTTAATGACAGAAAAGATGAACAAATAATGGACAGATATGTGATTAGGCTGGCTAATGAAGAAGTGTCTCATAAGTAATAGGCTGAAATTAGTCTGATGTTAGAAAATATAACACATATTGCAGAGAAGCAGAATTAGTGAAAAAACAAAATGCAGATTTAAGCATGGCAGATGGTGTATGTGATGGAAAATGCAAAGTTAATTGCAGGTTTCATAAAAGGCATGATTTCAGTATAATTCCAATTAGGCTCAATAAATGTTTGAGAAACAAGAGTGTGACTAAGCCTGACAAATGCATGGGTTACGACTGTTGTCATAATGAGCAATGTGGGGTGAAGGGGCAGCCACCCCAAATGCAAAGTGTTAGGGAGCATGATCATCAGAGACTGGTTGGTCTTCAGTGTAATACCAGCATTCAGAAATGCATTTGTGATCGGAATTGAGGCTTTTCTTTATCACCCTGTCTGTGGCATAAACTGTAGCAACTGCTTGCTTGCTAAAAATGTAGCAAAGTGTGTTACAGTTTGAAAGGGAAATAATGTTTTTCACTAAATCCTGTGCCAGGACTTCAGGACTGAAGCACTTTAGCACTCCCTGTTCTAGATGCCTTGACTGCAGCAGGGAGTGTACCATTTCCTTTGCTCCCCAAAACATAGGCAGAGCTTAAATGAATCCAAAGTCTTGATATTGCTGCAGTTGTAACTGACACCACTGAGTGATATGCTTCCATGGTGCCAGTAATTTAAAAGAATAGTAAAGAGAGAACATGCACTGATTTTAAAAGCCCAGTGACACAGCAGTGAGACCGAGGTTCATCCTACGTAGAGTATAAGACATAGTACCCAAGCTATGTAATACTAAAGTCTTTTCCATGCTAAATGATGCCAGTGAATTTTGACAAATAGCTTTAGACAAAGAAAATCAAAAGCTATCAACCTTTATTACACCTATGGGAATGTTCTGTTTCAAAAGGTAACTATCTGAAATATCAGGACCTGCTATGGCGAGTCCTGAAATGCAGAGACAGAATGGTCAAAAAAATGGACTTACACAAAGTACAAGATGGCCATTTCTGGGAATATTCCCCTTTCTCTGAGGTATGATGATCTTGTACATAGTTTATATAATTTTGGCGGGTATGGAGACTTGCATCCCCTGCAAAAAAAAATAAATTTAAAGGAAAAGAACAATGTTTGAGAGTCAGTCATCTCCCACATTTATTTTCTGGCTTTTTTGTATTTATTTGTAATAGTCACCATGTGTTTCCTTTAAAGATTTACCCATTTTAATAATGTCATTATCTGCATTCTCATAATATATTTTTATAATGAACTTTTCTAAATAAGCTCACTTATTAATTGCGTTTTGTTTATATTCAGTCCATCAAACATTCATATTTGAAATGATAAAGGGCAGTTTGCTTTGTTTGTGTTTTATAATTTTGAAATTGTATGAAAATCACTCATCACTCAATTTAACACACTTCAGTATGCCCCAAAAACATGTAGCACAAAGCATTTTCTCATGCAACCTCTTAATAAATGTCCATTATGCGTAAAGACCACCTATCTTTAGTTTTTCCCATCGCAACATTACTCACAGAGCCTCCATTTGCCATCTTGGTCAGCATATTTCCTCTTTCCTGATGAACATTTACATTTCTTTCATTTTTAAGAAGTGTTGTTTTCCTACTTAAAGAAGTTGGACCCTGTAGAGCCATGGGGAATTCACTTTGCCAGTTTGTCCTGTATTTGCTATTGGTAACTTGCTGCACGTGTGCTTCGGGAGCTACATTAGTCCTACTTCTCTAAGTCATGTTAATGAGCATGCCCAGTAATTCTACCATATAACTCAGTAAACAATACCCTTTATGCACTCCATGTTGACTTTTTTCCACAGGGATTTATTAGACCTGTGCTTACCCCAGGGCAACCACTTCCTGACTGAACTGTAGATGTCTGTGTGCCTTTAGCTTGTTCCCACTCATTTTCAGTTCTGCTGATGGCTGCCCATAGAAGTATAAAGATGGCTATATTATCCAATGGAATGGTTTGGTGATAGAAATACAGTGGTGGGCATGGCATAGTTAGACAGGTAGAACCAACTATACTAGACCACCCCTAGACATCAGAATAATGTCCACAAAGAGGAGCAGGGAAAGTTCACCAGTCTGGCAGGTAATGTTGTTTTCTACGTATTGATGTATTTGAGGAACTGGGGTTTAATGACTGAATTACAAATACGACCTGTGCTGTGAGAAATATAAGGGAGGATGCACAGACATGAATGTAACCATTAACATCATACCCTAGCATTTCACTGGAGCTTTAAGTATTGCACTCTGCTGTTATGCATAGGGTGAAGTCATATTTACTTAGTTCACAGTGCTTTTATTGTTGTGGATCTTGCTCAAGACGAGACAAGGCCTTCTGAATATCATTATGGATACTTATCTCAATACACATGCAATATGCAAAATGTAAAATGTGTTGTGCTTTTCATTTTTGGAGGATCCTGTTTTGTGCAATGAATTTCCAGTCTGCATTACAAAACCAAAAACATGTACTGTCACCAGAACAGATAGCAGCAACTGGAATGTAACTAAGTTTCTGCCTGTCAAATCATGTAAGTTTTGTGGATAGGAAAACATTTTTAGCCTTTTATTAGCCTTAACAGTCATTTGACAACTAGCTTGACAAAACTCCCCAGAACAAGTTGTGGTTGGATATAAAATATCACAAACCTTGTATTCTGAGACAGGAAGTAACATCTTTGGTATTTAAAACCTAGTCATGTCATTTAGAAAATGAATAAGGCTATAATGGTTAGATGGCGTATATCTTTCTGTGTCATTATTCCATTTCAGATATATTGGTTCTGCTTTTTAAGGCTGTTTTTAAACTACACAGCAAAGGTGGGTGGTCTTTCATAATCAAGGACATTTTGTTCTGAGCAGAAGTTGAAAATGACACAGGCAAGCACTACTTCTGTGTCGCATTCCATTACACAAAACCACAGTATCAAAGGAAATAATGAGTTGAGATGGTGTTTAATAACTCTGCAGTCACTATTTGATTATTATAGGAACTGATAGCCTATAAATAAGCAAACGTTCCCTTAGGAAGCTAAGCAGGGGGAAAAGAATGTTGCTGGTAGTAGTACAGGTTGTGTGACAATAATGTTTTACAGGTGAGCACTTTTGGTACAACTGTGTTATTGTTTAGGGGTTTGTGCTGTTCCTATTCCCTTGATATGTATAATTCTAGGTGAATGGTAAGTTTTGGGGTTTGTTTGACTAATCAGGTGGTGCACTGGTTAGTGGTGTTGCCTCACAGCAAGATGTCCTCGGGTCCAATTCTTGGCTGGGGTGCCTTCTGTGCGGAGTCTGCATGTCTTCCCTGCGGTTGTGTGGGTTTCCTCTGGGTGCTCTGGTTTCCTCCTACATTCCAAAGACATGCAGTAGGTGGATTGCACACTCTAAGTTGGCCATAGATATGAGTGTGTGTGTAAGTGAGTGGTATGGATGAACTACTGCAGCAGGGCTAACCACCCAGTGGTGTAAACCTTGGTTCAAAATGATTATCACTGTTGAAGTGATACCCTGACCCCATGTACAAAAATGGAACAAAGGGGTAGAGGATGGGTGGATGGATAAACATCTGCACACTAGTTTCCTTTGGCTGGGGAGGTGGTTGGTTGGATTTTTTCAGATGTTTTGAACCTGCTACTTCACAGTTTTCTCATTAATAATATACTGACATTATAAGGCAGAAATACTGGTAGATGGTGGATACTCAGTAAAGACCATACAAATATTCACTAAAGAAGTATAATTTACACACTGGCAAGTCCCCTGAAATTAAGAGTTTTTTTTTTCTGTGTGATGGAACTTCTTAACAAGGCAGAGCATATCTTAGCATGTTTTCATTTATTCTGGATCACACTGTCTGGTTCTAATTGCTGGTGCTTTGACAATCATGGTGCGAGACAAAACCTGTTTTGTAAGCCAGGCACAAAGACATTCTCTGCACTGCATATTAGAAACAGGACAGAGGTTACCTCACCCTCAGTACTGACAGACCTGTCATTCACGAGCAGAACCATGCATCTACCATCGCAAAGAGGCGCATACAGGACAAGAACAGTAAGTGCCAGCCATTACCTCAGGCACCGAGCTACAACCGATGTAAATGCTGCACCAGGCAGTAGGGATTCAAAGTCCTTTATACTGACAAACCAGACACTTAATTTGCTGAGGGAAGGGACTGTCTCAGAAAATAGCATATTTTACTAGTAACATACCCGATATGAGGCAAGGTGGCAGCTCTACCTGAATTCAGACTTGTACTTAACTACTGTGTTTGAAAGTGGCATCTTAGAGGTACTGTGCTTAGTAAGCATTAATCACTGTAGGTTCATAGGTTCATAGATTAGTACTAGGCTAACTGCCCTTGCGAGCCATTTTAAGCCTAGCCAATTATGCCTTGTGAGACTCAAACCCTGCACCTTGTGTTTGTAAGGCAAACACCTTAACCATTAGGCCACCCTCCCAGGGTGTTCAGGTAACACGTCCTTTATGAAATGTTGCAATCAGAATAAAAGATACACAGTTTGGCCATACTCAACTCCAGAGATTCGTGTGTGTGTGTGTGTGTGTGTGTGTGTGTGTGTGTGTGTGTGTGTGTGTGTGTATGCACGCATCTGTCTGTGCCTGTTTCTGAGACCATGAGTGTTGTAAGGGACAAATATGCCAAGGGCTTCATAGCTGATTTTGTCTTTAATTTCACCTTTGCCAGAAACAGAGATGAACCCCACCCCACTGCTATACATGCTATAGACCATCCACAGTAACAATCAAAAAGTGACTCATAAGGATGCAACCTCCACCCTTAACAAATGTAAGAGCATGGGACACAAAGGAAACTAATCTCTGTAGTTGTTTTACTTATAGCCTAGTTCTGCATAATCAGACAGTCACAAAAGAAACAAATGTGTTAATGCCATTGAACTCTGAATTTATCATATCGTGAGTAGGGCTGGTACAGCAAATACAATGAGATAGAACAAGTCATAGTGCAGTGCACAGAACAGCATTTTTATTGTGTTGTTTTATGATATGTAATGTTTAAGACTGCTACAGCCATTTCTTTTTGACTAGTTTATTAAAAAATAGTGCCATGAAGCCTCAGCAAACTTCAAAATACAAACACTTGTTGTAGGATATGTGTACTGCTTAATGCCGTAACACTTAATAGCTACTTTGCAGAATGCATGCAGTGCTGGTACTTGCATGTCTGACATGCTGGGGGTGTACAGTGCAGCACAATGTGTGTGCTTTACAGGTGCAGCTGGAGTTGGATTGCATGTATCTGCTCCTGCCTTAAGGGGGCAGGGGTTGGAGTAAAACTGTACTGACTCATGCACACACAAACACTACTTGACAGAAATTCTGATGTCACTATCCTGCCACATTATGTATCTCAGTTAGTCTATAGGTAGAAAGCTCAGCCTCTGCTTTCTTGTTGGAGTAACAGTGTAGTTGCTATGTATTGACAACAAGTGGTAAAGTATATATATATATATATATATATATATATATATATATATATATAGGTTTACTATCAAAATTGCGAACGGCACTACGTCGACTGTCATATACTCGAATATGGAAGGTCGTAATCGGTAATGTCGAAGACAAAATAATCAATCTAGGAATGGTTTAACATGGGTCGAGGTAGGTGTTCAGTATTATTCCGAACTACAAACATCTCCCCTACCTCGACCCATGTTAAAACCATTCCTAGATTGATTATTTTGTCTTCGACATTACCGATTACGACCTTCCATGTTCGAGTATATGACAGTCGACGTAGTGCCGTTCGCAATTTTGATAGTAAACCATATATATATATATATATATATATATATATATATATATATATGCATAATACAGATGAATACTAAAATTCTGGCCTTGTCTGTAGGTACGTACAGTGTGTGTGTGTGTGTGTGTGTGTGTGTGTGTGTGTGTGTGTGTGTGTGTGTGTATGTATGTGTGTGTTTATGCTAAGATGCTAGGATTCTGTCATAGGTTCATAGGTTCATAGGTTGGTACTAGGCTGTCGGCCCTAGGGCCTATACAAGCCTAGCCATAACAATTCCCTGGCTATTTCTTCCCACACTATTTACTTCCTTGGACCGCTGTCTCTGTACATATGTGTGTGAGTGTGTCTGTGTATCTGTGTGCCTAGAGGGTGACTTGTGCATGCACTGATGATACTAAAATAGATGAGTGTGATAACTGTGCTGTGTTGTCAGTGCAACAGCTTCCATGTGATTCATACATCATTGTAACTGTGTTACAGTGCATTTTCAGGTAGCAGTTCTTATACACAATACCATGTTAATGAACTGTGTTTGTTATTCATGCCTCAAAGCCCATTCATAAATGTACTACAAATTATCAGCCTGGATGCCGAACAGTTCAATATCTCTTCTGCAGCTCTCTTGCTTCCTTCCCTCTCTGATTCTTATATAGGCTGTTGCAAGATTGTTTTTTGCACTACAGTCTGAAGCATGGTTGCAGTCTTTTTGGCCAGGCAAACCAGCTCAATGCGGTAGGACAAAGATGCATAGAGAAGACACTAGCCAGAAGCAACAGAGAGAAGGGGAAGGTGGCAATGTGTAAAACTCCTCAAGGAAAAGCAGCTTATTGACTAGAATGAAAACATATGCTATAACCCATTGTTATGTGATTATTCAAAACTAGTTTCATTTATGTTTTTCTTATTCTGTCATTTTCCACACTGTACATTCTGAGAGGAAAACTAATAAATTAAAGATATGTTACTGTTATTTTGATAGAAATAGATGAAAAGTGAACTGAGCTGTATTGCAACTGATTAAAAAAAATGGAAACAATTATTAAATAGATTAAAGTAAAAGATTTAATTTAAAAATGTATACAATAATTAATCTGCCTGCTGGAACATACTGTTAGGATAGGGATTAACTTTCAATCAACTGCCTGTAAGAAGTATTCAGAATTTGTGCTGATTCTGAAAGCCAGATAGTAGGGCATAGTTATCTATTTAGTTAAAGCGGTTAGTTACAAATTAGTTAATAGCTAGTGATTTCTGAACATTATCAGCCTTTTTCAGCATTTATTTTCATTTTTTTGTACAGGTTCTGTACAACTGCATATTTATTTATAAAGGAACTATTTATTTCAAGTAAATCATTTTAAATGTTTGTAGTCAATTGTTTATTAGCTTAAGGGTTTTTGCATTTTATTGCTGCACTTTTATCTGTCAGTTTACCCTTTGAAGAATGACTGCTCATAGAAAATTACCATTTACACATTTTAAAATTGGCTTATTTCAAGGGTAAATAATGTGTTCTTATTTTGTTAGTTTTGACTAACTAGTGACATTGATACCATAACATTGAAAGGTGGGTGTTGGTGCTAGAGAGTTGCCATTCAGCTTCAGAGTCTAAAAATGCTATGTGGTAGTGAGTGAAGAACAGTTGTGGTCAAGTTATAATTACTGCTGATAAGATTGCACTTAAAGACATAAAACTCAGTCTGAGAAGGATAATTTCCTAATGAAACAGCAAAAAAGAAAATAATGTCTCCATACCGTCAAGCCAAATAAAATTTATTAAAAAACGACAAAGCTTTCGGATATCAAAAACATCCTTCCTCAGTGTCTTACACAAAATAAAAGTTAAAACCAACATTTATACTAATAGCACATGACACAACCATTAACTGATTAAGGTGAACACCCAGTCCTTAAAGATACAGAAACAGTGATAAGAGGGATTAGGAGTATATACATGTCTTCCTCTCATTTTTTTCTAATTTTCCTTTGTTTATTTTTTAGAATAGGTTTTAGTGTAACTTGTTTATTTAAGCCCAGGTCTTTATCTGCTTCAAGCCCCACTATCCATTCATATTCTTTCTTGTCCACATTATTAACATGTTCTTCACGTCTAATACCTGGGTATACAATAGATATGACCCTGAAGTCAAATTCATGAGCAGCACCCACTGCAGAAATGTGGCAAGCCAGTGAGTTAGTAGGTATATTCCTACGAATCTCCAATCTATGCTCAATAATTCTATCAGTGCTATAGTGCCGTGTGACACTACCTTCTGAATTTCAGATAGAAACCTCTATTATTCCAGAAAGTACTGAATCTTTGGATACACTGCACCAAAATTGTCAAAATGGGAATTCTGTTAATGGATTGATTAATATGGATAATACAGTATCATGTCCCTCCTTAGTCAACCTTTCTAAGTACCAATTAACTGAAGCTGAACTATATTTGTTATCACATGGAATTAAGTTTATTCCCACAGCCACTGATGATGTAGTTAATGCTGATACTTATTTGGGTCTGTTCTCTAGAAGTTTGAACTTAAAGAATATATATAGAAATAGTAATGCTACTATGAATAATCATCTAAGGAGAACTAGCACTTTTGTTTCAATAAGTGACCCTGTCATCTCTGTATTTAATGAATTATATGAGAAACAAATATGTGCTCTATATACAAAGAATAATAGTCCTAAACATCATAATTTGACTTGATCAGAATGTGAAGCATTAAAATCACTACAAACTAACACACATTATTATAAAAGAGGATGATAAGGGAGGAGCAATAGTGATAATGGACATGGAACAGTATATGCAATCCATGATGGATCTTCTTAGGGATGAGTCTACATTTAAAGTCATTGGTAATAAGGAAATAGACAGTATGATTAGTAAAATAAATATGTCTATATACGACCTCCAAGTAATGAATGATATAGACCTTGAAACTTTTCATTATTTGAGTGTGCCCTGTCCTACCATCCCCATACTTTATAGACTAAGATTGATAAGTCTGTTGAGCAACCACCCATGAGGCCCATTGCCTTAAGTGGTGGTTGGATTACAGAGCCTATATCTGTATACCTCCAAAATATACTAAAGAACTATTTAAAAATTGTCCCTAGTTATATTAAAGACAGTGGTGAATTTTTATCTCAGCTTTACAATTGGTATGATAATGTTATTAATCAGGACTTTTTTCTAGTGACACTAGATATCAAATCTTTATTTACTGTCATCCCCAACACCTATAGGGTTGATTGTGTCAGAAAAATACTAGTTGAGCATGGTTTGTTTAATGATAGAAGTTCTGAGACAATTTGTGAACTATCATATCTGGTTCTAGAAAACAATGTTTTTGTTTTCAATAAGCAAATTTATCATCAAGTATCGGGTATTGCTATGGGCACTGCCGTAGCAAATACCTATGCTAACTTGACTCTGAGCAGATGGGAAGAAAACTTTATATATGGTGTAAGTAATCCCTATGCTAGGAATGTTTCATTCTATAAGTGTTTTGTGGATGACATTTTTCTAGTTTGGCAGGGTATTATGTTGGATCTACAAAACTTTTATACATACTTGAATGAGACTGTTGAATTTCTTAAAGTTGAGATGAAGTTCTCTGACAAATCCCTAAGTTTCTTGGATATACAGTTGATGCTTACAGATCATGGTTTACAAACTATTGACTATAAGAAGGATACCCAAGTAAACAAATATCTCCATAAAAAAAGTATGCATGCGAGGAGAACCTTCAAGAGTATCTTAAAAAGTCAGTACTTAAGAGCCAGTAGATGCAGTACAGAGCTGGAGGTATGTAATGCTCAGATGCAGGAAATGACTGTAAGTTTTTTGGAGAAGGGATATAATATGACAGAAATAGAGACAGCTAGGAGGGATGCCCTGACACTAAGGGACTCTGTAGTCAGACCCTATTTTTCTGTTAAAGAGGATTCCAAATCTGACACTATGAGTTCTAGTAATGGACAACCCCTTAGATATCTCATGACATACAACAGAATGAGCAGAACAATTGAGAATGTTATAAGAAAAAATTGGTTTGTCCTGAAATCTATACCCGGTCATGAGAAGTGGCTCCCAGACCAACCTATGTTTACCTACCGTAATTGTAATAATTTGAAACAACTTTTATGTTACAAAGATTTTTCTTTGAATAATACACAAGGAATTGAGTTTAAGAAAAAAGGCACTTTTCCGTGTTACAATTGTTCATGTTATACAAGTATTAATCAGTGCCCAGAATTTATGAATATCCTATGAGTGGCAGTAGATTATTTTTTCACTGCACAGCGACGTTTAATACCTCTGGTATTATATATCTTGCTACATGTAAGAAATGTTCAGGATTTTATGTGGGAAAATCAGTCAGGCGACCAAGGGATAGAATTATTGAGCATAGATCGGAGATTCGTAGGAATATACCTACTAACTCACTGGCTTGCCACATTTCTGCCGTGGGTGCTGCTCATGAATTTGACTTCAGGGTCATATCTATTATATACCCAGGTATTAGACGTGGAGAACATGTTAATAATGTGGACATGAAAGTATATGAATGGATAGTGAGGCTTGAAGCAGATAAAGACCCGGGCTTAAATAAACAAGTTACACTAAAACCTATTCTAAAAAATAAACAAAGGAAAATTAGAAAAAAAATGAGAGGAAGACGTATATACTCCTTATCCCTCTTATCACTGTTTCTGTATCTTTAAGAACTGGGTGTTCACCTTAATCAATTAATGGCTATGTCATGTGCTATTAGTATAAATGTTGGTTTTAACTTCTATTTTGTGTAAGACACTGAGGAAGGTTGTTTTTGATATCCAAAAGCTTTGTCATTTTTTAATAAATTTTATTTGGCTTGACGGTGTGGAGAGATTATTTTCTTTTTTGCTGTGGCTTTGGTGTTTCTCTCTGCACCTTATTGCTTGTTCCACATTTTTACTGTTTTAATTTCCTAATGAGCCAGTGGTTATGACACTAAATTATAGCCATACATGGTAAAGCTCATTTGAGTTTTACATGGCTGTCTTTTAGTCAAGGTAGTAGCACACATTTGCAATACATCCTTAAAACCAAGTGCTGTTTGTGTATTAACAGGTTCCAGTAGTGGGATTTAAACCTCACATTGCTGTCTCCATCTTATTAATTCTTGATGATAACATGAGTGTTAAAACCCGTAACCTCTTACCATCACACCTTCATGGCTGGCTTTGGGCATAGGTGAACTACACAGCTACCTAGGGTACCTTTCTGCCTTTATCTATTTATTTTTAGTAAAGAAATGGAACCACTGCCACATTTCCTTAATTAAAAATAAATAAACAAACACTTCACAGCACCCATGTTCAAAGCTGTGGTAGCACCCCCATTGGGAGGTTCTATGTACTTGTACAATCAGTTCTCAGAGCTTTCTACTCCTTGCCTGGAACAACTTGACTTTTCAGGGTTGGGGCAGTATGGTCATTATTTGTTTAACTTTCCTCATAGACCTCAGAGATGTGCACTGAAGGTCACTATAGCTTGTCAGTGGGTTGTGTATTGTTTAGGAACAACAAGTTGGAATACATTACTGTGATCTTTTTATTTTTTTGCTCACTTTCCTCACAGTCAAACAAAAGGGGTATGGGTAAGGAGACTTGTTGTTTATATATGTTTGACAGTAACACTTTGAAATACATTATTGTGTTCTACTTGTCCTTCCAGTTTCATCCGAGCCTGAGATAAAAGTGGCACACAGAAGAAGGTGGTTGTTTTTTTAGGGGCAGCAGCAACTTGAAATTTTATTTATTTATTCATTCATTTGTTTGTTTACTAGTTTTTGTTGACTGGGTTATTTCCACCAGGCTAGTGGCCTCTTCTCAGGGGAGACCCAAGGAAGCATTTTTAATGACTAGGGGAAATTTGGCCAGGACACCAGGGAGATTCCCCTGGTCTTTTCGATGTGTCATGAGATTTTTAACTTTCATCTGAGCTACCACAAGTTCAGGCAGATGCTGCCTTTGTTTAATGTCTCATATCTATATATGATTATGGCCATTTGTGCTCTGACTTTCATTTCCAATCTGGGATACACAGAAAACAACTATCTTTTTTTGGGGTGGCAGTGGAAGTGGAGGAGAGGAGGCAGGCACTGTTCCCAGATATGATTTATGTATCATCACAAGCATTTGTATTCTCAGTTTATTATGAAATTCTATTTTTATCAGACACAACTTATTTCTTTCTTGAAAGAAAAAATAAGACTGAATTTATTTCCTTATTCATGTTTTTGTTCAGGCCATTACTAGATCAAAAGGTTGGGAAAAAAGCTGTAAAGTGAAGATCAAAATTATCTATACCTAATGGTTTCTAGGGGTCTAGTCGCCTGTAGGTCCACAACTTAATTTAGTTATTTATTCCACAGTTATTGCAGTGCTTTCATACCCAATTTGGATGTGCTGAAAGAATTCAGGAAAAAGTAAAGCTGAAGAATAAGAATGATTTTTTTTCTTAGGCATGTTTTTGATCCAGTCATAAATATATGAAAATATTGTTAAAAATCTTTAAACAGTACCCTTGAGTATCTAGAGACCTATGCCTTAAAACTCACATGGGTTATATCATTTTGTCAAAACTCAAATGAGTGAATGCTCATTTGTCGAACACCTATTCAGTGAAAACACTATTCATCAAATTACGTTTTAATTGAAAAGTTTCCTAGGGCAAACCAATGGTTGGCCACCATCTGGAATTTGCTGTTTTCCCCACTGTAGTGTGATCTTGGAGTTGGTATATTTAGTTAGGGGGTGTGGGGGTGCAGCCACCCACACTGGGGGTGTGGAGGCATAGCCCCTGACCTGTATAGGTGTTAAATTTTATGATTTTGTTTACAGTTGCTATGGTTGCTAGGGCAGACTGCTATCAGTGTGACATAGGAAACTTTTTGCTTAAAATGACATTCGATGAATAGTGTTTTCGCTGAATAGGTGATTGACAAATGAGCATTTGGTCATTTAAGTTTCAAAAAAGTGATATAGACCCAACCCACACATTAATTTAGTTGTTTTCTCCATATTTATTGTAGTGTATGCAATGCACACACTGAATACAATTAACCCATTCTATAAACCTTGTCTACTTGGCTATTACTTTTAGCCACTTCATGCACTTTTACTGTTGCTCAGTTTTAGCCTTAAGTTCTGCAGGTAGTGAGTGTGAAGCATAAATCTTGGCAACTGCTTTAGATGGTATGTTAATATGGTACTCTGTCTGTAGGCATCCTAACCTGTCAAACAAATCAGAATCTTTCCCTCATTCTGTGCTATGGACTGTCTTTTGCAGCTTAAACTTCTGTACTTGGCAATGAAGTATTAACCATGAATACATTTTCTGAATTATTTTGCTATGGTGAGTCATTATTTATTTGTTTATTTGCTTATTTATATTTGGTAACCTGATTGTGATCCATTCTCATTGGGTACTCATAAAGTTCAGGACTGTACAATACAGATGTAAGAACAAGTTCATACCAACATTTTTGTAAATGGTAAAGGGGTTGTCCAGCTGGGTTGTGATCCTTATTTGGTGGAGGCTCTGTGTAAAAGCTCCAAAGTATACATGTAGGAAGACATTTGAACCAAAATGTATGTAAATCATGAACATAAATGATGAGCAGCATAAGAACATTATATCAGCAAAATGTACTGCTGGATTAAGATTGCTAATCATATAAAACAAAAAACATTCATGCAAGGATATTTCAAAGGTATAAATACTAATAGCATTTGCTTAAAAATGGAGGCAGGTGATTCTATGATGGACCCACAAAACTCCTGAAGATGGCGTCTCCATAGTAGTTTCTGATTTCCATTGTTTTAATTTTGATATTTCTGTTACTTGAAGATTCAGATAGGAATGGAACCACTCTATAAAGTGTTGAAAGAAGAGTGAACATTTTTTAGTGTTTGTCCTAGTAGGCAGTGTGTTCAATAAGAAGCAATCAAATTTATTCTAGAATGATGGCCACTTGAGCGAAAGCCGTAAGTCAAAGTAGTATGTCGGTGCAGAGTCCTGTATAAACTTCATAGAATTGAGATAGAGATGTTCTGATTTTGTTAGGAGACAAGGCTCTAGAGCAATATAATGGATGTTTCCATAAAACAGTCTTCAGTGTATGACAGAGGAGAGAGGTATCTTTTTTGAAGTTTGAGTAAGACATTATTTAACCCTATAGAGACTTTGTAAGAGATGATTGCATTTTTTTTCTATTTTACTAGATCAAGGACATGGTCTTTGAAAGAAAGTGTAACATTTAGTGTTAAGTACACCTAAGTATTTTATTTCATTTGTGAAGGAAATGCTATGGTCAGTTAGCATCCTGATTTGGAGTTTTGGACACTGTCCTGGTCATCACGATCACTAGAAAAAACAAAATAGTCACTTTTGCTGGCACCGAAAAATGATGTGAGGATTACTGCAATGGTTTTCAAATACAGAGAATCATGCTTTCTACCTGCTAGTTTGCAACTATTTTCACAGCATAGCAGGTGAATATTATCAGCATAATCACTACTAGGTTGCCACAATGAACAGAGAGAGAGAGAGAATGAGAAATGTAGAGTAGGGGGTTCCATACTGAGCCCTGCAGAAGTCCTTTGTTGCTTATGTACTCAGTGGAGAGCTCTTAGTTGCAGTTAACTTGAAATTTCTTATTTCTTAGATAGCTATGAAACTAAGAGTGTTACCATGAATACTTTTGGTTGACTAGACTAGCAATCAGACCTGTATGGCTAATGGTATATAAGGACTTAGTTCTTAGAAAACACCCGAAACAGCTTCTCCTTTATTGAGTTCTTTATTAATAAATTTTGTGATAGTAAGATGTGTGGCTTTGACTGTAACGTTAACTGAAAAACATTTACAGAAACCACCGGGACCTTTTTGGTAACATCATACTTACTTTCTATTCCAGGGTTTTGGCTAGTATATTTAGTAAGGCAACATAACAGAATATTTTCTGCCCAGCTGAGGGTCCCCCCCATGAAGGTGGATAATGTGTGCTTCTTTCAGGAGATCAGGAACTCTGTCCTCTCTGATGCCTCTGTCTGAGCTGTCACTTGTATAAATTTCAGGAATAAACCATTTTGATTGTAGTGATCACACCTCTCAGCTGTCCAGATTTTTGCAAAATGTCCAGATTTTTACCTTGTATTTTTGGTCTGCTCCTCATAAAATTGCTGGTTTTCTGGCAAATCACTAAGGACTGAAGTCACTAAAACAAAAAAGAAGTACCATTTAAGTTTCAAACTTCATATCCTTCTGAAAATGCATGCTAAAACAAATCCTATTATTCTAGCAACTTTCTAAGTTTGTAAAAGCAGTATTTAAACTCTGTCCCTATTTTGGGTCTTTGTTCCCCCATTATTTTAGGTTTTGTCCAGATTTTGTACACTAAAATGTTGAGAAGTATGGCACTGATCCTAAACCTTTATTGTTCTTGAATAATTTCAAACTGAAAAAGTCCTAACTTCTTTTAACTGGAACCAGTGTTCAGTCCCTATACACTAGCTGATGCTGTTTCTAAGATCTTGGATATTACCTTTTTACAGTAATTTCACAGAAATTCAGCAAGTTCTTTCTTTAAGGCATAAGGTGTGATGGTGGGAGTAGTTTTATTTCCTTACTACACAAGGTTATTGATAATCTTCCAGAAGATGTTAGATTTCATCAGTCAAAGTAAACCTTTTGTGGTTTTAATAGAATGTTTACATTTGTTTCTGAGCATTCGGTCTTGTTTATCCATGAGTGTTTTCAGAATGTCTGACATCCACAGTTGTGAGACAAATTTAGTTGTAAAAGTTATAAGAGGAGTTGCACTGTCAAGGATTCTTCTTGGTTTTTAGGTAAAGAGGTTTGCAGCATCATCCTTGGTACATGACTGGTTGAGGTAAATGGCAGCTTGTGGCGTGGATTAGCAGAGTTAGGGAGTATGGGTTTACTTTTGTTGCAAATGAAAATCTGAACTTTGTTCTGGATGTGAATGTGGGGTGGTGATCACTTATCATATTAGACAGAATACCTATGAGTTAAACTTTGACACGTGAAAGACCATTCACTGGTATATTTACTCTGTGTGATTTTTTTTATTGATGTGTGTTGATAGGGTCATTGACTGATTTAGACTGTGACGTTGGAGTATGTCACATGTAAAGGACCAGAAAGACAATATTTATGTCCTGGGCAGAGATTATTTCAGATTTTCTGCTGTTTATTAACCAGGCCCGGGTATCCTCAAGCACACAAAATGATTTTTTGTGAGGAATATAAAGTCCTAAAATTTTTTTCAAGATTTGTGGCTACTAAGTGTAGCACTAAGAGTGATGGCTTTCGTATGTCTATGGCAGAGGCACTACTTTTTGAATAGTAGCAGTTTAAGTATTCTTTCATTAGTACTATAAAACTACCAGCCCCTCACATGAGCTCCACCATACTGGAAGCAGATATAGCTGGTTAAATTTACCTCTGTGTTTTCTATATGTGTTTTGAGACAAGTCTCCATAATTATTGAACATGAAGGTCATAAAACTTAGTGAAGGCCTGAAGTTGTTTGATTTTTGTGGCAGGCACTGTATGGATTGTTACAGATGATTTTTCCAGTGCTTTTGCCTCTGCCTAGAAGTGATTATAAGGTGATGTTAATAAGGTATTTTTTTGTAGTCTGTCTGGTGTCATCTAATGTAACAATCAGCTGGTCATATCCTTCTGAAAATGCATTCTAAAACAAATCCTGTTATTCTTGCAACTTTCTAAGTTTTTAAGTGCAATATTTAAAATCTGTCTCGATTTTTGGGTCTTTGTTCCCCCATTATTTTAGGCCAGGGTTCAGGAGTATGTCATTGGACAGATTCAAGAAAGTGTATATACGTAGTCTTGGTAGATGTAAGTCTAGTTTATATTTAGTATTTTATTTCCGTAAGAAAGAAGTAAAATTAGTGGGTTTTGAGTTTTACTTTACTTAATGATGAGGAACTTCAGATTAGTGACCTTCATACATGGGCAGGCATGTGCTAATAGAGCATGAGTAATATCCGGAGGAGAAATAATCAAAGGTAGCCTAGGCAAATTTCACACTAGATTCAATACAGTGCCAACAGGGTCTAGAAAAGCTGAACTTTCCTTACCTGTTAGCAAGCACTGGACAATGCACGTTGGTACCTATAGCATTGATTCACAAAGAACCCACCTTCATTTTGTAGACTTAATATAAAGAAAAGGGGAGAGTTTTAGGGTTAGCATAATGATTAAGGTGTTTACCTCACAGACACAAAGTACATGGCTTGATTCTCACCTTTGAAGGAAAGTTGGTTAGCTTAAAATGGCCTGCAAAGGCAGCTAGCTTAACACTTACTTAAGAACTTATGAATGTATGACTGATAACAACTGAGAGAGGAGGAGTCCTGTAGGCCATTGAAATTGCTTTAAAGGTGAGGGAGAGAGAGAGAGAGAGAGAGAGAGAGACACTGAATGGAAGAAATTAAGTTAAGAGTCAGTGGGAAATTAGAGGTCAGTATTGAGTTGTTACTACAATGTTTGCAAACTGGTATGCAGGACAGAAAAGAATCAACATAGTTATACTACCATGGTATTAAAGTTTAAGGGGATGCTGAAGTGAATGAGAAAGGGAAAGATGTGAGAGGATCAGTTTCCTGTAAGGCAGAGACAAGGGAGGGACTGTCAGTGGGAGGGGGAAAGGTTGATAAAGTAAGTTAGCTGTAAATAAGTTGTGTGTGGCATATGCTACGTAGTGAGTGAAAAAGAGGATGAACTGTTTGTAGACTGCATGTAGTATGTACGATATCTGGAGTATGTATGGAGAGTGTATCGATGGAATGTACTGTTTAATTTTAGGAGTAGGAACATAGTGTTGGTCAGTGATAGGTGAGAGTTTATCACTTGACATGAAGCAGCTATAAAATAAAATGATGAGGAGTAAGGAGGGATGGGTCAGGGAGGGAAATGAGAGCAATAGCTCTGTCCTATTTGTGTGTTCATCACAAAGGTAGAAAAGTAGTACTATTCCATACAATGTCACATGCACACAAAATGATTATAAAAGCTATTGGCAAATGTGTAGATCCACTGAAACAGTCCTCACAACATAATGCTTGTATAGATAACTGCAACTGGACAAATCTGTATAGAAAACAATACAATAGGATGGCAGAAAAGGATGCCAAAATAAATAGAATTTTGAGTGCAAGATGTTAATTGATGCTTAGGAGTTGTTAGTGTAATTGATAGAAGTGCATGTGTGACATTGGAGACAGCCCAAGAATTCTATATTATTGGTAGTGAACTTCTTTTTTTTTTTTTTTTTTTTTTTTTCAAAACAGGTTTATTGTTTTAACATATCATAACAATTTTATACAAGTAATTAAAAATAGGTATTATTATAATATTCAACAAAACAACTAAAGTATTTACAAAGACATCCACTACAATCAGATCAATTAATTAAACTAAAATACCATGCTATTGAAATTAAAAGTTTTTTAACAAATTTTGTAAATTATCCCATACAATAAAATAAGATGTTTTTCTATTTGTTCTAGTCCTAATTGTGCTTATTTCCATATGGCACACTATATTCATAACATTTTTAAATTCATTGAACGAAGGAGGTGTATCTGAAATCCAATTGCTAGTTATTATTTTCCTAGCCACTGCTAGAATAGACCATAACAAGGGAAGCTTAACCTTTTTAACACTTTGAGGTACAGGTGTGTTGAATAATATAAGAGATTTAGAAATAATGAAATTATCTGTAAAAAGAGCCTGCAAAAATTCATTAATTGACTTCCAGTATTCTTTCAATTTTATACAGTCATAAAACATATGAGCCCAGTCAGCATTAATTTCTACATTACATCTCTTACATAGATTATCTTTATTATTTATTTTATTCATCATCAAAGGTGTATAAAAGATCTATGTAAAAATTTCCATGTATAAAGTCTCCAGACAATGGAAGACGTAGTTCTATAAGCAGATTCCAATATATATTGTTTATCTTGTTGATTTGGTGGGTCCCCATTAATAGAAGTGAAATAATTCCAGTATGAATCTACACTGTAAAAAGTTTCTTGTCTGATAACTTTATGTATGTATGAAAGTTTACCTTTATCAGAAACTTTATGTTGTAAATGTAATATCAAGTAATCAATCAGTGTTGGAATAGATTCTTTAACAGTTATAGACATTAAATCTATTTTATTAATGAGATGTTGTCTAAAGGTCTGAACCTCTAACCAGCAAGTTTCTCTTAAATCAAATTCTTGTTTTAAGAAATCTAGATTTTTAACTTTATTATCAGATATCAACTGATACCAGTACTTTAGATCATTATCTATAGCTAAATGAGTTCCTTCAGAAGTAGATGACAAAAGCATACCCTGAGTATACATTATAGGAAATACAATAAAATCCCATTCCCTATACTTAGGGTGCATGAATATAAAGTTACGATAACTAATAATAATATTTAATGGGTAACAAACCATATGTTTAGGTGTAATAGGTGAAGTACAAAATTCCTTTAGTAACCATAACATGGAGTTATTTACAATCATATTTTTATGTGTTAAGGAGATTTTCATGGAGTGTATACTAATTAGCTCCCAATAATCTTTCCATTTTGTGACATATGACTGATCTATTAATAAAGTAATAACTTTTACAATAGAAGAGATAGTATATAAATTAAAGTCTGGAAAAGAAATACCCCTTGAGACCAGCTATTAGTATGTTTCTTTAATGCAATCCTAGGTCTATTAGGTGCCCATAAGAAATTTAACATTAGTGTGTTCAGTTTCTTGATAATTATTTTTGTAGGTGGAAGTATTATTGATTGTATTAAGTATAAAATCTTGGGGAATATTATCATTTTAATAATTGTAAGTCTCTCCTCCATAGTAAAAACATATTATTCCAGGTATTAAAAGATTTTGTATATTAAGAAAACAGGTATTATAATTATTATATATAATAGATTTAATATCTTTAGATAGTATTATACCTAAATAATTTATCTGACCTGAATTGGGTACATATTTAGTAAAATCACTAATGAGAATATTTTTTCGTGTATATATAGGTAGTATTTTAGTTTTTCTTCATTGAATATTAAACCAGAAATACTTTTAAAATTCATCATGTTATCAAATAGAGACTGTATAGAAGAATTAGATCCTGCTGATGTAATTAGAACATCATCTGCAAAAGTTGAATTTTGGATGTTGTATTTTCATCTATTTCAAAACCCTCTATGTCAGTACTGTTTCTGATCAAATTAGCCCAAGGCTCCATTACTAAAGTGAATAATAGTGGAGAAAGTGGACATCCTTGTTTTGTACCTTTAAGAATGGGTATTTTTGTGAAACATATGTTCCTACCTTAATATAAGCCAACGTTCCTTTGTATAAATGTTCAATTAGATTTACAAATGCATCCGAGAAGTTTGTGCACTTCATTAAGGTAAACAGATAGTCCCAACTTACTGAATCAAACGCTGAACTTATATCAAGACTAATAAGTGTTAAATCTTTCTTTTTCCTATTTGCAAAATCTATTAATGTTAAAGTTCTTCTTATATTATCAAGAGTATTTCTATTTACAATGAAGCCTGTCTGATCTATATCTATAATGCCGGGAATGATTGTCTTCAATCTATCAGCAAAGATATTCATAAACATTTTATAATCAACATTAAGTAATGAGATGGGCCGATATGAAGATCATCTAGTTGGATCTTTATTAGGTTTTAAAATTGGCGAAATAAATGTATATTGCCAAGATGGGGGGGTTATTAACTCAGTTTGGGCCAAAATAAAACCTTATGTATTAATGAATATGTATTTTTAGAAAGGATTTTATATATCTCTGGTATAATACCATCATTACCTGGTGCTTTGTTTGATTTAAGCTTATTTATTTGTGTAATAACTTCTGTATATGAAATACTCTTGTCCAATAGTTTAATCTGTTGTTTATTAAGCTTTTTATTCATATTTGTGGTTATAAACTCCTTTATTTTATCTTTAGGTTCCATGTTAATATTATTATGGTTAATTTTGTGAAAGTGATTTCTAAATTCATCTAGTATTTCTGGTATACTAGAAACATTCTTATTTTTCCTTAGAGAAAAGATTTCTTTGATATGGTTTTGTTTATTCAACTTTTTGTTTTATTTTTAAGTCTATGTAAGTATTTTGGGGCTTATTGAATAAGACAAAAACTTGTATTTCTCTAAAGTTATTTTAACTTTATGAGTTAAAATTTCTTTGTATTTCTCATTTAGTTTGTTTATTTCTTCAATAACTTTCTTGTCCATAATATTTTCTTTATTATTATGTTTATAAGAGTCTAATTTACTTTGAATACCTAACAATTCCTTATCCCAAGATTTCCTTTTATTATTATACCATCTGATACTTTGTCCATATAGATATGATTTTAAGGCATCCCAAACATAAACAATGGAGACTTCAGGAAGGTTATTTATGTCTAAAAAATGTTTTACTTCTGAAAGTATATATTCTTTATAGTCTTTTACTTGAGTTAAGTATGCTGGTATCCTTTTGATCTGAACATTATGAGTATTTTTATCATGAATTCAAAAATAATTGAATTATGATCAGATATAGGACATGAAATGATTTTGGAATTAATTAAATCTGTTACCATCTGGTTAGAAATAAAGACCCTATCTATTTTTGAATAAGTTTTGTATCTGTTAGAAAAAAAGGTGTATGGTAATGATTTTGAATCTATCTGATTATTAATATCATTCAAATGATAAGAATTAGCAAAATCCTTTAAATGTTTTGCATTAGATGTAATTCTTCTCTTTCCTATAGTGGTAGTATCACTTTCATGTAGTATACAATTAAAGTCACCAGCTAAAATAATATCTCCTATAGAGAATGATATGATCTTATCAAGATGATGTTTCACTGTATTAATACCAATTCCAGGTATCCAATATACATTAATTAAAGTGCAAGTCTTCCCATTAATTTGTATTGTAACCATACAAAACATTCCTTTGTCATCCTGATAAGACTTAATGGTTTTAGGAATGGGCATACTTTTATTCCATAAAATAGCCACTCCTCTTTTTTCTGAGTGTGCTCTGAACTAACCAATACTGTATATTTGTTTGTGGCTAGTTTATCAATATCTTTTTTCAAGAGATGGGCTTCTTGTAGGAAGACTAAGTTGGCCTTATGTAAATTAATGTATCTTATTAGGCTTGCCCTTTTACATGGATTATTAAATCCATTAATGTTTAAAGAAATTCCTTTTAAAGATGTCATTTGGCATTTTTAAAACTTAAGAATCTTATGATCAAAATAACAAATAACAAGATAAGTAATGTTACATCTCCTCCTTTAGGTGTACCTTTAAATATAACTGTATTTATTGAATCTCTTATGGGATTTCGTATAGGATTCAATTTTGTTTGTAGTGACAATGAATGTACAAAATATATTGTGGATGTCAAAACTATATACAAATAACAATGAACAAGTGAAAATAATGTAAGGATTAAACCTTGCATCCAGCCTGGAGTTGTAAACTCCAACTTAGAGTAGTATTTACCACTCAAGTTAACCCCCTGCCCTAAGCAGCAGTACGTCAGCTACCACCTTATCAATTTAATACTAGTTATATTTAACTGAAGTTAACAGTTTTCAATTCAATTATCTAGCAAGACGAGACTACACATTTGGTAAAACAGCATCATATAAACTAAAATAAACCTTTTTTTTTTTTTTTTTTTTTTTTTTTTAAAAACTGTTCATACTACTATATACATCCATGTAATATAAAACACTTGTATTCAAATAGCATTCAAATAATCTTGATGTTAGAAACCAAGAGGAGAGAAAATAACTTCTAACATTCATTTAAATCAAAAACTTTGGCTAATATGATTCAGACATTACATATATTAGGATGCATCTATTTTCTGTCATGTAAATACAGTTAACAGCTTCCAAAAAACCTTGAATTGCTTGTATATGAGCATTTACTCAAAATCATTATTGCCAATAGAATAAAATATTGTATTCAAAGAAATTGTTATAAATCATACTTCATAGTTAAGCAGATTCTCAGAAACATTTATATACATATCTACATACACACATACACACACACACACACACACACACATATATATATATATATATATATATATATATACATACATACACACATACACACACATATACACATATATATATATATAGATATATATATATATATATATATATATACACACATGCATACACACATACACATACACACACACACACACACACACACACATACACATGCACATACACACACACACAAACACACACACACACACACACACACACACACACACACACACACACACACACACACACACACACACACATACACACACACACACACACACACACACACACACACACACATACATATATATATATATATATATATATATATGATCTCACTGAGTTGTATCTTTACTGAGCACCATCTTACATTGCTGTCCCTTCAATAAATCTGTCTGCTTTATACAAAATAATGCTCAGCAAACACATTTTAGTAACCAGATTTTACAAACATGCTATACTACTGCTTTAAAATATATCACATGACAATTTCTTCCAGTATAGAGTTATAAAATTATTTATGCTTGTCAATCAGATGAATTAAATGAGTTATAGTAATGTATATGTTTGGGACATAGGTTTTAACACATATTATTAATCTGCTATTCCTGTATCTGTGATGTGTCAGTGTGATATTTAGGTCAAAGGTGAGACCAGCTGCTTTCAGCTTCTCTGTGAGAATTCTGAGAGTTGAAGCTTTTGAAGTAGCTCATGGACACTGTGCATGAGACAGCCCACATCCCAGATTGTCTCTCAACATTTTGGGAAACTTATTAAAAACTAGTGACAAACATTCATTTAGCAGTGTAAATGCATCTAAACATGACAAAACCTTCACAATGCATTCTACAGGTTATTACAGACTCTATGTAAGTGAAATCAAGCCCAAAATTATTAATAAGTAACAAAACTCAACATTTTTGTCCCAACTCAACTCCTATACTTAATCTTATTATTTACTGTGTCTATATGATCAAAGTATTTCCATATATTAATAAAGTAAAGAAAAAAGAGAGTAGAAGGAAAAAGGGTGTAAGGCAGAAATAAAAAAAATGTAAGAGAAAGCTATAAGAAGTATATACAATAGAATATTACTTACTGTTTATATTAATAGAGTTAAAAATAAAACATATTATTTACTATTATTTAGTTCTAATTATTATTAGTTAAAGCATGACAGATTATTTACAAACAAGCATAAGCAGTGTAATCAAGAAAGTATAATTAGGTAGTGTCATTCCTGTATCTGTGATGTGTCAGTGTGATATCTAGGTCAAAGGTTAGACTAGCTGCTTTCAGCTTCTCTGTGAGAATTCTGAGAGTTGAAGCTTTTGAAGTAGCTCATGGACACTGTGCATGAGACAGCCCACATCTCAGATTGTCTCTCTTAACATTTTGGCGGAAACTTATTAAAACTAGTGACAAACATTCATTTAGCAGTGTAAATGCATCTAAACATGACAAAACCTTCACAATGCATTCTACAGGTTATTACAGACTCTATGTAAGTGAAATCAAGCCCAAAATTATTAATAAGTAACAAAACTCAACATTTTTGTCCCAACTCAACTCCTATGCAAATCTTATTATTTACTGTGTCTATATGATCAAAAGCATTTCTATATATTAATAAAGAAAAGAAAAGAGAGTAGAAAGTAAAAGGGTGTAAGGCAGAAATAAAAAAAATGTAAGAGAAAGCTATAAGAAGTATATACAATAGAATGTTACTTACTGTTTTTATTAATAGAGTTAAAAATAAAACATATTATTTACTATTATTTAGTTCTAATTATTATTAGTTAAAGCATGACAGATTATTTACAAACAAGCATAAGCAGTGTAATCAAGAAAGTATAATTAGGAATAGCATTTGAAGAACATATAAACTTTTAAAGGAAAAAAATGTATCAAATTACTGACCTTATTTTTCCTCTTCAGAAAGAGAAACAAGTTAAATCACAGCTTGCCATTAAATCTCCAGATATTTTGACTAGTTATGAAACAAAACATTTCTTTGCACACAGAGAATAACTTTGATTAAATCTTTTCAAAATATTTGTTGCTTCTGGAAATGCAGGAACTATATTTAAAAGGATTAATAATAAAATAAAATGATGAGAGAAAAAAAACATAGTACAAATCATTTGTTTTTAGTCTCTTCTTCTTCTCTGAAGTCTTCCATGAAGTTTCAGTTGCCAGTCTCTTTAACGAAGGACTAGCCCATTCCATTTCTTCTATTTTTTCCAAAATCTTATTTTTTTGATAAACAGTAAAGCAGAGTCTAAGTCATCAAAATTTTAGGACCATCAGGAAGGAAGATTTTAAGCTTGGCAGGAAACAGAAGGTATGTTTTAAACTGTGCTTTTTAAGCTCCCTTATTAGTGGCAGAAAAACTTTTCTTTTAGCTAATACCATGGAAGAATAGTCATTGTCAAAACGCACAGTTGTTTCATTAATCTTAACAGGAGCTTTAGCCCAAGCAGATTTAAGAACCATCTCTTTATCAAAAGATGATAGAAATCTAACTATAACTGATCTAGGATAGTTTTGTTAGAGTTAGTATTAGCTATAGATCTATGTGCTCTTCGATACCAAAAGAGAATGCTTCTGGTAAATCTAAAGTTTTAGGGAGCCATGTTGTTAAAAAAGAAGTAATATTGTTACCTTCAATATTTTCTGGCAGTCCAAAAATCCTAATGTTACTGCGCCTAGATCTATTTTCCAGGTCATCCAGCTTTGTTTGTAAATGTGTATTTTGTTTCAGCAGAAACTCAATGTTAATTTCCTCTTCTTGTATTCTATTTTCCATGTCATTCACAGCTTCTTCTATGCCTGTCATCTGGATCTTCTGTTGTTGCAGGTCCATATGTAACAAGTCTATTTGTTTTGTAGTTTTTCTATGAAAGTGTCTATTTTAGTATCCATTTTATCCATCTTAGCAGTAAGTTGCTGGACTATAATTATCAGAGACTGAAGTTCTTTCTTGATGCTGGAGTCTTGAGAATTTGTCTTACTGGAACTCATTTCAGACTGATAAACTGACAGGAAAATTTCCAAAGTAATTTCTGACAGGAATATTATTAAGATTTCCTTTCTTTTTTAGATATAGTTCAAGAACTATATAAAACAAACATATTTAGAAAGAAAATTACTTCAAAAATTAATTTTTTTAAGTAATTAATTCCTGTCAATGTAATGAAATTGGTGGAGCTGAAGAAATCTGCTGCTATCCTGTGTTCATCCTTGGCCACGCCCCCCTCGGTAGTGAACTTCTGAATAGACTCTCTTTTCCTGGAATTTTGCAGTATGCATACAGTGTTTGTCTATTCTTGAACGGTGTTAGCTTTAGCATTGTTTATTCAAAAGTTCTGCTACATCAAATGTTGTAACGCTCAAGTGCATTCTCAAAGCACTGAGTCACAACCAGCTTCTACAATCTCCAGTGTCATTGGCCTGCACATTTTGACTATAGGCTGCATGTTATCATTTAGACTTATGCAGCTCTGAATCAGCACAGGATGGACTCTCTATTTCTCATGGACTCTATTTACCATGCCTAAAGTCACACAAGCACCTTGTCCAGTATATTAGGTTGCTTTAGTTATGTTTGCAAAGTAGCAGTTTGACACTGTAGCTGGTACGCTTCTTTATTTTTGTACACACAACCCACTAAGGTCATTTCAGTGGCTTTAGATTGTGCCCAGAATAAGGCAGTAACATGAATGCAGACATGTACAACTTGCAGTTTAGCTGCATCATTTTATTTATAAATTTAGCCATTCTATAGCATTTTACATCAGCAAACTAGCTTCTGATTGACCCAGAAGTACTTGAATGGCATATCATCAGACATAAGCAGTCAAACGGCTTAAGCAGTGACCATTCAAGATAACATTAAGAGGAACATCGAGGTAGTGATAAGAACAGCATGATAGTTGATATGCACCTTGCTCCACCACCAAATGGAATAAAAAAAAACAACAAATAACTAACTAAACAAATAAATATTTTCAGCACAAATAACTAAATAGATAAACATTTACAGCACAAACCTTAGCAGCAAAATCCCAGCCTATAGCAGCACAAAGTACTATCCTGACAATCATTATATCGAATGGGCTATGGGTCCACATACGGGCAAACATTTTTAAAAAATTAAATATCTCTGAGTGGATCAGAACCACTGACACTGGCTTCCAACTTTGTTCCTCAGACTACTATACCAATGAGATTATCAGCAGCATTCACTGCAATAGTATTTATTAACCTACTGCAGTAGACACTCTGTGGCACCACCTTGCTGTCTCTTCACATTTCACTGCAATGTTCCATTTGATGTTATCTTGAACATTCACTGATTAGGAAGTTCATCCACTTGTGTGAGATTATAAGCCATTTCAGCACATATGAGTCAATTCAAAATTAGGAAACCTTTTACATCAATGTCCAATTTAAACAAAACCTGTTTGCCATTCACCCAAGGCTTCTCTGACCAACATTCTATATGGTTCTCAAGTCACTCTGCTGCATAGATGGATAAAGCTCTGACCGGTGACCGGAGTTCAGATAATGGCTTGAGCACCTGTAGACACTGGAGAGGGAGAAGGTGCTGCTGATTTGGTTAACTTTGGGGTGGGGGTGGGAGATGCCCTTGGCTTGTAACATGAGTGACATCTAGTGGACCAAAAGGGGACTGCCCCAGGGAACTCAAGTCTATTGAGTCTGTACTGCCATGTGTAAGATGCACTGTGAGCTGAGGGAAATTCGGAGCATGGAGGTACACTTACCCTCAGAGGGCAGATACAGCAGGTCTGGGATGAGTTGCCACAGAGCAGGGAGAGGTGCTCCATTTGGGTAAAGAGCAAGCTGGTCCACTCCCTACCACCTGACTCTCACAGTGAGTGGGTGAGTTCATGGGGGAATTCCTGGGTAGGAATGAATGGTCCATAGGGATCTTGCCTAACCTGGGAATTCTCAGTTCCTGCAACAATGGAGTGAATGGATGACTTGAGTATAGGTAGATTAGGCATTAGGCTCAGTACTGCGGGGGTGGGGTGGTGGTGGTGGGGTGGTGGTGGTGGTACAAAAGAATATTCTATTTCACTCTCATTCACAGCACTGATGCCATAACTACAGTTACTGCAGCCATCATTGAATGCATTCTTCTTATATTCTGCATAAACTGTATTGCATGAATGTGTTTCAGGTGTACTCACAAAATACCTTCTTTTGACTGCTCATTTGTTTCAGCAATATTAATATTCTACTGCAGCACATTTTTTCCAATTCAGATGCAATCTGGAAAATTTACTTTTGTTTCCACATAATCAATCTATTTGATTTTCAGCTACACAGTGTTCCTTTTCATGCCTGAGGCCACGAATGTTTACACAGGGTGTACTTAAACTGCTTGTTTGTTGCCAGCTACTTTCTTGCAAGCTCTGTGGTACCCCAAATGCTTGTTTGTGTTTTTATTATCTTTATAGTGTTTGTGTTTCATGTTCATATTATTTTCATAGAGTCTCAGTTTTATACATTTCTACCACAGCTTTTATGCTTTTACCTCCCACACTTGGCAGTATATCCACACAACCCACATCTATGGCTTTTCCTGTATTAACCCAGCTTCTGTCAATTGTCTGCCATTTCTGATGTTAATGATTATTTCGTCTCTTAACCGGGAAAAGCCGAAAGACAACAACACACATCAGTAAGTTAGCCAAATCACCAGATTCACAGTCCTTTGCCCTTTTCTTTAATTCTGCGATATAATCATCAATCATCATCAATAATCTTTTGAACCCCTTGATTTCTTGTGAAAATAAATGTTTTATATACAGTAGAATCTTGTATGGCTATCAGTATGTCTAGCTGTTACCTTTCAATACAAGCTTGTCTTTCTCAACTTTTTAAAAGAAAATGTATTAAATACCTCAAAGTTTTCCTGTCCTGCATATTGGATCCACTCTGATTTATCTCCAAAGCCACTTACAGTGAGATGCAACTTGAAATATTGAATCGAGGACTTCCAGCTTTCCAAGACTTTATTTCAACTTTATGGACAGTGGAGATTGCAGGGTTTTTTATCTTTAACTAACGTAAACTGAAGTAAAGAGTGAAAAAGGGTGGTGGTTATACAGTGGTGTGTACAACAATTGAATCTTTGTGAGTGTCATATCTGAAATGAATGAGTGCATAGCCGGCCTTAGGCAAAGGCCAGCCAGGAGGCCGCCTAGGGCGCTGCTTTAGCAGGGGCACTTTTCTAGCACTTATTTGTTTATTTTTTGTAATAAATAGTTTCTTTAAAATGTGTTGAATGACTATAAGAAAAACTGAAAATTAAGACAAACTGTGAGAAAAATGAAGAAAAAAAAGTAAATCTGGATGGTGAAGGTATACCAGGATGGGGGCACCAGCTGGTGTGTGGGGTGGGCACTGTGGGGCCCTTTTGCCTTGGGCACCAGTTGACCAAAGGTCAGCCCTGAATGAGTGCTTTAAATAGATGTATTTAGCATTTTGGGAAAAAGAAAGAAAGAAAGAAAGAAAGAAAGAAAGAAGGAAAGAAGGAAAGAAGGAAAGAAAGAAAGAAAGAAAGAAAAAGAAAAATAATAATGGCTGAGTAATTGCAACTGACAGCTTGAGTGCATAAATATGTCTCATGGTTTACTGCTGACTTATATGTGAGAGTCAGATCAGACCCAGATCATGAAAATCAAGTGTCAGTGTCCCCTAAATTTTAGTATTTGTAAAATAGCCTTTCAATTCTGATACAATGTCAGTTCTGCAAGGGAAGGTACCTTGTTAAGTAACAGGATAGCACACAAGGGCCGTGTACATGACAGATACTTCCACGTCCAGTTTTTGTTCCTAACTAATCAAAATAAAGACCCAGCAGTGGTCACATGAGTCACACGTCTGACTTGGTATTAATTTAAAGGAATGGTACTCCCATATTTAGTATGTGAAAGTGACTTGTACAAAATGATATGCCAGATAAAAAAAAACTTTGGAAATGTCAGGAGCAGTTAGGTTGCAAAAACATCTATATGATAGGTTTTGGCTTTGCTGAACTTGCAAGATAGAACTTCCCCCATTTTCATTGTCTTGCTACTTAACTGTTTTCTCTCCTTGGTTACACAACCTCAGAGATTATTGCAATGCCTGGTTTCACACAGATCAGAGCATTACACCAATCTCAATACAGTCTCAGAGTGGGAACAGTAAAGCAGCAAAAGGTGAGGGCACAGCCTTCCTCCCCATGGGGAGGTGCTGAAAGTTTACCTTTATGAATATACAATGCTATATGGTTGTCATGCAGATTGTGCTCTTCAGACTCATGCTCTCAGGCCTGATATTTTGTTTAATGGTATATTTTGTTTCAACATTTAAACAACAGTATTATAAATTTCCTGTATTAGATGTCAATGAATCTTGTTCCACTATTGTCCAGGAGCCCAGTTTCTAAACAGTTACAGAGAATATCACTAATTACAATTGTTATAAGGTAAAGATCGGGTATTTTACAAATTCAGTCATTAACTTGATTACTTTTCCCATCATTAAACGGACATGAACATATTTTTTCTTGTTTGAGTTGCTCAGATGTTATAGATACTTTGGTTTTTAAGTCACTAATTTATGACTCGGTAGATAATGGAATAAAGTAAGTACTTCTACATTAACAGTTCTCAGTTTGCCAGCATTTATAATATATTTTAAGTACTATTAATAACTTTATAATTATGCATATTTTAATTTTGTATTATTTTGTTGGATATGTATTGCCTGTAAAATTTATAATTGGTTTTATCAACATAGGTTTGAATTTATTGGTGTTGTGTACACGATGAAACATAAAATAAGAGAACTGAACTACAGTGTGAAGGATGGTGATGCCAGTTTATAGGCTGCAAGGTGTGTACTTAACACTAGGCCTTGTCCCTTTTAATACCAGTTTATAGGCTGCAAGTTGTGTTCTTGGAATTCATAAATTCCAACGGCCTAGAACAACTAATTCATAGTCCCACCAGGGGTACCAATATTTTAGACCTGGTCATTACCAACATGGGAGATCGATGCTCCACACCAGTGGTCACCCCCTCGTTTATCAGATCAGACCATAAGCTAATCACCCTTGACATCCACATCCCATCCCCACCCCCCCTTTAAGGAAAGCTCCTTAAAAAACTTCTCCAAAGCCAACGTCATGCTTCTCAAGTCAGAAGTAACAAACTTCATGACACCCATGCAGATGGGAACTGGAAGTTCAACTGCTGAATCGTACAGTAAGGTGCTGTACGAGCACATTCACTCGTGCATGGACTGAGCCATCCCAAATAGAACCAAGACACTGTCCTCTAACAAAAGGAAGCCAATCTGGTGGTCCCCTGCCATAAACAAGCTGTACAACAGAAGGAAGAAACTGTTGCAGAAAAGAGGAAGAACCCAGGATTCAAAAAACTCCCACACCAGCCTCAGTAGAAAGCTGAGATCCCTCATAAAATCTTCCAAAGCTAGTTATGAAAACAAAATTGCCAAAGATTCCAAAGACAACCACAAGGCATTCTATAGCTATGTCAAGTATCTAAACGGCAATACTCAGATCTGCTCTGAGATACAGCAGAATAGTACTAGATATACTGATTTCAAGGATATTGCCAATATCCTGGCAGATAGATTCAGTGCCAACTTCACCCCCTCTCACCCCCTAAAAGGCCCATCTCAATACCGAAAGAATGCCAAATTCCGGTAATCACAGCCACTCAGTTAAAAAACGCACTCTCCATAGCCAAGAATACAGCATCCATGGGACCAGATGACATCCCGGGCTGTGTACTGCATGAACTACAAAATGAACTGAGACCTCACCTGTGTGTCATGTTTAATCATAGCCTCACCTTAGGCTTTGTACCCACAGAGTGGCACACAGCTATAGTCATCCCACTCCACAAGGGGGGATCCACTTTGGATCCCGGGAACAACCGTCCCATCAGTCTGATGAGCCTGATCTGCAAGGCCATGGAACGTATTATCATGGAACTTATAAACAAGGACATTGCCAACCTTCAAACACTGGACCCCACCCAGTTTGGGTTTGTGAAGGGCTGATCTTGCCTCCTGAACCTGATCAACTTCTTTGAATCAGTCGCCAGAGCCGTGGATGAGGGTAAGGTGGTTTACACAGCCAACTTGGACCTCGCCAAGGCTTTTCACACTATCTTCCACTCTGGAATCATAGATAAACTTACTAAGCTGGGCATTCATCCCTACATCACTCGATGGGTTGCAAACTGGCTTACTAACAGAATGCACACTGTAAAAGTAGCCAACTCCAAATCCAGCTCCAGACAAGTGACAAGTGGTGTACCGCAGTGTTCTGTCCTAGGGCCACTCCTGTTTAGCATCTAGTTCTCTGAAGTACAGGCCAACACTAAGGGACTCTGGCTTACAAAGTTCACAGATGACTGCAAGCTGGGAGCCATTATTAAATCCCCAAATTATGTGGATATACTACAAAAGGGCCTTACCGAAACAGATGCCTGGTGCCAGAGCCATGGGCACAAGCTAAATGCCAAAAAATGTATAGTTGTCCTCTTTGGGAAAAACCACATAGGTGGCAGTACACTAAACACCGAAAGTGTGATAAGAGACCTAGGGACACAGGTGGACAGTGGTCTCACCTTTGATAACCACATAGCCACAACAGTTAGAAAATCCTTCTACATGGCACACCTCATCACTAAGGGCTTTTCATCCATAAAAAAAAGGAGGTCATTGTCCCTCTGTACTTATCCCTCATTAGACACATTACAGAATACAATCCCTCATTTGGTATGTACCTCAGAAGACATCTGCAACAATTAGAAAGGCTGCAGAAATACCTCACAAAAGAATCACAGGCCTAAAGCAGATGCCTTATGCTGACTGTCTAAAGAAACTCCATCTCAACTCTGTTGCATATCTCCTACTCAGAGGTGATCTCTACCTAACATGCAAGGCCATGTCAAACCCAGAGTTGTGCACATGCTACACTTAAAGAAATCCCAATCCCTCTGAGCCACATGTTCCAGGGATCTTAACCTTGTAATTACAATGAATAGAACATGCTGGAGGGATAGGTTCCTGACCCAGAGACTCCCCATACTCTGGAATAGGCTGCCCATATATGTTAGGCAGAACGCCTCAATGGCACTCTTCAAGAGGAACCTTGACGATTGGATGGGAGATAGGAAATTCACCCCAGGGATCACAAAAGTGTCCCTGCTAGACAGGGGTCCAGGAAAGTAAATATCTGTGGGAAGCAATAGCCAGGGAATCATTATGGCTAGGCTTCTATAGGCCCTAGGGCCGATAGCCTAGTACCTACCTATGAACCTATGAACTTACACTAGACTCTGTCCCTTTTAATGTTGAATCTCTAAGACTGTGAACTATTTGACACTGTTTCAGTTTGTGTGTACAGGCATGTATTTATTTTGAAGTGGGAGCAAGGTGTTACTGAATTATTCTAGGGCAATACTAGAATCTGAAACCAAAATCTAGTACTTTTACACAGAACCAGTAAAAAAATGTGAGGTGTAATGTCAGATACTATTGGTCATGCTTGACAAAAACCTCTGTAACTGGCATAGTTTTGGATTTTTATGCACACTGTGGTGATGGAGCAGATAGAACCCACTGAGCGATGACAGCTAACTCACAGGAGTGGGAGTGCTGAGGCTGGTAGTTTCATGTCTTGCTAGTTTTCTTTTATGACAACTATTTTCTGTCAGGATTACTGGAAGCTCACTTAGGCAGTGTATTCTTACTTTTTGCAAGAGATTGTGGTAAAAGTAGAGCATGATGCTTATCATTAACATGAGCAATTGTACTCAGAAAGGACATTCAGAGACCGCTTCCTTTAATCACTGAATGAAATTTTTAATTTGCTGTAGTTCAAGTAAACACGTATTGCAGCTTCAAACTTTCATCTCTCACCACTTAATACCTCACAAACTGACTTGGCAATTTCAGTTTCACAACCACTGATTATCAACCCCCTACAATGGGACCTTTTGCATGCAGATGGCACTTTTACTTATAGTATGATTCACTGTGATCTGCTTGAGTTTGCAAGTAGACTGAAAGGTGCTACTTTGAATACAAGTAATACAGTAAGACTTCCAATCCATACATTTGCAATAATGAGCCAGCCAAGATACTGTATTTCAAGTGATTGTAAGTGAATGAGACTGAGACCTCAGAGCAAGTAACAGGTTAGTCACTACATTTCTCCACCCTAGTGTCCTCCAGTATAGTTAGGGATCCTAGGGTGCATCAGAATGACCTCCATATGTGCGGCTTTTCCTTTTCAGTATCCTGTAATAAAATGTCCTGGGCAGTCAAGTATGTCTTTTTTGCATGACACCTCCACATTTAAGATCCAAGTAATTGATGGTTTAGATTACAGAGTCTGCATTTTTTGTGTAGTGATTTGACTAGTTGGGTAAACATTTTGAATGGTTTAAACATTGTTGAGGACTAGATTCATAGAAGAATTGCAGTCAGTCAACTCAAACAGTGGTGTGTGGTTGGCTTGATATGGGAAGAAAGTGTTTCCACATGAGGAAATCTAAAAGGGATGATAAGGTAGGCAATATATATTGTTGCTGTTCTGTTTAGAGAGCTCTAAATTAGAGTTTCAGTAATGATCCAGTTACTGCTTAGGTCAGTGAAGGTTAGGCATGGTGTCAGGGGTATGATAAAATGAGTAAAATACATAGTATTGTATAGAAGCACACATGGATGATTGCTAATGACAAATCCAAAGTTAGTTGGAAGGTTGTATTATTGGTTAAGGTCAGGTTTCTGCATGCTTCAGTGTAGGACGGTTTCAAGATGGACATGACTTCAAGTTCTGTCAGTCTCATAAAATATTTTAAATGCTTTTGGCATTTCACTGAAATATTGTGTTAATTTATTTTCTGCCATTTAATGTTTTTTTAAAGTATTTAATCGTATTTGTAGTTAGTTTGTGGCATTGTTATTTAACTTTGTGTGTTGTAATGCCATTTGCCTATTGAATAGACATTGACCATTTTATATTGTTGTTCTACCTTTCAAATTGTTGTTTTCAACTGATTTAACTCCTAGAAGCAGTAAACCAGAATGATAAAAGTTCTGGAAATCACTCCAACAAAACATTTTAAGGAGAGTACAGCCCAAAAGTTAAAGACAGATGCACCAGTCAAACTCCAAGATCTGATTGAAACAATCACTATGTTCTAGGAATTACTGATTAATCTCCGGAATCAGTCAAAACAAAAATAATTTAGTCTTTGCCAATGTTATAAAAAGAAGGAAAGTTCCCCAAAATTAGATTTCATAAATGAGGTTTGTATCAAATGAATCATTTATCAAAGGTGCAATTAAATAACTAAATTACTTGAAAGGTACCCTACCTGGGTATAGAGGCTTGTAGCCATTAAAACAATATACTTTTGAGGCCTTTCTGAATCCATACCTTTCAGGCATCTGATTATACTTTTTATGAGAACCTTTTCTGTTATTACAGATCACTGATTCTTTGATTAGGTAATTGCAGAGCAAGAATATAGTTCAGGTTTACCATCATCCTCTTTGCAAATTCCTTACTTGGTTTTAGACAGCCTTATTAGTTATTAAGCTGTCTGGTTAGTTTTGTTACCCTGAAGAGCAAGCCTGATTTTGTTTGAAAAGAGGGGAAATCAGAATTCATGATGTTATTCTTTTTGAAATCAATTATGCATTGAAACAACTTTCTAAATATGTGCAAGTTCTACTGAAATATTTTTTTATTTATTTAACATTTGTTGACCTGGAAAGTCCGACTAGGACAGAACCTATTTTCATTGAAGGCCCGGGGAGAAATGCTCCAGACACGTCTTTAGAATGTGGGAGGAAACCAGAGTACCCAGAGGAAACCCATGCAAATGCAGGGACAACATGAACTCCACACAGAAGGCACCCCAGTCGAGAATCGAACTGGTGAACCTTTTGCTGTGAGAAGACAATGTTAACCAATGCACCAAATATCAAATAAAATTCCAACTGAAGTAAGCATAGAGGATTAAGGAGATGTTAATGAGTTCTTTCCTGTGATCCAGTAGTTCAGAGTTTGATTCCTTCAGCTACCATTGCCCAACTGCATGTCTCTGAGCAAGTCACTTAACCAGATAGTGCTCCGGGCCAGACTCTGCAAAAGGTCATTGGAAATCAATACTTTACCCTGGTTAACAAATGCAAATATAAGAACAAATATAATAAATATCCAGTGATCCTGTTTTTCCTCAACAGATGCCGGAAATACTCATATCATAATTTATCTGAGGCTGGAAATTGATTTTGCAAATTGCACACTCTGAAACTGTCCAATTGCATTTTTCTTGTACTTGGTCTATCTTAAATAAGTCTTTTTTCTGATTACTTTAGCCTTTTAATTGAAGTTATAGCCAGTCTAGATTTTCAGAATCAATTTGCTATGTCAGTCTTTGATACATTTTGGATGTTTTTCTTTAAGATTTTAATGTTTATAATTTTACTCTGAATCATATTGATTGGATACAAGTTACGGCTCTTCAAAGGGGTGTTTAACTTGTTTTCAATAGTTACTCGTGACTGCGGTGGTGGTGCTGCGGTAGCGTTGTCGCCTCACAGTAAGACATCCTGTTCGATTCTCAGCTAGAACGTCTTCTGTGTGGAGACATGCATGAATGGGCATACCTTCATTGAAGGTTGTGCATCAGGGCCGGCAACACGACACGTAAAAATCTACTGCCAATCATTAGCGGACCGGAGTTCTGCTGTGGCAATCCCTAACCGGGAAAAGCCGAAAGACACAACATTGTTAGAGACATTTCTTATTTTCATTGTTTCTTCAAGCTAGATCAGGATACCCAAAATGTTTGAAGACGTGAACATTTTTTTATTTTCTCTTGCTAGCTTAAACAATGCTTGCCTTGGTTTCTTTACTTTCTTTGTATACAAGATATGAGCAAGTAATAGTATAAATATTTGGTGTAGTGATGCTCATTAGTTTCCTTTCATCTTGGAGTACCTTCTTTCATTTGGTAATTATTCTTTTTATTGTTTTAGATTGACAAGATTCATTTTTCTCTTTAACACTGTCCATTTAACGTGCATGTTCACTATTTTACCTTACTTTTTCCTTCTTTAACTATTTAAATGTCTTGTCACTGTAACTTTGTTTTCTTTTAAATTATACTTGTAAACTGAGGGTAGGTAATCCTGCAATTGATTATGTTGCATATTTTATACAAAGTCTGCTCAATATTGGTGATCTCACTTTTCTTCATTGGTGGGGCTAAATCAAATTTTTGTTGAATTTAACAATTCTTTGGAATTGATTATACCTTGAGTTGAAATGTTTTAATTATCTGAGTTTCGGTGTTCCTGCTGTTAGAGGTGTTCTTTTTGACACAATTCTTAATAACAATCTTATGGTATTATACCATAGTATTTTTATTTATATCACATGCAATAAAATACTTATTTTTCATTGATGAGTATTCATTTATTGGTCTTTTTATTGAAAGATGAATATCACAGTTCATTTAACTGCAATATGTTGTGATCTATGAGCCGGTGGTGCACTTTTGGAGGATTTTTTTCTGATTTTCTCCATTGTAGTACAACTGTGGAGTTAGTATATATAATTTTAGAGGGTATGGGGTAAAGCCAGGGTTTACCACCCCTTGCAAAAAACAGTTGTGTGTATTTTATGGTTTTCCAGTTATACCTTTTTGGAACTGAATTTTTGGAAAAGCTTATTTCAAGTTATTTTAACTTGATTGAACTTAGGTAAACCATTGGTATCAATGTGTTGATTATATCTGTGCTTTGGAACTTGGAGGGTGAGAATTTGCACTATATCAGATCTAATTAATCAGTTACTAGTTAGCTGATAGTCTTATAGGTAGCTTATTTTCAGTTAAATTCTTTTCTCAGTGAGTGATGTTTTTGGTTACATCTGATGCACTGGGAAATGATTGCTGACTTGTATGAAGCATGGATGGAACTGCTGCCATCAGTGTGAAGAAAAGTTGGCACAGATGGGTTTGAATCTCACCAATACCAACCAGTTGTGAGGAAGAGTCCAAACTGTCACCTGAAGTTTGGCCTTTTAAGCCACACTACTGTTACAAATAAAGTAAAAGAAACAATGTGCTTACAAATCTAACTCAATAATCAATTCATAAAATGCAATATAGATCATAAAATGAATATGCACTTCTGTCCTGGGTATAAGCTTTGAACAGCCACATCTAGACTAGACTGCACACATACCACTGACAGAGCTGAGTCTCTGGCCAAACACTCCAGGCCCCTTTCCTCACCAATCTCTCTGTGTGTGTGAACAATAATGTCTTTCAGTGCCCTTTACCTATGGTATCTACTTTTTACAGAAGATATTTATTTATTTATTTTAATATTTGTTTACCAGGAAAGTTCAACTTAGAATAAAGCCCATTTTCTGAAGAGGCCTGGGGAGAAACTCTCCAGATGCATGTCTTTGTACCGTGGAAGGAAACCTGAGAACCCAGAGAAAACCCACACGAACACAAGGAGGACCTGCAGACTCCGCACAGAAGGCACCCCAGCCGAGAACTGAACTGGAGAACCTCTTGCTGTGAGGCAACAATGCTACCACTGCATTACTGCCCCATCCATATTTACACACACACACACACACACACACACACACACACACACACACACACACACACACACACACACACACACACACACACACACACACACACACACACACACACACACACACACACACACACACACACACACACACACACACACACACACACTATTAAAGGGGAATTCCCCATTGTTTCCCTCCTGGCATGGTAGCACTGCTACCCATCTAGGTAGGGCTAGAGGCCCAACCACAACAACTACCTACTGTTATTCAATTAACTGAATGTAGAATTATTTACATTAATAGTTTCACAGGCAATAGGGCCAAATGGTCTAGCTACTTCAGAAGGCAGATCTTAGTCTTTTTAACCTACAATGTTCAATACCCCTATCAGATAAAAAGTAACAGTCCATAAATATATAATACATAATAAATGACAGCCACAAGAGCTTAAAATAATTAAATGAACTTCAGTTAGTAAAGTGAAGAGTGCAGATACAGATAAAATATGCAGATGTTCAAAAGTGCACCTAGAAGGCAAATTAAAGAGTCAGGTAAGTAGATGGGTCATGCACAGAAGAAAGTGCTGTGCAGCTAACTGGATATCCTAGCTATCTATTACTAAAGAAATACAAATCTGAGATACAACAATAAGTAATTAAACAAATAAATAATGAAACAATTTTTTTCAACAGCATGAAAATACACAGGCAAACTTTTTTCAGAGATGCATCACCATTTTCTCCAAGCCAAGGCAAGACTACAAACTAGGACCAATCTCAGATATATATATATACATTCTGTCAGACTGTATTGGGAAAACAAGTCATTCTAGTTTAGACCCCCTCCACCCGCAAGATTGTCAGTAACAGTGCATTTGTATACTAAGGAATGCTTTCTCTGAAGTGTAATTTAATTATTTAATTACACTATATTAGTATTGGCTTTTCTTGTCCTTACCCTTGTGTGGCGTAGTGATAGATCCTTCTTGAGAGACCAAAGAAGATTACACTTCAGAGACATTTATGGTCTTTATATTTCCATTTACATTCAAAAAGAAGAAAAGTCACACATTCCTGAACCATGGGAAATACAAATTACAGATCAAATGTGTTACCAGTATAAAATACAAAAAATACATAAAATCTTGAAATCAATTTTCCTCTAGCTTGATATTAACCCTGATTCTGCAACTTGTTGTTATCTTTATTTTGGGTTTAGTTATTTTTTTATTTTATTTCCATCCATTGGAATGACTCATTTTGACACTAATGCATCTGTATTTCGTGACATTTTAATGGATCTCTGGTTTCCTTATGTTTTTCCTTTTTATGACAACTTTTGGTGTATAATCTGAAGCTCTTAACTAAATTAGGGTAAAATCTCAACAGAATCAAGGACAAATGCAGAAATTATCAAGGTCAATCTGGGACACTTTAAAAATATTAGTATTATTAACTTCAGATGTTGACAGAATAAGAGAATGTAAATTAATAGATATTTGTCGAAGTAAAAGAAGTCCATAACTGTAATTATTGTCATTATTTATTAAATGTAATTCACCACTTTTTTGTAAAAGCCAGCAGTTTTAAGTGGAATTAAGAGGGTCAGAGATAAAATCTGAGTCAAAATCAGACTTGTCCCTGAAAAGGAGAGCTAAGGGAAATGTTGAACTGCAATGAGGATGACCTTTTGGAATTTAAAAGGTTTGTAAAACTCTTATGAAACCATTTATAAATTCATAGATTGTTGCTAGGCTAGTGACACAGGGGGCCTTTTATAAGCCTAGTCAAGTTTTCCAAAAGAATAATGATGTCCTGTATTCTCCATTCATTTCTAATTCATTTATAATTCATTATTTCTGTATTAAGTAATCATTTACACTTCATTATTTCTGTATTCTGTGTTTTCTTTATTTATGTTATAAAAATGCATCTCATATTGATGTTAATCCAAGAAACTGATATGCTAAGTAGCCAGTGGGATACTGTTAGGAGGAAAAGGATTAGACCTATAGTTATTGTTTAACTGCCTACAACAGAGAGTGTGTGTTAGAATCTTAATTAAAATGGATTTTCCTTATGATATTCTTTCATCTGGAGTTGATCCTGTTGGATGTTACTATTGCATGACTTTTAACAGCCTGTATCTTAAAATGGTCTTTATTTTAGCTCATTAATGCCAGTTGTATGGGTTAGGTGTCTTTTTTTTGTATTCTTTATCTTTTCAAGCTATCATTGATCATACAAGGGACTGGAGCACTGCAATTGATTCCAGTGAAGATATAAGATCAAGCCCAAGAGTTTTCATTCACACTATTCTGAGGCAATGCTGGAATTAATGCATTCCTTTGATTTGTTTGAGCATTTAAAGTTTATTAATTCCAATGAAAACTAATTTACTTTTTATTTGTAGTGCTTACATCATGGTCCAGTGTAGATCTCTTTTTACTTTCCTGTTCTTTGTCCATTGGGCATTTAATCCCATTGTCTTGGAATATGAGTAATGTCTAGATCTATTGTTATTGGACTTAGATGATAACCTACAGAAACTTCCTAACTAATGTAACCCCTCTTAATAAACAATCATGATACATAGGGACACAATTTGATTGGAATGCATGGCTACGCTTAAAAAGACCCTGGTGGTTGTTTAGCCTAGTATATAACTATGAACTTATGAACCAGAGAGGAACTTTTAGAAGGAAATGAAGAAGAATTGTGAGTTTTATGTGATGCATGCTTAAAAGGGGGTTTGTACCCTGTTGTACAATTTAAAGGACTACTCAAACAAAAACGTACTAATGGGTACATCTTCATAATTAATTAAATATTTATTCATTTTGTATAGTATAAATGATTTAGAAAATGCTGCATTCCTGAATGTGAAGTGATTGTGTGGTTAAAGGTTTATAAAGTTTTTTTTAACTAGTTAATTTTCAATCAGATAAAGTCTTGCTGAGTTGTAAAAGGTGAATGCACTTATTGTTAGTGATTTTGTTGTAATAATTTTGGTCTTTCATTCTCTGAGCCTAAGATGGCATTTAGTTTTTCATCTTTAATGTTTTGAGTTCTGCTTTCCAGTAGTTTTCAACTTTATTGGTGTTTTTAAACTCCTAGACTGTTTTGCTTTCTCAAAATCCTTCTCAAGCATGATTAAGATAATTTATGTTCCTCTCCTACCTTTGTGTTAAAAATTCATCCTCTAAACTATTTTTTACAAATGTTTAATACTAGATAGAGCTATCCACTTTCTTCATTTCTGTTTAGTAATTGCACATAACCTAATTTCACTGTTCTTCTACATAAAATATCAATTAATTACTTTACAACTAACACCTTAATTAGGGTCTCCTTGATCTTATTACTAAGGCAAGTACAAATATGACTCTGTCATAGTCTATGTTGGTGTTAATGACCCGAGACATACCTCCCTGGACTACATGAAAAGAGACATGGAGGAGCTCTCCGATCTTGTAGCCTAGGCAAGTATGACCCTAGCCCTGCGTAGCATCCTGCCTTCACCAAAAATGATACCACAGTACAAGGATAAGATGATCAAATTCAACAATTGGCTAAGCTTCTGGTGTCATTCAAAGGGGATCCAGTATCTGTCTGCCTGGGATGACATGCTTGACAGGTCACAATGCTTCACCATAGATGGACTGCACCTGTCACCCCTGGGATTCAGAATACTGGCCAAGGCTCTTGCCACCCCTATAGTGCCTTTTTTAGGCAAGGCTCAAATAACAAACCCACCACCTTAATAACTACAGGAAACAAAAACTGAGGGCAATGTTACTCAACGCTACGAGTCTAAACCTCAAAATGCACTCACTCGAGGAACTCCTCAAAATGGAGAACATCGATATCTGTGCAGTGACTGAGACTTGGTTCAAAGCTCCCAAGAGCACCCCAGCTCTACCAGGCTATAATTCATGACACACATTTTGGCCACAAAACCCGGACTGAAACACAAAGGGCAGAGGCGTGTCCATATTCATCAAGGACATCCACACCTCCAGGCTAGTTGCAAAATACAATGCCTCTGAAATCATCCAAGTGCAACTAACCCAGGGCAAAAATGCATTCCAAATTGTAGCTTGTTATAGATCCCCCATCATGACCCAGGACGCCCACTCCTTGTTCCTGGGGACATTGGAAAAAATAAGGGTCTAACCAAACACAATAATAATGGGCTGTTTCAACTATCTAAACATGAACTGGGAAAACTACTCTTGTACTTACCCCCTGGCTCAACGATTCCTGGAGTTCATAAATTCTAACACCCTGGATCAACTTGTCAATGCCCCCACCAGGAGCAACAAATTCTGGACCTGGTCATTACCAACATGGATGACTTGTGCTCAACGCCCGAGATCAACTCCTCACTGGTTAGATCAGACCATAAACTAATCACCCTAGATATCCACATCCTGACCCCTCCCCCACACAAGGAAACCATCATAAAAATTTTTTCCAATGTGAACTTCACACTCCTCAAAACTGAGGTGACTAACTTTGTGACACCCCTGCAGATGGATAAAATACAGTCACAACTGCTGAATCCTACACAAATGCACTCTAAAAGCACCTGCATGAATGCACGGATTGCGCTATCCCCAACAATACCAAGATGCTATCCTCCAAAAAAAGGAAACTGATCTGGTGGTCCCCTGCCATTAACAAACTCTATAACAAAAGGAAGAAACTGTTGCAAAAGAGAGTAAAAACCCAGGTATGGAGGAACTCACTGACGAGCTTCAGTAAGAAACTAAGATCTCTTATAAAATCCTCCAAAGCTAATTTTGAAAGAAAAATTGCCACGGATTCCATAGACAACCACAAGGCATTCTTTAGCTATGTCAAGTATCTCCATGGCAACACCCCGATCTGCACTGATCTACAACAGAATGGCACAAAATATACAGAGCCAATTGATATTGCCAACATTTTGGCAGATAGGTTCAGTGGAAACTTTTCTCCCCCCCCTCCCCCCCAAAGGGCCCATAACTATACCAGATGATTGTAGAGCCCCAGCAATCACAAACACACAGGTAAAAATGGCACTCTCTAAAGCCAAACACACAGCATCCATGGGACTGGACAACATCCCAGGCTGCATCTTACACAAACTCCAAAATGAACTAGCCCCCCACCTAAAATCCATGTTCAGCCACAGCCTCACCCCAGGCTATGTGCCCACAGAATGGTGCACAGCAGCGGTTGTCCCTCTCCACAAAGGAGGAACCACCACAGACCCCGGGAACTATAGACCTATTAGCCTGACAAGCCTGGTCTGCAAGGCCATGGAGCGTATCACCATGGAACTCATAAAGATATAGATAACCTCCAAACTCTGGACGCTACCCAATTCAGATTTGTAAAAGGTAGGCCATGTCTCCTAAACCTGGTAGACTTCTTTGAAACAGTTACAAAGGCCATAGATGAGGGCAAGATAGTCCACACAGCCTACCTGGACCTTGCAAAAGCCTTTGACACTATTCCTCTTTCAGGAATCATTGATAAACTCACCAACCTTAACATAAACCCTTACATCATGAGATGGGTGGCCAACTGGCTCAAGGATAGAACCCACAGTAAGAGTTGCTGACTCCAGATCGGACTCCAAACCAGTGACAAGTGGAGTACCTCAGGGTTCAGTCCTGGGACCCCTCATGTTTGGTATATACTTCTCTGAAGTGCAAGCAAACACCAAGGGTCTATGGCTACCCAAGTTTGCAGATGACTGCAAACTGGGTGCCATTATCGATTCCCCTGCCGATGTAGACATCCAGCAAAAGGACCTCACTGAGACTGACACCTGGTGTCAAAATCATGGCCTCAAACTAAATGCCAAAAAGTGCATTGTTATCCCCTTTGGCAAAAACACGGTACCCATGACTTACCAAATAGGGGGAAGTTCACCTAACGCATAAAGTGTGATAAGAGATCTTGGGACCCAAGTGGATAGTAACCTCTCCTTTGATAACCACATTGCCACAGTGCACAGAAAATCTTTCTACATGGCCCACTTAATCACAAAAGGATTCACATCTAGAAATAAGGAAGTCATCGTTCCCCTCTACTCATCACTTATCAGACCCTTCATTGAATACAATGCCCCATTTGGAATGTATCTCACAAGACATCTACAACAACTTGAGAGGCCCCAAAAGTACCTCACCAAGAGGATCGCTGGCCTCAAACAATTGCCCAATGCCGACCGTCTCAAGAAACTCAAACTCTATTCGGTCGCATACTGCTTACTCTGAGGAGACCTCTGTCTGACATACAAAGCTATGTCAAACCCAGAATTATTGGACATGCTCCACTTGAAGAAATCCCAATCTCCCCGAGTTACACACTCTAGGGACCTAAACCTCACCACAACAATAAATAGGACATGCTGGAGGGATAGATTTGTGTCCCAGAGACTTCCCATGGTCTGGAACAAGATTCCCATCCACATCAAGCAGACCTCGTCATTAACACTATTCAAGAAAAACCTTGATAAGTGGATGGGTGATAGGAAATTCACCCCTGGGATTATGTCTGGGGCACTGCTTGATAGAGGGGCAGGAATTTAACAATACATGGGTGGTGAAAGCCAATACAATACAGTTGGCTATGCTTGCTTTGGCCCTCAGGCCGGTAGCCTAATACCTTCCTATGAACCTATGTTATAATGAGTGAGTGAGCAAATAAGAATTAGCAGTAGTAGGAGGAATATGAGAGGTTTGATTAAAAAAGACAGAGGTAGTGAAATGAGGATGGAAGGAGCTGCACATAAGAACAGGACGTGAAACAGATGTGGAAAATCATTAAACATGTGAACAATTCCTGGGTGGGTAGCATGAAAGTTGAGTGGGCAGGATTAATAATGGTTTGTTGTATCCCACTGGAGGCCATCAGGTAAACAGACTGGTTTGCAAAGGCAGAAGAATTCATATGTCATATGGAAGGCAAGACAATAGAAAGTTGGTTTATCTATGTGAATGTTGGGGGGAATCACAAAGATAAAGAGTAATGCACAGCTATCAGAGGCATTTGAGACATGTGTAATGGGTGTGATAGTCTTGGAAATAGAAGCAGTCTAGTGATTGGTAAAAATTAAGAGAAGGGAGCAGTAATTCAAAGAAAAGTAGAGTCAAGGCAGAAAGAAATTAAAGTGGTGGTATTGAAAATAAGCAAGAAGATGAAAGGTGCAAGGAAGTGGTACAACATAATGTTAGTGGGGTTTACTGGGTGATGAAAGGGAATATTTTAAGTGTGAGAGAGAAGCGGTGTATGTCAGAGTGGAGAAAAGATTTAGACTAGAGGCACAGGTTAATGTTAAGCACTGCTACAGAGAAAAGAGCTCAGTTGCAATATCAGAAAATCAGCTGGCTATTAAAATTGCCACAGGCTAATGACCCAGAATCAAAATGATTTAAAACAGACATAATACAATATAACAACACTATAAAATCTACATGATGCAAGGAATTTAAGTGCTGTGATTTACATGGCACTGAAAAGAAGGCTGATGTATTGAGTTTACTTTGTAAGCTAATTGTAACACAACACGGTTAGCTATTGAAACAAGGTTAGTTTCAGGAAATATAACAAAATATTCTGAGCAGTATAGCAAAGTGCTCTCTTACTGACACATGGCCAAGCTATGTGCAGTAAAGGAGTAATATGTTACTTTTCATAAATGAGTTTCACCACTGAAATCCATCTATCCATCCACAACCCATTTCCTCATTTTTGCTCATGGGGTCAAATTTTCACTTCAACAGTAATAATCATCTAGAGAAAAGGTTCACACCACCAGGTGACAGACACCACTTGAGTAAGTTGCATTAAATTTCTAAGACTGATAGACAATAAGGTAATTACTCTGAAAGCTAAAGGTGTGAAACAGGCACAGAAACCAAAAACATGTTGGATAGTACCGGTTAGCCCATGAATACTGTTTCCTTTCAATGTCACTTAACACTTGTAGTGAATTCTAACATCCAAGTGATAGCACAGGCAGTCTAGATTGAATTAGAGAAGCAGAGATGATAAATTCCTGCTGGTACAAATGCTAGAGCTTGTTGGTTAGTAGTTGGCAGTAGAAAGCAGTGCTAATGTTTCAGCAGTGAGGAGCATCATTCATTGGCATTGTTTATACTGAGGTGACCTGGTAGTGAATGCCAGAAAACTATAACCTTATCAGCAGATATTTACTGATCTGTGGGAGTGTCAATTGTGCTTTGATGTTTTTTGCTACAGAAGTAAATTATACACAAAGAGCTGGTTGCAACCTGTTCAGTGGACGGGGCAATAATCATCAATACTTAAAAGAATCTTCTGTAACAGCAGAAAATCAAATGCTGGCCTGAGATATTAGGGTCAACAGGGAACTAACAGTGACCTAAGACTATAGGAAAAGTGGATAAGCATGATCCTAGTCAAACTCAGAAAGTAAACTGCAGGCATTTGAAATTTGTGAGATGAGGGACAGTTGTTCATTTACTCAGTTAAAGTAGGCATGTGACCTTAATGGAACAGGGGAACCAAGAAGAGATTTTGGGAGTGGTGGAGAGGTAGCCCAGTTTTATCAAACTGTATTAAAGGCAATGATTTTAATAAAGCTGATATAATATATTTTGAGATTAATAATAGATATCAGAGAATAGCAGTGTAAGTCAGGAGTGGAAAAAGGGAGATACTAAGAAATGTATTGCCTTAGGTAAATAAATTTATATTCAAGTAAAAGCATGTAGCCCACCCAAGCTCTTTTGCTGAACATGAATGCTGCCTTTTGTCAACTTGCAGAATACCCTTAGCTCCAATGTATGCAATGTTAAATCCTTTGATTGTTTCAATGTTCACCACTTCCATTAGTAGAACATTCCCATTATTGACCATCAATTCTTTAAACTCCACATTTCTTTCCTGACCTCATTGATACCATATATTTAACTTCATTTCATGCCATCTAGGTATGTTGCTGCTAATGATGCAGTCTCAGTATAGTGTCTTACACATAGACTGCCAAATACTGGTCTATTGCACTAGCTTCTGAACTTTTCCCTCATTTTGATACTCTCTGTAGTTTGTCTACCTGTTAGAAAGTTTATAGCTGTCAAAAAATGAGAAAATGTTTTTCTTCTAAGGGTTATGCTTTGTCAACAATGGTATGCTGTACAGGACTGTTCTCAAACTGATCCCTGTACCATACATTAAAGGAGCCCATCACTGTTAAATGGCAGCCATTTTCTTTTCAACCGCTGTGTCCTATTGCTCATATGAAGTATCTTGCTACGTAGACCTATTATCAGAAACAGCATTATGTTTTTTTTTCTTTACTGAATCTTGCTGGTATTGTCACTCACTATCAGCTTCATTTGGAAGACTATAATACACTGAACAAGAAGTAGCAAGAATACGATTACCATTTCTTAACAAAAAAATAGGTGTTCCTAAGAAGAACTTATTTCTACTGGCAGCAGTACTCCTGATCATGTTAGGGAATGTTCTAGATGATGTTAGGGACTTCTAGCACCAGATGAATAGAAGATATCCCTCTTTCTGTCTGTTGTTGTGCAATAGCTACACTGCTGCATCCCTTTCCCACCTCTGGTAATTCAAAAATAATCCCTTTCTCTGTCTCACAGCCACAGTTCAGAGTCCATCTGCCGTCCCTTCACCAGTTCTTCTGCAGAAATATAAAACTCCATTCTGTCTACTAGTTTGTAATGATACCTATTCTCCTTAAGGATGAAAAAAATAGTTTGATATTTCTGTGAAATAGTCAGACTTTGTTGTTTCCCAAATGTTTGCATCAGCTGAACTGGACAGTCGTTCTGGGTTTATGTAAATTTCCTGGTTCATATGTCTGTGCATTACAATGAACATCTCTGCTTTCCCCGACATGCATATGCAGAGCTAATGAGTCAAAGAAGATGGACTACTGACAAACAACATGAAAATTCCTGAAAGAAAGACAGCCAGTCGTTGGACAGGTGTTGCAGCAACAGTGAGTTATGCTACACCAATCAGAAGCCAACAGATGACTGGAAAGTAAGAGATGTTCTGCAACTAGAACAAATGAACACAGTCTATACGTATATAAACATTACTGGATTGCATTGAAAGAATGTCAGGGCTAATTTAGGAATAAGGAAGGGGTTTATCAGAGCTGCAACAGTAACAGGTACATTTTGTGGGTGCTGAAGACCTTGAGGGTTGGCTTGGCAAGCATATAAAATGAGCAGCAGTTTTAACAAAGAGTTTTCTGAATAAATAAATTCAGAGGATTGACTCAATGTTTTTTAACACCTTTATTGAATTATTACTTAAGACAAAGACAAACATATATTTATATGAAAGAAAACAAACAATATTAACATGTTCCCAGTTACAAACATTATACATTGCATATATTATTTTATGAAATTATCAATGAATTAAATAAATTATTAAATTCCTGTCTTCCTTAAACATCACTCTTCCTTTAAAACATTACTCTGCATGTATTGTTCCCACAATTTCCATTTTTTCTATGTAATTTGCTGCTACCCTTTCTAAAGATCCCACTTCCAGTAGTTTTATCTCTTTTGCAATATCCAGTACTTCAAATACAGTTGGTTTAGACTTCATTTTCTAGTAATTGTTTTTTTTGCAGCCTTACTATGTCTAAACAATTCAGATCCTATATCCCAGCCCCCCCCCAAAAAAAAAAATCCTTAGTTACACCCATTTGCTCATCCAATATTTCTGATTGAGTTCTCTGTGGGGAATTTTTAATGACTGCCAACTTGTTACACTTCCAATACTTATGTCCCAGTTATCTCTTTCTTTCCCATCACACCTCCAACATTCGGCATCTACCTCAGGAACAATTCTTTGCAGTCTGCTTGCGGTATAAAAATACCCATGCAAACACTTCCAAACAAAAATCTCAAATCTTATAGACTTAGTTGTATATTTGGGAGCCACACATATGTTTTCCCATTGTTTAATTGTGAATTGCATATTTAATCTCTCTTCCAAATCTTTTCAGACGTCCTTTGATTGATTCCTATAGTTACTATGCAATATTTTCTATACCCTACTAATTATCCCTTTTTTAACAGCAGCTTCTGTTTTAGATTTAACTAAAACCTCTACCAGAGCCAGTTTTTCACATAGGATTCCCTTATCTCTTTCTCTTTGCCTGTACTCTGATATCAATCCCTGATAGGGAAGACAGTCTCCAGCCTGCAGTCCAAATGTCTTCTTGGCCTTTTCCCATTCTATTACCTTTCCTTTTCTAATTACATGGTCCCAAAACTTTGGTTCGTTTGCCAGCTTTCTGCAATAAATTCCAGTACCCTCTTGCCTGTTCTCTGTACCCCTAACTGCAGTCATCTGTAATCAGCAAAATCTCCTTTCTGCATTCCCATGTTGGCTTAGTTCTTAGAATATTTTGTGTTACTTTATGAATATAATATTCTGTATGACTGCTGTTATTCTCCTTAAGGCTCTGTATCCAAAATCTCACTCTCTTCTTATTTCTTGACCCCTTCCCCCATTTCATCATTCATTTCTACTTTGAAATATAGCTTCCTGCTTATGTTATGTATATGTAACTGTAGCTCTATAATATCCTTTAAATTCAGTAACCCTAAACCACCTTGTTCTATTGGAAGGCTCAGTTTATCCCACTTGACTCTTGTTCTCTTCCTCCCCCAGATGAATTCCTTCAATTCTTTATTAATTACTGCCCACAACTTCTCCTCTGCTTGATAAAAATATGCCTGACCTGTATATAAATCAAAAGGGACTAAAAGCATCTTCACTGATTGTATTTTGCTATCCATATCCATAAATAAGAGCTTCCAATTTCTCAGTTTTTGTATTATTATTTTTTGTGTAGTCTCTTCCCATGTGTCCTTAGCTACCATAACAGAATCATTTTAATCCATACTCTTAAATATTTCATTTTATTGTGTCCCCATAAATATGGGCATTGCTGAACCAGTTCATGTATGGGTACATAGTTTACAGCTATAACCTTTGTTTTATAGGTTCATAGGTTCATACTAGGCTATCTGCCCAAGGGCATTTATAAGCCTAGCCCATAGTTATGTGGCTTTCGCCACCCCTTTAGTTTGAATAAAAACTATGCCTATCATTTTGCTGTGCCTCTGTCAAGCAGTGACGCTGAAGTAATCCCTGGGGTATATCTGCAATCTCCCATCCATTGGTCAAGATTCCTCTTGAACAAGACCAGAGGTGCTCTGCCTCACATGTACCGGGATTTTGTTCCACAGCATAGGGAGTCTCTGGGTGATGAATCTGTCCCTCCAGCACGTTCTATTTATAACCGTGTCAAGGTTTAAGTCTCCGCCCTTGTGGTTCTGAGGGATCTAGATTTTTGAGGTGAAGCATATTCATCAAATCTGGGTTTGACATGGCCTTATATGTCAGGCACAGGTCACCTCTGAGCAAGCGGTATGAGACTGAATAGAGCTGGAGTTCTTTCAGTCGGGCAGCATAAGACATATTTTGAGACCCTTTATCCTTTTGGTGAGGAACTTTTGGGGCCTTTCAAGCTGCAGCAGGTGTCTGGTCAGATACATTCAACGGGCATTGTACTCAATCATAGGTCTAATAAGTGATGAGTACAGGGGGACGATGACCTCCCTTGATCTAGATGTGAATCCCTTCATGATCAGGTGGGTGATATAGAAGGTTTTCCTAACTACTTTAGCAACATGAGTGTCAAACGAAAGGCTACTGTCAACCTGGGTCCCCAGATCTCTGATGACTTTTTCTGTGCTCAGTGGATTGCCACCTATATGGTAGCTAGGGGTAGCCTTGTTTTTCCCAAAGGGTATGACTATGCATTTTTTGGCGTTATATACTGAAAAAACATAAACTGTCTCAAAATGTTCCACAACACTGGGATGTCCTTTTTCTGGTTTTATCGTATGCAAAATAATAATATCTGCAAATAAAGCCAAATTTTCTTGACTACCATACCAATTATATCCTTGAACGTCTGAGTCCCTTACGTTTGACTCACAATGTTTGAGAGATCATATCCTTAGGAGTTCCTTAAGCTCTGATCCTAATTCTGCTATGCAGAACAACATTGGCTACCTACTTATTTATGTTATTTGTTGATCAGGGTAAGAACTCTAATCCACTTGGAGCTTTTCCATGTTCACTTGAAATATGCACAGTTATTTGACTATAATCCCTGGCAATGTTAAATCTGTCATACCCTCTCAGATGTCCCTTTCCAGTATATGTATAGTACTAAATATGGCCATTTAATGAGTTCACTGAAACCTTTCAGTACTTTGTAAATACCCTTTATAAAATAAGGGTTAATGTACAAGATGCTACCTAGCATGAGCTGCAAAAAACAACTTTATGGTTATATCAAAGTATCTCTTTTGCTGCTTCAGTCTTCCTCTCTCCCTCGTGGGTACACTAATGACACTGACCCAGCAGTACCCACCCTAGCTCAAGGCAAACCAGCCAAAACTGCCACCTCAGCTTTCATGCAGTCACATGTGAGTGATTCATAGGATTATGCAGTATGAATTAATACTTCTGGTAGATAAAGATAGAAGGTGAAAAGTCTGTTAATTTTTCTCTTTTTCTGTTGTTTTTGGATTGACTGCAGCGTTTGGCTGCAAAATGTCTGCATGTCCGCTGTGTGCTGTGATTCCATCCTACTATAAGGTAAAGAGTCTGTTTATTTTATATATATATATGTGTGTGTGTGTGTGTGTGTGTGTGTGTGTGTGTGTGTATATATATATATATATATATATATATATATATATATATATATATATATATATATATATATATATATATATATAGTTCCTCTGCATTTGACCAAATGTACGTTTGTTTGACAAATGCAGGGGGTGCGATTTAAGGGTCTATATTATATCATTGAATACTTAAAAAAGCAAATGATGAATAATCGAACCCATGTAAGTGAAAGCTTACAATCTCAAAAGCTCGGAACAGCGATTTTTTTCCAAGGGGAAAAATTGCTGTTCCAAAAAAAAAAAAAAAAAAACTTGAAATAATACATAAAGTGGGGGGCTTCGTCCCACTCACCCCCCTACTTAAATATACCAACTCCGAGATCACACTACAGTGCTGAAAATGGCAAAGTAATGGAAGCGGCCAAGCAAATTCTTTCCCTGGGAAAGAATTTGCTTAAAAGCCGCTTCACTATTTTGCCTTTTCGTTGTTTTAAGTTCAACCAAGATGCATTCGATATAATGCGTCTTTGATCATCTAATAGGAACCCGTGATTTAATGTCGACAGTGTGGAGGACCAAACAGCGATATGTCGAAGGTGCAGCTGGCTGAACTGTGGCTATATTGATAGCACGGAATGTTAATACAGCTAAGTGGGATGGGGTGAGAGCATGTTTGTGGGTGCGCGTGTGAGTTAGGGGTTAGGGTTGGGGGTGAATGAAGAATGGGTCTTGTGTGCCTGTGTGCAAGTCTGTGTATTTTAGGTTAAGGGTAAGGGTTAGGTTAGGGGATAGGTATAGTGTTGTTTGTGTGTGTTTGTGAATGTTAAAACCTTCCCATAACACTGTCACTATTCAGACAAATTTGAGGCTAGTGTTAGAGAGATTTTAATTTTAATATCGGGAGAAGAAATAGTTTTCCTCTCCAGATATTATTACTTTTGTTTTTTTTTTGTCGGTATTATTATTTTTGTTTTTTTTTACTGTGTATGATTGAACTTATTCTGTTGGTATTTTACATTCAACAAAAGAGAAAATGAAGACCAATCACCACAATGAGAAGGCTAAATATATAAAATCTATTTGGTGAACGCTTTCATGCCTAAAGCACTTCTTCAGACCATAAAAAAACAACAAAATACACAGTTCTTAAATACCACAATCAATTCAGTAATTAAACACAGATCAATAAAAATCTATTATCAATGATGTAATCTACGCATTTTCAAAACAGGTTTTAAAGGGATATTGTCATTCAAGCCGAAATCCCTCGTACCTTACAACTTAATGATCCACCTCAGTTCCTCATATTCTGTATTACTGATAACATCACCTCCCCTGGTGTTAATAGAAATAAGTTGCAACACCATAAAAACAAAAGAGTGTCCTGGATGGTCAGTTACATGCTTCACTAAAGCACTTGTCATGATATCCTTGCGTATATTCCCAACATGTTCCAGTATTCTGTCTTTCAGATGACAATTAGTTTTTCCCACATAGAAACTGGAACAGGACTGACAAATTGCTATATATACCAAGGGCAGGATTCACGAAGCCTCCGTGTAAGAGATACAAGGCTTACACGGAGGCTGCAGTTAAACGGTGTGACGTCAGCATGTCATGCATATGCATGAGGGCATGCTGAATCACACCTAAGGCTAACACGGTCCATGGAAGACAGTAGGGGGCGTGTCCGTAGGCCGAGCCGTGCAAGCGGACACGCCCCCTGAAGAGTAAAAGTGCCCAAAGTAAACACCCATGACAGAGTCCATGGAAATGTGAATGAACACAACACAACACATGCCCCCACAGACTATGAACATAAAATATATAAATGAACATGTTATATATTTTTTTAAATCGTAAAGATGTTTGCCCGTGAGTGTGCTCGTTTGCGCAGGCGTGCCCGTATCTTAGCCACAGTTAGCAGTCAGTGGAAAAGCATATAAGAACTAAATATGCAAAGTAAACCAAGAAGCAATAGCGTAGCAGTAGAGACGTCGGCTGAAGAGCAGGCAGTCATGGTTTGAGCCCCCACAACATCAATTTTTATTTTTAGTAAAATAAGCACGAAACAAGTCCCTGACAAACATGTACACATATAAAATTATATTTTATGTAAAATGTAATGAAATAGGCCATTTATTTTGAAGAAATGTGAGATAAAATAATAAAAAATGCCAGATGTGCCTATAGCTGAGCTACAGTTTAACAAGGTCAGTGCATCTGCCCGTAGGTGAGCAGTGGTTTAACAGGTGTAAAATGAGTGCCCGTAGGTGAGCAGTGGTTTAACAGGTGTAAAATGAGTGCCCGTAGGTGAGCAGTGGTTTAACAGGTGTAAAATGAGTGCCCGTAGGTGAGCAGTGGTTTAACAGGTGTAAAATGAGTGCCCCTAGGTGAGCAGTGGTTTAACACGCTGAAACTGTGTGCCCCTAGCTGAGCTGAGCGTAATATGCGTGCTGACAGCCAAATGAAGCGTAAACCAGCGTAACCCATTTGCACAGAGCTGCGCACCACGCCAACAAGCTAACCGACGGGCAACGTTGAGCAAGCTGTAACAAAATTGCCTTTACACAGACACCCCCCCTAGCCTGTCTAGACAGTCATAAAATATAAAAAGCAGTGGCCAGATTCAAACCCCGGATACCATGCACCATAGTCAAGGTACTGAACCACTAAGCCATGACAGCTGTACTTAGAAATGCAGTAATAGCAAATATATAGGAATGAATAGAAAGTGGAGCATGACAAAGCAGGTTTTGTGAAGTTGATACAATTCCAAAATGGCCAATCACAGATAAGTGCGGGAAAAATGGCATATATAAGCCCCATAGGTGGGAATACACAGCATAAACGATTGTAGAACTAACTTGCAGCCAGAATGTCAGGAGTAGGTGAGGGTAGTTGCTTTCGAGCACAGAGGTGGGGCGTTGAGGAGTCCAGATACATGGTCTGGCTCCTAGTCCACAATCATGAGGCCCAACTCATGCAGGGCCAGGTCCTGTGGGGAGCATATAGGGCTGAGGCGTGGGACTAGTTGGCTCATGATCTCACCAGTGCCACAGGGATTCCAAGGACTGGTGAGCAGGTCCGTCACCACCATGCGGACCTGAAGAGACATAAGCAGGACCAATTGAACCTTTGGATCCAGGAGGCCCGGCAAATGCCCAACGTCCCACTACTGAGTAAGTTACATTTAATTATGTATGTAAGAAATTAAACTAGCTGATATTATGGAGATGTGTATTCCAATATTACTTCATTTATATTACAGCTGCAGGTGTCCATTCTGCAAACCGCAGAGCCTATGGTGATAGGCTGGTGCGGTTGCGCCACCAGGCAGGTCAGTAATCCACTCCCAGTAACTGTAAAGAAATATAAAAGTATGACAGTTAGCAAAAGAGAGCAGTGTAGTCACTAAGTAATAAAATGTGCAAGTCACAGTGTAAGAGTGTTTGCAAGTATTGCTTGATTACAAAAGTGTGTTGCAGTCTGTAATCCAAACAGAAAAATGAAAATGTCTGAAATAAAGATGCCTCACCTGTAATATAATAGTACACAACCTGCAGCAGGCTGAAAAGTACAGCTGCAGAAGATGAGCAAATCACATGTGTGAAATATATCCCTGTTGAAATACTGAAACATGACAGAAGTGAGACTGCTGGAAAGGATTTTAATAACTACAGGTAAAACATGTCAATAAAGCCTAGAAGTAAGTACCATCCTGAATAGTAAAATGAAAACAAGTGAGAGAGTGTGTGAAAGAGTTATGAATCCACCAATAAAGTAGTAATAACCCCTGAATAAAGTATACTGCAGTCAGTACAGAATGAAATGAATGTGACAAGTAGAACCAAACTGCGAAATGTGTTCAAAGTGTTGCTGCAGCTGGAATGTGTATCCCAAAATCTGGATATGTTGCTCTCAGTCTGCAATATGCAGATAGTATGATTGTCTGAAATACCAAACATCCACAGTTGTCTATAGCTATATAAAGCAAATGTAGCAGGATGATGTAGCTGAACAAAGCCAGATATGAATGTGTATGAATAACAATAAAATGTATATTGATGTAGCAGTAACAGTCCTATCACCAAATTGAAGTAGTTATCATATAGGAAACTGTAGTTAGAACAGTAGTGTGTATATATCTGCAGCTATTAGAAATGTACAGCATATGTATTGGTATTCAAAGGTGTTAATAATATTTTCTTCACCCCACCCTATAACCACATATAATCCAGTCCACGTGAAATTGGTATGTGCAATCACAATTAACACCCCTGGACATTTGTCCTGTTGGGTCATAAATATTTGCATGTACGTTAATGCATCTGCCCTGTTCATACATCCAAACCTGATGGCCTGTTGCCATCAATCAACCCTGCATGTTGTTGGACTGTGTATTGCTGTTCAAATTATGCATGTGTTATGCTCGCTGTTCAATGGTGTGAATATCTGGGTGTTTGGTTAATGGGAATACTAATGCATGCTGTTACAACTAATTGCGAATGGTAGTGTATGTTACTAACCCAAACTGTCATGACATAATGCAAAACAAAGGACGACAGGGAAGGCGGGTTCCAGCGGACCCACCTCTCCCATCTCAGCTGGCAAGTGCACCTGGCACTAGTGCCCAGTCTGGACCCTCTTCCGGTGGCCCTGTGCCACCTGTGGGTGGAAGCGCTGCAGGGGATGGGGCCCGTCCCCCCTCTACAAGTGTGGCCAGAGAGAACCACCACTCACCCTCCTTAGCGTCCAGACTGTGGTGCGTAGGGAGATCCGGGACTCTGTTCTTGGGCCCCCTACACCAGCTTGAGGCACTGGTGGCACAACTTATGGGCATGCCTGTTGCCCGGTCTACACAGCCCCCAGCACAGCCCCGTCCTGGGCAGTGAAGGAACAGTGGCAACTGCCCATGGGTGGGGATATCAGTTCCACTGTTGCCATCTGTGGGCTCATGGGCTCTGGATATCCAAACATCCGTCCCCGTCAATTGTGTAACCCCCCCACACGTGTCATACACCGTCCCTGTATGCGTCTTGTTTGTCTTGTCTGTTGACCTACCCAACCTACCTCCCCAGCTATACCGACTTCCTTCACCTGACATACCACTCTCACTTGAAAAAAAAAAAAAAAAAAAAAGGGCACTCTGTACCCACAAAAAAATTACGCCCCATACATAGCTGCCCATTCCGCACACATGTCTGCTGGGCATGGAAACTATCAATTACAATTGGCTGTACAACAAGTATTATTGTTGTCCTGACACCTCTCTCAGGGGTGGAAGGTTTCAAATGTCACACCAAATTACATACATATGCACAGCTGTTGCTGATGAAGAAATGGGCAGCTATGGGCCTTACTTACATCCCTCCTGCAAAACCCAAGCTTGTTTCCCTACTGTCTTACCCTCTTTGTGACCCCTTTTTCACCACTTTCCTGTCTCCCCATTTTCATTTCTTTCAAAGAAAATAGCGCGGGTGTGTGCCAGAGTAAGCACTGTTAAGCGGTTGTAAGCGGGTGTGCGAGGAGCTGAATGCCAGTGCGCATGCAGGAGCTCCGCGCAAACCAGTGCTAATCCGGCTACAACTGCTTAAAAGTGCCTTAGTCACTCTGATTGACAGGTCCTGTCGTCAGTTCAAAAGCAAAATAAAATCCCACTGTCAGTCCCGTGCCCAGGACCTTGGAAACAGTAGTCTGCATGACCTACCACTCAGCCATGACTGTTATACAAGAACACTGTGCTAAAATAAATATATCATGTAATAGTAGGAATGAATGTAAAGGGAATATAGGATGTGTAGTACACAAAGCATGTCATTTATACTTACTGTCAAAACTAGTGGATTTCCATAATAGTAGTGTGTGAACAGAAACAGCCATGCTAGTTGGTAGCTAGTAGGTAATAATGTCAGTTAATGTACATATATAAATGTATGTATCTTTATATATATATATATATATATATATATATATATATAGTTATAGGTGTCAGTGTGCATGCACACTTACTACAGGAAAGAGGAGAGAGGAATGGAGAAATGTGAATCTACAACACAGCCTGAATCATGAGAGAGATACTAACCTTTACACTCACAGAACAGTATCCACAGCATACCAGCATGGTCCCTGCCCTTACAATCTGAAAGGGCAATGCCTATCTCACATACCCTTTTATAGCACTGTCCTGAAATCACAGTGAGAACTGCAATCAGTACACAACTGGCTGCATGCAATTAGCAAATGCTGGCTTACAATTGGTACAGAGGCCATCGCATGGACTTATGCAGATACCTACAAAAGCATCCTGTACTCACACTCCACACATGCAATACTTTCATTGCACTGTCTGGAGGCAGACAGAGAGAGAGAGAGAGAGAGACAGAGAGAGAGAGAGAGAGAGAGAAAGAAAAAAAAAAATAAGAACACAAACAACAACACACGGTACACAAACTAAGTTGAAGCTGTCAGCAGTGTCAGTACCAAGCTGGGCCAGCAGAAGCAGGAAGCTGTAGTAGCGGTAATGCAACCAGCTGCGACAAACACAGGTAATGTAAAGTAACAAGTTAATAGTCTACATACTGTGAACCCTCCATATGTGTCATAGGTCTGTATCTATAGGTATGTCCATGTGATATGTTGTGTGCACGTAGTTCCACCCAAAGGGGATGACTATACATTACATGTCATTCAGTGTTAGGCCATGATCCTGGCACCAGTTTTCCATTTCAGTGAGGCCTGTCTGTAGGATGTGTGTGTCAGCTGGTGTAACGACTATGGCGCTTAGTTTGCAGTCATCTGGGAACTTTGTCATCCACAACCTGCACATGTTTGCTTTTACATCTGAGAAATAAATGCCAAACAAGAGTGGTCCTAGGACAGAGGCCTGTGGGATACCACATGTGACTGGCATTGAGTCTGACATGGCTCCTGCAATATCGATATTATGGATTCTGTATGTCAACCAGTGTGCAACCCATCATGTGACATATGTAGTAACATGTAAGCTAATGAGCTTGTCTATGATGCCTGAGTGGGGTACTGTGTTGAAGGCCTTAGGCAAGTCCAGGTAGGCTATATGGATTGTTGCCCTCATCAATGGCTGTAGTGACTGTTTTGAAAGGTCAACCAGGTTCAAAAGGCAGGATCAGCCCATCACAAAGGCAAACTGCCTGGGAACAAGTGTCTGCAGGTACCCAATATCGCTGTATATGCGTCCCATACTGAATCATTCCATAGCTTTGCAGACCAGGCTGGTTAAGCTTATGGTGCGCTAGTTCCCAGGGTCAGTAGAGGTGCCTCCTTAGTGGAGTGGGACCACTGTTGCTGTATGCCAGTGTTCAGGTACATATCCCGTAGTATGGCCAAGGTTAAATATCAGTCTTATATGCGGTTGTATGTCCTCTTGGAGTTCATGCAGCACACATCCAGGGATACCATCAGGTCACATTGATGCTGTGTGTTCTGCTTTGCTGAGGGCGGCCCTCACCTGGACATGTGAGATGATAGGGAGGTTACATTCAGCTGTGATAAGTATTTCTAAGTGTGGGGGAGAAGGAGGGGGGGATACGTGCACCGAACCTGTCTGCAAGAATGTTGCCAATATCTATGTGTTCAGTGAATGTTAAGTAGGTGTGTAGTAACTCAGAGCATATCTGAGGCATTTGGTCCATATGTGTAACATAACTGAAGAAGGCCTTGTGGTTATCTATAGTGTTCGTGGCCATTTCCCTCCCAGAGTAGGCCGTGGATGTTGTTACGAGAGACCGTAGCTTATTACCAGTGCTGACCACAGATGCCTTCCCTTAATGTGAATCTGCTCTGTCCTGCAGTAGCCTCCTTCTATCATTATACAATCAGCCTTTGGCTGATGTCCACCAGACAGGATGCCTAACCTTTGTGCATAGGGTCTGGGTTAGAAATGTGTGTGCATGTTCCATGCATTCTTTGGGATGTCCATGGGAAGCATTCGCAAAGGGGTCAGCTGTGTGGGTTGTGGCTTCCACTGGCCCAGTGGGCTGCATGGATACCATGTCAGTCCTAACAAGTGAATAACTGATCACATACATATCAAAGTAGTCCACTGTGCTGGTGGTGGTGGTGGTGGGATATATTTATCCAGGCCGAGTAACTTGTGTCCAGATCACACTAGTGGATGGCGTTCCACATACAGTACCTTAGTATGAACCCCCAGAGTGAGGTTGTGCATTGGACCCGTCGCAGTGTGCTGACCAATGGGGCATGCTACTATGTTGTATGGAATGTGGCAGGTATTGTTGCACAGGTGTTGGCTGAGCACTGATATCTGGCCATGTACTTGTGTTTCCACCAAGAGACACACACATGCTACATATGGGAGTAGTAGTATATCACTACAGTTGAGTATCATGTATAGTATGTGTGCCATATATTGCTGACATAGTCTGCTGATATCCTGTTTGTGTTCTCTTCCAGGGACATGGCGTGTCAGCGTAATCCTGCCTACTCTGCAGCAGAAGATGAAGAGATACACCAGAGCCTGGTGCGGGATTATGACATACTGTTTTCCCGCACCAGCCAGAATCAGCAGGAGAGGGCTGCACTGTGGCAAGACCTTGTCCGTAGAGGTAAATGACATTGGCACACATAACAGGACATATAAGCAGGTACGACATCACTGCAGTGATTTAATCAGAAATGTCCGTCAGCGTGCATCGGATATCCACAGGCAACAGGTCGCCACAGGAGGTGGCCACACATCCCCACTCACCAGACTGGAGGGTTACTCCTAAGTGTTATGGCTCCAGCCCCGGAACATCAACAGCAACACACCTGCATCATGATGGAGGCTGGATCCACACAGCAACACGACATGGAGCATGCAGGTAATATGCCATATGTACACTTGACTGTTCTGTACACTGTTAGTTTATGCATGTGTAAGGTGTGTTCGTGGTATGTAGCTGTCAACATAGTATGTAATTGTGCATGTGTGATATTGGCAATATCAGCAGCTGATGTGTGAAAGGCAACTGGTGTACTACTGCACTGTATCATATGCAGTATCAATGGCACAGTTGTGCCCACTGACATTAATCTCCTCATTTCTGCAGGTCCCTCCAGTGTTACAGCAAGGCAGCCCATCCATGCTGGTGAGTGTGTTTTAACAATACCTATAATAGTCCTGATAGTGCTAGTAATACTAGTGTAACTCAGTAGTGCTCTGTGTGTATACTGCGGGGTGTGCATGTGTGCATGTGTGCCTGTGTCCACGTGTGCACGTGTGCATGTGTGCATGTGTGCATGTGTGCCTGTGTCCATGTGTGCATGTGTGCATGTGTGCATGTGTCCACGTGTGCATGTGTGCATGTGTGCATAAGTGCATCACTGGTAACATTGTGTAGACATTGTAAACTGTGTTTCCTGTCTTCCTTCCACAGGTTCTGATGCTGCTCTGGTGTCCTGCAGCAGGGAACCTGAATCTGGTGCCACAGGTACTGATAATGATGATATCTGTGTAATGGCACAGGATGGTGTGTCAGGGTCCGTCATTGGTCAGCCAGTTGACGGTACACTACTGTCAACCCCATCATTGCGCACAGTCATCCTGCCAGTACATCCTATGTCACCATTGTCCCTAGGTGATGGACAGGATACAGTGGGCATTGACCAGGGTAATGTGGTATCTGTGGCACATGCTTCCCCACACAGCAGCCATGGGTAGGGTCCTGCGATGGTACCACACAGACAGTTTCCCATGGGTTCTCGTGGGAGCATCCGTGGGCGTACTGCCTCTGGCAGACGTGCCCAAAGAGGTCTGTCAACCTCAGCTATGTTTCGGGCTGTCATGCAGGCACAGTCGCATATGGAAAGGTACACCAGACAGGGTCTGAGGGAGCTGAGAGCATGTCACACAGCCATGACTGACAGTATGCGTGACATCGCGGATGCTAGCCGTAATTTCACCGATGTCATAGACAGACGTTGTGGGGACATATTACAGCAGTTCCACAACCACATGTCCATGAGCCAGGGCAATGGTGGACGGTTGCGGCGTCGACGTGGCCGTATGCCAGCAACAGCAATAGCTGGCAGTCGGCACGGATGACAACAGGCCCGCGGACGCCCACATAGTGCCAGCAGCAGCCCCAGGAATGCTGGGTCTGTGCTGTCATCAGAACGCCCCAGGAGAACACGTGCACGTGGCTCTGGACAGTCCCAACAGGGACCTGTGTCCAGTCAACACACTCCCACTTCTGATGACAGTACCCAGTCTGGCTTAGTACCAGGTACGGTCTGTAGCACCCCTGCCAGGCACAGGTACCGTGTCCATGCCCACAGACACTGATCTGTATGACCTGCCAGGTGCAGTCTGTGGCTGTCCACAAACTCCTGTATATGGCAGCCATGAGGTGGAACTGTGTGCGTGCATACACACATGCGAAATGTTAACACCTAGGGCTACCACATACATGCACACACTGCACCAACAGTGCCCCACCCTGTACTGCTGTCCCTCACCAACACACATACACACACATGTCAGTTGGTGGTATCAGTGGCAGACTCAGGCATACCTAATTCACACCCTGTGCATATGATGAAACTGTGCCACCTCCTGCAATCTCCAACATCAGTGCAGGAACAGGTAAACATGTTGCTGATGCACAGGGTGACTACATAGAAGTGTATTAGTAGTATCATGTTGGTAACAGTACAGTGTGCTGATATGAATGTGTGTATATCCCAGCATGCCTGATACAGTAACCGTATGACTGTCCTGAATTGTTATCTACACCCATAGTAAATACCATAGTGTAACAGCTGCACATTATTGCATACCGGTGGTAAGGATGTCAACAGATAGCCACATACATAGGTAGCACAGGGGGGAAGCTAATGCAAGTAGTGATGCGCAATGATGGACATGTACAGTAATGGTGGCAAGTTGCCCACAATGACTATGCAATGTGGATGTTTGCGCATGTTGATATGTGTGCAGTACCAATGTAATACAAATCACAATTAACTATGACATAATATCAGTTCTACCATGGACATCTGAGCTGTGCATTCCTGGGTACATGTTGATAGTGCCTACATATTTGCACTGTTACCTACTGTTAGTGTTACCCCTTCTTTGTTGTACAATGGACTACTTCCAGCCCTGCTTACTGTAGCTTTGTTTGCATGCATGTTCGCTTGGGGTTCCCTGGAACACTGCTTCCACCCACAATGCAGAGTTACAGTGCTTCTGTGGACTCCTAGTGACATCTGCATAGCGTACTATACATATGTCAAGTTTCCACATGACAGAACATCACTGTCTGTCCTGTTCGCATGTACATTGCCTGTGACACATTGCACATGACTTACCTGGCATTTACCCACGTGTGCAGTCATATATGCCAGTGCTATGAGATCAGTAGCAGTACACCCACACATACACACCTTCAGTATGTTGTTCCCCATTGGCCCTATGTGTTGGTAATCACCATGGCAATCACACTACTATGGTAGCATGTGCAAAGGTAACCTGTGAATCACCTATATGGTCCAGTTGTGGTTTATGTGAGTCATGTGGCAATATCACAGCTGCCACATGTATGCAGTCAACCCTCACCCCTGGCCAGGCATTACAACACATGTGTGGGATGCCACCACATAGCCAATCTGGGGACTGAGCACTCTGAACCCAGTACTGCCATACCCTGTCAGGTGGCATGATATACTACAGTGACTACAATACCAGTCTGACATAGACCTGCACTGACAGCAATCTGAACACACTGGGGCATACTTGGAGACTCAGAATAGCATCCTGCCTGAGCATCACACACCTCCGCAGCTGGCACACAGGCATACGTTACATCGGAAGACAGCACATGCCACACATGGCACACACATCCCGTGTGCCACACACTCACAGCCTGTAGGGCTACACAACACACCTGCTACAGATGTGTCAGGTACCTCTCTTGGTCGCTGCAGTGGGGTCCCGCTCAACAGTCTGTACATGGTGAAGGTCACAGTGATATGCCTGTGGGGCACAATGGTCCACCACAAAACACATGCATACAGGTCAGTCAGAGGCATGGACACATATGACTCAGTCATTGACCATGCCACTATGGATGACCTGAGACATACCTCCCTGGACTACATGATAGGGAACATAGAAGGGATCTCTCAGCATGTGGCACGGGCCAGTATGAGCCTGATCTTGGTTGCCATCATACCCTCACCAGGTATGCTACCACAATATGTAGGAAGGGTGTTCTATGTCTACATTCTGCTCAATCTCCAATGTCATTCATAGGGTATTCACTGGCTGTCAATGTGTGCTTACATGCTAGGGAAGACACAATGTTTTGCGAGGGCCAGCTTGCACGTGACACCCATGGGCCATTGTATATTGGCGAAGCCCCTTGATACACACATAGTGCCTTTTGCTGCAGGACACAGATTACATAGCCACCTCCGCAGGTATCACACAGGATAGGACACTAACAGTGATGCTACACAACACCAGCAGTGTACACAGCAAGATGCATGCACTGGACACTGTCCTCAGCACGGTGAACTGCAATATCTGTGCAGTACCAGATTCCTTATTCATGGCTCACAGGTGCAACCCATCACTGCCAAGTTATACCTCATACCATGCCTGTCGTCCCCTACACATGTAACACACATGGACAGGGGGGTGGTATCCCAAGGCACCACAGATACACACACCTCCAGGTTGTTGGCACAGCACAAAGCATCAGGGCCTATCCATGAGCAGCTAACAGTGTGTTGGACTGCCTTCTGGTTCATAGCCTGGCACACACAACCCTCCCATACACAGGAAACCCACCTATCCTCCCTAACAACACTGGCAATATGACAGTCTCAGGAAATGTCTTTATATGGCTGGACTGCATCCAGCCAAACATTGTGCATAAGCTTTACTGTAGCTACAACACACTAGCCAAAAGGTTCCCAGCATGTGGTCACTGAATTGCAGTGGAATAACATGTTACCACTCCCACAACAGGTGGGAACATGCAGCACCTGTTCATCGGCTACATGTAGACTATATGGCCCAGACCAGATGTGTATCCCCTGCTGTAGGTATTATACCATATACAACCCATACTGTATAGACACATACCGCGTGCGGCCCCTGCACAGTAAGACACAGTCATATTGTTATGCATTGCGAATACCATTCATCCACTTGAGGCACGTGTCAGACATGGTAACTACTGCAGGTCACAGGTATTTATGTGTATGTGTCACACACATACATCATGTGTGTATTGCCATTGCTGGTTTAGGCAATGGCATGCATTGTTATGCACAACAACCCACACAAGGTCATATTGTGTGACACAACCACACGTGGCAGCTGTGGGTTTCCAAAACATACCTATCTGTGCTCTGACAATGGTAATAGACCCAGTAGCGGAGCGCACTATTGGCATTACTGGCCAAGTAGCCTGTTTGGCTGTACTGATAGTGTGGTGACATCCCCTGTGTTTACTGGGGGAATATGCAGCATCTGGTGAATTGTAGTAGTTACCAAAAGGATCTGTTCTCTCACACTTGCAATTACACACACACCCTACTACCACCCCCCCCACACTTGCCGGATTCATACCCCTACCTAACTATGTCACGACACGCGAGAGAGACGCATTAGCAAAGCACACTATTCGGATTACTAGGAGGTTCCTTTTCTCTGGCTGTACTTACAGGGTGCTGACATCATCAGTGTTTGGAAAGGGGAATGTGCATCATGCAGTGTGGTCTCCTGATTGCCAAAAAGCACATGTTGTTCATACAGAATTGCACACACACAAACTCCCCACATCCAAACACACACACTTGCCTGTTTCAAACTCCTACCTAACTATGTTATGACACTTGAGAGAAACGCATTAGCAAAGTGCGCTATTCGAATTACTGGGAGCTTTCCCTTCTCCTGCTGTACTTATAGGGTGCTGACATCATCAGTGCTTAGATAGGGAAATGTGCATCCTGTAGAGTGTTTTCCCATTTGCCAAAAGGGATATTTCCCTCACACAGACTTGCACACACACTAACCCCTCTCCACACACACTGGGCAGTTGCAGGATTCAAACCCCTCCCTAACTATGCTATGACACTCGTGACAGATGCATTAGCAGAGCGTGCTATTCGCATTACTGGGAGGTTTCTCTTCTCCTGTTGTACTTATAGGGTGCTGACATCATCAGTGCTTAGAAAGGGGAATGTGCATCCTGTAGAGTGTTTTCCCAGTTGCCAAAAGGGACACTTCCCTCACACAGACTTGCACACACATCAACCCCGCTCACCCACACACACTGAGCATTTGCATGGTACAACCCCCTACCTAACTATATTATGGCACTTAAGGAAGATGCATTAGCAGAGCGCGCTATCCGAATTACTGGGCATCTGTTCTGCACCTGCAGTATTTATAGGGTGCTGACATCTTTATTTCTACATAGGTATGTACATCTAGTACTACCTGTCAGGTGGGGGATAGCATATATATGCATTTGCAGCCACCTACTTCAGGGTCAGATATGCACATCGCACTGGCAGGTTATGTTCTATACCATGCTTCGTGACCACAGGACCTGTAACACACAACACAACCAGTCCAGAACACCACTCCCACATCCAGGACACACACTTTGCTTCCCTGGGAACAGTGCCGGGATATGCAGGTGTTCACATACACCATTCCAGTTGTTAACATCAGGTGCAGGCATATTGTGTGTGGGAACTACTCAGGCCTCTACAACTTTACCCTACAGCCACTACAATTTGTGGGTCCATGTGCTATGGCAGAACCACTCACCACAGCCACATGGGGGAATACATATTGCACCTGTCCATCTGCAACATGGGTACTCACTGTTCCACACCAGAGGTAGACCACCATTGTTGATATCTGACCATACCCACCTTTCCCTGGACATCCATATCCCATCCCCACCCCCAGGCAAGTTGTCACTGCAAACAAACTGTATTCAGCACAAGCAGACTCTACACTTGTGAAGACCGGGGTGGACGACTTCAAAGGACCCATGCTGGGGGACTATACTGGCCACTCTGCATAATCCTTGACAATTGCATTCTATGAGCATGTGTAAAGTTTGCATTGATCATGCTATCCCACATATACCCATGACTGCTCCACAACAAGACACCCGTCAGGTGTACACCAGCCATATATGAGCCATCCAACAGACAGAGTGAGCAAATACATTGCAGAGCTGTAGCCCACAGAGGGAGGACATCTGTGAACAGTACCGGCACGACACTTCAATCCCACATAATCATCACAACACAGTGTTGACAGTGGAATTGTCCAGACAATGCAGATAGGGCTACCCTCAGTCTGTTATTGATGCCCACTTACTGTTAGAGGTCCTCAGCAACCCTCTTCCAGCACACACCAACAACATGGATGTGGCTTAGCACATTCAAACCCTGGGATCTCCACTGTGCCCCTGCTTGACAGAGGCACAGCTCACTAGCCACACTTATGTGACCTTATGTGACCTAGAACCAAATCCTTTACAAAGGTGTACTCACTTCAGTAGAAAACTGGAAGAACAAGTAGAAGCTGCCAAAGTTGTAAAAACAGGTTTATTCCAACGCACAAAGGAAAGAACACTCCAAGGTAGTAGCACCAGTTCACCAATGACCTAGGTTTCGTCCCAAGGAAATGACTTCATCAGATTGGTGAAGTAGTACTGCTTATTTATATCATAATAAATTAAACAATTACACTCAATTAATTCTGTTAAAAAGACAAAGCAGCAATAAACATCCCCTAAACTTGGAAAATTTAAAAAATAAAAATAGGTAAATGAGAACGTCCTTCAGTTTCATGTGTATTTACCATGTTAAATTGTTACTTATGATAAATTAAAATATATAAAATAAATAATATGTGGATAAAGGTTAAATACCAACATAATTCCACACTAAATCTATTGTATCCTAAATAAATTAATACTCTATATTGTACTATAAGTTCCCTATAAATATGTGTGTGAAATGTGTATGGTTAGTTACCAAGTAATAAAAGTATATAAATAAGTTACCACGTCCACAGGAACTGCCAAATAACTACGAACTCTCCACAAAGACAGCAAACACGGATGGTAACTCTCACCGCTACAGAGACCAGTCTTACGCCACCAAACTGGATAACAATCTTTTATTAAGCACCAAAAATCTAAAACCATGAACGCTTTGGTAAAAACATACACTGCGTTTTCGTCACACATAGACTTCATCAGATACCCCAATGCATCCTATCCAATACCATTTTATAGTCTCACTAATTAAATAATTGGTGTTTCAATTACATCTAATTAACATTTAAAGCAGAAAAATGTTGCTTACCCACAATAATAATTTGTCCTAAGTACATATTACACATGAAATATATAAGGAAAAAATATATATATATAAAACTGTCTTTGATGATTTAAAAATACCCTTTGCAACAACTAGGTTGATAAATGTTAATAAATATATATATATAACTCATTCTATAAAAACATTTTAAAAAACTCATTGTTTATATAAAAACATCACTTTTCTTACACAACAAATAGGGGAACTTTTTAGTAAATGTATTACTGTAGAAAAACATTATGAATTCATGAATATATTTAAAAAAAAAAAACTGTTGTTGAAAAGTCTTATGAAAATCCTTTCAAGATATATTAAACACACAAACAATTCTATAGAATAATGTAGTGGAGACCTCTGGTGGCCAAACCAAATATGTAACATTTCTTATAATTTGGCTGCTCTTAATTTTAATAAGGGTAGTATAGAGATGCTATCGTTTAAACCAGGCCATTTATCCGCATTCAATGCCACTTGCCACCATAGCTCTCTATATTCTATCCTGGTCTCCCAGGGGCCCCCTCTAATATCTACTGGAATATGTTCAACAATTAGAAATTTAAATTTATATTCTTTACAAAGTTTACTATGCTTGTATAGGGCATTACTCTCTTTCTTTACTGAAATCTCATAAACATGTTCATAAATCCGTTTTTTTAAAGCTCTTTCAGATTTACCAATATAGAAAGAGCCACATTTCTCACAATAAGCAAGGTATACTATGCCTCTTGTGTCACAATTAAAATATCCTGTACTATATACCTTTTTATTTCTACTTTGAATATAGTATCCTTCCTCATTGGATATATAACTACACTGGGCACAGTGACCGCACTTATACGTGCCCTTCTTATTATTTTTATTAGTAACCTTGTTCTTGTTTTCCAAAATGTTGCCCATATTCCTTGAATTTCTGTAGATTATTTTCTTAGGAATACTTGATATGTTTTCTATATCTGAAAATGTCACAAATTTATCCCATTCTTTAAAAAATATTTTGCTTATTCCACTATTTATATTATTATATTCTAACACTAATACTTGGGAATAAACATCAGAACCATTACTATTGATGTTGCTTGGTCTAGTATCAATAGTGGAATTACTTGTGACTCCACATTCTTGTCCTTTGTATATAGGTTGAAACCTATCTTTCCTTCCTTCCTTCACCTCTATTTTTATTTTTTCAACAAAATCTTTGGGGTAGCCTCTCTCCCAAAACATTTTTTCCAGAAAATCACATTCAACTTTGAAATCCTGTTCTGAACTTGTCATACGGCTACCCCTTACGAATTGTCCTTTAACAATACTTTTCTTACAATGTTTTGGGTGCGCACTAGTAAAGTGTAGGAAAGAATTACAATACGTAGGTTTCCTATATACTTTCGATTCATAATGTCCTTCCCCTTTATAAAATTCAATATCTAGGTATATTAAACTATATTCTGACACATGATGTGTAAATCGCAAGAAACTAGTGGTAGAATTTAAATATTCCATGAATTCAGATAATTTATCCCTTCCAGCAGTCCAAATGATAACTATATCGTCCAAAAATCTCCTATACATAGTCCAACATTCATTATAAATGGAGTTGAGGACATATTTTCTTCCCAAAATGCTAGGATGAGATTAGCATGTGTGGGGCACAAGCTGCCCCCATAGCTACCCTGGATCTGCTGGAAGAATTCACCCTTAAAGTAGATAAAGTTATTATTTAGGACCAAATCCATGAGCCACAAACATGCTAACTTATCATTCTGACCCATATGTCCATACTCAAACACTATTTCCTCCAATATATTTTTCCTTCCCGTGGGGTATGGAGAAAATAAATCCACTATATCGATGGTTAAAAACAAGATGTTATCTTGCCATTCACAATTATTTAAGTCCTTTAATAATTCCCATGAATCCTTTAAGATATTGGGTCTTTCCATCCATATAGGTTTTAACTTTTTATCCACATATTTAGCCAAGGTCTCTGTTTTAGAGCCTTCGGCTGACACTATGGGTCTCAATGGGGGGTCCATAGGGTTTTTGTGGATTTTTGGTATCCCAAAGATAGCCGGGACCTTTGGTTTATCCACTTTTAAAAACCCATAACTACCAGGACTTATTAATCCTTCTTGTTCCATATCATGTAAGGCCGTATCTATTCTATGATAGGCTATGTTAATCTCATTTCTAGACACAATCCTATATCTATTCTCATCCCATAAATGTGTATACATTTTGCTATCATAAAGAATACAGTCCATCAAAATGATACCCCCACCCTTGTCGGGCTTCATTATTCTTATTTCTTTATTATTTCTGATCTCATATAATAAATCCCTCTCTTTCTTGGTTAAATTATCACCAGATTTTTTTGAATTGCACATCTCTCTTATTTCCTTTTCAACCACTTTTTCTAAATTTTTTTATCTGTGGGTGTAATGGTGGGTTATATGTACTTTTTCTCTTCAAAACCTCACCATCTCCCCCATTCCTTATATTATTTAAACATGGCCACATCACCTTAAAATTCACCTTTCTCAAAAAAAGTTTTATATCCAACAGGCTTTTAGTCATATCTCCATTGTTATTAGGTATGAACTTCAAACCCTTGGAAAACAGAGAAAAATGTTCCTTTTCTATTATTACACTACTAAAATTATAAATACTAAAATTATCCCTAGTGTTGCAAACCTTGTTAGTAAATCTATTCCCATCATCTATCGGGAGATCCGGGTCAGGGCTCAATAATATTTCCCCCTTCTGCCTCCCCTCCACTGAAAATTCACATTCTATGTCCCTGTTTATTAATTAAGCGTTCAGACCTTCGTAAAAGAGGGAAAGCTTCATCATATTCCTTATCATTCTCACTATAATTTTCATCATTTTCATTATATCCCATAGCCCCCACTTCCTCTATCTCGTTATTAATATCCACATATGTATTGCCATAACCCTTGTATGACCCCTGAGGTTTGGGATAACTATTGTGGGTATTGTATTCATGTATGTCTCTTTCCAATTTCTTAATTTTTCTCTGGATGAGGTCATTGCATCTCTGTTCGACATTCTTCCTAATGATGAAGTCTATGTGTGACGAAAACGCAGTGTATGTTTTTACCAAAGCGTTCATGGTTTTAGATTTTTGGTGCTTAATAAAAGATTGTTATCCAGTTTGGTGGCGTAAGACTGGTCTCTGTAGCGGTGAGAGTTACCATCCGTGTTTGCTGTCTTTGTGGAGAGTATATAAATAAGTTCTTAACAATAGAATAATATTACATTATATATGTATGTAGTGTATAACTAGTGCTAACTAGTTGCTCCTGTCCGGAATAAGATTTAATATATAAAAAATGGACCATCCTAGCCCCCTACACTCAGTGCAGTAACATGAAATACTATATGTTCTGAAGGTTTTTTAATTTAAGCCAAGGCTTGATTGAAAGAAATTCATTCAGGCCTGGATCATGATTTGCATCAAGTCTAAGTTGCCATGTAAGCTCGCTCATGTCTAGGTGATATTGGGTAATTCTCCCCTGTTGGTCAAAACATACCTGTTGGATCACGCAGAATCTAAAACTGTGTCCCTCATTAGCCATAACGTGTCTTGCTATGTGACCTTATGTGACCTTATGTGACCTACTTTACAGTGGCACAGTAGCCTACTGTACTGGGGATGCAGATGCCAAGCACACTCTGGCTAAGCTGTCATTCTCTAGGGCAAACAGCCTAGTATTGACCTCTACACCCATATGTTTAATTGTCAGATGCACAATATTTGTTGCTGTTAGACTGTTTGCAGGTCTTTATTGCCATAGCATTCCCTGTTCCTATGAACAACTTGTGTATCTGTGGAAGATGTTTGAATATGAGGGCGATCCACTATATCACTTATGTCTCTGTAGTCATTTACTGTGTGCACTGGGCAGATTGCTGTGTTGTGGTTGGTTCCTGGAATGACACGTACAAATACCAGATATGTGTGGGCAACTGCTAAACGGAGATATGGCCTAAGTGTGTGAGCATGCCCAGTTCAGCCTTTCCATGGCATGTTGTCTGACATATGCCTCATTTATCAAAGTGTGCGAGCATGCCCAGTGTGAGCTTTCCATATGTTCAACTCTGCAGTCCACCACATATTTGGGTGTGTGTGAACTTCAACAATATCTCACGTTTATGGTTGTGTGTTGGGTGTCATGTTGTGTACTTACTGGCCAACTGCTTTGTGTCTGCCACAACAGGGATTATACTGTGCCTGCAGGGATTGCATGGGGTACTTTGCATACAGTTGTCAACATCCTTTCATAATGACCTAACACTGTAGTACCGTATAGTGTACTGGTTCAGTACTTTCACTGTGGTGGACAGTATCCTGGGCTTTAGTCCTATCACTGCTTGACATCTTCATAGTGAGCACAACAGACTGTGTAGGGGCCAGTTGTGCACATATGACCATGTTGCATTATGTTCAGATATGGACTACCTACACCAGGCTTGTCCAACATTGGTAGTGTATTCCACAACATAGGTGGACATTGGCAAACACTAGCGATGTTCCCTAGGCCATTTCTGATGCTAGTCACAGAGTGTGTTTGTCCTTAGACACAAATTGTAACTGGAGTTTGCCATGACATATGTCATGGTTAGTATACTGTGCCTCCATCTACCTCTGACATAACAGCGATACCCAGGGTTAACCTACCATCTCCCATCCACTCATCAGGATTCCTCTTGAGAGGTGTCGATAGGTGACTCTCTGGCTAACCTGTACTGGGAGTTTACTCAAGAGTGGGGGTGGCTTCTGTGTTATGGATCATTCAGTACAGCTTGTCCTATGTATGTCAGTGCTGGGGTTCAGGTCTCTCATGTGCATAGCTCACTGCCATTCAAATTGTACAAGGTGCAGCATGTTCCTTGATTCCAGCTTGGACATGGCTTCATATATCAGACACAGCTTGCCTCTGGGTGGGCAGTATGGCAGTGTGTGGAGCTGCAGTTTCTTTAATCAGGCAACACATGGCATCTGTTCATGCTCTTTGCTACTCCTGGCGGGGTACTGTTGTGGACTTTACAGTTGATGGAGGTGTCTGCTGAGGTATATCCCACAGGGGCTATTGTAGTCAATTGTGACGCTGATGAAGGATGACTGCAGAGCCACAGTGACCTCCCCTTATCTAGATCTGACAACCTTCATGATTGGGTGGATATATGGTATGTTTCTGTGAACACTACAGCCACATGTTTGTCCAATGCAGGATATCTATCACCTTGTGTCCCCAGGTATCTCATTACATGTTAGGTACGTAATGGGTTAACACCTGTGTGGTAATTGGTGTGCACTTACTGTATATCCACGGTGGTTGTCTATACACATTTCTGCAATTAGCTTGCTGACATGGCTATGGCTCCAGTTGTCTGTTTCTATGTGGCCCTTTTGTGGGTTGCTTGTGTCAGCTGGGGGTCAGATATGGTGGGCAGTTTGTACTCCTCTGCATACATGTTCAGTCACAGTCCTTCCATGTTGGCCTGTACCTATGGGACATATATCTGAGCGGGGAGGTCCCAGGACCAAGCCTTGTGGGATGCCACTCATATCTGCTTTGTAGTCTGACATGGATGCAGCATGTCTGACCATGTCAGTTCTGTCCTTGGTCTGGTTTGCAACCCCTCTACTGACATAGGGGTTTATATTTAAGCTGGTGAACATATCCATACTGTACTCGTAGGGTATTGTCTGGAAGCATATGCACGGTCCAGCTACGCTGTGTGGACCACATTGCCCTCACCAATGACCTTAATGACTCTTTCAAATGGGTCAAACATGTTTAGGGACAGGATCTGCACTTATGACAGCCACACTGGGTAGGGTCCGATGTCAGTAGGTCCACGGTAGCTTTATGTCTGCGGTACATACTGATCCTTTGCATAGCTGTGCAGACCAAGCTTGTCAGGATCCTGGGGTGGTAGTTTGCAGTATCCATTCAGGCAACACCTTTGTTGTGAAGGACCACTGTTGTTGTACACTGCTCTTTGGGTACATATCCTGTGGTAAGGCTGACATTGGGCAGTAGTGTTATTTGGCATTCCATTCTTCTTGGAGTCCATGTTGGCCTCAGCCCAGGACACCATCACATACCTTTGCTGCTGTGTGTTTTGCTTTGTAGATGATGGCTGTTACCTCAGCATCTGCAATGTCAGGGGGCCAGCAGTCTGCTGGGATAGATATTTTGCATTCTGGGGGGGGGGGTTGCACTACACCTGTCAGGTTGTATGTTGGCAATATGTGTGTGTGTGTTTGGTATGTTGTTTGTAATATCTGTGTGATTCGGAGCATATCTGTGAATTCCCAACATAGTTCCTACCATCAGTTGAGTAAGCCTTGTGATTATCCTTAGTGTCCTGTACAATTTGTATCTTCATATGTTCATAGGTTCTTACTAGGCTATCCACCCTAGGGCATTAGTAAGCCTAGCCAGAGTGCGTGTGTCTTTCGCCGCCCCTTGCTATGTGACTGTTATGGCCATTTATGATTTTCTTTACTGTGCCTCTGTCTGGACATGACACAGTGAAGACCCCCAGTGTGCATCTACGATCATCCATCCACTTGGCAGTATTCCTGTTGAGGGGTGTCAGTGAGGGGCTCTGCCTAACATGGATTGGGATCCTGTTCCTGGGTGTGGGGAGCCTCTGCGTTATGTATCTGTCCCTCCAGCACATCCTATTTCATTATGTGTTGAGGCTGACATCTGTCACTCTCACAGCTCCAATGGCTTTGATTTCCTGGGGTGGAGCATGTCCATTACTCCTGTGTTGGACATGGCCTTGTACAACAGACATACAATGCCTCTGTGTAGGCAGTCTGTGACTGCATTCAGCTGGGGTGTCTACAGCCAGGCAGCATATGACATATATTTGACACCCTTTATCCTCTTGGTGAGGTACCTTTGAGGTCTTCCTAACCAGTGCAGGTGTCAGGTACAGTACATCCCATATGAGTCATTGTACTAGATTATGGGTCTGATAAGGGAACAGTACAGGGGCACAGTGACCTCTGTTGATGTAGATGTGAATCCTTTCATGATATGGTGTCCAATATAGACAGTCTTCCTAGCCACATTGGCATTGTGAGTGTCACATGACAGGTTACTCTCGACTTGTGTCCCTAGGTCCCTGATTACTCCTTGCATACATAATGGTTTACCACCTATGTGGTAATTTGTAAGTACCTTGTCTGGTATTTGGTGGGACATTCATACTGTCCAGTGTCTTCAGGATGTCTGGGTGGGGTTCCTGTGTGTGAGAGTGTGGTCTATCGCATGCTACAGACTGTACAGCAGTTTTGACTACACTTAGGTGCACATGGGTGGTCTCCGCTGCTTTGTGCATTGTCAGTTACCTGGCCGTATGGGTGTCTGTGCTGCATATGGATACTCCCCCTCCTTTGATGTTTTGGTCCAGGTGTTGGGGCCATAACACATGATATGTGGTATAACCTGGTAGTGCTGGTGTGCTGTCAGTAGGCTTGCAGCAGGCTTCTGTCACTGCACAGACATCGATGTTCTCCATACTGGGAAGTGCCTCAGGAGCATGCATATTGCAGTTTACACATCTGGCATTGGTCAGCATTACCCTTATGTTTCTTACCACTTATGTTTCTAGGGTGGTGGGTTAGTCTTTTGGCCTTGCCTACGGCTCTATGGAGGTGGCAAAGGCCTTATCCAGTATCCAGACGCCCAGGGGTAACAGGTGCAAGTCATCCCTGGAACAGCAGCATGGCTTGTCATGCATGACATCTCTAGCAGACAGACATTAGACCCTCTTGGACTGACAGCTGTAACTGTGCCACCTGTTAAAGCTGATCATTCTGTGTTTGTACTGTGACATCATTCTTGGTGAGGGTTGGATGCTGCAAATGGCCAGTGTCATACTGGCCTGGAGTACATACTCAGAGAGCTCATCCATGTCTCTTTTCATGTAGTCCAGGGAGGTACATCTCAGGTCATTCACACCAGCATGGACAATGAGTGCATCATATTTATGCTTGCTTTGGGGTGACCTGCGTAGTTGTGTTATGTGGCATATTGTGGCAGCCTACAGGCAGCTTACTGTACCCTTTCCCTTGATCAGTCTGGTGAGTGGGATAGCAGTGTGTCTGCCTATACAGACACCTATTACAACTGTATCAGGCATGTTGTTTCTCCTTCTGGCCTGTAACTGTTTGGCACACCAGCTTTGTGTACTATATGTTGCATGTGCTATGTTTGGATGTTGTGGTTGCTTGGGGCTTGCTTTGGAGGCCTCTGTTGGTGTGGTGTGGTGTGTTTGTAATTAGGGCCTCCGGAAATGTTTTTCTGTGTTTATGTGTTTGGTTTACAGTTGTGATGGGTCTATGTGGGACTGGGTTTGTGGTGTATGTGGTTACCTTCTCCTCCTGACTAGTTTTGACAGTACTGAGTTGGGGGAGCTCAGCCTCCGGTTTGGATAAATGGCTGCATCTCTCACATATATTTGTATTTATTGGGGGGAGTTGAGGGTTGTCTGTGTACTTGGGGCAGGTGTCACATTGCCTCTGGATTCACAGATTCTACTTGTTGTGGCTGGCCTTAGTGGATTGTATGTGTGGACATATTTTATTGCCATACTACTGATCAGTGATTACTTCCCTTTTTATGTTTGCTCTATCATGTAGTAGCTTCCTCATTCTCTTGCATGGTTTGGTAATGGCAGGAGTCCAGCATGCCAGATGCCTGCGTGTATGGCATTGTGTCTTGTTGTTATTTGTGATTGCATAATCCAAGCATTCCTGGCTGTGCTCATGGAATGCCTGTATAACATGTTCTGCAGTGTGTCCCATATTCTGCACCTGCACAGGGCCTTTCGTGGATTCCACATCGGTTTGGAGGGGTGCAACTTATGCTTTGCACATGTTTTTCACTGTGGTTTTCTGGCCAGGGACTGTGGTCAGGATGTGTATATCCGGTGTGATTACTCTATGGTCTGGTCTTACCAGTGAGGGATACACTTCTCATCTTGCCATCCAGTGCGCATGTTGCTGATTATCACATCCAGTATGCTTACCCCTCTTGTGGGAGTGGTACGTTGTTCCTGGGCATTTTGGTTTATGGATTCTGGGAACTTTTCTCCTACTGTGTTGGTGCTAGTATAATGCTCCCAGTGTATGTCTGGGTATTTTCAGTCAACCAATATAATGTGGTTTGGGGGGCTTGATATATTCATGTATTCCAACATAGGCCAGGTACAGTTCCTGGTATTAGGACAGTAGTCTGCAGGAGGCTATATACTGGGAGGTGGTTTTAGCCATTGGTATTTCACCATGGCTAATCCATGCTGCTTCTTGTTGTGGTACCAACATGGGGGTGTGGTTATCCTTGACATTTATTGCTAGTCACCCTCCTTTTGTAGCTTGTTCCATGTTTTGAGGCTGTACAGTACAGTATGAGGTGTAACCTGGTAGTGTTAGGGTGCTGATGTGAGCCTTGACCCAGTTTTCTATTACAGGACTGATATCAACATTCTTCATACTGTGTGCGTTTACACTGCATGAATCCTGCTGTTTAGACTTCTGGCATTGGGTAGCATTACATCTAGGTTCCTATCCCTTGTGGTACCTATGAAGGTGGGTTTGTGTTTTGAGACTTACCTATTCAGGGCATGCTGTGGGTACTGACAGCCTTTGCCAGTATCCATGGGGCCTGGACTGATAGGTGCATGCCACCCCTAGCAAGTGGTGCATCATGTCATGCTCAGCATGTCTTCCCAGGCTGAAGCACATTGGCTCCCCTTTGACTAACTGCATTACTTCAGCCAGTTATTGCAATTGATCATCCCATTGTGATTTTGTGGCTTCATGCTTGGTGAGGGTGGATGTTAGTCAGGGTCCTCACGTGTGCATATAGTACAAGGTGTTACATTACTTAACACATGGCATTCATGTCTCAGGTGGTGCTGCAGGGCTGCCTCTGTCGGATGCACATATTACACTCCCTGTACATGTTTGTGAGCAGGTCATGTCATTTTAGGCATCCCTGTTATTATTTGAGTGAGTCAGAGGGGGTATCATTCCCAGGGTTCCTACTGAGCCAGTGTATGTGCTATGCGTTGCCTCTTTGCCAAGGCCAGGGCATACTGGGCACGCCTCCTTCTGCCTACTGGGGCAGGCTCAGGTTGTTCCTGCTCCAAGTCATGCTCTACCTGTGATGGCCTTGGCAATGGTGGGGGGCTGTTTGGCCCGGCCCTATGCTGGTCCTGCTGCAGCTGTTTTCGCAAGATCATATTATGTAGCATAGCACATACCATGACAATTTGGGTACATGTAGTTGGTGAGTACTGCAAGGCTCCACCAGATGTGTCCAGACACCAGAACCGTGACTTGAGCAGCCGAAACACAAGCTCTATTACATTACGTGTTTGTGCGTGTGCCTCATTATGGCGTTCCTGTTCAGGTGTGTGTGCGTTTCTGATGGGTGTCATCAGCCACGGCTCCAGTGCATAACCTGCATCCCCCACTAGGTGTCCGTGTGGGATGTCCCCATTGGCAAATGTCTGGTACAGCTGCATCAAATGCCAGATGTGGGAATCATGTAGCTCCCAGGGCAGCCAGCACACACATTCATTATTATGCCCTGGGCATCACACGACCTGGCAGTTGATGGAGGGGAAGCCCTTGCGGTTAATGTAGGCCCTACCCTGCTCACCGGCTGGTGCTTTGATGCGTATGTGCGTGCAGTCTATTGCACCCACTACCTCAGGGTATTCCGCTATTTGCTGGAAGAGACATATTGCTGGCCAATACCTCCACGGCCATTCGGGAAATATACATGATCACCGACATGTGCTGACATGGCATCCAGGAACTGGTGCAGTACCCTGGAGGCTGATGCCTGTGATATCCCCATCATATCACCAGTTGGTCTCTGGAAGGTACCTGTTGCTAGTATTCTTAGGCCAACACATATCTTGGTTTCCACTGGGATGGGTTCCCCTCTGTTGGTTCTGTGTGTGAGGCGTGGCCTGCACAGCTCAACTATTTGCTGCAGGAGCTCTCTGTCCACTCTATAGCACTCTACTATCTCCAGCTCATGTAACCCGTGGTAGGTGACTCTGGGCCTGTACACTCTTCTCCGTCTCCTCACTGTGGGTTGTCTGGCACCATCTGCATTGTCACCACCCTCAGCAAGTTGCCTATGTCTCATTATGACAGCTATGGCAGCCCCTAGCATTTCTGTTCTGAGTTCAGCTTTTTCAGTTTTCACTTCTAATAGCTTACTCTTGTCTTGCAGTGTTTCTTGAGAGAAACATCCTGCACTGCTGTTTGCAGAGTTTTAAGTGCTGGGCTGGGCTACTATTCTGCCTGTGTAATTGCCTGCTTCTCATTGCTTTCACCTGCTAGCTCCAGCAGTATTCCCTGCTAGCTTCCTACTAATTCTGTTGCTTCCTTTCTGTTTCCTCAGGGGGGAGCAGCATGCATACCAGCAGAAACACGCTCACAGTGGCTTACACGCGCGCACACATGCTTACACGGTTCAGGATCTGCCTATTCGGGTTAAAATGCGCGTACACTAGTGCAAACAGTGTTACAAATCTACCAACACACTCCCACATGCTCAGTCTGTCTTACACGCGCGCACACTGCCCTACTCACGCTTCATGGCGGGCACTCGTGCGCATGCACGCCCAGCAAGAAACTTTGGTGTAAGTAACAGTGTACACCTTCCATTTCTTGACTTTCCCATGCTTATCTTGTGGCACTCCTCTTTCCCTGATCTGTGTCTGTCATCTGTCATGTTACACTGACCTCCAATGAACTGCATTTCTTTCTACCATTCCCCCCTGTGATGTCACCTATCTCCTACTCTATTCCTCCCCCTTATGTATCTCTTACACTACTCAAACTGTGCTCATTTGCTATGTGACTGTGGGATTCAGTATCCTAAACCTCATTTACATGAGATTGCGTACTAATGCTTAGTTACATGTCTTAGACTCAGCTTCCCCCCTTAGCAACCACTACACGGTGGCCATGTTGTTTTTGGTCTGCTGGTCCCTGCATTGTCATTCCATGTATTGCATAAAACCCACATTTGTGGGTTTATAACCTTCATTTTTATGTTTTATACAGCGCAGCCCGTTTGCGGGGCTGCGCTGCATTTACACATCGGCGATCGCCGAAAAAAAAAAATTATATTTTTTTTATATTTGCATCGGGTTACCTTGCCAATGGCCACATATTTGGCCATTGGCATGCTGCCTGACACATATGCACCCTTTATTTGGAGCTGACATGGCTCCATTGTGATTTTTGCAGAAACATACTCAGTTGTCAACTGAGTACATTTCTGCAGCTAAAACGGCTCTTACACGGGCTGGTTTCTGCTTCGTGGATCGCTAATATACCTCATTTGCATACCTTTCGGCTACAAGTGAGATATTTAGCATATCCACGCCCAGTCCGTGTAAGAGACGTTTTAGCTGGTCTCTTGCACGGAGTTTCGGGCTGTTCCTGGATCGTGAGGCTTGCCTGGAGTGTTACACGTCTCTTACACTCCGTGCAAGCCTTCGTGAATCCTGCCCCAAGTCTTTACTTAGACAATCTGCATACATTTTCAGACAGACCCTATACCCCATTTTGGGGTGTTTTATATTCAACATTAGGGCAGTTCAGTCATACACAATACACACACACACACACACACACACACACACACACACACACACACACACATATATATATATATATATAGTATTAGTTTGTTGGCCAGGTAAACCCACTAGGCACAAACTTCTTTTCAGAGGCGATGTGGGAACACCGTGATTACTTGACTTGCTCAGAATCACACAGCAGAAAACAGAAAGTGAGACTACAGGATGAACCTCATTAGCAGCTCAAAGCATCAACCTTCTGCATCAGACTGCAGGACTAGCAGTCACCAGCCAGTGGTCAGTGGACTGAGGTCCATCCACACTCACCCAAGAAGGAGACATGAGAGAGTTCTTTTCTCCTGGCTAGCCTTCAGGCAGTTCAGGTGTATTACTAAATCTGTGTTACCACAGCTTCTAATGGATTGTGCATTTCTACCATCAGACTGACCAGAGACAAGCTGCATAACAAGTTCTGTTGGTAGATAACAAATATCGGGGCGGGGGGGTTATAAGAATCTGGTCATGCTTGAGGATGAAAGGTAACTGTGCATGCCAACTTATGTTTTATGTTCTATGTTTGTGTACTGAGCTAATATCAGTATAAGGACCATGGGTAAATAGAATTTATTTTTCCCAGAGTTTCAGATTTTTCCTTGTGTTTTTATTAAAAAAGCAGGTCACAATAATAAAACTAACAATAACAAAACAGCAGAGCTTCCAAATCAATAAAACAGGAGGCAGTTAAAGATGAATTATCAGAGTTGTCAGAAAAGCAGTTGAATATCACATGTATCACTTTTTGGTACATTACTATACCTTACAGCCATTGTTTTGAAGCACCCTCATCTACCTTCCTTGCCATGCCTTCTGAATACAGTCTCCATCTTGAAAATTTCTATACATCTCCATCAGAGCCATTTACATAGATGGAGTCCTATTCTGCTGCTTGCTGATAAAACTAGAACAAAGACTGTAAGCATATATAGACATATAGTGGGAAATGGGGGTAGCCATCCTTGCTGCCTATCAAGATGCTAGTCCCCAGAGTGCAGAAATTCCTGTTTGACTGATACCTGTGCATTTTTTAGCATCATATAATTCTCGGGTCACAGTCTCTAAACAACTGAGATAGAACAAAACTGAAATGGACACTTCAGCATAAATTTTGTCATTTAAAGATTTTGTTAACAGTGTGAATTCCATTAGGCAAACCTGCCATTTCAGCACCGACTTGCATAACTGACATATTCAAAGTCATATGGCATGCACGCTGAGGTTCTGGGAATGACATGTTTCTCATCAGGATACATGTTGCTCACATCCATATGCCTTAATTCACTGACCTGTACTTTCAACTAAATGCAAATACAAAACTTTTGGCAATGTTCAGTTTAGGGAAAAATACATGCATATCAATGCAGATGAATAAATATTAAAGGCATGTAAATAGAGAAAACAGCCATAAAAAACATAATAATGCAAACAGAAGGCTATGCTGCAACTCCATGAATGAATTACAAGAAAGTTCAGCAACTGTTGGAGTCTAAGAACAGACAGTATATGCTTGCAAGTGTCTTAGGATATCAACACGGATTATGTACTAGTAGAGAGGACATGTCTATTCCTTAGCAGTTAATAGCTCTTTGTTCAGCGGGAGATATCCAGGCATACCAGGGTATCAGAACCTGCAGTAAACTATAACATAGCAAACTGCTCCTCTAAGATGCACTTAGAAAAACTGCTTTAGCATAATCACAAAGACTTTATGTAGAATAAATAAAATGCCACAAAAGTAATAGAATTTTCTAGACAGCGTGCTTGTATAATCTGTTGACAGCAACCTATCTATTCTGCTCTCAGTTTCAGTGGCCTATAAGACAGAACCTAACATATAAAAGGACACATTTGAGTCATCCCTGCTGTTTGGGATAGTACCTACTACACTTCCCCAAAAAACAAGACATGATGCTGCTCTTCTCCTGAGACAAGATGAATTTCCCCAGCTAGTTAAGTTTCATTTCCTGGTCTCATCTGTGTTTGAGCTGCAGCTATTATTTTATGGTAGGCGGAAAACACTGAAAGTCTGTGACCTTTGTTCAGAAGAAGTTGGGCACGTATCACAAACAGAAAGAGATGGGGGAGTAAGTTTGTAGGACTAGCTAGCTAGTTACCCTGGAAGAGGATATAGTTGTAATAGGTAAGTAGGAAAGACAGGCCTGTAGGTCACAGAAAAGGTATCTGCTCAGATGGGGTCATAAAGGGGGCCTACAGATATGAGTTTTAGACAGACATTTACTTGTTCAACCCGTTGTAATTTTCAGGGTCAGGACAGCTGGGAAGTATGCAGATAAGATGACAAGCTGCTCGATAAGGATCTTAACACTACTGTCTGAGAAGAAACATCTTGTTTTTCTGATTTCTTTTCAGATTTTTGCCTCTCTAGCAGTATTCAGAGAATCAGACGTGCTAGGGTAGATATCACAGTTGTACTAGTTGGGCAGCAGACTTGGAAGGAAGGGGAGAATGTACAATTAGGGTAAAGGGTACAGGGTTAATGCAGTCAGGCTCCTACCCTCAGGTTATCTAGAGACTAAGCCATGGGTTATTTTCACTCTGTGGGATAGGCCCAGGGTTGTAAGCAAGCAAGCTATAAATAATACCCGTCAGAGTGTGTGTTACTGTGGAAATAATGCATACCCAAGGGCAGTGTTGGGCTTCTATAACAGTGAAAGGGCATTGTTTTCACAAAAACACACACCAAGGAGGACATTATTGCACTTAGAGAATGGGCTATCTGTAAAATTGCTTCATATTTGTTTTTTTCAGTTACTATACATTTTTATATTTTTGATGTAAAATAATTCATCCACCTAATGTTTCAAACTTGATAAGGTATATTTAATTTTGTTGGAGGAAGTATTTTACATCCAAAATATAAATTATGTAACTATTTAATGTCTACAGAAACACACACAAACGCATGCGCACACACCCATGCAAACACATTTAGAAATGCAGAAAGACAGACAGACTTACACACATTCAAAAACAGACAGGCATACTGATATACATAGAAACACACACACACACACACACACACACACACACACACACACACACACACACACACACACACACACACACACACACACACACACACACACACACATCAATTAACAACTACTTTATCAAGGGAACACATCCTCAGATGTTTCCTTGTGAGCAAATGAATAAGGAACAAAAACATGGAATGTAAGGCACAGCCCCCCCCCCACCAATTGTCCCTGGTTTTGCAGATTACTGGTGTACAACACTTTTTGGGTAAATCAGTGAGGAATATAGTCCATCAATATTGCCTGACATTAAGAGCTTCTTTCCTCTGTATTTTACAAATCCTGATGCAATTAGCATTGATTATGTCTCTGTTTGTCTGTCTCTGTTTATTTATTTATTTAATTTTATGCTCTCTGAACAACAAAATGCTATTTAAAAAGCATAAAAAGATGTCTATTTGCTGTCTGCATGTCTGAGCTTCATGGCATTGCTGTGAAGTGGTGGACTTGTTTTTCAGCGGGCATTACCTGTACCTTACCTATACCTTAACAACCTACTGGAGAACGTTCATTCTCCAGTCAAAGTTTAATGTACAGTTTGCCCATTCTCTAAGATAACTTGTTATATGGCCACACTTTGTATTTCCTTGTGGTAGGGTGTCACAGAAAGTATGTTATTCAGTCATGCTGCAGAGATTGTCAGCCATCTAATTACCGAAGTTCCATCCAAGCCCATCTCTTGTAAAATCATAGTAATGACTTATTTATGGACTGCAATGATGACATGATAGTTTTCTAATTTCACCTGTATTTATAAACAAATATATGTCTAGTATTTATTATTTTAATACAGGCCAATAAATACATGCATCATCCTGTAACATTTTTTATTCTGTTTGGGACTGAAATGTAGGCTATTTTTTTTGTCTATCACAAGTATTCTTTTATACTAAATATCCCTGAAAATAAACCCTTTGGGTCTGATAGGGTGCAACATTTCTTCACAAATATACGAAAAATCTGTGAAGATATCAAGATTTTGCAGTAATTTGTTAAAGTCTTCACGGGATGGACAATACTGTGTGACTAGGTGGGAGGAAGAGGCTTGAGCAACTTGGATATAATATGTATTTATTTCTGTGTCACTCAGATTGACAGTCCAGAAGTGGAGGACCTTCACAAACCATAAATAAATGTTTATGCATTATCTGAGGATCTTCCCTTATAGGATCATAGGATCATCAGAAATACAGGGCAACTGAGTCATGTGACCATTTACACCTTGCCAGTAGCCCCCTCAGACTGAACCTTTCCTTTTGAGGAGGGCCAGACCAGCAAAGCTGGGGAAAACTTGTGAATACCCATCCAACTGTCCAGTTCTTGCATGAAGAAAGACAATGGCCGGGATTCAGTAATCCTCCATGTAAGACTAAATAAGTCTTACATGGAAACTGCAGCCTAAGAGTATGACGTCAGTGCGCCATGCATATTCATGAGGGTGCCCTGACTCAACTCTAAGGCTAACACGGAGCGTGCACGAATGCAGGGGGCATGTCAGACTGCCGAGCAGTCCAAATATCCTCACCCCTGTAAGTGCCTAAACCTGCAAATGTCACCAGATATGAGCGAGTCCGCTCAAATGTGTATATCCCCAACACTACACTCTCCCACATTCAAAACCTCTGTACAAATAAAATAAAATGTAAAACAAGTTTTTTTTTTATTATTCCCAATATACCTGCCTGTATTTGCGTGTGTGTGCACAGGTTTGCCCATTGCTTAGCTACAGCAAGCAGTTTAAACATCGAAGAGGATAATAAATCACATATATGCAAATTAAGCCAAATAGCGTAGTGGTAGAGCCTTTGTACAAAGAGTAGGCATTCCCGGTTCGAGTCCTGCCACTCCCCTTTCCATTTTCTGTAGGAAATCTGTGCATAAAAATAATTCCTGACATTTACCTTTTAAATTTTAGTAAAATGCATTGAAATGGCCTATGTAGTAGTGAACAATATTTTAAATATATATAAGAAGGTGAAACGGTCATGCATACTAATGAATGCATAAGTAACCTATCTTAAGCAATGTGAAACAGTGCTAAGCAACGTTTCCCAGTATTAAGCACATTTAAGAATAATTAACACTGCTTTAACTAGTGCAATGGCTTTGCGCAGAGCTGCACATCGCGCCAACTAGCACAAACAAAGCATGTTTGTGTGAAGCTGCGCACAGTGCTAACTAGCGCAACATCGGGCAATGTCGGGCAATGTCGGGCAACGTAGAGCAATGTTGGGCAAAGTTGAGCAAAGTCGGCTAAACACAGCCACACCTCCTAGCCGGTCAGGCCAGTAGTAAAATAAAAAGCGATGACAGGCCTCATACCTGGGATACTATGCACCATAATCACAGTACTGAACCACTAAGCCATGACAGCTTTTACTGTTCATGCACTGTCAATATACATATACATATTAATCAAAGTTTACTCAGTTCTAAGCAGGTGTGCACTCAGCTGAGATTTTTCAAAACCAGCCAATCACAAATAAGTATGGGAAATGAGGCATATTTAAGCTCCATAGGCGGGAATAATTGCCATAACTGGTTGTAGCTCCCATCTGCAGTCAGAATGGCCAGTGTTGGAGAGGGCTCTCGTTTTCGAGCACAACGGTGGGGCATTGAGGAGTCAAAAGTGATGGTTTGGCTCCTCGTCCATCATCATGATGCAAGACTCCTGCAGGGCCAGTTTCAAGGCACTGAGTACAAAGCGGAAGCCTGGAACCGTCTAGCACATGATCTCACCAGTGCCACAGGCATCTCTCGGACTGGTGAGCAGGTCAGACACCACTACGCAGACCTGAAGACACGCAAGCAGGACCAACTGAACCAATGGATACAGGAGGTCAGTGGGAATGAAAATGCCCCACTACTGAGTAGGTAGCCATGGAATGGAGTATGTAAGAATTGCTATTGTAGTCTATATTATGGATAGGTATGTCTCAATATCCCTTCATTTACTTCACAGCTGCAGGTGTCCGTGCTGCGAATCAGCAAGCCTATGCAGATAGGCTGCTAAGGCTGCGCCACCAGGCAGGTTAGTAATTATTCTGCATGTATTGTTATATAAAATAAGTGAGAGAGCCTGAAAAAAAGTGTTGTAGCCCAATAATAAAAGCATAATAAGTCCTGAATAATTTCTCTGCATGTACTGTTATATAAAATAAGTGAGAGAGACTGAAAAAGAGTGTTGTAACCCATTAATAAAGGTATAATACATCTTGAATAAGTCTTCTGCATGCACTGTAATATCAAATAAATGAGAGAGCCTCTAGAAAAGTGTGTAATGTAATTAATAAAGGTATAATTCCTGGAGTGTGTCCGTGTCACTTAGTTTGAAATGTTGTTGTACTCTTGCATTATATAAATAGTACTGTTGTATTAAGCGCTGTCAACCCACACTTGGGCAGGCCCATATAAAGTGGATGAAGGGAGTGCCAGTAGCTGTGAAGCATATATACAGTCCTCAACTGTTGGTTAATGGCTGGCATGCATAGGTAAATCTGGCACACAAGCAGCTTGTTAATGTGTGCCCCAGAAATGTCAATGTGTTGCTAGAGATGTAGGGGGCTGTAGAAATATAACTGATAATGTCACCTGAACACATCCAGATATATAGATATATAAATATAAATAAAATATATAAATACGTAGCAGTAACATCTGCATCCTGGACAGTTTGTATGTCAGATACAGGTCAGGTATTTAAGGAACTAGCAAAACCCATTTCACAACTTAATGGACTTTGCCTAGTGTAACAATACATGTAGGGGATATATACCTGCAGTCAATAGGAATGTAGTGTAAACTATAAGTACATATAAGATGTTAATGGAGGTATCTTTTTACACCCTACTGTATCTGCATAAACAATGCAATTCCACACTTCAGTGGGTATGTCTAATCTCAAAACATTTGTTGGGACATATGTCCTATTGGTTTATAAATATCTGCATTTACTTTGATGCATGTGCCCTGTTCAAACACCACAATCTTGGTGGCCTGTTGCCACCAATCAATCCTGCATGCTGTTGGAATGTCCTTTGTTGTTCTATATATGCATGTGTTATGCTTGCTGTTCAACTGTTGGAACTCTGGTGTGTTGGGTTAATGGGAATATTACTGCATGCTGTTACAACTAATTTGGAATGCTGTTGGCTGTTACCAACCCATATTGTCATTAAATCCTCCTAAACATAGAACATATGGGAAGGCCAGTCCCAGTGGATCCACCTGTCCCACCTCAGCTGGCGATGGCACCTAGCACCAGCAGGTCCGGTGCCCAGCCTGGGACCTCCTCCTCCATTGGCTCTGTGCCACCTTCAGGTGGAAGCGCTGCAGGGGATGGGGCTCATCCCCCTGTGCAAGCGTGGCCAGAGGAGGGCCACCTATCACCCTCCGAACAGTCCAGGCTGTGGTAGTAGGGAGATCCAGCATTCAGTCGCTGATCCTCTACGCCAGCTCGAGGCAAGAGTGACGCGACTCATGGGTGAGCCTGCCCCTCCTACGCAGCCCCCAGCACAGCCACCCTCTGGGCTGTGAAGGTGCAGTGGTGACTGCCCATGGGTGGGGATCTCAGTTCCACTGTTGCCATCTGTGGGCTCATGGGCTTGCGATTTTCAAACATCCTTCCCCATCAATTGTGTTCACCCACCCCATGTGTCATATTCTGCCCCTGTATGCATCTTGTTTGTCTTGTCTGTTTACCTCCACAACCCACCTCCCCAAATATACCTACTTCCCCTACCCCACATTCCACTCTCACCTGAAAAAAAAAGAAAAATGGGCAATCTGCTCCCACAAAAAAATTACGCCCCATACATAGCTGCCCATTTTGCACACATGTCCGCTGGACAGATAAACTGATATTTAATTGGCAGTACAACATACTTTGTTGTCTTCACCCCTCTCTCAAGGGTGGAAGGTTTCAAATTTCCTTCCAAATTTCTAGTATATGCACAGCTGTTGCTGTTAAAGAAATGGAAAGCTATGGACCTTCCCTACACCTGTCATGCACATCCCTAGCTGTTTTCCCTACTGCCTTTACCTCTTTGTGTCCCTTTTTCACCACTTTCCTATCTCCCCATTTTCTTTTCTTTCAAAGAAATGAGCACGAGGGTTAGCGGGAGTAAGCACTTTTAAGCAGTAGTTAGTGGGTTTGCGCGAGTGTGCGCTTGTGTACGCTTAGTTAAGTATTGCTAAGCTTCGAGCCAACCCGCGCAAACCCGCTTACAACTGCTTAAAAGTGCCTTAGTCACCCTGCATGTGAGGGCCCTTGTTCTGCTCAGCAGCAAAATAAAACACCACTGTCAGTCTCGAACCCTGGACCTTGTAAGCACTAGACTGCATGAAGTACCACTAAGCCACAGTAGACATGCAAGTTGGTGCTGAAATAAATATATCATGCATCAGAATGAGGGAACGTAAAGGAAAAATAGCAATGTCATAACACAAAACTTGTTCTGTAGAACTTTACCAGCAGTTGTTGTGGAATTGCATTACATGACTGTGATAAGAGAACCAACCATTCTAGCAGGAAATAATGTTACAGCAGCACTTTACAACCCACACACAGTATCGTAGCAGGACAAACAGTGGCATATCTGATTAGGGCATAAGACATACATCCCAACTGTGACTACTTTCCTGGGATGTCCCTGATCTTGAAACATATGTTAGCTGTGTCCCTCTGAATCCCTGTGAAAGGTACTGACATTAGGCAGAAAGGTGGGGTATTACACATAATGAATAATGACAATAATAAGAGTTAGTCACCGCAATGTACTTCAGAAAAGGTGTAGTAATCCATATGCACTGGTTCTCTCGAAGTCTCCACTTACTGTCTCTATTATTTTGAAGCTGTACCTCACTTTTACCTACCTTTCCCTAACTCTGTTCAGATATATACCTGAGTGTTTCAGAGGCCTGGCAGAGGCAGAAACACACAGGCATATCAGCTTTTCTGCTGTTACACACTGTGCAAATAACTTTGGAAGGAGTTCCACAAGCATACCCTTATGTAGGAGTACAACACTGAAATACCAACGGATGTAGCCATGTACTGGTAGCAACTGACTGTAACAATGCCATTGTACCAGTGCTGAAAAGACCTGTGCATTGCACAGACAAAGAATAACAGGCTAACATCTGGCTACCATCTGGATAGGTCCATAGTTGGGAGCTATGCAGACAGACTACTTGCCTTGATAAACTAACAGGTACACAGCAACCCTTTAAGTCCAGCAAGATAACATTCACACAATAATACATAATGCTCTCTGTACGTCTGCATCCCTACCCAAATGTACAATATACCTGTGTGTTCAGGGTCTACCAAGGATGTAGGTAGGCATACTCAGTACTGGAATTGTCCATTTTTCATGAGCAGCCTGTGCTAATGTCAACACTAAGAAAGCACAAACTGTTCAGAAGTGGGTACATTGATATTCACAGTATAGCAGTTCACAAACAGTTCATGTGCCAAAAGAATACATCTCAATAACTACTTTTGTATGGCAGTTAATTGTACAAGTAGAAAATAAACTACATACTCCCATGTATTTTGTGTTAGCATTTGCAGGAGTGAGTACAATTCTACACTGACAAGTGTGTACCGGAAGTGGCAACATTCTGGTCTGAGTGCAACATTTAAATAACTGGCTACACCCCTAGCTTCAGATATAAGAACTATACCAACCTTCTGACTTAAACAAGGTGTCCACAGCAAACAAATATGAGCCCCACTTTGGAAAGCTGAAAGGGCTATGCCTACCTGGTCTAGAAATTTATAGCATTGGGTTGCTATGACAGTGAGTACTGCAATTACCACACAGCAGGCTGCATGCAATTATCAAATGGTGGCCACCAGTTGGTGCAGAGGCCATCACATGCACATGTGCAGTTACCTATAAAGGCAGGCTGTACTTGCTGCCCACACACGCAATCACTCCATTGCAGACACTGAGAGAGAGAGAGACATTAACAGCAAAAGCAAACTCAAAAGCAAAAGGAACATGGAAATTTATAATACCAACACATACAAAGGAAAGGTATGTAACAGATATGTATTTGCTGGCATGTAGTAGATGTTTTTGAAGAGTACTCTACATACTTTGAAACTGCCATATGTGGCAGCAGTATGTATCTATGCACAGATGTCCAGCATAACTACTGCCATGGACAAATCAGTGTGTAGCTGTGTGAAGGGGGACATAACTGTGACATATGTAGCTCAGCATTAAATGTCAAACATCTGATCCATGCTATCTGTGTTCTGTACTGTAGTGTGGACAATGGCTGTTTGGGGGAGTAGTGCAAACAGCTATATAAACATGGATGTGACAGAGTAACACATGCATGATAGTCATATTAACATGTAGCTTAGCACTGGCAACTGCTGTACCAGGCTAGTATGCTAATCTAGCATTTGTAGCTATATACACACCCTCTAATATTACTGTGTGCTCACATGTGACACCTGTTCATGTTGCAGCAAGGGCCAACAGGTCAGCCGTGAGGTCCAGGGACTTACAACAGTCTGGACCTTGTGTGTGTATGGCACACACATATGGAGAGATGTATATGTGTCAGATATATTAACATCTGTACATGTGCATAGAGCAAGGGACATACTGCAACTGTATGTGAAGGGTGGACATATATATGTTGGTGAAGGTTGTTATGTGCATATATGTATGTAGGTTGTAGTGTGTGGCAAACAAGACAGTATACAGTGCTGGTATATGACATGCGGTGGTTAAACACTGTGGGTGTGATTTGTTAAGTTTGCAATGTTGCAGCCAGTGAGGCCTGCTAAAGCTACATGGGCTGAGTACACCTTCAATGCATTTCTCACAAGACTGTGCGATGTCATTACATTACTGTATACCTCACATCCTTTGCATAATTGATATTCCCACCATGAAAGGTGGACTGTGTATGTGCCTATATGTATATGTATATGTACACCAGTGTATGTGTATATGTATGTATGTGTATATATATATATATATATATATATATATATATATATATATATATATATATATATATGGAGAGAGGGAGAGAGACATAGTCATATATAGTCAGACAGATGCCTGGTGTCAAAGCCATGTCCTCAGGCTCAATGCATCCACTTTTACAAAACATAGTATCCCCACAGTATCACATAGGTAGTAGCCCCCAACATGTTGAACAGGTACCGATGTGTACGTACAGCCAAGTGTTAAGTCATCTCTCCTTTGGTAATCACATTTCCAAAGGTATTATGAAATCCCTCAGTGGATCACATAAGCGATAAGGGGTCTGCATGCATATCCACAAAGGTTGTTGTACACCTATAATGACTAGCCATCATTGACAAACTTTGCTGCGTTTGAACATGTCTGAAACATACCTCAGGCATGACCCCTCACTCACACTATTCAATAGAAACCACAATGAGTGTGTGTGACATGGATGATCTAGGCCAGGGACCACTGCAGTGGCCGGGCTTGTCACAAGCATACAGATGTGACCTAATGTCTGGAAAGTGCCAGCACACTCTGGCAGAGATAACAGATATGTTCATGGAGAAAGCAGGGTTCCCACCTATGAAATAATTGAGTTCACATGTACGTATATGTATTTGCCACACAGCTACCTGACATGTGCAATGCACATACTGTTGTCATAGTGATATGTCATACAGTAGTAAAAGCAAAACCCACAACACATTGACCAACAGTGTCTCACACACACACACACACACACACACACACACACACACACACACCAAGTGCAGGATTCAATCCCCTACCTAACTACTTTATGATAATAGAGCAGTACACATTAACACAACGTGCTATACACATTACTGTGAGCTCTCCTTTCCACATAGTGACATCATTAGACTTGACAAATATTAGTATACCACTTTTAAGGTGTTTTACTACTCTCCAAAAAGGTTGCTCTTCCCCAAGGAGATCACACACACAGTTGTCAAGTGCAGGATTCAAACTCCTACCTAACTACGATGTGATACTAGTGGAGTACGCATTAACATGATGCACTATACACATTACTGGGAGCTCTCCTTTCCACAGGTATATTTGTAGGATGGTGACATCATCAGACTATACAAAGTGGGTGACATTAGGTGGGCTAGATAGAAGGAATGTCTAAACACTTTGGCCATGTGATCATCAAAGGAGAGTTTACTATCTACCTGTGTCCCCAGGGCCATAATGACTTTCTCCATACATACTGGATTACCACCTATGTGGTAATTTGTGTGCACTTTGTTTTACCCAAAGGGGATGACTATGCATTATTTGGCATTCAGCTTGAGGGCATTGTTTTGACACCAGGTATCTGTCTCTGTAAGACCCTTCTGGAGGATGTCTGAGTCAGCCGTAGAGTCGATAATGGACCACAGTTAGCATTCATCTGCAAACCTGTTCAGCCATACTCCTCCCATGTTTGCCTGTACCTCTGAGCAGTATCTACTGAACAGGTGGGGTCCCAGGACCAAGACCTGTGGGATGCCATTTGTGACTGGCTTAGAGTTGGACATGGCACCCGCAACTCTGAACATGTGTGTTTGATCTGTGAGCCACTTGGCCACCCATCCTGTGACATAGCTGTTAATGTTCAAGCTGGTAAGCTTGTCCATGATGACAGAGTGGGGAATGGTGTATAAAGTCCTTAGTGACGTCCAGGTGGGTTGTGTGGACTACTTTCACCTCCATCTATGTCCTTGGTAACTGTTTGAAATAAGTCAACTAGGTTTAGGAGGCAGGATCTGCCTTTAACAAGGCGAAGTTGTGTAGAGTCCAGTGTCTGGAGGTCCCCAATGTCTCTGTTTATGGGTTCCATGACAATTTTCTCAATAGCTTTGTAGACCAGGCTGAGTAGACATATAGGGCACTGGTTTCCAGGTTCTGTTGTGGCACCCCTTTGTGGAGCTGGATGACTGTTAGTGTATGCCATTCTTTGGGTACATAGCCTGTGGTACGATTAAGTCTGGACAGTGAATGTAGGTGAGGGTGTAGTTCCTTTTGGGCCTAGTATAAGACGCAGCCTGGGACACCATCCAGTCCCACTGATGCTGTGTACTTAGCTTTGGAGAGGGCTGTCTTTACCTGCATGTCCATGAAGTCTGGAGCTCTGCATCCTTCTGTGATGGACACAGGCCCTTTTGGGGGTGATGGGGGGAGTTTACACTGAACTTGTCCCCCAGGATGTGTGCAATTAAAGTTGGTTCAGTGTATTTCTTTCCTTTTTCAGTAGCTGACAGCATATTTGGAAGTTGACACCTACATGTTTGGTATAGCTACTGAAGGCTTTGTGGTTGTTATTCTTACATTCCTTGGCTATTTGTCTTTAGAAACTGTCCTTGGGTTATTTTATGGACGATCATTGTTTCTTCCTAATAATGATCAGTGATGCCTTTCCTTTAGTGAAGTTGGATCTATCATGTGTTCGTTTCCTCCTTCTGTTGTCTAGCTTATTTATGGGCAACGACCACCAGATTGTTTTCTTAATTTTGGAGGAGTGCATCTTGGTTTTATTTGGCATGTCTCGATCCCTGCATCCCAGTAGATGTTCATAGAATGCACTTGTAAATGATTTGGCAGATTGTATACCATTATCCTATAGCAAGAGGGCTTTGGAACTTTCCACTTTGTTCTTGGGAAGTGTGCAGTTTGCTTTTGAAAATGTCTTCACAGTGGTTTCATTGACTGGGTGGGGGGGTGGGATGTGGATGTCCAGTGTGATTACTTTATGATCTGATATTATCAGCAAGGAGTTTATCTCTGTTGTGGAACACTGGTACCCCATGTTGGTGATGATCATGTCCAGTATGTTGTCACCTCTAGTGGGCATGATGGCCAGCTGTTCCAGGGTGTTAGAGTTTTTCAACTCTAGGAAACATTGGGCAAAGGACGTTGTACACGAGTAATTCTCCCACTCAATGTTTGGGTAGTACTAATCTCCTCATATAATGGTGTTTGATAGGACCTTTATATTTTCCACTGTTCTCAGGAATACTGAGTGAGGTTCCTGAGACAAGGTAGGTGATCTGTAGCAGGCTAGAATCTGATGAGCAGTTTTGCCCAATGTTAGTTGCACTTGCATGGTCTCCAAGGCCTCATGCTGTGCCACTAACCCGAAGGTGTGGGTATCCATAAGGTAAATGGGTACACCCCTTCCTTTTGTATTTCACTCGTGGTTTTGGGTCCGAAGGTCAGAGGGATTGTGTGTGTTTTACGTGGAGCATGTCCAACAGCTCTTTGTCTGACATAGCTTTGTATGTCAGGCAGTGAACACCTCTGAGTAGGCGATATGCAAGGGAGTATGGATGGAGCATTTTGAGATGGTCTGTGTATGGCATGTATTTCAGGCCGCTAATGCTCTTTGTGAGGTATTGCTGCAGGCTTTCCAGTTGTTGTAGTTGTCTTGTGAGGTACATAGCAAAAGTGGTGTTGTACTCTATTATAGTTCTAGTGAGTGATGAGTAGAGGGGAACAATGTCCTCTTCTATTTTACATGAGACACAGTTTGTGATGAGGTGTGCCACATAGGTGGGTTTCCTGACTACTGTGGGGATGTGATTATCACAGTTGTGTCCACTGTCCACCTGTGACCCAAGGTCTCTCGTCACACTTTCAGTGTTAAGTATACTACTGCCTATGTTGTAGTTCTTGGCTACAGAGTTTTTACCAAAGGGGATGACAATGCACTTTTTGGCATTGAGCTTGAGGCCATGGCTTTGACACCAGCCATCTGTCTCAGTGAGGCCCTTTTGTAGGATGTCCACATCTTTAGTGTTTACAATTATGGCTCCTAGTTTGCAGTCCTCTGGAAACTTTATTAGCCACAGACCTTCCATGTTAAAGTTTACATCAGGGAAGTAGATACTAAACAGGACAGGACCCAGGACTGGACCCTGTGGTACTGCACTCGTCACTGATCCAAAGTCATACATGGAGTCTGCTACTTTCACAGTGTGTGTTCTGTCAGTGAGCCAGTTGGCAACCCATCTTGTGACATAGCGATTTATACCTAGTTTAGTGGGTTTATCTATATTTCCAGAGTGTAGGGTGGTGTTGTAAGCCGTGACAGGATCTACATAGGTTGTGCGAACCACCTTACCCTTGTCTACGGTTCTGGTGACTGCTTCAATGTCATCTATCAGGTTTAGGAGACATGATCTGCATTTTACAAACGCAAAATGGTTGTGGTCCAGGGTTTGGGGATTACCAATGTAAATTTGTATAAGTTGTATGATGATACATTCCATGGCCTTGAAGAGCGGGCTCATCAGGCTAATGGGGCACTAGTTCCTGGGGTCCGTGGTGTCTCCACCCTTGTGTAGTGGGATAACTGTCACTGTGCACCATTCAGCAGGCAGAAAGCATGAGGTGAGGCTATGACTGCACATGGTACGTCAGTGTGTTGCCTGTTTGTTCTGTGGTTTGTGTAGAACACAGCCTGGGAGGTTATCTGGTCCCATGGCTGCTGTGATACTGGCTTTGGAGAGTGTTTTTTACCTGTGCAGCCATGATGACAGCAACTTTGCAGTCTTCCATTATAGAGATGTGCTCTTTCATGGGTGAGAGGGGGGTAAAGTTAACACTGATCCTATCTGCCAGGATGTTGGCAATATCAGTTGGGTCTGTATATTTAGTGCCATTGAGCTGTAACTCAGAACAGATATGAGTATAGCCATGACATGGACCTGTCTGTTGGGCAGAGATCTCCTGAGTAGACAGTATGCAACAGAGTATAGATTGGGTTACATTCAGTCTTCTTGCATGGGGCAACTGTTTGAGGCCAGTAATCCTCTTGTTAAGGTACTTCAGTGGTCTTTCTGGCTGCTGAACCTGCCTATTCAGATTCATTGCAAGTGTGTTGTGGTACTCTCTGATGGGTCTGATGACTGCTGAGTAGTGGGAACTTCCTTTGACCTACATGCACAGACCTTGGCAGTTTGTGTGAACACATAGTATGATTTTCTGACTACTTTGTGAATGTGTTTCTGGAAGTAGAGATGACTATCCACATTTGTCCATAGATCCCTTATTATCACATCCGTATTTAGCCTAAGTGTGTGAGCATGCCCAGTATGACCTTTCAGTATGTTGTTGCCTAAAATTTGCTTTGTTTATTCAAGTGTGTGAGCATGCCCAGTATGACCTTTCAGTGTGATGCTGAATGAAATCCACTACATTTGTTGGAGTGTGTGAGCACGCACAGTATACACATTTATACTATATGTGTATGGAAAATCAAGTTGTATTTTTACAGCAGGGCTCACCTTTGTGTCATAGATCAACAGGGATCATGCTGTGCCTGCAGGGCTTCCATGAGACACTTTGCATAGACTTATCAACATTTCTACATACAGGAGAGACAGCTATTCTTTGTACATTTCTACCCGGGGCATACCTAATTGTTACTGTGGGTGTACATAGGATGAGGGTTTCACCTGACACTTATACACATTTGCTATGCCTGCACTACTATGTACAGTACACCATTTCAGTCTGTACTGTTGCCTATCGTACTGGCTTGAGGCATACTACTGTACTACAGATCTTAGCGTCCAATGTCACGTATATTAGATTGCGACTTCATAGCCTACACAACCCGCATCACACCGCCTGGCCTGATGTTCTCTGTCTGCATAGGCCTGTGGGGGAGGTTACCATATGCCCCTTTAGGGCCATGATACAGCATTTCTTTGTGTTTGCATTAGTGTACAATTGTCCTGCTGTGTCTGTGCCACTGAAATGCTATCATGGCTTAGTGGTTCAGTACTGTGACCATAGTGCACAGTATCCTGGGTTCAAGCCCTGTCACTGCTTTTTATTTTCATGCTGGGCAGACCAGACTGCTTAAGGAACAGTAAAGCAAATATGAGCATGTTTACCTGACTTTGCTCAACTTTGCCCGACCTTGCCCAACATTGCTCAACGTTGCCCGATGTTGTGCTAGTTAGCATGGGCAATTTTGTTTACATATACTAAATATTGGTAAAAGCTGCTTAGCACTGCTTTATATTGCTTAAAACATGGCAATCATGCCTCAGGTGCTGCTGCAGGGCTGCCTGTGTCGGATGCACATACTACACTCCCTATACATGTTTAGAAACAGGTAGTGTCAAGTTAGGCATCCCTTTTATTTTATGTGTGAGTCAGAGAGAGGTATAATTTCCAGGGTTCCTACTGAGCCAATGTATGTGCTATGCATTGCCTCTTTGCCAAGGCCAAGGCATACTGGACATGCCTCCTTCTGCCTACTGGGGCAAGCTCAGGTTGTTCCTCCTCCGAGTCACGCTGTGCCTGTGCAGGCCTTGGCAATGGTGGGGGGCTGTTTGGCCCTGCCCCATGCTGTTCCTGCTGCAGCTGTTTTTGCAGGATCATATTGTGTAGCATGGCACATACCATGACAATTTGGGTACATGTAGTTGGTGAGCACTGCAAGGCTCCACCAGATGTGTCCAGGCACCGGAACCGTGACTTGAGCATCCCAAACACATGCTCGATTACATTTTGTGTTTGTGCGTGTGCCTCATTATGGAGTTCTTGTTCAGGTGTGTGTGCATTTCTAATGGGTGTCATCAGCCACGGCTCCAATGTGTATCCAGCATCCCCCACTAGGTGACCGTCAGGGATGTCCCCATTGGCAAATGTCTGGTACAGCTGCATCAGATGCCAGATATGGGAATCGTGGTAGCTTCCAGGGCAGCCAGCACACACATTCAGTATTATGCCCTGGGCATCGCACATGACCTGGCAGTTGATGGAGTGGAAGCCCTTGCGGTTGATGTAGGCCCTATCCTGCTCACCGGCTGGTGCTTTGATGTGTATGTGCGTGCAGTCAATTGCACCCACTACCTCAGGGTATTCCGCTAATTGCTGGAAGAGACGCATATTGCTGGCCAATACCTCACGGGAATTGGGGAAATATACATGATCACCGACATGTGCTGACATGGCATTCAGGAACTGGTGCAGTACCCTGGATGGTGATGCCTGTGAAATCCCCATCATATCACCAGTTGGTCTCTGGAAGGTACCTGTTGCTAGTATTCTTAGGCCAACACATACCTTGGTTTCCACTGGGATGGGTTCCCCTCTGTTGGTTCTGTGTGTGAGGCGTGGTCTGCACAGCTCAACAATTTACTGCAGGAGGTCTCTGTCCACTCTATAGCGCTTCACTATCTCCAGCTCATGTAGCCCCTGGTAGGTTACCCTGGGTCTGTACGCTCTTCTCCATCTCCTCACTGTGGGTTGCTCAGCAGCATTCGCAATGGCACCACCCTCAGCATCTTGCACAAGTTGCCTTATAATAGCAATGGCAGCCCCTAACATTATTTTGTCTCAGTTAAGCTTTTTAAGTTTTCACTTCTCTTTGTAGACTGCAGTGTTGCAGTGTTTGTGAGAAAAACATGGGGGAATGTTGTTTGCAGAGTTTTAAGTGCTGGACTGGGCTGGGCTAGTGTACTGCCTGTGTAATTGGCTGATTCTGATTGATTTCACCTGGCAGCTCTGCTAGTTCTCCTTGGTTAACTTCCTACTACTTCTTTTCCTTCCTTTTCCCTTTCTGTTTCCACAGGGGGTAGCGCCACTCAAACAAGTGCAAACACGTGCACATGAGCGCACACGCGTTCACACAGGCTTACACAGGCTTAGGCGGGTGCACATTCGCGCACACAGGCTTAGACAGCCTTACACAGGTTTACACGGGCGCACACACGTGCACACAGGCTTAGATGGGTTTACAGGCGTGCACACATGCGCACACAGTGTAAGCAGCTTTGCAAGAAACTTTAGGGATATCCACGGCGTACACCTTCGGTTTCTGGGTTTCAGTTAAGACAACTGTAACATGCCTCTTCCAGTCCTGAGTAACTCACAGCAAACACATGCCACTCTACTCCAATAAGCTTACAGTCTTTGATACATACCCCCTCATGATGTCACCTATTTTCTACTCTGTTACTCCCCTAATCCTACTCTTACACTCTAGGGACATGGTTCACATGGCAGGGAAAATTGGGATTCACCATCCTTATCCTCATTTGCATAGGATTGCCTACTAATGCTTGGTTACATCTCTCAGACTGAGCTTCCCCCCTTAGCAACCACTACTCGGTAGCCATGTTATCTACAGCCTGCCATTCACCTGCATGGCAGAAAAATATTTTTAATAAAATGCCTATTTCTGGCTTTTATTTTTTTTCAGGTTTTTAGAGCACCGCACGTTTGTCCGGCGCTGTGCTATGCTTAAACATCGGAGATCGGGGAAAAAAATAATTTTTTATTATTTTGCAACGGATAAAAATGCCAATGGCCTTATATTTGGCCATTGGCATGCTTCCTCAACTGGATGCATCCTTTATTTGGAGCTGTCATAGCTCCGTTTTGCTATTTGCAGAATGGTACTCAGTTACCAACGGAGTACCTTTCTGCAAATAACACTACTCTTACTCGGACAGGTTAGTGTTTCCAGGATCACAAATTTACCTCATTTGCATAGCTTTCAGCAGCAAATGAGGTAATTTGTATAACCTAACACTGTCCGTGCAAGAGTAGTTTTAGGAGCTCTCATGCACGCCCCTGCCGGCTGTTCCTGGATCGCTTGGCAGGCATATTGGCTGTCTAGAGTCTTACTCTACTCTTAGACTCCATGCAAGCCTTTGTGAATCCATCCCAATGTATTACACTATTTACTTTGCAATTGGAGTCTATTCCATAGGTGGGGAAGGTGCTGTGTAATATATCTTTCTTGCCAGCTTGTTTTATTTGTCTGCTGGTGAAGGTTTAGATCCCTTGTTCTAATATTTGTGGGACTTTTCAATTTGTGGAGGTACAACATATCCTGGACATCTGGGTCCCTAATAGCTTGGAACTTAAGGTATAGATCTCCCCTCAGGCATCTATAAGATATTGAGTAAAAGGACAGTACTTCCAGTCTTTTCATGTACCTTAGGGTTTTTACGCCAGTGATAGTCTTAGTTAAGAACCTGCAGGTCATTCTAGTTGTTTATCTAATGATGTACATACCAAAATGGACATAGTATTCAATAACTGGCCTAATCAATGCTAAATGTAATGAGACATTGATCTCTTTGGAGATCTCCCATTGGAGAGCAGCTGCACTTAGTAGAAGGTCTTTATGACTATTATCATTGCACGATGATCAAAGGAAAGGGAATTATCAAACCAAATACCAAAGTCTTTAACAACATTCTTATTTTGGATTGGGATATTGTCTTTGTCATGTGCTGGATAAGGGATGGTTTACCAAATGTGACTAAGTTGCACTTTTTAGCATTAAATTAAAGCCTGACATATATATATATATATATATATATATATATATATATATATATATATATATATATATATATATATGGTTTACCTTCAAAATGTTGACTGTCACATCATCAAAACCACTTCTGCAAACTCCAAGCTGCAACTTCTCAAAACCTCAAACACCGATATTCCGAACTGCAAAATCTCACTCCCTTTTTGACCCATGTTAGCAGTTGTTTTTTATGTGGAGTGGTCAGAAATGTCGACATTTGCTTTTTTTTTCAACTTCGTGGAAACATTTCAACAATGTGCACAATCGACTGTGCTATATTATATATATATATATATATATATATATATATATATATATATATATAGATGTGAATAAAAATGGTATTAAAATTATTTTGTCATTGCAATTCAATATACAGCTTCTTTGGTGTCTTCTTTGAGGCTATGAGACTTCACTTTCTACATCATGTTTGGTCGCTGATGAAGGCTTTGCCGAAACCGGTACAACCATGTTGGTGTACGGTTATGTGTTTTTTTGCTGTCTTGAAGTTTAAATAAAATAACTTTCACCTGTGTCATGAAGTGGAGTGCTGGCTTGTTTTTTCAATTCAGATTCTGTATCATAACTCAAAAAAATCATTTACCTAGTTACACCAATTTGGTTACCCAGTATCTGCGACATAGCGGTCTGCAGGGCATCTTTAAAGTCTGCCAGCTCATTACACTCCCAGAAAATATGTTCCCAGTTACCTCTTTCTTCCCCCATCACACCTTCAACATTTGCTGTCTACCTGAGGAAAAATTCTTTAGAGTCTACTTGGGGTATAAAAATACCTATGTAAACACTTCCAAGCAAAGATCCTAAATCTTTACTGTATATTTGGAAGGCAAACATATATCCCCTCATTGTTTCTTTGTGAATTGCTTTTTCAGTCTCTCTTCCCAATCCTTTCTAACCTCCACTGAGTGATTCTTATGGTTATCATGCAATATTTTATATGCTCTACTAATTATTTCTTTCTTAATTGCAATTTCTGTTCTAGATCCTACCAAAAAGCTATACCAGTGTTGGTCTTTCATTTCGGACCCCCCAATTTCTTTCTCTTTGTCTATACTCTGATAACACTCCTCGATAGGGAAGGCAGTCTCTAACTTGCAATCCAAATAATTTTTTGACGTCTTTCCATTCTATTATCTTTACCTCTCTAGTTATTTGCTCCCATAACCTTGGTATGCCAGTTTTCTCCAATAAATTCCAGCCACCTCTTGTGTATTGTCTTTATTCCTAATTACAGTCATCCCTATTGGCATATTCTCCTTTCTCCATTCCCATGTTGCTTAGTTCTTAGAATACTTTCTGCTACTTTATGAATATAACATTCTGTATGATTATTGTTATTCTCCTTAAAGGTGTGCACTCAAAATCCCAATCTCTCCTTGTTTCTTGAGCTTCGCCCTGTTTCATCATCATCTCTCTCCACTTTGAATGATAGTTTTCTGCTTGTGCTATATATAGGAGCCTTAACTGTGTTGCTCTGAAATACCCCTTCAAATCAGGTAATCCGAGTCCTGCCTGTTCTATTGGAAGAATAAGCTTATCCTGCCTAACTCTTGCCATCTTCCCCATCCAGAAAAAATCCTTCATCTCTTTATTAATTGCTATCCACAACTTCTCCTCTGGTTCATAAAAATATGCCTGACCTATGTATAAGACTAAAGGGACTACAAACATTTGACTGCTTGTATCTTACTATTTATATCCATATAACAAAGCTACCATTTTTTCACTTTTTGTATTATCTTTTGTTTAGTCTCTTCCCACATATCTTTAGCTGCCACACCAGAATCATGTTTAATCCATACTCCTAAATACTTCATTTTATCATGTCCCCATAAAAATGGATATTGCTGAGCCAATTTGTATGTAGGTACATTATTTACCATTATTGCCTTTGTTTTAGCTTCATTAATTTTATATCCTGAAAAGATCTGAAACTTTCTCAATATGTTACGCAACACTGCAATGTCCCTTTCTGGTTTTGTCAGGTATAAAATAATAGCATCTGCAAACAGAGCCAGCTTTTCTTGACTATCATACCAATTATATCCTTGAATTTCTGAGTCCCTTATTTTCTTTGCCAATGGTTCTAAATATAATGCAAACAACAAATGGGGAGAGAGGACACACCTGCCTGGTTCCTCTGCTCAAGCAGAAATTATCAGAGAGGACCCTACCCAAACTTATAATTTTATCAAGGAATGCAAATGCTTCTATTGCTTTGCTCATAAAGTCCCAGCTTACTCTGTTAAATGCTTTCTCTGCATCAAGACCCATGAACAACAAACAGTGTATGTTGTTACTTTCTGCCTCCCTCTGGATCATCAGTGCTCTGTTAATGTTGTCAAATGTTTGCCTCCCCTTTTACCATCACTTTCTTCCAGGATGCTGGTGCTTCTCCTCCTCTTAAAATAAAAAAACTTTCCAGATCTTTATCGTTTTTTCCCTCCTAACTTCCAAACTTCCACAGGAATACCATCTATTCCTGGGGACTTTCCTGTAGATTGGTTATACATCACCATTTTAATTTCATCTCCTCCTACCCTAATTGTTAGTAATTAAACATCATCTACCTCTAACCTTGGCATAGTTAATTCTTCCATAAATATTTCCATTGTACCTTTTCTTGATTTCCATATTTCAGTGCTTTATAAAGACTTTCATAGATTTCCCTAAATATTTCTAATACCTCTACAGGATCTCTTGTTATCTTCCTTGTTATAGGCTCCCTAAGCCTGATGACAACCTTTTCTACTTTCTGTTGCCTGAGTCGTTGTGCTAAAAGTTTTTCTGCTCTAGCATTTTTATCAAAAAACAGTTGCTTAACAGCAATCTTTCTAAACTTCTAACCTTCTAAAAAAAGCTTAATGCAATGCTTAAATTCCAGTTCTCAAAACACAAAAGCAATTGCTGGTACTACTTGGTATTACACAACTGTTACACTCAATTTGAATAACTGTCCAAAAGATACACACTACACACTGTTTTGCAAGCTAAGCACTTTCATCCAAATGTTTAATGAACTTAATCAGAACTATACAAAACAATTAAACATTTCAATTTATACTTTAATTAAATAATTGGTCACATGATCTTCAGTTTAAAAACTTAAGTAAAATGTAAAAAACACACATAAAATGTACAAAAAAGATACATATAACTTTGTTATCTAAAACAAGTTAATTATATGTATTGTGATTTTAATAAACACTTAATATTTATGCCCTTAGGTTCATAGGTGTTTACTAGGCTAACGATCACAAGGGCCTCTTTAAGCCTAGCCATGCATCCCAAATCTCTGACAAGTTCTGGTAACCTTGATAAGTGTAAGCATGGGCCTGGGAGATGAACCATTTACAGGTTACCTGTTTGCATTAGAGACATAGGTGCCAAACCAAGGATGAATTTCTGGTTTCCCATCCAATTGCTCAAGATGCACTTGAATTGGGTTAGGGAGGAACTCTGTTTCTCATGAATGGGGAGCCTGCTCCATAGATGGGGTAGTCTCTGGGATACATACCTATCTTTCCAGCAGATCCTATTTATATCACAGGCAAGGTTTAAGTCTTTAGAATGGGTAATTCTGGTACTATTTGTTTTGTGGATATGCAGAAGGTCCATCAGAGTGGGGTCTGACAAGTCCCTGTATGCTAGGCGTAGATCTCCTCTCAAAAGCCTGCAGGAAACAGAATACAGGGATAGGGACTTGAGGCAGTCTGCATAGGGCATAATACGCATACCATGTATTCTTTTAGTAAGGAACCTCTGTGGACATTCCAGTTGTTGGATATGACTGGTTAGGTACATACCAAAGGGAGCATTGTACTCAATGATAGGTCTAATGAATGCCGAATACAGCGGGACAAAGACTTCCTTGGGCTTAGATGCCATACCTTTGTTTATAAGTTGCACAACATAGAATGATTTCCTCATCTCTGTAGATACGTGATGGTCAAAGACTAGATTACTAGCTATGTGTGTCCCCAAGTCCCTGACTACTGGGTCAACTCTAAGGAGTGTGTTATCAATATGATAGTTACCATGGATGGATGACTTCACAAAGGATACTATTATGCATTTCTTGGCATTTAGTTTTAGTCCAGGGCTCTGACACCAGTTGTTTGTCTGTCTCAGTCCCCCCCTGGAGAACATTTGTGTCAGTGTGAGATTCAATGATAGCTGCTAATCTGTAATCATCTGCAAATTTAGTCAGCCAGAGACCGCTGACATTGGCCTTGACTTCTGAGAAGTAAATGCCAAAAAGGAGCAGTCCAAGGACTGATCCCTGAGGGACTTCACTTGTGACTGGCCTCTTTTTAGAGGTGGACACCCAATTCTAACTTCCTGGGTCCTGTCTGTGAGTCAGTTGGCTATCCACCAGGTGACTGGATCTTATCTAATCCAGGACTTTTATTTGCATTTAATGATAGCTGCCAGTTTACTTCCTTAACTTCCAGTTTATTATTTAAATCCCCTGAATACATTTGTTGAGTAACATAATCCAGTACAAAAAAAACTGAGACTTTATGAAACTCTGAACAAGATGAAGCATGCTTTGCCAAGGCATTTGATAAATCTTTATTTTTAATTGCTAGTACATGCTTGTAAATTCACTTTGACAGTTTTCTTGTGGTTTTACCTACATAGAAACTGTCGCATGATTCTCACATAGCTAAATATGCAACCATACAGGAATTGCAGGTAAATCTCCCTGTAGCTCAGATTTGTTTACATAGCTGTCTAACTATAACATTTGAACATTCAGTTATATAGCTGCAGTACTTGCAATTGTTACATTTAAACATATAATTTTTACTATTTACCTCTTTTTCTACTTGACTTTTTTCAAACAATGTTTTAGAATTGTAGCTTTTCTTATAAGCACACCTTGGTTGTACACTAATAGATGCTAAATATTTATTTCCCAATATTATTTTCCAGTTGTTGACTGACTGATTTTATTTGAATCTAATGAAATAGGAAGTGGAAATGCTGTTAATTTTTCTTCACTATTAAAATAAATATCTTTGTCTTATTAAAACCTATTCTTCTAATAGGTGCTAATCTTGTCTTTTTTATGTTATGTTTTATGTTTTTTATGTTTTTTATTTTGTATGTTGTACATCACTAGGTTGCTATCGCATACAGATGTTAGTTACTACCCACACATCTGATACCCTTAGCAATGCATATTGCATGACGATAGCAATTTCCATGTACAACTTGAAAATAGTTCAACATATTTCTGTCCCTCATTCTATCAAGAACAGAGTAAGCTGGCTCAGATGTGTGTGATACACACAATTAAGGCAAAAGGGAAAGTATAGATGCAGCCCTTGTAGAGTTACTTCAATATCCTGGGAGGCTGGCTCCACCAGAAAATGTTTTCACTCTACAGTCTGTTTTACTATTCACTAGGTGATGTAGTAGACTGGTACTGTAACAGCCTTTTGAGGAGACATGGTATCAGAGAACAGCTCTATGTTTGTTATGATGGTGCGAAGCAGTGATATTGTCACTATATACTGCACAACAGAGTAAGACCAATAAGCATCACAGTACAGCTTTATATTAATCAATACAGTAGCTTTAGTGCAAACTCTACATGATGTCTTAGGGACTGTCACTACACCGACACTATCTTTCAGACAATATTTTCATTGTCTTTTTCTTTAATTTAGCACTACACTTTCATGTTTTGTTTTTGCAGACTAAAATGCATTAGCTTGCTTTTCTATCATATTATATGCAAAGATAAATGTCACAATTCCATTCAGAAGAAAAGTTTCTCTGTATATTCTTCTTTAATATGTTCTGCACAAATCACTGTTGTTGTTTCAATTGCCTATTGAGTAAAAGGCTATCATACAATACTACAGCTCTCGTTGCATTCTTAGTTGTCCAAAGCAGTACATAACTGAAGACCACAGAAAAATGCAAAGCAGAATGTCAGATCTCCACTAAACCTAACTTCTATAATCTCAAATATTTCTTTGAGCACATATGTTAAAACAGTATATATTGCTTCACTGTTAATATAATGTGCAATGCAGAACATGGCTGTTACCTTTGTAAGTATGATAAAAGAATTCTGTTTTAACATTTTAATATTTCTCTAACTAGACTTTTTTCCAAAGGTACATTGATTAGGTTGTTTGTCATTCTGTGTTTCTCTACCTTACAGTTCAAGTATATATCCTTTGTTCTTTTTTACCCACATGTTTCACAAGTTTATAAGTATGAATAGTTTATAAATGACAAATGAACTGAATTAAATACAGGCATATAATTGTAGAATAAGGGCACTTATAATCACATACTTCTGAAATGTTCCTGATTTTGTAGAGTACCCCTTATTTTCCCTCATATTTTTAACCTGACCCTTTTAAAAGTTTTGATTTCAGGATTACAGTCAGTAATGAAAGACATTAGAGGTACATATTTCTTGCTGATCTGAGAATGCAACTTGATATAAACCCTGTTGTTCTATTAACTTTTTAAGTGAATTAGAGTAACATTTCCTGATTTGAGCCTTTGTCCCACATTATTTTTGGCTTTGTCCTGAAATCTTGAGCAAAGAATTGAGGAAGTATGCAAAGTCAGTGTTAATGTTCATTGCTAAATGTCTTTGGATGTGAAAGCAAAGCTTATATAAGCTTCAGTAGTTCAGGTTATCTATTTAATGATGCGTTGTCTAATGCCTCTCACAGAACTGGGTAAGCAGCCATTGAAACATATAAGTAAAAAGGATATTCTAATGGAGTCTCAGGTGTTAAAATGCTAAGCATTTTACTTCTTCATGCACTCCTTCTTTAATGATCACAGAACTTCTGTGATTAAAAAAAGAAGAAAGCACTTAGCATTTTAACACTTGAGTCTCCCAATGTAAATTTATTTTTTATTTAATTGTTTTTTATCATGTCTTATTTGGAAGTTTAAATACTTTTATTTATTAATTTTTGGCTGGCACGTATCTGCTGTGGAATGCTGCATGCCCAAAAAAATAAATGAATACTCCACTGATGGCCAAAATGAAGGTGCTACGTTACAAATGACCCATTCACCACAACAAAGGAATGTACTGTTGAAATGGTAAGTTTATACCTTGAGGCCATCAGTAGAGCATTCTTTTGTTGTCCTGGATGTGTGGTATTACAGTTGTTTAATCTGTCAAGCAAGTCCATAAAGATGCCTCTGCAGTTTAGAAAATGTGCAGACTTGCATAGCCTACACATACTTCCAGACACTGACACAAGGATCATGCAGGTTTCATGATTTAATTTGATATATTGCTTCATTTTTTCCACTTTATACATGTCAGCACTTTCTTTTCTGAGAGAGTCTGGGAAGCTAAACAATTTATTTATTTACACTGTGCTGACTGGGTTAGTCCCACTAGGCCAATGTCCTCTTTTCAGGGGAAACCTGAGGTGATAGTCATACTGACTAGGGGAGATTTGGCCAGGACACATTGCTGTGAGTGGGGATCATTTTGCAGGAGCACTTCTGGTTTCCATTCCAGGTGCATAGGTGGCTTGGAGAACCAGGGAGTCAGATGGAGAGAGAAGAACAAGATGGATAAGTGAGAGAAATGGAGGAGAAAGCAAATACTGAGACCAGAGAATGTGCACAGGATTTTGAGGAGATGTTTCAAAGAAATCAGTTTGAAGGAGATGACTCAGCAAATGATGGATGTATAATTACAACCCTTTGATTGCAGAATGATTTGCTTGAAGAAATGGTGATGCAGAGTGAGCCAAAAAATAAAGAAGATGTCTCCTGGGGTAATATGGAGAAAATACAAAAGGAGGATGCAGAAACTATCCTGAAGAATACTGGTGAGCTGGAAAAGAAAACATATGCAGAGAAAATAAAAGAAGGCAGAAGAAAATGAAAAAAGGAAGTATGTGATACAGATTCAGAGTAAAAAATATAAAGAAATGGACAGGTATGAAGTGTGGCACAATTTAATAATTTATTTGGGTGCAAAAATACATGAGGTAGGAGCATTTATTGTTATTAACAAAGAAATATTCTGTGACATTATATTTGAGACTATTTTTTTCAATGGAAAATTTTCTTGCAGAATATGAAAAAAAAGACTGTAATCCATAGAATCTTTATGCGATAAAATCATTTAACATTGAAACAAAAAAGAAAATTCATGTACAATTTTTGAACAGCAGTAGAAAGAGAGAATTTTAAAATAGATTTGAAAATGTACTTTAAGACATACTAGACATTGCAGAAGTTTAGGACAAAAGGGGTTTATGGACTGCTTGCTGGGATAGTAATATCATGTTAAACATAGAAACAGAAACAAATTATACATATACCAAGCACGATAAATAGAAAGGGGAACAGGGGTGTCAGAAAATACTGGGAACAACTCAAAACATGTTTTTTTTTTTGTGGAAAAGACGGACATCTGATAAGTAACTGTGACAAAAGAAAATGTTATATTTATGGGGAAATGGGACATGATGCAGAAAATGTGAATTGAAATGTTATAAATGTAATAACATTGGACATTTATGGATGGATTGTAAAAATGAAAATAAGAGTGAGAAAAAAGAAAAAGAAAAGAAAATGAACAAAGAGAAGACATTTTAGAAGTAGTAGAAATAGAAAAAAATTAGATGAGAAAAATAGTAAAGATGACATAGAAGAAGGTTCTGAAATAAGTGACGAAAAAGACATAAATTGGGTGGTAATAAAATAAAAAATCTATTGGTTAAAGGGTAAAACACAAAAAGAAAATTTAAAGGGCTAAATGCAAAAACAAAACAAAAAAAAGAAAGGAATTGATAAAAAGGAATATATACAGCTAATGATTGAGGGTTGGTATAATGGTTAAGGTTTTTGACTCACAGGCATAATAGACATTGTTCGATTCTCACCTTTGGGAAGAAAACTGGCTGGCTTAGAATGGCCTATTAAGAAAGCTAGCCTAGTAATTCACTATGAACTTATGAAGCCATGAATCTAAGGGAAAAATGAAAATTTTAGAGTGCTTTCTGTAAATGTGAATAAAATTAAGAATATACTAAGAAGAAGAATAGGAATGTTGGAGTGGTGTAATGCATGTGACGTAGATGTAATTATAATAGAAGATACCAGATTTTCAACAAATGAAAAAATATTACAAACGCTGAAACTATGGAGAGGAAAGATAATATGGAATTTGGGAAATGAGAGGTGTTCTGAAATAACCGTATTTTGTAGAAATACAGTAAAGATATTAGATATAACTTTAGCAAAAATGGGAAGATTAACCATTGTAGATTTAAAATGGAAAGAACAAGTATATAGAATTATAACATTACATGCTTATATTAATTGTAAAGAAAGGAAAAACTTATTTCATCATATTTTAGACTATGTAGTGATAAATATGACTATTATAATAACAGGAGACTTTAAGTGTGATTTTAAGAGGCAAGTGTAAAACAAATGAAAATGATGCAACAAAAATGTTAAGAAATTATATGATGTGGTAAGTTAATCCATAGACTTACAATAGGTGTGTGTGTGTGTGTGTGTGTGTGTGTATATATATATATATATATATATATATATATACACACACACACACACACACACATATATATATATATATATATATAAAACTGAAATAGATTATTTTATAGTATTAGAAGGTTTAGTTATAGGAAAAGGGGAGGCAGTTGAAACAGGATTTTCTGGTCATCTTGCAATATGGTCTTAGATAAAGGAAAACAAGGAAAATATATAACAGGCAAAGGAATAAACATGATAAATGAGGAAGCATGGAGTGAAGAATTAATAAGATTAATAATACAGTTATGGAAATATTTTATTACTGTGAGAGCATTTTATAAAAATTGTCATGAATGGTGGGTGATATTTACAGAAAAATATATTTTTACACTGGCAATATAACATGAAAAAAGTATAGAAAGAAAAATATAAAAGAGCATATAGCTATGTGTTAGAATATTTAGAACATAATGATTGAAAGTACTATGACAAGAAGAGTTATATGAAAGAAATCAAGAAAAATGCAAGCATTGTTATATCAGCAAATATATTTTTACAAGGAAAAAGAGAAGTTTAAGTTACTTAAGCAGATTAGTAAAGGAAGATGGTATTGTAATGAGAGAAATAAAAAATATAAAAGGAGAAATAGAAGGAACTCAGGAAATTTTATGAATAGTGTACTACAATATGTGTAGTAAATGTTTAAAGGAAAAAAGAAGGTAGAAAAAAAAAACATGGAAAGTAAAAAAGTTGACCAAAAAAAAGAAGAGTTGGAAAAGGAGATTTCTTTAAATGAACTATGTAAAGTATTAGGACAAGTAAAAGTAGATTCAGCTGCAGATCTGAATGGAATAAATATATATGAAGTATATACAAGTTAAGGGATTGGCAAAAAAAAATTAAAGATGAATGAATGGTTAAATGAAGGTTTTATGTATAAAGAATTATATAGTGGAATAGTTAAATTCATATGGAAGAAGGAAGATAGAAGACAAAAAACTGAAGACCTATAAAATTAAATAATAATGATTATATGATCTTTTTGAAAATAACACAAAAGAGATTTGAAATTAAAATGGAAAATATTATATTATAAAGGGAAGGGTTATAAATAATTATTAATGCTAGAGAAATTATGGGTGATATTATAAATAGAAAAGAAGAAGTGAAAATCATCATATGAGACCTTAATAAGGCAGTTGATACAATTGGACATGAAATCTTATGGGTAGTAATAAGAGAATATAATATAAGTGAAAAGGTTAAGAAATTATGCATGTCAGCATATAGTAATAATAAAGTAAAAGTACCAAAACACCAAACCACTTTGCCCAAAAAACAATGTAAAACACAAAACTTGAAACCACGGACAGGAAAAAGCCGGACACCAAGAATGTTTTTAGCACTTTCGTTTGATTTAATAATACTCAAACTTCATCAGAAACAACATTCTAAATCTCACCACCCTTTTTAAATAAAATCATAAATCACATGACTCAACATCATCAATTCTTAAAGTAGCAAATGCCATAAACATTTTTTCTACATGTGATAAAATAAATATAAATGACTAAAAGTATATGCACCATAGTTATAGAAAAATACATATATAAAAAAAAAAATATATAAAAAAATATATATATATATATATATATATATATATACATATATATTTCTAATCTAATGTAACAATTTTATAACATCTGCAGCTGTAAAAACACTTTATATTAATAGTCTCGTTGAGACCAGGGAGGCTATCAACATTTAGACTAATCTGCCAGTTGCTCTCTCTACACTCTAACAAGCTATTATAATCACCAGAAAACATATCTGGCATAACTGCATCTAATACAAAAAATGAGAATTTTTTGTATTTCTCACATACCATTGCATGTCTAGCCAAAGCATTAGTTAGATCTTTGTTTTTAATGGCTAACACATGTTCATACACTCTTCTTTTTAAGACTCTAATGGTCTTGCCTACATAAAAACACATACAGGAGTTACAAGAAGCTAGGTAGACAACATAAAATGAACTACAATTGTATCTACCCTTAGCCCAAGGGATTTTTTTTATCTTGCCCCACAACTACAGATGCTGAATTGACCATAAATCTGCATTGTTTACAATGGCCACAAGAGAAGGTACCAGATCCTTCCAATGAAACAGTCTTACAAGTAGTAGTTCCCTTTTCAAGAATAGATCTAAAGTTTACCTTCTTCTGATATGTAAAAAGTGGCTTATTACCCAAAACTTTAACTAAATCTGTGTGTCCCATCAATACCTTCCAAATTATCAACAATAATATGTTTGATGGTACACATATCAATAGAAAAAGGTATGGGAAAAGTCAACCTAAACACATTATTGTTGTGCACATTGCAAACATTACCACCACTTTGTGTCTTTAAAATAGGCATAGCTGTGGTATCCCTAAGTATCTCAACTTCACTAGCTATTTTTTTCAACCAAAAATAACCATAACCCCTTTGTACAAAAAAATGCATTAACTTTTCAAACTTAAAAGAAAAAGCATCTTGGTCACTAGTCAAATGACTAAGTCGAATTAGTTGCCCCTTGACTACACCTTTTTCATATGTGGTGGATGCAAACTATCTTTATGTAAATATTGATTTACAAATTTCGATTTCCTAAAAATCTTACTAATAAATATGTTGTTGTCCTAATCAATTTCTAAGTGCATATCCAGAAAATCAATAGCCTGACCAAACCTCCTTTGGAAAACTTCAAAAAAGTTGTAGCATGATTTAAATCATCTACTAACTCGGAGAAGGTTGTAAAATCATCTCTCCAAATAAAAAACAAATCATTTATATAACGTTTATACAACATAATAGTGTTGGCTAAGGGATGTTGCATGAGATATCGAATCTCCCACATAGCCCTAACGATATTGGCAAAGGAAGGAGAAACCCTGGATCCCATAGCACCCCCTGAAATTTGCTGGAACATGTCCTCACCAAATTTTAAAAAATTATTATTCAAAACAATTTCCATTAATGCACAAATGGTGTTAATTTTACTGTTACTAAATGTAGTGTGTCCAGTTAAATATTCCCTCAACATATCAACTCCAATTTCTTGGTCTATACATGTGTATAGAGAAACAACATCAAGGGAGGCAAATACCAAATTGGTATCAAAATGATTAAACCCCCTTAAGCAATTCCAAAAGATGCAAAAATCACGAAGGTAATAACTTGGTCTGCACAATAGGATTTAAAAGTTCGTCTAACCATATAGGCCTACATGAACTCCAAGAAGAGCTAAACCCAAACATAAAACTACTGTTCAATCTCAGCCTTACTACAGGATATGTACCCAAAGAGTGGCTTACAGCAACAGTGGTCCCTCTCCACAAAGGTGGTTTCTCAACGGATCCTGGAAACTATTGCCTCATAAGCCTGACTAGCTTGGTCTGCAAATCTATGGAAAGGATCATCATGGACCTCATAAATAAAGATATTGGGAACCTAAAGACACTGGATCCTACCCAGTTCGGCTTTGTTAAGGGCAGATCCTGCCTCTTAAACCTGGTCGATTTCTTTGACACAGTCACCAAGGCCATTGACGAGGGGAAGGTGGTCCACACAGCCTACCTGGACCTCGCAAAAGCCTTTGATACAATACCCCACTCGGGCATTATAGATAAGCTCACCAGCTTAAATATAAAACCCTATGGTTAGAATTGCTGGAGCCATGTCAGACTCCAAATCAGTTACAAGTGGCGTCCCACAAGGCTCAGTCCTGGGACCTCTCTTGTTCGGTATATATTTCTCGGAGGTACAGGACAACATGGAAGGACTGTGGCTGACCAAGTTCGCAGATGACTGCAAACTGGGCACCATAATCGACTCTCCAGTCGACACAAGCATCCTCCAAAAGGGCCTCATAGAAACAAACAACTGGTGCCAGAGCCATGGCCTCAAGCTAAACGCTCAGTTTTAGAGAAGGCTGCAGACACAATAGGTCTGAAAGGAGGATTTTGCCTGTTTTTGTGCACCTTATGTATACCAAAACATGTAGCTAACCTTGGATATTGAACTTGTAAATGCCTATAAGTAGAATGACTAACACTCCATTCACAGAACAAATCAAGCAAAAGTGAATCCACTTTCCGGAAACAATCCTGAATATAACTCACATCTACCTTTTTGTAACTATCTTGATCATTTAAAAGCTCCAAAGTTGCTTTGTTATAATTATCAGTTTTCATAATGACAATGGACCCACCTTTGTCAGCTTTCATTACTCGTAAATTCGGATTATTGGCCAAATTATACAAGGCATTTCTCTCGTTAACTGAAATATTGAAATAACTCAATTTACTATGACACAAGCTCCTGAACTGTTTTTCAGACAAACCATCAAAACATAGAAGGGTAGAACATAAAGGAGGACTATAACTAATTTTTCCTCTAAATTCACCAACAGGCCTAACATCTGTAGGCACATTGTCACAAATATATTTCAAATTCAATTTTCTCAAATACAATTTGAAATCTATAATCAGACTGATAACATTAACTTTATTGGATGGAATGAAAGAAAAACCATGTTTGAGTACTGATACTATGTGATCTGACACAGATTCACCACTTACAGTTAAGAATGTCTATTTGAAAATCTAAGTTCTTTTCCTGTTCTCCCCCCAACCTTTCAAAACATTCTGGGCATTGTTGGACCACTTTGGAGTTTTCTGTTGCCCTGTTTTGTCCACCAAAAAAAGGTCCAATGTTACCAGAAGTAGAGGCAACAGCATTAGAAGATGCCGAAGATGCACTAAACTATGTAGAAGATACCCTAGATTCAATTCCCACATTTGTCAGCTGAGAAGCCTCAGACTGAACCACTCTTAAATCATTAGTAAGAACAACTGTTGGTGGAATATCAGCAGAAACATTATTGTTGTTATTTTGTACAACATTGGTGTTTGACAATTCACCATTTGGCCCCCCCACCAGTCTGTTTGGACAGAATAGGCCATATTGTTCTTATAAGCTGCTGTATCCCTCTTCGACTTGCCCTGCTCATGCGATATAATAGAAGCCCTCAGTCTATCAGTCTTAGCTGAGATCCCAAAATAAAATGACTTCAGACTGGAGAAACTTTTATGGGCCTTGATGTTATTATCAAGATTTTCCATTTCTATCTTTAAATTATTCAGTTCATCATGGTAATGATTAACAAGCAATTCCATAACTGCCAAACCAGTGTTGTTGAATAGTTCAACAAGCCACTGAAAAAGCACATCGCCCTGTTTAATACAGTTAGGGAATCTGTAATTTCTAAGACCTTTTGGTACACAACGTAACTTAATGTTCTCTTTCAAGTAAGCAGCCTCTAATTGCAAAGCCATAGTTCACAAAGACAATTTTTCTAATTTAACAATGTCCGCTTTGCAATTTTCAAAGTCACTAGAAATGTTGTTACTAGAGTCACTTACTTGAATGGTACCATTTTCACAACTAAAAGGATTATCCATGTTACTAAAAATATGCAAAACCACATCACTGGACTCAGAAATTGCTCCATTCCTCAATAAGCCATCATTATTACCAAAAGAAACATCAGCGTGTGCTAAGTCCTCTAAAGACCGTTGAACTGGCTTCAAGGAACTTCCACTTTGGTCATTACACCTTCCGCCAAGATTTTCTCGGTTACCACAGCAATGTGAAAATCCTTCCTGTATAGCTCCCACAATAATTGCTGTAAGCCGCTCGTTTAATAAAGAAGAAACATTATTATCCAAAACAGGATGGGTGGAAACATTAAGAAGTTTGTCCTGTGTTAACTCCACTTCTGCCATGGTCGAGTGAAAAATTCCAAAGGCTCCAAAACACTTCGCCCAAAAAACAATGTAAAATACAAAGCTCAAAACCACGGACAGAGAAAAGTCGGACACCAAGAATGTTTTTAGCTCTTTCGTTTGATTTAATAATACTCAAACTTTTTATCAGAAACAATATTCTAAATCTCACAACCCTTTTTAAATAAAATCATAAATCACATGACTCAACATAATCAATTCTTAAAGTAGCAAATGCCATAACATTTTTTTCTACATATGATAGAATAAATATAAATGACTAAAAGTATATGCACCACAGTTATAGAAAAATACATATATAAATATATATATATTTTTTTCTAATCTAATGTAACAATTTTATAACTTCTGCATCTGTAAAAAAAACATTTTATATTAATAGTCTTGTTGAGACCAGGGAGGCTATCAGCATTTAGACTAATCTGCCATTTGCTCGCCCTACACTCTAACAAGCTATTATAATCACCAGAAAACATATCTGGCATAACTGCATTTAATACAAAATATGAAAATTTTTTAAAATTCTCACATACTATTGCGTGTCTAGCCAAAGCATTAGTTAGATCTTTGTTTTTAATGGCTAACACATGTTCATACACTCTTCTTTTTAAGACTCTAATTGTCTTGCCTACATAAAAACACATACAGGAGTAACAAGACGCTAGGTAGACAACATAAGATGAACCACAGTTGTATCTACCCTTAGCCCAAATGATTTTTTTTATCTTGCCCCACAACTACAGATGCTGAATTGACCATAAATCTGCATCGTTTACAATGGCCACAAGAGAAGGTACCAGATCTTTCCAATGAAACAGTCTTACAAGTAGTAGTTCCCTTTTCAAGAATAGATGTAAAGTTTACCTTCTTCTGATATGTAAAAAGTGGCTTATCACCCAAAACTTTAACTAAATCTGAGTGTCCCATCAATACCTTCCAGTTATCAACAATAATATGTTTGATGGTACACATATCAATAGAAATAGGTATGGGAAAAGCCAACCTAAACATATTATTGTTGTGCATATTGCAAGCATTTCCACCACTTTGTGTCTTTAAAATAGGCATAACTGTGGTATCCCTAAGTATCTCAACTTCACTAGCTATTTTTTTCATGTCTCATGTGATTTATGATTTTATTTAAAAAGGGTGGTGAGATTTAGAATGTTGTTTCTGATGAAGTTTGAGTGCTATTAAATCAAACGAAAGCGCTAAAAACATTCTTGGTGTCCGGCTTTTCCCCGTTTGTGGTTTTGAGTTTTGTGTTTTACATTAATAAAGTAAAAGTACTTTTAAATGACTGGTTAAGCCAAGAGGTGCATATGAAGAGTGATGTGCGATGGGGATGTCCAATGAGTTGTATACTCTTTGTATTAGTTATGAATGTGATAATATGTAAAATAAATCACAAAGCGAAGGATGCTGGGTAAATACTTGGAGAGTTAAGAATTCCATTTCTATTAACATATGCAGATGACGTTATAATAATTGCAAGAAACATAATTTGAATAAAAAATGTAATAATTTGCACAAATGTGTATCTAGTGGTGATAGGATATCTTTAAATAAAAGGACAAGTAAAGGTTTAGCTGATGTAGTAAAGATAGGGGGTATATATTTCACAATGAATGAGATGTCTGTGTAGGTATAAAATATAGGAATAAAGATGTAAATAAAATTTAATGGGAAAAAAACAATAGAAGATATAAAACAAACCTGTCTTTTTGGAGAATATATAAATTATTTACAAAAAAGGCTTATTTGATAAATTCAGTACTGATGGGAAAAATAGCATACTTAGCAAGTGTATGTATGCTGCCAACAGTATTTGAAAAGGAATTATTGTAGATAATATTTTCATTTACATGGGGTTCTAGATTAAACCCAGTAAAAAGAGGAGTTTTGTATGTAAATAAAGAGGAAGGAGGTTTAGGTTAATTAATCCAATGGTATATGCTGCTTATTTTAATTTATACAAAGTGTTAAAGTGGATAGATGAAAAAAATTAGACAGTAGTAAAATTGTGTAAATATAAGTATAATAAATGTTGGGGGTATGGTAAAAAAAAGTAAAAGAGAAAAACAGTGTGTAAATGAAGAAATAAAACGTTGCCAAGAAACAATATTTTTGTGGAAAATAAAAAAACTGATGCTATAGTAAAAGACAGAAAAGTATGGCATAAGAATGTAATGATAAATTGGGTTTATACCATATGTTCAAAATTTGAAAACTTTGAATCTCATATGCTCAACATCATATGAGTGAAATTTTCAAACATCGAATGTTTCAACGGAGATCGCCGTAGGGAATATTTCCCTTCACTTCAATGTAGTGCGATCTCGGAGTTGGTATATTTAAGTAGTGAGGGGTGTGGGGGGTGCAAGGGGGCTTGCCCCCCTGCATAGAGCATCCAGGTAGTTCTTTTTGTTTTTAGTTTGTTTATATTTTAAGTTTGATGTTTGAAAACTTCACTCATATGGAGTCGATCATATGAGATTCGAGGTTTTCAGACTTCGAACTTATAATATAGACCCGATAAATCATTACTATGTAAAACCTGGGAAAATCTAACAGATGAAAAGATTAAAGCTATAAAAATAAGAAGCAAATGGTGTAATCAGAAAGTAGAATGTCAAGATTTTTATAGAGACTGGTAATAGATAAATTGCCAGTAAAAGGAAATATGCCATATGGCATCTCCGTTGAAACATTCGATGTTTGAAAATTTCACTCACCGAACCCACAGACATTGCCAACATCTTAGTTGACAGGTTCAGTGCAAACTTCTCCCCCCCTCCCCACCAAAAGGGCAAATATCTATCCCAGCAGAGTGCTGCCCCCCTGACATCTCAGAGGCTCAGGTAAGAGCCGCCCTCTCCAAAGCAAAAAACACAGCATCAATGGGACCAGACAGTGTCCCGGGCTGCGTCCTACATGAACTCCAAGAAGAGCTAAACCCAAACATAAAACTACTGTTCAATCTCAGCCTTACTACAGGATATGTACCCAAAGAGTGGCGTACAGCAACAGTGGTCCCTCTCCACAAAGGTGGTTTCTCAACGGATCCTGGAAACTATCGCCTCATAAGCCTGACTAGCTTGGTCTGCAAATCTATGGAAAGGATCATCATGGACCTCATAAATAAAGATATTGGGAACCTAAAGACACTGGATCCTACCCAGTTCGGCTTTGTTAAGGGCAGATCCTGCCTCTTAAACCTGGTCGATTTCTTTGACACAGTCACCAAGGCCATTGACGAGGGGAAAGTGGTCCACACAGCCTACCTGGACCTCGCAAAAGCCTTTGATACAATACCCCACTCGGGCATTATAGATAAGCTCACCAGCTTAAATATAAAACCCTATGGTTAGAATTGCTGGAGCCATGTCAGACTCCAAATCAGTTACAAGTGGCGTCCCACAAGGCTCAGTCCTGGGACCTCTCTTGTTCGGTATATATTTCTCGGAGGTACAGGACAACATGGAAGGACTGTGGCTGACCAAGTTCGCAGATGACTGCAAACTGGGTGCCATAATCGACTCTCCAGCTCACACAAGCATCCTCCAAAAGGGCCTCACAGAAACAGACAACTGGTGCCAGAGCCATGGCCTCAAGCTAAAATGCCAAAAAGTGTATAGTCATCCCCTTTGGCAAAAACAAAGTGCCCACAAATTACTACATAGGTGGTAATCCATTAAGTACAGAAGAAGTAATTAGGGACTTGGGGACCCAAGTTGATAGCAATCTCTCGTTTGACAACCACATGGCCAAAGTGGTTAGAAAAACATTTTATATAGCCCACCTAATCATGAAGGGATTCACATCTAGATCAGGGGAGGCCATCGTGCCTCTTTACTCATCCCTCATCAGGCCCATAATTGAGTACAATGCCCCTATTGGGATGTACCTTACCAGACACTTGCAGCAACTGGAAAGACCCCAAAAGTACCTCACCAAGAGGATCAAAGGGCTCAAACAGATGCCATATGCTGCCCAGTTAAAGAAACTCCAGCTCTACTCAGTGGCATACCACCTGCTCAGAGGCGATCTGTGCCTGACGTATAAAGCCATGTCCAACCCGGTGTTAATGGACATGCTGCACCTCAGAAAATCCAAATCCCATCGAGCTACACGCTCGAGAGACTTGAACCTCAGCACTGAAATAAATAGGACATGCTGGAGGGACAGATTCATAACCCAGAGGCTCCCTTAACTCTGGAATAAAATCCCAGTCCAGGTTAGGCAGAGTTCCCCATTGACTCTCTTCAAGAGGAATCTTGATGAGTGGATGGGAGATCGTAGGTTTACCCCAGGTATCACTTCTGTGTCACTGTTAGATAGAGGCACAGTATACTAACCTCGAAAAAGGGCATAGCAAAATTAATTTAAAATGGGTGGCGAAAGCCAAACACACTCTGGCTAGGCTTATAAATGCCCTAGGGCAGATAGCCTATTATGAACCTATGAACCTATAAAAGAAAAGTGATAGAATATGTTTACATTGTCAAGAAGAAGGAACTACAGAACTTGTGTTTTTGAAATGTAAGAGTAAACGAGTTATGGGGAAAACTATGTGAAGAAGATTTTTTCGAAGATATAAAAGAAGTGGATAAAATAAACATGGCTATGATTGAATATGGATATTATTAGAATAGAAGTAAAGACTATGTTAAAGTAATAGATAAAACATTATTTTATGTTATATGGGTTATATGGAATAAATGAAAAAATTAAATTCTGTTTAATGGTAAATGGGTTTTAGCAACAATATTAAGTTATTCAGACGGTGATTTTGGAAAAAGGAGTGGGGGTCTGAAAAGGATGAAAATTTAGTATGATTGTAAAGGAAATTATGAATATGTGTAATTAGATTTGTGTGTATTTTATATATATATATATATATATATATATATATATATATATATATATATATATATTTGTACATTTGTAAATATTTGTAAATTAGTTTTTTATATATATATAAATAAAGTACCCTACTCTTTCTGATAAGTGTCATTAATCATTTTCTGTCTCCTACCACCAACTCAGGAAGATGGGATCTTGATTTAACATCTCACACAAAGGCTGGCACACTAAGGAGTGCAGTGCCTTCCTTATGCTGCACTACAGTGCTAATATTGGAAAAATGAATCCAGATACCTTGTGTGGGAATAGAACCAACAGCCTTCTGATCCTCAAGCACCAAAGGAAAGTTTTCTACCTTTTGAACTACTGAGACTTCAAATTAGGTAGCTCTTCTTCAAAGAACCCTTAGGAGTGTTCATCTCCATACCTTTAGTCCATCCCTTCATTCTAAAGAAGTGTCCCTTTGAATGATTTTCCATGTCATCTGTCTTCTTAAACGTTTTCCTTTCTCTGAGGAGGTGCCTAAAAAAGATAGTAGATACAACTCAACTTGACAAGAGCTCAATTAGAAAAAAGTTTCATCATCAAGAAAAGAACTGTTGTCTAAAGGAACAAGCATTTGACAATGCTGGATGTTGGCTTGCATGAGACTTGTACTTTAACAATAGTGGTTCAATATGTGTAGTGAATAAAATTAGAAAACATGAAGAAGTTGGCAAGTAAAAATTAAGACAGTAATCCTTTGGTGCATTCAAAATGTTATGTTATTCAAGGCTCAAGTCTGGTGGGGAATATATCTTTTTTTCTGTCTTGATACAATTTTTCACTTTCTCACTTTTGTGTGGTATTAATTGTGCTGCATAGTAAACCTATGCAGTGAACAATTTATTTATTAATTTAAATTTGATAAGCAGCATACAGCACTAATCAGAACTGACCAATTCAGTCTCAGCCTAGGCAAGACTGCAAAGAGGAACAATGTGACTGGTGGCCAAAATGGATAACTGAGAGCAGTAACTGGTGAAAGCTCTGTAAGTTAAACTTTTCTCTGATGGAAAATATATCAAAAAACTAAAATTTGGAGATGCCCATTAGCTAATTTTATTAACTAATAGTCAGAGAAAAGAGTTAGAGCTTCAAGTGAGTCAAAAACTGTCATTCTTCTGTCAGAAATTCTTGTTTGGTTAAGAGAGAAGAGACTTCAACATGAGCCATTCAAGAAATGGTACTCAGGATTCTTATATTAAAAAAAACACATACAATCACTAATATCTAATAAGCAGGATGTACTACTTAAAATAGACAAAATGGATTCCAAACTACAAAGTTTCAAAGAAAAGAACAGAAAGAAGATGGATCATGTTATGAAACAGCAAAACACACCAATCAGCAGTATGAAAGATACTTTAACTGCCCACAAAGGAAAAATAACTGAAGGTTAATCTCAGACTGAATTTCTTTTAAAACAATAGCAAACTCATAGAAAAACTCAATGATTTAGAAAATAGACTGAAACAAAATAACATAATTTTTGGTATACCTGAAAGGTATGAGGGAGATAATATAATAAACTTCTTAACTACCTGGCTAGATAAAACATTAAATCTACCTGAAATTTTATATTTTAGAATTGAAAGGGTACATAGACCCCTGAGAGCACCTTCAAAAAAAGGAAATCTCATCACCATGTTCAATTATAGTTAAGTTCATGAATAGTTTAGAAAAAAGATCAACTATTAAAACCAGCATGGTCCAGCCCACCTATTAAAATAGGTGAAAATGTAGTCAAATTTGACAATGATTATTCCAGTAAAGTAATGAGTAAAAGAAGATCCTGTTTAACACTGATCAATTAACTTAAAAAGAACAATATTAAAGCCACTTTGGTGTTTCCTGCAAAGATCAAATGAGTTCTTTCTGAAGAAACCAAAATATTTAACATGCTGGAGGAAGCATCCACTTTTGTTAACAGCAATAACATCCTTAATAATACTGAAGAAAATGAGCGGAACAGTATATCTGTGAAGAGACAGAGTGAGCTGAATTCCTGGAAAACGGCTTCTAAAATTAAAAAGCCTAAAAGCAAGTGATTTTCATTCTCTCATTGCAGGACTTTTATTTTTTGAAACAATAAGTTTGCCCTTTAAGTAAAAGGTTTGTACTGGACTTTAAGCTTCAAAACATGTGTAAGTTGTATTCATATTTTAAGGTAAAATAGTTTTCATGATGGAGAATATAAATTGTTAGTTTTGCTGTTTTACTATGTTTACAGAAAAATACTTAATATATTTCATTTAACCAAACTTATAAGAGTATTTCTACACATATTTCATTTAACCAAACATATGTGTATTTCTAAATCTTAAACAAATACTGTAAGAGAATGTCATTAAATTATAAGCAATAGAATTGGTAACTTTAAGACTATATAAGTTAAGAATATTATTTTATTTGTTCAACTTTGCTTAGTGTGTGTAATGCTGGGTTAACTGAATGTCAGATCTAAGTAATATGTGTAATTGGAAGTGTTAAAGTGCTGGTGATTTTGTTTTCTTTGTTCCTGTGTAACACATTCCTTTTACAGGTAATGTATGAAGCAACTGACACTTAGAGAAAGTTTGAGAACAAACGAATTTTCCATTTCTGTCAGAATGCTGGATTTTGTCCACCTTGAGCTGTCCTGAAGAAAATTTAGTTCAAAGTTCATCACTTATGTTTGTGAAAAAAGAAAATGGTCTATTTCTTTCTTTCTTTCTTTCTTTCTTTCTTTCTTTCTTTCTTTCTTTTTTTCTTTCTTTCTTTCTTTTTTTCTTTCACATATATATGCAAGAGATCTACTCAAAATAACATCCTTTTCCTTTCTTAGGAGTGAAGAATTGGAAAAACAAAAGCTATGATAATGTTTTATATCAAGCTGTTGTTGACATATAATTTACTTACATTTTACTGAATGTTAATAGCTTATTTTGTAGTATTATTAACTCTCACTGTACATATTAATTGAAAGAAGAAAAGTTAGATGTTTGTTACTGATTAGAACAGCTTAAAAGAACTAAAAGGAATGAGAAACTTACAGAGGAAATTAGAACTGCCAGGATGTGAAGCTTAGATCAGAACAGAGTTTAGAATGGCTAAAAACACATATTCAAATTAAACAAGCAGGAATTTTTTTTTATATAGAGTCAAGATGGCTTGTAATACTAGAATGAATAAGAAGAGTAAACATCTTATGAATAATATACAAATGCATAAGGAATTAAATATTTAATATGCAAGATTAATAAAAGAGCAGTATCAGTAAGTTAAGAAATATGTACACATACTATAATCTTTAATACAGAGTTGATTACTAAATAGCTCCTTGATGGGAGATTTTAGAAATACAAAGTATATAGAATAAGGTACAATACTAGTAAGAAAATAAGGCAGAAAATATATAGTTAAGTAACAAACTGCTTTGAAGAAATATGTCTGTTACATATACCTGCACATGGCAGACATATAAATGGACAATATCTTATATAATTTATATATAAAATCATATAAAAATGGTTGAAAATAATCTGAAAGCTGAAATTTGAAGTTTGGTCATGTGAACTTTGAAGCTTTTTACATGTTGTATGTTATTAGATTCACTGAGACTACCTGAAATGACTCATTTCACAAGTCAGTACTGAAATCTGAGTGTTTTATTGCTGAATCAGTACATCCATTTTGATATAAAGCAAAGTAGATTTTTCAATATGTTTGAATCCAGGATAGAAGAATGGGATTTGAATTGAACCTATTAGAATGCATTTTTTTTGACACCATAGAAATAACAAGGCATTCTCTTTGACATCAGTAATTTGCATATTTTTATGTCCTGCCTTATATAAGTGGTACATTTGGGTTATTCCTGCTTAATATCTGAGCGTTGGCCGGCTAAGATCTACCTGAAATCAACTGGACGTATAAGTGAATTTAAGTACACTTTTATCTGCTCTTTTTCATATAGTACTGCATTTAATTTATTTATTTGTGTTTCTTACTGAATATTAACTCAACTGCAGTTGTGACTGTGTCTCTACAGAGTACTTGTTAGAATTTCTATGTTGCCATTGATAGCAGTGGGGGGATGTTTCACCTCACTGATATTCTGTCCTGCCTTATATAAGTGGTACATTTTGGGTTAGTTCTGCTTAATATCTGAGCTAAGATCTACATGAAATCAACTGGACTTATAAGTGAATTTAAGTACACTTTTATCTGCTCTTTTTCATATAGTACTGAATTTAATTTATGTATTTGTGTTTCTCAATGAATATTAACTCAACTGAAGTTGTGGCTGTGTCTATACAGTTAGTTCTCCACCCACCCTCCCTGTTCTTGTTTTGGTGTTAATGTTGGTGGCTTTGAAATTGCCCGCCCCTCTTGTACATTTGTATTTGGATACTCCTTCTGGGCCCATCTCATTTGCTCACTCAACTGAGTGCATTGAGATCATATTCTGATTTCAGGCACTCCTACTGTGTACAAAGAGAGCATTTGGGAAGGACAGCCCCTATAGCCTCTTAATCCTGCTCTGTTCCCTCCCTCCCCCCCAAAAAAAAATAATACAATAAAATAAATAAATAAATAAATAAACAAACAAAATATATATATATATATATATATATATATATATATATATATATATATATATATATACTTTATTCAGCTCTTACTGTAACTGCCTTAATTGCTGTTCTGCGTGCTGTTATCTGTTCAGTCGCTCTTACTCTGCACTTATTACTGCTTGTTAGTAGCCTTCTATTTTACTGCCTTCTGCACTTGTTTTTTACTCATTTGTTAATTTAATTGCAATTATTTAAACTGTATTTGCCATAATATTGCTACACACTCAAGTGTGCTAGCCTGCACTGAAATTTGAATTGTATTTACTGCTGTTTTAGCTGTTTTTCTGTAAAAAATAATAATTCTAAGCTTGTTTCCTGCCTTTCCTGTAACTAGTCTAGTCCAGATACAGACTTGCTGTATCCAGGACTGTTGGTAAGCTTCTGAGCCCCCAAGCCTTTCTGTGTTGGAGGGAAGCCTTCTAGCTTATCAGTGGGAGTGGTAAGCACTAGGTAGCCTATCTACCACTGGAGGAGTGGGTTTTGGCCCAGAAATTGTAGTTCATTGGCTGTTTGGGCAGTTTTTCCATCTCTTTCTACTTTCTGGTTTAAAAGCCCGCGTTTGTGTTTGGTCCCTGCCTTTCCTGTAAGTAGTGTAGTCCAGGTACAGATTTGCTGTATCCAGGACTGTTGCTAAGCTTCTGAGCCCCCAAGCCCTTCTGTGTTGGAGAGAAGCCTTCTAGCTTATCAGTGTGAGTGATAAGCACTAGGTAACCTATCTACCACAGGAGGAGTGGTTTCTGGTCCAGACATTATAGTTTATTGGCTGTTTGGGAAGCTTTTCCATCTTTTTCAACCTTCTGATTTAAAAGCCTGTGTTTGCGCTTGTTTCCTACCTTTCCTGTTACTAGTCTAGTCCAGGTAAGATTGCTGCATCCAGGACTCTTTATAAGCTTCTGTAACCCCCCTAGCCTTTCCTTGTTGGAGGGAAGCCGTCTAGCTTATCAGTGGAAGTGGTAAGCATTAGGTAGCCTATCTACTACAGGAGGAGTGGTTTCTGGTCCAGACATTATAGTTTATTGGCTGTTTGGGAAGCTTTTCCATCTCTTTCAACCTTCTGATTTAAAAGCCCATGTTTGCGCTTGTTTCCTACCTTTCCTGTTACTAGTCTAGTCCAGGTACAGATTTGCTGCATCCGGGACTCTTTGTAAGCTTCTGAGCCCCCCTAGCCTTTCCTTGTTGGAGGGAAGCCTTCTAGATTATCAGTGGGAGTGGTAAGCATTAGGTAGCCTATCTACCCACAAGAAAAGTGGTCCCTGGCCCAGAAAGTGTAGCTATTGGCTGTTTGAGCAGTTTTTTTCCATCTCTTTCAACTTTCTGTGCGCCTATTTTCCGCCTTTCCTATAACTAGCCTAGTCCGGTTACAGAGTTGCTGTATCAAGGATTGTTGGTAAGCTTCTGAGCACCCCAAGCCTTTCTGTGTTGGAGGGAAGCCTTCTAGCTTATCAGTGGGAGTGGCAAGCACTAAGTAGCCTGTCTACCACAAGAGGAGTGGTTTCTGGCCCAGAAATTGTACCTTATTGGCCGTTTGAGCAGTTTTTTCCATCTCTTTCAACTTTCTGGTTTAAAAGCCATATTTACGCTTGTTTCCTGCCTTTCTGGTAACTAGTCTAGTCCAGATACAGTCTTGCTGTATCTAGGACTGTTGGTAAGCATCTGAGCCCCACAAGCCTTTCTGTGTTGGAGGGAAGCCTTATAGCTTATCAGTGGGAGTGGTAAGCACTAGGTAGCCTACCCTCCACAGGAAGAGTGAGTTTTGGCCAAAAAATTGTAGTTTATTGGCCGTTTGGGCAGTTTTCCATCTCTTTCAACTTGCTGGCTTAAAAGCCTGCATTTGCACTTGTTCCCCACCTTTCATGTAACTATTCTAGTCCAGGTACAGATTTGCTGTATCCAGGACTCTTTGTAAGCTTCTGAACCCCCCCCCCAAGCCTTTCTGTGTTGGAGGAAAGCCGTCTAGCTTATCAGTGGGAGTGGTAAGCATTAGGTAGCCTATCTACCACAAGAGGAGTGGTTCCTGGCCCAGAAACTGTAGGTATTGGCCATTTGGGCAGTTTTTTTCCATCCCTTTCGACTTTCTGGTTTAAAAGCTGCACTTGTGCTTGTTTCCCACCTTTCCTGTAGTTGCTGTATCCAGGACTGTTGGTAAGCTTCTGAGCCCTGCAAGCCTTTATGTGTTGGAGGAAAGCCTTCTAACTTATCAGTGGGAGTGGTAAGCACAAGGTAGTCTGTCTACCACAAGAGGAGTGGATTTTGACCCAGAAATTGTAGTTTATTGACCATTTGGGCAGTTTGTCCATCTCTTTCAACTTTCTGGTTCAAAGACCACATCTGCGCTTGTTTCCCATCTTTCCTGTAACTAACCTACTGGGAAGCACTAGAAAGCCACAGACTGATATAAGCCTTCTAGCTTAGAAGAGAGACTTTGGAGTGATTAAGTATCAGTTTTCTGTATTTTCTTGCTGTACTTAACTGTTTTCCACCTAAACGCCAATTTTCCAGCGTTTATTGTGACTGCCTGCACGTTTAAAAAGTCGTTTTTTGTTTAAATAATTTGTTTAACTGTTGTAGGCTACACACTCAAGTGTGATAGCCTTTTCTGATCATTTGTAGTTGTTTAAAGCTGTTTTAAGTGTATTATTTACTGTTTTTGCCTTATCTTTTCCAATAAAACAAAACAAAAAAAAATTCCTTGTTTTCCACCTTTCTAAGCTAGTATAGTCCAGTTTTCAGGCTAGTGCTGAATTCAGGGCTGTGTTACAAGTTTCTGAATTGCCCAACACTTACTTGGATAGAAGGAAGTTTCTCTGTTCACCTGTGAGAGAGGGGAGCTTTGAGCAGCCTATCTGTCTCTGGAGGAGTGGTTTCAGCCCAGAAGTTAGTAGTTTATTGGCCATTTTGGGCTAATTTTTATCTCTTTCATTTCCCTGCCATAAAAAAACATGTTTGCATGGTTTTGCGCTCTGGGCAGCGCCAGTTAGCTATGGTTAAATTACTCCCGGCTCCACTAAGTCTCCTCTTTAGTTTTTCTATTGAAACTAGTCTAACTCTCAACCTAAGCACTCAAAAAGCATCCTACAGCACAGCACTTGCTCAGACCTAATAGCAAGCACTAATATACCCTGACACTTGATTGCCCAGCAGGGCAAGGCTCTTTATTCACCCCTCACCAACCAAGTGACTAAGCAGCTCACCCTACTATTCAGGCATGACCAAAGGGCAATTTCAGGTGTACTCTCCAGTCCAGCTGGTGAATCTGAGTATCCTGAGGCAATGTTACAACTGCCTCATGTACACAGACAACCCTCTCCTCCTACCACAAAACACTAACATATGCGAGAGATGCAATTATACAGCCAAACTGGAGGCTAAGCTCTCTCCACCCAAGACTGGAACAGACAGTCAAGAGGAGAAGGTTAACACTTGCAGCATACCTCCAGCCACACACAGAGCTACTAAACCAGCACTGGCAAAAAATACACATAAATACACAAAATCATGCTTGGAGACTCTAAATAAAAACCTGCAAAAGCATCAGAGTCCTCCAAAGCAGACACCCAAACAACCTGCACCTCCCGTCACAAACCAGACAACACATAAAACACAAAATCAGTGTGCTGCACAATCTCAGCCCTTAAGGCGAAATAACATACCTAACAGACTAGTAATAGGTGACTCTATAGTCAAGCACACTGATGTCCCACTCACTAGGCTGGACAAGCAGAAGGTTACTGTTAGCTGCCTGTTGGGAACCAGACTCCACCACATAACACAAGCACTCAGGTCACTCCAGAACAAGTACAAATATGACTCTGTCATTGTTCATGTTGGTGTGAATGACCTGAGATGTACCTCCCTCGACTACATGAAAAGAGACATGGAAGAGCTCTCTGATCATGTAGCCCAGGCTGGTATGACCCTGACCCTGAATAGCATCCTGCCCACACCAAGAATGATACCTCAGTATAAAGAAAAAATGATCAATTTCAACAATTGGCTAAGCTTCTGGTGTCATTCAAAGGGGATCCAGTGTCTGTCAAACTGGGATAACATGCTCGACAAGCCACGTTGCTTCGCAAGAGACGGCTTGCACCTATCACCCCTAGGCTTTTGAATTCTGGCCAAGGCTCTTGTTACCCCCATAGTGCCTTTTTTAGGCAAGGCTCAAAAGTCAAACCCACCTCCACACACAGCACAGTTAACAAAAAACTGAGGGTTATGCTACTCAACGCCAGGAGTTTAAATCTCAAAATGCACGCGCTCGAAGCACTCCTCAGTATGGAGAACATCGACATCTGTGCAGTAACTGAAACCTGGTTCAAGGCTCCAGAGAACACCCCAGCACTACCGGGCTACAACTCATACCCCGCATTTCGGCTACAGAACACGGGCCGAAACACAAAAGGAGGGGGTGTATCCATATTCATCAAGGATACCTACACCTCCAGGTTAGTGGCGCAGCATTATACCTCTGAGATCATCCATGTGCAACTAACATCGGGCAAATTTGCAATGCAAATTGTAGCCTGCTACAGATCACCCTCCATGATCCAGGGCCACCACTCCACCTTTCTGGAGACACTGGAAAACATGAAGGTCCTGATATTGGGCGATTTCAATTACCCTACCATTAACTGGGAAAACTACTCGAGTACAAACTCCCAGGCCCAGCACTTCCTGGAATTCATCAACTCAAATTCCCTGGATCAGCTGGTAAACTCCCCTACTAGAGGTGAAAAATATTGGACCTGGTCATCACCAACACAGGCGACAGGTGGTCCACACCAGAGGTCAACTCGTCACTGGTTAGATCAGACCATAAACTAATCACTCTGGATGTCCACACCCCACCACCACCCACAACTAAGGAAACCACAGCAAAAACTTTTCTAAAGCAAACTTCACCTTACTTAAGACAGAGGCTGTAAGTTTTACAGCCCCCACGCTAAAGGATAACGCTGCACAAGATGCAGAAACCTTTACAAATGCACTCTATGAGCACCTACCAGGATGCATGGATCATACCATCCCTAGCAAAACCAAGACTCATGCCTCTAAGAGAAGGAAACCAGTCTGGTGGACCCCTGCATAAACAGGCTATACAGTAGAAGGAGGAAACTAGTTCAGAAAAAAAGCAAATCCCAAGAAGAAAAGACATCCCTGATCAGTATCAGTAAGAAACTAAGGTCCCTCATAAAATCATCCAAGGTGAACTTCGAAAGAAAAATAGCCAAGGATTCAAAAGATAACCACAAAGCCTTCTTTAGCTATGTTAAGAATCTAAGTAGCAACTCGCAGATATGCACTGAACTAGTGCAAAATAGCACAAAATGTACTGAACCTACTGATATTGCCAACATCCTGGCAGATAGATTCAGTGCAGACTTCACCCCCCTCTCACCCCAAAAGGGCCCACAACAATACCGGAAAAGTGTAGTGTCCCAGAAATCACAGACGCACAGGTGAAAGCAGCCCTTTCAAAAGCCAAAAACACAGCATCAGTGGGGCCAGATGGTGTTCCAGGTTGCTTCTTGTATGAATTACAGAACGAACTAACCCCCCACCTAAACACGCTGTTCAACCTCAGCCTCTCCACAGGCTACGTGCCCATAGAATGGCACACAGCAAAGTTTATTCCACTCCACAAAGGAGGGGCCACAACTGACCCTGGTAACCATCGTCCCATAAGCCTGACTAGCCTGGTCTGCAAGGCTATGGAGCGCAACATCATGGAACTCATTAACAAAGACATTGGGAGCCTCCAAACACTTGACCCAACCCAGTTAGGCTTTGTTAAGGGCAGATCATGCCTACTAAACCTGGTTGACTTCTTTGAGGCAGTCACCGAGGCCACAGATGAGGGAAAGGTGGTTAACATAGCCTACCTTAACCTCACCAAGGCTTTTGACACCATTCCCCACTCGGGTATTACAGAAAAACTCACCAGCCTGAACATAAACCCCTACGTCACAAGATGGGTTGCCAACTGGCTTACAGACAGAACTCACACAGTAAAAATAGCAGGCTCCAGGTCCAACTCTAAACCAGTCACAAGTGGTGTCCCACAAGGCTCGGTCCTGGGACCCCTACTGTTTGGCATTTACTTCTCAGAAATACAGGCAAACACAGGAGGACTATGGCTAACCAAGTTCGCCGATGACTGCAAACTGGGAGCCGTAAGTGACTCTCCGGCTGACACAGACATCCTCCAAAAGGGCCTTGCTCAGACAGACACCTGGTGACAAAGTCATGGCCTCAAGCTAAATGCAAAAAAATGCATAGTCATCCCATTTGGGAAAAACAAAACACCCACAAATTACCACATAAGTGGCAGCCCCCTTAATACAGAAGAGGTAATAAGAGATCTGGGGACCTAGGTAGATAGTAATCTCTCCTTTGACAATCATATTGCCAAAGTAGTTAGGAAATCCTTCTATGTGGCCTATCTAATTACAAAAGGGTCACATCTAGAAATAAAGAGGTTATAGAGCCCCTCTACTCGTCACTCATCAGACCCATCATAGAGTACAATGCCCCATTTGGGATGTACCTCACAAGACGCTTCCAACAGCTGGAAAGACCACAAAAGTACCTCACCAAGAGGATTACTGGCCTCAAACATATGTCCTATGCAGCCCGACTGAAAAAATTCTGGCTATACTCAGTGGCATATCGCTTACTCAGAGGTGATCTCTGCCTGACTTACAAAGCCATGTCCAACTCAGAATTGATGGACATGCTCCACCTAAAGAAATCCAAGTCACTGCGAGCCACATGCTCTAGTGAGCTAAACCTCACCACAACAATAAATAGAACACGCTGGAGGGATAGATTCCTGTCACAGAGACTCCCATGCTTTGGAACAAAATTCCAAACTACATTAGGCAGAGCCCCTCACTAACACTCTTCAAGAGAAATCTTGACAAGTGGATGGGTAACAGAAAATACACCCCTGGGTTCACTTCATTGGCTCTGCTTGACAGAGGATCAGTTAATTAATCAATAGGGTGGCAAAAGCCGACACACTCTGGCTAGGCTTATAAATGCCCTCAGGCAGATAGCCTAGTACCTACCTATGAACCTAAGCTGTTCAATAAGCTAAAGAATTTTAAAATATTCTGATATTTGTTGTGTTAAGAGTGTTACACAATTTTGTGATGTAGACACTTGTAGTTTAAAAATTAATTCAGAGCTTTTGTTAGGTCTATAAAATATATGTGCATCTTTTAGCATGATAAATATATATGTGCATTGATTTCCCTTTTGTGTTATAGTTTAGTATGATAAAATTACCTGTCACCTGTAAGTTTACAGATGTCTTTATCTCTTCAGGTCCCACTCTGTTATACTTATTTATTTACAGATCTAGTTATAATAATATTGAATGAGCAAATAATTTAGGAATATTTAATATTTAATATACTACCATTACATAAATAGGTATGTACTATACTATTTGTTGGATTATTTAATATTTGTAATTAAAAGAAGAGAATTATTAAACTTTTATGTAGTAATTGGGGAATATTTTAAATGGCAAAATATATAACTAAATCAATAGTCTCTTATTATTTTTGACCTATATATAATATTATATTAATTATTTGTAAATAGGTAGCTTTTGGCTGTTTTTTGATGAATTTTTAGATGTTGATAGGTACAGTGATAGTATAGTAGTTTGTCTGTTCAGTAGGCAAACTAGGAACTTGTATAAAGTTATAGTTGTAGACTTGTCTTTGTTTTTATTTATGAGTTTTAATAGTTTAGTTTGTAGAAATGAAGAATTAGAAAAATGTGGAATGTTAAGACCAAGAACACTGCATTAATGGGCTCAGATAGTCTCCCAGGATACCTTTTATATAGCATGAAACATGACCTATCAGGGCCTCTGGAATTACTATTGAATTGTAGTCTCCAAGCAGGCTTCATGCCTCATGAATGGAGAACAACAACAGTCATCTCTCTGCACAAAGGTGGGCCATTTACAGACCCTGGAAACTACAGACCTATAAGTCTCACTAGTCTTATATGTAGAGTCATGGAAAGAATTATCATGGAAATGATTAACAGAGATATAGTAAACCTTCAGAAACTACACCCAACCCAGTTTGGTTTTGTCAGGGGAAGATCATGCCTACTCAGTCTGGTGGACATCTTTGAGAAGGCAACCAAAGCAATGGATGAGGGAAAATGGTTCTCACTGCCTATCTTGACCTGGCCAAGGCATTTGACACAGTATCCCACTCGGGCATTGTTGACAAACTCAAGAGGTTAGGTACAAACCTGTATGTCACCCAGTGGATAGCCAACTGGCACACAGACAGGACTCAGGAAGTTAGAATTGAGGAGTTCACCTCTACAAAGAAGCCAGTCATAAGTGGAGTCCCTCAGGGATCAGCCCTTGGACCACTCCTTTTTGGCATTTACTTCTCTGAAGTCAAGACTAATGTCAGTGGTCTCTGCTTGACTAGATTTGCAGATCATTGCAAACTAACAGTTGTCATTGAATCTCACACTGACACAAATGTTCTCCAGGAGGGGTTGACACATGGCTGTCTGAGACATGGACTAAAACTAAATGCCAAGAAATGCATAATAGTATCCTTTGGGGAATCATTCACCCCTGGTAACTATCATTTTGACAACACATCTCTTAAAGCTGACCCAGTATGCAGGGATTTAGGGACACACATAGTAATCTAACCTTTGACCATCACATGTCTACAGTGATGAGGATGTCAGTCTATGTTGTGCAACTTATAAACAAAGGTATGGCATTTAATTCCAAGGAAGTCATTGTTCCACTTTATTCAGCATTCATTAGACCTTTTATCAGGTACAATGCTCCCTTTGGTATTTACCTAACCAGGCATATTCAACATTTGGAATGTCCACAGAGGTTCCTCACTAAAAGAATAAGGGGCATAACTAATGTCCTATGTAGACTGCCTCAAGGCCCTATCCTTGTATTCTGTCTCCTACAGGCTTTTGAGGGGAGATCTATGCCTGGCATACAGGCCATTTTCAGACCCCACTCTGATGGACCTCCTGCATATCCACAAAACAGACAGCACCAGAATTACCCATTCTAAAGGATTACACCTTGCCTGTGATATAAATAGGACTTGCTGGAGAGACAGATATGTATCCCAGAGACTACTCTGTCTATGGAACAGGCTCCCATCCGTGTAAAGCAGGGTTCTTCTGTAACTCAATTCAAGTGCAACTTGGAGAATTGGATGAGTACAGGAAATTCATCCCTGGTTTGGCACCTATGTCTCTAATGGACACAGGCAACCTGTAAATGGTTCATCTCCCAGGCCCTTGCTTGTAAATGTTTCATCACACAACCCCCTCCTTACACTTATCAAGGGTATCAGAACTTGTCAGAGATTTGGGATACATGGCTAGGCTTAAAAAGGTCCTTGTGGTCATTAGCTTAGTAAACACCTATGAACCTATGAACTGCAGGAGCTCATTAACAGCTAATTGTCTTAGTTTGATGCACTAACTGCCAAACATTTTATTCTTTCATTCATTCATTGCCTAAAACATTTATTCATTATCCAGTCAAATATAGGCAACATGATAACATATATTGTCTAGGGAAGCGTTTTCTTATATATATAGGAGCAAGACAAAATTCAGGAAAAAAGGGACTTAGGAAAGGCAGCATGCCACTCTTCAGTGAGTGTGCCAATAAGCTAGCAAAGAAAAAAAATGCTCAGTGATAAGCAACATAAAAGCAATATAGCCATATGCAACAGCAATGCATATTTCATTGTTTAAACAAGATATCGCAAACTTAATTGCTCCTGTGTCCCTTAGCTAAGAGCATTTTAGTTTAACTGGAAGACCAGTCTAAGGTTGCTAACAAGTGTTATCTTTTCTGTAAAGTACAGTGTGTATGCTGCTGTAAGCTATGCCAATAATGACTACTGTTTTGCTTTTTTTCTTTACCACTAAGTTATATTGCAGCTTAAGCACCAGTACATTTGCCAAATTAATACAATGTACATCTTGGCAAGTGTATGCATTTGATATTGAACACAGTTGCCTTCTGCACATTTACATCACTGAGATCTAGCTCAGCACCATGGCCAGCTTTAAGTATCGGTGAACTAGGCAACTGCTTAAGGTGCCTTACCAGCCAGCCTTGTAAAGGGTGCAATTTGTGTTTATTTATTTAATTTAGTTTTCTTATTATGCGAATGCATAATAAGAAAAGTAAATTAATTAAAACTAATAAATAAACTGTAGGGTGTCTGAATCACAGGGCAAGGGGGAAGTGCGAGCGCCCTTCTACTTTTATACCTGCAGGCTGTCCAGGAGGCTTCAACAATTACCATAAAAAAAAATCTTCACTCCGCAATAGTGGAGTCTTCTCCTTTAAGGAAGGACATGCATGCATCACATGCACACACTCCAATACTGATGTAAAGACATTCTACAGTTGCACGCGGTAATTAAAGTAGCACTTCAAGAGAGGGGTTAATTCCGTGTGTACACATGTGGCTGTTCAATTTAAAAAGTCAGTAAATAAGTGTATGTGTCTGTGTACTTTAAACTGAGTTTCTGTATGTGAGAAAAAGTGTGTGTGTGTGTGTGTGTGTGTGTGTGTGTGTGTGTGTGTGTGTGTGTGTGTGTGTGTGTGTGTGTGTGTGTGTGTGTGTGTATGTATGTGTATGGAATTTAAATTAGTCGTTCTGTTTGTATGAGAGATAAACTGCGTGTGTTATTGTGTGAGAGAGTAGGTGTGTGTATGAGAGAGAAGGTGAGTGTCTGTGTGTTATATGAGAGAGGAGGAGTGTGTGGAATTTAAACTAGTTGGTAGTTTCTGTATGTAAGAGAAGGTATGTGTGTGTTACTTGGTGAGAGGGTAGGTGTGTGTGTGTATTGCTATGTGAGAGAGTAGCTGTGTGTGTGTGTGTGTGTGTGTGTGTGTGTGTGTGTGTGTGTGTGTGTGTGTGTGTGTGTGTGTGTGTGTGCAACATACCTCTCAACTGTCCTCATAAAATTTGTAGTTCTGTGGTAATTCACAGAACTGAAGTCACCTAAACAATGATTTTATATATGTATCAGCCATTTTCCTAGACCTCTCAAAAGCATTTGATATGGTCTCCCACTCCATTCTACTAGACTCACTAACATCATTATCCTTCACCTCCTCTACTATAGCCTGGTTCAGAAGCTACCTGTCTGAGAGGCAACAATCAGTCCAGTGGAAAGGAACTCTGTCTACACAACTTCCAACCACCATAGGAGTCCCACAGGGCTGTATACTGGGCCCACTATTGTTCTCTATTTTCACAAATAACCTCAATAGCTCTACACAACATGCCACACTCATACAATATGCAGATGATTCAACCCTGTTCTGCTCCGCCTCATCTCCCACCACCCTACATACACTCAGTCAAGATACCTTTAACTCAGTAGAAAAATGGATATCAGGTAACCAACTAATTCTAAATCCCAAAAAGACAAAACTGCTACTATTTACCCCTAATAGATAAAAAAAACCCTCTCCTTTACCATAACATCTAAGGACGGCACCACTATCACCCCTTCTAACCACACCAAACGTCTGGGCATTGAAATAGAAAATAATCTCCACTTTGATGTTCACATCTCACATACCATAAAACTTGTACACAAAAAACTAGGCTCCCTATACAGGCGTTAGCCCTTTCTCTCACAAAAAGTAAGAGTTACTCTTGCACAAAACCACCTCCTCTCAACTCTATTATACACAGCACCAATCTTTACCCAAATCAGACAATGTGACCTAGACAAACTAGAATCATGCTACAATAAAGTAGCCAAGTTTGCTACTAACTCAACCTATAGAACCAATCACTGTGCTGCACTAAAAGAACCAAAATGGCTTGAGCTACCACAGCTACGTAACTATCACCAGCTGGGCACAGCCTACAAATATTCTCAAATATCCTGAAAAAAACCCTCATTATCCAACCCACTTACTGTCTATACTGCAAACTTGTACCTAAGATCCAGTTAAAAAATCTCTCCTCTCCATCACCAAGGCTAACAATAATGCAGGGAAAGTGCTCTATTCCCACACCATTGCCAGAAATTGGAACTCTCTTCCCCTATCTGTGTCCACTGGCCCCTCCACCTCCATATCCAAAAACTCCCTCAAATTGCACCTTCTTAGTATCTGGTTATGCCCTTGTATCAATTAACCCTACCCATACTACTATTAACTCCCCAAACTCCTCTCTGATCACATGCTGGATCTCTGATTCCTTGTAGGCTTGGTCATCTGAAAGGGTACTTTTAACTGTAGAATCTTACTTGATATATATTCTTCTCTTACCAATGTATAACTGACATTGTCTTTTTACCTATGTTCTATATCTTCTTTTACCAGGAGGGTTTTATTAATTTCTTGTTATATTACTATGCTCAACATACATGATGTAACCTGTTTTGTATATTATGCTGGATGTACTGTATTTGTATAACTTGATGCTGGAGCTTTTCTCCCCGGGCCTCCGCTGAAAATGGACCTGGTCCAGTCAGAATTTCCTGGTTAACAAATGTAAAGTAAATAAATAAAATAAATAAGAGCAATATTTATAATCTGCCCCTGTTTGGGGGCCTTTGCTCCCCCCCATTATTTTAGCCTTTGTTCAGATTTCTTGTGCTAAGGGATTGAGAGGTATGGAGGCATGGTATGTAATGTCCTAGATGCCGATTATTTGTTGCAATTTAAGGGGGGATAGGGGTTCTGCATTCCTTAGTGTGCCCTCCTTTGTTTAAGATGCCTAGTAACTATGAACTTGTTGTCTGTTTCTCAGTCATTCTCTACTGCAATATTACCAGCGTACTCATTTTTTCTTAAATGCAACATAGGCAATTAATTCTCCAAGGGTAGCAAGCACTGAATTTATAGATGAAACAGTGAAATGTAAAGTTGTTTGCCAGTAACAGTCTCTTCATTAGTTACAAATCTCTTTAATGTAGAATTATTCGGATGACTTTTACTTCTGCACAGATTGTGCTTATTGACTGATACTGATGGGTTAAAACAGATGTTTGAGGGGCCTTTTGTGGTTAAAATGCTCTGAAATGGGCAGTTTTGTCATTGGGTCATACATTTTGTTTCATTGCTTACTGGAAACAATGTTCAAAACTACAAATTTAAAACACACTCTGAGTGTAAATGTTTTCAATTTGCAACTAGCTGTTTTTTGTTTATCAAATGGCACACTGTTGTAGAATCTGAAAGCAGTGATAGTAGCATAATTGCCTTTGGTGCAGAAGCCTGTGGATTCTGCAGTGCCCATATATGATTGTTGATTATTTGGTGCATTGTAAGTGGGATAGGGGTTCTACACTCCTGAGTACGTCCTTTGTATGAGATGCCTGGTGACTATGAACTTGTTAGTCATTTCCTATTGCAATATTACCTGCTTTCCAATTTTTTAATGTAATACAGGCAATTAATTCTTCAAGGGCAACAGGTACTGAATTTGTAGATGAAACATTGATATGTAAAGTTGTTTGCCAGTAGGAACCTCTTCATTAGTTACAGATTTCTTTAATGTGGAATTTACATGATTTTGCTTCTGCAGAGATTGCATGTATGGAGTAATACTGGTGGATTGTAATGACAGAGGTCTCGAGTGGCCTTTTATGGCTGAAGTGGGTGGTTATTGGTTCATACATTTTGTTTCATTGCTTATTAAAAGAATGTTTAAAACTACACATTTAAAACACATTCTAATGAGTGGTGCTGTATTATACAAGGAATATAATTCAATACAATCAGGTGAATCAAAGAACAAATACGTGTATGCATGCCCCTAAAATGTGTGCAAGGAGTCTGTTTTGAAAACAGCCCAAAAGTAAACTTAATTCTCCACTGGCCCAATGCATTTTCTATGAATGTGGGTTTTACCATTTCAATGAATGTGAGTTTCAAGGACAGAGAAGTTTACTGCTCATGCTAAGTCTGTTTTCACTGCAAGACTGCACTGTTTGTTTAGCAAAGGGCTATCTGTGTTTGTTATATTTTACTTTAATATCTGTAATCACTGTAGAAGCAAATAAGAGAACAGTATGCATGGTAACTGGTGAGAAATAACCAAATAATGGAACACTGGAATGACAGAGGAGGGGGTTGCTGCTGGGGGGATAGGGGGTTGCTGCAGGATGGGCTGCACTGGGGGGGTCTATTACCCTGCCTAGGGCCATATTTGACCATGATCCGGCTCTGTTATTTAAAGTAGAAAATATGTACACAAAGATAGTTGAAGTTTAACTACATTATAAGGCATCTTTTTCTTCCTATACATTTAAATAATTTAAGGAAATGACTGGAGTGGTTTTCTTGGGGAGTGACCCTGTGGGTGTGGCTCAAATAGGGGTGTTTCATGTGTATGGTGTGGGTGGAGCTTAAGGGGCGCCGGAGCACTACTTCGCCTAGGGTGCCATTTCTGCTAAGGCCAGCCCTGCTCATCACTAAACATTGGATGTGCTGAGTTATAATCACCATGCATGAGCAGCAAACTACTATGCCTACGGGGCTGATATAGTCTTTAATGTAAAATGGTCACTGGTAAAAGCTAGCCCTAACGTCTTGAAAAATCATTGTATTGACATGTGCATGCCCAGCAAGCCAACACAAAAATTAGAAAAGCTACAGTCCTTGATGAAATCATCATAATCAAGTGTGGCCTTACAGATTAGATCTGCGGTAGTAAAAAAGTAATGTCTGAGGATGGTTGTGCTTCAGGGGATGATAATGAAGAGGTGCATTGATATTTTATGGTGAAGATACAGGAGAGGAGAAAAAAAATTAAAATTAGGAAAAAGAGCATGAGGAAATTAATTTTTGATGGGACATTATTTGACTGTGGCATCTTTAAACATCAATGCATTACAGTTGGCCAGAGGATGGGGGATCCTGGCTGTCTGATCAATTGATCCTTTGAGATTCTAATCAGGAAAGATCATAAACTCATTTTGGTTTCTGACATTGTTAGATTAATGGAGAATCAGCTTGTGTTCCAGCTGTTTGATACAATTCCCTTAATGAGTAGCGGCAGTAGCGATATAAATGTACATCATAATGCTGGATTCAGGGTGGCTTCTGTGGGTTAACTGTATTTTCATAATTTTCATTTTAGACTATTAACTGATTATGTTTATCAAACATAAGGGATATAAGTGATTGAACTCAGTAATGTTATCACATTTCTTACATTGCAATAATAAGTAATTAAGCAAATAAAGACACAGATTTGGCCAACAGCAGAAAGAGACAGCAAGTCCATTTAGTCTGGCCTTTATGTGCATTTGACATTGTTTTCCCCTCTATTCCTCCCTTTCCCCCTTGTCTTCTGCACTTCTTGGATACCCACTGGAATGCCCCTGTGGATGACTGCTCCACAAAGTTTCAGATCTGCTCTGGCCTGTCTGCACATCAGGTGTTTGTATTCATGTCCCAGTACTGACACTGCAGTGAAGCATTAGGTGGGTGCTACACCCCTGAGAGATATTTGAGGGAGAGGTATGGGTTATTTTTATCAGTACAGCAGTACTCAAACTAGTACAACCTGCAGAAATGGTAAAATGAAAAAGTAGTAATGATAGTCAGAGAACATATAGGTTATTCTGACTTTTGTAATACATGACCTCCTGTAGTAGGGCTGGTGTAGTCAGAAAGCTGGATTAGGTTATATTGTATAACATCTTTGTGAATTATTTTAAGAGGCAAAATCAGGGACATCAGATACCTCTCACTGCCATTACAAGTGTACACAAGCTAGTTGATTAGTAGCTTTAGAAATGGCAAAATGAACAGTCAGAGAAAAAGATTTTTTTGTCTATGCGATATGTAAGTGGGCATAATTACATTTTGTGTTTGCCACGCAGACGTCACACTGAGGGTGTGTATTGCTACTGCACATCTTATGTCTTATTCTGAGCAATCACCAGATTTCCTTTTATACACAAATCCCTGCATTTGCAACATATTAGTTTTGGGACTAGTGATGATATGTCGTATGACTAGAGAAACAAAAAAGGTGAGGTAGAGATTATGACTGTCAGCTGAGAAATAAGACCATATTGATTGCTTAAGAATGTGTGTCTTCTAAAATCAGTGATTGCATTTTGATTTGCCGAGCCAAACTTATGGAGTTTTTTTTTGGTGGAGAATAATCTTATCATTTGAAACATACAGGATTGAGGATGCATAGGCAACATTACACCAAATTTTGTGTTTCATGTAGATTTTGCAGCTTCTAACTTTTTTTTTCACACCATTGCTTGGAACTTTAATGGATGCATGGATTGAATTGAGAAAGATGAAGTCTTGCTGTCCCTTTGTGTTGTAGAAGGGTAATGCAAAATTGCTTATGGGGAGTGCCATCTGAAAGATGTACTTCTGTAGTATGATTTGCAAGTTTAGAACATGGTGGTTAGATTAGAGTATGTGAAGTTACATTCACTGACATTTATTTCTTTGAAAGTGACAAGGTCTGGGTCTGCTGTAGCCCCTTAACAGGGAAGGTACTAATATGTTTGAGGCTGTATATAATACCATCATTGCTTCATTATATTATTTGCTAGTTCAGTCATGAAATTTTTCCAATGAAGGGCATTTTGAAGTACAAGATCATTGCTGAGAAGGAATGTCTTATATCAGTGTGAATGCAGACATTTGATTATATGTGGTTTAAATCTGAATTAATTGATGAGTTTTACCATGTGTTTGATATAAGATAAACTACCCTGCTAAAAAATGCATGTTAATGTAAGACAAAAATTATTTTATTTGGAACAGCTGCTAACCTTGCAAGCATTTCTTCAAAATGGTAAATTCCCACCATAGCTAGCAATCTGTAAGGGAAAAGACTGCAGTGGTTCAAATGTCGGTCCACTTTGTCTGACTCATCTATTGCTTTTCTTTTTACTTGGACTGAGTTCCTCTAAGAATGCACTGCCTCATTGTTTAATACCATCAAAGCTAGGTTCTTGCTTGTCAAAGGGTATGTCTTTAGAAATAGAGTATTATCTTTTCAATATAAATACATGTTTTACTACCCAAAAAAACTTCATGCATTCCTATATAAACAAAGTGGGCAGGTCTGTCTGCCTTCCTCCAGTCTCGAATCCTATTACATTATATTGCAGTAAAATGCATAAATACTCTTACTGTATCTCTGTGGTCTCAGTATATTAGCCGACACTTAACATTCTATGTGTGATTTACAGCAGTGCTGTGACCAGACTATTACTCTTCAGGCAGCCAATCAGAACTCTCTGCTTTTCCATTCAACTGGAGATATAAGGGGGTGCTGCACTCCTGAGTCTGTCATACTTTGGATGAGATGTTAAAATGAATTCCCATCTGGTTGAGTTAGTGGAATTTCAGCTGGATTAAAACATCCCACCGCACCTATCAAAAAGAACAGGGGAAGTTCACCAATGCCCTGGCCAAATTTCCCCAGTAGTATAAATACCACCTTGGGTATCCTCTGAAAACTGGTTACTAGCATAGTAGGACTAACCTGGTCAACAAAGGGTAAATAAATAAAATACATTTTTCTGTCTTTGAATTTTCCCACTGATACTCACTCACTTAGCATCTTAAAGGTTCTGAAAGCTTCAGCTAATTCTCTGGAACACTAGGTAATGTAAGCGCATTATATCTGATGTGATGCTTGGGAAGTTTGCTACAGCTCAACAAAAAAGTGGTTAGCCTGAAGGCTGTTATAATGACAACTGACTGCATACTTGGAGTATCAGCTTTGGTACTTTTATATATTAGAGAACTAGTACCAGTGATGATGATGATGTCAAAATATTATTTTACAAAGATATAGAACTGTGGAAAGGAAGTTCTGGTCTAGGACTAGGGAGGTAAAGATCTGGAGTGATATTTTTTAAGTAATACATTTTTCTGGATCTTTGATAATTGAGGCCGGTTTCCTTTTGTGTAGTAATGAGTGGATACTGTGATGAGCATAATATATTATTTTGGATTTATTTATTTAGTGTGCTTGTCAATGTTATTGGTAATCTTTATCTGGATACTAATAAATTAAATTCTTCTCTTCATTAGGGTATACCATGTGATATTACCATCTTACCATTCACCTGAACCTCCGTCACCTCCTGGAGGTGAGGCCTTCATTTAACATACCATTCAGAGGTCCATAGGATGAAACCTCAAGTGTGCAGCACTCCTTAAATGCATGACTTCATTACCAGTACTGTAAGATGACTTTAGCTAACATCAAAAATATTGTGCTGATAATGTACTTTTTTTTTAAATACAGAACCCATGGTTTCTGTTAACCTGAGCTTCTAGGTGGTTCAGGGTTCTGTAGAGTCACAGAGTAAGCTGTGCTGGTTCAGTACTAGGTATTTCCACTCTGATAAGTGCGATGGACTAATCCATTATGCCATTGCACATTTCTGGATTATTGTGATGCAAAGTTTAACATTAGGGGCCCCCCAAATATTACATTTTCCTTGGGCATGTAAAATATGATAAATATTCTGTTCTCTTTTCCCTAAATGAAAGAAAATGAGAGATTTTATTGTTAATCTTGCAGGTTATTTCCTTACAGAGACACATGTGAATGCTCAGGCAGGACACAGAAACTGAGACTGTGAAGGGAGGAGAGGAATGTTATTTGTACAGCTTGCATAGGTTTTTGCAAAATGAGGAAGAGTTAATAATCTTTGTTTACACACTGATTTGTATATCTGAAACAAAACCTGCATAATATAAAGACTATGTTTTACAGCTTCTTTGAACATTAGCGAGTCCCACATACTTAAAAGAACAAACTCTCCAACAGACATAAAATCTCCCTTCAGACATTTTGCTGGGTTTGGAATGAATATCAGTTATATTATTTTGCCACCATTTACCTTTTACTCAATTGCTGTGGTAAAATAGTGATTAAGTCCGAAGAGCCCTTTGGGCTATGCTAATAGTAAATTAGGTTAATTTATGCACCTGGAAAAAAAAACATTGTTTTTTTCTTTGTACTAGAACTTTAAAATACATTTACTGTTCCTCTGTTTCTTCTGCTGCACTTGCGGAGTTAATTAAAATAACTGTTTCTAAAATGGACTTCATTAAAAAAACTTGCTGAATTTAACCCAGACTGATCTAGAGTGGTCAGAATGGAAGCACATTAAAAGCCATGGACATCAGCATATACCTTTGCTAGATGAAAGATAACAGCATGATATACAGCTAGTGATTTGCAAGGAAACAAGTTTCGCATAGCCTGGTTGTTGGGGAATGTGACTTCCACACTCTCACTGCTTCTCTATTCTAACTTCATGATCAAAGATTCATAGCTACTTACAAGACTATTGATCTATAAGAATCTTAACTCATTAACACCTATGTGATGTGGGACTGTCACACCTCTAGCAGCCTACACACAACTTGCATTACAGAGCATTTTCTCAAAAATAAACTTAAAAATCATAAGATAAATATAAATATTTTATGAACAATAAAAGCTATTAAAACTGTACAAACAGCAATGTTTTCAGTAAGAAGTATTCTTTATAAAGATAATATTCAGTGTATTCATAGTCTTTTCCATAAATACTGTAACATAGTTTAGAGAATGGGTGACCTGTACATCAGCACCCTGATTGGAAAACAAACTTTCTTCAGAAGGGGGTTAATGTACAGGTTGAGACATCCCAACTCTAGGCCAGTAATCAAGGAGCCTCAGTCCTCACCACTGGCACCTGTGAGGAATGTTCACTGGTAGGATAACAGGTACACACATACAGTATCTCCAGATGCAGCTCTCTGCATCAAGCACAATCAAGCAGAATTTCCCTTAAGAGCACATAGGGAACACAGTCAATCCGGGACTCTTTTCTCCCTCTTTCTTCAGATCCCCCAATAAGAATTTCCACTGGCACAGCTATAGAGTTGAGATCTCAGCTGAGTGGCCAAGCCAAGACCTCCAGCACCCTCTCTGTCCAACCAATGCTTTGTGTCCCTGCCAAAGTAGCTGACACACAAACACATTCTTGAAATTTGATTTACACACACACACACACACACACACACACACACACACACACACACACACACCACCACCACCACCAAACAGTCCTTCCAGCTACCTTAAGGCCCTTACAAGGGTACCTAATATGCTGAGTAAAAATTAACATTAATACAAATGGTACTTTCACCAAAAGCAAGGCTATTAAGTGTGGCCCACACAGTGCCACTCAATAAATATGCAAATACTCTCAAAATTTAAATATCTCTACAAAGATCAGCCACAATGAAAGGTTTAAGTATATTAAATAATAAATAATAAAAGAACAAGACAAAACTAAATATCTATTCACAGTGACATCAGAGTTCAAATCACAGGAAATATTTAAAATAACTTGAAGGACAGACTCAGACAAATAAAGAAAAACAATAGCTAAACTAATCTTCACTATATTCTTGACTGAATCTAAAATAATTACTATTCCCTACTTACTTAATAGAGCAAGGCAGATAATGTGGTGAATGGTCCTTCCTGTTGTTAGGCCCAAGACAGAATACTCTGTCTCACTAAGAGACTTCTCTAAATAATATCTAAAATATTACTTCTGGGAAAGCTTGCAGAATGACATCAATTCTGGTAATCTGACTTCTAGTTCCCATGTAAACCCCCATTGCTGGCAGCTAGCAGGATTTAGCACCTACCTGTTAAAATACATGCACAAGGGCTTTTGCTCAGATCTGTGGCAGGTGCTGGAAGTCATAAAACAATTTCATACTTCCATGCTTCCTGAGTAGTAATTAGTTCACCCCAAAGACAATACAGAAAGCTTCCTAGTATGGAGTTTGTGACTCTAGCTGCATTGAAACCTGTGAGATAGCATCTTTATGGCCTAGCCCATAAAGTGATTTAATTTCAGATATATTTTAACATTTGCTGGACTGAGGTTAACCTTACAGTTTCCTGTATTAAAACATATACATTTAAATAGATACAATAGTGCATGTACATTTCTGCTCTCTCCAGTAAGGCACACTGTGGAAACATTTCAAACACAAGTACTTTACAAATACCTTTTAAACACAAATATCTGTTCAAATCAGTTTGATATACACATGACATGCAGTTCTAATACATTTGTAACACAAACATCTTGTATAAACCAGTTTGATATTCACAGATGACATATAGTTATTTACAAAATCCCAGCTAGGTGTGCTGGCAGTACCTCCTATCGTCACACAGGTAATGTCCACTGAAAAACAAGTCTGATGCTTTACAACATATTAGGGTGTTATGAAACTCAGATAGTAAGAAAGGTAACAGTTCCCATTGCTTTGTGCTCGCTAAGCAGTGCTTTTACTGTTTAGTGAGTGTAAAATTAAAATAAATACAGAAAGTGAAAAAAAATGAAGAGTGTGTGTGGGTTTAGATGTGTGTGTGAGTGTATGTGTGCATGAAATTGAGACTGATTCAGCCATTATTTTACATTCACTAGTGTGTAAAATTAAAAAGAAAGAAAAGTGTGTGTGTGTGTGTGTGTGATTGTGTATATATGTTTAAGTTTCTGCCTGTGTGTGTGTGAATGTATGCGTGCTTGCATCCATGAAAGTTGAAGAGTGTGTGTGTGTGTGTGTGTGTGTGTGTGTGTGTGTGTGTGTGTGTGTGTGTGTGAGAGTGTGAGTGATCGACCAGTGGCAGCAGCAGTTAAGAGGTATGTATACCTCTCTACCTCTTAGCTCAAGAAATCTGGAAAAAGCTTAAAATAAAGGAGGGCATAACTCACAACTGTCCAGATTTTTACAGAATGTTCAGATTTTTGCCTACTATTTATCTGATTGTTCCTCATAAAATTTGTGGTTTTCTGGTAAATCATACAGGACTGAGGTCACTAAATGGTGACATACATTTGAATTTTAAACTTCTTGTCTTTTAGAAAGTGCATGTTAACATAAATCCTATTATTCTAGCAACTTTCTAAGTTTATAAGAGCAGTATTTAAAACCTGTCCCTAATTTTAGACCTTTGTCCTCCATTATTTTGTAATTTGTCCAGATTTCTTGAGCTTAGATGTTGAAATGTATGGGGGAGCAAAGGCTAAAAAAATAGGAACAGATTTTAAACATTGCCAGCATAAAATTAGAAAGTTGCTAGACTAAAAGGATTTGTTTTAGCATGTATTTTCTGAAGGAAATATTCTCTAAAACTCAAATGTATATCATTATTTATTGATCTCAACTCCCAATGATTGCCAATACACCACAAATTTGATGATTAAGGGACTAAAAACTGAGGTAAATATCTGGACATTTTTTGAAAATCTAATATTTCGGATGTAAAATACTTTCTCCAATACCATTTACATATACTACAGCAAGTTTGAAACATTAGGCAGAGGAACTATTTTACATCAGAAATATAATAATAATAATAACAATAATATAGTAATACAAATAAATATGTAAACCACAACATCTTTACTGACAGCCCATTCTCTAAGTGCAATAATGCCCTCCAGAGTGTGTGTATTACTGTGCAAATGGTGTCCTTCCAGGGGTATAAAGACCCTTCACCAGTAGTGTCGGGCCTTAGAATACCCCTGGGTGGGCATTATTTACATAGTAGCACACACCCCTTGTTGGGCATTATTGCTTACATAATGCACACAAACCTCAAATTATATGTTTTTTAAGCTTAGACAAATATATTTTCAAATCTGGAAAACTATACAACCCAGACATCTATTGTTAGAACATTTTTGCTACCAGATATAAGCTTTCACATGACAAGAATTTTTTTATAAGGGCATATTTATTGAGATATATATATATATATATATATATATATATATATATATATATATATATATATTCTATTTATTTTTTCTATTAATTTGTATTTCTTCAATTTGTTTATTACAAAACAGTAAGCATTCAAGATTAGGGAAAGAAGAAGTCTTGTTGAAGTGTTTATACCACAATATAAAGCACAATGACTCGACAATGAGGCTGTATAACAGCTGTCATCCCAGAAGGCACAACCCTTTTTATAAAACTAATGTGCAAAAGAATAAACACTATGGTTTGCAAATAAGGTGGCATTTATGGTAGGGGAAAGTGTAACTTTATGGAAAATATGGAGTCTGCATGTCCACCCCGTGGTTGGGTAGCGTTCGAAAGACATGCATGCGTAAATGGGTGTGCCTTCATTGAAGGTTGAGCATTGAGCTGGCACCTCGGTGTTTTGTAAAGTCTACTGCCAATCATTAGCAGACCAGAGTTATGCTGTGGCAACCCCTTACCGGGAAAAGCCGAAAGACAAACAACAACAACAACAACAGAAAGAAGAAGAAGAAAGAGAAAAGAGGAAGTTGGGAAACAGGGCCAATTAAGAAAATGCAACTAGAAGATCAAATGCCCAATGTGAGAAAAAAGACCTACTTCAGTCAGTAAATAAGATAAACCATTTATTAGCGGCATACCTGAGCAATGCAAGGAAAATAAATGTAATTTACAATTAAGAAATAGATGAAGTTATTTAACTTTTGGCTGCTGGAAGGTGAAGATTTTGCCAGAGAAAATACATAGCGGATTACTGGGATTTCTAAGTTGTTAGACTCAGGAAAATGTTGAATAATCCCTGCTGGTAATCCAGCATGCCTTAAGGTTGATAAGTCCTTTACTGATACGCAGCATTGTTGCACAGACTACCTTTGAAAGAGCCATTTAACCTTTTCTGCTTGAAGTTTTACTCAAGTTCAGGTTCCCGGAGGAATCTGGGAGCTTGCTGCATTGGTTGCACAGATTTGTCATGGTTTAGGTGGAGATGTTTGGAGGAATGTTTCAGAAATGTAATTTGTAAAGGGGGAATAAAACATGGCTTCTGCTTTCCATGCTTCACTTCACACATTTCCATTAACCTTTGGTGCATATGTTGAGAGAATCAGAGATAGGAAGAATGATGATGGGAGACGAGGTGCAGAAGGTCATCCTCTTTTTGGATGATCTCTTGTTTATCTGAGAGATCTTTAATGGGGTTAGAGGCATTTCATCAGATTTATGAGGATTTTTAAAACTATTTTAGAATATAATTTGAGTAAGGATAAAATACAAGTATTTAACGTGAACTCTGCCACACTAGATTTGAATTCGTAGGGCTGGTTTACTTTGGGATACAACACAGCCCTAACCACCATCAGACATTGAATTCATCATTTAAGATAAAAAATGAAGTGAGACCTTACTTTATTTGGCACAGCCTGTACCTTATTCTATCTTGAGAATGAGATTTGAGGCACAGCAGCGGCAGAAAATGAGATGTATTTAAGTGGCAGATGCTTGAGAGTTGCTGCCTCAAAGCTTTAAGTAAGTAGTACCCAGGGAGGGGCTTACAGTCCCATATTTGGGGTGGTAATGTTTGTTATCATAGTTTGGAGTTGCTTTGTATTAGGTGAGCTCAGGCTACAGAACAGGTTAGAAAATCCTAACAGTCGGGGACTTAATTCACCCCAAGAAATCATATGGATTTCTTGAGACATGGAGAACCAATAAAAAGAAGCTGCCATCTGCAAGTGTGATTTTAATTAAATCTCAAGATAAGTTTCTGCCTTGGGGAAAACAGGGACAGGGTGCTTAATGGGTTCCATAAGGGAGATAATGGAGTTTCCTCCTGGTAAAATGGTTAGACATTTGATAGTTGGTCATCTAGGGGTCTGGCATTTTGGGACAAGTTAACAGAGGATGTGATAGGACAAGCTCTTTCTTAGCACCAGCTGGAGTCTAGGAACAGGATGTCAGATTTTCAAAGATTACAATTCTTTCAGGTTCAAGATTATCTGAAACAGAAGTTGGCTGTGATGGTTTGAGGGGGTTGATTGCTTTCCTCAGATATATAAGTAGTTGGAGGTTAGACAGGACATTTAGCCACAAAAAATGCTTTCTGCTATACAGGATCCTATATCCTGGCTAGTTGAAATGAGAAGAGATACTGGAGGCCCATATTGCTAATTGATGTAGGGTTTTTGTTTTGCATCCCCGGTCTGAGCAACAAGATCATACTTGTACAGGTATGTATTCACAAATTCTTCTATATCCTTCTGTATCTGGCTAGTATGTACCCAGGGGGTTCAATAGTTGCTAGAGGTTCAGACAAATGATAGCTGACTAATGCCTTATATTCTGGGCCTATGAGACAGCAGATCTGTTTGCTGGATGTTGAAAGACCAATATGAGGTTTCTGTTCAGGAAGCTTGATTTTAATTTTGTTGGGCCCAATGAAATGTATTGAATGGACTAACTACGAACTGAGACTGGTTATCTAATGTTTTATTGGGGTTCTTTTTGTCAAGACTCTGCAAATTGGTTTTGGTTTAATGAAACTGTACACTATATGCAGGCCTGTTATTTTGTCCTGGTTTAGATATTACAGTGAATATACTGATATACTGACTCCAAGGATGGATACTTCAGAGTAAAGAGGAAATGGTAAATCCTGCTTAAAACAACCTTTCTTTTTATTCTAGGATCTGCAACCTTTAATACACTATAAGCAGGCATATTGTCAAAGTCTAGTGTAAGTAAACACACTTTGACTATACTGATATACTGACTCCAAGGCTGAGTAAGTCTGAGTTAAAAAAAAGGTACATTTTACATAAAACAATCTTTCTTTGTAATCTAAGGTTCTGTAACCATGGGAACACTGTAAGCAGCTTTGTCAAGTACTGGTTTTAGTGAACACACTCCTAAGTTGGGAACATCAGAATAAATGAAAAGGGCAAATTGTGATTAAAACAACTTCTCTTTACTCTCAACTTCTGCAGCCTTAGAGTTGGTGTATTTGGAGACTAAGGGTGTGGAGGCAGGGCTCCCATGTTGGGGGATTAAGGGGTTGTATTTTTGCAAAAGTATTTGCTGCTTATATTTTTGTGTTTTTACTATATCCAACTTCATGCAATTGCAAATCCTACACAAATGCACTCTATAAGCACTTACACGAGTGCATGGATCGTGCTATCCCAAACAGAACCTAGATGCTATCCTCAAAAAAAGGAAGCCAATCTGGTGGTCCCCGGCCATAAACAAACTGTACAACAGAAAGAAGAAACTGCTGCAAAAGAGAGTAAAATTCCATGAGTGGAGGAGCTCCCTGGTCAGCCTCAGTAAGAAGCTGAGATCCATTATAAGATCCTCCAAAGCTAGCTACGAAAACAAAATCGCCACCAATTCTAAGGACAACCAAAAAGCATTCTAGAGCTATGTCAAGAATCTCAATGGCAACACCCACATCTGCTCTGAGTTACAGCACAACGGCACGAAAATTACAAAACCAACTGATATTGCCAACATCCTGGCAGATAGGTTCAGTGCTAACTTTACCCCATCCCCACCCCCTAAAAGGCCCATATCTATACAGGAAGAATGCAGAGTCCCTGTAATCACAACTATGCAGGTAAAAGCTGCACTCTCTAAAGCCAAAAACACAGCATCCATGGGACCGGACAACATCCCAGGCTGTGTTTTACACGAACCTCAGAATGAACTGGCTCCCCACTTAAGCACCATGTTCAATAATAGCCTCGCATCAGGCTTTGTGCCCACTGAATGGTACACAGCAACAGTTATCCCACTCCACAAAGGGGGAGCCACCACTGATCCCGGGAACTATCTTCCTATTAGCCTGACGAGCCTGGTCTGCAAGGCCATGGAACGTATCATCATGGAACTCATTAACAAAGACATTGGTAACCTCCAAACTCTGGATCCCACACAGTTTGGGTTTGTGAAAGGCAGATCATGCCTCCTGAACCTGATCGACTTCTTTGAGGCAGTCACCAAAGCCGTAGATGAGGGTAAGGTGGTTCACACAGCCTATCTTGACCTCACCAAGGCTTTCAACGCCAGCCCCCATTCTGGAATTATAGCTAAACTCACTAAACTAGGTATAAATCCCTACATCACAAGATGGGTTGCCAACTGGCTCACTGACAGAACCCACATTGTAAAAGTTGCAGACTCCAAATCTGCCCTCAAAGCAGTGACAAGGGTTCCATCCTGGGACCTCTCCTGTTTGGTATCTACTTCTCTGAAGTACAGGCTAAGATAGAAGGCCTCTGGCTAACAAAGTTCGCAGATGACTGCATACTAGGAGCCATAGTCAAGTCCCCAAATGATGTGGACATCCTACAGAAGGAAAGAAACCAAGGCACACACGTAGGACTGTTGGTGCACGGTCCAAACCATAAATCATCAAACAAAAAAGAGAGACCAGCACTCGGCGGCAGCAGGATAAAATTTGTATTTATTTAAGGTTGCAAAAGTCAACCTAACTCAATATGCACAAACCGGTTTCGGCTGTTAAAGCCTTTTTCAATGTGACTTATACAAAAACATAAGATTCCAAAAACCCATATTGCATCCTGGTTCTCCATTTATACCCACAACTTAAAGTGGTATTGCCCATTTCCATATTTGTATACAGAGTACTTATGCAGTGTGTTATATTGAAATATGATAGAACTGATTTTACTTTTTATACATAGTAAAACATATTTGGTGAACATATTTACATGCTTGTAAATACTTACTTATTTAAAATATGTTATAAAGCATGTTTTATTGGCCCATAATCATTAAACATATTTTGTAAACATATTTTAAACCCCTGATAATGCCATGCCTAATAAGGCTGCTGTAAACTGTAGCCCTAAATCTTTACATATTTATATCATACTTAAAGGCAAAAATCAGATAATATGCATATGAATAATATATTTATTATAATAAAGCATATTACTGGTTTACCATGATTGTTTAATATTTGGGGATTATAATGTAAATGTTGAAATGAAATGCGGACAAGAATCATGTGATATACATTTACCCATGAAAATATACACATATAAATATATATATATATATATATATATATATATATATATATATGTGTGTGTGTGTGTGTGTCCACATATATTTTTTGTGTTTTTGGCCTGTTGTTGGCTCTCTTAATATTGATATATTGTATGTAGAAATCGACTGATTGGATATTTACCTGCCTAATGATCATACTGTAATCTAATAATGCATGTGGGGCACCAAGGGACTGTCCCTCATGTACTTTATATTCGTTTAATCCTGGCTTAAAAAAAGCCCCAAGGGTGGTAATCCACTTATTCTCCATGTTATTGAGTTTAGTGTGCCACCCCATCTTGAAATTCCTGTGTAATTGTATTTTGTCTATTATGGTGAACTTAAATGATGCTCCTGTATGTTGTTGAGTGTGTTTGTATAAATCGTTGGTTATTTTTCTATTTCTGATTGAACTCAGATGTTCGCTGATCCTGATTCTGATAGGCCTAGAAGTCTGCCCAACATAGAAAACAGAACAAGAGCATTGGGCCAAATATATCACCCAATCTGAACTGCAATTTCCAAAGGTTGTTATGTTAAATATCTTTGGTGTGTTCTTACTGATGAATTCTTTGGTTTTCCAAATATATTGGCATAAACTGCAGTGTCCACAGGGGTAACAACCAACTAAAGCATCCCCAAATAATGTGGTTTGATGTTTGATCCCTGGTGTGAACCTTTTATAGTGTGTTAACTGGGACTGGATTGTGCGTCCCCTGCGATAAGAAAAAGCGCAGGTATCGGGAAGAATATCATGAAGAAATGAATTTGACTGTAATACATTCCAATGTTTGTTAACAATTTGTCTGAACCAAGATGTGTTATTGCCATACATGGTGACTAATCTGATTGGTTGCCTACCCTGCTTAGAAACTTCTGTAGATCTCTTGTATATGAGAAGATCATGTCTGCTCTTGGTTTCTAACTGTTTGGCTGTTTTATTTAAATGATTAAGATTGTATCCTCTGTCCACAAATCTGGTTGTTAATCCTTGTGTTTGGCTGGAATATTCTGTTGTAGTTGAACAAATCCTTTTCAGGCGCAGGTATTGTGACTTGGGGATGTTATTGATAATGTGGCGGGGATGAGAACTGGTTGCATGGAGAATGGTGTTATATTGTGGAAATTTTCTGTGTATTGTTGTTGCTAAAGTGTGATCCGGTAATCTTTTAATGGCCACATCTAAAAAAACCATCTCATTATATCCAATGTTGACCGTAAATTGTATGTCAAATGGGTTGTTATTGAGATAATCCACATCATTCACATAAATATATAGTATAAGGTTGAATACTGTCATTAGTCTGACCAGATGTGAAATTGGGTGAAATCATTTTGACTTGGTCTCTGTGTTTCAATATATTCTGAGTGAATAAAGGTCTTTCTCTTTTTTTATTCAAAAATTGACAAGCCAACCCTGGTATATACGGGTATTAGCTTATGAGGCTTTCTACGTAAAAAATGCATTAAAATACCCTTGGCAGAAATCACAAGTAATTTTTGAAATAAAAATCTTTTTCAGTTCCACTGATTGTAAGGGCATTACTACATACAAAACAACTTTTCAAATACATCCTTACGGTGGTCATTCAGATAGAACAATACAAACAGCCCTGTTGGGCATAATTCCACCTATTGTAAGGAAATTTAACAAAAATAAGCCAATCATAGGCTATATTGTGGACGCTTTTGGGCGCAATTCATGTACATATTGTGACTCTTTGACCTATGATTACTAAAAATAAATACAAAGTTTACAAGATATATTCTGGTTGGATTAATTAACAGTATATCCATATTAATTGGTTATACCAATATAATTTTGGTTTTCCAACACATAAGGCATATTGACACATATACAGCTTTTGTAAAGAAATAACAGTAAAGTTTATACCCTGATCCTGAATATGGATCTAAATGATATCCTTAAAGGCCTATCGGCAGATAAGGATAATCTAGAAGTTTTTGGACTCAATACAGGTCAGGTATCTACGACTGATATTACCATTAATCTTAACGAAAAATGTGCAAATGTTTTTTCTAAGTTACAAAGACAAATGAAAGCCCTCAGAACAAATATATGGCATCTGAAGTTATTTAAAGCATACAAAATTAAAGACATAACACCAAGAGGACTCCGTATCAAGTTACAACCTTTAGTTTCAAACATTGATAACGAATTAAGGCAGGATTGGGCCATGGCCCAACATCAGGCATCGATGCTATTTGTGGAAAGTCTCACCAAATATTATGATAGAAACATTCAAATCCTTACCACAGAATTACAAACAACTTGCTTAGAAGCTGAAACTTTTTCTGATACTGATTATTATCAGGACCAGTTATCCCAACTAGCTAAGGAACTAAACAACATAGAAGCAGATCTTAAGAAAAGAAAATTACATAAATTCAATAGAGATTTAGGGGATTATGAAAAGGGAATACCCTTTGTTACTTCAAAGAACGTGAGGTTCAATGAGGGCACATACAAACCACCCAGGGGCAGGAAAAGACCTAGACCCATTTTAAAAAAACATGAAAGTAGAACTCAGTTTACTTCTGATGATGATTTTTCATCTACCACAGAAGGTGATGTTTCTTCCAACCAGGCGTCACCAGTGGCCAAAAGAAAGCAATCCATCCCTTTAGGGGTAACAAACGCAGGGCAGGGAGGAAGCACAAGCACGAGTGCAGAAATGGGTACAACCAATTTACAAACACTTTTGAAAAAAATAACGACACAGTAAACAATGTACTGAATATTTCATCAGTGGTACTTACAGAAACTCAATACAAGGTGTTAAATAAAGGACTTAATTTTGTACCCACTACACTGGTGTCTGAACATTTATTGGTGGATGACATCAATAATTTTTGTAGAACACTTAATTTAAAGTTATTCTTTTCAGATGCAACCAACTCTCAAAGATCTATTGGTTTCAGGTTTGGAAAATCTTCATTTACACCACCAATGGACAAACGTGTCTCTATTTAAGGAGTGTGTTTTGAAAGATTTACATTTTTCTAAAAATATGGATAGTTGTCGTAACAATCTTAATCAACAAGAACGTGAAGCTCTTAAGCAATTACAACAAAACAGAAATATTGTGATTACATCTGCAGATAAAGGTGAAGGTATTGTGGTTATGGACCACTCAAAATACAAGGCAGAGGCAATGAAACAGTTATCCCAAACCCAGTTTTATATAAAGATGGTAGTGGATCCAACTCCCAATTTCAAAACAGATATAGATTCATTTATAGATTTAGCTGTGGAAGAAGATATCATTACTTTACAAGTGGCCAATCAACTCAAAGTCTCAGAACCGATGCCACAATACCTCTACTTAATACCTAAGACACATAAAGATCTTATGAATCCGCCAGGTAGACCGATAGTGTCAGGTCGTGGTTCTCTTACTGAACCTTTATCTGCTTTTCTGACTGAATATCTAAAACCATTATTGCCAATGATCAGATCACGTATCCAAGATACAACGCAATTCTTGAATATCATTGAAGATTCTCAACTGGACGAAGACTGGCTGTTATGTACATTAGATGTAACATCTTTATATACAAGTATCCCACACAAAGCAGGCATTTTGGCAGTTACACATTGGTTAAAAGAATCAAATCTATACTCCACTGGATTTAACAACTTTTTGATCAAGTTAACTGAATTTGTATTGCAAAAAAACATCTTTTATTTTGAAGGTAACCCCTTTTGGCAAATCAAAGGGACAGCTATGGGGGCATCTTTTGCCCCAATTTATGCTGATTTATTTATGGGGTACTATGAACTAACCTTCATATATGATGCTCAGCGGAATATTTATATAGAATACATGGACATATGGCGCAGGTACTTGGATGATTGTTGGTTGGTGTGGCGGGGTAGCAAGGAGGTACTATCTAAATTTGTAGATTATCTCAATAACAACCCATTTGACATACAATTTATGGTCAACATTGGATATAATGAGATGTTTTTTTTTAGATGTGGCCATTAAAAGATTACCGGACCACACTTTAGCAACAACAATACACAGAAAATTTCCACAATATAACACCATTCTCCATGCAACCAGTTCTCATCCCCGCCACATTATCAATAACATCCCCAAGTCACAATACCTGCGCCTGAAAAGGATTTGTTCAACTACAACAGAATATTCCAGCCAAACACAAGAATTAACAACCAGATTTGTGGACAGAGGATACAATCTTAATCATTTAGATAAAACAGCCAAACAGTTAGAAACCAAGAGCAGACATGATCTTCTCATATACAATAGATCTACAGAAGTTTCTAAGCAGGGTAGGCAACCAATCAGATTAGTCACCATGTATGGCAATAACACATCTTGGTTCAGACAAATTGTTAACAAACATTGGAATATATTACAGTCAAATTCATTTCTTCATGATATTCTTCCCGATACCTGCGCTTTTTCTTATCGCAGGGGACGCACAATCCAGTCCCAGTTAACACACTATAAAAGGTTCACACCAGGGATCAAACATCAAACCACATTATTTGGGGATGCTTTAGTTGGTTGTTACCCCTGTGGACACTGCAGTTTATGCCAATATATTTGGAAAACCAAAGAATTCACCAGTAAGAACACACCAAAGATATTTAACATAACAACCTTTGGAAATTGCAGTTCAGATTGGGTGATATATTTGGCCCAATGCTCTTGTTCTGCCTTCTATGTTGGGCAGACTTCTAGGCCTATCAGAATCAGGATCAGCGAACATCTGAGTTCAATCAGAAATAGAAAAATAACCAACACTTTATACAAACACACTCAACAACATACAGGAGCATCATTTAAGTTCACCATAATAGACAAAATACAATTACACAGGAATTTCAAGATGGGGTGGCACACTAAACTCAATAACATGGAGAATAAGTGGATTACCACCCTTGGGGCTTTTTTTAAGCCAGGATTAAACGAATATCAAGTACATGAGGGATAGTCCCTTGGTGCCCCACATGCATTATTAGATTACAGTATGATTATTAGGCAGGTAAATATCCAATCAGTCGATTTCTACATACAATATATCAATATTAAGAGAGCCAACAACAGGCCAAAAACACAAAAAATATATGTGGACACACACACACACATATATATATATATATATATATATATATATATATATATATATATATATATATATATATATATATATATATATATATATATATATTTATATGTGTATATTTTCATGGGTAAATGTATATCACATGATTCTTGTCCGCATTTCATTTCAACATTTACATTATAATCCCCAAATATTAAACAATCATGGTAAACCAATAATATGCTTTATTATAATAAATATATTATTCATATGCATATTATATGATTTTTGCCTTTAAGTATGATATAAATATGTAAAGATTTAGGGCTACAGTTTACAGCAGCCTTATTAGGCATGGCATTATCAGGGGTTTAAAATATGTTTACAAAATATGTTTAATGATTATGGGCCAATAAAACATGCTTTATAACATATTTTAAATAAGTAAGTATTTACAAGCATGCAAATATGTTCACCAAATATGTTTTACAATGTATAAAAAGTAAAATCAGTTCTATCATATTTCAATATAACACACTGCATAAGTACTCTGTATACAAATATGGAAATGGGCAATACCACTTTAAGTTGTGGGTATAAATGGAGAACCAGGATGCAATATGGGTTTTTGGAATCTTATGTTTTTGTATAAGTCACATTGAAAAAGGCTTTAACAGCCGAAACCGGTTTGTGCATATTGAGTTAGGTTGACTTTTGCAACCTTAAATAAATACAAATTTTATCCTGCTGCCGCCGAGTGCTGGTCTCTCTTTTTTGTTTGATCATCCTACAGAAGGGCATCGCTGAGACAGATGCCTGGTGTCAGAGCCATGGCCTCAAGCTCAATGTCAAAAAGTGCAGTATCATCCCCTTTGGTTAAAAACTCTGTACCCATGAACCTTCACATAGGCAGCAATCTACTTAACACCGAATGCGTGATAAGAGACTTTGGGACCCAGGTGGACAGTAGTCTCTCCTTTGATAGTCACATCGCCACAGTAGTCAGGAAGTCCTTCTACGTGGCACACCTCATCATAAAAGGGTTCTCATCCAGGAAAAAAGAGGTCATTGTTCCTCTCTACTCGACACTCATTAGACCCATTATAGAGTACAATGCCCCTTTTGGAATGTACCTCACAAGACATCTGGAGCAGCTGGAAAGGCCACAGAGGTACCTCACAAAGAGGATTACTGGCCTCAAACAAATGCCCTACACTGAACGTCTCAAAAAACTCCAGCTTTAGCCCATAGCATGTTGCCTACTCCGAGGTGATCTCTGCCTAACATATAAAGCTATGTCAAACCCAGAGCTGTTGGACATGCTACACCTAAAAAGGTGAACAAACAGAAATCACTAGTCAATCACAAAGTAGAATGGAGCAGGCAAATGTTTATATGAACACACCAAAATGTTATTGTAATCCAAGGTTAAAATTGTAGAATATCCAAATGTATAAGTGCTTTTATCTCCTTTTTAAATAAGTTGAAGAGACTTCATCAGATACAATTAGTTACTTTCATCACCTGAATTTAAAAGAAGAAATTCAAATTACATCACATCCTAGAGCAGTCAGCACACCTTCATTTAAAGCCATAGTATACTTAAAATTGCCATTACTTCCACAACACCGTGAAAGTTGTTAAAACCATTAAAATACTTTTAAAATACTTCATGAATTTTAAAATCACCACCCATCTACAATTATATTAATAACTTAACATTTAATTAAATTTAAATAAATAAATCCATGTGGTAATAAATATAAATAAATACCTAAAATATTAGAGAACATATATAAGTATAAATAAATACTCATTCAAGCAGTGTATATATGAATAAGTTTGTTACACTAAGAAAGTTACAAAGTGTATTGATGTAATTTGAGTTTCTTCTTTTAAATTCAGGTGATGAAAGTAACTAATTGTATCTGTTGAAGTCTCTTCAACTTATTTAAAAAGGAGACGAAAGCGCTTATACATTTGGATATTCTACAATTTTAACCTTGGATTACAATAAAATTTTGGTGTGTTCATATAAACATTTGCCTGCTCCATTCTACTTTGTGATTGACTAGTGATTTATGTTTGTTCTCCTTTTTCATGGTGTGGTCGAGTATGGAGTCAGAACAAGGCAATGTTTCACCAAATCTAACACAACAATCAACAATGGTTTTGGCAAGTAATGGAGGAGTAGATTTAACTATTCTGATACAGCAGTTGATCAACAGAATGGACCAACTAGAGCAGTCAACGAGGTCACAATTTACTATTCATTCTACACCAGGTGTATCTACAGACATTAATGCAACATTGGAGGGTTCTTCTGAGGACAATGTTATACCTGGTACTTCACAACAGTTTAATGCAGCATTGACATCAACTATTGGTAACATTGACACACGAAGACAGCCGTCTCTGGTCGGTGTAACCGTACCACCCCTTCATTCTGACCTAATGCTAAATGAGGTAAATAATACAAACAGAGCTACAACTTTGAATAATGTAGGTTCTAGTATATCTCAGTTGGCAGACTGGTTAAAAAATGACGAATTAACATTTAACAGGGGAAGAAATGTTAGTATGTGTTTGCAAGAGCAGTTGAATGAACTAGATCGTAACTTACTTAAAATCAAGAAGTTACAAATGGATAATATGTTTTTCAATGAATGTCTTAAACAAAGAACTGTGCCAAAAGGTCTCCATATGTGGCACTTCCCCACTGGGTTGGTGGCAGGGTCAGACATCCACTTGGAACTTATTGAACTGTTTGATAAGTTCAGGTTTGAATACATGCAGAGAGTTATAGTGAATAACAACAAAACAATCAAACTTTTAAATAAAGAAGTGACAACAATGGATAAGTTAATTACACAAAACTCTGCATTTTCCAGTAACAGGTTTGAATATTGTAGGATTTTTCATACAATAGATGAACAAATGTCACTTATTAAAACAAGAAAATTGAAAAAACTGGTGAGGGCCGAGAAAGATTATGCTAATAATACAGCCTACCCTTGCCCCCTCATCTCAGGAGTGGCAGTTTAATAAGGATAGGAATGTCCAAGCTAATGGTAACAGTTACCCTAATGATGAAACCAAGTTTGGCTTCATCTGAAGATGATTTTTTAGACAAGGACGAATATCCAGCTCTGAGACGTTTGGAGCGGATTTTGAGCCAACAACGGAACCAAAAATACCAACACAGGGGCCAGCCACAAAATTACCAAATGGGGAGAGGAAGAGGTTACAACCGAGGTGTGAACAGGAATGGTTGGAGGGGGAAGCACAGAAATTAACTGTTGGCATAGACCAGGATGGTCAATACCTTCTCACACCTCTAAAACTATGTAGTAATTCAGAGAAGGACTTCAAGGTCTATAATTTTTCAGAAATAGAGTTGAACAAGACAATGTGTGACATTTTCTCAAAAGGTTTTACTTTTGTTCCTCGTCAGTCATTTAATTTAGTTCATACATTGATGGACTTGAAACAGTACACTAGGAAACTTAACCTAAATGCCATGTTTAACAAGGTAGAGTCTGTGAAAGATCCATTTAAGATTTTGAGCACGTTTAATCCACCATTACACCCCACCCTAACTGCTTATGAAAGAATTTGTGAACTTGATTTACATGACTTAAATAAAAACATTAATAGAGATGCTAGAACATCTACTACACAAGCTAATTTAAGTATGAATGAAAATTTTGAACTTAAATTTCTTCTCCATAACAAAGGTACTAGGATCATGAAACCAGATAAGGGTGGGGGTACTGTTATTATGAATACAGTGGATTACAGCAATAAAAGGTTTGAAATCTTAAATTCAGATACATACACTAGGAGTTCCTTGAATGAAATGAACGGGGCTTACAGGAGAATCAAGAGCTTCATTCAGGACATGTTTATTGATGGCCTAATATCCATCACAGAATTACACTATCTTTCTATAGAATACCCTAATACTCCTAGTATCTTTGGAGTTCCCAAAATCCATAAGGACATGCATCAACCACCAATGAAACCAATTGTTGACGGAAGGGGCTCTGTAACATACCCCCTAGCAAAATATCTTGAGAAGGAGTTAAGTAAACATGTATGGAATGAAACTAGTGTATGTATAGATTCTTGGGATTTTTTTTAAAGAAAAAGCAATAGCATTGGATACAAAAAGGACTATCTGTTTGTGACTATAGATGTGGTTAATTTGTATAGTATTATACCACATGATATTGGATTACAATGGTTTTGCGAATTTTTACACTTAAAAGGGTTAAGACAGGACAAAATTAACCTATTTGAACAGATGTTAGACATTATTTTAAGGAATAATTTTATTTTCTTTGAAGGACAATATTTCCTTCAAAAGAAAAGAGTAGCAATGGGCTCCACATGTGGGGGCCTATATGCAAATATTGTCATGTTGATGTGGGAGAAACAACACCTCAAAACTTCCAACTATTTTTAATATTGTAAAACATATATGCGTTATCTGTATGACTTATTTATATTATGGGAAGGGCCCAGAGACGTCTTGGATAATTTTCTTGCATTTATCAATGAAACAACCAGTTTCTTGAGGTTTACACATACTGTCAGTGATACCCATATAGCATACTTAGATGTTCACTTACTAAAAGATGAAACTGAAAATAGATTTCTAGGTAGAATATTTTGAAAAGAAACCTACTCTAATAGTATTTTACATTTCAGCAGTTGTCATCCCTTTAAACAAAAGCGAGCTGTACTAAAAGGGCAATTTGTCCGTGCAGCCCAGATGACGACTCTTTGGGATGACTATGTAGAGGAATGCAACTTGCTGAAATGTATGTTCCTTAGAAGAGGTTATCCTATTAGTCTAATTGATAAGATTATACAAGAAGTTAATGACAAAAGACAATCTGGGCACTTTACTCCCATTCTAGAAGACAGGAGCCAAAATGTTGAATACCAGATAAGTAACACAAATCAAATAATTAATAGTGGAGATGACAAAAGGAATGAAGCCAACACTAATATAACCATGGCCACAACACCAGTGAATGAAAAGATTTATGAAAATAGTTTTTTGACTACTTTCAATAATGAAGCACACTATATTAAGAACATTTTAATAAAAAATTGGGAAATTATTAGGAGTGACAAAGAAATGAGAGACATTTTAGGGGACACTCCTATTTGCGTATATAAGAAAGAACAGTGTCTTAAAAATATATTTGAAAGACGACAGGAAGAGTATCTTCAAGGACACATGCATAAATGTGGGAGATGCAAGTTCTGCCCGAACATTATGGAAATTAATAACAATGTCATAATAAATGGAGTTAGAATTTGGCTGAGAGGTTGATTTTCATGTACAACTGAGAGGGTTGTATATTGCGCTGTTTGTAATTTGTGCCCATGTTTTTACGTGGGCAAGACTGAGTGCAAATTTAAAAACAGAATAGGGGAACATCTCAGAAACATACTATGGGAAGGGAACACCTTAGCAAAACATATTATGGCTTACCCAGACCATGCCTTTAAATTTATTATATTAGACACTGTAATGATTACTGCAAGAGGTGGAGCATGATCTTACCAGCTTGACAAAATGGAACTAGGATGGCAGATCAAACTGAACGCCATGCATTGGCCAGGGCTTAATGATAATTTGTCTATTAGTAGTCTCTTGAAAATTAAAGCCCTGAATAGACGTTAAAATACACTTTGTAACTATCTTAGTGTAACAAACTTATTCATATATGCACTGTTTGAATGAATATTTATTTACACTTATATATGTTCTCTAATATTTTAGGTATTTATTTATATTTATTACCACATGGATTTATTTATTTAAATTTATTTAAATGTTAAATTATTAATATAATTGCAGATAGGTGGTGATTTTAAAATTCATTAAGTATTTTAAAAGTATTTTTAATGTTTTTAACAACTTTCATGGTGTTGTGGAAGTAATGACAATTTTAAGTATACTATGGCTTTAAATAAAGGTGTGTTGACTGCTCTAGGATGTGATGTAATTTGAATTTCTTCTTTTAAATTCAGGTGATGAAAGTAACTAATTGTATCTGATGAAGTCTCTTCAACTTATTTAAAAAAGAGACGAAAGCGCTTATACATTTGGATATTCTACAATTTTAACCTTGGATTAAATAAAATTTTGGTGTGTTCATATAAAAATTTGCCTGCTCCATTCTACTTTGTGATGCTACACCTAAAGAAATCTCAATCCCTCCACGCTACATGCTCTAGGGACCTAATCCTTGTCACCACAATAAACAGGACATGCTGGAGGGATAGATTCCTGTCCCAGAGACTTCCCATACTCTGGAACAGGCTAGCCATCTATGTCAAGCAAAGTTCTTCATTAGCACTCTTCAAGAAAAATCTTGATGAGTGGATGGGAAATAGGAAATACACCCCGGGGATCACTTCTGTGTCTCTGTTCAACAGTGGCACAGGAAAATAACTTTCTTGGGTGATGTAAGCCAGGGAATCTTGTTGGCTAGGCTTATGTAGGCCCTTGGGCCGATAGCCTAGTACCTACCTATGAACCTATGAACCTATTGCTAAAATTTCATGTAGCTGAAAAGTTTTCAGGTCAATATGTCTCGACTGAAGTAGGCCTGATGAATTGCTAGGGTATTACTGAAATACCACTTAATTGGGATGCATGTTTTACTCAACCACTTGTAATGAAGGCATCTGGATTCTTAAAAAAGGAGAAAAAAACTGATATAATAGATGGGGATGACAGAAGAGGTTGCTGGTGCATTATGTTTTCCTGGCTGCTCTCAAAATCTGTGTTTCTATGAGAAGGCAGCATACACTTGTAAGTGTACACAGATGATAAGAGCTGATGTTCATAGGAGGTGAAAAAGTTTAACAACATCACAACTATCGTTGACTAAGAGTCGTACATAAATTAGCAGAATAATCACAAATACAATACACATAATATCTAATATTTATTGACAACATGATTAAATGATAGCTTGATAATTACATCATTAATTAATTAAGAATATATTTAAACAGGAGACCATTAGAAGTTTAAATAAGAGCTACAAGTTAAAAAACAGCTGAAAATAGTATGTTAAAGAGGAGGGACTAAGAAAGATGTGGATTACAGTGAGGATAGTGAAGTTTACTGAGTACTTTATGTTTCAAGGTCATAAGGTGAATATCAGCAAAAGAATGGAAAAAATTACAGAATGGTGTTACGTGAAATGAGAGGGTGAGGCAAATGGATCTGACACAAAGCATTAACCAGTGTAAAACAAATAATACCAGAAGATAAGTAAAAGTTCATAAAATTGCACACGTTATTTTGTTGCAAATTTCAAGGAACTACACACAATAAGCAAATCATCATTTGTTTTAACATGCATGTTTAAACTTGCTGTGAGAGTGGAAATGCAGACTAGTTGTAAATTTAGATGGGATTATATTCCATTTCATGGAAAAGGCTTGGCTAGAAGCAATCTGCTCCATTTTAGATATTTCCAAAGACTGCATAACAAAAATCCATATAAATCCAAGGACTACATAACTAAAACCCAGATGAGGCATAATCTCAGTTTCTGGAGAGTACCACGTGAGGGAACCATCCATCTGTTATATTGACACCTTTTACAAAAGTTTATGAACAGAGATGAACTTGGTGTAGGTTAGCCTGTTTGGAAGTAATAGGAAGTAGAGTTCTGCAGGGGGAAAGCAGTAGTGCATCCAGAAATAAACATGTATAGCAAAGCCTGTCATTGTTTTGTAGACAATGATTTGCTTGATTGTAGGTTTCCACTGATGATGGAGCAACACAACACTGACAAAATAAAGTCTGAGAAGTAGTATAGCAATTTTAGTTTGACATGGTCAGGCATTACTTTCTGCCCAGAATAGAAGAACGTGGAGTGGGACTTCATATTATTCTAAGGTATAGACCAGGTGTAATTTACTCAGCTTAGGCCTGAGCATATTGAAAAAGTTCAACATTTAAGTATATTTCTGCTGTATGAATATGTAGCCTGCACCAGTGACATATAGAGGTAGAGCCCTGACTATGATCCAGGTATCCCTAGTTTAATTAGTGGCTGAAGTGCTTGATGGCATAGCCAGTGGAGGATGGATATGCCATCCTGGGGGTGCAAGAGTGTGTATGCCCAGGGGCGAATATGCATTGGCTGGACCTCCCTGGTGGAGACCAGGAAGATTACTATATGGTGTCTCCTGTTTGCAGGCAAGGTGCTCTGCTGTTATAAGCCCCTTGTGTAAGTGAGAGCAGGTACAATGCCGATGCCCATTGCATGTCCGCTTATGGGCTCTCATGAGGCAGGTGCAGAGGAATGGGCTTAGCACAGAAAACATGAAATACCCTTTAATGATGACTGCTCTTGCTGACCCTTGGCTCAGTGATGGGTAATAAATGGGACAACTGGTGGGTAGGGGGGCTGATGGTTAGCAGGTAGCAGGAGCAAAAGCTATAACAAATATAAATGTATTTTACCATATATAGTGTGCACTGATACAAACTATGGCAATTCTTGTTTTGTATGGCAGTTGGTGCAGAGGATTAAGGAGCTGTTAATTGGCTGTTTCCAATAGTCGAGTGTTTAACTCCATCAGTCTCCATTCCCTAACTGTGTGACTCTGAGCAAGTCACTTAACAAGACAGCATTCCCAGGATGAACCTGAGAAAGGTACCTGGAGATCAGTGCATCACCTCAATTCACAAATAAAATAAAATAAAACACTCTTTTCATGTTAGACTTGTTAGAATAAATATCCCCATAGGGCCACTCTCTTACTGCTAATATTATTACATTATATATGCATACCATATAACTGCTATATTTTACATTGTTACTGTATATTACTGATACTTATATTATGCTGTTTGTTATATTTGTAACAATGATCACATTCTGACATTTTTAGTTACGACTACATTCTGCTGTATGTTGTATTATTAGACTTGTATTAATGCCTATATTCTAATATCTGTTTTATTCACTGTGATTGCCTAACTAACCCAAGTTATGGCTGAGATTGGTTCTTGGACCAGTTCGTATACCTGGTTAACAGAAGTTAACTAAAGAAAATGAACCAGCCAAATAAACAATTATACAATGACAGATCAGTGCCATTCAAAATTGTGCATGCTGATTGGACAGCCCAAGCAGAGTGCCCTTTGTAAATCAAGCACATACCAAGAGTAAAACGTCTGACTGCTAAAGTACCATTGAGTGGCCAGACTTTTCTAATGGCATATGGTACAGAGAGCAGAACAAAATACAATAAAAATCACGTACATTCTGCAAAAGTAAAGAAACAAAAATGAACCTGATTTTCCTTGTATTTCTGTGCTGCCCCTTCTTAAATCTCGACAGACTCTCGTACCTCTCAACTGTCTGGATATTCATAGAATGTCCAGATTTTTGCCTCAAAGTTTTGGTCCTTTCCTTCTAAAAAAGTTTTATGGCAAGTCACTGGGGATGGAAGTCATTAAATAATGGCAGATAATTGTGGTTTAAGTTTCATATCCTTCAGAAAATGCACACTAACGAAAACCCTCTAAATCTGTAACTTTAAATTTCTAAGGGCAATACAATTGGTCCCTATTCTTGGATCTTTGTCTCTCACCTCCTAAATTATGTATGCTTTGTTCAGATTTCTTGCTTTAAAAAATAACACCGGACATTCCCTTTTCTCCATCTCTTCTCTTGAACAGCACTGATCTACTCTGCAAGCAGTACTTCAGAAAAATTCAGAAGAATGTGGACAAACACTTCAGTGCCCTTATATAAGGACATTTAAGAATGATTAGCAGTTTCTTTATTAAATAATGTCATTATATAATAGCAATAACCCACTCATGGACATGGGTATATCAGGATTTACCCACAGCTGGCTTTGTTTAATCAAACTACACTTAAATAAACAAGCAAGTAAATATATCCTCTCTTAGGAATGGTTTGATTTTCCATTTTCAAGTTGTCTACTGACTACACCAGTTACCAAGTGAGTGTGCTTTGAGAACATTAGATTCTGACCTAGAATTAGGCCCAAGTGCTTATCTTGGTTTGTCATCTGGATTATGGTGCCAGTATTTCATCTAAGGCTAATCAGGTTGGTTCACTTTTCTGGCAGAGTATCAGAAGAAAACAACAAGACTTTAGATTTTTTTGGAATTCTGTAAAAAGTTATGGATAAATCACAGATTCATATCACTCCACTATAGAAGACCAATGGAATTTGGCTGAAGAGCAGTTCACAAAATCTTTATTGTTGCAACCCAATGTCCCCAAAATTAGACTGAGCATGAGACCCCCCCCCCACTAACTTCTCATCTAAAAAGATCAATCTCTGAGAATTGTAATACATCAGTGGGGGTTATACTGAATTGGGGGTGGTGCGTTTAGTGGCTGAAGAGTTGAAGTGCAGGATTCAGTGCCAGACTATTTTTGGTCATTTATTATGCTACCACTCAAGAGTAAATGTACTTCTGCCCCTGGCAGAAGCATCTAACAGGCAAGAGGCAGGATAAGGTAAGCCTGCATCACCTGCATAGATTAACCTTTGAACATTTGTGAATAGTTTTGTTTGTTATGTCAAAGTGTTAAAAAGGTGAAGTCAGTATGGATCTTAAAGAATTCTGTTTGTTAAAGGATTCTGTTTGTCAATGACTCTGATAACCATCATACATTGCATTTTGATTTCTACCATTTAGGCATCCGCTTGAATCAGCACAAGACATGTGGTTCTACTCCTAGTTCCTCTATCCTGGGCAGAAAAAAATACCTGGCCATGCCAAATCAAATGGTTTTGGCATGCTGATAGATAAACATTGTTTGTAATGAGCACCATTAAATGTGTCATAGTGATGAAGGGATCATGCACTTATATACTTATGTATGCATGCATATATGCGTGTGTGTGTGTGTGTGTGTGTGTGTGTGTGTGTGTGTGTGTGTGTGTGTATATATATATATACACACACACACACACACACACACACACACACACACACACACACACACACACACACACACACACACACACACACACACACACACACACACACACACACACACACACACACAATTACATTATGCATCTTCTGCCTGCCAGTTTCTTTGGCTGTATTTATCAGCACAAATATTCAGCTTTATCTTCCTCAACCAAACTGTGCAGCTTGGCTGATTGATTCACGCAGAGTTTGTAGTCTACATACATTTCCAAGATGGCATGGTTTAGTGTGGCCAGATGTCAATCAAAATAACAAATAAAATATATAAATTGCAATGATTCAGCCACATTGTTCCCATGAGCAGCAGACTTGAAATATTAATAGTTGCATATTTTATTAACTTTCAGATAGCTAGCAGACAAGTAAAACCAAAATATTGTCCTCACTGTGGTGTGCTGCCTGGAGTTTTTAATGTGTTGGATTACATAGTTTGGACAATGTCCAGTTCTATTTATATATCAGATTATGTGCTTTGGTCTCTGAGAATATATTAATTGCTTAGAGATGTCCACCATGTCCTATTCTGTGCGATCCCATGTGGTTCATTAAGATAATACCATTTCATTTTTCTGAGGGAGATCACATTTATTTATTTATTTATTTATTTATGTATTATTTGTTTGTTTACCAAGAAAGTTTGACTGGGCCCACAGGTTCCCCTGTGAAAAAAGCTTCAGGTTACATCACGAAAAACATTTTACAAACATATATTACAAAATTATTGCAAAAGACATTTTATACTACAAATTCATATAGACGTTGTTGTTGTTGTTGTGTCTTTCGGCTTTTCCCAGTTAGGGGTTGCCACAGCGGAACTCCGGTCCGCTAATGATTGGTAGTTGATTTTTACGTGCCGAGTTACCAGCCCTGATACACAACCTTCAACGAAGGTACGCCCATTCACGCATGTTTCCACGCAGAAGACGCTCTAGCTGAAAATCGAACCAGACAGCGTCTGACTGTGAGGCGATTATTAAACATAATACAGTAATAAAGCATTTTTTACAAATGTTATACAGCAAAAAAACATTTTCTAAATGAGTAATGAGTATGAAATAAAGGATATGGATAGTAGAGAGAAGAATGTCTGTATGTCCATACATGAAAACTCTGGATGTGCAGTGGAGTAAAAGTAGATGTCAGAGATGAAGTAAAACATCAGAGGTGTTATTATACAGATAGAGGTGATAAATAGAGGTGTTATTACACAGATAGAGGTGTTACTCCACAGACAGAGGTGATAAATAGAGGTGTTACTACACAGACATAGATGTTATTACAAAGATACAAAGATATAGGAGTGATCAGAAAGTAGTTCCACTTCAAGAAGACTTAGATTATATGGCAAAATAGTTGTTATAAGAAAGTCAGTTAAGAACAACTGATTAGAGATGGAGAAGAGAAGGGGGTATATGTGGTAGGGAAATGGAATTTCCCCTTCATACTATTGGGGATACATTGAAAAATTGATATCTGTTTGTAATCTTGGTGTACCCAGGAGTAGGCTATGAATGCTTGTTGAGTCTGGCCTAGGCTACAAGAGCGTAAAGCAAATAGTAAAGCAAATAGAATAGGTCTAATTCTTCTGGTTGCAGTCACATAAAAAGTGTCAGCTGTTTTTGAGAATTCAGTCTATTTTATGACAGATGTCACTGCTGCTTGTGTTAAATGATTTATTTATCATTTTTGCTTCTCAGACAACTATCGGCATTCTATCAACCACCCATGTACACCCTGCATATTTCTTTCTTATAGACCTTAGCTGTATGGATTTTTGGTCTCTACTGAAAAGTGAAAACAATTTTATGAACTGTATTGCCATGGGGTTTATGGACTTTAGTATAGTGCCTGAGTTTTTTTTTCTGAATTTTTTTTTTATTTAGATGTGTCTGTCAAGCAAACCTTACTTATCAGAACTGTATTTGTTCTGGGAAAATGAAAACTAAACTCACAGAAAATTCCCTGATGTTGTTTTTAGTTCATTACATTGGAGATCCCCAGATATGTGCCTACTTGTGGCTTGTTTCTATAAGACAAGGATGAAAGGGAAGTGCCCTTGTTGAATCCTGTGTATATATATATCAGGTTGTAAGTAGCCTACTCCAGCAGCATTTCGGTAGCCTTTTAGCTCACAGATTACCTGCAGAAAGGAAAAATCTTTCAGAGTACATTATGACTAGAACTACCACCGCTGTATTCCTTGCCCTTGTCTTCGCTGCAGGCATCGTCCAGGGTGAAAATTTAAATATTATTGTTATTATTTTGTCGGTTAGTGATGTAAATAATGCAGAATCTTATTATTTTTTCTACAAATGAAGCATTGTTTTATTTTTATAATATGTTAGTTTCACTGACTTTGTATATCCTGTTATGCAAAAAGTATTTTTAATGAAAAAAAAAAAAACAGAAGCAAAACGGTTTATTTTGGTTTTAAGTCAAGGAGTAGTAATGAGTGAATTTTTTTAGATTGTAGAAACTACAGCATGTCACCTTATGAAGTAATTTCCTGTGGATCCTGAGGAAGTGGAAGTTAGACTTTGTGCTAAATTAATTAATGATTACATAAGATAGACTGTGTATTTTCTTTATGTAACTGTCTACCGTAGCAATAGCCTTGAAACCACACAGAGTGAAAAAAATAATAAAATACAGATAAATGAGAAGGAGAGTCAAATTTGTTTGCAAACTGAACTTTAACATCTTTAGACACTCATGTTAAGCAAAAAATAGAACTTTGCCATAAAGAGCCATTAGATGCTTTCTGACTCTGAATTTATGGCCGTTTCTTTCAGCATTTATTATCCTTGCCTTTTTGATTTTGCTGCCACATTTCTTTAGTTACATTTAAAACATACGCTAAACTTATTATTTTTTTGAATAAAAGATAATTCATGTTATGCATACTCTTCTGTCGGCATCCTTCCAGCCCTTGCTTGAAGGGTTAAAGGAGCTATCTTATATACAATTCTTGCCATAAAAAGAGGAGTAGTGTCAGCTCTAGGCAAAACTTCAGTTTTGCTGCAGACTTGTCCAGTTACATTTTCCAGTATGTGTTTTCCGGTCAGTGAAGATTATAAGAGTTTAGGTCAAGTTTGAGCAATATATATATATATAGCATCAATTTATGAATATCAGGTAGGCAAAATGACTTTCTTCTCTGTAGTTGCAATTTGTTCTCTTCAGTAGCCATCAAAGTAGCACTAAAAGGCAGGAGGGTAAATAGCCTGGATTTCTGGATCTATATACCAACTACAAGAAATGGCTTCCTTCACAAGTGTAGCCCCATCTTCTGTGGCACTGAAGGAGCCATCAGGGTAAGAGAAGAATGAAGGGAATGAAGGGCAGATTCTACTGTGCTCTCATTGGGGAGGGCATGAATGTGCACACTCAGAGGTACATGTGTGGAGCATGATTTACCTGGTGGAGAGTGAAGAAACATCTTCCCACATAGGTAGAATGAGCTATCCTGCTGGCTAACATCCCTTAAGAAAGTGCTACCCTTTGCATAGCCAACCTAAGAGGTGCTACTAATGCTTCTAATCATGCATTGGGAGGCTAGGGACTCCATTCATCCACATAGAAGATGGACCGGCTCCTTGTTTGCTTAGCCCTTGCTCTCAAGGAGTGAATAACTGAGCTGGGAGGGAAGGGAGAGGTGATAGTCAGCAGAGATATGGAGAAAACTGAGCAAAAAAGCTAACTTCTAGCACATCTCATTGCACTAAATATTTTTTTACACTAAAGTATATACAGCGGTGTACATGGCATATGCCTGCTGTAACTTTGCTGTATTGTGCACTTGATATGATCACTTCCATGAAGAAAAGGCAACCCATATATGTGGTCTAGTCATTTTTTGTTCTGTGCAGCTCTCTCTCCTGACTTAGGGTTCATCTCCAAACTCAAGCATTCCATATTAATTGCCCCTTCAGTACAGGGCTATCACTACTGGCTTGGCTATAATAAGAACATCTGGTACAGTGCGTGAAGGATTTAACATTTTTCTTGTTGTTTGTTTTCTAATTTATGGATGTCTACTTACATATATAGCAAATAAAAAAACAAACAAACAAAAATGTTTCAAAGTGTTTCATATAATTTTTCCCCCAGGATTACTAACCGAGATGACTGGGCGTTGTCTTTGCAAACAAAGTGGCTTAAGTTTTGTTCAAAGAAAATTGATTGAAAAAATGGAAGTATACCCGATAAGCCAGTCATGTGATCACATTGAAGTTATGTAAGTATTTTGTACTTTACTTTTCTGTTGTTGTATAACACAGTCGTTCTTTATCACAGTTGTGATATACTGCTAAAGTGGTATTTTGTTTATTTATGTATTATCAACCAGACAAGTGTACTGGACATGAGTGCCCTTTTCAGGGGTGACCAAGGAGTGCATTTGATCAGGGGTGACCCAGGAGTGCAGTCTGGTTAAGTGACTTGCTCAGAGTCACACAGTTTAATAATGATGCATTTGCTGACACAGTACTAGGAATCCTGACCGAAATGTTTGCATTATCTAATGAATTATGCTATTAATAATGCAGTGGTGTTTGCATTAAACATTATTCAATTACTGTGTGTATCGTTCCTTTTTCTGTTACTAATCTCGGACAGTGATTATTTGGTTAATTTGACTGTAACTCAATATATAAGCAGCCAGTAAAGCCAGCATTTCAAATAATACCTACCCACTAACTGACTGCACAGTACTTTTAATGAAACTGCTCCGAATATTGTGCACACAGCATTTTGTGTTTTTGATCCCCATGCTAACCGGAGCTTTCCCCAGGAACCACTCATTGCTCATGCTACCTATTTAATTGTACTAAGGGGCAAGATAGGGGTGGTGGGTCCTGCCACTTAGATACTGAAAGGTGAGGATTTCTTTTACTGCTCTGTTTGTTCCATCTCTGTCATAGACTTAACATATTTGACACCCAGATGGTTGTGAGATAAAACATTTTTACATGTTTGCATGTTTCAAATGTGCCATTTTTAATGATGTGATCTGCTGAACTGGCAAGATCACCGTTATGGCAAACTGCAAAATGTATCCATTTTGTTTTCTTCTAGAAGGGGTGATGAGGCTATTGGCCAGTTATTTCCTATCCCTGTGTCTGAATTTACAGCACAGGCTGAGTCAGTTACTGAACCCAAGTCACTGTTGTCATAGTGATGATCTGTTGCCATGCACCATCAGGTGTACCATACAAAACATTTAAAACCAGTATGTAATGCAAATTTTAACATATTCCTTGGAAAAGACATTTATGAAAGCAGCAGACATTAGAAGCCATCTCCACTTTTCACACTGTAGTTTTAAGCGTTTTGTAATGAACATTATAATTTCATTTGCAACATGAAAACATTTTGGAAACTGTGCTATATTTAAAATGAATTCTTATTTCAGTGTAACGATGAAGAATTCTGGAAAGAAAATATGTCTGAACCATCAGTCAAAATGGGTGCAGAAGATCATCAATGCTATAGACAAGCAAAGGTAAGAGACTGTAGACAATACTAGCTTGGGTACCCTTCAATTTTAAACCCACTGTATTATGTAGCTGCTGAATTTAAAGTATGGGTATGTTGTTATGTAAGTGAAGTTATGTCATACTGTTGTGTGCTTGCCATACTCGTATTTGGGAGCACATCTAAAGAAAAAGACAATAAAACTGTAGACACATCCTTAAAATGTCAGAAAAGAGGATATAGTGCTGATGGGAGACTTGAATATGGTGATGCATGTCAGAATACTTTGCAGCACCTAATAGTAGGATCATTGTCTAAACCTTATAATGGTAGGCCTCAGACAACTAATTCTAAATTCTTCTCAGGATTGGGCAATCTTGGGCCTAGTGTTCTCAAGTGGAAACAGGGCGAAGATCTCAGAAGTGATAGTGGGTATCAGCATGTGAACTAGTGATCACCAAGCATTGTAGTTCACCATTAACTTAAAGATAGAATCCTGCCAATCAAAACTGATGACTCCAGACTTCAAGGAGACAGAGAGCAGATGTTGCCAAATGGGGAACTGGCTAAGAAAAGCTTGAAATAACAGTCATGAGGAAAGGATGGACAGACACTCATCAAAGTGCTATCCTTACAAGTGATTAATTTTTTTCTATAATTTACATGGTTACTGAGACATAGTTTTTGAGATTAACTCACCTCTGAGCTTACTGGGCTTTAAATCTTAATGTAATGTTAGGCTTTGCAAGAAAGATGGGGAAGTTTCACTCTACATAAATGATAAATTGGAATATAATAAATTATATAACTGCTGGAATGTTGAAATTGTGTCAGTGAACATTTGTGTGAAAAAAAAGTGAATGGTATGTTTATTTTACAGACCCACAAATCATAATAGAGATGACATTTATTTTATTATTTACACTTTGTTGATCAGGTTAGTCCCACTAGACCAATGGTCTCCTTTCAGGGCAGCCCTGAAGTGGTATTCATAATAACTAGGGGAAATTTAGCCAGCACACTAGGAAACTTACACTACTGTTTTCGATAAGTGCTGTGGCATCCTTTATATCCACCTGGGATAACACTAACTCAGGAAGATAGGGCCTTAGGTTAACATCTCATCCAAAGGACAGCACATTCAAGTGTGTGCCACCCCCTTAATTTGCACTGGGCAGTTAATCCAACTTATTGGTGTGGGTTGTGGGAATAGAACCCACAGCCTTCTGTGGCAAAGGAAAGTGTTCTACCTGTTGTTCTACAAAGATTACAGAACAAATATCAATGACATCATAAGCTTTAGTAAAATCTAACATCTCATTTTGTTGATAACTTTGATTTTATTGCAAGCAATTTAAATGTTCCTCAGGTGTCATAGCCTGACTCCTCTAGTTGTAAAGGGGTTGTTGGCGACTTGGTAGACTTCACTAAAGAATATGTTCACTCTTAGCTTGTTACCAAACCAACAAGGAAGGTTAATATATTAGACATAGCTTGGGATAAAAGTGTTACAAGTATAGGTGAATCCAATGCAGAACATGAACAGTCTGGTTTGGATCACCTTGGTGTCACCTGTAAATATTTCTGTAATAGTCTCGGTGAAATTCAGGAAGAGTGAGGCATTAGACATGCATATTATAGGGCTGATTTTGTAAATATCAGGGAAAGCTAAATACATGGGACTGGTAAGGTGAAATATGTTCAGTTAACACTGAGGCCAGCTGGGAGATATTTTCTGGACGTATATTTCATTTAATAGAAGAGTATGTGCCTCTGGTCTCTAATAAACCCTTATGTTGTAAGTCCCCCTGGTGGAATAAAGCTTTAGATAAGGCTTATATAAGAACGAGAATTTATGGGAAAAATATAAGAGATAACCTAGAAAAGATAATAGTGAAAGCTATAAAACATGCAGTACTTGTTTTAGAAATTATGTGAGGTCTGACATGCATAGATAGGAGGTAAATTTAGCCAGTAATACTTCAGAGGATAAGAAAGCCTTTTTAAACATCTGAAACCATATAGGAGTGATAAAAAACATAAGAAAACAAGAAAAGTCCCCGGTGCTCCTGGACCCAGTTGGCTACCTTTTTTTGTGATGTGGTTTATTTAATACGGCTCTCATCTCTGAAAGGCTCACAATGTTAGAAGGACAACACCCTGTTTCCAACCTAAAATGGAAAGCTAAACTGTCCTGTCCTAAAGCAGAAGCTATCTGTCCTGTCCTGCTATATTAAAGACTGCAAGCTAAACTGTCTTGTCCTAAAGCTATCCGTCCTGTCCTAATATATTGAAGACCGCAAAGGTTCTTATCTTTAACTAATCTATATATATATATGCTCACTGTAATTTAACTGAACTGGGTCCATAGCACTCTTAGCTAGCCCCTTGAGTTCCCATAAAAGCCAGCACGTCTTGTTAAAAAATTGGCTAACTTACAGTCGCTAGATAAAACTACACCTATTGGCAAAGCACAAGTTTTTTCCTGCCCCAAACATATACTCTTATACTCTAACCCAGTAGTGTAAATGCTAAAGAAATACAACTCTGTATATTCTTCTTTAAGTGCATAAATTGCAAGCAAAGTCCTCAGGTAACTCGTGGTTTGGTTCAGCCAATCGGCTGCCTGACCCCCCCCCCTTCTAGGTACAGTACCAAGGTTACTAATACCCCCCACATTAACCACCATTTTCAAAGTCCCCAGTGCTCCTGGACCCAGTCGGCTGCCTTTTTTGTGATGTGGTATGTAATTAACTGTTTAAATGTTTTTGTCCTTGCCTAACGTGTGAAATTGCTCAAATTAAGAATATTTTGATCAGTATTATTTGCTAGCTGATCATAGTGTATTTGTACAGTGGTTTATCTGCTAACATATGGTCTGATAATATTTACTAAATGCGTGTAGCTGCTCCTACAAGAAAATGCTGTGTTAGAAAATATCTTGATATTGAATGCAGTGCACAAATATAGATTGTATGCTTACATAGGGCCTATTGAACATATATTTGAATGTATTGTGCTAAAACAAAAAGTTTCATGACGGGTTATGCACAAACGACTATTACCTTATTTATTTACTTGTGCTAAGCTACAATCTCTGGTGATAAATGCTATACTACTTTTGTAGAACTAAGTACTGAACCTCTGATATATATTTAATCAAAACCTTGTGATTTTTAAATGTTTTGCTAACAAATTACGCTGCAATGGTTACAGTGCAGACAAGTTTGCTCCTATTGTGTCTGATGCATGCACTGGTGAAAATATAATGTGTCTGTAAGGTTAAGAATTGAAGGTATGGTAGCAAAACTCTAACTACAATATCCTTTACTAGGTTTTGTCATAATATGGCTCCCTCTCTGAAAGGCTCACAATGATAGGACAACACCCTGTTTCCAACCTAAAACGGAAAGCTAAACTGTCCTGTCCTAAAGCAGAAGCAATCCGTCCTGCCCTAATATATTAAAGACGGCAAAGGTTCTTATCATTAACCAATCTATATATGCTCTATGTAATTTAACTGAACTGGGCCCATAGCACTCTTAGCTAGCCCCTTGCGTTCCCATAAAAGCCAGCACATCTTGCTAAAAAATTGGATAACTTACAGTCGCTAGATAAAACTACACCTAGTGGCAAAACACACGTTTTTTCCTGCCCCAAACGTGTACTCTTATACTTTAACCCAGTAGTGTACCTGCTAAAGAAATAAAACTCTGTATATTCTTTAAGTACATACATTGCAAGCACAGTCCTCAGGTAACTCGTGGTTTGGTTCATATCAATCACACTATTAAAACCATTAATTAAAAACTTGGCTCACTATATAGGATTAAACCGTTCCTTACTCCACTTGCCAGAACTGCTATTGCCCATTCCCATCTAATCTCTACCCTTCTCTATGCCTCCCCATTATTCACCAACTTGAACAAATCTGATCTTAGCAAACACTCTAGCTATTACAGCCATATTGCTAGATTTGCCACTGGCTCAGCATATAGGACACACCACTGTCATAACTTAAATCTTCTAGGTCGGCTAGGATTGCCTAATCTACTACAGTATAACCAACTCATAGTCACCTATAAAGTTCTTAATCAACCTGAAAAAATGCCTGCACTTCAAAATATTATCAGGCCCTATAGTAACATCAAGCCACTTTGTTCATCCAATAGACTGCTGGTTCAAACAGTTAAAACCCTCAACTCAGCTGGGGACTCTCTGTTGGCAAAACCTGGAACTCTCTTCCTGCATATCTTACTCTAGAACCCTCTTTAACTTGATTCAAAAAAAGTCTCAAACTATATTTTGTCACACTGGCTTTGTCCTTGTTGCAATCCTGACTAGCTCTCTACCTAGTACTTAGATTACACTCAGCCTGTGTCATAACTGTTAATCTTTATACTTATGTATTATGAGAGATTGTATAACTTGCTTGTTTGAATAGAGACTGTAAATTATGTGTAACATGTTTCAAGTATATGATTTTTGTGTATGTTTGTCTAGAGCTATTCTCTCCAGGCCTCTGCAGAAAATAGACATGTATCCAGTCAGACTATTCCGGTCAACAAATGTAAAATAACATAAAATAAATAAAATACATAAGATTTAATATTTTCATGGGGAACATCTTGATTAAGGATCCCAAAATTCTGGCCAATTTTTTTTTTTAGAAAATGTTGTTAACATACAGGGAAAGCCTCTGGAAAGTGGTATTAGTTCATTTAATATAAGGTGATGTCTTCCCTAATCTTTTTTCTTCTAATGTTGAGGGGATGGTTGAAATGATAAAATCAAATACTACAGCAAACCCAGACAGTGTCAGTTTTTTTTCTACTCTCTGTCATGGGTGATATTGCTCATGGTTTATTTGTTTCAAACATATTTGGAGAAAAAGGCTGTTCTATGTATCTGGAATGAAACTGTTGTTGTCCCAGTGCCAAACAGAGTTGACCCAACTAGGACTGAAAATTGCAGATGCATTTTGCCTTACACATATTTTGAGAAAGTATTTTAAGAGAGTTACCTCAGAATATATCATTGCTTTGACTTTGATATGTACATTACTCAGCAGTGAGTTTGCCCCAGTTTAATCCTGTACTACTAATATACTTTATTTTTATCAAATGCTCTGCCCATGGAAGCTTTGTGAGCTCCACCGGTACTGTTCTTGGGAGGTGCATCTGTGCCCCCACACATGCATAACTTCCAGACTAAACAGTGCACCACCTGTGTAGCATGTAGCTCACCAGACTTGTAAGGCTGCTTTATCGTAGTAAGCATAAGCTATTTCACTTTCCCCAGACTTGACAAGCAGACATCAGTGACTCACTTCCATCCTCTTTCTGTGGCCTCTCCAACATTCATGACACTAATCAAACAGGGGTCATCTGGGTGCACCACAAGGCCACTAATGTTTTCCCTAACAGCTTTGTCCATCTTTCCTCAAACATTACTTTCACTGCCTCTCTCATTCCATGCAATAACTTATAAATCTTCCTTATTCAAGACTAATCTACTTGGTCTGTTTCTGTTCAAGGTTGGCCCCAAGCAGGTAATTCCCCCAAACTGACAATCTGTTGAGTTACTTAAAAAAATTAATAAAGGCTTTCTATTTTTAATTGATACCTGAAAACAAACTATGGATGTCCTTGTAACCAGGCCACCTAATGCACCACTCCATCATACAACACTAATGTTACTTTTATAGGTGCTAACCACAGTGTCTGATATTTTCTTCTTAACTTTTCTATCACCCTGATGAATGCTTCTATTATCTCTCACCATGTCCTAGATATCTGACCATCATGGAATTTTAGGATCCATTCCCTGAACTTATCATAACCCTTCTCAACTATTTTTATTGAGACTCTAGCTGCACTGTCCTTCAGCACCATACTTCTCAACTGTACAAATTTTCGCAGAATGTCCAGATTTTTGCCTCATACTTCTGGTCTGTTTTTCATAAAATTGTGGTTTTCTGGGAAATTAGTGGCAAACCATTAAAGACTGAAGTTGGAAAATAATGACAGACATTTGAGTTTCAGATTTCATACCCTTCAGAAAATTCATACCAATGCAAGACCTACTATTCTATTATCTTTCTAAGTTTATAAGAGCAATATTTAAAAATTGTCCTTATTTTTGGGCCTTTGTACCATTTCTGTTTATGGCTTTGTCCAGATTTCTTGCTCTGAGGTTGAGAGGTATGACAAATGTGTCAGGGCCATCACCATCAGCCAGAGGCATTTCTAATTGTGACATACTTGTTGCACCCCACTCCCCCATGTAGTGACTCTGGATGTGTCCAAGCAAGGCAAGGAACAGTTATGCAGTGTAAGTGTGCAGAGTATCCCCCCATCCAAGGATGACACAAGAACTACAGCGGCTTTTCATCTGTCCTTGATTTTGCAGAATGTTCTGGTTTTCTGTCATATTTTATACTGTTGATTTATGCTTATTATTCAGAAAATGCATGTTGTTGCAGTGTCTGTTGCCCTGTGTTTAAGTAGCAATGTTTTAATGACCATCAGGTAAGCTTGTCTGAGATTGTAAGATGCAAGTAAGCTTTAATAAGCATACTGTTAAAGAATTACCAACACTGAAAGCCTTTTTGTTGTTGCCATGCAGAGAATATTTACATAACTAGATAACGTATAAGCCTTAGGTATTGAATTGCATATAACAGTATTTGTAATAAAGGACAATATTACAGTATTTTCAGACCCTCATTACATTTGTTGGAGACTTGCAGTCATCTTTGCAGGCTTTACTCGTAAACTAAACAGAATGGCAATCTATCATGTGTGGTCCATAACCTGTGCAGTAATATGTTAAGCAATTTATCTTGAGCTTGTTTCTTGTTTGCTGTTCATTTTTTACTTTGATCCTGTTTTCCCCATGAAACAAGTAGATAGTTGTTGTCAGGCAGCAGGTCTTTTTGGATAAGAAATATTTTTACAAGTGGGGGTATCACAGAGATTTCTACTTTCAGCATGTTACTTGGTACTTTTATAAAGCTGAATATAAATTATAATTAGAACTACAGTGCAAGGAGACGTGGTTTGAGTTGAGTGCTGCTTGTTTTTTTTATACTTGATTTTGACTGGCATTCCAGTAATGTATTTAAAAAGTATTTTTTTTTCATGCCTCACAACCTGTTTCTTTCCATCTAGATATTAAGTAAACTGTCATGTAGACAATGCATTGAAATATTTTTTTCTTCTACACTTATTTTGTCTTGATTGGACTCTCATAATGACAGTTTAGCACCCAGGGTAGCGCATTTAATTCAAGTCCCAGTTTTTGTGGTTTTGAGCATAGACCCACCCCTTTCTAGCTGGCCACACCCCTTTCCATTGGCCACACCCATTCAACTATCTCTTGCAGCCCCCCTTTGATTTGAACTCACCAACCGCCACTGTCACTTTGGAAGTTGCTGACATCTGTGCAGTCACTGAGACATGGTTCAAAGGCACAGAAAGCACCCTGGCCATGCAGGGCTACAATGCCTTCCATACATTCAGACCACAAAATGAGCATGAAAGAACCAAAGGAGGAAGTATATCCATCTTCATTAGGATAAGTACACCTTGAGACTGGTCAAAGGTATGACTCTTTTGAGCTACTCCATCTCCAATTAATTATAGGCAAAGCCCCCCTACCAAATCATAGCTAGCTATAGACCACCACAATGAAACAGGAAAAACATACCGCATACCTAGACTTACCAGAGTCACTTACCATATAGCTCAACACCTTACTAATGGGTGATTTTAATTATCCTACCATCAACTGGGAAACATACACAACAACAAACATGCTGGCTCAGAGGTTCTTGGACTTTGTCAATGCAAATGCTCTGAAACAGCTAGTCAGCACACCCATAAATGGCTCAAATGTCCTGGACATAGTACCCACTAACATGGGATAGCATTGCACCCTCCCCTGTGTAATGTTCTTCCTGGTAAGATCAGACCATAAATCAGTCTTGTTTGATGTAATTATAAGACCAGGTACCCCATCAAGCTCAAAAACACTTAAGAATTTTTCAAAGACAAATTACCTCCTACTAAGTGATGGTATAAGAAGTTTCAAAGCCCCCTTTAACACAGATAACATGGACTCCTATGCAGAGGTGTACACCCATGTCCTGTATAACCACTTAAGCAGTTGTATAGAATCGGCTTTACCTGACAGGATTAAAACCAGATCTTGCCAAAAAATAAGCAACCTTGGTGGGCCCCTAGTATAAACAGGCCATACAACAAGAGGAAGTAACTAATGTCCAAGTACAAGAAGGAACTGGCTCAGCAGAGTAAGAAATCCCTCTCTAGCTCAAACAAACAAATTAGAGATCTTGTCAAGTCCTCCAAAGCTAATTATGAAACAAAAATTGCCTCCTTAGCTAAGGATAATTACAAGACATTTTTTAACTACATCCAAAATCTAAAAGGGAATACCCAGCTATGAGATAAACTGGTTGTGGATGGCACCACCCATACTCAGTCAAGGTAATAGCCAACCTGCTAGCTGACAGATTTGGAACAAACTTCACCCACCTGTCCCCCACAGTCATCCCCCAAAGTATACCTGCCACCATTCCTCAGCCTATTATTTTAAGACAGCAGGTCATCTCAGCACTCTCCAAGGCCAAAAACATGACATCAATGAGACCAGACAACATTCCAGGTTGCCTTTCAAGCAACTTAAAACATGACCTGGCAGACCCACTTAGATCCCTGTTTAATCACAGCCTGTGAACTATGTTCCTGTGGAATAGAGGACAGGAACAGTGATCCCTCTGCACAAAGGGAGACCATCATCCAACCCTGGGAATTATAGGCCAATAAGCCTGACTACTCTCCTCTGCAAGGACATGGAAAGAATCATTATGGACCTTATTAATAGGAATATAGGTAATCTCCAAAATCTAGCCCCAATCCAGTTCAGATTTGTTAAAGGTAGATAGTGCCTGTTAAACATAGTTGACTTCTTCGAGAAAGTCACCAAAGCTCTGGGTGGGGGAAAGACAGTGCATACCACCTACCTTGATCTAGCCAAGGCATCTGACACAATCTCCCACTCAGGTATTATATAGAAACTCTTCTAGTTGAGAATTAACCACTACATTACCAGATGGTTAGCCAATTGGTTCACCGACAGGACACATACTGTCAACTACAGCTCTAGCAAAAGAGTCACCAGTGGCATACCACAAGGTTCTGTGCTGGGCCCCTTACTGTTTGGAATTTATTTCCCAGAAGTCTAAGGAAACTTGGATGACCTGTGGCTGATCAAGTTCTCTGACAATTGCAAATTAGGAACAATCTTTGAGTCCCGCAATGATGTTAATCTACAGCAGACAGGGTTAATGCAGACAAATGATTAGTGCCAAAGCCATGAATTAAAGCTAAATGCAAAAAAATGCATTATTATTCCTTTTGAGAAAGCTGACATCCCTGCTAATTACATTATAGACAGCACCCCTAAGTGTAGACCCATTAGTATGTGATCTGGATATTCAGGTTGATAGTAACCTGAACTTTGACCACCATCTATCCACAATAGTAAGGATATCTCTCTATGTGGCACATCTTATAAATAAAGGCATCACATCTAGATCTAAGGATGCTATAACTCCATTATACTTGGCCCTCCTCAGACAAGTAATTGAGTACAGCACTCCCTTTTGCATGTACCTCACCAGAAAACTGCAACAACTGGAGAGACCACAGAGGTTTCTCACCAAGAAATTACAGGGTACACAAAACAAGTCTTACATGGAAAGACTGAAAGCCTTGTCACTCACTGTATTCTCTCTCCTACTGGTTGCTATGACCTGTGCCTGGGTTACAGGGCAGTCTCTGACCCAACCCTGATGGAAATGCTCCACATTCATAAGTCAAACTGCACGAGGATTACTCACTGCAGTGATCTTAACCTAGCCTCTTATATGAACAGGTCATGCTGGAGAAATAGATACATCTCCCAGAGATTTCCACTTCTCTGGGACAAGCTTCCAATTCACATGAAACAGAGCACCTCCCTGACCTTCTGCAAACACAACCTAGATCAATGGATGGGTGATCGCAAATTCAGTCCTGGAGTAGCACCCATGTCCCTCCTGGACAGAGGAAGTCGGTATTAACTACCATAGACCCTTATGTCTGCAAACTTCACTAACCTAACTACCGATAATTGGGGCAACTTGGGATAAATATGGGTAGACTTCTAAGGGCTTTAGGGCCGTTAGCCTAGTAACCTTCTATGAACCTATGAATCTATGAACAAATTAAAATTTAAGGATACAGGTAGGGCAGTTAGAGGAGCAAAAACTCAAGTGGAGGAAGAGATGCTTCCATGAGGAAGGGATGAAAAAACTTTTACAGATACATAAGGGAGCAAAGAAAGATGAAGGTAAAGATTATTAAAGATGAGGTTGAAGTCTACTGGCTCCAGATATGCATGCAGATTAGATTTCACACCTTGAAATTCAGCGCATCATGCAAAATCTATGACACTTGAGAGGTATGGCTGCATGGTGGGCTGATCAAAGATGATGGACAGACATGTAGAAACATTACTTCACACAAAAGGTAACTGACGATTGGAAGAGCCTTCATGAAAATAGTAGGATCCGACATAATTACATTCATGACTGCATGTAGCAGACGGAATGCCATTGTTACAAGGACTGAATATAGGAAGCTAGTGTTGGCTAAGTTGATAAGTAGAACCTGTAACTTATCACTAAAAAAATGCTGATTAGACCTGTCATGGGATTCTTATCTACCCTCATATCCAATGCCCTATGATCTCATACCATTTGAGAAATCCTTTATAAAAACTGCTGGCTGATCTGTGTGCTACATGAAATGATTTCAAAACAGTGATGCCAGGTTTACATGTCAGTCTATGCTTAATATTCTTGGACAAAAGTATCTTAAGAAGACTTGAATCTTTTTGACAAGAGAGTTTTCAGGATAACTTAAGATAGTCATCCTGTCTGGCAGTTTAGCACACAGGATCAAGGCTATGAGCTATTAATATGCTTCATCCTGTAGTTCCGGATATTTCTGTCAAGTCTATATTTGCCTCCTGCAAGCAAACCACTTAACGAGACAGGAGACCTCCACTAATAACATGTGACAACCCAGTTAGTGAAATATATAAGTAAAAATAATAAAATGCAATGATCTATATGTTAGATTTTTTGTGGATCACATTGTGTCACTTAGTCTGTTTGCTATATGTAGCTGTAGCATTTAACTGATATTCAGTGGCGAGATACATTACATGAGCTGGGATCCTCTGATAAACTAGCTTAATATTAACAGCTTTTGTCAGCTCATTATGTCAGTGCTGAGCACAAATTCAATACCACTGAGCTAAAGCTTAGCACAGGGATGTTACTATATCTTGAACAGTTTGTGTTTGAGCTGTACTGCTAAGTTTAATTCACAGGTCAAACATCATAGTTTTCATTTGGGCATCTATTAATTTCATCCTATTTCCAAGCAGCTACCCTTTAACAATGTCTAACTTATTTTTTGCCAGCAGGTTAGTATTATTTATTGTCAAACTGAGAACATGGCACTCTCAGATTTATAGTTTTCATTCATCTGGTATAAGAAAACTGAGCATCAAAACATTTTATTAGCACAATAAAACAGTGTATTCTTGTTTACATAGCAGAGGATTGTGTCATACACAAATAACGCTTCACTTTATATCATTTCTGTTTTCAGAGAAATTACATTTTTTCACAGTAATATATGCCTTTATATATAAAATGTATTGCTTTCAGACAATCACATTGTTAAATAGTAAGGGATATGCTAATAAAGGAAATGATGAGATTTTTATTTTCTTTTTTTTCCAGATTTTCATAATTGATGTTGTGATGAAAATGGAAAATGAAAACTGTCACAACAGATTCCCAAAAGTGAAAAGATATTGATCAAATTATGGCAAAATCTAAATATCTGTACATGCAGATCATGTTAACATCATATTCCGTCACAATATACATCTGCATATTGATCTACATGGGTACTGATAGTCTGACAGTTGAAATTAACATGCGAGAGCTCTGCATGATCATATCCATTGTTTGTAAAGAAAGACATTTTCTGGATTTTGTTGAATTAAGTGACCATCACAGCTTAAGTCTGAGTTGCAATTCATTTAGCTTTTTCAGATTTGTAATGTATTGTTATGTATTTCAAACAAGTTTCAGTTCCATGATGAAGGAGAAAGTAGAAAAAACAGTGATAATTTTGTTCCCTCAAAGTTTTGTATCTCGTAAGTTCTCTGATTAGTAATAATGTAATAAAAACATGATACTGTATTTTTGTATAAGCTAACTGTAGAAACAAGAGAGGCATAGTTGCTTTGTTACATTAATATTTGCTGATAGAAGGTAGAAGTAACTGCAGCATATTCCGTTGCATTCTAATTTAGGAGTCAGTTATTTAAAGCTATGCTTTGTAATGCCTCATAAGGTGTATATTGTTTAGTATCTCACAATATGCATAATAGAATGGCAATAAAACCAAGACAAAAGAGAATTCTGTACTGCAGAATCGTAGTCCCTGTATGGTGTACTACACACACACACACACACACACACACACACACACACACACACACACACACACACACACACACACACACACACACACACACACACACACACACACACACACACACACACACACACGCACACACACACGGACACACACATGCACGGACATACACAGGCACACACACACACACACACACACACACACACACACACACACACACACACACACACGGACATACACATACACACACACACGGACATACACACACACACACACACACACACGCACACACACGCAGGCACGCACACACACACACACACACACACACACACACACACACACACACACACACACACACACACACACACACACACACACACACACACACACAAGCACATCATCACCATAATCATCATTGTCATCAACCCCCCTAACCCCATTTTTCTTATTTTCTACATGAGGTTGGGGTGCCATGTCAACTGTCATGATCTGTCTCAATTCAATGCCACAATCCTACCTTCTTCAACAATCATGCTTGACTGTTGCAGGTCTTCTCTTACACAATCTCTTCAACTCACATTTGGACTCCCTTGTTTCCTCTTGCCATCTTCCTGTCTGTCCCAAATCATCTTCACCAGATTGCCTTCTGCTTTTCTACACATGTGCCCCTACCACCATAATCTGTTCTCTCTGACTTTCTCTGCAATTGGAGCTAATTTGGCTTCTGCTCTGATGTCCTCATTTCTTCTTCTGTCCCATAGTGGGCATCCTACCACCCATCTGAAACACGTTATCTCCAGCACCTGTAACTTCCTTAACTGCTCTGCCTTTACTGCCCAGGTTTCTGTACCATACAGTAGTACTGGTCATACCATTGTTTTGTACACCTTACCTTTTAGCTTCTTTGGCATTCATCTGTCATATATTACTCCTGACACTCTGAGCCAATTGGCTGCAGCCCCTCTGATTCTAGCTTTGACCTCCTCATTCAGACTTGCCTTCTCCTCAGCCACCCCTCCCAGATACTTGAAGCTGTTAATCTGTTCCACTATTTTCAGTTCTATCCCAATTCTTAGCTTTTTCTCATTTGCTGCTATGACAACTGCCTTGTCTGTACTCAGTTTCATCCTATGTGCCTTCACATTTGCATTCTATTCCTCTATTCTTTGCTGAAGTTCTTGCTCAAAGTCTGCCTGTAATGCTATATCATTTTCATACAGCAACTTTGTTGATCTGTCCCCTCCAACCCATTAGCAGATGTAGACCATCACTAGTATGAAGAGCAGTGAGCTCAGAGCTGAACCATGATGCAGACCCACTTCCACTGGGAACCCCACTGTGAGATGGAACACTGTTCGTACTTGAGTCACTGGGTCCTTGTACATACCTGCATAAATTCTATCAATGTTTTTGGGACTTTGAACTACCACAGTAATGCCCAAATCAGTTTCTTGGGACTTTGTCATATACTCTCTCTAAGTCTTGGAATGCCCAATTAAACTTTTTCCTTCATCTCTAGCATCTTGTCCTCTATCTGTTTCACTGCAAACATCTGGTTAGTTGTGCTACATTCCAAATAAGTCCTCTGGTGAAACATACACTACTGTTCATCTGCTTTTTGACATTACTGAAAACAGACTGTTCTTACTCCCTGTTATATAGCTGTAGGCTACATTTTTAATAAAATAAGTATTTTTTGATGAAGCAACAGTCACTAAAGTGAAAGGTCATTTACTGGCACTGTTGAGTTTATGAGGTTTTGTCACGTTCTTGGAGTTCCTCATTTTACCAGAAGCTTTTTATAGTGAATTTTGTGTTTCATTCTCTGATTACCCAGTTTATCCATTTCTGTACTCCGGGGAAGCCAAAACTTATAATGGCATTCGGTGAGCACAAGACAGAGAAGCTAATTCTGAACAGAACACCAGCCCATTGCATGGTTCACACGATAATTCAATCTAGTACAACACATGTATCTAAGGCAATTTGGAAAAAAGCCAATTCACCAGTGACACATTTTTTTTAGATGTGGGAGAAAAACAGAGCACCAGGTGAAAACCCACATAGACATGGGGAGAAGGTGAAGGCCCCATACAGAAAATACCTGACATAATGAACTGACAAACCATGCACTGCAATGTGCCAATGCTGACTGATGTGCCACTGGACTGAAACTCATCTAAGCTATGTTGGGGGGGGGGTCATGTTTAATCCTTCTGTATTAAGCTTCATACAGAGAAATTAGATTTACCCATTTAGCTGAAAAAACAAGAAATGTTTGAATGTAAAGTGTCCTCACCAAAACACTCTTGATAACATTACATTTTATGTGATACATATAAATGATTGTGTAGCCCGGAAACACATAAATATGTATTCTGTGAATATATACAAAGTCTGATTTCTCATTTTAATTCAGCTGGAGTTAATAGGTGCCTTAACTACTACTATACTAAAAGAACAGACAAAATGAGCTGTAAGTAAAAGAAAAGCTAGGAAAAGTTTAGAAGGTATTGGTATTCAAGTTTGTGAATGTTTTGCATAAAACCAAAATACATTTAAGTCTTTCTTTTAGATACTGATTTCAGGCAGTTTAATTTGTTATTAGATTTTTTATACTATTATAATTATTATGCATTCCCTGTGAGATATTTCTGGATTAATATATTCTGATAAGATGATAAACTTATTCCAGTAAGTTCTATACAACTTAAGTGAATTTTACATGAAAATTACTATTTATTTTAACAACAGTGTTTCTAAATAAAATACATTACATTATCAAGTACTGATGTATATCTGTTTTTACTTGCGTATTGTTTATATTTTCCATCAGCCATTTACTCATTCGTGTTCTGGTTGCTGAGCTGGCACAGACTGGACCATTTGTACTCATAATTCAAGTAATATAAAGTAAGAAATAATAATATATGACACATCATAAAGTAACATGATATTTACAACATGCAAAAGTTTAAAGGAGGTTTAAACTCTTGAAGCTAGAGAATTTAGAACCAAACCAACACAGACTACATTGCTGCTTTCAGGCAATATCTATGACAACATTACAGTGGAATGATTTTCTTGGGTGGACTGCTGTGATCATAGATTAAGGTGGAACAGACTGGTTGTGGTTTGATTAGAAAAGTAACTTACTTTCCCAGCATGGGGACATTAAACATTAACAGTTAATGTTTTACTGTTATTTGTGAACCTATAGGAAGATGCAGAGGATAAAGAGAAAAAAGATAGAAGAGTACAGTACCTGGTTGATTGGAAGAGAGAGTTCTTAGGCAATAGTAGGCCAGTGATTAACAAGGAGAGATTTATACATTAGGTGAAAAGTTGAGTCTGAAGTGAAAAAGGTAGCCACTTAAATCTAAGGTGTGAAATGGTGTTTCTGCTAGGATGACAGTACTTTACAGAGCTCTAAATCTCTTGGCTAAAGAATCAGGGACAGGGACAAAAATAATGAGGATCAAAGGCCCAAAGTTATGGACATTTTTTAATATTTCTGTTATATACTTACAGATTCACTAGAATTTTAGATTTTACAGGTGGTGCTGTGGTAGCGTTGTCACCTCACAGTAAGACACTGTCCGGTTCGACTCTCAGCTGGAGCGTCTTCTGTGTGGAGACATGCATGAATGGGCATACCTTCGTTGCAGGTTGTGCGTCAGGGCTGGCAACTTGGCACGTAAAAATCAACTGCCAATCATTAGCGGACCGGAGTTCCACTGTGGCAACCCCTGACCGGGAAAAGCCGAAAGACACAACAACAACATAAGCATGTTTCTTACTAGAAACCAAAAATGCTATGTGAAACAGATTAAAATATGAAAGGAAATCAGGGACAATTTACAAAATCAGTGACAGCTGAAAACTATGGCTAGTTAATACTTTTAAAGCCAAGTAATAAGAGAGGCATGCTTAATCACAGTGCTGTAATTTCCATTTCCCAGAGTGCATTTGGTCTCTAGAAAGAGAATGCTGCAGGAGCTCTTCAATCATACAGAAGTTTATTTTGGGTCTAGTCACTATGGTAACAAAAGTAAGCAGTGTGATCTAGACAGGATATTTAAAATGAGGTGGGTTCATGCAGGGGATGTCACGCTCTACCTGGGATGAGTAAGCTACAAATTGACGAGTGCCAAAAAGCATGCCTTCATTTTTTTAAAAACCTTTATTAATGGCACTCATTTTGATCACAGGCATACATACAGTGATAGAAAATCAAACAAACCCTTGTAGACATTTTGTATTAGCTGTGTGAATTATACAGCTTTGTTTTCTTTTTTAACAGTTATCATTCTCCCCAACATAACATAAATTACTCAAGTCCTGTCTTCCCTTAAATTTCACTCCTCCTCCTGAACATTATTCTGCATGTATTGTTTCCACAAATTCCTTTTATTTCTATGGAGTTTGCTCCTTCCCTTTTCTAAAGAGTCCATCTCCAATTCTTTTTATCTCCATTACAATATGCAGTCCTTCAATTACAGGTGGTTTGGATTTTGGTTTCCATTTCCTAGTAATTTATTTTTTTGGCAGCCAATAGTATTACCACTTAACAAGGTCTTACTATGTCTAGGCAATTCAAATCTTATATCCCAACTCAGAAGTTACAATAATCTACTCCCACAATATTTCTGACAAAATACTGTGTAGGGATTTTTTAAAACATTTCAATCAGTTCCATACCCCCCTCCCAAAAAAAAACAATGCTTCCAATTACCTCCTCTTTCCCATCATAAATCCAGCAATTACTATCTACCTGAGGAAAATTCTCTGAAGTGTGCTTGGGATATAAAAATACCTATGACACCACTTCCATTTAAAAATGTTAAACAATTTGGACTATGTTGCATACCTGGGCACCATACAGATGCCCTCCCACAGTGCCTTTATTTTTTGCCTTTCCATTTTCTCTTCTAAAATTAGTGATTGATTCTAATAGTTGCCACACAATTTTTTCATGTCCTACTAATTCTTACTTTTTTAACAGCAGCTTCTGTTCTAGACTCAACTAAAACTGAAGCAGAGCATGTATTTCACTTAGTAACTCATTGTGTCTGTTTATTTGCCTGTATTATGTTATTAATCCCTGGTAGAGAAGACAGTCTTTAACTTGCAACCCAAACTTCTATTTATCTTTATCCTATGCTATTACATTACCATCCATAGTTATTTGTTCCTAATACCTTGGTTCCTTTGGTAATTTTCTTCAATAAATTGCAGCCCTATGTCCCTACTTGGAGTAATCCCTCTTGTTCAACTCTCCTTTCTTCATTCTCATGTTTACTTAATTCTTAGATAACTTTCTGTTATGTTATAAATATAATATTCTGTACAGCTGGTGTTATTCTCCTTAAGGGTCTGCATCTTTGTCATGTAAACCTTGGCTCGAGATGATTGTTGCTGCTCAAGCGACACCCTGACCCATATGTAAAAATGGGAAAAGGGGTTGAGGATGGATAGATGAATGGTCTGCATCCAAAATCCTACTCTCTCCTTATTTCTTGAACTTCCCCTATTTCATCATCATGCCTTTCCACTTTGATTTCTAACTTTCTGCTTGTGTAATATGTAACTCTAAAACATTCAGTCAAATTAGGAAATTTTAATCTACTTTGTTCTATAGGGAGATGTAAATTATCCCACTTAACTATTGTCCTCTTCTCTTCCAAATAAATTCCTTCAACTCCTTCTTAATTATGGTCAACAGCTTCTCCTCCAGCTGATAAGAATATCCTTGACATGTATATGAAACTAGAGGGACTAGAAACATTTTCACAGCTTGCATCTTGCTATCCATATCCAAAATCAAGAGATTCCAACTTCTCATTTTTGTATTATCCTTTGCCTTGATTCTTCAAACATATTCTTAACTGTCATAATTGAATCATGTGTGTGTTTGGAAAGTTTTAAAGCTAACTTGTATTCATTACAGTAATAGTTACAGCCTTGAATTTGTGAGTCCCTTATTTTCAATATTTGCAGTAAGGTGGTGTTTGCTAGAACTGGTCTATATTTCCTTGACCATTTTTTTTCTTTCTTGATATTTGGATCCAATAAAAGATAAACCTTTTTTGCAGTTTGATGGCTATTTTTTTCTTAATTTATTCCCTTATGTTCTTTGTCTCTAAGAATAAAGCAAATAACAAAAGTGAAAGAAGTCACCCCTGCATGGTTCCTCTGCTTAAACACAGCTTGTCAGGGAGAAACATTCCCACCTTAATTCTTGCCGCTGACCCTTCATATAGTCTTCTAATTAACCCCATTATTTTATCAGGAATGCAAATGCTATCATTATCCTACTCAGAAAATCCCATCTGACTCTATCAACTGCCTTCTTTGCATCAAGATCCACCAACAATAGTGATATTTTCTTACGCTCTGCCTCCCCTTGAATTAACATTATTCTACAAATATTGTCACATATTTGCTTCCCCCACTAAACCACAATAATCCCTATCTATTAATTTTGGCAAATCCTTTGTCATTCTCTTAGATAATACAGACATAAACACTTTATAATCATGATTTAAAATTGAAATTGATCTATATAAAGCTAAGTCTGAAGGGTCTTTATCCTGTTTAGGTAATACAGCCACCACAGCTTTCTTCCAAGTGGTTGGTAGTACCCCTTTTGGAATATTGTTAAACAAAAACTATCAGATCTTTGCCACTTTCTTCCCTCCTAATTTGCAGACTTCCACATGAATATCATCTCTTCCTGGACACTTCCCTGTTGAGTGATTATACATCACCATTTTAAGCACGCACTCATTTTGGCGAAATTACTCTTCAATTGTTCCGTTGAAACCATTAATTGGCTAAAGAAAGTTTTTTACAAAACAGGATGTTATGAGTACATAATAGTCAGACCTGAAGAATACCAGGTCATCTGCCCAAAGGAAGATATATCGTTTGAGATGATGTAGACTGAGTGAGTCTATAAAATTTGAAAATAGTAGATTTACTACATACCTCTGGGGAACAATGTAGGGTGGTGTGGTACGTTTTCGCTAGAGCAGAGTCTGCAGGAACTGGATTAGATCTTTGTTCATTTGGGAAACTAGGCAGTGTTCTGTGCATGATAGTTGTACTTAGTTAACACTGTGAGAATGACAGTGTGGGATATTGAATAAAAGCCCTTCTAAAATCATTCAACACGGTACCACACAGATTTATCATTATCTATATTTGCAGGTGAAGTGCTGTGGTTAGGCTTTAAACTGTACTGCCCTCCTTTATCCCCCTGCAAGAGTATATAGTTGGAAAATGTTATATGAGTCAAGTGACAGGAGTAGGTTTAAGCAGTTTAGATGGAGGAGGGCGAGAAGACAGACACCACAGTTTTTGGAGGTAAACAATGGTTTGTCTTGTCGGAAGAGATGGATAAAAGCAGGGCATTATACATAATTTGTTTTTATTTCTGACAACAACAAAACAGGCAATTTGTTCTCCTGCCTCTTCTTTTTGCTTAATTTAGCTAGTTGATAAATTTCTTCTTTCACATGTATAAACCATCCATTTATGAAACAGAAATTCTAATTTTTTAGGGTTGGTTCCAGTTGTTTTATTCTTTTAGCTGATACTGAAGCCAGACTTATCTATTCTGTCTTCTTAATTGTTAAGTTAATGTCTTGCAGATGTAATAGTAACTATATATTTGGTTTGAATGGAATCTGTGTGCTAATCATTTTAATTGCACACTGAGCTTTAGTCTTCTAAAGTTTCATAATCCATTCATATTCCCACTAGCAATGCTATGTTTACAATTGAATCACACCTATTCCTATATAGTGGACTGGAATTCAGGAACATTTTGGCTATCCCATTGGAAGAAGGATACACTTTAAATATCTTTTAATTGTATAGTTCTATTTCTTGTGGAATGTAATTTTTTTTTTGTTTAAACCGAGTGAATACCAAAGATACTTTATTCATTGTATTATGTAAATAAATATTTCAATCCTAAACAACTTTTTTGTTTTTAATATGAATGTAAATGGTGATTTTTATATATGTATGAAGTTATTAAACTGAAATAAAACATAACAAACCCACTACTCTCTGCCTATCCTTGGATCCAAAATGACAGAAGGTAGAGGATAGCTGAGTGTTTCTGTGACTAATGTAACTGAAAATATGACAAGACAACTAAAATTATTCAGATGGATACTATTGTGATGAATATGTTTGAGAAATACGGCTTGGTGTGCAGAATTCAGTTGCCCATGAAAGCATATCTGAGAAACTGTGGAGGTGAAATAATGGAGAAAGAGGTGGGAACGTTCCTCATATGGACAGATGCAAGGCAATGATGTTAACACTGTCAAGGGAAACCAGGAAATGCCACAAATTATCAGGGAGAATTGTGAGCTCTGACACTGCAGTTAACAACAGAACCAGTGCACTGGAAAGTCTGAGAACAGAGACAGTAATGCAGAATATGGCAGCAACTAGACAAACACATGCTGCAACTGCAGCCAGAACCAGAAATGCACTTTCAGGATCACAATGTAAAAACTCAGGTATAGATACATAGGAAAAGGTAAGACATCTGATAATTATTTTGTTTGGGAGTATTAATGAGGAAGTCTGCAAATGTGACAGTTAATGATATTAGGGCAAGAGTCCATTTTGGAGAACATCCCTTTTTGATGTTCCTTGTAATTCCATTGAAGAATGAAGGTGTTTTTATGTTTTCAAAATGAAATGCTAGAAAGAGAGGCTACTCAACAGGCTAAATGGAATACTGTTAGAAACTTTAGACAGTATGAAAATTTGAACCGGGTGTTGGGAAGCCTTTGTAGATTTAAAGAATGAAAATAATTTGGTGCACATTCTTAATAATACTTACATTAAACAATGGAGAGAGGGTGTCTTCTGTGGTGGACAATCTAAAACTGTTGTTTATGTTTGCTAGAGGAGTATTTAGCAAATATGCACCCAAACAGAAGATGTAACATTTGTGTGGAATGGGCCATGGTAACAGACTATGCTTCTAAGTGTAGAAAATATGACAGAGAATGACATTTTCTGTTGCTTGTTAGGAAGGGAGGGATGAAACTCAAGATGTAATTCTAGAAGATTGTGATGAAGAAGTGACTGAAACTGAAACAGACCATAATGAGGTGGTGATAAGGGGTCTGAAATCATAATGGAAAATGTAGAAAGTAATGCAGATCCTGATATAGGTGTCAAACATCAACATTATATTAACTGGGAATAATAATGAGTAATAGAAATTATGTACTGGTTCCATCAGTGGGTTCCTAAACTTCGAACACCATAAGGTCGTACCCTTATGTTCAAAGTTTCAGAACTTTGACACTGTTAAAATAAAAAATAAAAATAAAAGAAAAACAAAATACTCTTGCAAGGAGGGGGGGGGGCAAGTTCCCCTGCACCCCCACACACCCCCCGCTCTTTAAATATACCAACTCCGAGATTGCACTACGGTGCGGTACAGGGAAATCTTGCAACAGTTAGGTAGGTGTTAGGGTTTTTATTTATTTTTTTGTTTTAATTCCTGGAACATCGAACATCTGAGTTCAATGTTGTCAGGTTTGAAGTTTCAGGAACTCGACAACGTAATAGGAACCCCCATCAGCTGCCCAGCTGCTCTTCCATAGCTCCTGCTCTCCAACAAATAACATCTGATGGGAAGCAGGAGGATTGAGGAGATCATCTGACCTATGTTCTCCACCAGCTGAGGCCATCATCAGGAGTCAAGAAAAAAAAGAGCAGGGTGGAGTTTACAGCCAGCAGTATCCCATAGTCTGACAGCAGAACTTTTCTAAGCCCTACCCTGTCAATGTGCTGATATTCTACATGGGAACTGGATGAACAATGAAGTATGACAGTTGAGGATATCCCTGCCCTGGGTCCTATGATGGCCATGCCTCTCCTGCCTACCCACATATCCATCACCCAGCACAACAATGTCTGATTCCGACAGGTCCATTTTTATCAGCGCACACACACACACACACACACACACACACACACACACACACACACACACACACACACACACACGCACACACACATTTCCCCCTAGAATCGGCATGCACATCCATCCTGCCAACTCCACTAAGCACCCAAGTCTCTAATAAAAGGCAGGTCACCAGGCCATATTCAAGGCTTCATCCATCTATGCCACCAGAGCTGAACAGTCAGAATAATCCAGTTTTTGAGTTCTGTATTGATGGCTCCAAGGCCTTTGATCAGGTTACACATAATTTTATTTTCAAACTTTTGAACTATCTAGGTCTTTTTCCATTCTTTCAAATATTCTTAAATTACTTTGTTACACTTCCTCTACTTTCCTTTGGATAAATGGTCTAATCTCCAAACCGATTAAGATAAATCTGGCTACGAGTCAGTGATAGACTATTTTCTCACATGAAGCCTTTGTTTATTTTTTAAATTATTTTTAATTACTCCAAAATACGTAAGTTTCTGGTTTGAATTACCATGTTTGCTGTTGATATTATTATTGTGCTACATGTCCTAAAACTCATTTGCCCTGTATTTTAACTACAACTGAAAAGTTTATCTCACCCTTCTAATTATAATATTAATCTAAAATAAAGCTCCTCTTTTAGGTTGTCCTTATCTTACATTTCCAGATTTCTGTCATTTTAAACTTCTCAGTACATTCAAATTTCAAATTCGCACCTTTGGAAGGCTTGGAAAATTTGTGGAATTACCATCCCAGACAGAATTATTTTAATTTGTCTTTCCTTTCCAAAGTTTCTATAATAATAAAAAAAATATTTCTTGCACCATTTTTTCATGCTAATCCTTTTTTTCTTTAATATGATTCTTTTTTCAGCTTACAGAAAGTTTTTTCCAATTATTTAGGGCAGCCTAGATCTTGCAGGATATATTAATGTAAATTAACTTATTCTAAACCATGTGGGTGGTCTCAAAATTCTAAATTTCTATAATTAATATTTAGTTTCACTAATCCATCTGAATCTTTTTGCTTTTGCCTTAGGAGAAAGAGTGCATCTTATTTTGGATATGTCTCTAACACACATACCACTTGGCATGTAACATGTATCCTCTTTCTTTAACTTATTTATCTGAATTCACCCAGGCCAGGATAAAATTGCCTGCAGTCCTTACTCACTTAACCTTTACTCACTCTGTTTCATCATTCCATAAATTAATTTCTATTCTGGAACTTGATTCTGGGTTATTCTTTTCTTAGTTGCTTACATATAACCCTGATATTCTTTCAAATAATACCATTACATTGACAATTTTCCTCTTTTAGCCCATTTTAATTTCTGACCTGCTTCTTTTTCCAAACTGATCAGGCATTTTCTTTTGTTCAGCAAGAAATTTTCCACCATTTTGCTGCAGCAGGTTGCAATTTATTGTTTAATTTGAGATTAATCAGAGGAAATTGTCATGATCAGACAATGTAAATATAATTCTAGCTTCATTGTCATTTGCACTGTTAGTATTTCAGTTATCACATGGACTACAGTAACTATAGTACAGTACTTAAATCACTGGTCCCAGTGTTCAAAGACCTTAATGCTTGCTATCTGTTAATGTTTGCGCAATTTCTTAATGGTTAAATAATCTCTAATTATCTATTTCTCCATAGGGCTGTAATTATAAATGTTATGCATGGTATTCATTCTGTTTCATCCAGTCAACATGGTTCCAAATAGATGTTCATAGACTACTTTCACA